>NC_136061.1:172117097-173416657 GCF_964261635.1 Lissotriton helveticus
AGTGTGTCCCACCCAGCTCACAGGAATGCAGCAATACACAAATCTGTTGGTGGAGAGCTAGAGCGGGGAGAATCAGGGTTCTACATGCAATGTATCATTACAGCACCGCTGCACACAGTGTATGACACTAGCGAATACACTATCCAGTGCTGTTTCCCTCATTCGTTGTGCCATCACAGACACTTATAGCTTCAGCCCATACAATTCTGTGCGCACTGCTCTATACTGTAGCCTTTCTGTATTGAGACATGTGTGCTATTTGCAAACATGTGTGCTACCGGCAAACACACTCACCATGTGTGCGCTGTACAAACACTTCCCTCTGTTCACTACTATTTATCACTATACAGTATGCTGCCACCATCTGCTCTTGTGCTGCTTAACTCGATGAAGGCAGGAGCCCTTCCACCACTATTAGTGCTTCTCCTAGTCTAGACATGCCTCATGGAGCACATGCTTGATCCGTGTTTGCCTATGACCACACAAGATCAGCATTAGGATCTAGACAGCAGTACAGTTGGGCACTCAGGGCAGGCGTTCACATCCATAAACAATGTAGAGGACTTTTCTGACCCAACACTACAGCTGCTAGAGACGTATCCTGTTTCTTCAGCCGAAAACAGTTTCCTAATCCTTGTTTGGGAGGAAGCACTGTTCAATTTTCAGCATGGGTTTGTGATATCACTACAGTATTGGGCTCAGGCACACTAAGCGAACTCTCTTGAACACATTGCTGCAAAGAACCCAGGACAAAATGCAGACATATTATTGATGAAAGAGACACTTTGATGCAATCTGTCTGGCACTTTAGTTATCTATAGCATGGAAACCATAACCTGTATACAACTGAAAAACTGTGGATTAGAGCTAGGCACTGGCAAAACTTTAATTACACTGGCTAATTAGTGTAATTTTGATAATTTGATGTAACATAATTTACATAAAATTACTGAGATTACATCATTACGCCACATCCCAGTTTCAGGAAGGAATTTTAACACAAGTTGTACCATTTGCATAATTTTTTAACACAAGAGGCATTTCAGGTAGATGTTTTTAGCCGAGCTGACCTTTTGGGGCAATTTTAGAGCGCAAACTTTAAATCTGAATGCAACCATCAGTGTTTTGAATACGGGCTTCAATTCCATTAATGTGGGCAGTCAACAAACATTTCAGGCAGATTTTCTACCCAAGAGGACAGGAATTGGCTAGTTTAAGATTTGGTACTTGCAGCTTGGCTCTGTAAGGCCTTGATAATTGAAGGCAAATTAAAGTACCAGGGTTTGGGGAAAAAACAAAAACTAGGGATCACTGCTGGACCAGTCTACATCAACAAAAAACAGCCGCAGCCTGCTACGTATGCTTGCACTACCAGTGACCACGGTCACCCTAGTATGAACCTGCCTGCACGCATCGAGTGCTGTCAGTCTTTTCAATATCCATAGACCGCACTGCTGCTCTCATTTGGAAAGTTTGGTGGCTGAGCATGGCAGATGTCCTATATATTGACAAGTAACGTTCCAGGCAAAACCACTAATGAACGGAACAACGTGAACTAGAGCACCAGAAAATACTGGACTACGGTGAATGTATGGTATAAAAACAAGCAAATGTTCAATAAATTTCAAATATACAATAATAACAATTATAGAAAAAAGACATTTGTATATATCACAACACAAGTTACAATATAATCAAAATACATAAAATACATAAAAAGGATTTCTGAAAGTTGAGGTTAGGACGACTTCTTCGACGCGTTTCGACACAGAGTGTCTTCGTCAGGAAGGTAACATCAATTTTTTAATCTAGTGATACGCCAGAGATCTTATCAATGACGATGTCATGATTCTTAGTAAGGTTGCCACTTCAAATGATTTGCTTGAATGAAGATAATGTGCTCTTAATGATGCCACTTTAAATTGCCTCCACAATATCTAGATGTAGAACTGTTGTGATTGAGAAGGGTCTGGACACACCTATTTTTCTTTTTATTTTTAACACCGGATAGCTAAATGATGCGCGACAGTGAAGAATACTGAGGACCAATATCCGAAGTGGCCAGCAGGATAGAGAAAAATATATCACGTAGAGCCACGATGTTGGCAGATATACCGTGTATCTTGTGGCGAATTAACAGGCCTTCTTCTGTCTTGCTCGCACAGGAACCGGCGTTCTCTGACAGATGTCCTATATCACACAGGTAGATAGTATGGCTGGTCTCATTTAAGCACTTGCCTGCCATGAGTTTAGAGATGTCTGCTATAACTCCACAGGCAAACAGCACTGCTGAGCTCATTTACATCAAAGGGAAGTCAGCACTGCCAGCCTAGCCTCCATACGAAGGATAGTGCGCTGTAGGCTCCTAACTTACCAACCATCTTTGAAAGATGGCCTCCCCTTTGTACAAAACCTGCAAGCACATAAGTGAGTAATGCCTTCCTAGTCTATAGCCAAAGACCAGGAGCACAATGGCTTGTTTGACCCAGCAACAGTTGACACATTTAAAGTCTAGGCCAGATGTGCTAATATGAACTGCCTGTTTCACTGATACCCAGGATCAGTGAGCACAAGCAACATGATCCTTAACCAGAGAGTGTACAGCTGGCTCCCTTTGTTCACACAAGCAGTGCTCACGGTCATCTTTATATGTGCCCAAAGCCAGTCAACACGGTTTCCTCTTTCTTCTGAACCACTAAACACTTGAGGCAACATCTATAGCCACAAGCAGTTAGCAATGAAAGTCGCATCTCTACACTCTACAAGTGCTCATGGTTACTCTTACTTATTCCCAAAAGCACTGGTCAGGTTACTACCAGCTTCAGATCACACCTAACTCCTATTGATTTACTCTCCCACATAGAACATGCAGTAAATGCATCGAATGGTGTCCTTAAGAGTACACGACTATCCCCAATAACAACAAATACCCACTGGAAAAAAACAACAACCTTGGGTTCTGGAGCAGTGTGTTGCCCAGCGTAAAGCACTACAATGCCTCATCAGGGTTAGTAAACACTATATAAATGCAATACAGTATATAAACCTCAAAGTCCAGGCTAATACTAATACCATAAGACTCATCGGTCTGGGAGTCAACTGTAGCTCACACAAGCTGGTTAATAATCCCCTTATACTGACTGACACTCACACCCCAAGACAAAACTGCTACAGGTTACGTTCATCACCCCCTACTGTACCAGTCCACATCAGTACAGCACTAACAGAACATGTATGGAATAACTGAAGAGATCTGCAACATGCCTCTGCCAATGGAGGACTGCTATTCAGTCCCCCACTACAGGTCTAGGCAAGATACATGATACGACAGATCACAATGAAAATCAGATATGTGATGATATTAACAAAGTCAATCCTCTGCCAATTCTCCCTCGAGCTTAAGCCTGCTCAGGACCATAACATTTAAACAAAAGATCTCACAATGGACAGTCCAGTGTAGTAACCAAATGAGTGTGCTACAATCATAAGAAATATCTTAAAGGGACCTGCAGAGCTGTTTAAAGTTACCAGCTTACTGAGTTCCATAAACTGCGCACCTTTCTCGCACTTCTTCATCCATCACACTACTAAGCGATACATCCCATGAAACGATAAACACACTTTGGTGGTCATCTCGCACAACATGGAAACAATTCCCACATAGGGTCAAAACAAAAATAACACTTCCAACCATACACGGTGTAGCATACCCATGTAGATAAGCTCTGTGGCAGGCCAATATAATACAATAAAAGCAGTCAGCATTGTCAGTTTCCTGTATGCATTAAAACAATGAACATTTTCTTCGGCACTGATCTCTGTCTCAATCTAGACAGGTGAGCTATCTCTCACTTGTCACAGATAGCAGAGCCCCAAACTGACACAGACAGCGAAGGTATTCCCCACTGGTAATGCTGTAGAACTATGCCCCACATCCACAAAAGCAGAACTGGAGGTGGTTCGTTTTCATACATCGCCGTCAAGACCAGCAACGTTGTCCCTCAACACATCAGGACCTGCTCTTCGCTTTTCCAATTCCGCAAGAAGCTTAAGACTGGGCTTTTCAACTAACCTCACAGTACATCGAAGACACAGCTGGGCATAGGCTCTTCCTACTCACCTGCTCAGCGCCTGGATACCCTCAGAGATGTTTTAAAGCATGGGCAAAGTGGGCTCTGGCCCAGGGCCCCAACCTTTTAGGGGGCTCCCTGATAGAGCCAGCTCTCTCTGCCGAGAGTCTTGAATAATTATTAAACAGATTGCTTGAAATACCATTTTCCTTTCATTTATTTTTAATGAGGGTGATGTGTGAAAAGTCTATTACAGACATTTACCAGAATAATGGTTTTTTTTTTCATGTAACATCCCCACCAATTTTTTTTAGATGATAACAGGACCTTAAGTGAGAAATGAGAGGTTGTCACAGACATTATTTGCAACAATGCTGGTGAGGTGCTGTATTCACAACACGTCACTATCACTCAATAGTAGACGAACACATGTAGAATTTGGCAGAATGTTCCTGTGCACTGTCAGTGACCAGGCGAAGGAGGGCATGAAAGAGCTGAAACTGGACCATAAATTCAAAGCTGTTCTAAACACGGGACCCCAAACTACGTTTGGCTCATGGACCCCGAAATCCATCTATGGCCCTGGATACCCTTGCGGGCGACAGGTGCGCTTGACAAATCAAACACAAGGAGATGATGAATTGAACGCTGAAACCTTTCAGATACTCACCCCCAGTCACAGATCTGGGATGAATCCATCATCATTCTTTAGCTCACTTCTCCACCCTAGTTCAGACCCAGACATATGCAAATCAGTCTTGACCCTGTGCCCCATGGGAACAGTCCAGCCCAAACTGCCAAGCCAGACATAGTGAGTAAAAGAATGATGGATTAAACCCAGATCTGTGACTGGGGGTGAGTGGTTGAAAACCTTCAGCACTCCGTCCATCATCTTGTTGTGTTCACTTAACAAATCCACATAACCTAGCAACATACCTTGCTTCTCTGAGCTAATTCTGGATGAGTTACTTAACTGTCTCTTCATACTGTCTAGTAATCCAATCGCTCATTCTACCTATATGCAATCATGCCTCTTTTATAATCCGTAGCGCCATAGCAATCGTGTTAAATAGAGAACTGCAAAACAGAACACAGCCCCCTGTGCCGCACCTGTGCAGCACTCAGTTTAAGCTGGGCAATTGCCAGATTCGTCCCCGCTCTATGAAAGACTTCTGTAGAGACAACTCCCACACTATCCACCATAGTCGGGCCAATAGAAGGATGAAATTCTGCACCCTGGTGAACTGGGACCTTAGGCTTTGTCCACGTATATACCCACAGGGACCCCTTCCCCGAGGAGGACTATTAAATAAATGTGCGCACATCAGCATGTGAAAGTCAGTGGCGTAGCAAGGTCAGGTAGTAACCGGTGCGGAACATTTCTTGTCACCCCAGCTTGACAAAATGGCAAAAATATGTGTTTAAAACATATATTTGTGCCATTTTGTCACCCCCTCAGTAATAACACCCGGGCAACCCACACCCACCGCATCCCCTTCCTACGCCACTGGTGAAAGTGCTAAGGTGCCAACTGATCTGGGCCTAAAAACGATGGATTTAGGCCCAGATCTCTGTACTGGGGTGAATGCATGACATTGTTCTGCATATCAACTGTTGTTTTTGCATTTGTCACCCCGAGTGGGACGGGTTTGCTCAGACGTGAGTCCTGTGCTCTCCATTCCACTGGAATCAAGCTATCCTGGCTGATGAGGGCTGACAGCCCGAAACCGGTCCTAGGATGGTTGTTTCCAGTCCAGGAAGGATCTGGCTTGGCAGTTCGGGCTGGACTGTTCCCATGGGGCACAGGGTCAAGACTGATTTGCATATGGCTGGGTTCAAACTGGAATGGCATGGTGAGCAAAAAAACGATGGATTTAGGCCCAGATCTCTGCACTGGGGTGAATGTATGACATTGTTCTGCATTCTGTCCATCAACTGTTGTTTTTAGATTGTATATGGAGCAGTGAGTACTACCAATCCCCTATGCAACCCAACCACAGGCAATAAGTACAACACCTTACCAACAAGTGGTGAGCACAGCAGGCCTAATCAGCAGCCACGAGCAGTGAGCACTGCTAACCTCCTTTGTGCAGATCTTCAGAGAGTACTGTGGGAATCTAAATGCACCGGCCTCCTCACTTGCACACATAAGAGGTGAGCAGGGTGGACGGTCCAACGCCATAAACGCACGCAGTGAGCACAGTCAGCTGTCTCTGCACCAACAAGCGATGAACACTGCAGGCCTAGCTGAAGCCACGAGCAGTGAGCACTGTACAAACATATGTACACGCATTCAATGAGTCCCGCTTACATAGTCTGTATATGGTGCAGAGCGCAGTCCCACTCTCCTGTGTCCCAACAAACATTAAGTTGTGCTTCATCGTCATCAGGTGCGGAGAAAGGAGAGGAGCTACCCCGCACATGGAGCAGTTGAGCACTTTAGTCGCCCGTATCTTATAGAGAAGTAAGCACTGATGTGAGTGCACTGCCCTCTACCTACACATCAGCAGTGAACACCGCTAGGATCTTCTCTGTACCAACTACCAGTGAGTACATTCAGTCGGTTCGCATTAGACTATCCTCCTGCAGGAATGCCTAGTATCAGGCATCAGGTGTGACTCATTTCAGTGCGGTGTTACGCATCACCGCATTGAAATGCGTTGTCACGCATTATGCATGCGTCTCACAGCGCCCACTAAAGTGCTGGCTGGCTGTTAAAACTGTTTAGTGTGGCAGCGCGCAATGCCACCACACTGCTCTCACAGGCTTGCAGTTAAGCTATTAAGGCTGCTCGCAGGGTGACTCGCACTGATACAATATATAACCTTGAATCCACGCGGGGCAGCCAGCCAATCATGTTGTGCGCTTGAGGCCGGCGCTTGGGGGACGTCACATGCTGCCGATATAGCCGGTCCGGGAAGTTTGTAAACAAAAGTGCCAGCTGCCTAGTGTTTTGCGTGGCTCTGCAAATGTATTCAAATATGGCGCTTGCAGCGTCGCTCTGCCTACCGCAAGCACAGCTCGCACCGGCGCCGCTGTGTGGTATCAGCCGTTTTATTTAACCCCCTCAATTCAATAATGCCAGACATGAGGGAGCCCAAGAGGAGTGGATGACCCACCCGGGTTGCAGGGACCGCCAGGACAGAGCCTGCGTGTCACTGGACGGGCAAGCCCTAGGACTCACAGGCCTGCCAGCCTGGAGGGTGACTATAATTGAGGCGGCCCGCCGGCCGGCAAACCCAAATTACTGCGGGCGCAGTGGCTTGCGGCCTAAGTGAGCCTGCAGCCACTGCCTTACAGAGAGACGGCGTTGCATGTCAAGCAATTGTTAGAGCGCCACCCGCCACACTCCTTCGGACTCTACGACTACTGCCCAAGTAAGTGCCCCAGCCTGTGCGATTTACACAATGAATGGCAGCGTGTGGTCAGGCAGCTGCAGCCTGTAGTCAGTGCTGGTGTTAGTACTAAGGTCATAGGTGACACTGGTGGATTCTTTCAATTTCGAATATCCTGCTGGCCTGGGCCCCCAGTTGCTAATTATATATTTGTGCTCGATTTCTTGCAGTACACCAGACAGAATGCTTGTGAACACTGCAATACACAAGGGGGGGTCTTGTCCATACGGGCCCAAGTAGGACAATATAATTGAACAAACAATGACTTGGTCTCGAATTTTCATCAAGCTGCTCTTTATTTAAAGCAGACTGTGTGCTTCGATTAATTTATTCTGAAGCACCGGCGTTTTACTCATACATTTTCTTTCTCATTAATTTTGAAGAACTTCATATTTTTCAATATGTCTGAGTTTGACACACCACAAAACAATTTTCAATCATAAGTGTTCATAAACAATAAATACCAAACAATCTGTGCATCAACAAATATGCAGTGAGTTACTCAATTTGATACATATGGTCAATATATACATTGCATCAGTACACCAGAATTTTTTGACACAATAGTCCTATCTTTGGTTTCCTCACATGTTTTAGAACTATTCTCACATAAGGCCTATGCTAATATGACTATTATACATGTCCACAGCTAAGATTAACACTACCTATTCAAATTGCCCTTAGTGAGTCTGTGGGATGAGTCTCAGAGAAAAGCCGACGCGTTTCCAAACCCTGCAAAGCACTTCAGTTTCACCCCACGCTATTGCTTGCTTGATGGATGAACTACCTTAAACACTTCAGCTGCTGTCAGGGGAGATGTGTTACGAATAACATTTGCTAGACTGGAGTACCCACGAAAGAGTCATCGTGTTGGTATAATGTGTTTCTGATGTGAAGTGCCCGGACACCCTACATTGGTATGAGCAGAACTATAAAAGCAAATGAACGGTTTGTGGGAAAGGGACCGAAAGATGTTAGAGTGCTTTAGGAATTAAATAGATGATATAAGGCATATAAATGATTGATACTATACGATGGTTTTGGGCCATATATGATAGACAAAGAGCATTACATTAGAAATTACAGCAGTCACCATTAGTGAGTAACAGCAAAGCCATAGGTCAATTGCAGCAGTTTTAAGATCTTCTTAGAATTTCTCGTTGCTCAAATGTGTGTCATTTCTGATATTTATATATGCTTCCCTCGTCTTCATTGCTGTGTCACTCAGTCATTGAAATGTCACTCATAATTACACTGAAATATGAAAATGTCACACTTAGGCAATCTGAAACCTTGGCAGCCATGGTATGCCAGCAGTGAGCACAGCGACCTTCCAAGTACATGCAAGCAGGGAGCACTACTGCTCGCCCTACACATAAAGCCCTTCCGGGCTGGCCTGTACCCGGAGTAGTAAGCACTTCCGGTCTCCTGCTCCCGCGAGCCTGAAACAGAGCAGGCTTCGCTGGAGCCGTGAGTCTGAGCTCTTCACTTCAGAGGGCTCAATGAATGCCGCCGCGGACAGGTAGCCGCTATTATTCTATTGTTTGGAAATAATTCATTCGAGGGCGTGAACCAGAGGAGAAAGGATGTGCATCTCAGAGGCAGGTGCTCTCTGGATCCCCCGGGGAGGAATGCAAGCCTTCCTCCCCAAGCAGAGGGGCCGCTTGCCTGGACAGGTTTCGGAGTTCCACTCCTGGGGAGTCTGTGGGGACAGACAGACAGTGGGAGTGAGTGGGGAGAGACTACTAAGGGGGAGGTGGTGTAGTGGGTGTCTGTGGGGACAGAGGGTGAGTGTGTGGGGGACTAAGAAGGGAGAGTGAGTGTCTGCGAGGACAGAGAAACAGTGGAAGTGAGTTGGGAGAGACTATGAAGTGAGGGGGAGAGTGGGTGTATGTGGAGACAGAGTGAGTGGGGAGACTAAGAAGGGAGAGTGAGTGTCTGCAAGGACCGACAGATAGTGGGAATGAGTGAGGAGAGACTAGGATGGGTGTCTGAGGAGACAGAGTGAGAGAGAGAGAGAGAGAGAGTGTATGTGGGACAGACAGTGGGAGTGAGTGGGGAGAGACTACAAAGGGACAGGGAGAGGGAGAGTGAGTGGGGAGACTAAGAAGGGTGAGTGAGTGTCTGCAAGGACAGAGACAGTGGGAGTGAGTGGGAGAGACTACAAGGGGAGAGGAGGGAGAGTGGGTGTCTGTGGAGACAGAGTGAGTGGGCAAAGAGTGGGAGAGAGAGGGGGTGTCTGTGGGGACAGAGAAACAGTGAGAGGGGAGAGACTAAGAAGGGAGAGTGAGTTTTTTGAGGACAGAGAGTGAGTGGGGACCTTTTTAAATCTGAGCGAGAAGCTGTCTCTGGTCAATAGGAGAATTGAAGGCCAGAACCTGAACCAGCAACCTCTGATAGAAGATTCAGAAATGCAATTCCTGACATATGAAATACCTCTATGCCGGAATCAGAAGCCCTAAACCACTTGCACTCCAAGTACAGCCTACAAGTCCCTTGTGGCCACGCAAACCATTTCAAGCAGACCCACGGTAAACAATAGCAATTGACTTAGTTATCAAACTACATAGCTGTTTTTTTTTATCCAGCCACATTTTAAATGCCACTGTGGAGAGTCAGAAAAGGGTCAGCTGAGGATGCGCACTGTAGTAAGTAATGAGCATGGTCAATTCCACCGGCTCGCTTAGTGACATAATGTCAATGTGACAAGAAAATTCCTATAAATGTAAGCCACTGTGCTGTATAGTCTCATTTGTACAGAGGAGCAACACCTGAGCCTCACCAAGACGTCAATTAGGACTTGCCTTACCATCTGTGTCCTCGGATCCCCTCTGGCATCTCCTAAACTGTAGCAGGGACGTGGGCACATCAACTCCCTGGAAAACACCAGCAGTGTAATTGTTCTTAGGGAGAGGTCTTAATCAAACATGAAGCCAGGTAGGTTGTTTCTTTGCTCAGAGAGGTAAGTAAAGCACTGCAAGCAAGTGGCAACGGAACCAGACACTCCGTGTGAATTGCCCTAAGTACTTTATATTAACATTTGTGCTTAAATATTAATTGGTTTATCCCGTTTTTACATATTATCTTGCAGTAACCTTTTATAGGTCTCGCCTAACAGAGCTCATACGTTGTCTGTTGTGAGACATTTTGTTAGCGTATAGTGGACTTGAAGCCCGCCAATTGTTTACTGTTGGATGGCCTTATTGTCATTCATTTGCTTGCTTCTTATTTTACGGTGTGTGGGGGGTTGTACCTCCCCTTTCATAGTGTATCCCTCCCATGGAGCATGGATGCACTGCTGTGTCCTTACACTGCTCGTTTTTTTGGTGCTACTTTTTTCTTTTAGTTAGGCACTCTAAAAGTGTTTGTGTGCTTTCCATCTGTCTCACTGATGTGCTCTCTGCCCGTTTCAATGTTTTCTATCCATAGTTCTCTACTTCTCCCCTCACCGCACCCTTGGCCTTTGTGTTGATCTGTCTCGCTGTGTTATTGTGTGTGATCCAACTCAGATCAGCAACTAAAAAAAACATACGATCTTGAGTCATTTTAGCTACCCCCTTTATGTTTGCAATTTCCAAAATGTTAGTACTTCCCCACCTGCTTGATTATTTTGCAGCCCTCCCCATCATCCTTCCTTAGGGTTTTTTTCCGTGACCTTCATGGATTACTATTGGAATTGATATGGAACACAGGCTGTCGTCGGGTGGCGCTCCTGTTCTGCCACTTACTGAGGGCGGACTGTGAGCATCCAAGTTCGAGTTATACTACGTCGTGGCACAACTACAATGGCCTCTGGCCTGGTTGAGCACACGACCCACCCTGAATCCTCACTCAGTACAGCGACGCTATGGGGCATAGCTATTTACACCTGGCTCTGACTCGATCCCCCGTTCCAAGCGAGAATTTTGTCAAATGGCGGCGTCCCACTACTGCTGGCATAAGTATCTATACTTTTGCCATACTCCTCCTCGATCCCCATCTAGGACTTACCACTCTTACAACTATCGCCACGGCATTTTGACCCGTCTCCATGGACTGAGGTTACAATTACACAAGCGGGTGATCTCTATAATGAGGGAAAACTCATGTCTTTCCAAGAGCTGACCGAGTTATATGGTCCAAGCACTGGTCAATTTTTAACATATTACATAAAACAGTGGGCGCTGCACGAGACACGAGGACATGGTGAAGCCAAACCACCTACTGTCGGTCAACACACACTGTTGTTGACCGACAGCACATTCCATGCCTTCACTTTTCTATACACTGCTCTCAATACTGCTACACTAGATCACACCGCAAGAGCACGAGCAAAATGGGATGCAGTGCTACAGCCATTAACAGATACAACATAGACTCGTGCTCTGCAGATGACCAAGAACATATCTCGTAGCCCAAGGTTCCGTTTCACACAATTTAATTACATTCATCTAACTTTTCTTTACTTGGCACATATACAGAGTACGTTCCCGGCGCTTTCTCTGGCCTGCCCCTGTTGCAAATTGCCAAATACAGACTTTATGTACATTGTGTGCAGATGGCACATGCATGGCCGGAGGCTACCTCCGTGGTAGGGGAATTGTTCCCACATCTTCTCACCTTAACCCCATAAACCTGCTTACTGGGACTACGTCCCCGGGCTAAAGGCGACAAACACACTGATTTATTGAATTGTCCTTCGTTTTATTTAAGCGAAGCATAGCCCTGGACTGGAAATCTCTGGCTCACCCAGCGATTCAGGGCTGGCTTTGTGTTTTAAGTACATGGACCAGAGCTGAAACACACACTTTCAGAATGCTACGTGTGAAGGGTGACTTTTGCACGAGTGGTGAGGAATACGAATCATACTTATTCGAAGCTGAAGCAAAAACGGAACACCCACCCTGATCACGCTGAATTTTAAAAGCACGCACTTTAGCTGAAGTAACAGACCACAGGGATTAGCACCATACTCGCCAATAACTGTTCATGGACCTACTTAACATACATTCCTTCCTAGACCTCCTTTCTCCCCACATGCGCTCGCAAACACCCCCATCAGTCTCCTCCCATGACCTGATGTTTCCCGCTCCGTAGCATGTCCGTGATCCCATGGGGCTGCATGTCTGTCCCCCACTGGTAAACACTCGTATTGTCTTGTGGCACTGTTTAAGGATATGCAGTTGTTTTTAATAAGAACAGCCTTAACATGCTAGAATTCAAATGACATGTACTGTAGAGCTCGCATCATGTTGGGTTGTTCTTTTTAGTTTTTTTCCATTTTCACTTTAACTCCCCTCATCTCCTCTTCACTTTCTTTGCTCCTTACACAGCGGGACTCCACTTGCCTTACCCAACTGCACTTTCCACAACTTGCTAAATGTGTTGGCTATCATTGTAATGCTTATAATGTGTCTTGTCAATGGAATACGCATGCACTGTAGCTTACAATGCCAAACATGTGATATGCTACATTACTCAACGTGCCGAACCGGGTTTCGGATCCAATGTTCACCGTTCTACACTGTAATAAAAAATAAAAACATCTTTAAAAAAAAACTTGAGTCATTTTGTAGGCGCACGCAATCATAGTAATACATGCCTACAAAATGAAAGATTTTTTTTGTATTTCTTTAGCCATCCTGAACAGCATCAACAATGCTGTGCTCATGGCAAAGCCAGTAGGTCCCAAAGGCGAGGTGTGAATGCTCGTTTTTATACAGCCAGTTCTGCTTCCTGTACGAGCAGCGGACACAAAAAAGGGAACTGCCTTTAGAAAAAAAGCTAGTTGATAGAAAAATCAATGATCCTTGACTACATAGGTACAAAAAAATGGACCGTCATAAAGAAGAGTTAAGCAAACCTAAAATGAAATAAAAAACAAGCGGACTACTCGCAGTGAGTTTCTGGGCATCGCTTCTTGGATGAATAGATCTGTTTGTGTCTTTGTGCTCACGGACCACTCGTCAGCTCTGCTTCACGTTTGTTGCTGAAGTAAGTAGGGGCTGTTTTTAAACCTAACACACTTCTGGTTCAAGACAGTGAGATCGAAAAGAGATGAGCAGTATTGCCAGAATGGAATGCACTAAGGACAGCACTGTAAATTGCAGAGATCTTCTAGACTGGACACAATTCTAAATACTAATAGTGAGTCTGAATTTTCATCTATCAAGTGTATTGTATTGTATTGTAATTGCATTTATATATCGCTTACTACCCCTGACGAGGCGTCAAAGCGCTTTTTCGGAGAGTAGCACGCTACTCCGGGACCCATAGAGGATTAGTGTTGAATTAGTATAGTGAAACATGCAAGTACATTTTAAGTGGTGGATAGGTTAGTCAGTTATTTGGATTTGGAATGATAGCAGAAGGACAACGGTTTGTATTTATATAGCGCTTGTTGACGCACGCTATTCAGGAAGCCTACAAAGGATTAGTGGTGAATTCATATGGTGAAATATGAAGTAATTTCAGTGGTGGATATTAGTCAGATGCTTGAAATCAGAAGGATAGCGGAGGGATAAAAGGGGAAGAAAGATTTACATTCATATAGCACTTGTTACCCCGGATGGGTGTTGAAGAGCTTTTCTGGCGAGTAGCACGTCACTCCGGAACTCAAAGGATTACTGTTGAAAATTAGTATAGTAAAAAAATATGAAATAATTTGAGTAGTGGATATGTTATTCAGTTATTTGGGTAGTATATTAGTATAGTTTAATATGGAATTTGCGAAGTGAACATGTTATTCTGTTAATTTCGATTGAAAAGGATAGTGGAGGGATAAAAGAGTGAAAGATTTCTTTTTTTAGGTCTTAGCAGTAGGAGGAGGCTTTAAAAAGGAGTTGTGGAGGGGAGGACTCCGAGGGAAGAGATTAGAAAGGTTTGTTTTAGGGGATCGGTATAGTAAAAGAGGTGTCAGATGATGCAAGGAGGGGTAGAAAAGGAGAGAGTCTAGAAAGGGTTATTTTGGCAATCATAGTAGTGGTATGGGGTTTGGGATAAATAAGAGTGGATGTAGAGGATATATTGATAGATGTAAAGGATGAGAGATAGGGTAGTGCATTGGAAGGAGAAGTAGAAGAAGTTTGAGATGAGTCAGAAGGTTGGGCTAGAAGATATATTGAGCGCAGTATAGGCTGAGAAATAGGGAGTTTATTGGAAATGCTAAATTAGAAGAAAGTGATAAATATATAGATCCATAATTACATTGAAAGTATATAGATACATAAAGGAGGTAAGCATATGTAGATTAAAGATACTGATAGAGGCAAAGGATGAGAAATAGGGTAGTGCATTGGATATGCTTTTTCAGGAGAAAAGTAACAGACACACAGATCCAAGTATATGGAAGGTACATAGATGCACAAAGGAAGTATGTACATGTAGACCAAAGATGATTTTTATTTCTTTATTATTATTTTTTATCTCAACAACATAATTTTACATGTTTATACAAAGTAATACACGAAGATAGGTACATATCTATAGTGAAAAAAATGCTTGTATACAGAGGGATATGCTGTAAATTTCTGTTTGCGTATGGTGCTTATGTGGGGAAGAGCCAAATCTTGAGTAGTTTTCTGAAGATAAGGTGGTTGTCGGTGGACCTTAGGTTGGGGGGGGGGGGGGGGGGTAAAGAGTGCCATAGTTTGGCTGCTTGAACAGTTATGGATGTGCCACCCATGGTTTTTTTCTTGTATGGTGGGATTTTGAGTCGAGATGCTCCTTTAGAGCGGAGGTTCCTTTGTTGAATGTGTTTGGTGATTTTATTCCTGATGAAGAGTGGTCCCATTCCATGTATTGCTTTGTAGGTGACACAAAGCAGCTTGAACGTGGATCTTCTGGCAACCGGTAACCAATGCAGGGCTTTCAAAGCAGGGAAGATGTGGTCTTGCGGTTTGATATGCAAGAGTAGTCTGGCAGCTGAGTTCTGAATCCGTTGTAGTCTTTTCATGGTCGTTAAAGGTGATCGTGGTAGAGGCTATTGGCGTAATCGATTTTGGACAGAACAAGGGAGATGGTAGCTTTGACCTTGTGTGGATATTCCAAATGAGGGAAAATTCGTTGCAGTGTTTTTATAGTAGCAAAGCTTGATCTTGCTAGTTTATCCACTTGGGCATTCATCAACAGCTTGGATTGCATGGTCATTCCGAGGTTTCTCATTTCCTTCGATACTTTAGGCAGTGAGCCCAGTTTATCAGGCCATGCGGCAAGCCGGTTGTAATGTTTCCAATCGCCACACGTGAGTATTTCAGTTTTTGAAGCATTCAATTTGAGATGGCTCTAGGTCATCCACTGATCCACGGCTCTGAGACAGCTGAAAATTGGTGATTTTCCAATGTCTTTTGGGCATTCCAGTTGAAGCAGTATTTGCGTGTCATCTGCATAGTCATAGCACATAAGGTGAGATGTATGGATCATTACTGGTAATGACTTCATGTAGATGTTGAAAAGCCTGGGTGAGATGATCGAAACCTTGAGGGACCCCTGCTTTTGTGGAGTACGGTTTGGACGAGAAAGGTGGGGTATGGATGACATTAGTTCTGTTTCGAAGGTAGGATGCGATCCAGTCTAGAGCAGTTCCCTCTATGCCGGCTTCATATAGTCTTTGTTTCAGAGTGTCATGGTCAACCGTGTCAAAGGCAGCTGAGGGATCCAAGAGGAGTAGCGCAGCAACCCCTTTGCGGTCAACTGTATTCTTTAGGTCATCCCAGATGGCAAGGAGGGCAGATTCAGTGCCTCTTCCCGGACGGAATCCTGTTTGGATCTGAAAGTATGTAATTCTCTTCAATGAATTGTGACATCTGGGTGAATGCTGCTCTTTCTATCAGTTTGCCCAGGAACGGTCTATTTGTATTAGGTCTGTAGTTGTCAGGGTTCAGCGGGTCCAAGTTTGTTTTCTTCAGTAAAGGGCCTATGTGTGACTTTTTGAGTTCTTCTGGAAATATTCCAGTAGTTATGGAATCTTTGATGAATATTCTTACTGGAGTGACAGCAGAGGTTGTTAAAAGAATTGTCTTGTAAGTTTGTGGCGTACAGGGGTCAGAAGGGCTGCCGGCAGGCCTGCTTGCTTTGACCAGGTCCATAAATTCATTGTGTGAGAGGTGTTGGAAGGAACGGAGAGGCTTGATTAGAGCATTCTTGGATTGTTGTTTTGTACAAGGGTTAGTGCTGGTGCGTTGTTTCTGTTTTAAGTAAGATTCCAACGTGTCTGCTTTGTCCGTGTAATGATTTGTCACTTTGTCTGTGAAATCTTGAGTAACAGGATGAGTTTCTTCTAGGCAATTTGGTTGGCGAAATTCATTGAGTATTTTATAGAATTCTTTATTTGCACCTTTAGTGTTTTGAATTCTGTCTGAATAGTACCTTTTCTTAGCTTTTTTGATAGCAGACTTGTATAATCTGTTAATTTTCTGTATGTGAAGTTTGTCTTGTTTGGCGTTTGTTTTGAGCCAGGTACGTTGCAGCTTTCTAATTTGCTGTTTTATGTCTTTTATTTCTATGTTTCTCCAATGCGCTTTTTTTCTTTTGTTCTGTTGTGTGGTTTTGAGTGGTGACACAAAGGGATGTACAAAAGTTCCCCGGGAAGAGTGACGGAGAGGGGTGTGTGTGCTGGTGAGTGGGGGGAATCCCCTAGTTGGAACTAGAACCCTCACACACCCAGCAAGCTAGGTGTCATGCTTCATCATATGGGCTCTGCTCCTCGTCAGACTGGCGCTGCAATGTCTGACGGGCTCCCGAAACCGGGGCTCTTTATCGGAGATCTTTTGTTCCCGCCATATGGTGCGTGCGTGTGAGAGGGCCTGGGGAGTGTGGTCGTGACGTGGGTTTTAAGTTAAAAAAGGTGAGTCAGTCCACATACTGAATTTATTCTCGTAGTAGACTCCCTTGGTTAAAAACAAAGAATGGTGGTGTGGGAGGGGAGAAACAATGACCCTAACACTATTAGGGTGAATTGGACTACTACCCTCAATTATCGGTCGACATGTTTCTTGCCTGATGGCAATTCTTCAGGACCTAAATAGGATCGTACCACACAGTGAAAATACTAGTGACAAATATATACAAAAGTAAAGGGTCAAAACTTGCAGGTAGGTATACGACCGTTTTTCAGTCAGTAATACCAGGATGCAGGCTAGTCAGTCCTGCTGCAGTTTGAATGCCCTAAACCGGATCCCTGATGGACCTCTCAGTCTGCTCCCGTGGGACTGGCTGGGGAGGTATACAACCTTCGGCGGCAGCAGTCCAAGCGGATTCACCTACCCCACGAGCAGCGTCTAGGTAATGACGCAGAGCAGCTGTGGTTTTGAGTGGTATCAGGATGTCAAAAGCTTCCTGTAGCCATTCATATAGATTTTGAACAGAATTTATGGTTTCCAGATTTGTACTGGATGTTAGTTGTGTTTCCAAGTGTTCCAAATTGAGTTTGTTCCACGGCCAATAGGTGGATGGATGTAAGGTAGTTTTAGGTGAGTCGCTTAGCGTTGTTTTATGTTGGAAGGCAAGCAAGTGGTGGTCTGACCTTGTGACTGGAGTTATAGTTTGAAAGGTAACTAGTTCAGTATTAGCAAAAATGACATCTAGGATATGTCCAGCGGTGTGTGTAGGATTGTGGACAATCTGATGCAGGTTCAAAGCGTTTAGGCCGGTTATTATAGTTTTTGGATGGGTCATATTGGGTTTATCAAACCAAATGTTAAGGTCACCCAGAACGCATAGGTTGGAGTGTATTGTTATCAGGTTTGAAACTGTGTCTAGAAGTGCGTCTGGTAATGTTGCCTTGCTAGGTGGAGGTCTGTAAAGGAGCAGGAAGTTACAGGAGGAAGACGGTGTAGGATTGCATCTTGATAGAAGAGCCTCGCAATTCTTTATGGAGATGTCAATTTTTGTGATATGTATTGTTTGCCTGAATAAAACAGCTAGACCACCTGCTTTTTTGGCTATACGATTTTGGGTGATTATTTGATAGCCTAGAGGAATGGCTTCATACAGGACTGGAGCCATATCTTCTCCCAACCATGATTCGATTATGAATAGTATGTCTGGTTTTGCATCGGTGAGAAGGTCGTAGATGTGATCTTGTTTTCAGAGAGGGATCGAGCATTTATTAGTAGACAGTTGAGTGAGTGGCCTTTGGTGATAGTGGGACTTTGTTTGGTAGAAGAGTGATCAGTATTGTGTGGGTTTGTAGCAGGTGTGTTTATAGTGCTGGTATTAGCTGTATCAGGATAGCAATCGTGTAGCTGTTCTGTATCGTGTTCCTCATCCAGCATGCTAAGAAGGCATTTTGATGGGTCTGCATGTGTATGTGTTGGAGATGGTGTTTGAGAGTGAGTTGGAGTGCTGTGTTGCTTTTGTGGTGTAACATTGTTGTGAAGTAGACATGGGGAAGCAAAGTTGTGACGTGTGGCATGTTGCTTATATTTTTTGCGTGTGTTTAAGGCGGAAGGTGTATGAGTCAGGGGAGGTGGTGCAGCATGTGGGTCATGTAGTAATGTTTTAAATTGTCCAATGGATGAGAGGCGGTTAGAAGAGAGGTGCTGTATTGCTGTATCTGTGTTAGGTGTGGCGGAAGAGTGAAAGCTTGGCATTGGAGTTTGTTCCTTTGTGTGGTTTGAAAGGTGGGTATATGTTTGTATTTGGTGATGGTAAGTATTATGAGCTTTTGCGCTTTGAAGATCTACTTGTGCTGGTGTGTGTGATATGTTTTGCTTTTGAGGAGTAGTGATAAAGGGTGCTGTTGTATATGTTTCATGCAATGGATTTGGTTGTGTAGTATTGTTTGTGAGAAGAGGTTGTGACGTAGAGGGGGCGCTGATGTGTTTATGAGTATGTTGTGTGTAGGAGGGAATGAAGTAGAGGTGAGTGTTTATCTTAGACTGGTTTGTTGCAAGAGTTACAAAGTGTGGTGGTGTGCAGTGTGTGTGTTTTGCGTTAGTGTTATTATGGTAGAAGGGAGAGTAGGGTGTTTGTTGGACAACTGATGGAAGGATGATTATATGTTTGTTAGTGATAAAAGGTGGTCTGTTAGGTGTAGTTACAGCAGGGAGAGTGTGTCTGAATGGGATGTAGTTATGTATGGTGTTGATTGGCATTGTGTTAGTGATGAGTGTATTGGTTAGTGGTATAGGATAGAGTGGTGTACTATTTGTAGGTGAGGGTGGATATGTGTTGTAGTTGGGATAGTAGGGTGTGTAGATGTGGTGTGGTTGGGTTTGTAGTGCATGCTGGTACATTAATCTGTGCATAGTGTTGTGCGTGGTGTACATTTGGTGTGAGTGTGAGAAAAAAGGCAGCATTTCTGGCCCTAGTCCCGACCAGTCTCGAACAGGCTCCAACAGGCTCCAACAGGCTCCAACAGGCAACTGCCCTTGTCCTCTTTGCCCTTAACAGGCTCAAACAGGCAACTGCCCTTGTCCTCTCTGCCCTTAGCCTCGACGCCCGGGCAGTAACGCCCTAACCCTGGCCTTTTTTATAGCCCTAGTAATCAGGTGACCCCTTTAGCTAATGGGAACTCTAGCCCTAACACTATCCAATCACAGCACTAACCCTAAAATCTAGAACCAATAAGAGACCAGGACCTTACAGCCAATATTAGCCCTAGTCCAAGCACCCAATCAGTTCAAAAACCCTGAGCTCTACGTCCAATAAAGGCCCTAGCCCTACCAGTAGTCCCAAAACAAGTCCATGCAACCAATGGCACAGGTAGCCCTAGTCCCTACTTCCAATAGAAAGCCTAACCCTACTCTAAGTCCCACACCTAGTCCAGCAACCAATCACACCAGAAGCCCTAATCGCTACTTCCAATTAAAGGTCTAGCCCTAGCCCTAGTCCCCCCCTACTCCCAACAACCAATAACATAGGAAGCCCTAGTCCCTACTTCCAATAGAAATCCTAACCCTAGCCCTAGTCCCAACCCTACAATGATTGAATCGCAGACCCAGAAACCAATCAGAACCCTCAAATACCCAACCAAGGAGGACATTAACCGTAATCCAATAGAAACACCAGATACAACCACCAATCAGTGTAGACATGTACCAACCACTAGCAGACCATATAAGGTCCCAGCGACCTCAGACAAGGTTTGCTGGCCAGGGAGTTGGAAGCTGCTTCTCCTGTTCAGAATCTCCTAGGAGACAGACAGGCTCAATCCACACTTTGGACTTTAGCAGGTAAGGGTCTCACTAACTTGAAATCTAACAATACTGTTTTAACAAAACTTTACTACCTCTGCTGGCCAATAAACGAAGTGCACAGGCCCTAGTAAACATAGTTTAAACAGCTCACAGAAGCACCCTCTGATGTAGAAAATCCCTGTTGCTTGGGGGGTGGGGGGCAGTGGGGCTGGTTTCACTGGCTTGTGAACACAAAATGGTGGCTGGAAGTGCACTGTTTTAACATACAGGTCTTAGCACAGAGCAAAGGAGAAACTTGTAGGGAAAACAGAATTGTCACCAAGGAATGAGAGGTACAAACTACAGAGGTTGGGCTGCAAATCCCACAATTCAACACGCTACATGGAGGCAATCATGAGCAGGGAAAACCACTAGTTTAAAACACAACACATGTGATCAAATATACAATTACAGGCAGGCTAAAACTACAATTTTTAACTGTAACAATCACAGGCAAAGGCAGTAAAAACAGAAAGTGAAAATCTTTTTTTAAACAACTTTTTGTCTTGGGAAGAGACAGCACTAGTCTGTCTCCTTACCACTTCCTGGACTCTGCTCACTGCAATCTGGGGCACAGGTAGGCTGCAACTCACAAGATGGAGGAGAATGATTTGGGGTGCACCCAGCAAGGCCTTAAGGGGCCTGGGCAGGTGTGAGAGGAAGACTCAGACTTGCCTGGTAGCTGAATAGCCAATGGTCTGCTGGCCTGGGGGTGGGGGCTGGACAGCTGCTTCTCCTGTTCAGAATCTCCTAGGAGACAGACAGGCTCAATCCACACTTTTTACTTCAGCAGGTAAGGGCCTCACTAACTTGAAATCTAACAATACTGTTTGAATAAAACTTCTCTGCTGGCCAAAAAACAAAATGCACAGGCCCTAGTAAACACAGTTTAAACAGCTCGCAGAAGTACCCTCTGATGTAGAAAATCCCTGTTACTGGCGGGGGAGGCAGGGGGGCTGGTTTTACTGGCTTGTGACCACAAAATGGTGGCTGATATTGCACTGTTTTAACATCCATTCATTATCCTTGTCCTCCACCAACAACTTACTTGCCAGCGAAGCCTCAGCTCTCCCGTGGCCTAACCGGTGCTGATCTGGGCAGGTCTGGGCCACCCCCGAGACTCACAAACGGTGTATTTCCAAGCAGGCCGGGACGGGCCGTGTGACAGCAAAACTGGGCAGCCGCACTGACGATAGGCAGTCGCCCGAGGTGTAGGAGAGCGCGGCTGCACTGGTGTCGGCTCACTGAGCGGGAGCGGTTTGAAGTGCTCCGGAGCCCGACGTCTGGATCACAGTCGCTGGTGGTGACCTGTGTGTCCGGCGGCGAAACCTGAGGTGGGGCCGGGTTGAGCGCCTCGGCGGCTCGATCGAGCCGTGGCAGAGAGGTGAGAAGCGGTGCTCGGGGCGGGACTCGCCGCAATCACTGATGTCCTGCAGGTCCCCTGGAGTGCCCAAGCTCTAAGTGCTATCCCGGAGAGCGGCGGTGATCGTGCCTGGGGCCCGGGAGTGTGTGTGGCCTCTGAGCCTGCCGCCTTGATTCCCCTCCCCCTCCACTGGGCCTTCTCTGCAGCGGGCGCCTGGCGGCGAGGTTGCCTAGCGGGGGTTGGGGCGGCGACTGGCTATAGGCCTGCAGACCCGTGCGGGGCAACTGTGGGGGCAGACCAGTGGCTTTCCCCCCCGCACCAGGATACAAGGAACATCGGCGGTCTACCGGGCCGCGAGGCTGCCATCGGGTACGGCGTAACCAGCGCCAGTCGGTGCACACTGGGGGGGGGTTCACAGCTGTTTGAGAAGAGGAGATTGCGGGCATGTGGGGGACATCTGCTAGTGCTACCTGGGTGCAGCGGTTTCAGTGGTCGGTCGGGCCGCATAGGTGTTGCCAGAAACACTGGTCGGGCCTGCAGCAGCACAGACTCCCTGATTGCGGGGGGGCCCTGGTTGTGGAGTGGCGTGCCGCAGGATCCCAGTCGGCAGTCGGTGGGGCCGCAGGGTCCTGCAGTGGGGCAGTGACTGCACTTGTTCCCTTACCCAATCTCCCTTGGCCTAGGTGAGGTGAAGGTGGCCATGACGCGCGACAAGGGAGGAGGCGGCTCCACAAAGCAAGGCCCAAAGACAAATATACTGGGGTGGCGGCCAGCTCGACAGGAGGACAGGCGGGGAAAGTACCCGATAATGCAGCACTCATGGCGGCCATAACCCAATCTAGAGTCATGCTTGATGCAAAAAATTGGGGCGGTTGGCTTGGATATCATGCTGTTGAGAAAGGACCTGCGTAACGCAGTCTCACGCATCACGGAAACCAAGACTCGTATCTCCGGGGTAGAGGATGATGTTGCCGCTTTAAAGATCAAAGTCACGACTATGGAAAAAGCGCAGAAAGGGCTGGCTGTGCGCGCAGAGGATGCCGAAGGGCGGGCCCGATGCAATACCCTCAGATTCGTGGGGTTTCCGGAGGGCTGCAATATGGAACTTTTTATCACACAGTGGCTGGAGAGTTGGATTCCCTCGGAGGCCCTATCCCGCTGCTTCGTTGTTGAGCGGGCCCACAGGGCGCACACACAGAAGCCCGCGGTGTCAGCTCGCCCACGGCCAGTGATTGCAAAACTCCTGAACTATCACGATCGGGACATCATATTGAAGCAGGCCCAGGTCAAAGAGCCGTTACTTTACGAGAACTCTCGTATCATCATTTTCCCTGACTACAGGCGTCTTGTGCAACAGCAGCGACAGTCATTCATGGCAGCGAAGGCCCACCTGAGGGACCTCAAGCTTCCCTATGCTCTCCTGTTCCCTGCCCGCCTTTGGTTAGTGTACCGCTCCCGCACACACTTCTTCGATACTCCGGAGGAGGTGTTCAAGTGGACTGATGAGACAGTGCGAGTGAAGGTTCACACACCGCCTGGGAGAGAATCAGATTCCTCATCAAGTGAGATGGTCCGGAAAGGCCCCCGGGGGCAACTGCAGGGAACCAGTCTGTCACGGCCGCGACGTCGTTCCCGATTCGGTGGAGTATCCTCTGGGGGAGGCTCGGAGACCAGGCGTCAGAAATCGGCAGACTGATGAATAGGTTTGCGAGGAGCTGCGGAAGTCTACATTGCTGAACTGTTCTATGCTGGTCAGAGGAAACTGTAATATGGGGCGGTTTCTCTGCTAGGCCATTGCCAGCGGGGGACAAGCCCAGGGACGGGGGGCTGGAAGTTGGGGATCCATTGGTTGGAGAGTACTCCAGTCCCCCGTTGGGGATCCGGCTCTTGCCTCACCGAGACAGGTGCTTCAATGTTTGTGAGGTGCAGGGTTGAGGGGGAGCGGGGGTTCGTTGTTGGGGGAGGTTTTGTTTTGTTGTCAGATCGCGCAGCTACAGCGGGTCTATTGCTCTTCTCCTTTGTCCCGAAATGTCCCCACATATGTCACAGGTGTAGATGTCCGTCCAGATGGCTAGTTCACCCAGGGGAGAGCAGGTGACACCAGGCACCCTCCGTATTATCAGCTGGAACGTCCGCAGTGCCATGGATAAAATTGAATGCGGGCCCTGTTATGCTACGCTAAGCGAGCGGGTGCCGACATACGAATGCTACAGGAAACACATCTCATGGGTACGAAGGCGCTTTGCCTTCAGAGGTATGGCTTCCAACAGGTCTTTCACACCGGCTTTATAAGGGGTTCGTGGGGGTGGCGATTCTGATCCACCGCAGGGTTCCCTTTACCTACGATAGGCAGTGCTCCGACACACAGGGGCGCTACATATTCCTTCAGGGTAAGATCGGGGCAGACCCTCTAGTGCTGGGCAGTGTTAATGCACCTCCCCCTCTGCAGTGGACTTTAGTGGAACGATTGTGGACTCTATGGACAGACATGCCGGATATCCTATCGATGATCGGAGGTGACTGGAACGACGTCATGGAGCAGACCAGAGATCGGTGGAGGGGCTGAAGGTGGACAGGAAGGGGGCCAAATCACGAGACTGCACTCCTTAGTGACGGGACGAGACTGGACTGATGTGTGGCGGCGCCTTAATGGTGATCGCCGGGAATTCACCTTTGTCTCGGCGGTACATGGCTCGTATTCCAGACTGGACTACCTTTGTCCCCAAGGCGGCTGTTGGTAAGGTAGGCTCGGCGGAAATCCTGCCCCAGGGCTTACCCGATCATTCCCCGATAGCTCTTGCACTTCGGAATGGGTGTGGACAACAGCCGTTAAGATGGCGCCTCTCTGTATGGCATTTGCAGAATGGCGAATATAGAGAGCATATGAGTGACTCCATTAATCACTATTTAACAACTAATGTGGGTTCTGTCTCCGACGCAGAGACCTTGAGGGAGGCCCTGAAGCCCACTCTGAGGAGGGTGGATATCTAATGGTGTGCGTCGGCACGTAGGAAACGTGGAGAGGGGCTACGGCAGGCGGAACTGGAAATGGAAGCCCTGGAGCGAAGGAGCCGCGAGGCAGGAGGGGGCCAATTCCAGCGGCAACTATTGATGGCCCAGCAGAGCTATGCGGCCGCATTGATGGACGAAGCCCACCAGGCCTGGCTAGCGACGCGCAGCAGGGTATATCAGTGGGGAGATAAGTCCGGCAAGATGCTACATCAACTGTGCCAGGGAACCTTTCATTCCCATGCTTTGCCGGGCATGACAGACCGGGCGGGAGAATCTATTACGGACCCCCGGGCCATTGCGGAAAGCTTCGCAGAA
Organism: Lissotriton helveticus; assembly: GCF_964261635.1. Classification (NCBI taxonomy): domain Eukaryota; kingdom Metazoa; phylum Chordata; class Amphibia; order Caudata; family Salamandridae; genus Lissotriton; species Lissotriton helveticus. The sequence continues at coordinate 172,142,410 of NC_136061.1, forward strand.
TATTATGGGGCCCTTTATGCACCCATGGAATGCCTATCACCTGCCGTTAACAACAAATTCATCGCAGATCTGCTGCCCAAAATGATGTCGGATGAGGTGAGGGACCAGCTGGAGCTCCCATTGACGGACGACGAATTGGGTGCGGCATTGGGGGAACTTCGCCCCGGAAAGGCGCAGAGACACAATGGATTCCCCAGTGAATTCTTTCGGAGCTACTTTGTACAGTTGCCCCTCATTTCCGTCCCGTAATAGAGGAGGCTCGGGAGCAAGGCTCGCTACCTCCAGATTGGAGGCATGCGGGGTGGTGGTGTTCCACAAACCGGGCAGGCCACCGGAACAGCATGCTTCGTATCAGCCCATTTCCCTCCTGAATGTGGAGGCCAAGGTCTTGGTTAAGGCTTTGGCCAATCGCCTTTTGCCTCACATTCTGGTGCACCCGGACCAGGCTGGCTTTATGCCTCAGAGGGCTACCAGACACAACATTAGGCGAGCGCATGTGCAGATAGCGGCTGCCCGGCTTTTGGGGGAACCAGCGGCACTTTTACTGGCCGACATGGACAGGGCGTTTGATTCCCTAAGCTGGGTCTATCTCTTCGCTCTGCTGAGGCGACTCAACCTAGGACCACGCTTTCTTTCCTACCTTACGCTCCTGTACACAGATTTGACGGTGTTGGTGCAGGTGGCTGAGGCGGCGTCCTCTACCTTCTCCATCGGACAGGGCACGAGACAGGGCTCCCCCCTCCCTGTATTTGTTCGCGCTTACCATGGAGCCATTAGCTGCCTGGGTGTGTATAGATGCGCAGGTTCGGGGGTTTGAGTGGGCCCCTGGCCTGTCTGACAGGATCGGATTGAATGCGGACGATGTCCTATTCTTCCTTACAGCGATAGATAGGACGGGGCCACGGCTGCTGCAAATCATGCAGATCTTTGGGGAGACCACGGGGCTATGTATGAATCCCAGCAAATCGACGATATGGCTCCGGGGGGGAACTGGCTGGGTTGGGCACGTGGGTCCCTTCGGTTCAGCGTGCGGTGGGGGGGGGAATGAAATATCTAGTGGTATTCTTGTCAGATATCCCCGCGATCTCCTGGGAACGTAATCTGGCCCCCGTTTGGGAATGGACCCTGGAAGATCTTAAGTCCTGGTCACGTATGCCCCTATCACTGTATGGCAGGTCGGCAATTTTCAAAATGGTGGCGCTCCCCCGGCTTCTACATCAGCTGCAAAATCACCCGCATCAGATTTCGCCATGATGGTTCCGGCAGGTGAATGCAGCGCTCGGGCAATTCTTATAGGAAGGGGGTAAGGTGCGCGTAGCTCTTCGTACATGCTTCCTCTCAACGTATTGTGGGGTGTTGGCGTCCTCTGATGTCCTATCGTACTACCAAGCCTCGCATCTATTGGTCCTCAATGATTGGTTTTACGGCGATAGAGCAGACCCGGCATATGCTGTCGGGCTAATGGGACACCACACAATTCTTTACTCGGCCCCCCTGAGGGTCTCTCTGCCAGCAGCTACGAGGGCGGTATACCAGATCTGGAGACAGGTGCGCAACGCATGGATTGGTGGAATACTTTGACTAGGGAGACTCCCCTCTGGAACAATGGGCGGTTACCCCAATTGGCCGCTTAGCAGGGGTTTCAGGGGTGGGATAATATAGGCATCTCAACACTTGGGGATGTCATGAGGGGTCTAATGCTCAAATCCTTCCAAGAGCTTCAGGCTGAGTTTCAAATGCCACGGTCCCAGTTCTATCGCTACCTACAATTTCGGCATGCCCTGTCCCCCAGCCTAGAGGGCTTAGAGTCCCTGCCGGAATTCAGTCCAGTGGAAGCAAAGGTTTTCATGGGAGACTTACCAGACCGGAAAATATCCTGAATATACCAAACCCTAGTAATACATTGCTAGGGGGGACTGGGAGGAGGACGTGGGCTCATTGGAGGAGGAGGACTGGACGGAGGCCCTGGCTGAACCACGAGGTGCGGCTATAGTTATGCGACTCCACCTTGTCCAGTTCAAGTACCTCCGCAGAGTCTATTACATGCGGGTCCGCCTGTGGAGGGTGGGGTTGATTGCCTCCCCCGAATGTCTTCGCTGTGGGCAGGAGGAGAGCACATTCATTCACGCGGTATGGCATTGTTTGTCTGGATCGTTTTTTGAGGGGGGTGTTTGACTCCTTATCAGAGGTCCTGGGGTGGAGGTTGTCCAGCACACCACAACTGGCCTTGCTGCATGTCATGGAGGGGGTAGGCAGTAACATTTACAAGAGACACCTCATGCGGTTTCACACTGGCGAAGAGGGACATTGCCAGGGCATGGAAGGCACCGAGGGCCCCGTCATTGACCACATGGAAAAATGGGCTGGATTTTTGCATGGGGGTTGGAACAGTCCATCTTTGTCGCCAGGGGATGCCCACGCAAACACTACAAAATCTGGAGATGTGGGGCGGACTATCGTGGCCTGATGTTAGAACCGCCACCGGTGGAGGAAACTCATTCACTGTGATAAGTTATGGATATGATGTGGGGTGTGGGGGTACAGGGACGGGGGGATTTGGAGAGTTCCATTTGCCTAATTTTGCACGTATGTTGGGGACAGGACGGAGTAGACCTATTGCGATGGGGGGGATGAGGGGAGTTGTTTTTTTTTCCCAATTTATTTGTTGCATAAACTTGCTCGGGCAAAATTGGGAAAAGTCAAAATCATTATATCTGTGTTAGTTGATTCTGCAGATGTCTCTGGGATGCAGAGTCAGTTGATTGTGCAGATGTCTCTGGGATGCAGGGCCCTGCAATATATGTGCAACTTGACGAATAAAATCTGTTTAAAAAAAAAAAAAAAAGTACTAGCAGGGTGGAAATCTTACATGGAACGGAGACTGGGCATTCTGACAGGCTGTGGTAATCAGCAGAAAGTAGCTAGGTGTGAAATGGGAGATGGGGGGTGACATTTATTAAACTTAATTTTGATCCAGTTCAGTTACCAATACCCATGTCAAGATCAAATAGTAGTACCATAGTCGTTATACCGATTTTGAATATTTAAGTATATGTCTCAACCATATCGAACTCCAAGGAGGGTGAAACTGAATGTTTTTGAAGGGTGAGCCCATGTAAGTCAATGAGTGTAGCATTTTTTGAAGGATGAGCAGCAAGGTTGTTGTTTTAGTATGTGGGAGGCATTTTGCTTCTTTGAATGATGAAGATGAGTACATGGAGGGTGACCTCTTCCCGAAGTGGTTGAACTGTGGTATGGTTTTAGTCTTCTGTGAGTACATGTCTACATAATTCGCAAATTGTGGTAATCATGGTTTATACGTTTTATAACTTGAAAGGTGCACACTGTACCTCTCTTAAAATAAGAATAGGGATGCCACTTTTCCAATGTGAAGGTGTTGTGGAGCATTTTAGGATCCAAGAGTAATTTACCGATGCATGCCCTTATATAGGTACAATTCACATTGCCCTTATATAGGAATAGAAATCCTGCCCATATTTAGACATAACCCATTCAGTCCAAATACAGGCATGGCTACTTCCACTAGTTCCAAAAAGCCACAACGATTTCTTGGAAAACTCTGCTTCAGCAGTCGGGGACATCCCCTTACTTGAATATTGATTTGTCCTAGAAATCATGGCGTTTTCAAAGAACTACCATTCCCTTTGGGTTCTTTGGTGACGTTATTATGTCCGACTTTACGTCAAACTAGGCACCTTCCAGGTATAAATATGCCTACACTTGCCCTAGCAAACACACGGTGGTTCGGAGCAGCTCAACTATCTACTTGCCCGACGCAGCTCGCTAGAGCAAGTGCCGAAGGAAGCCGTTCCACCAGCTGGCGCAATGACAGAGAAGCTGTCCTTTCTCTCGCTGAGAATCCAGCTCCGGTGTTTCCAAGCTCCCCTCACGGGGTGTTGGGAAATCGAGTCCGGAGACAGAAATACCAGACCTCCGACATTCTAAAACCAAGGTACGGAGCGGATTAGACCCTAAGAGAAATCTTGGTAAGATTCTTGGCAAAGAAAAACTAAACCTACGCTACACCTCACTTACTTCTTCCCTCGTACTAGACTTAGGTTAGGTACATTGGGGTAGGCGTATTTTAGAAGCACCAGTTGAGTACTTTTAGCCTTTGTTATTTATGTATGTATTTATCTATGGTCTAGGAACCATACAATGTGTTTACAGTATTATTTTATAATACTCTTCTTACTGTACCCATTATACTTTGCAACCAGTATTATGATTGTAGCAGTTCACTTTACTTGCTTGAGAAAGAAGACTGTTCAATAAATCCTTTTATTGAAAACGCCCGTCTCTCGATTTCTCTGCACATCTGATTAAACGAAGCATGCATGATTGACTGAGTAAAACATCTATCTATTGTTTCCACGACTCTGGAGATCAGTTTTATTCTTGGGGAAACAAAGTTGTCATGTTTATGCGGTTGTCAGAAACTAATCCCTTCTTGTTCATTCGAGAACGTTTCTAGTGACCTCTGAACTAGCTGACACTCACAATTAAGTCTAATATATTCGATAGAGACCTAGGGCCCGATGTAGGTAAATCCCATTTACCGATTTTGAAATACCGAATCCGTATTCAAAAATCGGTAAATGGGATGTAGGTCCCAACATCTGGATTCGTTACCGAATCCTTAACAATTCTTTAATTACCGATTCGGTAAATACCGAATCGGTAATGCCCATTGATTCCTATGGGCTTTGAAGCCCATAGGAATGATTAGGCATTACCGATTCGGTATTTACCTAATCGGTAATTAAAGAATTCACAAGGGTGCAGGGGGTGTCACTTTGACACCCTCTAGCACCCCCAAAACGGGCATGTGTGCAATGTGGCACACAGACATGCCCTAAGGGCACGTCTGTCTGTCACATGGCACATGTGTACATGCACAGATGTGCATGTACACAGGAATCGGTTTTTTACCATGGATTTGTATTACATGGTAAAATACCGATTCTGTAGGCCATGTGCTGATGGAACATTGGCTACCTACATTGCATTTTCGGTAGTTCTACCGAATCGTCATCATTACCGAATCGGTAAATATTACCGATTGGGTAACTTTACCGATTCGGAAATGATAACGATTCGGTAAAATTACCGAAAATGTGCCCCTACATCTCGATAGCCCTTTACCGATCGGAAACGGACGAAAATCGGTATTTTCGGCCGATTCCGATCGGTAAAGGGCTACCTACATCGGGCCCCTAGTAGACATAAGTCCTACATCAAATCTAAAGGATATGTTATTCCAATGCGCAGAGCCTATTGGGAATATAGGAACTACACTACAAAGAAAATAATTGTGCGTAAAAACCGATACATTCATCAAAGATAAAATAACTATTTGACGTTTTTGTAGATTTGAACAGATACCACAATATCAAATGTGATTACATTTAGAAAAGAACATTCTTTAACCAACCCCTCCCAACCGCCCCATACCACCTGGTTGTCTACTTAGATCACAATCTTGCTAAAAAAGGTACCAGCTATTTTGCTTGTATTTTGTGGAAGGACAAGAATGGTGGAAGGACAAGTAGCTGGTGATTGAATGAAATTTTGTGGAGCAAGCAGGTAAAATGCTAGCCAGGATGCCATCCCCTCTAGCACCTTGAGACTCCCACGGGTATATAGAGCGCTTTACAAATGCTATGATTGATTGATTGATTGATTGATCCCTAGACAGCTACCAATCTTTTCTTTTGTTTCTTCGACCCCTCCTCCCTACACCTCAGCCCTCAAACTCGAGCCTTCCTTTTAACCAGTGCCCAAAACCATATTTATTGGGTTAACCTCACCATAACAGCATGTACAGAAACTACCTTATCAGCTCACTTGAAACAGCTAAGGATTTATCAATCCGATTCCAGTGGGCTGGTACATAAACTTTGCTGTCAGATGCTAAGTGAGATGTGGGAAGGAGCATAAGAACAGCCTGTCTTTACCACACACGCAATACCACATCTTGGACCTTTAAAACTATACATAGACATACGTGGATGTTTGTATGAGCCCACATATATAAAAATATATCTTCATTTCAGATGTGTATACACACACATATATTTTACATGTTTTTGTTGGGGGAATCCCTTTCAAACGCCCCCCCTTTTTTTTATCCTAATCTCCATTTACCTTTTTCCACCCCATAACCAGAGAATCACACTTACTTTCCTATACCTATACCTACCCCAAACCCTAAATTGCCCTTACCTACCTTTCCCTCTTCCCAACTATAAACCTATAAAATTATCCTTACCTCCCTTTACTCCCGCCGTTACCCCACTCCCTAATTTTTGTTAAATAACATTACTTTTTTTATGACTTACCTTTGTGGTACAGTACAACATGGTAAATAAAAGCTGCACTGTAAAGACAGGTCCCCGTTTAGCGGGGGTAAGAAAGGGATTTTGAAGGGGCCCCTTGTCAAGTAATTATCAAAGCCTGCCTGTATTTACATGTCAGCCCTAGCCTCATATTAAGTTTTCGAAATGCAGCATTTTCTGGTAATCTTGGTTATTGAAAGAGGTTAATAGCTCAAAGCCTATGCTTGTAGTCTCAGAATCCCATGCCTGTGTCTCCCCGTCTTGGAGACTTTAAATCCCCTGCTGGACATCAGTGCAGCCAGAGTCCTAGCCCAGACTGTATTCTTCGACTGTTTGTGAGTACCCATGTTGACTAAACCATCACAAAATGACACTGCCTATCCCTATTTACTCAGCATCTGGAAGCACAATCAGCCAACATGTAGCAAATGAGGGAAGACGAATTGGCACCAAAGAGCAATATTTTCACCTATGGACCAAACCTGCAACATCTGGGAGCTGAATTAGCTGACACCAGCTCTATCTACTAGCTCCATTAACCACATCTGACCCCAAATCAGCTACAACAGAAAGTACAAATGGCCTCCAAAGCACTAGCCTCTCAATCTATCAGTGCTGGCTTACGAAGTCTGTAAAAATGTTAGTGGTTGGCAGATTCTTGTCCCAGAACATCTGGGAGAAGAATCTGCCACAACACTAACGTGTTCACCTACTTTCTAAACCAACACTGTCTGAATGCGAGTGGCACACTAAAACATTCAAGCATTACCTTTTAGTCCCTACACAAACAACTACTAAAAGCAATCACGACCAAACCAAGTGCCTAACGGCTAGGCCGCTCGACTTCAGTCCAGGAGGAACCGGGTTTGAGTCTCGGTAGTGTCGCTCAAAAATCCTGTGATTCTGGGCAAATCACTTAATCTCCCCGAGCCTACCAAAATGAATGTAACGTAACTGGTGATATGTAAAGAGCTCTGATACCCGGTTCGGTTAGAGTTCGCGCTATATAAAACTCTGCAAAAAAAATAAAAAATCTGGTAACATTTGGAAGGCAAGACAGCCCCCAAACAGGGCATTTCCACCAACTTTCCAAACTGCACCATCTAGAACACGTCTAAAAATTACAATCAATTGCTTCAAGGCTCACCAGTCCAAAAGTGCACTCTATCATCTTGCATTCTTTGCCAAGGTGCCAGTGCAGGTTCAAAAAGGGTCATGCATTTCAAAGCTAGTTGAACAGTCGGGAAACAGGATATATCAGCTTTAAAAAAAAAGAGAGAGAAAATGAGCTAGAGGCGTGTGAACGGCACACCTGGCACTGCAGTTTTGTCTACTTACACAACTGTGGAAACCAGACTCCTCACCTACAACAGTTAAATATAAAAGGCAAACATATACCAACCCGGCAGCTCAGCTGGTGAAAGTTTGTATTTACGACATATGCAAAGCAAATGCAATCAACACCAATGTTTTTAATACTCGTCATGAGGAATCTAAACAGGGCTAAATGGAAAAAAAAACAAAGGAAGACAAAACGTGATTGAAAGCTTTAATTAATCGCAATCACTGGCAATTAATCTGGGCAGTTCCCAATACAATTGTTTTTCAATCACTGTGCCATTCAGTGCCAGGGACTCCCATAGCAATGCGTGTGTTTTTGAGACGTACATTTTTCTTTGCTTTTAGCCAATGTTGTCTTTTTCTGGGCCCAGCAGCTCTCCCCACAAAGTTTTACAAAAACCATGACAAAATAACAAGTTTAACAAAGCCAAAAGGCTGGCAGCCAACGCCAGACGCACTTTTGCAATGCTTGATATTTTTGATTCTCAATGTGGTGTTACAATCTTGGGATCACTGTCTAGACAAATTTGCATTTGGCTGGTCCAAATCCATAATGCCACACAAAGTAAATAAATAGTGGACCGGACTGAAATGAAAGCCGCCCAAAATAATTACCAGTGACTTAGATCAATTCCAACTTTTCACCTGTTCCTTTTTGGGTTCCTCACAGAGTTGCCTTAAGTAGGACGGGTATGCCTAACTCACTGAGTCATATGCCTTACGCAGCACCTCGCCTGGGGTTTCCGATACTTTAGTAGAGGCAACATGGCCTAGAAGTTCAAGCTAGACAGTCGTTTCTGAGCAGTGGACAAGAAAAATTGACATATGTAGTTGGCATGGGATCTTAAAAAAGATGGACCGAAATGTCGAACCGAATAATTACCAATGGGTGGGATATTAGAAGTAGTAAAGATTCATTCAAGGATTCCATTCTTCACTTTTTGCTGCGCTGACTGACATCAGGATTTACCACACTCAAAAGCCAGTGTTGCAGACGGCATGGCAGAGAGAGGCACTGAAAGAAAACTTGTTGATTTTCAGTGACCTTCACTTCGTCATATCTGTGTCTCGTAACTTGACATGTGCACATGGCATGTGCTCCTCAATGTATCATACAAATTCATGGACACAATCCAACTACCATTTTTTGGTGGAGATGGAATAAGCCCTTCAACCCACTGCAAAGGGTACGATCTATCCTGACGCACTGGTAAAGCCAGTAAGTCTTGGTTTAATGTGCTCATATATGCAGCTAAACACATTAAATCCAGATTAGAGGCTCAACCTGGCCATGGGGAGGGAGGCTCCCTGGTAGTGAAGGAGTCCTTCATACAGTTCAACGCAAGCAGTGGAGTGAGTGCAGAAAGATGCACCCCATCAGCAAATAGCATTTGGTGAGACACGAATACTCCTCTGGGCCGAGCCAAGACATGATTGACAAAGTTGCAAACCAATGACTGGAAGAGACTGGTGAAAAAAAGACAATAGTTGAAAGAGGCAGCGTCAAATCCTACCCTATGAACGTTGGAAACACTAGGGTTGCTGAACCGAGACCGGTCACACATACCATAGTCTCTGAAACCAATAACCCAGACTTGAGCAGCGTGTGGAGGATGGACCCTGGACACGAACATGCTGGTCCAGCCTGAACTGAAGCCCTCGCTGGAATGGACTGCATTCACGAGGAAGCCAAGTCCCGGTTTGGTACCCGTAGGCACCGCCACCTCTCAGTAGGCTTCGGAGGGTCACAGCCAACCAGGGGGGGTTTTCTTTTTACAGAAAATAACTTATAAACCATCCTGGCGTCACCATGAGTGTTCACTTAAGTTTAGAAAATGTGTCCTCGAACGCATTATCTACTCAGGCGAGCACGCGCAGGACGTGCACAAACCCACAGCGTTAGGGTACCCTCAGAATGCAATTTTAATGTTCTCATGCTAATCAGCAGCCAGGCTTGCTCCACTCTTAACCCTGAAGGAGGGGTAATTAAACGCTCAAACATCGGCTCCCGCGTTGAAGCGTCTCAGAGTCCAGCTTATTAGAAAAGGATTTCAAAGCACCGGAGGCGGACGAGAACTCACACAAGTTAGTCAAGGAGCAGGGTTATTTACATGTTCTGTGCTTTCAGGCGCCCCCGCCCTGTCTTCGCACACAGCCTGCAATACAAAGAAACCTCCTGGAAGTAAACAGAAACAGGACATTACAAAGTAACAACTTGCCCAGACACGAAAAAATATATGGAAAAACATCGGCACAGAGTGATCCAGTACTCGGAAGCCGCCTATTCATATTACACTGTTTGGCACCAAGACTCTTTCTCAGTGATCAGTTTTATCACGTCAAGGCCCAGTGACCCCTCCAGTATAACATCAAGCATCCCAGTGACCCCTCCAGTAGAACATTGAGCATACCAGTGACCTCTCAGCATCATATCGAGCATCCCGGCGACCTCTCAACTTCACAAACAGCATCCCAGAGACCTTTCAGCATCACATCCAGAACCCCCATCCCAGCGACCTCTCAGCATCGTATCGAGCATCACGGCGACCTCTTAGCATCATATCGAGCATCACGGCGACCTCTTAGCATCACATCCAGCATCCCAGTGACCCCTCCAGTATAACATTGAGCATCCCAGTGACCTCTCAGCATCACATCGAGCCTCACGGCGACCTCTCAGCATCACATCCAGCATCCCGGCGACCTCTCAGCATCACATCCAGCATCCCGGCGACCTCAGCATCACATCAAGCATCCCGGCGACCTCTCAGCATCACATCGAGCATCCCGGCGACCCCTCAGCATCACATTGAGCATCCCGGAGACCCCTAAGCTTCACATCCAGCATCCCGGCGACCTCTCAGCATCACATCCAGCATCCCGGCAACCTCTCAGCATCACATTTAGCATCCCGGCGACCTCTAAGCTTCACATCCAACATCCCGGCGACCTCTCAGCATCACATTTAGCATCCCGGCGACCTCAGCATCACATCAAGCATCCCGGCGACATCTCAGCATCACATCCAGCATCCCGGCAACCCCTCAGCATCACATCCAGCATCCCCGGTGAGCCCTCAGCATCACATCAAGCATCCCCGGTGAAACCCCCAGCATCACATCCAGCATCCCGGCGACCTCTCAGCATCACATCCAGCATCCCGGCGTCCTCTCAGCATCACATCAAGCATCCCGGCGACCTCTCAGCATCACATCGAGCATCCTGGCGACCCCTCAGCATCACATTGAGCATCCCGGAGACCCCTAAGCTTCACATCCAGCATCCCGGCGACCTCTCAGCATCACATCCAGCATCCCGGCAACCTCTCAGCATCACATTTAGCATCCCCGGTGAGCCCTCAGCATCACATCAAGCATCCCCGGTGAAACCCCCAGCATCACATCCAGCATCCCAGCAACCGCTCAGCATCACATCCAGCATCCAGGCGACCTCTCAGCTTCACATCGTGCATCCCGGCGACCTCTGAGCTTCACATCGTGCATCCCGGCGACCTCTCAGCTTCACATCGTGCATCCCGGCGACCTCTAAGCTTCACAACCAGCATTCCAGAGACCTCTCAGCATCACATCCAGCATCCCGGCGACCGCTCAGCATCACGTCCAGCATCCCGGCGTCCCCTCACCATCACATCAAGCATCCCGGCGACATCTCAGCATCACATCAAGCATCCCGGCGACATCTCAGCATCACATACAGCATCCCAGTGACCCCTCAGCATCACATCCAGCATCCCAGCGGCCTCTCAGCGTCACATCAAGCATCCCGGCGACATCTCAGCATCACATACAGCCTTCCGGCGACCTCTCAGCATCACATCAAGCATCCCGGTGACATCTCAGCATCACATCAAGCATCCCGGTGACATCTCAGCATCACATACAGCATCCCGGTGACCCCTCAGCATCACATACAGCGTCCCAGTGACCCCTCAGCATCACATCGAGCATCCCAGCGGCCTCTCAGCGTCACATCAAGCATCCCGGCGACATCTCAGCATCACATACAGCCTTCCGGCGACATCTCAGCATCACATACAGCATCCCGGCGACATCTCAGCATCACATACAGCCTTCCGGCGACATCTCAGCATCACATACAGCATCCCAGTGACCCCTCAGCATCACATCGAGCATCCCGGTGGCCTCTCAGCATCACATACAGCATCCGGAAAACCTCTCAGCATCACATACAGCATCCCGGCGACCTCTTAGCATCACATCCAGCATCCCGGCGACATCTCAGCATCACATCCAGCATCCAGCATCCCGCAACCCCTCAGCATCACATCCAGCATCCCGGCGACATCTCAGCATCACATCCAGCATCCCCGGTGAACCCCCAGCATCACATCAAGCATCCCCGGTGAGCCCTCAGCATCACATCAGTATCCAATCAAGGGAGGGGGGCTGACAAGATGGCCGTGTAGACGCTTCTTCTACAGGCGCTCCCGTTGGCAAACCCTGAATCCGGCAACATCTTGAAGCTCAAGATCTGCAGCGCCCTCCCTGTGGCTGGTGGACATTGACGACAACCGCCTGGAGCATGCATTGGGCTCCGGCGGAATAACGGCCGGGTGGATCAACTGACAGCCATTTTCTCTGCCTCGAGGAGGGCTGGGTGAGAAGCCTCCAGGGCGCATTTTAACTCGAGACTTCGTGTGCTGGGAGGACAGCCGGAGTGATGAGCTTGTCGAAGGAACGGGCTGCTGTGGGGGGCTGGCTAGCCGCTTTCCAGTGGCTCCCGGCAGGTCTCTGTACAATGCAGTCCTCTTGGGGAAACAACCCTAGGTTGGTTGGGCCGAAGCAGTGGCGAGACAACGTGATGTGCCCTATGGGAAGAAGAGGACTTGACCCTGGGCGGAGTGTAAGGGTCCCCCCTGTGGCGCTCTGGGTGCATGCTGCAAGGGTGAACAATCGCCTGCAGGACTATGATGTCGGGAAATGACTTGCATCGGGACTGGAGTCCCCAGCGGCCGCTGCTGGAAGGAGACACTTTGCATCTGCAGTAAGCTGGGAGGAGGCGTGGCTTTGCAAGGCTGCAGTCCTATGCAGATGCTCTGATTGTGTATGCAGTAGGGAGGCCTCCTTGACAATCTGAGGAATAAGCTCAGAGCAGGGATTCACAGGGCGGCCGGGGTCTCCGGTGGAAGGCCCAGCTCGAGGCTGCAGGACCTGCAGGGTGGGCGATCGGCTGGTTTCCAACGGTCATCCTGGAGACCTGGGCGGTGAAAGGTCCGTGACACCGGGCAGGCTGGCCCATAGGACCAACCCCCATACAGAGGGAGCTAAGTGGACTGCGGCTGAGGTCTAGGACGAGTGGCCTGGCACGGGATCTGAAGCGGGGCCTGGAAGATGGACAATCAGCTAGTTGAGGTAAACCTGGAGTCCTGGGCTGTGGAAGGTGAAAGGTCAGTGACACCGGGCGGCTGGCCTGCGGGTTCAACAAGAAGATAAGTGGCCGGCGGCCTCTGATTTTTGGCAGGTGCGGTAGAGGAGGTAGCAGGGGAGACCAGGAAGGGAGCTGCCTGGGGCTGTGAAGTGTGAGACTGTCCTGAACTTCTACACCCACCAGAAAAAAGAATTGGGGGTTGCTTATTGACGGGGAGGTCCGACTCTGGACATAAAATCCCCTGGGAGCGTGGCGCCCCTTGCCGGGGGGTTAGCAATTGTCTCCTGGAGTCAAACGAGGTGACGTGTGCCCGGAAGTATCCAGACTGAAGCTCCAGGAGGACTGTCGAGGCCCGGGAACGGCAGACCGCACGAGGCAAGCGGCACCCTCTTGCTAGCAGAAGTCATAATATGCGCCAGCGGCATTTAGTTTTGTGGGGCGGCTGCCTGAGCCTCTGTGACGAGACACCCCTGGAGGGATACCTGGGTGGGACACAACTACGTTTTCCAAAGGAGAGTCCTGCAGATTTCTGGCCTATTGGCCCCAAAGTGAAAGACCACTATGGTGAAAGACCAAGGAAACTGGGCGGCACATGCCAACAAGAATCTGAATTACATGCAGCTTCTACCCCTGGGCCCCAGGTGACAAGTATGGTGGACTACGGCGAGGTGACGTTGCGGACCGCAGTCAGCCCTCTCTTTAGTGGATGTGCTGGAGGAGATTCAAATTACCCGGGATGACATGGTGCATAGAATTGACTCCGTTACCATTGAGGTCAATTTGCCGCCTGTGACCTGCGTTAGGCATGGAAAAGAGTGACCGCCACTGAACAAAACATGGTCTGCTCTCTTAGGAACACTGTCCTAGAGCTCATGAAACGGGCGCTGAAACTCGACGACAGGGCAAAGGACTCTGAAGATAGGTCACATAGGAAGAACTTACGATTTGTGGGTTTTCTTCAGAAGGCGGAGGGACCCTCGGCCGAGTTGTTCTTAGAAGAGTATATTGTAACTGTCCTGGCTCCCAGAAGGCTCTCAAAATGTTTTATTGCTGAGAGCGCGCACAGGGCCGGTGCGCCGTCAAGCGCTATCGTTGCCTGGCTTTTCCACCACCGGGATTGAGACGCTATCCTGCAAGCTACACATACCAATGGGGCTTCTCTTTGAGGGCCATCCCATTTCAATCTATCCTGACTACACTCAGCGGGCCCAGGATCAACAGAAAACATTCCTAGCGGTAAAGCAACGTCTATGGGGCCTTAATCTAAAATACAGCCTTTTCTCGCCAGCTAAACTGTGTGTTGAATATAATGGAAAAGCGTGTTCTTTTTTTTGGCCATGGAGGTGAGCGACTGGCTGGATATCTGGGGACAGCCGGGTGCCTGCTTGGTGCTCTCAACAGTCACCCAGATCGTCTGTGTCTGGCAGGTCTGCCCATGATCGGAGACGATTGAACCACTAGAAATCCGCAAAAAAAGAGGAGAGCCCTGAGGCCTGAAGGGACGCTGCAGGCCTCAGGGACAGTGCCAGACTCAGATGGAGCAACCCAGGACCGAGTGATAGATCGAAGCTTGCCTGAGGGTGCACACAGTTAAAGCATCGACAAATATGGGGGGATGTCTCAGATAAGTGAACTATACCAGTGGGAGGATGAGCTGAAATGTTTTGGGAGGGGGATTGTTGCATGAGAGGCGGTATATGGGGTTAACTCCTCCATATGACGAGGGGTTCCCCCCAGAGGTTGATATCGGAGTGGGGAGCTGGAGGTCTCTGACTCACACCCCACCTGTTACTCAACGACCAGCGTAGCACCAAGGTTTGGAGATTGGCACACCACACACCAATGAACAGATCTGAAACAAAACACTAACTGCGAACAATGGTGTTGTCGGTTTTTGTTATCTTTTGTTTGGGGTTTAGAGGGATATGGGGCGGGATTTGCATTCTTAATGTGTAAGCCCTTAATATTGACTGCCCTGTATTCTTAAAAGCATTGATGGCAGCAGCAATCCACTACTTCGGCTCAGAAATAATCATGTTGGGTGACGTTAACTGCGTTCTGGAATTAAACATTAAACACACGCATTCCAAACCCCGAAATGACTGGGGCTCTAAGGGACATATTGTATGTAAAGCACTAGGTGTGTCCACCTTGGTTTTCCCCCGTTGCACTCCTCGGGGTTGAAACAACCCTTATTCACAAGTTCAAATAAACTCCACAAATGTTCTCTTTCACTTTTTCCAAAGGAATTTTTTTCTTACTTTTATTGAATGCTTAAGGATCACAATGTTGATTTTCACACGTGAATGTAAATCATATAATTCTTTCAAACTGCTTCATGAAGTCAAATTTATCATGCGTGACATTGCAATCATCCCAATGCATTTCTGGTCGAAAATCCTCCATCAGGGAAATGTTTTCCTAAGTGACGCCACAAGTCTACCAAAAAAGTTAGCTGTCGCCGCAGCTCCAGAATACAAAGGTCTAGCTGATTATACTATGACGCTCTGTGTGGTGAAACCATCTTCCGTCACTGTTAAGTTCCTGTGTGAAGGGACATCTCACATGGCATGCAGTTATGCGATGTATGGAGGGATCGTTACCATACAAAGAGGCTGTTTTCATGTCATACCGTGGCGACCAGTAGCTTTAGCTGGTTAGACTACTACTTCCTCTCATGCAAGTTTTCTACAGAGGTAGAAGGAATAACTTATTTTCCCAGCTATCTCTCAGACCACTCACCACCGGTCTTGCTAAGTTTTGGGGGAGCCCAGGAACGCCGGCAATACCCTTATGGCGCTTCAGGGCAGATTTGTTGGGTTCCTCCCTTTGCAGCCACGGTTTCAGATACCCTGGCTCACCATCTCAAGGAGAAGTGGGGGTCTGCCTCTAACCCAGCACTCAAGTGGGAGGCCATGAAGGTAGTCCTCGGAGGGTTTCTGTATAAAAACAACATATGGGGTGAGATGACAGTTGAAATAAGATATAAAGACACATGAACGGAAGCTGGGCAAGTTGGAGACTAGGCTAGAAAAGTATACATATACTGCACAAAGCAATGCCTGCATATGGAGGGTGACATAACGGGGACTCGTGCTTGCCTGACTTATGAACTGGAGACACCCGTGGTACCTATACTACAGATTCAAGGCTGCAGTGGGGAAACAGTGTACATGCAGCAAGCAATCCTAGAGGTCCTGGCTGCAAATCTGGCCAATGTGTATAGAAAACAGATGTCCCCACCACAGGAAGTTGTCTGGGACTAGCTAGCTTCTGTGGAGTTGCCACGGTTGGATCCGGAGGCAACGACTGTGCTCAGGCCCCGATCACAAGAGAGGAATTACTGGCAGCCATTTGGCATCTCAAATCGGCTAAGATCCCTGGGAGCGACGGCCTACTGGCTGATTCTTATCAATGGTTTGCTGGCTAGCCACCATTTGGAGGTCTATAATGAGGCATTGGAGGTTAAGTCTTTGCCGGCCGACACCTTCCGCATTTACCTCACCTTATACACAAAGATCAGGCTGGATTCATTCCGAGGCGTAGCACCACTCATAACTTAGATGCTTGGCACATGTCTGGCATGCTCCGTGCCTCATGGAGGATGATTATGCCCTGACACTGCTCGACATAGAGCAAGCCTTAGAATGGAGTGGTCATATATCTGGCTGGTTTTGCAACGGCTCGGAGAGGGCTTGGAGATTTCCTCAAATGGATTCAACTGCTCTATACTACCCCTGTTGCCCACATACGGGCTATGGAACTAGTATATATTTGCCAACCAAAACAGTCTGTGCCTGTCCTTCTCAACGTGCTGCATAAGTTTGGGGACATTTTGGGTCTCCGTATAAATCCAGGGAAATCTAAACTGGTCCCGCTGGGGGGGTTGGCAATGGGATTGATGGACGCGATGCCTAGCGTAAGGTTCCCTTGGGTGTTTGGGGGGACGGAGTACCTGGGGAACCGACAGGCGACTACGGCCCCCACTTATGTGGGGAGATGGGTGGAGTGTATACGTGGTTCCATAAGATTTTGGAGAGATTTACATCTGACTCTTATGGGGCGGATAGCAATTGCAAAAATTACTATTCTGCCCGATGCCTATACGCCCTACAACACTCATTATACAGAATCTTCAGACATTATTTAGGAACACTAGATGAGCTGCTGGTAGATCTACGGTGAGGCTCCAAACGTAAATGTGTACGCATAACAACGCTACAGAGGACATGCGGAAGAGGGGGGCTTGAGGTATCCCGCCTGGAGCTCTATTACATGGCCTCCCAACTTCAAAACGTGGTCCATTAGTTGGACAATGAAGATAACTAGAAAGAGCAGCTCCTGGCAGGCACGCACAGGATCGGTTCTTACAAGAACTCCGGATGCTTTGCTCTGAATTTCCTACTTTCCTCCCCTACGTTATCCAGCATGTGGCTGCTGTATGGGAGTCTGCGGTCCGGAGAATAGTATGAAGCACATCCTATGCCCCAGACAAGCCATTCTGGGTGGTGAAGCTCTTCCAGCGCATAGTTGACTCCATGTCGGTGTGGAGATGGCAGTAGGGTGGGTGTCAGTGGATGGGAGACCTCTACGAAAATGGGTGTTCTTTAAGGCAGGGGGAGGCAGAGGCCTCCTTCGCTTTGGGAACGGGGCAGTTCTAGCAGTTTGAGAAGATCTCAAAGGTGGCTCTGGAGATCTTATCATCCTTCCTGGAGGAACTCCCCTGCACCAACATACTGAAAGTAATGCTCTACATGTCCCAGGGACGACTATTAGTGTCTCATTTATATCGGGCTCTCCGAAATGACATTCTGGGGAAGACTTTTCCTGTGCAAATAAAATGGGATGATATAATTGGAGAATCACTAATGCAGCGAGAGTGGCTAAAAGTACATGAGGGTGTTAGAGGTGTAATAACTAATGCGCATTTTAAACTCGTTCAATACAATTTTGGACATCAACTTACCTTACCCGCGGACACGAAGTAGTTCTATCCAGATCGTTCTGGTGTGTGCCCCTGGTGTGGTGCGACGGAGGCTGAATTTTGCATATAGTATGGACCTCTCAAACCCACCGCCTTACTAACAGATTATACTTGCATGTTTATGGGGAGCTACGGGATGGGTGGTGCCCAGAGAGGTTCGGGCTATGTTGCTTGGGCTACTTCCGGCACCCAAAAATACGAAGTTGACTGGAAGCTTTGTCCTTTTGGGGCTGGGACTAGCAAAAATACGCATTGCGAAGACGTGGTTGCGCCCCACGCCCCCTCTTGCAGAGGAATGTCTGAAAGACATGTGCGAGTTGGAGACCGTTAAAGTGGTCCGAATGAAGTATGTCCGATAGGATGAAAAAATTGAAGACTATCTCAGGGCATGGGCATCGATGCTGTTGGATCTAAGGGACTCGCAGGCCCCGAGTGAGCCAGAAGTCACGGATGTGTAGGAGGCGTGAATACCCCAGAAATTCTAATTGACTGATGGTTGTTGGTAGGTGGACAATAGGGACACACTGGTTTCTCTACGATGCACATAAACAATATAATTTTGTAAAAGTACGGAAACGTTTTGACATGAAGATAGGAAGGGGGAGGGAAGTGGTGAGGCTGTTAAATGTTTGCATATTGGTGTCGGTATCTAAGAATAGAGCTAGGAGAGTGAATCTCCCTACAGAATGTATAATGTGATTGCAGTGTATCCTACATGCTGTTGTATGGGGCGGGAGGAGGAAGGGGGAGGAGATGAATAGCTCTCTAGCACCTTTGTATATTAATGCTGCTGGTCTGTCATTCTTAAAAAGGCAATAAAATAATATAAAAAAAATTCAAGCACATCAAGCATCTTCAGTGACCCCCATCATTGTCCCAGCAAGCATCCCATGGCTCTCAGCATTACGTCAAGCATCCCAGCGACCCATCTAGTATAACATCCAGGATCCCTATGAGCACCCCTTGCAGTATAACATCAAGCATCTCAGCAACCCATCCGCATCATATCGAGCATACCAGAGACCCCACAGCATCACTTCAAGCATCCTGGTGACAACTCCGCATCACAGCAAGTATCCTAGCAAGCATCTCAGCGACCACTCAGCATCATGTCAAGCATCTCAGCAACCCCTCAGCTACATGTCCAGCATCTCAGCGACCACTCCGCATCACATCAAGCATCTCAGCGACCCTTCAGAATCACATCAAGCATCTCCATAGCCTCCTCCCTCCAGTATATCAAGCATGTCAGCGACCCCCTGTGATAACATCAAGCTCCTCCATGGCACCCCCTCCAGTATAAAAATCAAGTATCCTAGCAACCTCTCAGCATCGCACTGAGCATACCCAACGACCCCTCAGCATCGCAGCAAGCATCCCAGCGACCCCTCAGCATCGCACCCGGCATCCCAGCGACCCCCGGCCTCATATTGAGTATCCCAGCAACCCCTCAATATCAAATGAAGCGTCCCAGTGACTCCTCAGCATCACTTCGAGCTATCAGCGACCCCTAAGCATCACTTCAAGAATCCCAGTGGCCCCCCAATATAACATCCAGCATCTCAGTGACCCTCCCTCCAGTATAAGCATTCCTATGACCCCCCCCCCCAGTATTACATCAAGCATCCCAGCGAGCCCCCCACAGTATAACATCAAGCAAATCAGTGATCCCTCTTCTCAAACATACCAATAACACGTCTAGTATAGCAAGCAGCTCAGCGACCCTTCAGCAGCCCAGTGGACACCGCCCCCCCCCCTCCCCTCCAGTATAACATCAAGCATCCCTGCGACACCTCAGCATCACATCAGTCATCACAGTGACCATTCAAGTGGAACATTAAGCATCCTAATACCTCTCCAGTAGAACATCAAACATCCCAGTGACCCTTCAGCATCACCTCAAGCAGCCCAGTGACCCCTCCAGTATAACATTAAATGTCAGAGGAACCCTTCTTCATCACATCAAGCATCCTAGCAACCCCCTCCCCAATATTACAAGCATCTCAGCAACACTTCAATATCACATCAAGCATCCCATTTCAGACCCTTCAGTATCACATCAAGCATTCAGTTGACCCTCGTATCACTGCAAGTACTCAAGTGAACCAACCAGTATACCATCAGGCATCCCAGTGACATGTGGCATCTCCGTGATCTCTCTGCATCACATCAGGCATCTCAGTGACCTCCTAAGCAGGAGAACATCAAGCAGCTTAGTGAGCCCCCTCCAGTACAACACCAAGCATCGTAGTGATCCCCCCTCGAGTACAACACCAAGCATCGTAGTGATCCCCCCTCCAGTACAACACCAAGCATCGTAATGATCCTCCCCAGTACAACACCAAGCATCGTAATGATCCCCCTCCAGTATAATACCAAGCATTGCAGTGTCGCAGTGATCCCTCGTCTGTCACACCAGTCAATCCAGTGACCCCTTTAGTATAACCGGCATCCAGTAGAACATAAAGCATCTCAACACCTCTCCAGGAGAACATCAAACATCTCAGTGGCCCCTCAGCAAACAATTTCACCCAGCAGCACATCAAACATCTTCAGTGACCCCTCCAATAGAATATCCAGCATCCCTGGGACCACCCTCTGCAGTATAACATCAGCATCACAGTGTTACCTCTTCTGTCCCACCAAGAATCCCAGTGAGCCCTTCAGTATCACATCAAGCATCGCTGTGATCCCTCCCCAGTATAACAAGCATCCCAGTGACCCCTCGGTATCACATTGAGCACCCAAGCGACCCCTCAGCATCACATCAACCATATCAATAACCCCTCAGCATCACATCGAGCATTCCAGCGACCCCTCAGCATCACAGCAAGCATCCCAGAGACCCCTTCAGGATCACAGCAAGCATCCATCAACTCCTCGGCATCACAGAAAGCACCCCAGCGACCCTCCTCCAGCTTAACATTGAGCATCCCTGTGACCACCCCGGCTGTATAACATCAGGCATCACAGTGATCCCTCTTCTGTCACACCAATCATCCCAGTCACCCTCCAAAATAAACATTCCTGGGACCCCTTCTTCTATCAGATTAAGCACTTTCAGTAACACCTACAGTATAAGCTTCTCAGCGACCCTTAGCGTTGATGAGGGCATCCCAATCACCCCTCTTCCATCACATTAAGCACCGCAGTGAACCAGGAAGTAACACGTAAAGCATCCTTGTGGCCCCTTCAGCATCACTCCTCATATTCCGGTGACCTCTCCAGCAAACTGTCAAGCAGCACAGTAATCTCTCCCATGCAACATCAAGTAACCCAGAGACACTCTAGCACCCGTCGAACATCACCACGAACCTGTCATCATGCCCAGCATCTCAGTGACCTCTCCAACATTAATGTCAAGCATCACACTGATCCCTTCAGTGAAACATTAAGCATCCCAGAGAACGGTCTATGATCACAGGTATGCTTGCGACACCTCCTGTACATCAAACATCAGAGAACCCTAGTATTTCACATGAAATATCTGTGGCCTTCCCAGTATAGCATCAAGCATTTAAGTAACCTCACCAGCGTCCCATCAAGAATCTCAGTAAAACCACTATTGTCATATAAAGTATCACAGTGACACCTCCACTATCACATCAATCTCTGCTATGACCGTCGCAGCATAACACCAAGTACTCAGATATGTCTCCAGCAAAACACCAAGTAGCACAGGGATCTATCTATCGGATCTCTTTCTAGCATAATATCAAGCAGCACTGTGACATGTCAAATACTGCATAAAGCAGCGTTTTTCAACCTGTGGTCTAGGGACCCTGAGGGTCCGCAATGGCTACCCAGGGGCTCCATTACTCCTAAAAAAAATTACATTGGGTCAAAAGATTGATAACGTTTATATAAATATGGAAGCAAAATGTAAAATTGATTTTTTTAACGTTTTGTAAATGTAAAGGAATTTGAAATTGGAGGCTAAAAATTAAGTTTGTATCCTCAGACTTATTTGTAAGAGCAGTACAAGTGAATAAAACAGAATGTAGTATGGACAACGGATAGCCTCATTTGAACTTAGAAAAGCTCAAACCTTCCTATTAAAATTAAAAATTGTTTTTTTTACAATTGTTGTGAACTAACTAAAATATTTCATAATTTGTGCGTTTGATGAATGCTGGTTTCCATATTTTCATTAATTGTTTGTGGATCAATTCATGAAAATTGCTTGGGCCGGGATCGCCGGATTCCAATATGACTCCGTGGGGGAACCCGGATTCCAGTAATGGTTACGTTTAGAAGTCCACAGAAGGCAAAAGTGAGCCACTGGAATAAAATATGGCTGTGGTCCACCTAGAGTGAAATCAAACACACCAGTGGCCTTTTGTATTAACCTCTTGCATGCTCATGACAAGGTGAGCTCGGCATGAGGCACACTGGAGCTGTGCTCATGACAAGGTGAGCTCGTCATGTATAATGGGATTCAATAAATGTCAGCACAGTAGGGGAAAAGCCTTAGCAGCCAAGTGGTTAAATAAAGCATCCTAGTGAGCCCTTTAATATCTTTTCGAGAAGCTCAAAGTGATCTCCAGTACCACACAAATACAAGTGACTGCCAGTATCATTTCAATAATTAAAGTGATCCTAGTGGTTGTTTGAAGCAAAACAATATCAGTGCTTCCCAGCATATAAACAGTAATATCAGCGAGTCAGAATATTAAATTAAAAATCCAACAGCAACCCCAGTATAACACTGGCATTCTCATTGTCACATCAGCAATTTCAGAGACCTCCGTATCACATCAGCAATCTCAGAGAAACAGATTCACACCCAAAATCCCATCCCACCCACAGTAGCACAGTAATATTCTCCAAGACCGCTATATCACTTCAGTCTGTAGCACATCAATAATATAAGAGATCGCTTAGCATCACATAAATCATTTCAGGCACCCAGTATCAAAGCAATCATTTCAGTGACACCCCCTCCCCCCGCCAATATCAGATCAGTAATCTAAGCCACCCCCCCAGTAATATATCAATGTTAGTGACAGTTTCGAACCAAGAATCCCACAGCGCCCTTCAGTATCGCAGAAACGATCTCACACGTCGCACCAAAAGAATTTCAATTCAACACCCCAGTTATCACACCAATCTCAGTGACTGCAGTACCACATCAAGGTTCTCCTAGTGACCTCCAGTTTTACATGCATAATTTCAGTGGCCCCCAGTATCGCTTCAAGACTTCCACAGTGATCCAGTGTTATATCAAGAATCTCATAGTAACACAGAGTATCACATCAATCAACGCACAGAGAAACACGTGTGATAGCAATATTCTCATAGACCAGTATCAAAACAAGATTTCATAGCGACTCCCTTGCACCACCCGGATAGAAACTGCCCAGTCACTTCAATATTATCACATTTGTACCATAAATATGCAATTGTATTGTTGTGCTTCCAAATAACTATCTGCATCCTTACATGTTTTGTTCATCTTGATGTCATCTTTGGTAATAGTTAAAACCTATTTTAGGTCGAGCCTACCGCAGTGGGCACGTTATATGCTTGAGGAGAGCCTACTGTGAAATGACAGTTGGCACAGAGCCTACCATTTGCTTATCAATGATTGCTTTATTGACACTCTCATTAGCTTCTTTATAGTCATTGCATTGTTTCGGCATGCCTTTCTCTTCTGTGCTTGTCCCTCCCCTAGAGCATACCCTCTCTCTTAACTTATGTCCTTGCAATGCTTAATTTTTGGTAAATAAACTTTTAGGTCTCATCTAAGACAATGCATACGTTGCCTGTTGTGAGACATTTTGGTACCTTATAGTAGGCTTAGAGCCAGTCGGTTGTTTACAATTGGTTGGCCTCATTGTCACTCATTTGCTTGCTTCTTATTTGATAGCTTGTGGGGGCTTTACTTCTCCTTCCGGAGTTTGTACCTCCCCTTACACTGCACAGTTTTTTTAGAAACTTTTTTCTTTTAAGTTAAGCACTTTACGAGAATGCACGTTTACCAGCTGTCTCCCTTGTGTGCTTCTATGCCTCCCGGTCTAAGTGTTGTTCTGTCTTGCCTTGTGAGCTTTTCCCCATTTTCTGAGTAGCTCTGTCTCGGTGTATGCTTCCCCAGATACCCCCCCCCCGGTCTCAGAGTTGCTCTATCACATCTTGCACTTCTCTGCAACTCCTGTGCTGCGTCAGTCCCTGTATTACTTTCCACCCCATGTCAGTGTTGCTCTGTCTCGCCGTGTGCTTCTGTGCTCCCCGACTCTGTGTTGCTCTTTCTCACCATGTGCTTTTATGCCACCAGTGTTGCTTTGTCTCGCCGTGTTCTTTTCTGCCCCTTCGATTTGTTTCCATCCTCCATGTGGCCCCCATTTTGCTTCCTTGCCTGTGTCCCCCATTTTGCTACTGTGCCCCTTACAGTTTTCCCCCCTTTTAGTTACTGATCCAACTCGGATCGTTAACTAAAAATGTATTTAAAACGACTGTCATTTTTTGGCACTCACATGCATGGTCTGTGTGCTTATAAAATGACGTGGCAGTCCGATTCAAAAGGTACCCCTCCTTCCCCTCCCAATTGTTTAGCTATGCTGGACAGCATCACAGATGCTATCCAGCATGGGTAGAACCCATTGTCAAAACTAACAGGTACCAAAGGCGAAATGTATTGGTTTTGTTAAGCACTCTATGAGAGAGCATATGTTTTCAACCTGTCTCCCTCATGTACTTTTCTTCTCCCTTCTGCTCTGTGCTGCTCTCTCTCGCTTGTGTGCTTCTCTCCAGACCTCCCTGTCTGCATTAGTCCTCATGTGCTTTTCCCCCCACGTTGCTTTCTCGCTCTTGTTCTTCTCCGTCGAGCACTACTTCCCCTCCCACCCTCCTGTTCCCCACTGTTGCCAATTCCCACTTCCTGCTCTGCCTCCCTTCCACCAACTGACCGCCTTTTTTTCTTTTTGTATTATTATTTTTGTTTTTTGAGCAGTCCGGGAAAAACTGCTGCAGGCAAGTCTGCCTTAAAACTGATTTTGTGCTACTATGTATTTTTTAATTCATCGACCCATCTCAGATCGGCAAATATATTTTTTTAAATGGCTTCTTCGTCATTCTATAGATACATATGAGTAATAGACCATGCGTACACCTACAAAGTGAGGCAGTATCATAATTGCACGTTTTTATTTTATTTAAACGTTTCGCCATGCTGCACAGAATCATGCTGCTGTACAGCATGGCTATAAAGCACTGGCAACGTCAATAGGTCCCAAATACAAGACCTTTTCTTTTGCTTATTTGGACTTGCTGCGAGCTTCGAGGGCGACTCCAGAAGCTTCTACGACTCCACTTGTACTGTTTTAAGAGCAGAATCTCATGAAGGGTCATGGAAGGAGTCTTGGAGAGAGGAAAATCCCCAGGAGTCTGGGAGAGAGGAGAATACCCAGCAGAAACCAAAGGAAGAGTAGTGGGCGGGTCATAGCTATAAAAGGAAGAGCATGTAGACTAAGGAGCTAAAGAGCTGACAGATTCAGACAAAGTGGCATAACACCCCGGTAAAGAAATAATTGAAGGCCTATGTGCTGGGACGGGACAGCGTGCTAGATAGATGTAAAAAAACAACAGCAACTTTCAGTATACAATCACAGAACTTAAGCATTACAAACACCCAGTGAATCTTCTGAAATACTGCACAAACTAGGTCACATTTTAAAATGTGTGCAATTACACAATGGCAATTAATGCCACTCGCTTGTATATGGAGTACCTTTTATTTAGATGACCTCTTATTCAGGAAACGCCAATTTCGTTTTTTTCATTAGTTTTAGACTTAAATGTATCTCCACTGGCCTCATTGATAATAAAGTGGGGTGACACAGATACTTTGCGGGTCAAAAACTAGCATTTTGCGGTCAGATCCTTTGGCCCTATGTGGTGTTTGAGGTCACAACCCATTATTTGGACTCTCACACAGGTATATTGGAGACGCTCTTGTATTTTGGGGTCACAGGCATTTGGTGATCGTACACACTGGCCTCTGATGCTCTATACTCGTCATATACCAACATCTATTAACGTACTTATCAACAAGCATTGGTTAAGCCATGGGGTCTTTTCTTGGTAGGCTGGAGTGATGCCTATTTTATTTTTTTATTGCAAGCAAAGACCACAAAAATAGAAAGAAAAAAAACAGAAAAAGAAAACCTGCTGCTGCCTAAATTTAGGAGCTATATGGTTACAAAAAAAAAATCTAAATGTTTAAAAAAAGAATAATAATTGCATATAATATCAATAGTGAAGTATGTGTGCTCCAAAGCAGGCAGGTATACTTAGAACAGGAACAAAAACCTTTTTTAGTTGTAATGCATATCACCTTAAAGTATGATTTTTACTGGCACAAAGAAAAGATACCACTGGATGTAAGTTAATAGAACCCAAATACATCGTTTAAATACACAAACATAATTAAACCAAAGTAATTAGAAAAAAAGAATGCAATAGAAAAACAAGCATTTGTAATGCAATAGGTCTCGCATTTGCGAGAGTTTATGCTATTGGCATTGTAAATGACAAAGCCTTTTATTTATTTGTTTTATTAATTTACACATAAATAAAAGGCATTGTCATTTACAATACCAATAGCTCAAAATCTTATAAATGGAGACGTATTGCATTTCAAAGAAGCAGCCGCCATTGTCCCGGGTTGCTTCAAAAGTGAAGGCACGCATAGCATGCTGAATCTTGCAGGAAAGCATGTCGAGCCTGCAGTAGGAGAAACGCATTATAGAGAATAGTGCTCACAGACTAAATAAGACAAAGTGTAACAACCGAAGTAAAAGTGCCAGTCCTCATGGGAGGTTCGAAATGAAGACAAGGTGGTACTAAGGAGGGACTAACAAACCTATTAACTGATAAGAAGCCAGCATTTACGAAAGACAATCACCCACAAGCAAATGACAAATAACGGCGGAGAGTGGGCGTAGCTTTAAGTCCAAACTCGAATATGCAGCCTCGCAGAACAGCGCATGCGCTGCCCTGGCTCGACCTAAAAAATGGGGAAAGTAAGGTAATGGTACAGCAGTTCATGCACTGAAGCACACTTCCTGAATGAATGTGAAGAGATCAGGGAAAATGCTGCACTCCAAGCAAAAACAAGCATTTACAATGCAATGGTTTCGCCTTTGGAAAAGTTAGAGCTATTGGCATTGTAAATGACAAAATGTGTATTTATGTGTTGGTTTTGAAAACATAAATAAATGGCACTGTCATTTACATTGCCATTAGCTTAATCTCTCGCAAATGTGAGACCTATTGCATTTGCACCCACACATACACGCACACACACACAGAGCCAGCCGCACACACACACACAGCCAGCCGCACACACACACACACACACAGAGCCAGCCGCACACACACACACACACACACACACACACAGAGCCAGCAAAGGCTGCAAAGAAGATAAAAAGTAACTGGGTAATATAAAGGAGGGACAGGAATATGAGTAGTAGAGATTGAAAAGGTGTGTGGCACATGAAGAGGTCTGGCAACAGGTTATGAGGTAAAAAGGCTGAGTGTGTGTTAAGGAATGGGTGGGATCTGCAGAGTGGGAATGAAAGTTGTCAGGGGTGGAAGAAAGGAGCCCAGGCTGGGGTTCAGGATGAAGGGATGAATAGCAAGCGACACAGAAGGCAAGGAGCAGCATTAGCACTCCATGTGACCTCACACTGGACAACCGGACAGAAACCGCAAGATTTCCAGCCCACAGATTTACATATTCTGCGCACTAATGCACCCATCACTGGAGAGACTAAATTGCATGCATCCTAGCATCAGAGCGCAGACAGCAATGGGGAGGGGCAAATGGAGCAAAGAGGCTGGAAATACTACCTGTAGCAATGGAGGAGGGGGCACAACTGGGAGCCCTGGGCCATTACCTAGAGCAAAATGCTTGATCTCAAAGAAAGTCCTGTGCACCAATTAAGCATTAAGGCTAGTTTAATCTGATTAAAAAAAATCAGCTTAGTCCGTTCCTCCTACCTCCTGGCTCCAACCTCAGGTCTGCACCCCTTCACCTCTTGCCTCTCCGACCTCTGCAGTCTGCAACCTCTGTGAAAGCTCCAGGCAGTTTCCCGGTAGCTTCACTCCAGGAGGTTTCAATGCGCCGTTTGTACTTAAATTGCCGGTACCTCACCAGCACCTCCAGCTGTTAGAATGCCGGTCCAAAGAAAGAACAGCCAGTGGTGAGGCTGAGGTAAAAATGAAACAAAGCGTTCACACGCACTGCCCACAAATCACGACTTGGTTATGTCACGCGCGTTTAATATAAAGCTGCAATAAAATATATTTAAAAAAATGAAATTTAAGTTGCTGCATAGACAAAAGCAGGTCGAGAGCAGTTATCCCGGATTCGTTATGTCTGCGCTGGGGCTCAAGTACGCCATGCATGCTAGTGGCACATAGCGCTTTAATGAAAGCATACATTCCCCCCAGGAAAGCCCTTCATGGCCAATATGCAATTTAAAGGCGCTGCTGGGACAAGGGGAGACGTGTCTGTCGAGTGTGTTGTTAGAATGTGTCCTGCAGCTGCCGTGACTCATACTGCATATAATGCCATATTAAAACAAGCACATAAACCAGCACATACGTATGAGCGATCCACGTCACGCACCTATCCGGGCCGCAGAGCGTTCTGAGCCCGGCTGTAAAACATGGTTTTGAGGTAAAAATTAAACAAAGCGTTCACGCGCACTGCCCACAAATCACGACTTGGTTATGTCATTCATGGCCAATATGCAATTTAAAGGCGCTGCTGGGACAAGGGGAGACGTGTCTGTCGAGTGTGTTGTTAGAATGTGTCCTGCAGCTGCCGTGACTCATACTGCATATAATGCCATATTAAAACAAGCAACGGAGAGTGAAAGGGGAGGGGGGGCGGTAACGGGCACACGGGGAGGGGGGGCGGTAACGGGCACGCGGGGAGGGGGGGCGGTAACGGACACACGGGGAGGGGGGCGGAACGGACAGCGGGAGGGGGCGGGAACGGGGCACAGGACAGCGAGGGGGAGGGCGGGAACGGGGCACAGGACAGCGAGGGGGGGGGAGGGCGGGAACGGGGCACAGGACAGCGAGGGGGGAGTGGGAACGGGGCACAGGACAGCGAGGGGGGGGAGGGCGGGAACGGGGCACAGGACAGCGAGGGGGGAGGGCGGGAACGGGGCACAGGACAGCGAGGGGGGGGGCGGGAACAGCACACGGTCAGCGGGAGGGGGGGCGGGAAGGCGGCGTCTTTGAAAAGCAAGGCGCCCCCGTGCCTACCTTCCGTCCGGGCGTGCAGCAGCAGAGCGACGAGCAGCAGGCAGGCAGCAAACATGGTGCACGGAGATCCCTCGCCGTCCGCGTGGACCCGGATCCAGCCTCCCCCTCCTCCCGGCTGGCTGGCACCGAGATACTTTGTGCAGAAGAGAGCTCTGGAGCAGGGTCAGGCTGCGCCCCTGAGCTCTGCGGCAAGGGAAAGGACGCCTCCATCTTCGGCCGGTGCCGCCATCAGGAAACAAGCGGGAGGGGGAGGAGAGACGCAGCGCCATTGCGAGGCCAGCATCAGGAAAACAAGTGGGAGGGGGCGGGAGAGAACACGGACGACGGGAGGGGGCGGGAGAGAACACGGACGGCGGGAGGGGGGCGGGAGAGAACACGGACGGCGGGAGGGGGGCGGGAGAGGACACGGACGGCGGGAAAGGGGAGGGAACGGGAAAAAACGTAACTCCGCCCAGGGAAAAAATCTCGGGAACGCCCCCGAATCTGGTCCGGCCTTGACGGACAGATCCGGCACCCAATGGCTAGCCTCCATTTATGGAGCTAGCCAATGAGAGCCGGGGGACGTTCCCGAAGTCCTTATGGTCAACATAGGATTTCACCTGCGCCGAAAAGCTGCGCAGAGCGGAGCCTTCGGCAGGCGAAACCCAAAAAGACATGAGACAAGGGCAACAAAGACAACACCACGGAGTAACGGAAAACATGGAGAGGACATGACAGCCGACGAAAGCATTCCATTGACGGAAAACAAAGACAACAGCAACGAGACACGGAATACTCAAATTGTTTTTGCAGATGTTATAGCTACCAAAACCTCATCTTCATAGTCTATAGAATTATAGTTTCAAAGCGAAACCCTTGCAGAACTGTCAAAAACGGTTGTAAATCCTAAGGAAAAAGGAAAGTAATCGAAGCCCCAAAACTTCGCAGTCAAACTTCCCAATGGTTCTCAGAAGGCCTGGCTGCTGCCTATGTAGACTTCAGCGTGGCAACTGCCAGATTCCTCCCAAATCCATCACATAAGAATTGTAATATTGACAAAATGCAATACTCAGTAGGAGGAAAAGATCTCACAGAACACTTTTACAGCACAGTATGCAGAGGACCGCTTGTTTGGCAGGAAATGTATACATGTGAGTGCTTCCGGTTATAAGGGAGACATCCTTATGCCTGTGTGGCTTTCCAATTGCCATCCAGTCATACATGTATGAGGCTCTGCACCCGTGTGCCAATCCCCTGACTCATCCAAACACAGTGTGTGTGTGTGTTTTGTCTATTCCTTCGGCCCCTAGAGATAAAGAGGGAAGTGCTGAAGAGGTACTTGGCCCAGTTGCTGAGGACCCATAGTAAGTCGGGCCCTTGGACATTAGGCGTAAAAGGCCTCGACCCCCATGTTTGGGGCCTGTAGCTCCTGCTTGCCCCCTGGCCCTCTGTAAGGGGTTCCGATGGTCTGATGTTATTCCAGGATTCAGTAAGACCATTAGCACAACCAGTTATCATGACATTACCGCAAATTTAGAGATAATGTGCAAGGACTGTTTCTATATCAAATCCAGAATTATTGAGGTCAAATTAGGCCATTGGTATTTAAAAAAATTAGAATAGTCATTCACTAATATTTGGTGTATTTTGTCATTCAGACATAGTACTTTGGGGGTCATTTAAGATGTGTAGAACGCCCTAAATAAATCCTGTGAAAAGTGTTGAAAGTGATTTTCAGTGCATTTAACACTATTTTTGCATTAGGAGAAAAGTACTGCATTTTATGCCTATTAGTTTCAAAGCATATCCCTCTGCCCACTACTTTCCTTACTTCTAGGTCAACGCCCCATACCACCGTTTTCTGCTGTTTTACCGACTTCTTTGTCCAGTCCTCGCGTTATCAACCAGGCCTATTTCTCTACTTCTCATTCTGCTCACCACTCACCTTCTCTCTAGTCAGCTTGCCAGCAGCCCCTCCCACCAATTCACACCTTCTTTCATTCTGCCTACGTCTCCTTCTAGTACTGTGCTCGGTGCCCTCGCTACCCTTACTTTAAAACTTCTCAGTGCTGCTCTGCTCATGACTCTTCCACTGCCCAGAATTCTGCCAACCCGTCATCTTACTTTCAATTTCCCTGCATACTCTCTTACTCCTACCACCCACACTACTTACCACTCCTCTCCTATCGTTCTGCCAACTCGACATCTTACTTTTCTGCCCACACGCGCTATATTGGCTCCTGTCTCTCCTGCCACTCGCTTCTCTTCTCGTCCCTGACCCAACTCTGCCCTATTGCCCTGCCTCTACCCGGGCCTTTCTGCCCCCTGCCTGCGCGATGAGGGCACGGCAGAAGGCCGTGGAGCTTCTGGCCTTATTTGTTGATTATGCGGAAAGAGTTCTTTTGCGGGGTGTTTATCTCCGTTGACGTCTCGTGCTCTCTGAGCCCCCTGGTCCGGGCTGAGGGGAGGGGACAAAGCACCGGGCGGGAGCAGCGGGGCTCCAGGAGATGAATTAGGAGCCAGGCGGGGTACATTTCCACACAATAAAAGTCGCTTACTCTGGCTCAAGCAGCGCTTAGTTTTATTTTTAATGGCGCTGCGGATTACCGGCCCCGAGCAGTCGAGGCGCTGGCCTCGGGGATTACTCGCTAATGAGGCCGGGCCCGGAGATGTGTCTCTTTAGCAGAAAGTAATGCGGTGCCTTTTATTCCACTAGATGTTCTCTTCCGTTTTCAGACGGTTTTAAATCCCATTTGCCCGTTTCTATTACATCACACTGATTAAATTCACACTGACTGTTTGCGCATATATCTTCTTAATTTTAATATCTACCATCATAAAATCTGTAATGGTGAGATTTCAAATTCCGGCAAGACGAGAACCAGGCGGGGTGCGCGAGGGCAGTAAAAAAAAAATCGAGTTAGTGCACGAAGCGGTGGACACAGAAGGTAAAACCGGAGGGGGCGAGAGGGAAGACTAAGGAAGAAAGGAGAGTGGTATGACGGAGAGAACTTGAAGGAACAAGGGGACCCATTCACGCCGCGACGGGGTGACTCACAGAGGCGGCAATATGCTCACAGTTGGCAAACACAGCTCTGTTTGGACAGCCAGTGGGGCCATCCACTCGGCAAACACCGGCAATCCAGTTAGTCCTCGGCAAAGGGAATCAGACACTGCGCCCACTCCCCGGGCCTCCGGGGACACACCAGCCTGGCCTTCAGCACAACAGCCCCTCTCTTAAGAGCCAAAATCCCCCCAAAAAAGAAGAAACAAGCAACGGAGAGTGAAAGGGGAGGGGGGCGGTAACGGGGAGGGGGCGGAACGGACATCGGGAGGGGGCGGGAACGGGGCACAGGACAGCGAGGGGGGGGAGGGCGGGATCGGGGCACAGGACAGCGAGGGGGGGGAGGGCGGGAACGGGGCACAGGACAGCGAGGGGGGGGAGGGTGGGAACGGGGCACAGGACAGCGAGGGGGGGAGGGCGGGAACGGGGCACAGGACAGCGAGGGGGGGGGAGGGCGGGAACGGGGCACAGGACAGCGAGGGGGGGGAGGGCGGGAACGGGGCACAGGACAGCGAGGGGGGGGGGAGGGCGGGAACGGGGCACAGGACAGCGAGGGGGGGGAGGGCGGGAACGGGGCACAGGACAGCGAGGGGGGGGGCGGGAACAGCACATGGTCAAAAACAAGCACTCACCCACCTGGACTTCCTCCAACGTCGGTCGGCCGCAGAATGAGAGCAACATGGCGCCGAAAAAAACAAAAACAACTCCGCCCACCGCCGCATGACTCCACAGAGGGAACGCCCAGGGAAAAAATCTCGGGAACGCCCCCGAATCTGGTCCGGCCTTGACGGACAGATCCGGCACCCAATGGCTAGCCTCCATTTATGGAGCTAGCCAATGAGAGCCGGGGGACGTTCCCGAAGTCCTTATGGTCAACATAGGATTTCACCTGCGCCGAAAAGCTGCGCAGAGCGCAGCCTTCGGCAGGCGAAACCCAAAAAGGGGCAATGGCTGATGAGAGCTAATCTACTGTCTTGGGATGTATGCTTTGGTAGGGTGGGGGGGGCAAAATGTGAATAGCGGTTGAACAGACCAATCTATTGAGAAGGCTGACTCCGAGCCCCCTGAATGTATGTATGTATTTATTTGTCTAGTCATGTTTTTTTTTAAATCACTTTAGGAGGGTGAGATAGCAAAAGTCAGCTTAGTCAGAACTAAAAAAAAGGTGGTTACTTTAACAAAAGCTTATTTTTTTGTATAGCACTTTATATCAAACCAGCCATTTCCAAGCAGCGTACATAACAGGTGTTACTCTACCAACTTAATTTAAATGTGTAACAATAACATGTCCTGACTAAAATATTTTTTTTATCCTGTTGCAGTGAAAAACAAAAAAACATTGCTTTCTGTATTCGGTGCACCTAGGGGATAAAGAAATGAATAGGACATGGTTCAATGTACTTATAGATGTAACATATTTCCTCGTGCATTTCGTATGCAGACACTCCAGAGGAGGCGGAATGACACACCAAAGAGTCAACAGCATGAAAAGAGAGAGAAATACTCCTCTGTGTAAAGCGAACGCCAACTTCATGTATATTTAAAGAATTGCTCATTAAAGGTTTGATGGATACTTCTGAATGCAAGTTCCTCATCATTTGATTTCCTCATATTTTGAATTCTCTAAGGTGCCAGAATGGATCCAGAAACTTTTCAGCAATTGCTCTTATGTGCCTACAAGTCTCACCACCGGACTACATGACTGCCTGTTCCACCTCCAGAAGTAACGGCACAGAGCAGTCTATAGGTGTTACCCGTGCAAGCTGTAAGTTACTTTTTTAGGTTTCGCCTGGCGAACACCTGCGCAGCAGCGTTTCGCGCAGGCGAAATCTTATGTTAACAGTATGTGTGTTGTCCCACCTGCTCTTCCATTGGCTAGCTCCATAAATGGAGGCTAGCCATTGGAAGAGCGATCTGTCCGTCATTGCCGGAGCAGATTCGTGGGCGTTCCGGCGATTTTTACTCATCCCGCCCCTTTGTGAGCGTCATGCGGCGGTGGGCGGTGTTTTTATTTTTATTTTAAGGGTTTGTTTTGGGCTTTTCTTTGAAGATGGCGGCCGGTGGAGAGTGATTTCAGCCCCTGCTCTGTATCCCGCAGGAGAGTGAGCTCTGCCCGTAATGCTTGCTTTTATGGCTTCTGTTAACCCGTTTCCTACCGCAGCCAAACCCAGTCAAGGACAAATCCCAGGGACAGATGCCTTCCCCTGGTAGGCATGCTCCTAAAAGAGCCTGATTTGTAATTTAGAGTTCCACATTGCTAATCCGTCGTATAAGTCTCCTCAGTCTTAAGGTAGCGCCTGCTGGCAAAGATCCCACCCATGTTTTCCCCGACCGTGGGAACACCGTGTCTGCCATGCGAGCGACCGACACCGCAGCGGCTGTTCCCGACCTGTGACGGGGGTGGCGGGGATTGGTGGCAGCAGCCCAACCAATGCTGGAAACCCAAAGTACCAGCCACAATGCCACGCTATGCTTCTCTTACCCCCTAGCGTGTTAGCAACCCGGGTGGGGGCCCGAGTGGGGGCCCGAGCACAGATAAGGATGTGGGGAGCTCACCCTTGGTTTACTGTCGAGTAACTTGAATTGTTGCTCGGGGGGCAGGAGCGTCCTTATTGGCTCACTCGTCCGCCCCTCACATTTGCGAGAGATTAAGCTAATGGCAATGTAAATGACAATGCCATTTATTTATCTGTTTTCAAAACCAACACATAAATACAAATGTTGTCATTTACAATGCCAATAGCTCTAACTTTTCCAAAGACGAAACCATTGCATTGTAAATGCTTGTTTTTAAGCCTTTCAACTTCGATCCAGAATTACATGCCCAAACGTGTTAGTTCTTCACCAACACAAACCTCCAAAATGCTTTTCTTGACAGTGTGTTAGGGTTATGTCCGCTCTGAAGCCTGACAGCTTCAACCTGTGCCACACTTAAAGGGAGTAGTTATCAGTTATGGACCCACACAACATCTGAGATTAGTGTCTCAGATTCAAGCATGACTCGAAGCCACCCGACAAATGCTCCCTAATGCAACGAAGGACTTCAGGGAGCAGGAGGCAAAGCTGCATGTTGACGAACACAACAAACGAGGCCAGTCACACCTTAAATGATCAACCAGTTCGTATTCAACCTCTAAGACCTGGTGCAGATCACTTTCTTTTGGGTAAGTCAAGATAAACTCCAAGGGCAAGTCACAACGTAATCACAAGAAGTACATACAGGATTCTTTCCTCATATCTTCCCTTCAAGGAAGGATTGTGCCAACAGCAACACTCACAAGGCATGATTCCGAATTCAACCCAATTTCCTAGCTGGAGCAGATGAGCTCCGAATTTCCCAAGCGACAGGTAAAGACTTTCAAGAAGGCAATGCTGAAGTCTTTTTTTTTTTTTTTTTTTAATAATCCTAGGTCCCCTTGGAGTGCCTTTAGACCCACATATCCACTAGTGGGGCCTTCGCCTGCATGGACAGCCCCAATTAGGTTTACATCTGTAATAGGAATTTATGGTTAGAAGTCTCCATTGAAATAACAAGCAACTTAACTCTAGTAATACTCTTTCCGGTGAATAAGCCATCTAACCCTCGTGCCTTCCTCCAGCCGATCACCATTCCCTAGGTTCCATGTTAGATTCAGCACATTCAAGATTTTCAGTCTCTTATGGATGATCGTCAACAGATCCTCAGAGGCTGCGGTTAGCCTACCAGTTGGAGCGACTCCTTTATTTTTAAAAGTCTTTTTATTCAAACCATGGGATATGAGTGCCTACCAGCTGTGGAGTGACTCCTTTATTTTTAAAAATCTTTTTTATTCAAACCATGGGGTATTAGTAAACCACTTTATTGGTACTAGCTTGACCGGACAGTGTTACATCCACCTGGAGTACCATGTCTGTATACTTTATAGAGAACGACTGGATGCATTTCTGCCTTGCATACATGCATGAGAGTTGTGTGACCGAGGGATCACCGTCCCGAGAAAGGCTGTGGTCCATGTGGGTCCAGTGAGACGGCTGAAACATTTCGACTTGGGGTATTTGGGAACAATAACACTCCCTTAGATTCCCACATTCTAGGTTTTAACATACCACAGCGTTTGAACCCAGAATAAAACGTATACTAACAGATATCACTGCAGGAATTTTTATTTACACGCTGATCCCAACTGAGCTCACCAACAGGTGAGAAACAAAATGGCCACCAAAGTGCTCTCGACTATCCCAGTATCACATTTTAGACCCCCCCCTCCCGAGTTATTAATTGTATGTTTTTGCTACCAAAAGATTACCTTGGATAGCCCTGACCTTTCTTACTCTTGTTCTTTTTGTTGTGTGCGGTGTATCATCCTGCCTTTTATGCAGTGCCAGCACTGCAGTGCACTGGGGACAATTTACATCTCAAAAATACCGTGAGTCATCAGACATAAGTAGGAGATTATGAGTCTGAAGAGGATCCAAAATGTAGCTGCCAGAACTCTCCTTGGCCTTCCTAGAACCTGCCCCACCACCAGTGCCATTCGTCAACTACATTGGCTCCCGGCGGCCAGACAAGTGGAGTTAAAGTTTCTCTGTATTGCCTTTAGGATTTTGAATTTCTCCTTTCCTGGCATTTTGGCCAATCTGCTTTTATCTTATACCCCCACCCGCAAACTCCACTCAATAGGCCATCACATGACGGTTGTACCCTGGGTAAGGAGATTATGTGCTGGTGCGCGCTCCTTTCGCACACTGGCAGATAAACTCTGGAACTCACTTACGATTCAAATTCTGGGCATTGATAATTACTTGGCTTTTCGTAAGGCTATCAAGACCCACCATTTTCCTTCACAATAGGCCTTCTTCTGCTGTTCACTTCCCACCTGTTTGCCATTTGTGCTTCTGCTTAGGTCATTAGATTCCCCCTTCTCCTTTATTACAGGCCATTTCTGCCGTCTGCTACCCTTCTGCTGCTATCAGTGCCAGGACGCCCCTTTGCTAGGGCTGTTGTGCGCTCTATAAAACTACTTTACTTACACAAAATTTATTCTAAACAGAAAAAAATTGTTTAATTGATTTTTTTTTTTCACTGCAGCTTTTAAGAAGTATTTACATGGCTAAAAATGCACGCCAAACCAACTGGCTTTGTCAGTACTTGTTTTTTAGTTTCGTTTTTGAGCTAGTAATTGGTTATGAGTTTTGTCACAAAACTACTTGGAGATTTGGGACTGCGAAATAGTTCTAGGTTCTGAAGTTTGGATTTTTCAGGTATTTAAATGGGTTTCAACATTTTGATCTGTATGCCATTACAGCTCAAAGAGGCATTTTCTAGTTGTCCATGAGAAAGTTTCAGTGTTGGCTAAGACAGTCTGATATTGTGACTGTGCCACTTTGATCCATGGTTCCAGAAAACCAGCCCAAAGCTTTCTGGTATAAATCAATATTTTCGGGTGTATCAGACCAACTGATACAGAGGAAGCATCCAAAGACCATAGCTTCATGAAGAAAGTTTATCAGATTGCTTTGTTACTGCAATGCTCAAGTCCTGGGTTTCCCGTTACAAATCATCTTGTTCAGATGTGTTTGGTTTTTACTAGAAATCTTTTGGTTGTTAACAGAAAACGAAGGACTGGAGCGCCGCAAACTCTGTGACATGGAGTAATCTGGTAACCTTAACCAGAACATAGTAGGTTGTCAGTCAGTCAGTCAGTCAATCTTTATTCAGGTACCACAGTACCCATAAAAGCACAATATAAGAATACATTACATACAAGTTAAAATTTTAACTGGTCAAATAGTCTAAATACATTCATTATACAGATCATAAGTGACTAAGCGCAAAATTTAGTATCATCACAGTACAAAACTATTTACATTACTCTAAGTCTTCAACCATCGATCTGCGTGCCCTCACTGCCGTTTTTAGGAAAGTGCAAGTGCGAAAAATAAGGTCCTCATCATCTAAAGTTAACATGGAATCAAATGCTGCCTCTAAGCCAATTGGTCTTCTCTTATTAAAATACGAGCATAAAAACGGTTTAAAATATTCGATATAAAATTTGCAGGAGAATATAAAATGCTTTACAGATTGCTCACTCCTCCCATCGCACGGGCACAGGATTGAGTTTAAATTAGAACAATAACCAAGTGGGAAGGAGAGTGCAAAACAAATTGTGCCAGCCCTTAAACAGAACAATAAACTTGTCCCCCAGCGAGTCATCGGTAGTTTCAAAAATAGATGTGGAGTGGGTGCCTATAATGTTCAATGGCCATATAGTTACGCACAGTAATTTTGCTGACTTCTACTGCCTCACGCTCGGTCTTATATAAGGAGTTCAGAGCATTCTGCATATCCTTTTTTGCGACTAAAGCAGCAAGTGAAGGGTCCCAAAAAATGCTTTCCATATTTATACTGCGCAAACTGCTCAACACTCCACCCAACCTTGGGATATCTAGGCCCCTAGCACAACCTAAGCAATCCTTAATGATTGACTGGGTCAGGGTGGCTGCTTCGTTCTTCCATACAGCAATCCACATAAGTGCTGGACGAGCCCTGATAAAATCAGTAATAAAATTAATATTGAGCTCTTTATGAGATATGTAATGGGAGGTTGAAATAGGGACATTCAGTATTTTTCTGCAGAATCTATTCTCCTCCTGCTGTATACCAGAGCAGCTGGCCGTCCCCCATATCTCAGCGCCATAGGTCGCTATCGGGGTACACTATAATCCACATTTGTAAAGCGCACAATCACCCGTTAGGGTCTCTAGGCGCGGGGGGCCGGCGGGAAGATTAAGCAAGCTATTGCCCAGAGTCACATGGTGCTGGACTAATCTGCCGCCGGAGCAAGGGATCGAACCGTGATCCCCAGCTTCCGGAGTCAGTCGCCCTGGCCGCGGCGCCACACCTCTTCCATCTGATCTGATATTTATAAATCCTTTGGACAGCTAATACTGCACCCATCGTCTTAGGGCGAGGGATGCTTAAAATTGAGTTATTGGCCTTTGAGAACTTGCTCCTGGCGCAAGCTAACTGCTCACTCCAGGAGCTGTTCGTAGCAAAGGCCAAACCCAAATATACGAAGGATTTTACCGCCGTCATCTTATGGCCGTCTATTGCAATCAGGCGTATAGCCCGTTTGCCTGGGCCACTGCTCATTAAAAAAGATTTTTTTAATGGACTTGTAAGTCTCGATTTTTCATAAAAATATTAAAATCTTCGACAAGGAGGCGTAATGAATTTGATGTGCGCCCTATTAAAACTGCGTCGTCGGCGTAGAGCAACGCAGGAATGGGTACTTTGTTGATATATGGGACGTCTTGGGTGGCCAATTTCAGAGAGGCATTCAGGTCATTGATATATTTAATAAAAAGCAGGGGGGCCAGAACACAACCTTGTCTGAACCCCCTGCCAATATCAATAAACCCCGAGACCTCTCCTCCCACCCCCATTCTTACTTGGGCCTTAAGATCTCTGTGTAGATAAGCCAGGACATTGACCAGAGTTTTGTCCAGACCCTTGGATAGAAGGATTGCCCACAGCTTGGACCTATTAACTAGGTCAAAAGCTGTTGACAAGTCCATGAAGGCCATATAGACCGGGGATTTCTTAGCGATAGCATATTTACTAATAATTAAATTCAAGTTAAGGCATTGCTCCCTTGTTCCCACCTTACTCCTGAAACCCAGCTGACAAGGGTCCAGGATGTTAGTTTCCTCTGCCCAATCTAAGATTTGGTCATAAAGCACTCTACCTAAAATTTTAAGGGTGTTGTCTATTTTAAGGGTGCTGTCTATCGACTAGGTCGATAGTTACACGGTAGTGATCCATCGCCTTTTTTAAAGATCGGAACTATTACACTTCTCGCCCATGTTTCTGGGATCTTCGCCAGGGTCAAATTGTCCAAAAATATTCAGAAGTAAGGGGGCCCAAAACGCCGGATTCCATTTAATTAAGTCTATTGGCAGCCCATCCGGGCCGGGGGCTTTATTGCCTAAACTTTGGTTAATTGCTTCAATTACTTCTGAAATGCCGATGTCTATAGGTGTAGGATTAACAAAAATAGGGGTTGGGTCAGATGGAGGTGGGGCACAGTAAATAGTTGCAAAATGGGCCACCCAGGCCTCACTAGTTATATTGCAACTGATAGGTGTTAGTGACTGCCCCATGGAACGCACTTCCCTCACTGCCGCCCAGAAGATGTTAGCATTATTTAAATTGGCGGCATCGGACAGCTTGTCCCAGCGCTCCTTTAGGACTTCATTTCTCCTAATTTTGGTTACTAACTTGTAATTGTTTCTGGCCTGCCTAACCGTTATAGGGCATCTCGGGACAGTGGTTAGAGCCCTGCGAAGATTCCTATTTGCTTTCGAGCAGTCTCGATTAAACCAACTAGGGACATGTGCTACCTTTTTGGGAGGTTTGGATATGAGGCTTTTAACAGTCAGACATATCTTACCAAAGTCCTCGATTATCTGCTCAGGTGTTGAGACAAGAGAGAGGCAGGACTCGATCAGAGGCATGTTGTTTTTAGCCAGTGCCTTAAAGACTTCTGCATTATCTGCCCCTTTCCAACATAATCTTAAATTATCTGTTGAGACTGATAAATTTGCCGCTACACAATCGCTATGAACGATAGTCCATCTGGTTGCTTTTAGTATTACCTTAATCGGGTTATGATCCCCAAAATCAGACGGTGTCACCGCAACAAAAGTCACCAGTTTTTCAATTAGGGGGCATACAAAAACATAGTCTAATGTAGAGCCACTCCCCCTTCCTCTATATGTTGGGTGGTTAATCCGATGAGAACTTACAACTAAGTCCATAACATTAGATAGGTTATGCGAGTTAATAAGTCTTTTAAGTTCTCGGCCTCTGGTATAAGAGGGTTGTGTGCAGAAAGATGTTAACATATCAGTACCGTGGCTTTGAAATTTAGCATTAAAATCGCCACATAATAAGATGCCTAAAGTATCTCCTTTTGCGGACTGGTTATCCAGATCAGACATAAAATCAAATAACTTTAAAAAGCTTTTGTTCGGGACTGACTGAAAATCATGGTTATAAAAATGTAATAAATAAAATTGAATACCCCTTTTAAACAATGCAGCTTGAAAATCTAGGCT
This sequence comes from Lissotriton helveticus, assembly GCF_964261635.1. Lineage (NCBI taxonomy): Eukaryota > Metazoa > Chordata > Amphibia > Caudata > Salamandridae > Lissotriton > Lissotriton helveticus. The sequence continues at coordinate 172,183,925 of NC_136061.1, forward strand.
ATACATTGGGATTATTTCAAATGTGCCACCAGCTGTCACCTTGAATCCTATGAACAATCCCCCCGATGGCCTTCCCTTCCTTGGTTTTTGTGAAAGGACACTATAACAATGAAAACCCTCAATATATAAGTTTTCGGTAGCCCAAGTTTCTTGAAACATCAAAATATCATGTTCCCTGACCAAATTTAGCCATTCAATATTATCAAGTTTTGATCGGAGACCTGCCACATTCCAACTGAGTATACTCAGATTTGTCCCATCATTTCATTCCTTGTTGCTGGGACTTTCTTCCCTTGAGGTGGTGCGGTCAGTACTACTCTGGGTGGTGAAATACTGACAGCCTCAAAATCTAGGGGTGTTGGTGGTCAGTCTTGTTGATCCAAACTTTGAAAAGCACATAAATTATTGGACAGGGGTATAGGTGTTCCAGTGCCACTATTGGGTGGGGTACGGGGTTTGTAAAAATAGCCCAGAGGAAGGGCACTAATATCAGTACGAGGATTAAAGGTTACATCGTTAATAGACAAAAGATGGCGAACCTGCTGGGGCCTTCTAAAATTTAAGACCACACAGTCCCCCAGATATGTTTATGAGAGGGGCCTATCCACCCAACTCATCTGGCCATAATTATATCATTCCTTCTATTAGGATTAAAACTTTTTTGCTTACAAAGCCAGTCCACTGACTTTCTTTGCAAGTCTGGCCAAGACTCCCTCTGTCCCCTTTTTAATGGGGGTACTCCACTTAGGACCTGTACATATGGTGCAGAGTCCGGTGGGAGATGCAAAACATCCTGGTTATGGCTAACACTTGACTCTCTGGTTATTTGGGTTACATCTTTACTGCCGTTATTTGGCTCTAAGGGGGGCTTAGGGGGTATGCAGTTAGCTGCGTTTTCTTCACGTGAGCCCCCTCTCTCCCCACAATTGTCACCCTGAGTTAATGGAGATGGTATCATAACTTTGGGTGCTCTATGGGGGTTAGGGGCCTTATCACAGTTTAATATGCCAGACAGTGTGGGTTCCAGAGCAATTATACCCTCTCCCACCCTTTTTATAACTGCTGCAACATCACTAATTTTATGCATTACTTTCCACAGGCCATCAAGTTTTATAGCAAACACCCCCATTAAATCGTCCAACCTAGATTCAAAACCCTCCATCAAGGTGTCCAGGATTTCAATGCCCAAATCTTTTGTCTGGGAGTCACTGACAGGAAGAAAATCAGTTTGGGTGGAGATAGAGCTAGTTAATCTAACATTGAGTGGTTCAGTGTCGGCCCCACCTTTGTTGTTCCTCGTAATATCCATAGCGAGGTTTAGTGATTTTCTTCTGTGTTCCGTTTGGTTAGGGTTTTTACTGCCCGATACTGAAGCAGTCAATACCTGCCGTTTGATTGTCTTGCCTCGGGTATTACTAGCTGGGACTTGTAGGTCCTGAGCAGACTGCGCCATAGTGAAAGGGGTATTTATTACCTGTATGTCCGGACTTAATGGGACTGGTTTTGCTCCTAATTGAGAAGCAGGGAGTAACTTGTTTGTTCCCCCAGTGGGCAGGCGAGATTGGGACGCTGCAAGATCTAAAGATAGCCGTCTCTCCGTGGCTTGGATTTGATGGATGAGTAAAGACTCAGCCCTTACAATAAAGTCATCCAAGGTGCCTGCAGCCCCCTTTCGTTTGCTCAGTAGAGACATGGTCGCCGGCTACGACGCTTAGGCTAAATGTTACCTTGCTACGGTGTATCGTTGCTCCTCACTCAAGCTGCCATGGGGGTGGCCCAGCCCGGCCTCTTCTGGCCCCTGAGGGCCACAGACGGCCCGCCCTTTGCCCGGGCTCGTCCCGCGACGCAGAGAGCTACTGGTGTCTATATGCACCTCCTGGCGCTGCAGCCCACATCGTTGGCGCTGTTGGGGGCGTGTTAGGACTCTTGGCGGTGGCGGCAGCAAAGGTAAGCCCCCCGCAGTTGGTCAGATGCAAAAAATGACTCTTGGCAGTGTCGGTAGGGTTATTCAGGCTCCCTCCTGCTTGGTAGTCTCCCTGCTCCACTGAGGGCTACTGGCGTCTATATGAGCCTCCTGGCGCTGCAGCCCACGTCGTTCTAGCGCGCCGCGCCGCTAAGGCTGCCGGGAATGGTAGTCCCGGGGCGGCAGCGGCGCTGTTGGTGGCATGTTACGACTCTTGGCGGTGGCGGCAGCAAAGGTAAGCCCCCCGCGGTTGGTCCGATGCTCGGTAGTAGGTTGTCAAATGAAAGGTCAAGACTGAAAAGAGGTTACTGGGATGCGGTACTGACATGCACAAGAGCAATGTATACTATAGAGGCGACTAAATCGCCAAAGTGTTGTCTCCTGAACATATGGGGAGAGTCTGATTTAACCAGCAGGGAGCGCCTTTGCATGACACTGGGGTTCATGGTTGCTAAGCGCAATATTGATAGGAGGTGGAGGGCGGTGTCAATGCCATCGCTGAAAGAATGGAGAGCAGATATGGACTGGTGCATGCTTGCAGAGAGCAGTATACGAGAGTAGAGGCTGCCCACACAAAAGGACACAAATCTGGGGGAAATGGAACGAATTTCAGGGGATGATATGCAGACCAAATATTTGAGCGAAACAGGATTGAAGGGTTGAAGAGTGCTGATGAGTGAGACGGGTGGGCAGGGAGGAGGTGAATAAGAGGGATACGATTTGTACAGTTTTACCAACTGACTTATCACCCACCGCCGGAATGTCACTTTGATGCACATTAAGGGTAAAATAAGTAATTGTAAATGCAAGGCATGCTTTTGCAATAAAAATATTTAAAAGGAAAAAAAAAGGCAGAAAGAGGCCATGACGACACAAAGCAAGATGGCAACCAAAAGATAAAGACAGTACCATGTCAGGAAGAAATTCTAGGCACACCTCTTTCAAAGAGCCCAGCCAAGAAATTAAGAATCATAGGTCCCCTCTTTCAAGTCCTTCAAAGATCGAACGTGTTTCACCTACAAAGGCCAACAACAATCCTGAGGTTCTCACTGTACTTCTGTTCACTGGGTATCGCTCAGGGCCGAACTGAGAACACAAAGCAGCCATGGCAATTTTATCGGACCGGGGTGGGGGGGCAGGAGGGGGGGGGAGAGAACAGTCCTGAAGCACTGCTGCTTAACTAAAATGTCACCCAACACTTCTGCTTTTGTTACTGGGCGCCGATATTGCAGCACTGCTGCAAAACCACCCCCCCCCCCCTACCAAAACAGGTCTCCACCCTTCCAGCCTCCCGAGGAAACGCATGATGTCCGCTACGGCCAGTCTGGCCCTGGTATCACTGTTTATAGGGCACCACTGCAATTAGTATGGTATTTACAGCACATTTAGGCAGTCCGGGCTATGAGTTTCCAAACTTTTCCATTGCAGTTCTGGTACAAAGTGAATGGTTGTTCAATGTATTGCGGTCTGTGCATTGTAGCAGAGGGTGGTAGCAAGTGCTGCTCCGTGCTTTGGTAGCCAGTTGGTCCTGTGTGCCACTGTGTGCTGCGGAGAGGGGTGTCGTGTTGGATAGTGCTGCTGTCGGCACGTGATCGACCATTATGCATTTGATCAGTGCTCCAACATGTTTCAGAGGTCACGTTTAGCATATAGTTAATGAAGAGTGCGTGCTCTGGGGAAGGGTGCAAACCCCACGGCTCTATCTCTCTCTCTCACCCAAGGAAACCCACGATGCAGAGACACAATCTGCTCTGCTAGCTTAGGACAATACCGATGGCAGCCATTGCATATAATTAATAATATGAAAAAACAAGTGACGTAACACAGACTTCCAACCTACACGGTTGGCCCGCATCCGATGAAGTGGAAACTGAGCGCTATTCGCGTGCACAGTAACAATATGACGTATAATATACGGATTACACAGGCACCTGAAGCACATTCGTTAGAGGCGTAGATTAGTTACTGCCTAAACATGGGGTCTGTTTTTGGCGTCTGGCCTACGGCCAATTCAAAGTTCCTCATTTTGAATAAACACGTGGTCTGTCTAGAGTAAACTCTAGACCTACGAGCTTTATCACATTTCTGCACCAACTGCCTGCCACACGTTGCTAGTGTCTCCTTTCACCAGCCACGTGCTCACTGAAGGTGCTCTCGGAGCTTGAGCTCACTGAGATTTGCCTTTCTAACTTCAGATCACCAACTGTCACCAAGCCTGCAGCCTGTACTTTGCCTTCGCTTCGTCACAATCCAGGGGCGGGCGATACTTACGTTGCCCCACAGTCTACAAACTTTGCACATCGTTAAAGTTACAACGTTGTAGGAAGTTTGCATAACCTTGCTCGCAGAAGAATTATTTTGCAACAAAATGCATTTTAACCAAAACAACTCTCCCACTAAATGCGAGCTTAGGTTTGGTTTTATTCCTCAAACCCTGCTATTTAAGATTGTTATTTTCAGCAATGTATCACTTACCAGCCGAAGAAAGGTTGCGTCATTTTTAAGGAAGCTTCACAGGATTGAGTAAAAACTTCCCACACCCCTAAACAAATAGCGCCCTGGTTTTGCTTCACTTCTTTGATTATGTGCCAACCCGACTTTTTACCTCGAGGGCTGTTTACGGCACCAGATTACCAAGGCATCAGAGGATTCTTTTTTGCCAGAGCAGCATAAAAACGTAAACGGTGTGCACGGCGTAAATCTGCCACAACACTCAATGCTTTCTTTCCAAAGTTATTATAATGCGAGTTCGTTCAACCGTGTCTACGGAAACAAACGAGGTCATGTAATATGTCAAATGAAAGCCCAGCGCTGCAAGCTCGGGGTCAGCCCGGCGGAGCGGGTTGGGCGCACCACTGACCGAGGCCCAGGTGCTGCAGGGCACGGGAGCCCCCGCGCCTCGCCCGGCTTCAAAGGCCACACAGCCCTGTGCACTCCGGCCGGTACGTCTACCTTTACCCTTTTGTCGTAAACCGAGGACCGGCTGGAGAGAAGAGGCTCCTCGGGGACCAGTGGCAGCCCTGAATGCAGCTCACCAAAGAAGATGGTTCTGCGGCAAGCACTATATATGTAATTTCACACACATTCTGCAAAAGTAGATGCTTTCCCGCACCAATCAATCAATATAAACTTTATTCTGCTTTAGAGATAAAAAAAATATAAAAGTGCATCAAATCATATATATATATATATATATATATATATATATATATATATATACACATATACACACACACATCAGTTAAAAAGCCGACCTGAAAATGTTCTTTAAGAGATACCTAAAAACAAAAATAAAAACTATTTTAAAAACAACCAATACATTTATTAAGAGAATTCCCAGAAAAGGCATTACAGAAACGGGTTTACCTATACACCCAAGGCTCTTTATTAACCACAACTATGTTTAAGCCTGACAGAAGTTTTTAAAAATTGAAGCACCAATCAATTTCTTCAAAAATCACTAGGTGAATTTAGGCAAAACCACAAAACATTACCAAGAGCGGTCTGATGCAGCTATGCTGACGCTGAAATTGAAGAAACAAAACGTTCAGACTGTTTTTTGTTCGTATTAGGAAGGAGGGGTGGTTACGGTTTAACAAGAGACACGGACGTCTGTCAGCAGGAGACGTCTGGGGCACGCACTGCATCAGTCCTGAGTCGCAGAGGGCTCAAGCGACTTCACCAAATGGAGGCGCTGGGATTCACTCAGCCATCCCTGGATCCAGTTAACTTTAGACAAACTCGGCACGCTTTGCACCAAACAAATGGAAGAGGGACTAAAGCGCAACGTTATAGATAATAATCAGTTTTGAATGATATATTATCGACTGGAGAAATCCACTAAAAATGTAGACTAGTAAAAAAGCGGTAAAAAGACATGAAAGAGTGAGCAGAGGCTAAAAGGAACACAGAGGGAGGGGCTTTAGCTGGTTTTAGGCATCTAAAAGACAAGCATCGTTACCCCTACCACCATTAAAGTTTTGCACTTTATTGACCTTGTAATGATCAAAGGCTAAGCAGGTCCAGTGGGACTTCAAAAAGTGACTTCCAGGCTAAACAAACAGCAGCAGTAGACAAGGTGCCCACTCAACAAGATGGCCCACTGTGTAGCCCTCCGAGGCCTATGATCTGGAGCATCTTGGCACTTAAGCCTTCGCTGGCAGCCCCACCAGCTTCGTTCTCCGAGGGACCACTCACTCTGTTCTGACTTATCAAATCAGCACAGTCTGGAGCCTTCTGTATTGGTTTGTTTCACAAATGCACAGTTACAAACGTTTCTAAACTGAAGGCCTTGGACTGGAAGCGTGGGAGGCCTGCAGACACAGTGTGCTGCCCACCCTAAAAACCAACTGACCTAAGTATCATAATACAATGAATAGTACAATCTAAGCCCCAGAACCGAAAACCTACAGTTATATTTAAAGATTGCCACATGGTCACCACACTTAGTTATGTGCTGAGATCGCACACCTCCCACAAGAGAAAAGCAGGTGTCATTCCCTCTGTGACTTGCGCTTCAGACACTTACCTGCAGCAGCTTCCCTTCAGCTGGGGTCACCTCAGCCATCTTGGCAAACACTCCCTCCAGGGTCAAGTTGTCCTTCTCTGCAGAATCCATCCTCAGTGGGATCACGCGGATCAGGGCCTTCTGGGAGGCCGCGCGTTCTGACTCCACGGCTGCTGCCAGCACCAAACCTGTGTGCCCAAGTCCTGCCTGCAGAGTCGCCATCAGCAACCAGGGCCAGAGGATTACCAGCTGCCGCTGGGAGCTACTCATACTGCCCACTGCAGCGCTGGGCAACGGGCGTCCATAGCGCTCGGCAATCCAGAGCAGCCCCCAACCGTCAGTGTACAGAGACTGCCATCCCAAGAGAACTCTGCACCATCCGCAGGAGAAGACAATGGAGCCAGGCCTATTGGTCAATGTTATATAAGACTCATAACGTACCACTTAGAACCGTGATACCGTTCCCATTGGTGATGTACCCATCTGGGTGTATTGTCAAATATGTAGCGTGATATATACTTAACTTCTTGCAGACTGTTAAATTCATCAGGAGATGAACCCTGTGGCCCTTGAGACACGGTTTAATCCACTGAAGGACGGATTCTTCAACCCTGGGCATTCCAGTGCCATACCATGCACAGAGCATAGCACATCTTCTTGCTCCCAAAGATATCTTATAAAATTAGAAAAAACACACATCGTCAACTTTCAATGCGCTACCATTACCAGAGGAAGAGGAACTTGGAGATATTGGCGTAGAACAAAGGGATTTCCAAACCATGCCTTCAGCCTCCACCGGCATCAGGCTCTGCCAGTTCTCCCATCATTAGAATGGTCTGAGACTCAGGTCCTGGAAGAGTAAACTCAATGGCTGGGCAAGGCCAAAACCTGCGCTATCAAACCAGGGCCACGTGGTCTCCTTACCCAGCAGTGAGCAACATCTAACAGTAAAAGCTTTGGAAAAGCCCCTTCGTTGAAGGACATATAGTCCCGCAATCCAGTCTGAGCCAGGCGCTCCCCACAACTCCCAGCACAGGGATTCTGGGGTGTGGATGATATGCAGCAGGCAAGTCCCTGCCTCGCCCACACTTGTTGCAACAGGGCCAGGCAGCGGCTCTACCTCGAGGGAAGAGCTGTGGGGCCCCTTTTCAATTCCTCCTGGATTTACAGAGCTATTAGTTTGGTTACAACATCTCTGAAGCTCGCTTGCCGTGAAATCTGCTTCTCTCATACAGAGCCGCACCTCACCCTGGGATCCTGAGGCTTTTGCTGCACTCCTGCAACTATCCTTTCAAGATACTTGGCATTCCCATGCTGTTTGTTTTCTCCCACGATAAGGTGCCCCTTGTTGAAAATCACCAGTACATCAGTGAGCCCCTTGGATAAACCAAAGCTCTCTATCAGACAATCTTCTATCCAGACATGCTCTTCCCTTCCTCAGAAGCTGTGATAACTTAAGTCCTTCTTTGGGCCCTCAGTTGCTGCCCTCTTCAATGAATTTGTCAGGGCACACATGAAGCTTTTTTTCTCCTACTAGATCGTGTTTCCTGCTCCCAAGCTATTTTTCCCTTTTCTAGAATTGCTGTCCACTGTTGAAAATATTATTATTTACTTTACTTCAGTTTTCTTTCCCAGTTGGAATTATCTCCTGAGGATTTTCTTGATATCCCTTGGTTGAGTTTTTCACTCACATGAAGATTTTGTTTCCCAGGTGGGACTTGCTGTTCTTCCTCTGTAGTCGTTTATATCCGTCGGCTCGTTGATCTCCACGCTTAAATTATAGTTATCTTTCAAAATGTGTTTTTCCTCTTGTGGTTCGCCTCTTGTGGTTTGCCTCTGGCGAACTGCAATTTTTTCCCTTTAAGTCGCTGATTTCCTTCCCTGGCGATGTGGCCCCTTTATGAGTTTGTTGATTCTCCCACTGAACTCCGACCCCCGGTGTAGTTACTGTTCTCCATGGGTAAGTTGTTCCCTCCCGTAAACTTACAGTCAGCCCTGTTCCTCGCCTAGATCTGAAGTGCTTCTCCTGCCCTGCGCTCTTGTGCCCTCCTGGACTTGTTTGCCCCTGCTCTCTTAGGCGGTGTCCCTTTGAAGTGCGGTTATCACACCGAGCATTTAAAAGGGACAGCTGCGCTTTTGTTCTCCCCGTGGGTGGTGGTGCTGTGCCAGCGTGGGTGGTGGTGCTGTGCCAGCGTGGAGTTGCTGCCTCCCAACCGCCCCGGGTTGCTGCTTTCCCCCTGGAGCCTCCTGCCCGGGGGCACTGGCGCCGTGGAGGTGCTCTTTGCTCTTCTGCGGCTGCAGTGTCACCCTGAAGCACTTGTCTCTCTCTCCTGCTGGACTTCGGGTGTCTCCGTGGAAACGTGCTGCTGCCTCCTCTGCCGTGGAGCGGTCTCACCTCCCGGAGGCGCCCAGGGCCCGTCTCCTCTTCGCGGCGGCTGCTGCCTCCGCCGCACTGTAGCTCTTCCCCTGAAGCCCCGAGAAGTTGTCGCTGCTTCTCGGGAGTTCGGGCTCGCCCTCGAAGCCGCCGGTGACAGGCTGTCACCGCCCCGGTCCTCTGTCCGCCCCTCGGATTCAGGGGGCTCCGGGCTGGCGGCGCCGCGGACCACGATCGGGGAATCAGCGCACAGGGCCCGGGAGAGCCAGCAGGGCGGCCGAGAGAGCGTCGCGGCGGCTGAGGGATCATTGAGGCCCAGCGCGAGAGCGGAGGGGGCGGTACCGGGGAGGAGAGCGAAGGGAGGCGGGGAACGGAAGAGAGGTGTGAGGGGCGGGGAGAATGAGGAGGGCGGGACTTACGAGGAGAGAGAGGTGGGAGCGCGAATAGAGAGGGGCGGGCAGAGCCGTTTAGTTCAGGAGACGGGAAGGACAAGAGGGCGGGCCATACGGAGCTGTGAGAGGAGTATGGGGCGGGGCCGAGGAAAGTCCGAGGGATTGTGGGCGGGGCAGAGAGCCGGGGGCGGGGCAGTCCGATGTGGGAGGAGCAGAGTGGGTCGTAGAACAGATAGTGGGCGGGCAGGGAAGGTTCGGAGAGAGACAGGTAATTGTGAGAGTTTATTGAAAGAAGTACCTGAGATGGACGAGTCAACAAATTATCAGGGAGAGCCGAGCCAGGCTGGGCTCTAAGAGCCAGAGCACCGAGCAGAGCCCTGAAAACCGTTGGCATCTAAATCTTGCAACAAACATCATGTGAAAATAGGATTATCTCTTTTAACTAAAAACGGTATTGGTTTACTTTGCAAAAGCTTCACCTTAATACAACAGATGGATTTTGTTCAGAGCACACCCTCCCTGAACTGAGGTATTGGAACTGCTCTCATATGTGATAATGAAGGAGCCTCCATAAAAAAGACTTGCCTGGACATAATTTGGTCAAGCCTAGAAGCCAAGATTGGTCCCAGGTTTTCTGGTTTCACATCATGCAATACACCCACTAGATTTATTTATTTATACGTTTTTATATAGTGCGGACTTTACCCGAAGGTGTCAGAGCGCTTCACAATAGGAACAGAACTGATACATGAGAACATTACAAGTGAACAAATTGCAAAAGCAAACGTTACATTACATGAGGCAAAAGTGACAATCGTGAGCAAACAAAATACAAGAGGTAGCAAACGGTGCATTACAGGAGGAAAAAGTGACATCTGTGCAGGTTACAAAAGCATACAAAGTACAAGTAGAGGAATAATACTGCAATAAATGGAGGACACTCAAACACAAGAACAAACGTTACGTAGGCAATGGTGGCACTTGTGCAAGTATCGAAAGCAAACAAAATGTAAGAGGTAGCAAACAGTGTGATACAAGAGAAAAGTGACATGTGCATGTTACAAAAGAGTACCAAACACAGGTAAAAGGGTAGTACTGCAATACATGGCAGACTCTCAAACCACAAGAACACACTGGGAAGGCACTTCCATAGTCATGGAGAATAGAAATTTTTGAATACTAAAAGGTCTTCCTTCAGATAATAGAGAGGGCATGAATTAACTTTGGAAGTGTCTTTGAAGGAGGAGAATTTTGAGGTCAGTTTTGAAGGCCTCCGGCTCTACTTTTCATCACCAAAGGTTTATGTTTTGTTTTTAATTTTTGGCACTTGATGGTAGAGCTTTGGTGGTTAAAGTCACATTAAAGCTTGGCTCGTTTTGTGCTTGAGGGTCCACGAGTGGCTCCTCGCCCTCTTCCAAAAAATGCTATTCGCTACCTTATTCCAGATATGCAAAAATGTCTATTAAAGTCATCAAAGAGATATTTCGTCATCAAAATAGCTGGAAAAATGCAATGGCAACCACTCTATCAATGTAGCAGTAGAATTCTTTAAAACACTCACTAACATGCACTCACAGCTGTCTAGCAGCCCCTATCAGGTGTTGCAATTTAGACACTTGTAGCCTGATACATAAAGCACTTTGCAAGCAAGAATCATTCAGTTCATTTTCACAATTAAAGAGGAAACTACAAGTCCCTGAATACAATGTGCCATCGGGTAAAAAAAAAGCTAGAACTGGCTCATAGCACCACATATGGCTTTGAGGTGGGGAAGTCAAGAAGTTAACAGGGAGTGCCAATCCAGAGCCGAGCCACTTGGTTCTAAGAGCCCTCTTAGAACCAAGTGGCTCGGCTCTGGATTGGCACCAGAGCGCAAGTCGTGGTAACGACTTGCGTTGTAAAAAACGCGTTGTAACGGTACGCGTGGTAATACCACGCGTTGTACCGTCGTACATCCAATCAAACACAAGAAGTTTTTGTAGACTGCACATCCCAAACTCACATATTTAAATGTGTTTTCATAAGTGACATTGAAGTAAAAGGAGGCTTAGTGAAATAAAATACTTGTCAAGGATCTCACAATTTGGTGAAGTGAGGAAGCTGGGATTGATCCCAGGTTTTCTGATCCCCTCTTGTACAGTTCAGCCTCTAAACGGGTATCTTGGTCTCTCATCCATTTTACATTGAGTGTTACTGCCTTGTGTTTATCTACTGTATGCAGATGACTTAGTGCTAGCCAGAAGAACAAAGGTGGGCTGCAAAGACTCCTGGATAGAACCTTGAAATATTCCAATAGAAATGGCCTGACCATAAACATGAAAATACTAAAACCCTAAAATTCCAAGTAAAAAAACGAAACAGCCACAATTAGCATCTGGGAAGTGTAAATGTGGAACCAGCCAATGTGTGCAAATACCTTGGAGTTCTATTTAATCTCATTGGAAGTTTTGCAGCCCAGATAAAAGACATTGAAAGGAAAGGCAAAGCACTGGCAGTTGATCTAGATTCACTGCACAGAAAGATGATGGAATTCTTTGCTTCTGAAATGAAATGAAAGTCGGTATTTCTAGAGCACTGACTGTCACTCCAAAGGGAGCATCCTGGCGCTGATACTGAGGTGAGATGAGGCTCTAATGGTCTAAAATAAGAGAGAGGCAGAGTTCATCTGTTGCTCCAAAGATCCAGGTTTTTAGCGCCTTTCTGTTTTGGGGCTCGGTTTTTGCATTCTCAGTTGCAAAGGCAGCATGTTCCAGGCTATGGAACCTAATACTGCTATTGTTTTTCCTCCTTTAGTTTTGCATCTAAAATTGGGGGGTTTGAGCAGGTTCGCAGATGAGGACCTGAGAGTTCTGTTTGTGATATAGGGGGTGAATCTGGATGAGATATATTTTGGTCCTGTCTAATGGGACGCTCTGAAGGTGATTAGAAGGATTTTGAACAGGATTATTTTATGTAATGGGAGCCAGAGGAGGGTTTTGAGGGCTGCAGATGCTGAGGACCTTCGGGGTTGTCTCAATACAATCTGTGTTGCTGCGTGTTGGACCACTTGGAGTCTCTTTACTACTTTTTTGCTGGGTCCTGCCAGGATGCTGTTGCAGTAGTCAAGTCGCAAACGAATCAAGGCGACAGCTACTGATTTCCTTGCTGCAAGAGAGAGTAAGTCAAAAAATTGTCTCAATGATCTTATAATGCTGAAGCAAGTCCCTGCTACCTTCACAGCGTGTGGTTGGAAGCTGAGGGCGGAGTCAAATTGCACTCCCAGATTTCTAGCCAATTTCACAGTCTCTGGTGGGAGTGAGGTACCCTCTGGCCACCACTCGCTTGGTAGGAATGAGTCTTCTTTCCCTATAGGTAGGATTTCAGTCTTGTCGGTGTTGCACCTAAGGTGGTTATCCTTCATCCACTGAAGGACCTTGTTTAGACAGCTTTTAAAATTGAGTTCTGCGTCCTTAGAATTCTGGTGCAAGGATAGTATCATTTGGGTATCGTCAGCGTAGGAGGTTACTTCGATCACGCATGATGTGATCAGAGAAATAAGTGAAAGTCATATAAACGTTATCCCAATATTGCAGGTGGCGCAAGCCAGTCCTCCCCATGGTGACTTATGGGAGTGAAGCTCTGAGGGGCCAGGACAGCACTTGGCAGGATAGCACAGTATAGAAAATCTTCAAGTCAATTTTCCACCTGCCGGCGCACAGGTTCCCAAAACAAATGAGGCTAGAGTTTGGCCTAGTATGAATCAATCATCAATATAACTTTATTCGAATACATATTGTATCCATAAAAGTGCAACAACAAAAATAAATCCACTTCATTATGTTAAAAACCGTAAACATACGTATAACAAATAAAAAAAGTTTAGACATCCAGTGCCCTCAAAAGTACATAAAGTGCAAAATTGTGCATCAGAGCTATACAGTATTCATAGAGCAACACGCTCTTACATCAGATTTCAAAAAGGTCCCCAAACAAATTGTCTCGGCTTCATATTTCAGGTGAGGAAACAGTTCACGTGCCTCTATTAAATGTCTAACTCTTTGTTTCTTTAAAAAAGGGACCAGAACATGTTTGGAATATATAAGAGAAAACCCACAATAAACATAAAATGTGACATGCACTGTCCTGAGTTGCCATCACAGGGACATGGGGTAAAATCCAAATTAATGTTGAAACCCAGCGGGAAACTTAACAGATATACTAAAATAGAAGGCTTTGTTTCCACCGCCCTCTCGCTCTAGTTAAGTACATTCAATCAATTAATCAGGTCTTTGTTAAGCGTGACTACTCACCCGTAAGGGTCTCAAGGCGTGGGGGAGGTCGCAGGTTCCAGTCCATCAAGGAGGGTGTCTGTCAAAGAGCCAGGTTTTGAGGTTTCCTGCGAAGATGGGGAGCGATGCAGTCTGTCTGAAGTGGACCATAAGGTCGTTCCAGACTCTGGCTGCGAAGAAGGAGAAGGAGCGGCCTCCCGATCTGGTCTTTCTGATGCGGGGGACCAGGGCGTAGGAGAGCTGGGCTGATTGTAGGGTCCTTTGGGGTGCGTGGAATTTGAGTCATCTGTTCAGGTATGCTGGTCGTGGAGGCCCTTGTGAGCGTGGGTGAGCATCTTGAAGGTGACTCTAGCTTCGATGGGGACCCAGTGAAGTGTGCGCAGGTGCTGGGAGATGTGGTAGTATCTTGGCAGCTAGAGGACCAGTCTTGCGGCGGCGTTTCGAATGTTCTGTAGCTTGCGGGTGACGTTTTTGTTTACTCCGGCATAGAGTGCGTTGCCGTAGTCGAGTCTGCTGGTGACCAGGGCGTGAGTGACAGTCTTTCTGTGGTCAAGGGGGAACAATTTGAATGTCTTACGTAGGAGGCAGAGGGTGTGGAAGCAGGAGGACGAGACGGAGTTGATCTGGCGGTCCATTTTGAGCTCTGAGTCCAGGATGATTCCCAGGTTGCGTGCATGGTCCGTGGGGGTGGGTTGGCTTCCGAGGGCAGTGGGCCACCAGGTGTCTTTCCAGGCGTTGGGGTTTGGGCCAATGATGAGTTCCTCCGTTTTGTTGGTGATTAGTTTTAGGCAGCTGTTTTTCATCCATTTTGCGACGGCTTTCATGCCTTCTCAAAAGTTGTGTCTGGCGGCGCTGTGTTCATTGGATATGGAGAGGATGAGTTGGGTGTCGTCTGCGTATGACACAATGTTGAGTCTGTAGGTTCTGACCATGGGGGCAAGCGGAGCCATGTAGACGTTGAAGAGCGTAGGGCTGAGGGAGGACCCCTGGGGGACTCCGCAGGTGGTAGGTGTAGGGTCCAAGAGGAAAGGTAGTAGTCTGACCCGCGGCGTATTGGCGGAGAGGAAGGAGCGGATCCAGTCGAGGACCTTGTCTTGGATCCCTGCGTTGTGGAGTCTGCGTATTAGGGTGCGGTGAGAGACTGTGTTGAACGCCGCTGAGAGGTCGAGGAGGATGAAGGCTGCTGTTTCTCCCTTGTCCAGTAGGGTGCAGATGTCACCTGTTGCGGCGAGGAGGGCGGTTTCTGTACTGTGGTTTTTTCTGAAGCCGGATTGGGAGGAGTCGAGGATGTTGTGCTCTTCGATGAATGAGGCAAGTTGGCTAGTGATGGCTTGCTCAATGATTTTCCCTGGGAACGGGTGCAGGGAGATGGGTCTGTAGTTTTTGAGGTCGGTCGGGTCTGACGAGGGTTTCTTCAGGAGGGGGTTGATCTCTTGTTTCTAGTCATCAGGGAATGAGGCGGTTGCCAGGGAGCGGTTGATGGTGTGGCAGAGCATGTGTGCGATGGTGTCGGCGGCTCTGTTGAAAATGTGGTGGGGGCATGGGTCCGTGGTTGCCCCGTAGTGGATTGACTTCATCGTCTTCAGTGTGTCTTCGGTGGTGAGGGCTGTCCAGTTGTCGATCACTGACTTCAGGGTGTCGGGGTGGTTGGTGAGGGTTCAGTGTGTTGGTTGTCTTCATCCAAGTTGTCGTAGATGCTCTTGATTTTGTGGTGGAAAAAGGTGCTGGGTTAGTCGCAGAGATCTTGTGAGGGAGGGATGTTGGTGGACTCGCTGGTGGGTTGGGCGAACTGCTTGATGATGTTGAAGAGTTCTTTGCTGTTGTGTGCATGAGTGGAGAATCTGTCTTCAATCGCACTGGCATGTAATCTAAGGGGGCGAGTAACATGTAATTTTCCACGATCTCCTTCACGGTTTCCTTACTCAGTTTATTGGAAATTACCTGGTCGTATTATTGGATCATCAAAAATATGTTCAAGATTGACAGAGCATAATATGGATCATACACTAGCTAGCCATGGAATTTTAACCCCCCCCCCACATCACAACTGAAGCAATCCTTAATGATGTGCCTGCTTAAACAAGCTGTTTCATTATTCCAGATGGAAAGCCATAATAACCGCAGTCAGGACTTTATGTAACCCTCGATGTATGGGATACCTATTTCTCTATGACAAATGTGAGTAGAAGATGGAGCCATAAGGGCCTTTCTACAAAATCCGTTCTCTTTCAATTGAACCAGTTTGCAATTCTGAATTCCCCAGAAGCCAGTGACATACGTATATATTTGTAATAAAGGGGGGTAAACACCCCCACCCTTCGGCTGTGTTAAGGAAAAAAGTGCACAAATTGATTTTGTTAGTTTTTGCCTGCTTTGTGCTACCTGTGGACCCGATGAGCCTGTGGCTGCAAATGATATTCCCAAATAAGAAAAAGTACTAACTTGTAATAGCTTGTTTTGTTGCCTGCAGAAATAGAAGATAAGTGATGTTTCTTTGGGCAACAGGCCATAATAAAAGATTTGCTAAAAATTGGTTTGTAAATCTAATGGAGACATAAAATCAACAAAGCCCTGTACCAGGAATCATAGAGTGTTTGGTGCGCGCTATTAAACCTGCATCATCTACATATAAAAGTGAAGGTAAAGGGAAGCCACTGATTAGAGGAACATCTGGGGTAATGTTCATTAAAAACAGGTGAAGGTTATTAATATATAATATGAATAAAAGTTGTGCGAGTACGCAACCTTGCCTCACTCATCGTAAAACATTTATTGGAGATGAAAGCTCACCCTCTGTGGTGATTCTAACGTTGGCCTTCAATTCTGTGTGCAAATATGTGAGAAAGTGCACTAGTGCCTCGTCCAGTCCCTGCGCTAAAAGATTTGTCCAAAGCTTAGATCAATTTACATAGTCAAAAGCTTGGTATACATCCATGAATGCTAAATACACTGGTGACATACGTGCAATTGTATATTTTCCAATTTTCAGTGTCAAGTTTAAGCATTGTTCGACCGTGCCAACATTACTCCTAAACCCATATTGACCGGGTATCACGGTCACTAGATTATCCTCAGGATCGGATTGAAGCTCTAAGGGGTCCACCTCTCGACAGCCCCAAGTCTGGATAGAATAATTCCTCTCGGACTAGTGGGATGGTCAACTGAGGGAAGGAAAGGGTAGGAACAGCAGTGAGGGAGTCCTATGAAGAAACAAAAGAGAGAAAATAGCTTTACTGAAAGATCAAGATTCTACCCATACTCCTACATCTCTTAAGGTCCTACATAATGTGTATGCGTATACCTGTAAATAAAATAATGCTGGTCTTTAAGTCAGGTGAGGTATGAGGGTGATCACAAGTTACCAGCAAGTTCCTAACATAAAGAAATAACAGGTTCAGTTTTTCACTTTTGACACAGTTGACCAAATCACACCCACTCTATTGTTGTAGAGAGGTTTAGTGCAATGCTCATACCTTTATAGGACTTGTGCGTGTCCCCCACCAAACTATGATAGTTCAGCCCTGGACACCCGAAACTGATCTCCCCTGAAAATGAAAGGATAATACAGTCCAAGATTACTGTTTTGCAATAATCAGTATCACTTTTCTAGGATACTGTAACTGAATTTCCATACAGTCATTTAGGTAGTTTTCATCAATAACCCTGAATAAAGGGAAAACACACTCTTCAATTTATGGCTTCTCTTGGCGCACCATAGTGTTCAGGCAGGACTGTGAGAAACTCCCGCCAGCAATGGAAACACAAGAAAAACAGACTTGTTACACTCCCACTATAGCCTCATAGCAGTAGTGATGATTGTTCCAGAAACCGTGCCACAAGTCAAATGAAAACAATATTTCCTCCCGCATGAGACCTACAGAAAATCCGCGTCTCGCCAATGCGAGGAACCATGAAACGGAATCCAGGAGTTCCAAAGCACAACACCTGAGAGAAAGTAAATGAACAAAGCCGGTGCGAAACCGCACCCATACCCGACCGTACGTCCTGGTCATCCACTGGAGGGCCTGGTGTGCATTACCCTTACCATGAGTATTTTGCTACAGGTTGGCATAAGTGCATGAATAATAACAGGGATGTGAATAATCAAAATGATTTTTCTCAGCATAGTGACAGACATACATAAACAGGTATAAGATCAATGATTAGATTTTGCCAGTGTAGTTTTATATCCATACGTTTACTCTGTCGTTCATACAGTACCCCTAGGTAAAGTACCCATGTTGATGTGACTCTATGAAAAGGCTCATTCATGAGGTTAGTATATGAACCATAGCTGTCTAGGTAGATAATACCGCTAAGTAGGACCCACCTTTGATGGCAAACCTCTAGACATTGTTGTCTTGTTTCTTACAAAATACATCATGTTTCTCACCCCTTAATATTAGAGCCAGGACCTCATGAGATCAGTAAGGGCACTCGGGAACTGTGAAATAAGAGAAGGAAAAGAAAATAGTGTTAAAAGGTTTTGTTGTATCCCGCTGTTGTTGTCAATAAAGTTTGTTGTTGAGAAACAAAACCACATTGTTTTGAAGACTAAGAAAAACTTAATAGCTGTTATTCAGGGTCTAAGGATGATCCCCGCATGCTGGAGGGATTTTCCCTGTACAGTTAGGGGGAGTTAACAGTGCACGGAGTTGTCATGTTTCGTTATGATTTAATGGTTTTGGAGGCCTGTGGGGAACGGCACAGTGCTCTGCATAGACGTATGCGGCTTCATAGTGCCCCACTTATTAGGTCAAAAAGGTTCTAAGTGGGTCAGTGAACTATGCATAAAACCAGACCATACTCGCATTTTAGCAGGTTTGACACAAAAAAGACAGTACATGTATTAATGAGGCTTTGTTTTTAAGAAACAATTGTTTAAAGGCTAGGTGCTAATAAAGCCAGAGAGATGTTGCCTCACATACTGAAAGGGTTTTCCCTTTCTATGTTACTCACGGGTCTCCCATAGTAGCACGGCCGATCCACCTGTGTGCCGCTCCCTGTCTCCGCCGGTAATGGGAAGGTTGGCCCCTATCCCATACATAGAGGAGGTGTGTTGTCCATCAGTGAGTTAATTACATGTTAATGGGAGAGTGTGTGACGTGATGCATGGGTGCCATCTTGTGATGGGGTGTTTGTGTAGCCATAGTTCTTGATACTTATTGCTATCAAGCTATTGTTACCAACGAGTGTCCTATAATTAATTCTTTATTTTTTTAAGTTTGATGGTTGGTGGTGCAGGTAGTAAAAACGTACTAATAGATCTAAGCAGGTAGGTTTATAGAGCACGGGCGCCATCTTTGAGTCGTGTAGTTGGTAGGTCAATTGTTTGAACATGGGCGCCATCTTTGAGTGGTATCGTGATATGTTATTTTTCACAAAATGTGAATAGACTAGCCCCATTTCAAATATTCAACATACATGGTTTTATACACAAACGGAGTGTCTGAGGTGGCCTGTATTCTGAAAAAACAACATATGTGTGTTTTGTGTGTCTCTATAATTTACACATCATTATGGTAACTTTGTTTTCAGAATTGGGATGAGAAGAGGTTGACGGTGAGGTGGTCATTAGGCTACACTACCTCAAACCACGGTATTTCGTCGTTTAGACCATGGGTATTTGTCCGTTGGCGATAGACCCATCTTTGTTCTGTTTGAAATAGTGTTCTATTAGACCATGAAGGATTGAACTCTATGACAGTCCAAGTCATTTGATCTGGTGTATGTCCTGTTTCGATGTAGTATCTGTTCACTTTAGTGGTGTTATTCTTATACCGTATATTACTTCTCTGTTCGTTCACTCTCGTCCTTATGGCTCTGGTTGTCATTCCTATATAGAGGAGGTTGCAAGGACATTTTACCATGTACACACAGTTTTAGTATTACAGTTTACATGTTTCTTCTGTGTCCATTCCTGGCTGTTTAGTTGTAGAGTTGTGGTATATATTGTTAGGGGGCAAATATTGCAGGTTCTGCATGGGTAATGCCCTTTGACTTTTGGGAGGTTCCATAGTGTCCTTTGATAGTCCAGTTGTTTACCCTGTGGCCTTGTGTGCACGACCATGTCTTTAATATTCTGTGTACGTCTGAAGGCGAATCTTGGGCGCTCCAGTTGCATCTCTCCTACGTTCAGGATGTTCCAATGTTTTAGTAGGATTTTCTTTACTTGATTTGATTGTGGTGTGTAGGTTGTCACTAATGTAGTAGTCTCATCCTTTGGTTTTTCAAGAGTTTCTAGTAATGCTTCCCGGTGATTGTTGCATGTACGTTTCTGAACATTCTTTATGATTCTCCGCAGGTATTTCCTCTGTTCCAGGTTGTTACCTAGTTCTACAGCTTGTGTTTTGTAATCTGTGGTATTGCTACAGTTTCTTCTGAGCCTCAGAAATTGTCCAAATGAAGGATTCTGTCTTAAGGCTTTTGTGTGATGGCTGTCATAGGTTAGTATACTGTTTCTGTCTGTAGATTTTTTGTATGTTTTGGTGAAAAGTTTTCCATCTTGTAGGATGATTAATAGGTCCAGAAAAAGCATCTCTTCACTTGAGGCGGTCAGTGTACATTTTAGGAAAGGATCCTGTTTGTTAATCCAGGTGTGGAATTCCGTGCAGTGTTCTTTTGTGCCTGTCCATAATAGGAGTATGTCGCCTATATAACTTTTCCACTCTTTTATTTCTGGTTTGAAGAGGTTAGAAGCTGGTAGGATGTGTTCTGCCTCAAAATGGGCCATGTATAGGCATGCGAAGCTTGGCGCGATAGTGCTGCCCATACAAGTCCTGTGGATTTGTTGGTAGTGTTGATCTTGGAACTTGAAGAAGTTATTCTTTAGGGCTAGTTCTGCGCATTCTAGGATAGAATTTACTGGTTGTGGTGTAGCCAAGTCGTGGTTCCTTAGACTTTCTTCAACTACTCTCAGTGTAGCTTCTTGTGGGATGTTGGTATATAACGCTTACATGTCGAGGGTTACTAGCAGGTTGATTTCCTCCGGTCCCCTTATATGCTCAATTAGGTTGATGGTTTCTTTTGTGTCTTTGAGGTAAGACGGTGTTGCTTGTACTAATGGTCGTAGGACGTGGTCACAGTATTGGCCTAGTGGTTCAAGGATAGAGTTAATCCCAGGCACTATTGGTCTTCCAGGAAGGGGCATGATGTTTTTGTGGATTTTTGGCAAGATGTAGATGAATACAATGAATGCCACAGGCAACTGGCAGACAACAGATACCATAAAAAAATAGACACACCTCCCACAGATTCCCTCGCGAGAAGAATCACCATCTTAGTAACTGAAGCACAAACAAATGGATGGATTAGCAAGAATGAAGCCGAATTCCTAGTGAACTCCAAACCGATGATCCTATACTTCTACACCTTAACTTAAATTTTAGTGCTAGAACATTATTATTATTAGCCCTATGCTTTTTAATGTTTGTGTGTCCTCTCTGGCCTCCCTGATCAAATACTTTGTATTTTCTCTGACATCGTATGCAGACGACACTCAGATTGTGGTGTCCCTGCTACCAGGGCAAGAGATGGGGACAGCAAAACGATTTCACAACTGCATGGAAGCAGTGGGTATATGGATGTCCCAAAACTCTTAAAAACTCAACTTTGGTAAGACAGAAGTTAATTCTGTTTGGCAATGACCCCAAGTTCTGGACCCCAAGTTGGTGGCCAGATTTGTTGGGTGTGCTTCCGATCACCACTAGGAAAGTAAAAAACTTGGGAGTCATGATTGATGACAAACTCAATTTTGAGGACCAAGTTAATTCAGTTGTCTCGGTTACCACATTTGCTCTTAGAACATGCAAGAAAATCTTACAGTTTCTACCTAAGGAAAATCAATGCACAGTAGTGACTGCATTAACTATGTCAAGGCTGGACTATTGTAACAGTCTTTACCTTAACATTCAGGAGCGATTACTGTATAGACTCCAACTTCTACAGAACTCGGCCGCCAGACTGCTCACAGGGACGGCTAAATTTGCCTCTGTCTTCAGTGATATCAGAAGACTCCACTGGCTCCCCGTTAAGAAACGGGTACAGTTCAAATCACTCTGTACTGTCTACAAAGCTCTTCATGGTACCAGTCCAGAGCATCTGGAGCAGCAGTTTCAGTGATATGTCCCCATTAGACCACTTCGCTCCCTGGGAGCAAAACTGGTAACAGTCCCTATCTCTAAAAAAGCTAGCTGGGGAGGTAGTGTGGAAAAGTCAGCCCATAACGCACCTGATGCCCAGGCTGCTGGCGCAGGACGCCTCTTAGTTCCCATCTTGAACAATTACCAAATAAAGAGACGGGCGCTGGAAGCAGGAAAACAAGAACAGAGTTTTATTTCTCATGAGGAGAGCCTGTCATTTCGGACACTCGCATAGTGTCTTCAGGAGGTGCTCTAACAAGTTTCTCTGAGGCTTCGTCTTTTATACACATGTTTATGAGGCACAAACATTCCTTATTGCAATAAAGACGCTTTGAAGTAGGAAAAAGCATGCTTGGAATCCCAGCTTCAGGCCTATTCCCATACCAGTCGCTCAGATGTCATCCTCCCCTCCTGAATGTAACAAGAGATTGTGATCTCTCAGCCGGACATTCCTACAGGACACGAGGGCAGGAGGGGATGATCAGGTCAAAGGTTGGGCAGGCGATAAGATCGGGCACTTCGGCTGGTGTATCACGGTTTTGTTATGCTGGGCAAAAAAAGGGGGTGTGTACATCCACGAGGCTTGGTCTTAGGACTTGGGACCGGGTCGAAAGGCCAAGTGCAGCGGGGGGGGGGGGGCTCGTCAGCTGAGGGGAAGGGTGTTCTTGGGAGGAAATGGGGGGCAGGGTCACGCAGAGGGAGAGGGTCTTATGGCCGATGCATGAGCAGTGCTCTGATACCTTCAGGTCTTGTCAGTGCTATAAGAGACTTTTTGAAAACTAAATACATGAGTGACCGATGAAACATTTTTGAAAGCAATACAAAAATGGTTGAGGGAGGAATTCAGTTCGATACAAGCAATTAGTCAAGGGGTGGGTAGAAAGTTCAGGAAGGGTTTTTTTTGTCACAATGTCTTTTTAACAGAGTCCGTCTTCTTTCGTTGGCGCTGTTGAGCACCGGCGGTGGAGCTATAGGTCCAGCTCGGATTCATCCTTACGCGTTGCAGGGTGCGATCAGTCCTCTGCTGTTAGATCACAGTCCTGTTTCCTAACTGATCTTCTTAGGGTGCCTCATGCTGGGCACCTGCGTGTCTTTCTTCTTCCGTGGCAAAACCTTATTCTATCTAAATGTTGCTCTTCTTTTCTGAGTCAAAAGTTATGCGAAAAGGGTGATGTTGTTGAATAATCAAGGGAAGAGAGGGCGGAGTGGGATCAGATCTTTGAACACACCAAGGGACCAAAGGAGCAAAGGATGACGAGCAGGCAGGCCCATCAGTCGGGCTCAAAAGGGACGGGGACTTCAGGCACGAGTGGGTCAGCAAATCAAGGGCTTCAAGGCAGCCCTTCATTCCTTTATCTGCCGGGTTTGAGAGTGGTGCCTCGTCCCGCATCTCGTTGCTCTGTGATTCCACCTTTGGTCGAGGTCACACGTGCTTCATGATCTGTGGCCAGGCTGTGCGTCACGTCCAGCTCCTCTCCTCCGGTAATTGTATCTTTGAATGGGTACAAAAACAAGTTTTAGAAAAACTGGCAGGAGAAGACATTTATACATCTCAATTCCGTCCCCAATCCTAAGTAGGTGGGGGATAGGTTCATCGGTCACAGTCAGAAGTCATCACTTATGGAGTATGTAGGAGGGCATTTCCACTGAATTCGTAAGCCTATTTGGCGTTCATTCGTGACGTACGTGGACAGAAATCGGACTCCCATTGACAGTGTATTCTATCAAACTCGAAATCGAGTCCTTAGGTAGAGACTCGCCCTTTTTTCCAACCCAAGTACTGACAATCTTACATTTCCCTTCGGGGTCGGCTAACTCTTGCAAGCAGGGGTTATCATCATGAGGGGGGGGGGGGCAGAGGTTAAACATGCTTTTCTTGTGGAGCGACGGCTAATCAAGGTCATCAATTACGCTTCAGGGATAGCTGATATGGAGCTGGGGTCAATCGAGGACGCTTTGGACGCTTTGGGCAGGGAGCTGGGGTCAAATCGAGAGAAGCGAGGACGCTTTGGACAGGGAGCTGGGGTCAATCGGGAGAAGCGAGGACTCTTTGGACAGGGAGCTGGGGTCAATCGGGAGAAGCGAGGACGCTTTGGACATCCGCACTTAAGTGCAGAGGGGTGAGGCAATCTGGGCATTGGGGATTGCATTTCTAATGAATTGAAAAACAGAAGACCATTGACGTTATAGTCCCCCTATAAAAAGGCCAGATTAGGGGACATCAGTCGTCTTACCTGTCCTTTCTTTCATTACCAACTCGGGTTCTATCGTTTTGCAGAAAGGAGAGGTAGTAATATGGCAAGTTACAATCGTTTTAGTTCCTGTCAATATTGCCGAACACCTTTGTGTTCGAAGAGATCCAATTAGGTTTGTGCCGGTGAGGCACAACGTTACCATACAAGGGAGGAGGGAACAGGGGGATCCTCAGAGAGAGAGAGAGAGAGAGAGAGAGAGAGAGAGAGAGTGAGAGAGAGAGAAAGAGAGAGAGAGAGAGAGAGAGAGAGAGAGAGAGAGAGAGAGAGTCCGCACTCTAAACGAACCATTCGGTACACGTATGACATGGAGGGAGAGGGAGAGAGAGAGAGAGAGAGTCCGCACTCTAAACGAACCATTCGGTACACGTATGACATGGAGGGAGAGGGAGAGAGAGAGAGAGAGAGAGAGAGAGAGAGAAACGTGTACAATAATGGGCCATTCAGTGCGCACACAACACAGAACAGCAGGGGTCAAGTAATAAGGAAACA
Source organism: Lissotriton helveticus (assembly GCF_964261635.1). NCBI lineage: Eukaryota > Metazoa > Chordata > Amphibia > Caudata > Salamandridae > Lissotriton > Lissotriton helveticus. Next base: position 172,208,314 of record NC_136061.1, read on the forward strand.
AAGGCAGAGGGACGACGTAGACCCATACATTATGTGCACACAAACTCAGGCGGGGGAGACAGTACATGTATTATGTACAAAAATCCAAGACAAAACATAGAACAGTGACTGGTATTATATACAAAAATCCAAGACAAAACATAGAACAGTTATTGGCCAAAATGATCTCTGCCTGTATGCTGCGCATCCTTAGCATCCTAAGCTCTTTTTACCTTTTTCTTCTCTTTTATCGTCGGCTGCCTTCACCGGTGGCTTTAGTTATATACACTTACGCCTTTGGCAATTGGTCAAGAACTAACCTGGTCGGGCTAATGTGTTTCCAGGCTGAGGCAACAGTGGGTGTCAGTTGTGAGAACAATGGGGCAGCTTTGAGTTTCATGTCTATGAGGGTGCGAAAGGAGGTAGTAGATTTTAAACACTGGCAACATTCCTAGTCCTCCAAGTGGAGGGTACTTGGGTAAACCTCACCTCTGAATATTCCTTAAACTTTGCCTATTTAGTTAAATGTAGGAATTTTATTCATTAGTGCACGTCATTCTTGGTTGTATTATTCGGGGTGCCAAGCGAAGTCATATTTTGTAGTTTCCGCTTCAGGCTGTCCTCCCAAGCGCTAAGTTCAGGGAGAGAAATAGTCATGGTTCGCTCGTCGTGTGTAGGTACCATAATCGAACCCCTTTTTCCCACCTCTTTGTCCGCTAGATCACCATTTTCTTTTTCGTACTTTAATCGACGTTCCGATGTGACCTGCAGAAAGAGGGAAAAAGAAGGGGGGCGGGGGCAGCATTTTAAAAACACATTAGCGCGCATAAACCCGAAAAGGCTTTTACTTACTACATACTCGGGCTATCTCCACTGGACCCAGTCCCTGCCAACTTGGCGTTTAAGCCCAGGTGGACCATTCAGTGTGGGAGAGATGATTATCGGAAACCTGTGGATAGCATAGGTCGCCCAAGTGTGGTATTACGGATCGTGCGCAGGGGGGGGTCAGAACAGAGGGCAGTCGGTGCAACGTGGGGGGGGGGCGAGCTCGTGCTCTCCTTTGAGGAAAAGTGATAACCTGCAGTGGCACGGGGTCGTTTGTCGTTCGTACCAGGGGGGGGGGGTTAGGTGGCACTCCTTTGGGGCGACTTAGGGGCATTTTTAAAACAACTTTCCCGATACAGGTAGCATATAAAGTATAGGCTAAATACCAGGATCTTTAGCGGTTGCTTTAGGCTGTACAAAAAATGCAAAACACATACAACAAAAACCTGGACCGTTCATATTTGCAATATTTCTGCGTACTATACTTTTTAACCCTTAACTAGTCGAGCTGAGCCATTTCACCTGTAATCTAGTTATATCGGAAATAGTGGTCATTTATTCGAAACTTACCAATTTACGAGTGACAACTACGTTTGCTTTTTCCAAAAATCTTTAATACAAATGTCGGTGCATAAATACGGGCCTACAACCCCGTGGGCCGGCCAGAACTGTACATGTGGGGATACTTATTAGTGGAAAACCTAATGGAGTCGGTGGTCGTTGATTTCATAATAAAAAGTGCGACAGGTGCAATAAAATCATATTGAAACTTCAGTGTGAGCGAGTATCATAAGTGTTGAAATTCGAACTTTCAATAATCATGATGCGCCAAAACTTAACAACAATTCATTGTCCGAATGTTCAATCAGTACCCATCTCACTTCAATTCATTGTCCGAACACATAATCAGTACCCATCCCATATCAATTCATTGTGTTTAAAAACTGCATACATATTTCATGACACCAAGGCTGAGCAATCGGGGTACAACAAGGAGTTGAAAGTTTCATTTGCACCAGCGCCATTTTGGGAGCAGCCAGGCAGATCTAGGCATAGTCAAAATCTCCACCAACTCGTGGTTGGCCTAGAGGCTCTTTCGGCAGTCCAAAAGTTCCGTAAAAGGGCAACAGAAAGGATCGGCAGTATGAACCATCAGTCAAAAAGGGGGAGGGAGGCAACAATTTTTTTCTACCGGGTCATACTGGGTTTTTCACCGGAACTGGTCCGAACTGTAGTCTGCAGGATTTTAGTCATTCAAACTGAGGCTGGCGTCAGCATGGGAGCGCCGACGTCTCGCGGCTACATTTTCATCGTTCCGCGGGTAATCATGGCAGTCATTCCCCATCGGGGGTGTCTGCGGGGGTCGGGGGCCCCCGTGGCTTCTATAGAATCTTCAAAGTCGAGGAGAACACTTTTGATTGTGGGACTCATTTCTTAATCAACAAGCAACCGGGCCATCTCTTCACGCCGGGCCCGCTCCAGCAGGGTCGACCGCCATTTTACGAGTGGGCGAACCCTCGTCGGGTGAGTGGAGCGTTGGGGGTGCCGCTGGGGGCCTCCACCTGGGAAGGTGGGAGAGGCTCGTTCGCGCCACCTCTCCCTCCCAGCGCACCCCACGCCGTTTTTCTCAGCGCTAATATCCATGATGGCCGGACCAGGCGATGAGAGGGGGGGGGTCGGAGGCATAGGCAAGACATCCCCCCCCCCCCGGTGGCCTGCAAGGCGCCGCTTCAGGGCCGAACGGGGAGCTCATACCAAGCCGTGGCTGGACCAGGAGATGCGAGGGGGGGGGGGGGTCGGTGGCATGAGCAAGACATCCCCCCCGTGTTGTTGCAGCCATTATTGAAGAAAGAAGAGGGGACGCCCGGATCCCGTCGGCCTCGGCTCCTCTTTTGGCCCACCTTACTCGACGACCTCCGGCCGACGGCTGGCAGCAGGACCCGCCCTACACGTGCCGAAGATCTCGCCTTCCGGATGGGCGTAGCCGCGAACCTGTTGCACTTCGGGAGTTTCCAGAATGGGGGTAGGTATCTGTTGACTTGTATCTGTCTCATGTTACCGTTATTGGGGCGTGGCAGGCGGTGGGACAGACATGTTTGGAGCAGTGAGGGGTGGCGAAGCCTGGTTGCCTTGTGGCTGCCGTGATGTCAAGCTTGGCTTCTCTCACCATTTTCATGTTTCTTATCACTGACTTATTTCTTAACGTTTCTTATTTCTAGCGAAATCATGTGTTTTATCGTCAGTTATTTCTAACGTTTTCTTATTTGTAGCGAAATCAAAAAACTCATCAGTGGCCTACTGATTTTGCTTTCTTATTTCTTTCTTCCCTTTTTTTTCCTAGCGTGTTTCATGCTAAAGTTTCTGTTAACAGGATACGGTTATTACTTCGTTATTGTTGCATATGTCCTTTTTATTAGGGGTGCCCTCTGGTCGAGCCAGATGACCTACCTCTAATGAATGGTCCGGGTGGAACTAGTTTACCAATCAGTGGGGAGTAGATAGGCCCGGGAGATTACAACGGGGGACAAAGGTCCGCATTACCTACCCTTCACTACTTGTAAAGATTTAGACAGAATATTTCTTTTCTACGTTATTTGCAAACAGAGGATACCTTAAAAAAAAACTATTCCTTGAACAATAAATGTCCAGACAATCAATCAATCAGTGGGGAGAAAAACAGGCATGACGGATTACAACGGGGACAAAAATCTGCATTACCTATCCTTCTCTATCTGCAAAGGGGGCAGAATATTTCTATTCTTCCCTGTTTGTAGACAGGGAATATCTCAAAGAGCAATAATCGATGAAAATCGATAACAAACAATCAGTGGGGAGAAAAATAGGCATGACGGATTACAATAGGGGACAAACGTCTGCATTACCTATCCTTAACTATTTGCAAAGAGAGAGGAACGTTCCTATTCATCGCTGTTTGCAAATAGAAAATGTCTCAAAGAGAACCACTTCAAGTACAATCAATCAATCAATCAGATGGATAAAGCCATCCTACCAATCGGACGTAAAGACGTCCTACTTAACCTTACCCGGACCGGACCGTGTGGGCAATTCTTCGCCTTCCCTTTTCCAGCGCCCAATCGTTCTCTTTCTCCATGTTTTTTACCGCAGCATTCCTGTGGGATTCCAGTCAGGACAGTAGGTCACTTGAGAGAGGTGAAGTTCATTCAATCGGCAGCCGGACGAGGGCCCTCTCAAGGCAGGTATACTCCAATCGTTTAGATGTTCACCCCATCGTCTGGACCTCTCTTACCGGACCTTATGTCGCTGATGGGCCCCGCGTTGGGCGCCAAATGTGGAAAAGTCAGCCCATAACGCACCTGATGCCCAGGCTGCTGGCGCAGGATGCCTCTTAGTTCCCATCTTGAACAATTACCAAATAAAGAGACGGGCGCTGGAAGCAGGAAAACAAGAACAGAGTTTTATTTCTCATGAGGAGAGCCTGTCATTTCGGACACTCGCATAGTGTCTTCAAGAGGTGCTCTAACAAGTTTCTCTGAGGCTTCGTCTTTTATACACATGTTTATGAGGCACAAACATTCCTTATTGCAATAAAGACGCTTTGAAGTAGGAAAAAGCATGCTTGGAATCCCAGCTTCAGGCCTATTCCCATACCAGTCGCTCAGATGTCATCCTCCCCTCCTGAATGTAACAAGAGATTGTGATCTCTCAGCCGGACATTCCTACAGGACACGAGGGCAGGAGGGGATGATCAGATCAAAGGTTGGGCAGGCGATAAGATCGGGCACTTCGGCTGGTGTATCACGGTTTTGTTATGCTGGGCAAAAAAAGGGGGGGTGTACATCCACGAGGCTTGTTCTTAGGACTTGGGACCGGGTCGAAAGGCCAAGTGCAGCGGGGGGGGGGGGCTCGTCAGCTGAGGGGAAGGGTGTTCTTGGGAGGAAATGGGGGGTGTGGGTCAAGCAGGAGTGTTACTTCTAGGGCAGGGTCACGCAGAGGGAGAGGGTCTTATGGCCGATGCATGAGCAGTGCGCGCGGGGAGGGTGCCGGGGGTTTAACAAACGGGCAGAGAGGCCATGGTGCCTAAAATGGCTGTCGTGTACGTGTGTGCATGGGTCTATGCTGGCGGGATAACACAGTCAGTGTTTAGCGATATCCGTTCTGTTTACAACAAGGGGTACAGTGAACACAAATGAACGCCGCTTATGTGCATATACATTGTCATTTTCAACAGTAGGAGTTTTTTGGCAGGGGCGGCCAAGGCATGGAACGCCCTCCCATTCCATCTTAGAAATAGTACTGATCTACTGGCATTCAGGAAAGCCTTAAAAACTTGGCTTTTTGGCGTCTAATCCGTGACTTCCTATGTAGGTCTCTTTGGGAGGTTTTGTAGACAGCGCCAGGATACCTTTAGGTAGCAGTTTGCACTTTAAAAATACTATTAACATAACATAACATTAGTCTGATGTGGTTTGGCATATGCCCCCAACGCTAGTTTCACCCAGATGGCCAATCCCCCAGCAGCTCTCCCAGGGCATGATGGTATAGCTAGAATATATTAACAATTTTTAATGTCTATCTTATACCCCTCATCTCCCTGATCGAATCATACGGTATCACTGTTACATCCTACGCCGACGATACCCAACTTATAGTCCCGCTAGAGGAGAACTCTACAAGTGCCGAACAAAATTTAACTAACTGCCTGAAAGAGGTCTTCCTGTGGTTGGAAACCAACCACCTCAAATGTAATACAGGGAAGACAGAAATCCTCCCCATAGGGAAAAACGTCAACTTCTGTCCCCACCTCTGGTGGCCAAAGGACTCCACAGCCCCCCCACAGACCGTCACCACTGCAAGAAACCTTGGCGTCACCTTCGACACTAACCTGTCCTTTGACCAGCATGTCAGGACTGTCGCAGGAAGCTGTTTCGGAATCATCAAATCCCTCAAAATTTTTTTTGATTTCCTTCCAATTGAAGCCAGAAAGACGGTTACCGTGGCACTAATCCTATCTCGCATAGATTACTGCAACGGCCTCCTGGCAGGCGTGAAGAAATCCACACTCAAAAAACTCCAGAGTGTCCAACACTCGGCGGCGAGGCTCGTGCTCAAACTCCCCAGAAGATCTTCAGCCGCGTCCGCCCTGAGAACCCTTCACTGGTTACCCCTGCACAAAAGGATCCTGTTCAAGATCCTAACCGTGGCTTTCCGGTCATTCAACCATATTGGTCCCAAGTACCTAGTCAAACGCTACCCCTACTATAATCCTCACAGGTCCCTGAGATCCTCCAACAACAACCTTCTAACACTAGTCAGGTTCAACCTAAAAACCAAAGGGGGTAAAACTCTTACCCACTTATCCTCCAAAGCATGGAACGCAATGCCCCAGCATCTGAGATCACTGACAAAGGAAAGCCAATTCAGGAAACAACTGAAAACATGGATCTTCAGCTTATCAGACGAGTATGTGCGGGACGCCATCTAATCCTGCCTTAAATTCACCCCCCTCCGCTCACCTTCCAGTCAGCGCCAGGATGCTTCTTCCGAAGCGACAGTCGCGCTTTATAAATACCGATTCCAATTCCAATTCCAATTCCAATAAAAGCCAGCTACATGAATATCGTCCACTAGCCATGTTTCCTGGAACAATAGCATGTCAAATTGTTTTATAAACATTACTCACTCGGCCAGCCACATTTCAACTTAAAATACGCAATTTTGGACACTCATCAGCTTCAGAAAGATTTGGACACTTATTGTCCTCGTTGATCTCAATAATGTTGATAGGAGGGGAAGAGGAGAACAGAAGAGATAATCTCGCATAAGACTGAAGGTTGGGAATGAGGTCTTAATTGGGGCATTGAGGATACTTTGTTCTTTTAGTCCCCCAGTCAGTATAGGTTTTCGAGATCAGTTAACAGAGCATATCTATTTTCTAAGACAAACTGAGGCCCAGGATTATTTAAAGTGGCGCTTCTAGAGAAGATTTCTTGCCCAGTTGGCTTATAGAAGTAGCCTAATGGAAGAGTACATATGTTGGTGTGGAATAAGTTTCTATCTTCCTACAAGCCCAGCAGGTATCTTACTATAGCTGGTCTATGGAAGTTTATAATGATGCAGTCTCCTGCAATGCCCTTCCTAGAATGTTCAACCCAACCTACCCTTCTGGCCATCAAGATTTAATTAAAGTGTGAGCTGTTAAAGCATTTATGCTTCCACAGCCAGTCAACATTTATTACATAGCTATGGCACTCGTTCTTTTTGTGACTCCTTAAATGGCGGGACACCAGCAAGAACTAGAACATATGGGCACATGAACATTCTTTTCATCTCCGAACTTTTGTTTGATAAAAGTTTGGAGACGAAAAGAATTGAAGCACTGCTGGTTCCCTGCACGGGCTAAAAAAGGGCCAGAGTGCAACAAAGACCCATAAAAGACGGGTAAAATATTAAAAATTCTATTCACGATCATTCTGCTCCCATGCAAGAAGGAATACCGGTTATAAGACAAACCATACTAGTTGACTTAAGGTGCAATATTTGATGTACATAGGTGGTGACCAGACCAGCACTTTTTTAATGGATCCACAAACCCTTATTCTTCATAAACCCAGATTCTCCATGATAGAGGAATACATTAAAATCAGCTCTGGGTTTCCTTAATCAGAAATTTGGACCGACGTATCAGTGGCCAAATAGTTTGTACTTCACAGAATAGTGCATTATAGATGTTTTTAATCAACGAGAGTACAGTTTCTCTGTGGTCTTGAAAAAGAAGTTCCAACTATATTATGCCTTCGAAACGCATCGACGCCTGTTTGCCATAAACTCACCGCTCTTAATTTACCCCAAATGTGGATGAATTTTGATATATCAGGGTGATTTTGTATAACGTATGGTATCAGTTATGGCACCTGAAGACAAAGTTTAATGTCTTTATCAACTCTTGTATTGTTTTTAAAATTTGTGGTATTGTAATTGATATTGCTGTTTTTTTATGGGAAAAGGAATTTTCTCCTTTTTTTTAATTAAATGTTTTTTAATGTGTGTTAGACTTGGCATCTTTTGGCGTGTTTCCCCTGAGTTTTTGCTTTCTGCCCTCCCAGTTTGAATCTGTTTTTGCTGGCGTAGTGTTTCTGCGCACTTTTCGCACTGCTGATGAATGGTAAAGTACAAGTACTCCCACATGAGTAGCCCGAAAAAGGTACCTCAGACCTGCCATTGCAGAGTCTGCGCGCAGTTTGTAACTGTCATGTCGACAGGGCCTGTGCACACTCTGGCCAGTCCCTAACCTTCCCTTTTCTTACATGTCAGGCACCCCGAAGGTAGGCCCAAAGTACCCCTGTGGGCATGGTGCAGTGTATGTGAAAGGTAGGACATGCCCTGGTGTGTGTGGCATGTCCTGATAGTGAATTACAGCCCATTGCGTTTTTCACTATTGCAAGGCTATCTGTTCCCCATAGGACAGAATGGGAAGTTTGTTTATAACATCTTATAAACATAACTGGCCCTGGGTACTAGGTAGGAAACTAAAATTAAGTATGCCTGAACTCAGAATCTAACGATGCATCTTTTAGTAAAGATGATTTTTACATTCTGTGTTTGAAAATACCACTTTTAGGAAGCAGTCATCCCATGCGCAGTCATCCCATGTGACTCTGCTGGAATGTTGATTGCCTGTCTGGGTTTTGGACGACATTTGGCTAGGAAGCAAGGGTGGCTCCCGAAAGCCTAGGTAGGTCAGGAAAGGGCTGAATAGACCTGGGTTGCGATGGGGGCTGAGGGAGGAGATTTCCTTGCACCTCAAATGGCCTGGTTTGCCTCTGACAATGCTGGGAAATCACACCAGAGAAGGCAGAACTGGTTATGGCTGGGCACAGACGCCCTCTGCCTAGAGCACAGCTTTCCAAACTTTTCATGTTGGTGACACACATTTTTGTGAATTTTTTTTCAGGGACACGGTAACGCGAGCGAGCGCCGCGAGCTAGCCTGGACCACCCACAACCCCACACACAACCCACACACACAACCCCACCCACACAACCCCATACACCCACACAACCCCATACACCCACAACCCCACACCCACACACACAACCCCACATACACAACCCCACACACACACACGCCCACACACCACCCCACACACACCCCCACACACATGCTACATCTCTACTGCCCCCTGTACTCCCCTGCCCCGATCTCACCACTCTTCCTTTACCTGCGTCCCTCTATAATGGAGCACTTGTGTCCACGTACACCTGGCTGCACTGAACACCCCCACCCCCCCAAGCCCTCGGATCTCACCATTGTTTCTTTACCCATGATTCCCCTGTGTCCCTCTATTGTTGTGCACTTGTGCCCACGCCCACCTCTAGCAAGATCTGCACTGCCCCTTTCACCCCCATTGTCCTGTGTTCCTTTGTCCTGGTGCGGATGTATGACGTTACAACGCATACTTTAACAACGCCTACCTTTACATCGCAAGTTTTACAACGCATACCTTTACAACGCATAGTGCTTTTAGGCGCTGGATAGTGAATAGTTTAATTTACTATTTCAACTCCAGTCCCCGTGGATAGTAGGGAAGGTGTTGGATAGGACATTAAACCTATTCCCTATCCTAGAGCGCCCCCCAGCGCAATGCGTTGTAATAGTTTGCGTTGTAAAAGTTGCGTCGTAAAGGCACTGCGTGGTAAAAGTTGCGTTGTAAAGGATGTATACCTCTTGGTGCACTTGCACCCATGCTCACCTCTGATTCCCCTGCGTCCCTCTATAATGGTACACTTGTGTCCACGTACACCTGGTTGCACTGTCCCTCCCCCCCCAGCCCCCGGATCTCACTACTGTTCCTTTACCCATGATTCCCCTGTGCACGTCTATAATGCTGCTCCCTTCTTTTCCACGCCCATCTCTTTCTAGCCCGGGCTGTGCTGTCCACCTTTCTCATATGTTCACCTCTCTCCTCTCTTGTGCCCTGCCTTTGTCGGGAGTGCACTACCGTACCTTAATCGCCCTCCCTTTACACCCCTCTCGTCTCCATTTCTTCCTCCTTCTTCTACGAGGCTCCACTGCTACTCCGTCTTGCACGATGTAAACACTGAGCGAGGCAGGAGTCGCATTCCCCTACATCGGCCACCCCTGACGTCATCATATCACATTGTGCGACACACCTACGCTTGGGGCGCGACACAGTAACGTGTCGCGCCACACAGTTTGGAAAGCTGTGGCTTAGAGGATCAAATGATTTTTTGGTACAAATACTGGGGCCCAGACCCCTGAACTTACGACTTTTTTGGATCAGAAGACTGCCAAGAAGAAGAGCTGGAGAAGCTGTGAGGTGGGACTTTGCTGTGTGCTTTGCTGTGTTGGCCTACAGTGGCTGCTTCTGTCTTGGGTAGTGAAAGGACTGGACTTAACTTTCTGTAATCTACTTTTGTGAGTTTCTCCAAGGGCCTGAGGTAGAGCTTGCCCCCTGTTCAAGAAGTGTCAGGAACAGCAAAGACTTCAAGCTCTTCTGCCCTCAGCGCTGGGGACTGTGTGTTTTGTGCTGCAACAGAAAAAAAGTAACTCGACGACGTCTACGACGCCGCTGCCGAGTCTGTGTCCTGAATGCACCGCAAAGGGCACCGCCGCAACGCTGCACCACGACCCTGGTCTCACCAACGACGCCTGCTGACGCCGCCACCGACCCACTGCTCGCACTGCGTCTTGTGGGCACCGCTCTCCGCACGCCTCGCTTCACGCCAAAGCCTGGGCACCGCAGAGAGCACAGGCGCAACACCACACCGTGACCCTGGTCTCACCGATGACGCCTGCTGACGATGCCACCGAGCCGTTGCTCACACCGCGACCTGTAGCCACCGCACTTCGCACCGCCTCACTTCATGACGACGCCTTGGCCTCCCCGGAACCACCGCTCCACGCCGAAATCGACGCCACTGCTTGCACCGTGGTTCGAGGGCACCGCTCATAAAGTTACACGACGCACCGCCCTCATCCCGCATCGCAGCCTTGGCCTACCAACACCGGCATCATCGACTCCCATTCGTCAGCCGACTACAGCACTTCAGCTACCACAAAGCTGCTGCTTGCACGTAACCTGCCAGCACCGTGACGAGCACCGCCTTCAGCTCGCACCGTGACCCAACGCGGCCATCTGACGCCGCAACCGAGCCGCTGCTCGCACCGCGACCTGAGGGCACTGCTCGCCGCACCGCAGCACCTGACGCCTGCCAACGCAGCGCTCCTGATACCAACAGAAAGGAGCTCGACCTGCAAAGCAAGTGACTTCAAGGGCCTCGGCGCCCTGCATCTATAACAGGTACTGTTTGCGGGTCGTCCAGACACCGTAGCTGGTCCGTGATGCCACAACCAGCCTGAACTGTTGGGATTTGTTTGCTCACGACGCCGTGATAGCCCAGGACAGAGCTATTGACATCAAGGAAATGTTTTTAAAGTGTATTTTGATAACTGTAGATTTTTAAGTACTGTATTGTGGATTCTTATAATTTTTGGTCTTGTATATAAAAATATTGGCTATTTTTCTAAACCGTTGTGGTGTCCTTTTGTAGTGCTTACACTGTATTACTGTCGGTTATGTGCAAATGCTTTACACACTGGCTCTAAGATAAGCCTGACTGCTCGTGCCAAGCAACCAAGTGGGTGAGCAGGGGTTTTAGGAGTGTAACTCCCTTACCCTGACCAGGAAGAAGGGTCCCTACTTGGACAAAGGTGCAAGCCCTTGCCAACTAAAGACCACCATTTCTAACAATGTTGTATTATATTTTTAATAAACTGATCATATTAATGTATAATTTGCAGGTTTCTGTGCCAATACATTTACAATTGACTTTAACAGTGATCCCTCAGGTTGAATGTAGTATACTTGTTGTTTGAAATAGGACTTTATGTATGGTGCATCGTGATTTAGTTTGGTTCAAAATTACTCCCAGAGGACGTTCCTTTTAGAGTTTCTGCTTGAATCCTAGTCCTTTGGGTTCCAAAGGGTCCCTCTCTTTTCTAAGAAATAACCTCCAACTGGACAGGATTAAGTTTAGGTGGAATAACTGGCCCATCTGTCAGAAGGGCTATGTATTTTTCCTGCTGAATTTTATATATTCCTGAGCTAGCAGACACCATCAGTTTCCTCTGTATTGTAGTGGCAGCGCTGTTAGAAGATACTAAACTATCAACTGGGTGATCAGTTTGGGCATAGTTATTCACTTTTTTGAGCAATTGAGAATTGAGTGCAGATACAGATAACAATCTAGTGGATTCAAGGACTGATAATCTCGATGCAATATCAAGCAGGCATTTCTCAATCCTAGACAATTGAGCCCTAATTGGTTTAAAGTTTTCATCTGCGACAACACCCACATTTTCATACAATAGATTAAAATTTAATGACTTCATAATAGAGCTGTCTACAGTCTGTGTTGATTGGGACAACGGTGGTTTAAAACACCAATTAGTCAACTGCCGCAGGCAGGTGGATTTACCACTCCTTGTCCCAGGACCCTTTGGTGACTTTGTTGCTTGCCTTTTCTTCATGAGGCTGGCTCCCAATCAGGTAAAGTACTTATAGAACTGGCAGAATTAAAGGGTGGTGAACGGTTAACAATTTCACCTACTGTTGTTTCCTCCGAAATGGGTAGGATCTCCAGTTGCAGCAAATCATTGGTTAGATATAGTACAGGAGTTCCCATAGGCAGAGGTGTTTCAGCCAGTCAGGAATCTTGATTGAACCCATTACCCAATGATATCCTCCTTTCTTTTAATGTAATTTCCTTTGCCACTATCCCCATTGCCCTTTCCAACATACTGTCAATGGTGGTGATTTGACCAGATGGTGTACCCAGGGTCCCCCCTACTCCTTTCTGTTTACCTATTGTCAGCATAGGACAAAAACACTCACCAGATAAACAGCAGTGGGGTAAAAACTAATGAAAGAGGGCAGGTCCAGACTAGCCTCGACCGGCCACGGACGGGTGCAGATGGGCCCGCTCTTTAGCCCAGTCGTAGCCCAGACGCGTCCCCCGCAGTAATAGATAGGCATATCGGGGCGCTTGCGGTATCGTTGAGGGCTTCCTGCCGCAGGGAGAACTAGGGCCTGAAGTCCTGCCCCACCGCCGGCAACAACTTTTCAACCCAGGGGTCATTTATTTTGTCACTGTAGCTTTATGGGCGTCAGAAGGAAAATCTTGGAGCTTTGAAGACATCAGTTCCTCTTTCATTTGGATGGAGCAATTTTCTATAATGGTATGAAGGATACCAGGGTTGTGGATTGCGAGGGACTTTCACCAGTGCCTACATGTCAGCAAATAGTGCTCCCATTACCAGTGAGTGCCGCCCGCATAGAATACTCGTGAAGGGGTAATTAATCTCAATTAAGCTCTAGACTTGTGAAAACAATTTTTTTTAAAACAACTCAGTCAAAGAAGCACAATACTATAATTCTTTAATGGAGTATGGAGAGCTTAGTTGCTCTGCTTCTCCCTGCACCCTCCCCCCATAACGGCCCAGAATATTAGCTGGTACATGAGAAAGCCACACTCCTCCAGGAGCGTGGCGGGACGATTCATGATGACAGTGGCCTCCTAGCTTCTTCACACCCTCCGCAGGGGCGGCTCTAGGCTCATGGTGGCCCTGGGAAGGGAGAGTAGGTAGGGGGCCCCGGAAGAGGGGGTCAGGGCGGGGTAGAGCGCGGAGGCCAGTAAAGAGGGGGGGGGGGGTCAGGGTGTTTGGAAGTGGAACAGAGCCAGAGGCCTCCAAATCCCTGCCAGGACCCGCCACGCAAATATGTGTCCATCCTCAGAGGATTATTATATTAAGGATATATATTGGCGTGGTGGCCCCTGGGGTTTGGTGGCCCTGTGCAGGTTCACAGCTTGCACATGCCTAAGGCCACCCCTGCCCTCCGGCTCTGTTCACGATGCTTCTGCGTCGACTCCGACTCCCTCCGAGCCACCAGGCTCTCCGGTTCTTCACCATTCCCGACTTGGCTTTGAGTTCATTTTGGGACGTGTGTCACTTGATGTTGAAGACTTCACTTCAAACAATCTTCTCTTCGGTCTCCTTATAGGAGATTGACTAGTCTTTGAGGTTCTCCATGGACTGGTGCCTGGCTCATCTGGCATGAACCTCAACGGCTTCAAACATTTACTGAATTCTAAGTCACTTGGATTACCCCCGTCCAGCCGCAGCCTCCGTCACAAGCCTGGTAAAACAAACTTTGGGCGGGCAGGCGGCTTTAGTGAACTGCTGCTAAGGCCTCAAACTCGCAATGCAGGGCTCTCTAGGCACCACCTCTGACTAGAAATACAGAGAAGGAGTTGTTCACCCATGACAGCCTTCCTGCAATGGTCCCTCACTACTCTCAGCCTCTTAGCCTGCTTGGGCCATAAACATGAGCCCCAGCCAGCCTAAAAGAATAACAGAACTAAACACCAAAACACTTTCTCTTCTGGAAGACAAGCAATAGTTGGCAAGGAGGAGCCACGGGTGACTAACACTCAGTAACTACACAAAGGTATCCCCTCAAGGATATCTAGCGATACCTTTTTTTAAAAAACAGGTTGGATTGAATTTTCAAATATTCACAGTACATATCCTGCATCATGGTGTCATGTATATGGTATTGAATATACATAGGCTGGTTCGTTTAAACACTGACACAGGCTAATTCCCTCCCTCCCCACTCCCTCCTTAGAGTTGTACTCGCTTGTGGGTAGATGCCGCTTCAACCACTGTGTGTATGATATGCACCTCTTCTCTGGCATTATATTTTTCATATGGCTGTAATAAAGTCGCTTGGTTGGCCCACTTCTGGTCTGCCAGGCCTTATTTCTCCCCTCCCTGATCCGGTGTCACAGGCTGCGGGGATCTCGCTCTGCTGGTTTCATGCTCATTGGTTATCAATTCTACCACTAGTCGTTCCCATGCCCTTGCCCGGTCTATTTTGGCTTTGTCCGGCCTCCTTTCTCTGAGTAGTAGTCTCCATTCTGCCCCCACCCACTTTTCTAATTCTTTTTTCCATGCTCCCACTCTCGGCCCCCCTGGAGGTTTTCAATGCCTAGCTATCTACCGTTTAGCCAGGACAAAAGCCATGTCTTCGAATTACCCCGTCGTTTTATTTTTGGCCGCATGCGGGAACCATCCTAGTCGGTAATACTCTGGGGTTTGCGGTAACCCTTTGTCTATAGTGTCTCCTATAATGCCCCGTACCTCCTCCCAGAATACGAGCAGAATAGTGCAATCCCAGAGTGCAAAATATGGGCTTCCCTCTCCCCACACCTGGGGCATGCTGCATTTTCTACTCCAAAATATCGCCTAATTTGTGTCGGCGTGAGGTATGCTCTGTGGAGCACGTAGTAGTTTATTTGTTTGTCCCTTCGGATCGCCCTGTAGAGGCAGGAAACCATTTGTATCTTTCCTGGCGAAAGTGTGATGCACCAGCAGCCCTCCTGCGACAGAGGTTCTGTGGTGCCCGTGTCTCAGTGGTTCAGTATCCTCAGTGCGAGCACCCTATGCATTAAAAACTGGCCTCCTGGTAAGTCATGTTCCGTCTGGAGCTCTTCAAAGAGGAGTAATTCAGAGTCCTGGTAGAGATCCCCCTTCACCCTCATACTTGAGGGTGAAGGGGGATCTTCACCGCGCACAGCTGTGTGTCACCACCTTGGTTTCGGTTGTGTCTCCTGACGATTCCCTCTGTACACCCATCAATATTTTTATGAGTGTTGGGGTGGTCGGAGCAAATGGGTACTGTGCTCTATCCGGGTTCCTACCAGCCACCAGCGACTGGATCATCCAGCTTAGTTGAGCTGCTATATAGTATACTTCAAAGTCTGGGACTGCAAATCCGCCTTCTGTTGTGGCGCATTGCAGTGTGGCCAGTGCAACCCTCCTGTGGCCTGTCCCCTGTATAAAGGATTCGCTCGTGGAATCCACACCGGGAGTGTTCTGAAAAAGTACAACAGTCATGGGAGTGCCACCATCTTTAGGGTGGCTATTCTTCCGGCTACTGAAAGCGGCAAGGATTTTCAAGAATGCATGGAGGATCGGATCGAGCGTACTGCTCAACCCACATTGTTCTCTAAAAGCTTGGTGGGGCCATGGTACACTTTTATTCCTAAGTATGTCTGACAATTAGTTCCCACTGGAGTCCCCCCAGGTCAGGCGGCGGAGGTCTGTTGGGCATCATGGGAAACAATTTTGATTTCTGCCTATTGACTTTAAGGCCAGATAGTCTGCCAAATTGTGCCAACATGGATTGGACCCTTGCCAGGTCTGTGAACGCATCCCGGAGGAACAGTAGGAGATCGTCCGCATGCAGGGCTATGTACTGACTCCTCTCTGCAGTCATGCCCGCTTCTTGCCCTGCAAGCCAGTGGCTCCATAGTAAGGGCAAACAGTAGAGGGGACAGAGGGCACCCCAGCCTCATACCCGTCTCCATTGTCTGCCTAAGGGAAATAGTCTTCCCTGTGCGCACTCTAGCTGTTGGGTTTGTATAGAGCAACTTTACCCAGGCCAGAAATCCTCCTCCAGGCCCAATTGCAGACAACACCTCATACAGAATGGGCCACTCCAGGCTATCGAAAGCCTTCTCGTTGTCTACAGTGAACACCACCACCTCTGGCCTATCGTGAACCTTTGAATCCATGATAGTTAGAAGTTGCCGTATATTGATGGTAGTATTCCGCCCCAGGATAAACCCAGCCTGGTCCGCATGGACCATTGTCGGTATGTGTGGCAAAAGTCAGGTTGCTAGTATCTTGCTTAATATTTTATAATCTATGTTCAACTTTGATAATGGCCTGTAAGCCGTATAGTCATGTGCCGGCTTTCCTGGTTTCAGCACCTTGACAATGAGGGCCTCTCTGGTGCACTCTGGCAGTATCCTAGTGTCTCGAGTCACCTGATATAATTAAACCAATCTGGGGGCCAGTTCTTCTACATATGCAGCATAAAATTCCGCCGGTAGCCCGTCGCTGCCCGGGGTCTTATTACAAGCCATATGCTTGATGGCGGCCCGCACCTCCTGTAACGCGATATCAGTCCCCAGTTCCTCCGTCTCTCTTGGATCTAGGCGTCTCATCTGTAGTCCCTCCAGATATTCCTGGGCCGCCATTCTTTCGCACTGTGTCGAGCCCTTATACAACACAGCATAGTACTTAGCAAAGACACCATTTATCTTCTCCTGTGTATATTGCCTGGTACCCTCTTCGTCTTCTAGTTCTGGTTGTCTGTGTTCTATCCCCCTGAGAGTCTCGTCCGTCTCTTTGACCTACCTTAGGAGGATACGCTTGACTTCCGTGGTTTGTGCTATGCACTGACCCCGCAGCACCACCTTGAAAGCATATCACTCCTCCTACAGTGAAGATGCCGTCCCTGCTATGTCAGCCAAATATTTTGTAATTTTACCTCCAATTTCTTCTTGAAACACTTGATCTACTAGAACGTCTGGGAGAAGTCTCCAAATGGGAATCGCCGGTCTGGCGCACACCCACCCAGAGTCACCGCTGGGTTATGGTCTGATATTGTGCGTGATAGGTATTCCATAGTATGAACTGGGCTGTGTATATCTGCCGTGCATAGGGAGGCATCTAATCACATGTGTACCTCATGGACTATTGAAAAGTTGGAGTAATCTCTGTCCAGGATGAAGGGTTCTCCAAGAATCCAGCAATCCCCAGCAGCGTCGTCAGGTACTAAATGCTTGTGATGCACGCGCCGCTTGAAAAACTCGCATTGAGGGGTGGGATCTGTCCAGCTGCATATCGTCCACGCTATTAAAATCCACCCCATTATCATAGTGCCAGTCAGATACGGAGCCAGGCAGTGACTCAGTTGGGTAAAAAAAGGCAGGTTGTTCGGTGTTGGGGGCATAGACGTTCACTATGCTCAGTTTGCGGCCTTCCAACTGTCCCCAAATTGCCACATAGCAGCCCTCCGGGTCTATTAGAGATTCTATGAGCTGGAATGGGACACCTGCCTGGATGCATATCAATATGCCCCGTGCATAGGCTGAATACTTAGTGTAATAAACGTGGCCTCTCCAGCCGCCTCTGCAATGCTGTTCCCTCTTTCTGCATGAGGTGCGGCTCCTGCAGCAGGGCTATTTGGACCCCTCATCAGCGAAGGTAGGCTAGTACTTTATATCTCTTTGCCATGGTGTGCATACCCCTAATGTTCCAGGTCATGTATTTATACTTCTGTGTGTCAGCCATTTGTATTTGTAATTGTTTGTATGGCGCTAGAATCGACCCCCGAAGGGGTATCTCTGCGCTTCAGCGGAGCCGTGAAAGAATAGCAATATATTTAACAGAAATCAATCAATGTTGGCAAAAAGGAAGGTTTTAAGCATTTTCCTAAATTGCAGATGTTCAGAGCACTGTCTTAAGGGAGTGGAAGTTTTTTCCATAACTGTGGTCCCTGATATGAGAGAGCTCTACCTCCTAATCTGGCCCTTTTTACTCGTGGAACCACCAGAAGATGTTGAACACCTGAACGTAGGGTTCTAGAAGGAACATAAGGCAGGAATTTCTCAGCAAGAGTAGGGAGGGCCCAGATTGACCAAAGCCTTGTGGATAATACAGCATGTTTTAAACTGAATCAGTTGACGGATTGGAAGCCAATGCAGTTCTGCAAGAAGAGGTAGTGAGGGGGTCCGAGGTGGAGCATTGAGGACCAGCCGAGTTGCCGTGTTCTGCACCACTTGTAGTCTACCGAGTGGGGCATCATTAGCCGAGATCAATAGGCCATTACAATAGTCCAGGCGACTTATAACCATCGCCTGGACTAATGTTATTTGTGCAGAGTCTGGGAGTAGAGGAAAGACTCCCCGTAGCATACTGATTACGTGAAAGCACGCGCCCGCTGTCTGGATGACATATTCCTTCAAGCTAAGATCGTGGTCAAGACGGATCCCTAGATTTTTTACTATAAGTTTGGGAGATGGAGGGGAGCCCAGATCCGTTGGCCACCAATCTGGGGTCCACAGGAGAGGAGCTTCTCCTAGCAGCATAATCTCGGTTTTTCCCACATTGCACTGGAGGAAGTTATTCCGCATTCAGTGCGATATGGCCCTCATCCCATTGGAGAATGCTAGTTGTACCGAGGAAGAGAAGGTGTCAAAAGGAAAGAGAAGCTGAGTATTATCGGCATACGATACGTGGATGATCCCATACGTCCTCACAAGGTCGGCCAAGGGAGCAATATAGATGTTGAAAAGAGTAGGGCTCAAACATGAGCCCTGTGGTACTCCCTTGGTCATGCCCACTGGAGCCGACTGATACGAGACCAGGTTAACAGTCTGGGCTCGTATTTGTAATTGCATTCGAAAATTTGTAACTTCGTCTCCCTCTTGGATCTGTCTCCTCAGCTGACATACGTTCCCAACAATCAGTGATTCATTTCCTGGACAGTGCAACTCTAGGACCTCCCCCTTTGATAACAATAAACAAATCCCCCAACTCCCGCTCTCAGGAAAAACAAGTAGGTAAATGCCTCCCAACCAAATTAGAAAGTTAATTCTGCAAGTGATCCTTGCAGTACGTTCAGTCAAAGAGGGGTGGTCCTTTGCTCCTCCAGCCTTCACAGCCACCCCCCAGCTCAGGAACCTCAGGAAAACACTGCATCTCCACCCCCATAGGTACCTTGTTGCTGGGTCGATTGTGCCATTGTCCCTCAGACGCCCCTCCTGGCTACCACAGCCACATGTCTCTCAAATGATGCCATCAAATGTTTACGGCGTCATTTCAGGGAGCTCCGTGCTCTCAACCTCAGACTCACTGGACTCTAGTTCTGAGCCCGACTCTATTGCTGTATTGCATTTCCCAATTCCAGTTAGTCTTCTTCCTCCGTGGGGGCCATCATGTCCCTTTTGGCCATCCGGTTGCGGGACCTTCCCCCTTGCGGTCCTCTCTGCCTGGGCTTCTGAGGTGGTCCTGCTCCATCAGGTCTCTCCAGCCATTCCCAGGCCTCTTGCGGGGTTCGGAAGAACTCCATCACATCTGGCGTGATCACTCGTAGCCAAGCTTGGTAGAGCATTATCTATTTGTAGTTTAGTTGACAAAGCTTTTGCTTCCTGGTCTGGAATGAGCTCTGTTGGCTCACCACTTCACTGGAAAAGTCCGGGAAGATTAATACTGCTGCATTGTTCCTCTTTATGTCTCCCTTTTGACGCACTTGAGCTAAGATATGGTCTCTGTCTTTATTGTGGAGCAGTTTTTCTATTATCACCTGTGTGGGTTCTCCTGGTACAGGTGGTCTTGTCGGTACCCGGTGAGCTCTCTCCAATGCGTAGAACTAGGATAGTACTTCTGGTTCTACAAAACGCCTAAAGCACGAATACGCATAAATGGCCTAACGTCCAATCCCATCTTAATCACTAGAGGCACGAGGCAGGGGTGTCCCCTTTCACCCATGCTCATTGCGCTGATACTTGAACCACTCGCCTGCAAAATTCGACAAAACATTCTGACACGGCCCTGCAATTCGCTCTTCGTCCAATCAGCATTTCATTGTACGCAGATCACATGGTACTCTATACTACGCACCCAGATAGTCACTTGAATCCGCTCATAAGAGAGTATGTACAGTATAAACAGTACGCAGGACTTAGTATTAATTGGGACAAATCGGTGATAATCCCACTGACTACCATTACTGCGGAGCCAGAATTAGACTATCCTTTAAAGTGGAGCACTGATCCAGTCAAGTATTTGGGGATATGGATCCACAGAGACACAGAGATAGTCCTGAGGGAAAACTATGGGACGGCCATGACTAAACTGGAAGAACAAGTGGAGAAATGGATAAAATTGCCCCTTTCAATGGCTGACAGAATCGCCACCCAGAAGATGATTATATTGCCTAAGTTTCTATACTTGTTCTGGAATGTTCCTATATGGCTGACGAATGCTTTCTTTGCTAAAATCCGTTCTGTGCTTCAGAGACTGACATGGGCAGGAAAGCAAGCTAGAGTGAGTTGGCAGGTCCTCAGTCAACCGTACTATATGGGAGGCTCTGAAGCGCCCGACTTCCAACTGTACTATCTTTGCGCACAAGCTCAACACGCACACTACTGGACGCAACCGCATGCATTTATTCCACAGGTAGCAGTAGAGCACGACAGCATTTCCCCGAGACCACTGACGACGCTGCTGGCCAAACCCATATGCTACACACCTAAAGACACGATACAAACAGCAAAAAACACCTCGAGAGCGTGGCACACACAATATATGCGCGGGCCTTACCGACAGCTCAACACCCCAAACTCTCAGTGACAAAACAACCCAATATGCAGTCTTTGCTGGAAGAGATGGGATTCGGCACTATGGGTCAAGCATTCCCACACAACACATTCCTCCGATGATCAGATCCTGCCTTATGTGCGCACCAAACCCCGATGAAAATTTTGCATACCTGTGCTTTCGCGCGGCCATGAAGACGCTTTACACTTTGTTCCCTAACGAACCGGATCAGCTGGCGACTCTGCAGACACTGCTAGTGGCCCCGACACGCACGCATCTGGTGACGAGACCGTACAATACAGTGCAGCGCGAACAGGCCACGGAGCTTACGGAGCCTAAAGGCAGATGGGAGAAATTGTTAGGCACACCACTTGATGAACAGGACTGGCAGTTAAGCTGCACACAACTCACACTCCTTACCTCTAACTGTAACCTACTCATCATTCATTTCAAATTCTTGCATCAGGCATACTACACACCCGCAAAACTACACAGACTGGGTCTTAGGGTCAGCGACTCCTGTTGTTGATGCGGGGCACCTGGGGCGGACTTTCTGCACGTGGCATGGTCATGCCAGAACCTGCAAGCCTACTGGCATGCGGTCACAAGAGCCTTACAATCCATGCTTGGGGAGCACATCCCAAACACACCGCTGAAGTGCTTATTGGGAATAAAGAAACTCAAACACGCCAGACGCAGGAAGTTTCTGGCAGTGGCACTGCTTCTTGGGAAACGCAGAGTAGCGATTCGATGGGGTGATAGGCGATCACCTAGGCTCCAAGACTGGATTACTGACATGACATATTGCAAGTCGACACTTGAGGCCTATGCTGAAGAAATACCCGTGGTGTCCAGACCCAGGGACTTCTGGGAGCTGCTGAAACTATACTTGCAGGACAATTCCGATAAAATGTAACGCATGACTGTTATGCACGACTTACACTGATGTGATGATATCCACGTGCATACTACTTGTATAGAAGGTGGGATTGGATATATACGGATCTGTGGTGGGAGGAGAGATGGGGGATGTTAAGCACCCCTCGCTTTATGTACTGATGTGTGTGCTCAGGTCTGTTGGGTGTTATGTGAAATACGTTATTATTATAGAGATGTAAGCTGTCATTTGTACTATTTGTCATACGACACTGCAAATTGTGTATCTGCTGTTTCTTTCTTTGCTAATTATACGACACTGCAAAATTGGTATCTGCTGGTCAGAATAAAAAAAAATATTTAAAAAAAGAAATAAATAAAAAAGGATAGTACTTCTGGTGCTACTTTGGTGCATAGCCTTTTTTTGAGATAGTCCACCGTGCTGGAGCCCTCAGCTTTTTCAGGCAGGCACACTATACGGAGATTGTTCCTGCACAATCTGTTTTCTGCGTCTTCTTCTCGGAATTCAAGTGTGCGCACTTTTGTCTCAAGGGCTGACAGTTGCTTTTTCATAGCCGTGGAGGTTTCCGATAGATGGCATTCGTTCACCGATACTTGCTCCGTTAGTCACTTGTGGTCCTCTCTAAGGATGCCCAAGTCCATGCCTATAGAGTCTATCTTGACCTCCAGCCGCTCACTTGAAGTGGTTATGGCCTATAGAATGTCTTGGAGTGTCGGGTCTGGTGGGCGTTCTATTCGGGATTGAGGATTTTCACTCCCCTCCGTCACTCTTTCCGCTGGGGCTTCATACTTGTCCCTCTTCTTTGGTACTTTTCCCATCTTTCCCTTCAGGTCTGTGCCGCCCCCTGTGCTCCTTGTACTCATGTGCCTTCCTTCCTGGGTGTTTTTTTTATTTGTATTTTTTTATTTTTCAAAAACCTTTATTGACAGAATTGCATAGACATGTTACATTCCTGTATCAAATCAGAGCACCATATACATAAACACAATGAAGGGTATCAAGGAGGGCCAATAGTACAGACCAGCAGAGAGCAACAGCTTAAACAGACATTAATTAGGCAAATCTGGACAGTGAGCAATAGTGGCTGTGAATCATATAAACAGCGGGAGAAGGAGCAGACCTGACCGGAAAGGAATAAGGACAGGGTGAAGAGCGGCTACTGACCTTCACCGGCGGCTGCCGCGGGCAGAGTGACGGCGGCGAGCAAGGGAGAGGCAGTCAGGCTCTGGGGGGTATGAGCTTGGAGGTATGAC
Organism: Lissotriton helveticus; assembly: GCF_964261635.1. Taxonomy (NCBI): domain Eukaryota; kingdom Metazoa; phylum Chordata; class Amphibia; order Caudata; family Salamandridae; genus Lissotriton; species Lissotriton helveticus. Next base: position 172,231,507 of record NC_136061.1, read on the forward strand.
ACTAGGGGCCCCTATATGTCGAGTGGGCAAGATCTGGTAGGCATAAGGTCCCAGAATTCAGATAATAGGGTCCGGCGACGCGATGTAGCCTCGAGCCAGTGGGCAAACTTAGGTGCAGGTTTGTGACCCCAACACATGGATACCCTACACCGCGCTAGGACAAGCAGCATAGCAATCAAGTGATGGGAGGCGTCTAGCCAGTATTTAACAAAGCCTAGGAGGCAGAGCGGAGGGTCGGGCTGGACCGGTGAGGAGGTAATCTCGGAGATAGCAATGCAGACCTCACGCCAGAAGTCGGAGACCTTTGAGCATAACCAGGCAAGATGAGAAAAGTCCACCGCAGGAGCAGAACAGCGCAGGCATCTATCACTGGGAATGAGTCCCAACTTGTGTAACTGAGCGGGGGTGTGGCAAAGCCTATGCAAATATTTAAAATGAATAAGGCGCAGGCAATAGTTTGGGGACAATCGCTTCGTCTGGTTGCAACAATAAAGCCAGTCAGCTAGGGAGATATCAACTCTGCGGACCTCGCCCCATGCCGCACAAGCGTGGTCAGTGGAGATGGAGGTGGCCGCCAGTGTGACTGCTTAAAGTTTGGTAACCAACTTCCGACAAGAGGGAGACTAGGACAGAAAATCGAGAGTGGTCATTGAGGTAGGCGGCTGAGGGAACGTAGGATGTAGCACCCTGTAGCTGATAGAAAAGTAGAGTGTCCATGGGTCCGGAATCGTCAGCGGGAGAGTAGAAGGTGTTCCCCGGGTAGAGATCCGCAAATTTCGGAAGGACCACTATCTTTGCAATAGCAATGCATCCGGCCAGCGACAGGAGCAGTTGGTTCCATTGGGGGACTTTGGACTCGAGCCAGTCCACCACGCGACCAAAGTTTGCCCTCCAAAGTTCATCCACGTTCCTGCTCAGCCAGATGCCCAAATAACAAGTGGGCCTTGATGCCCACACATAAGGGAAGTCCTGGGTAAATGGCATGGTGGCGTCAGTGAGAGGAAAGAGGACTGACTTACTCCAGTTCACTTGAATTCCAGAATAGCCTCCAAACCGTATGATCTCATGAACCAGAGGACTAATATTTTCTTGGGGATGGCAGACATATAAAGTGATGTCGTCCACTTACATGGAGACCAAGAGGGCACAGGCAGCAAAGCTGATGCGCCTCTGAGTATGGTGTTGTCAGAGTCTGGCCGCCAATGGCTCCATTGCGATGGTGAAGAGCATGGGTGAGAGCGGGCACCCCTGGCGGGTACCACGGCCAATGGGAATGGGATCAGATATTTGTCCATTAATCCGAAGGCGGGCGATGGGAAGAGTGTATAGGAGTAGAATTTTGCGTATGCAGACTAGGCTGAATCCGAGACGCAGAAGGAGAAATAAAAGTAAGGGCCATTCCAAGGTGTCAAAGGCATTAGTGGCATCAAGGAGGGCGGCCACAGTGGGGAAAGCTGGGTTGATTTGATGGAGGACGGGAAAAATGGTCCAGAGGTTGTGTGAGGTAGCTCGTCCGGGGACAAAGCTGGATGGATCAGGGAGAGCTTGAGTGGCATAAGAAAAAGAAGGTGCGAAGCAAGCAGCTTGGCAAAGGTCTTATTATCTATATTGATGAGGGACAGGGGGCGATATGAATCACGGCAATCGGGAGGCTTGTCCGGTTTAAGAAGAAGAGTTAGCATAGCCTCGCGGAGCGACGGTGGGAGTAGACGGCTCTCGAAACATTCATTATACATGGCGGCCAGATGCGGCACCAAAACTGTGCAAAGGTCTTGTTAAAATAGATGGGCAAGTCGCCCAGACCAGGGGCCTGGTGGCCAGGCATTCCATTGATGGCGGTGAGTATTTCCTCTTTAGAGAAGGGCTCGTCGAGGAATTCTCTGTGGTAATTTTCGAGCCATATGAGTTTGAGGGTATCAAAATACTGATTAAGGACCTTGCGCAATGGGGTGGATCCGGCAGTGTATAAGTGCGTGTAGTACTCCGTGAACTGTGCCCTAATTTCTTCAGGCGAGGTGGTCCGAGTAGGGCCACCATCTTGAAGCACTGTGATATATGATGCAAAAAGAAAAGTTGATGGACAGAATGCAGAACAATGTCATACATTCACCCCAGTACAGAGATCTGGGCCTAAATCCATTGTTTTTTGATCACCATGCCATTCCAATTTGAACCTAGCCATATGCAAATCAGTCTTGACCCCGTGCCCCAGGGGAGCAGTCCAGCCCGAACTGCCAAACCAGGTCCTCCCTGGACTGGAAATCAGCATACTACAACTGGATTCGGGATTTCAGCCCTCATCAGCCAGGATAGCTTGATTCCAGTGGCATGGAGGGCATGGGTCTCACGTCTGAGCATACCCGTCCCATTCGGGGTGACAAATGCAAAAACAACTGTTGATAGAAAGAATGCAGAACAATGTCATACATTCATTCCAGGACAGAGATCTGGGCCTAAATCCACAGTTTTTTTGATCACCATGCCATTCCAGTTTGAACCTATCCATATGCAAATCAGTCGTGACCCTGTGCCCCATGGGAACAGTCCATCCTGTACTGCCAAGCCAGGTCCTCCCTGGACTGTAAGTAAGTAACTTTATTAACTGTGCGATTACTTAAAATCTTTACAGTATAAAACACATAAACAACACCCCCCAACCAAAGTACCCTACCCCCAGTAAAAACCCAATGTTCAGCTTTAAAATAGCCCCGTGGCTACGCAGGCTCTTTTTACTACTTTGTGTCCGTTAAAACTTCAATTAAAAGATTTTTTTATTTTTTTTAGTTAAAATGATGAGTTAGCGCCGTTTCGCATCTTTGCACCTCCAAGGATCAAATAGTTGTATAAGAGTCCAGCAGGGTTATTCTCTCCATAATGCTAATTGTCATTAAGATAAATTCTTAACCAGCCCCCCGTCCGGCCCCAAATTGGATTTCTGATTCCAGTGATTCCAGTGGCCTTGCAAGAAATCCCTAATTTAGGATGACGACTAACAGGGTTAGGGCACCAGATAATTTTCATTGCAGAATGACAGGACCCCTCAGTTCTTTGGCCTTTTGATGGAAGTCAAGTGCAATTCTAACTTGATGGATAAACTTGCCAACCCTGGCAAGTAAACAAGTTATGGTTTCTCAGAAGCACCAGTCCGAGGCCTCTCTGCAAGTTCTGAAGCCCAAGTTCCATAGGGCCTGGTACAGCAGACAATGACGATCGCTGGCCAGCTTTGAGCAGCAGCATAAAAGGTGTAGCCAAGATTCTCTGTGGTAGTTGCATAACCGGCAGGAGATGGTACTGTCAGTTCGTGCCCATTTTGGGTTAAAATCACAAATCTTAAGGGCCAGGAGGCGCAAATACAGAATTTTCTTTCTTGCTTGAGTTGAAAGTGAATCTTGCAAATATGGTTGCAATTTGCCAGGAGTGTATGACTTGTCCAGGGCCAATGTGAGAGGGTTGTACCGGAGTGATGAGCGATCCAGTTCAAACGAGATGGTCTAGACTTGGCGCTTTACAGCTTGGGCCCAGGCAGAATAAGGAATTTCCTGAAGGGGCATGCTCTTTCCCTCGATTTTCAATAGGTCTATTGCTTGTTCCAACTTGGAGTGCCATTGGGAGCCAGCTAAACTGAAAATAACTTTTAGAAAGTGTTTAAGATTGTTTTCAGGGGCTTTCAGTACTCTGATGTAATAATTTATTACGTTTCCCCTTCAGTACCAACTCCGGGCGGATTCAAACCTATTTCCAGCCTTTATTTATTCATTTATTACATTTATAGGGCGCACAGCTACCCAACAAAGGGTTTCCCGGCGCAACAGATCCAATAATAGTGGGCTATAGCCTGCTAGATGTCGAATAGCCAGGTCTTTAAGGCTTTCCTAAACTTGACATAGCTCAGCTCCGATCGTAGTGTCAGCGGCATTGAATTCCAAAGTGATGGTCCAAGGAATGAAAAGGACCTGCCACCCATGCGTGACAATCTGAACTTTGGAATTTCGAAAAAATTAGCCATAGAGGACCGAAGAGATCTGGTGGGACGATAGGGACGCACTAGATTTTGCAGGTATTTGGGGGCGTTATTGGTGAAAATTTGGTGCATGAAACATAGAGATTTAAATTTAACTCGGTTCTCGACCTTTAACCAGTGGAGCTTTCTTATGTATTTTGTAGTGGGCTTCGCAAAGGGAATTTTGCATAATAATCTTGCTGCGGCGTTCTGAATTGTCTGTAATCTACGGACTGTGATCTTATTTGCCCCAGATATAGAACGTTTCCGTAGTCAAGCCTTGATGTTACTAGAGCATTGACAACAGTCTTTTTGGTGTTTTCGGGTAGCATCCAGCAGATCTTTTTTAGCCATTTAAGTATGGTGAAACAGGTAGCCGAAGTTTTCACCGCTTGTTTGTGTAAATTGAGCGAGTCATCAATGATGACGCCCAAATTGCGAGCATGTGTAACAGGGGTGGGGGGGGGGGGTACCCATTTCAGATGGCCAATGTGAGGGCCCCATAGCCCTTTGTTCTTTCCCAGCAGAATTAGTTCCGTTTTACCGCTATTCAATTTTAAAAAATTTGTGTTCATCCATTCTGAGATTTTGCTGAGTCCGAGCTGTAGCGAGGAGGAAGTGTTCGGGTCAGCTGATGAAAGAGAAAAAAGCAGCTGGGAGTCGTTTTGCTAAAGGGCTCATGTAAACATTAAAGAGTAACGGGCTAAGGATAGAGCCCTGTGGTACTCCGTGTTTGAATGACATGATATCAGAACAGGCGGTTTGTGAAAAAATTTGAAATGTGAGGTCTTTCAGTAATGATTTTATCCATTCGAGAGCCGCGCCCCTGATGCCTATGGAATGGAGAGTCTGGGCGAGGACCACGTGCGACACGGTGTCGAACGCCGCGCTGAGGTCAGGCAGCACAAGTGCTACTGTTTCGCCCTGATCAACCAAACGGCGGATGTTTTCGGTGACGCCCAACAGGGTGGTCTCGGTGGAGAATCCTGAACGGAATCCCGACTGATGGGAAGGTAATAGGTCGTGAGTGGTGATAAAATCCGTGAGGCAACGGTGGACGTGCTTTTCTAATATTTTGGCAAAGGTGGGCAGCAATGAAATAGGACGAAAATTGGATGGCAGATTGGGGTCAGCTCCGGCTTTCTTTAAAAGAGGATGGATCATAGCGTGTTTCCATTCACTGGGTACAGTTGCTTCAGTCAGCGATGAGTTCAGAAGATCAGTGATGGTTTCAAAAACATTGCCACTGAGCAACCTTAAAACAGTGCATGGCAGCGGGTCTTTAGGTGAGCCTGATTTAATTGTCTTCAGCAACTTCTGAACCATGTCAGGGTTCAAGAGAGGCCATTCTGCAAGAATAGCGATCGATGCATTCGATGAAGTGGAGCAATCTGACATATATATGTCATTGATGGGTTTGGAAAGTGCATTATTAGTTATGGCTGAAGTGACTAGAAAATGGTTATTGGGATCTTGGTTGATGTCTTGATGAATTAAGTCAACTTTATTAATAAAGAAGGTGGCCAAAAGGTCACATTGTGTTTTATTAAGTTCCGGTGGGGGTTGTGACGTGTTGGAGCCCGCCAACTCCTTCACCAATTTAAAAAGTGTTCTAGATTGGTCCAAGGCATTCGTAATTTTAGTATTGACGAAATCTGCTCTGGCTGTGCTACACATCTTTTGATATTTTGTTAACTGTGTTTTATATTTATCCTTGTCTTCAGGCTTTAGCCTGGTGTTCCTTGCTTGTCTAGGAGCTTGTAGCACAGTCTTGTAAGCTTTCATCTGGGCCGCATTGATGACTTTCTCGAGTGCTCCTGGGAAGGCTAGGTGACCATACATGATAGCGGGAATCAGTTTTGCCCTAAGTACAGTCAACATGGGTTCTATTGATGGACTAACTAGGCGATGGCTTAGACGTCTGAAAGACAGGATTATTTTGTTAATTCTCGGTGTTAACTCCTTTATGTGTTTGACTGCAGTGGCCCTCTCCGACACCCATACCCCCAGATAATTGTTGGTGCTCACCCAAAGACCATGTTGCTTGTTTTTTGTGGGGGTATTTACCAAAGATATCTATCTTAGTCTTGCTTTCATTAATCCGTAGGCTATTTTCCTTGTTATATATTGCAAGAATATTTAATGCTCTTTGGAGCCCCACCCTGGTGTGGTCCATGACCACTGTATCGTCCGCATACTGGAGAGTTCCCAGGGCCAATTTCCCCAATCTCGGAGGTACTAAGTTAGCGTCTTTCAGGGCTTGCCCCATGTCTGCTGTGTACAAGTTGAAGAGTAGGGGGGCCAAAACACAACCCTGCTTTAGTCAGGTATTAGTTTCAATTCTTGATGTTGCGATTGTTGGACTTAATTTGACCTGGACCCATGTCCCCTCATAGAGGGCTTTTATAGCTTTTAGCAGGGTTTGAGGGATCCCCCAAGATTCGAGTTTTGCCCATAACCGTCTTCGATTGACTCTGTCAAAGGCCGTGGAATAGTCTATGAAGCAGCAAAACAGGGGCAGCTTGTTCCTCAAAACGGCTTGCTTCGAGAAGTAGGAGAGCGCTATGATATTATTCATGGTGGAGCTATTGGCCCTAAAGCCAGTCTGAAAAGGCGGGAGAATGCCGTTCTTGTCCACCCAGGCCTCTAGGTCCCGTAGTAATAGGCGGGCATATGCCTTGGCTTCTATATCAAGAAGGGCTATTAGCCTGTAATTAGCCGGGTTCGAGTGGTCTCCCTTCTTATGTATTGGAAATAAGACCGAGCCTTTCCAGGATGTTGGTAAGATTGCTATGGAGAATGAATGATTGTATAGCGGGGTAAGTATGGATGCAAAAAAGGCAGGGGCAGTTTTGAAGACCTGGGCGGGAATGCCATTTAGGCCAGGGGCCCCCTCTGTTCTTGAAGCCCTTATGTACCTTACAGTCTCCTCCTCTGTATAAATGACGGGCTGACTGGGCACTGTAATATCTTTCAGCGCGCTCTGAGTTTTAATGGTTACAGCTGCCACCTGCGACCACTCTGAGCTGAGAGAGTCCATCTTATTTACTCCAAAGGTGTACAGACCCTTCACATACTGTTCCCACACGTTGCCTGCAAGACTATTTTCCTTGCGCTGGCTTCCAGAGCTCAGACTGTTAATGTATCGCCATAGCTTGCTATTGTCTTTTTCTTTAATTAGGGAGAATACTTTAAGCCAGTTCTTTACTGTCCACTGTCTTTTCAACTCCCCGACTTTCTTCTTATAAGTGGCTCGCAAGGCAGTTATGGGGGGCATCTGTGACAAGTAGATGTCTTTCTTTTTTGCCTTGATTGCCTTGTTAAGGACTTGTTTGCTTTGTGTCAGGCTCCACGATTTTTGACGATCTGACCTGGATTGATTTTGGCTTCTTCTTGATTGGTTGGTGTTACCCAAGTTCTTCTGTAAATCCATTATCAGTGTTTCCCAGAAATGTGTGATGTGCTTTATATCTTGTGTCTTTAGTTCTGCCTCCCTTTTGGCTACATAATTCGACAGGCTGTGACTGAGGTTGGCCGTCCATTTTATTCTTTTGAGGACTAGATGATGTTCATCGCATGTGGTTGCTCCAATTATTTCCTGAGCTTCCACCTGTTCCCGCGCCAGATTAAAGGAGGCGCAGAGAGGCCTGTGATCGCTTTCGTCTCTATCGTCCACGGTGAAGTCACATAATTTATGGGCCAGCCCTTCATTGATGAAAATATAGTCAATGGTGGAGACATTCCTGAAGGTCGGTTTAGCGATCCATAAGGGATGGCTGATTTTTTTTTGGCCCATGAGTGGGTTGTAAGTTAAAGTTTGTGAGAAGTGAAATCAGTGGGCCCGACTTCTTCGCTTGGGTTGCGACAGAGGTCTGACCCAGACCTCTTGTGTTGAAGTCTCCCGCAATTATCACGTTATGATGCTCAAATCTAATGAGTATGTCTTCCAGAATGCTGGTGAGAGATTCCATGGCCTGATGCGTTTGATGTTTGGTTGTGTTAATGTAACAATTGATTAATAACAGAGGATGGGGCTGTTGTCCTGTTTTCAGCCCCTCTATTGTAATGGCTTGAAGGTCTGATGACTCTACTTTTATTTCTTTGATTTTAAATTTGCAAGCGTGACTTAAAAAAATGGATAAGCCCCCAGACGGCTGTCCAAAGATAGTCCTTTTGGTCGCTGGTATGTAATGTTCGTAGAAGCCGCCAATTGGGGTAGTTGACCTAGCCCAAGTCTCCTGAAAGCACAATACGTCCCCCTTTGTGAGATAGTCTAGTGAGGCCTTGTCTCTAAAAATGTTACTTAACCCGGCAATGTTCCATGAGATAAGGGTTAGCTTACGATCTTGGCCACTAATTAGGTTTGAACATCTTCTGTTTTCATTGCTGTATATTTGATTAGGGACCCTGTCGCCATATATCCTCCGTGTGGGCCAGTACTTGCTGGAGCGGCTGCACTCTTTTCGCTGCATGTCTCTATGCGAGATATTAATTTTTAGCGGGGTTCTTGGCCTCCCTGTTTTCGCCCCCCCCACCTAGGCTTTTGGTCATTGTACCTTTGAGGACTGATGAAGATTCTTGCTGATCATGATTAGGCGTAAGGACGTATGGATATTTTGGCGCACTGAGGACAGTAACTTCAATACCCCATTCTGCGAGATTTGTGGCGCTTCCTTGAGGACGGCATGTTGAGCCTGCTGTTGTAAGAATCCGACCAGAGTGGAGTCACCATGGGTATCCTTCTCCATACTTCTAAACATTACCCACTCTATCTTATCTGAGGTGATTTGTGCCAAGGATTCAATGTGACCAAAGAGGCGGACAATGTTAGACCTATTTAGAATGTCATAAGAGCCTTTGGCTGTATATCTGGGTGTAAGCATCACCTCATGTATTGCAGGTTTATTTTTATGCTTAGAGGTGCGCAATGTCTGCCCTTCTCCCGAGATGGTATACCTCTGGAAATTCAGATTTGTGGGTTTTTATGGATGTCTCCTGGCTGTTGTCTGCCTGTCGCCCTGTTTGGCGGTTCTGCCTCTATTTGTTCTTCTTGCGCATCGTCCTGGTTTGTTTTAGGATGTATTCCAGTCCTTTGTTGATGCTCCCAACCTGGAGAGCTAGAGGCCCTGGATTGTGTGCAGGCTTCCTCCTGTAATGTGCTCTGCTGACCTCCCTCATCATAGGTCCTCGCTAAAGTTTCCACGACTATTTGTGGTATTCTGTTGGCTTTGGGCCTCCCCTAACACAGAGAGTTCGTCCCTTATCATCTTGGCCTTGGTTACCTGTTTGAAGTTATAAATGGGGAAAAGTGGCTTTGCGCTGTTTTTGTTCTCTGTGGCACCAGAAGTTGGTATTGCTGGTAATATTGGTCTTCTTTTGGCTTTGGATTTCTTCAGTTGTTTCTTCAGTTTTTTCTTCGCCCTCCTTGACAGCGGTGCTTCTGCCTCTGCCAATACTCCATCCACCTTCTCCGCCGAAGAAGCAACACCATGTGAAACGTCAATGGTTGTGTCAAGTGGTAGGGCCTCAGAGTCCCCATTCCCTTGTGCTTCTGTGGTGTTCCTATTGCTTGGCCCTGCTGGTGGCTCTTTGGGTAGGCAGCTATCTGCTGGGCAATAGTTGGTAATTTCTGGTAGCGCCGTCTTCGCAGCTAATGTCTTTAGGATTGTTTGTTCTAAAGGGGGCATCTCCCTTTGTCCCTTGGCAAATGCCAGCATGTCCTTTAATACTTCTGGTAGCCCTGACCATTTTTCTATGATGGCGGCACAGGAATTAGTATTTGCCGTATTGGCATTATGGACTTCAAGTGATGCCTCTAGTTTTGCCAGCTTGTCGTCTTGGCGCACCAGGTGCTGAGCCATTGAGTGCAGTAAATCAATTTGTACTTCCATCTTTGTGGACTGCCATAGCAACGCCCTAGCCATTGTGTCCTGTACTTCTCTTATTGCTGACAGGTTTAACTCTTTCAGAGTAGCTTCTTCCGTTGCGTCCTGCTGATCTGCTAGGCCCATCGAGCTCCAACCCTCTATTTGGAGCGTTCTCAGGTCAGCGGTTCTTCCTGTATTTATTGGTGTTGCATCCAGTGTTCGTTCGATGGACTGTTCTAGTTTTTGCAGGAATGAGGTAGCTAAGGCATCTATTCCAGCGGAAGTTGTCTTCTGATTTACCCAGGGTGTCACTGTTGGGTTCATTCTCTTGCATGTGCTCATTGGGGGATTAGCTGCGACCACCTCCTTGTGCTCATCATTCTCTTCCACTATGGGCCACTGATGGATATCAGCTGTGATCCATATTGGGCTTTTTGCCCTGGCAGTGGGCTTAGGACTAGTCTCAGGACTCCCAGTTTTCTGTGTGGTGGCAGGCTCACAGGAATAGTGCCCCCTCTGACCCTTGTTGGTCTTTGGGGTTCCTGATAGTTTGGAGACGGTCTCTGTCTCCACTTGCCCCTCGTCCAAGGCTGTTGGACCACTGGTGGCCTGAAAGAAGTGAGTGGTGAGTCCTTGGGGGAGGGTGTTACCATTGATTAGTTCCTGGGATTGTTGAGAAGTTATACTCCTTGTTATCCTTCTTTGTGCTGGACCTACGGGGTCAACCTCCACCTCCACCTCTATGCCTGGCTGTGTCTTTTTAAACGTCATCTTTAAGCGCCGGTGTCTGGGGCTCTGGAAGGATCTATTCGGTGCTATTCAGTACTTATAGACCCCCTTGTTAATATATATCACCTGGGCTTGGTTTGAAAGGCTAGCTCAGCAAACACCAACCGGGACTACAGCACCCAGAATGCTTTAAGTTGGCATGTTGATGCCCGAGTCTGGAAGCGGGGTTCGTGTTAAAGTTGCGTAGACTATGTCTTTATATTAGCCGCCTTGTGAAACACTTGGCAAGGGAGTACAAGAATCAAAGTGCCGGTACAAAGCCTCTGTAAAGCCTCTGTAAACTGCTATGACACCCGGAGTCAGCGAATCCTCTAGCAGAATCTCCTGTTGGACATATATATATTGTTTTTATCTAGGGAGTCCCTTGGCACTGTTGTTCTCCTACCTGGGGGATGCCTGCTGCGAAAGGTGACCTGGGGACGCTAACAGTGATCCAGAGTCTGCCCGGAATAGCCCCGCCGCTCCTGTGTTGTTAGAGAATAGCCCCCGGCCGTGTTTTAGTGGTACTCACGGCCCGCAGCTCCACTACTGGTGTATTGCCGCCACTCAGACCACTTCCAAGTAGGAGAAGTTCGTTCTGTAAGCAGGATCTTAGTTTGTTCTGGAAGCAGGTAAGACTAGCGGTAACCTGTGTCCCGCGTCCCACACGCGTCCAGCTACTCTGCTTCCCCTCTTCACGGCGCAGCCTGTGCTGTCTGGGCGCTGAACAGCAGTCTCTCATCCGTTGGGGCAGCCGCCACCAACCACTTGGCCACTGCACCGCACCGCGCCTCGCCTCGCCTCACCTCCTGCCCTCTCTGCCCCGAGGGTCCACAGACCAGCAGAGATCCTCTGAGGACGGCACGGGCGTTTGAGACACAGCGGGGGCACAGCGAGATCAGCAGCGCCAGCGTCTCCCTGCTGCACTGGCGGCTGCGGCCAAGTGAAATGCCCGGTTTTGGAATCCTCAGAAACGGCAATCCCCGGGGTGTCCCAGTGTCAGCGTTAATTAATTATCAAACTCCTCAGCGTTGGCCTTTTTGGCGTGTCTCAGCAGCTCTCACGCTACTGCTTTCGCTCTTTCTCTCACTTTTCCTCGCGCTCAGGTTCTGGTCAATGCCCCCCCCCCGTGGCTCTGATGGGTACGGCGGCTTTCAGTAGAGATGTGGCCGCGGCCAGACAAATGCCTTCCAGCACCAGGAGCTCTGGTGGCTCCGGCGGTTTAAAAAAAAAAAAAGAAATGCAGCTGCGGCCACGGCCGGGCAAATGCCTTGCAGCTCCCGTCCACCGCAGATGCTCACCAGCGCTCACCAGCTCATTTGCTCGTTGGGTGCTCACACTGCTCACACTGCTCTTGCTGCTCACCGTGGCTCTCTGAGGCTCCTCTCCAGCCTCACCAGCCTGTTTCTGCTCGCTAGCACGCTCTAGGGGCTCTGGAGAAACTGGAGGCTCTCACTGCCCTGCACCGCTCAGTCTGCCGCTCCGCTTCGACTTCCGATCAGCTGACCTCCAAAGACTAGAGGCGGTTCCCAAAGACTAGAGGAGATCCCTGGACTGGAAACAAGCATCCTATGACCGTATTCGGGCTTTCAGCCCTCATCAGCTTGGATAGCTTGATTCCAGTGGCATGGAGAGCACAAGACTCACGTCTGAGCATACCCGTCCCTCTCGGGGTGACAAATGCAAAAACAACAGTTGATGGACAGAATGCAGAACAATGTCATACATTCACCCCAGTACAGAGATCTGGGCCTAAATCCATCGTTGTTTTGCTCACCTTGCCATTCCAATTTGAAACTAGCCAAATGCAAATCAGTTTTGACCCTGTGCCCCATGGGAACAGTCCAGCCCGAACTGCCAAGCCAGGTCCTCCCTGGACTGGAAACAAGCTACCTAGCACCGGTTTCGGGCTTTCAGACTTCATCAACAAGGATAGCTTGATTCCAGTGGCATGGAGAGCACGGGACTCACGTCTGAGCATACCCGTCCCACTCGGAGTGACTAATGCAAAAACAACAGTTGATGGACAGAATGCAGAACAATGTCAAACATTCACCCCAGTACAGAGATCTGGGCCTAAATATATTGTTTTTTTGCTCACCATGCCATTCCAGTTTGAACCTAGCCATATGCAAATCAGTGTTGACCCTGTGCCCCATGAGAACAGTCTAGTCCGAACTGCCAAGCCAAGTCCTCCCTGGACTGGAAACAAGCATCCTAGTACCGGTTTCGGGCTTTCAGCCCTAATCAGCCGGGATAGCTTGATTCCAGCGGCATAGAGAGCACGGAACTCACTTCTGAGCATACCCGTCCCACTCGGGGTGACAAATGCAAAAACAACAGTTCATGGACAGAATGCAGAACAATGTCAAACATTTACCCCAGTACAGAGATCTGGTCCTAAATCCATCGTTTTTTTGCTCACCATGCCAGTCCAGTATGAACCTAGCCATATGCAAATCAGTCTTGACCCTGTGCCCCATGGGAACAGTCTAGCCCGAACTGCTAAGCCAGGTCCTCCCTGGACTAGAAACACGCATCCCAGGACCGGTTTCGAGCTTTCAGCCCTCATCAGCCAGGATAGCTTGATTCCAGTGGCATGGAGAGCACGGGACTCACGTCTGAGCATACCCGTCCAACTCGGGGTGACAAATGCAAAAACAACAGTTGCTGGACAGAATGCCGAACAATGTCATACATTGTCATACTGCACAGATCTGCAGTGCCAATCTTTGAGTGGAGTTTCTTAAAGTAGGGCTGGACTGTTCCCATGGGGCACAGTCCAGCCCAAACTGCTAAGCCTGATCCTCCCTGGACTGGAAATAAGCATCCTAGGACCGGTTTCGGGCTTTCAGCCCTCATCAGCCAGGATAGCTTGATTCCAGTGGCATGCAGAGCACAGGACTCACGTCTGAGCATACCCGTCCCACTCGGGGTGACAAATGTAAAAACAACAGTTGATGGACAGAATGCAGAACAATGTCGTACATTCACCCCAGTACAGAGATCTGGGCCTAAATCCATCGTTTTTTTGCTCACCATGCCATTCCAGTTTGAAACTAGCCATATGCAAATCAGTTTTGACCCTGTGCCCCATGGGAACAGTTCAGCCTGAACTGCCAAGCCAGGTCCTCCCTGGACTGGAAACAAACATCCTAGGACCGGTTGCGGGCTTTCAGCCTTCATCATCCAGGATAGCTTGATTCCAGTGGAATGGAGAGCACGGGACTCACGTCTGAGCATACCCGTCCCACTCGGAGTGACTAATATAGAAACAACAGTTGATGGACAGAATGCAGAACAATGTCAAACATTCACCCCAGTACAGAGATCTGGGCCTAAATCTATTGTTTTTTTGCTCACCATGCCATTCCAGTTTGAACCTAGTCATATGCAAATCAGTCTTGACCCTGTGCCCCATGAGAACAGTCTAGCCCGAACTGCCAAGCCAAGTCCTCCCTGGACTGGAAACAAGCATCCTAGTACCGGTTTCGGGCTTTCAGCCCTCATCAGCCGGGATAGCTTGATTCTAGTGGCATAGAGAGTACGGAACTCACTTCTGAGCATACCCGTCCCACTCGGGGTGACAAATTCAAAAACATCAGTTGATGGGCAGAATACAGAACAATGTCATACATTCACCCCAGTACAGAGATCTGGGCCTAAATCCATCGTTTTTTTGCTCACCATGCCATTCCAGTGTGAACCTAGTCAAATGCAAATCAGTCCTGACCTTGTGCCTCATGGGAACAGTCCAGCCCGAACTGCCAGGCCAGGTCCTCTCTGGACTGGATACAAGCATCCTGAGACCGGTTTCAAGGTATGTCACCCTTCTTCAGCCAGGCTACCTTGAATCCAGTGGCACAGTGAGCAAGGGACCCATGTCTGGGCATACCCATGCCACGAAGGGTGAAAAGTGATACAGCAAACAAATTATGGAAGGATTGCTGACAATGCAAACATTTCCCCCCAGCGGTGAGGATTTGGACCTTGCATTTGTGTTTCATATACAGTGATTGGTGTACACTACTAACGAGTGCAGACCAAACGTGACTACATACTTTTTTTTAGAATTCTTTTGCCTTGGACTGTTAGTTTTTCCTGAAAACTCCCAATTTTTACTACCACGAGTAGACCAGCATCTGTCTCTCTTTGGCCGCTGTGACCTTTGGGCCATTGGGGAAGTCCTAAGCTGCAGCGGTAATGATGTCAAGACACACAGCTAAGCAGAGGTGGCAGGCAAGTCCCTCGGGTCACCACAGAGATACCGGATTGCACAGTGATAATGTAAGTTAATATCCTCCACATAGTTCACCAAATGGTCCATGCACAGACTCTGGGGAGACTATCTCAGCTTGAATCTGCACACTACTGAATTCAAGTCTGCTTCTTCTGGGTGCTCCACGCACCAGGAACATTGCTGGGCTTCTCCTCCTGGCAGTCCTTCTTCCTGCAGGGTCAGGCACTCTCGTACCCCTTCTAAGCAACACTCTAGGCAGACCACAGCTTCTCCAGCAAATTGGACCGACTGCAGATAATGTCCTCTCACCTCTGGAAGACTGGCTGTCATGCAGTCACCAGCACTGGTACCACAGTAGAAACTTTAGTACTCTGTGAAGCATTCCCTTCCTTCTCAAGACAAGCCTGGAACTGGAACAAAGTGGGTAATTGGATCTCGCTTTTATACTCCTTTTTGAACAGTGAATTTTGATCCATTGCTTAAGGTTTTTGAACCAGGTTCATAGTGCTTCCCTTTCAAATGTAATTTTCTGGCTGTAGTGCAGACACCGCTTCTGTGCATGGTGATGGCTCTCCCAGCAGGTAGTGATTATGCTGGCTCCAAGCAGGATTTTTCCAAAGCAAGGACACAATGCAATGTGACAAATCTGCACCTGGCTATTAGTAGCTCTCCTGAAGTAATAAGAGACAGACAAAAGGGCAGACCCTGCCTAGAATCTTCCTCATCTTTAACAATCTGCTGACTCATGCACTCTGCTGTACCATCCACCAAATGACAGTGCTCAGGAAATCTAATCTGCAATCTCGGCTAAAAGGTCCTCATAGAATTTCAAAGGATAGCCTTGTCTCTATCCTTCCTCACTTCAGTGTCTCAGTTTTCACCCTCCTGTCACAGGAAGGCCCGCAATACTCTTCCACTGTCAGGGTGTCAGAGGAAGCTGCACCAACCCTCCATCTTGTGCCATGTTAAACCATGGTCCATCCAAAATGGATCCCTCCAGTCACAGCAACCATACCCGCACAACATACAGATTTACATTAGAACATGTGCCATACATCCAGTAAGAACACACATTCCACACACACAACATGTTTAGTTGACATATCCAAGTGGAAATTTATATAAGTATCTAAGACTATTGTTCATCTTACCTATCGAGCGACACGGGAGAAGGCGACCCAATTATCAAATGGGAGACATTCACATACACATCGTGGCAAAATACCCCTCCAAGTATCGTCACAGTGGTCACACCCCGGAGAGATAGGTGAAAAAATGAATAGAGATGCATTAAAAAAATATATTAAACCAACATTTATGGCAGTTACGAATCTCCCCACAGAACAGCACTCTAAAGACGGCAGTGAGCCTACACAGGAGAAACTTTAAAAGGAGTTATGGATAGTTATGCACACTATGAGAAGTTCTCGGCTCCTTTCATCTGTGCCAGTAAAACTAAGAACTCAGTGAAAGTCTGGCCGATGGTAAATAAAAAAGAGTATGGGGCTTTTAAAGCAAACAATGCAGACATCAATAAGCTGGAATGGGTGAATTACCTAACAAACCCATCTTGCAACCGGGGAATCTGACCCACTCACAACAAGACCAAACACAAAGAAAACTCTTTTAGCCCCTCACAGAGAGAATTCACGCTCCCCTACTTCAAGCCCTCAGGACAGGCCCCAACAAGTCTTGAACGCTCCATGGATGAAAGTGATGAGTCCTGGCAGAGCGGTGCACAAAAATACGGTATAACTACAAATATAGGTTGATATCCAGAAACTAACCCACAAAATCTTGCTCGGATTGCGCCCTAGGTCCCAAAGGGATACCTAAGGGTCTGTTTAAAAAGGACATTGTGATGTGGGCCAGCAAGCCCGCTTCACAATTTATTGAGTCATATACTTCAACTTTATTCAGTCCTTCAAACAGAAGAAATTCCTGATTGAGGGTGAAGCTCAATAATCCGCCAAGCAACTACTGCCTGATAGCCTTTCTAGACATCCAATCAAAATACTTTGACGGCTTATTGGCAGAAGATCCCAGGGGCTGTGCTAACCTCCAAGGGATAAATCTCTTGAATCAAACAATTTGGCAAAAGCAAGGGTGCATTTTCTGATGACAATCTCCCTCCTCTTGAACCGTGCGATTCAAACCCATTCACTTATGAATATGTGCTTTGTTGTCTTTAGGGCAGCATTCGACCTGGTCCTAAGAAAAGATTCTTTGGAGGAAGTTAAGCACATGGGCAATTCCAATAAAGTTTTTGAAAGTGATACAGCGCTACTCCGGAAATAATTTCTAAAACCGTGTCACCTTTCCCTGAACTACAAAAAATCATACATCTACTCGTCAGTGGGGCCCATAACACCGCGAGTTACTCACAAAACATCTTTCATCATACTTCATGGATCAGTGAAATTCAAAGGAGAGCTGCTGTATCATAGTGGAGTGCCTAAACTATAACTGGTTATTTATACTATTTACACCTGCAGTTTTAAATGAGTTTACCATGGTTTTTATTAACAAAACATTTATTTAGACACACCACCATTTTGGTCAACGGATCTGCTAGTAAAAAATCAGGCGTAGGAAAATACAAGACCAGCTTAATTGTCCATTTATCTAATTTTTATTAAAAGCAAAGTTTAGGATGTCTAAAAAGTTTGTTCAGTCTATTTATTTCTTTATTTAAAACAACATTAAAGGAATAAGAGTTTTATCTCAAACAGTTATATTAATTTATTTAGAAATTCAGAAATAGACATTATTATTTAGATTTCAGAAATACAAGTATTAGCAAAAGACAGATAGTTCCCAAAATTAATTTTCTCTTAACTTCCCTAACTAATAACCTCATATAAAGCTCAGGTCTCATTCAAAAGAAAATAGAAAATTATTCAAAGTCTTACATCTCAGGAAAAATCAGCATTCCTACAGCATTTCAGGAGGAAATTGAAGAGGAGTTTTTTCTTAAGTAAAATCAGCACTTTTTATACCTTTTTCACTAACTTTATCTATCTACAAAAGTAACTATCAGCATAAACTCGAGTTCTGATTGGACAATTTAGGGGTGGATGAGCATCACCTCATCATTCTAATATTCGCTTTCCGTTGTGTCAGCTAAATTTTAAAGGGTCCTTTGTTCAAGAAAGTCTTTGGCCTAGTTACATCCTCAACTAGAAACTTCATGAACTTTTCCCACGTTCAGTAATTCAAATGTCCATTCTTTTTGGCAGTCATCAGGACTTCCAGGGCATGTTGGCCTTGAACTGTTTTCGTTCAGGCACAGGCAGCTTGCATTCATTCTCGTCTTTTAGCCGCGCACGCGCTTTATTTCTCCCTGTCACAATAATCGAGAGACTCCATGTTTTTGGTAGGCCTCACGAGCCAGAATGGGAACTATCATAGAAACAAACACAAATAAATGTTAATTATTGAAATATAGCCCTTCTGTTTACCTTCCCCCATACTAAGGTTTCCCTATTAGTCATTACCTAGCAAACAAACTACATTTATGCGTGATATGCTCACCTGTCTCCAACCTCCAGCCACAAATACGTAAACAAAAAGCACATTTATACAATTTTTGATTATTTAATCGCTGCCTATTAGTTCATGACATAACAAAATCACATTATTAGTTAATTATGATTGCAACATAAGCAAAAATAGTTTCCTCACGTGTACTTGTGTAGGTGCAATTTTTATTCTAAATTGGTTAATTTCACACATCACTCAATTAGTTCAAGTTATGGTTATGGAAGTGTGATTTCACAAGGGGTATACAAAATGTTGTTTCTCCACCTCACTCCATCAACTCCCTCCTTTGGTGATTTTATCACCAAATATCTCCCAAAATTTTGCACATTTTATCTAAACATGTTTCGAGTTCTTCAGATTAGTATAGTTTAAACTCTAGTATCTTCTTCTCTGGTTTCCCCAAAGACTCTTCTTGAAATTCCTTCATTTCTATATCATAGTTTTCTCTTTCTCTTTCTCTTTCTCGTTTTTCTTTAATTACTTTCTTTATTGACTTTCTTGCATTCCTTCTTTTTCTATATACACAACATAATCTTATCATCAAAATCACTAATACTATTACTGTTACTGGAATTAATATTTTAGCTATTATTGAACTACCTATTTCTTGAAACCAATGTTTAACTGCTGAAAGACTTTTACCAAGTCGTTCAAGAACACCATCAACCTCCAGTGGTTCAATTTCTCTAAGGAACCCTGTAATGTTTGTAATGTACTTTTCAATATTTTGACTTTTGTCTGGAATGTCGGTACAATAGTGCTGTACCTTCAAAATTCCACAAACTCCTTCTTCTTTTGCCAATATTATATCAAGAGCAAGACGATTTTGCATTACCATAGCTCTCATAGCAATCATTTCGGTATTTACCATTAAAAATGCACCGGCTGTGTCTGTTGACAAACGATCTACTATCGTTGACAATCTTCAAATTCGATTTGCATTAAAAGATATTCCCACTGCTGGTATCAGTGTTCCAAAAATATCACCTATTTTTTCTATAACACTCTCTCTTTTTCTACGACTTAAAGGTTTACCTATCTCATGTATGCCATTAGTACCTCTATCTACATGAAAGATTTTAGGAAAGACCAAACCCACATAGCAGGTCCCGTACCAGTGGTCTGGTAATCTATAGTAAGATTAATTCCCACATATGAAGTATATGGCAGGAAAAACTGGATCTTTTTCCCCTTTAATCCCCAACCCCGTAGGATTCTATAAGTGTCTTTACATTGACTTGCTCCCACAAAATAATTGTCATACACAGTGTTGTCTCTCCTAATACAGAATTTCCCTAACAATGGAGTGTCTATATTTATGGCTAGATTCACATTTCTTTCATCAAGATTTTCATCTTCAAATGTCCAATATTTGGATTTCTCATGCTTTACCTTTTCTTTATGTTTATCAGCAATTCTTCTCTCTTCAACCATATCTAAAAATGTTTTCTCTTCAATTCTCATTTTACATGTCAAATTATTTTTAAAAGCGTAATCATGACTTAATTCATCTATTTCTAAAAAGAATTCCCCCATTACTATAGCAGGCTTTACTTTATTCATAGCATCAACAATTTTTAACTTTGCAAAAACATCATCTGAATTTGAGTAATAGTATTCCAGCTTTCCTGTTTGGTAAAACAGGCTTGCAAGCACACTACACGTGACTCCATATGTAAGTGGAAGGGAGTGATATGTCACCCCTTCTGAAACAGATGCAGGTAATTTTACACAAACATAGCAATCCCTAGCATCCATTGTCCTAACATACTCAGATAACAATTTTGAAAACGTGTTCTTAGTGAAATCACTAATGGAACTATCCTGATGCATTTTCTGGTCTATATACATGCTGCTTATTAGATTTTGATTCCACATTTTGTCTACTTGAACTCATATTATGTTTCAACTTCACTAAATTATCCTGGAAAGGAATGACAATAGCTAATATTATCCATATCAATATTAGTAATCCTGTACATATCAAACATGATCTACACCATTTTCTAAAGATAGAACATTTCGTTTTATGGTCATTGCTAGACATTTTTTTTTTTTACACTGCGATTTATCTACAATTTTTTCTTCGACCTTTTGTCACCTATAGGCTTACACCTTTCACTTACAATGTCCTCTTTTACATCAGGATTTCAGATTTTTACCTTTACCTTGTCCCTTTGATCAATTATCACCTTTCTCTGTGATTCAGTGCATTACTCACTTTTCCCATTTGTCTTCAGGCAGCATAAGTTCTCTTGGCTACTGTTTACTTCTTCAATCGGAGTTAACACTATATATGTCCATTCAGGTGATTTGTACTTCTGATTTGGTGTTCTCATTCTTTTTTGCCTTTGGACAACTTCTATTCTTTTTCCCAACGACTCCTTTTGACTGGTTATTTCATTTACTTGATCTTCTGGTTTTCTTTCTTTGTTAACCAGTTTAAATCTCAGTCCATCATTTCCTTTAGGCCAATTATCTCCTTTACAAACTCTTTTTGTCTTAGGCTCCGTGGTATTATGTTTCACTCTCCAAGCCCTTTTTCTTGAACTCTTTCTCAATTGAGTTTCATCTGCACTGTCGTCAGTTTCACTTTCAGTCTCTTCAACAGTTTTATTTATGACATACTTTACAATGTCTTTTTCTTTTTCAGAAACAGTTTTCTCATTTGACAGTTCTTTCACTCTGTTAGGAACATCTCCATAGCTGGTACTTGGAATCTCATCCTTATCGTGAGTTATTTCCTCTTTTCCAGTGTCAGGATTTTCGTTCCTGCTTTCAGAGCTTTCAGACTGTTCTTCAGAATTTTCTTGATCACCAGTTTTATCTTTACTTTGCTCAGTGTCCTTAGTGGTGTTAGTCTCTACCAAATCTCTATCTTCAGATTGATCTTCAGAATTCGGTATTTCAACAATTTCTCCTTCACCTTCAGACGCTGAACTTGCATTTGATACTTCCAGATGTCGACGTTCTTGTCGAGCTTCAATATCTGGACTTCTCTCTGGTTCGCCTTCAGAGACAGAATCAGTTGTGCTTTCACCTTCCTCGTTTGGATTCTCAGGTTCAGGCACACGAATGGTATGGCTTGCATGTACCCATCTTTTTACTCCGGCACATTTAACTGCAGTGGTGCTGACCAATATGACTTGTCTTGGTTTCTGCCAACGAGGCACCAAACAATTTCTTCTGCGGTATACCTTTATTCGAACCCAGTCTCCAGGATCTAGATCATGAGCTGGACTTTTCTTTTTCGTGTTTAATTCAGTTCCCACCTGATGGAACACAGAAGTCACCGCGTCGGACAGGTTTTTGCAGTAATCCAGTATGATGTCATCATTAATAGTTAACAGCTTATCAACTGGTACAAATACTTGTCTCATCACCCTGCCCATTAAAATCTCATGTGGACTCAATCCAGTTTTTCTGTCAGGCATGCTTCTTAAGGTCATCAAAACAAGTGGTAAGGCATCTGGCCACTTTAGTCCTGTTGCCAAACACATTTTTGCAATCCTGTTTTTAATGGTTCCATTTACTTGTTCAACTACTCCTGAAGCCTCCGGTCTGTAAGCACAATGCAGTTTCTGGCGAATGTCCAGTGCTTCACATATCACCTGCATAAGTTCATTTTGAAAATGAGTGCCACGATCAGTTTCGATCGTTACTGGAAATCCGAACCTAGGGATTATTTCACATAAAAGTAACTTTGCAACAGTTAGCCCATAATTTCTCCTTGTGGGGAAGGCCTCTACCCATCGAGAGAACAAGCAGATGATCACTAAAACATATCTGAGTCGGTTACAAGGTGGAAGTTCAATAAAATCCAACTGCATTCTTGTAAATGGACCTCTCTCCCGTCCTATGGTTTCCAGTCTCACAATTGTTTTTCTGTTTGGATTAAACTGCTGACACACTAGACATCTTTGGCATAAGCTTTCAGCAATCATCCTGAATTTGGGATTGTGCCATGTCTGTCTGAATAGGCAAAGCATGGCATCTCTTCCAACATGAGCTTGACCATGGTACATTCAGGCCATATTTGAGATCATGTTATCGGGCATTACTGGTCTTTCATATTTGTAAACCCAAATTTCATCTTCTTCTCTTTGTCTGCATCCTGCTTTTAACCAGACATTTTTCTCTTCCTCATCAGCTACTTCCTGCATTTGCCTAACTTCCTGCCAAGATTCAACTACTGTGGTTAGCATTAAAGGACTTGAAACAAGTTCTTTTTCTCTATCCCGATTAATGGAGGCCACATTTTTAGCACAATATTTTGCAATTGAGTCTACATACCTGTTACCTCGGATGATGTAATCATCCCCCTTTTTGTGAGCCGCACACTTCACCACAGCAATCTTGTCAGGCAACTGAATTGCATCTATCAACATTCTCACAAATTCTGCATTACGTATTGGTGATCCTGCAGAAGTCAAATAACCTCTTTGGGACCACAGCTGTTCGTAGTCATGGACAACTCCGAATCCATACTGACTATCAGTCACTATGGTAACCTTAATTTCCTTTCCCAGTTCACATGCTCGAATCAAAGCAATCCATTCTGCTATTTGAGCAGAACGAATCCCTTTCAGACAAGATGCTTCCAGTACATCTGCTAGTGTGCAAACAGCACATGCTGCACCCAAAACACCTTCATTTGTTCTCAGACACGAACCATCAACAAACATTACATAGTCGGATTCAGGCAATGGCTCATCTCTGATGTCTGGTCTTGGTTTGGTACAGTATTCAAGAACATCCAGGCATTTGTGATCAACTTCATTTCTCACTTCAGTTTCCATGGTATCAGATAATAGTGTAGAAGGGTTTACATTTACGCATCTAGAGGTTGTCACATTTTCTGCTCCCAGAATTACCTTTTCGTATTTTTTTATTTATTTATTTATTTTTTGTTCCAAGACCTTTATTATTGGTATGCACATAGTTTACACAGCTTAGTGCCCACAACCCTGAATAGGCCGGCAGCGTGTCTTTGAATCGGGGAAGTGTTAGCAAATATTATGCACAACAGTTGTTAAAGTACACAGCAAGTCGCCTACAACCACTGTGGGCCGGCCGCGATTACAATAACAGTTGGTCTCAGTTTTTACAGTTTTATTTAAATGACATGTGTCTAACATAACTAGATCAGTCCACTACCCCATTCCAACTCCAGCTCCACAAATCAATGTCTCGATGTATGTGAAACCTCCATCCAGTAATCCCCATGCTAGTTATCAGTTATGGCTAGTGGTATCGTGTGCCCCTTAATCCTCTACTTGTGCGTTTAAATATGTTGTGAAGTATGTCCAGTAGTCTCTGGGTCTAGATCTCAGAGGAAGGGACTCCTCGTATGTCCGAAGAGTATCCTGACAATACGACATGTCCTTCATCCATTGTTTTATCTGGGGTGTGTTTGGACTGTCCCAGCACATAGAAATTCTGCGTCTGGCTAATAATAATGCTATGACACAAAATTTGCGTTGTGTCGCCTTTACGTTATATAGTAGGCCCAAGAGACAACATGTAACTGTGCATGCAATCGGTACTCCTACCATTTCGGTCAGTTTTTCCACTACTTCCTCCCAGTAGGCCTGTATTTTCACACAGTTCCAGGCCAGGTGTATAAAATCTGCTTGGTCATGTCCACATCTTTTACATCTTGCTTCCTCACGTAGTGCGTATCTATATAATTGGGCTGGAGTTTAATATATCTGGTGCAGGTATTTGAAGTGGATTATTCGTAGGTTGCCATTTGGCGTTAGCATTTTCGTGAGTGTGCATGTAGTTTCCCATTCTTTGTCTGTAAGAGGTGTGTCTAGACGTGTATTCCATTTTTCCCGTGCCTCGGTTGCCCTACGGTCTAGTTCTGTCTGCACTTGAGTATAAAGTCGTGAGAACAAATGTGATATGTTCGTGGAGGTAATCAACAGCTGTAGGGTGTCCATTGTTTGTGGTTCGTTCGGGAAGGTCGGAAAGTGTTGCTTCAATGCCCCTTCAAGTCTGTGGAATGTGAAACGGAAGAGCAGTGTCGGATTTTGAATAAAAGCTAAGTCCTGTTCTGTAATGATTGTACCGTCTTTATAGACGTCGCCCATTGTACACAGACCCACTTGTTTTAATAGGTTCATGCCCACTTCTTCACCAGTGACAGACAGATTTGGGTGATGATGTAGAGGCAGTGCTGGAGCATAGAGCGGGAGTTTACGCATCATTTGGCCTAAGGTTCTCCAGGCAGAGTTTGTAGTGTCGATTGTGTTTATGTCGTTATGATGGAGCGGAGGTCTGATATGCCTTATTATTGCATCTAATGGTATCGGGGCTGCATCGCCTTCCTCCACCGCCACGTGAGTTAGATATGGTGTTGTGTGGTACCAATGTGTGGCAAATTGGGCCTGTGCGCATAGGTAGTACAACCAAAAGTCTGGTACTCCCCAACCTCCCCTATGAATAGGTAGTGTTAACGTGTCTAACTTTATGCGTGCTTTTTTGCCTGCCCATATCAGCTTCAGTATCATTGTCGTGATGCGTTTGAATACCTCTTTTGAGGGTTGTATCGGAATGTTGTTGAAAAGATAAAGTAGTTTAGGGAGTACTACCATCTTCACGATCGCCATCCTATCGGCCAGCGACAGCGGGAGTTGGGTCCATCTCGTGACTTTGTCTTCGAGCGTGTCAATCGCTCTGCAATAATTGGTTCTGAGAATCACCTCAGGATCTCGGTGAAACCAAATGCCCAGATATCGTACAGGGTCTGTCTGCCACTCTAGCGGGTATTCTGTCGCATGACGTTGTGTGGAGTCAGTCAATGGAAATATTAAGGACTTATCCCAATTGATTTGCAGGCCTGAGTATCCTCCGAAGCGGATGTATACTCTTAGGAGTGGGTCCAGGTTAACAGCCGGGTCTCTGACGTACAATAACATGTCGTCTGCATATAAAGATATGTGCAGTGGTCTATTTGGGAATTGGAGTGCCAGGTGGTGATGTTTCTGTCTCACTATGCAGGCTAGCGGTTCCAGTGCAAGTGCAAACAGTAGAGGGGACAGGGGGCAACCCTGTCTCGCCCCTCTCTCTATATCAATGGTCTCCGATACATAGCCATTGATTTTAATCCTAGCCACTGGTTTGGTGTAAAGTAGTTGTACCCATTGAATGAATATCCTAGGAAAGCCCATTCTATGCAGTATCGTTATTAGACATGACCATTCAATGGAGTCGAATGCTTTAGCAGAGTCCAACATAATCGCTGCTGCCTTGGTGGACGGTGTAAGGTAATGTGCAGTGGCAAATAGTGTTCTGGTGTTGTGCGTGGTGTTCCTAGAGGGGATGAATCCCGATTGATCCGGGAGAACTAGTGCGGACATAAGTGGTTGCAAACGGGTAGCAAGGACTTTGGCTAATATTTTAGAATCCACATTAATCAGGGATAGAGGACGATAGGAACTGCAATTTTCGGGGTCTTTACCTGGTTTTAGTAATGCTATTATCATTGCCTCTCGCAGTGTGGCTGGAAGAATCTGCGCTTCAAGTGCTTCCCCGAACATATCAACTAGATAAGGAGATAATAAGTCACTGAATGTTTTGTAGAATTCACAAGTGAATCCATCGGGCCCCGGTGCTTTCCCGTTCGGTAATGATGCTATAACTTCAGTTATTTCCTCCTTCGTTAACGGCTGGGCCAGATATTGTCTCTGGTTATCCGACAACCAACCAATAGCAATATCATCAAGGTATTGTAGTGTTTCGCGTTGTGTGGCAATTGGTCGCGATGTATATAAGTCCTGGTAGGTGTGTACGAAGCTCTGTAGAATGCCCGTCTGATCAGTGTGCGTTAGTCCATCACCCTCAACAGTCTTTGTAATTATGTGTTGTTTGTGCCCAGTACATATTTTAGCAGCTAGAGCTCTACCTGGTCTACCGCCTTCCCCGTAACATCTAGCCACATGTCTTTTGCTTAGATATTTGATTTCGTCAGTGACAAATTGTTGATGTTCTGTGATTGTATTTCTAATGTCACTCAGTATGTTTGGGGTTGGGGTTAATTCATATTGCCGCTCTAGAGCACGGAGTGAGGATTCGCACCGTGAAATCTGTGTTCTGATGTCTTTTAGTATACCAGCGGTCGTGCATATACAGACCCCCCGTATTGTTGCCTTGAATGCTTCCCATAAAAGTCCCGTGTCTTCCGTGGTGTCTGCATTAAATCGGAAGTAATCTTTTATAGCCTTTCCAATGGTATCCACATATAGTGGGTTTGTGAGCACGCTGGAGTTGAAACGCCAACTGTATGGCGGAGGTGTGTAATTCGGGATGTTTAATGACAATTTGACAGGGTTGTGATCTGATATTGTTTTGGGCATGTGTGTTATGGCGTGTGTCCATAACAAAATGTCGGCCGTTCCCAACCAGTAATCTATGCTCGACCAGCTAGCGTGAGGCACAGATGTATGTGTCGCTTCTTTGATCCCGGGGTGTCGCACCCTCCAGACATCCCTCAGTGATAAATCGAGCATAATGTCTAGTAGTTCGGTTCTAGCACGTGTGTGATGTTCCGTCGTGTCCCCCGATCTGTCGAGTGTATCGTCTAGTGCAATAATAAAGTAGCCTCCCCACAACAATATTTGATTGACATCAGCACTTAGATATTGCCAAACTTCTCGGAAGAATTCTGGTGCATCTGTGTTCGGACCGTACGTGTTCACCAGTGTTATCTGCCTACCTCGTATGTTGCCCTTCACTATGACGTATCTCCCATTGGCGTCTAGTGTTGTTGTGGTCACTCTGAAATCCGTACCTTTTTTTACCAATATAGAAACACCCCTAGCATAGGACGAATATTTCGAACAGTACATTGATTCAGCCCATCTTCTCCCCACCTGTGCATGTGAGTGTGGAGACTCATGCGTTTCCTGAAACATAACAATGTCCACGTTCTATCTGTCTAAACAAGCGAATATACGACGAATTTTCTTGGGGTTAGTGTAACCTCTAACATTCCATGACAGGACATTCAATGCTCTGGGCTGAGATATAGGATTAGCCATAGTGAGAGTTGTAAACAGGCATAGCTGCCCCCCCATCCTCATCTAGGGGGTGCCACAGTACATTGTAGTAACGGTTCAGGCGGTTTCCGTGTATATATTGATGGAAGTGGCATAGCTGGTTGCAGGCAATGCATCTCAAGCAGTCTGATCTATAAATAACAAGAACAATCCCCCCATCCTCCCTCCACCCCACAACAGCAGCCCAATCCTGCTGAGGCCATACCCTTAATGAACATCCCTTTGTATTTAAACTGTGTCGGGGATCACCCAAATGGGGGTCCGCCTGGACTGCACATCACCATTCGAACTAGCGGATGTGGACGGTTATGTTATCTCATAAAGTCACAGGATTCTTTCCATGTGTACAACATTAGTGTATATAGATCGCCCAGCATCGGGGGGTCAACAATGGTACAGCAACCGTTCTCCACAGTCACTCTGAAATGTGGGTAATTACATAAACATAACTGAAACACAACATGTATGTACCCTTATAGACAGTGAACGTGTCAATGATAATTCGTGGTGTGTGTATTACCGCATCGTGCTGATGACATGTAGTTCGTGAAGCAGGCACATTTACAACAACTGGAGGAGTGTGCCCTTGTAGAAAATAGAAAGCTGCAACGTCCACCCCACTGTATCTGGGCTATAGAACAGGAACGATAGCACAGTTCTGAATTATGAATCGACTTCTGGATGCATTGTTTAGAGACAGTTAGCGTTTTGTACAGTTGTGTGTCACAAGCAGTCAATGTTTGTTACATTGTCTTCATCATCAAGTAGTGAAATTTTAGGGCCAGGCATCGCTTTGTGATGTAGGTGAGCAACCTTGTTCTAGTTAGTGATTGTTGGCATCCCACAGCAGATCAACCCTCATTAGTACATGCAGACAGTATATCTTTACTTTGCCAAAGACCTGGCATCACGACTATATCTTACCCTGCGCTCCGACCATATCGCGTCATATGTATAAAGCAGTGCATACTTCACATTGTACATGGCGGGGGGAACAGTCCTCTCAGTAATAGTCAATAATGAGATATAGTTAATTCTTACCCACCGGTGATGTATCTGTGCCTTCATTTTGACACTGGAAAGAGCCGATGCCACTACTAATGCAGGTCTTTTTTAACCTAGTAGACGTGATAGAAAGGTTGGAACATACCATCTATTTTCAGTCTTCATCTTGATCCTGTTTTTGACGCGGATTGTTTTTACGGTGGTTTGTGATTTTCTTTATGAAGTCGTTCACCGCCTTAGGAGAGGTGAGAAGTGTTGGTTTACCTTCCCAGGTTACTTTTAGTCTCGCTGGGTAGAGCATGGCGTATTCCACTTGAAGTTCTCGTAGTTTTGTCTTTGCTCCGTTGAATTCCCTACGAGCTTGTTGGACCGCTTGTGTGTAGTCGGGGTAGAATTCCAGTTTGTTGGACTGGTATTGAAGATCTTTCTGCTCCCGCGCCATGCGTAGGATTGCATCTCTATCGCGGTAGTTTAGTATGCGGGCCACGATCGGTCTCGGTGTTGCTCCCGGCGGTGGTCCTGGCGCCAGTGTTCTATGCGCTCTTTCCACAATGAAAACATGGGATAGTTTGTCCTTGCCAAACATGGACAGGCACATTTCCTCCACATACGTCTCCATGTTACCTATGTTTGTTGATTCCAGTACGCCCGCTATGCGTACGTTGTTTCGGCGTGACCTCGCTTCCAAATCTTCGGACTTAGACTTAATAACTTCTAGAATCTTCTCGAAACCCGTGCATTTAGAGGTGCTTTCACGCGATTCATCTTCTACTGCAGATAATCTGGTCTCTGCCTCTTCCAGTCGTTCACCATGACGATCCACTTTGGCAGCCATGGTGTCCATTCTTCGTCGTTAGATGGTCCATTTTACCATGCATATCCTGCAGACTGTCTTGTATTGCTTTCAGCATCGCCTCCATGCCTTTGGGTGGTGTGCGCTCTGATTCAGCCTCCGTATCTGAGTGTGGGTGTAATCCTCTAGCAGTTCGACATTGCTCAAAGTTGAGTTTTGGTTGTTGCTTGTCTGGTTTCCCCATTTTGTGGGGTTTCCACTTCTTGCAGTGCTGTTGCGGCGGTGTACTCTACCGCACCCTGCCTGTAGATCTGGCGTGATCGGCTGTGGCGCTGTACTGGAATGCGGAGCCGCGGTTGTCGTTGCAATCCCAGTATCGTTTGTGGTGCCAGTAGGTTGAGTGATCCGTGCAGTCTAGTTTTAGAAGGTATTTGGTTAATGCGTACGTCAGGTAGCACCTCATATAGCTGGTATGTGTGGTGTTGGTGAGTCAATGTTCGATGTACTGGTTGTCACTGGCACGCATTGTGTTATATTTAAATAGGTGTGTTTCCGATAGATGGCGTCTGTTGCTTATGCAGTGATCTTTATTTCGCCCTATACATGATCCGCATTCACTTCTGTGGTAACCACCACGTGCTGGTCGTGCAAAGTACGAGTCACTATAGCGCTATGCGGCACCGCAGTCTCATCTGACAACATTTATTAGTTCATTATGGCACATTGCAGCAAATCCTTTTTTTTTTTTGGGTTAGACACAGCATGTGTATCATTCACGGCAGAGCGTTCCCTGTGTTTGCGTCGTTAAACGGTGGTCATCACCATGTTCCTCCGTATTTACAAGATGTTCGCTGCTCTGCGTGGCTACAATCTGGTGCCGAACATCGATGGTGGAAAGAGTTGTGGGGCTAGCACCACCTCTGGTTCCTCAATACATATCTGTACCCAGCAGTGATAAGGCTAGCGCGCAGTCTGACATTTCAACTCCTCTCATCGCTTAGTCAGCAGCTATAGACGCACAAGCGGTTGATTCTTGATGCTGATCAATGTCCACATTTCTTACAGCACTACACGCTTGGTTAATATAGGTATCTGCGGATTGCTTGCATTTGTTTGTGTGCCGTGCCCACAGCCAGTTTCTTCAAGTATTGGTATGGCGCTAGCAACGTATTACATCGGACCGGGCGCCGCCATTTTGGCGCTCGTTCTTCGCACCTTTCTTTGTATTCTGCCTTGCTGTATCAGGGTATCCTGCGCCTGCCTGATCGCCAATATATTAATTCACACCAATCGTTGTGGTGTCACATGTTATTGTGCCGTTCTAGCGTGAACAAGAGCCGGTACGCTCGTGCAGAGACGATACATGCGCCCATAAATCGTCAGAAAGCCAGTAGCGAATCCCAGCAACCGATCGAGCAATGTTCTTGGCGTAGTGGTATCTGTGTCGCCTAACGTGGCACCTGACAGTACATTATTTTGCCATAGTTACTCACAGGTTTGTGTCGGGGTATTGGCGCGTCTCAGCAGTGCGCGATCCTGGTGTGCGAGTCATCTACTGCTCCGACAGTTCCCGGGCAGTCGCCATCTTGCCGTCACCGGTCATTATCATCGGCTGTCCCGACGAGTCGAAATTCTTCCGCTCAGGAGCTTGTACGGCAATAATAATTACACCAACGTGTGCCGGCCATCTTCCGCTGTCCGAATTTTCAGTCTGGCATCAGACCCCGTGACCTTACTTACGTTGTTTTTGCAAATGTCACAGCTAGCCAGCCATTCCGCAGTGCGCCCTCTAGCGCCCCCTCCACCTTTTCGTATTTAGTCATTCTATTGTTGGTGAGGTACTGCGTTTTTGTCCTAGTGAGGAGAATCTCCACAGAATGAGGTACATACACCCTCACAGGAAATCCCATCACTATTCCTTCATTTTGTTCTAGACTGATGCTTGTAGCTGCTACTGCTTTCAGACAACCTGGCAACGCTTTTGCAACTGGGTCTAAAACAGCTGAAAAATACGCAATTGGCTTTCTCCATGTCTCTGAATCAGTACTGACAATGCACATCCTTCTCGTTCACTGCAGTACAGTTCAAACTCTTTTTCATAGTCAGGCATCCCTAAAGCTGGTGCTTCACATAAACTCGTTTTCAGCTGTTCGAACGCTTCCATCTCAGTTTTGGTCAGTACTATAGGGTCTCTGATATCTGCTCTTGTTAATCTCTGTAATGGTTTTGCTATCAATGAAAATCCACGAATCCATCGTCTACAGTATCCTACCATTCCCAGGAACATCCTTACTTGTCTTTGAGATTTTGGTGGCTGCATTCCTTGTATCATTTTGATTCTTTCTGCAGTGACTTGTCTAATTCCTTTGGCAATCTTATGACTTAAGTATTGCACTTCTTTCTGACAAAATTGTAATTTTGATGGAGACATTTTATGTCCCTCTTCAGCCAAATGATTCAACAATGCAACGGTATCTGTTATACATGCATCTTTTGTCTTTGATGCCACTAGAAGATCATCAATATACTGAACCAATCCAGACTCTCCAGGCATGCTCAAACTTTCTAGTGATTTCTTTAACAACTTATTAAAGATAGATGGACTTTCAGTATACCCTTGAGGAATTCGGCACCATGCCAAAATACGATCTCCGAACCGGAACGCAAATATTGGCTGACTTTCTGGGTGCAATGGAACTGTAAAGAACGCATTACACAAATCGATCACAGTGTACCATTCTGCATCATGGGGAATTTGATATAAAATCACTGCTAGATTTGGTACAATCGGACAACATGGGACAACTATTTTATTAACCTTTCTAAGGTCCTGTACAATCCTAAATGTTCCATTTGGCTTTTTTAATCCCATTATCGGTGAATTACAAGGACTACTTTCTATTTCTCTCAGTATGCCTTGCTCAATCATTTTGTTTATCACTGGAGTTATTCCTTCTATTATTTCTGCTGTCATTTTGTATTAGGAAAGTTCGGGTAACTCACACCTTCTTTTATAGAGACTTTTACAGGATCTACATCTTTCATTAATCCAATATCTTCTCCTGTGAAATCCCACACCTTCTCTTTCACTACCTTTTTCAATTCATCAGGTATCTTTTCTCGATCAAATACAGGAAACAACTTATTTTGTTCTGCCTCAATCATTAGCATGGTCATTTTATACAAGCTATCTTCATCTGGGGTTTGCAGTTCTATGCCATCTGGTGAACAGTATATGGTAGAGTTCATTTTACACAAAATGTCTCGCCCCAACAGATTTACGGGACTACTATCACACACCACAAATCGATGCATGTCTTTGAAATTTCCAATTCCTACTTCAACTGGTTGGGTCAAGGAGGCTTTAATCTGTCTATTAGCTATGCCTACAACTTGGAAGTGCTCTCCAGAGAGAGGAAGATATTGGACTTCCACTAATCTAACAGTAGAACGGGTGCACCAGTGTCCACTAGGAAAGTTATTTCTACATCATTCACCTTTCTGTTCACAAATGGACCAGACTGATCTACCTCAAGAGTGGCTCCAAGCACACACTCTTCTCCCTCTCTCAGGCACCGTCAGAAACGTTCATCCGACTCACTCCCACCTTCCTCTTGTAACCAACACTGGGGACTCACATTCACTCTGGGCGATCTATTTACCTGCTCGCCTCCGCTGAATCCTGTCTCTGCACTGTATCTCTGCAGATTTACACTGTGTGGAAGTGGCGGTTGTGGCACCTGACTTTGCTGAGTAACTACCTGCTGCTGTTGCGGTTGCTGTTGAATTACCTCATGTTACACCTGTGGATTCAATGATGTATTTTCTGGATTAACTCTTGGTGGATACTTACAATCTTTCCTCCAATGCCCTATTCTGACAAGGGAACTTTTTCTTGAGCTCTTCTATATTCCCTACTAATTTTGTTTTGTAGAAATTTCCTTTCAATTTTCCCTGACTTGCATCAGTACTTTTATTTTCCAATTGTGCCACTTGGTGTTCAGCTACCTTCACTTGTGCCCACATAGCCTTTTCTTTTAATTTCTTTTGTGTGGCATCAATTTCTTCACTACAATATTCTGCTTTTCTTAAGACATCATCTACAGTGCTCGATTGCCATCCTATCATACTATGCCTAATCATGTCTCCAATATCTAGCCTTAATCCATACACGAATCGATATATAAAATGACTCATGTCCTTTTCGCTCAATTCTTCATATCCACCGTATTGTTTAAACACCAACAACAATCTTTCATAAAATGCATGTACAGATTCTTTTGGTTCCTATGTAGTTCTGTCTATTTTGACCCAATCTGTTTCTTTTGGTGGAATTTTATTCTTCAAGAACACTATCACTTGTTCGTATTTTCTCATTACTTCAGGTGACGGAGCACCTGTTATTTTATCTCGAGGATATTCTCCTTTGGCCAATTCACAGTTATTTTACACTCAGTCCACAAATCTCCTGGCACAACTATATCAAATAATCCATCCAGATCAACCCATAGCACTTTTCAAACTTTCACAAATTGATCTACCTGTCGATACCATTCTACTGGTTTTTCTCTCAATCTAGTGAAATCATTTGTAGATGATAGTATACCCTGTCTACTCCATGGAACATGCACATATCCTCCTCCCGGTATTTCTCTCATAGGAAATTCATTTGCGACTGTTTCTTTTTCTCTAACTGGGAACGCTAATGTAGATTTATCACTAGCCTCTTCTTTCTTCTTTGCCCATTTTACTCTCCACTTATTCACATCTCCCCATCTACGTAATAGCACAATACATTCTTTTATTTGTGTTAACCTTCCGGCAGTATTCATATTCTCAATGTCTTTTTCTGAAAAGTCTACTCTATAGGATTTCTGCAATGTTTTATTCTTTGCGAATTCTACTTCAAATTCGTTTGCTAATCCTTCTAATTGATCATGTACAGACTTCGCTTTTCATGTTATACTTTTGCACATGAACATGAGTTCATCATCTTGGTATGTTTTTAATCTGTCTGTTCCAATTGTTCCAAAAATTTAGGTTCATGCTCTTTTAATTTCAGAGTTTTAATCCAATCACTTAATTCTTGTTCTGATGGTCCTATAGGAGTTTGTGTTAAATCTATTTTCTCAATACTCTTTTCAGGTGTAGCAGAGTCAGATTCTGCTCCGGTTGCATACTTATAGGGTAAACTCTGATTGAAAGTTAAGTCAGGCGGATTTACATTATTTGCTCGTCTAATTTCTGACAAATCTGGATAAATATTTTCTTTTACTTTTTGCAAACTCTGTTGTAAAGGGATTGTCAGACTTGGCTCTTTTATTCTTTGGTTTTCAAACACTGGGATTACAGGTCCTATCGTTACTGGGACTGTTACTGCTGCTATGTTTTTCGTAAGCTCCTGTATCTTTTCTGTCAATTCATTTGTAGACCGTATTTATATTCAGCAGTGCTTGTTTGTTCTTCAACTCACTTTTATACTCTATTTACACTTTCTTGTTCGCTATTTTGCTTGGGAGTACTGGTAAGTCTTGGTTCTGTTATTGAGGTATTCGGATTGTATCTCACTTCTACTCTTTCTGGTACATCTCTAAAATTTGAAAATTGCCTTGGGGTTTCATTAATTCTTTTGTCTATAGGTGGAGCATTAGGTGTAGTCCATAAAGAACCTGGTTGATACGGTGGCCGTCTCCTATTTAATATTTCTTCCAATACAGCATCCTCTGATTCTCTATCACCATAAACTTATTTGCCAGTTTCCATATTTTTCCTCTTCTCTGTACATTTCCGCCCTTCCACTTATCTGACTGGATACATTCCAAAACACATGTCAGCATTTCTCCATCTGCGCATTCTACTTTCATGTGTTTCTCCCCATAAACCATGCAATCTACCTCTTGGTCTGATATGTCTCTGC
This sequence comes from Lissotriton helveticus, assembly GCF_964261635.1. Classification (NCBI taxonomy): domain Eukaryota; kingdom Metazoa; phylum Chordata; class Amphibia; order Caudata; family Salamandridae; genus Lissotriton; species Lissotriton helveticus. The sequence goes on from NC_136061.1 coordinate 172,266,702, forward strand.
GACCTTTCTCGTTCCAGTTCGTGCATCTCCTCTTCCCACTCAACTAAAGCTTCTAACTGAGTCGGTCTAGGTCTTGGTTCAAGCTTCATCATCCTTTCTCTCAAGTTTTGCAAAACTGCCACATTAAAAGATCCAACTTCTGGGAAAGCTAGCGCACTATCATTTCTGGTATACCTTGCCCAATTCTCTAACCAAACACATGTATGGTAACCATATTTCGACAACATATAGGACGCAGGCGTTTTCGGCGGAGGAAGTAATATTCCCTCTCTTGTTACTACAGCCTTGTTCTTTACAAACACATTTTTCAACTTTTTAAACCATGAAGGTTTTTCTTTTCCTCTTCGTAATAGTAATCCATTTTTCTGTAAATTGCCTGTCTTTCAAAAGATCGCGTACTTTTCTGTTGCTGTTCCGTAACACCAACCTATCACAGCGCGGTTTACACTAGCGTACCAATTAGAACAAGTGTCACGGGGTCACGGGATCGCCCGTAGAGTCCCCCGGGATTGACTCTCAGTCTCCTCCAAAGGACTGGACTGGGCCCTTTAAGGAAACATCGGGATGACATGCAGGAAAGTAAAACAAAGTATCGGAGAACATCGGAGTAATGTCAAATGTAAAAAGAGCACCACCAAGATGGCCAGTCATTACCTAGAAAAGAATCACACAGTGGACAAACTGAACTGGGTCATTCTGGAAACTCTAGAAACCAAGGACAATAATCCAGAGAAAATCCTTTTCGAAAAGGAACAGCGCTGGATACATCGTTTGGGCACAGATACAGGAGGCTTGAACGATAATATTCCATGGCTAAGCCTACTAAGATAAGCCAACTCCGGATTCTGGAATAAGATTAAGCTAGTCTTCGAAACAGACTGCGTCCATTATTGGGGCCAGCAATTCCTGAGTATTTAGAGATACTACTCCCCCAAAGACCATTTGAACTTACTTGTGTCTTCCTTAACAAACTTGGTCAAAAGAAACTCTAATTAGCCCCCGCCCGACGCCACCTGACCAACAAAAGAATTGCTATATACCTCATATAATCAAACTAAAGTAGTTCTTCATTCTTTCTCATAATTTAACAAACAACCCTGAGTAAGTACCATACGGAGTGAAACCTTCCTTTCTAACCATCACTGGCTCAACACCTAGCCTACACAGCACGAACACTAAATACATTTCATAACGTGCCTACACCAAATATAATATTAGCTGACCCGAAAATACATTTTGTCGGCTCGATACTGAATGTATGGAGCAACAATACAACATTAAAGCCCCGGCGTGCTGAGATTTAACATCACACCTGCTGAACGAGAAAAATCTCTCCCATGTGAAAAATTGGTCGTGTGAATTTCCCATATTTCGTGAATTTTACCTTGAATATCACCAATTAATAAAGAACCCATTGGGATATTGAAGATTCACTCCCTCATAGTTCACCTTACTCTCTTCGGATTGCAATGTATGATTAGAATGTATTACCCTGTTTATTGATTACCACTCACTTAACAATACATTGAAACACATGAGATTCTCATTCCATGTAGTCCCCTCTCTACTTCCTTTACTTAGGGGATTATAATCAACCCGGTAGCCTAGTTCGACTACTTCCGGGTCACGAGAGGCAGTCACAGCGTAACGCGAGGCACGAGGAGTGGAGCGTTAGGTAAGCAACGCCCTTCGAGCACCCCGCGACACAACCGTAAGTATTCAGAACCTCGACTTAAATATCCTGAATCCCTTGTTTTGTTTAACTTTTCTGAATTTAGCCCCCTCGAAGCCCTCGTATCACCCGAAGGAGGTGTAACTTAACTACACTTCAGGTATGCAATTGTTGTAAAATCATTTTATTGATTGAAGTGGCTCGCTACACCTCGTGAGCGTGTATGTTTTGACCTACGAAACTGTGAACGCCAAGAATAGCAGTATCTTATAGGATGGGCATATGACCATTTCTCACTTGTTTTCTTCACTTGATTACTCGAATCACGCAATTTACGCTTGAGATCTACTTAATTTTAAAGTAAAATGAAAAACACCATATTTCCATATTATGGAAACCTGTTGAGTCCCTATGACCACGCATGACGATAAGGGTCACATCATCACCTTGGTTACCAACAATCTTTTTGCATGGTACACGTTTGTGGAGAAAGAGAGAGTTGACACTGCCAGTTACTGAAGGTTACGAAGTATTGCCATTTTTAAGTTGCATCAATATTGCATGAGTAGTAGTGCACTCACTACTTTTTATGTCTCCTTTACCTCTTTCCCTTGTCTTGTCTGTATATGTTTGTAAATTTTGATTCACAGGTACATTGAGACCTCGAAGCAGAAAACAGGTTAAATATTTCCTTTTTTCTACACACTTGCTTGCTAAAAGTTTAGTAAAGTATCATCACTTTCACACACCACTATTGGTCCTGAAGAAAGCCCCTAAGTCCGAATCCCGGCAAATGGGGCTGAAACATGTCCGCCATTTATTGACACATTAATGCTGGTACGTCCTGAAAAACCTAATTTTTTCAATAGAACGCACTGTATAGAGCATCCCCCTTTTGGGAGTTACCCGAACCCAGATCTAATAAAAATTTTCTTTCTGGCTATCCGGGTAAATTTTAACATTGAACACTGTCCACATCACTGGGTAACTACTGTTATCAACCAAGGGTAAGATCCTCCTGGTGGAGGCTGCATACTAACAAACTAACCCTATGATTATGCACACACGTGTATGAAGAGCGGAGAACCAAGATATACCGCTAACCATACTTCTCAAACACGTGCATGAGGGTTTTTTATTGGAGACAATTGTTCCATTTCCTGCATACCCTGGTTCATGCAGGACAAGTGATCCTTCCCCATTTGATTATTTGGATCAATATTAGGAAATTGAAGGATCACAATTTCCTCCTCCCTTTTTTTGATTAGAAGACCCTTTAAGGAAAGCCTGGACTTACCAGACATAACACACGCCCCCGTGACGTCAGAGTTTGTGGGCCTATCAGCACCGACGGCCAAAGACGAAAAGGAGGACCCGGAAGAACCAGCCGGTGCACTCGGGAGCAGCATCGAGGAGAGGGAAAGAAGCCGACTGGAGCAGAGGAAAATCGAAGACACCGAAGGGGTTCCCGACCAGGACGAGGCGTCAGGACAGCTGAGGACAACTAAAGACGCAGAGGGAGTCCCCGACCGAGAAGAAGCATCGGAACAGCTACCGAAGGAGAAGCCAGGAGGCCACCGTCAATACGCTTTGCCCAGCCACGCTCATGGAGACGCATGGCTAAGCAAGGTACGGGGCTGAATCAGAGGTCTTCTGTATTTTAAAGGAGGGCCGGGTAACGGAGGGGGTGGGAGGGATCATCCTTTGCTGTAGTTAAACAAACGTTCTCTTATTCTTTGCGCACTTCCACTTCACAACCTCGGGCTGAAGCGTCGCTATCTTGCCAGTGTTCTTTTGTTTAGTCAAATGGTGATGGTTTACCCCCCCCTCCCAAACGTTACCCTCACACCCTGCCCCATAACCGTGCTAATGTTAGAGAAGTGATCTAATTGCCACCTCTCCTTTTCTTTCTCTTCGGGGTGAGACGGTGACGAATAAACCAACTCTGAAGAGCCCGAAAGAACCAAGAGTGACAAGTCACAAGCAACGCCCAAACCAGGACTGATTTTGCCCACATCATGTAAACCAAGAATAAACCTTTGCTTGAAACAACTACCTGGCTATTGGCTCCTTCCCTCCTTGTTAACCCCTAAAGGTTACAACAAGATACGTCTCTTTAGTGCTTAACCAATAGTTTCGCTGCTTTTTGTGATGCACCAATCAGCCCTTACTCTGTCTTGGTCACGAGAACCAATCCCTGCGCGACACTTTTGACGTCACCAGCGCTCCGGCTTCTGCAGCGCCGACATACCCCTCCTTTACAAGGTTTATTGAGAAGCCAATATTCAACTGGATCGGTTAGTAACTTACATAAAACAACTCCATTCCTCTGTTTCGCTAAACAAAGTGATAGAATTTTCTCAATCACATAAGTATTCTGTATTTCCAGTAGACAGCACTTACCTCTTCTCTACCACAGAAGTTTACACTCGCCGATAAAGTAGCACCACTTCCTCTACTTTACCCCTCTCTGAAGCTCGGGTTAAGCTCTATTACTCTCCCAGCAGTAAGTTTTAAATCAGGATACGCAATGATCCCTGTACTGGAAGGCTAAGATTTTAGAGACTGTCCTCGCTATGCATTCATCCTTTCACACGGAAAGTCCCTAAACTTGTGATGTGCAACGACACCACTTGTGATATACAACGATACCACCGCAGTATACGACGATACAACCCTTTAAAACAGACTACGCGATGTGCGACTTCACTTGCCACACTTCCTCTGCCTGCAGACAGAGTGACCAGCTTCACGCAATACTCAGAAGCCTTTTCAGGACTACATATAACGTAATACAAACTCAACAGATGTTAGTCATAATTCTGTACATCAAAACCCTTATATAACGCTTTATACATAATCCTAGCTAATTCTATAGCAACCAATGCTCTGCTACCAAGCTAATTATTGATGCAGCGCTACTCCGGAAATATTTCTAAAACCTTTCCCTGAAGTACAAAATCATACATTTACTCGTCAGTGGGGTCCATAACACCGCGAGTTACTCACAAAACATCTTTCATCCTAATTCATGGATCAGTGAAATTCAAAGGAGAGCTGCTGTATCATAGCGGAGTGCCTAAACTATAACTGGATATTTATACTATTTTCACCTGCAGTTTTAAATGAGTTACCATGGTTTTCATTAACAAAACATTTATTTAGACACACCACCATTTTGGTCAACGGATCTGCTAGTAAAAAATTATGCGTAGGATAATACAAGACCAGCTTAATTTTCCATTTATCTAATTTTTATTAAAAGCAAAGTTTAGCATGTCTAAAAAGTTTATTCACTCTATTTATTTCTTTATTTAAAACGACATTAAAGGAATAAGAGTTTTTATCTCAAACAGTTATATTCATTTATTTATAAATTCAGAAATATACATTATTATTTAGATTTCAGAAATACAAGTATTAGCAAAAGACAGATAGTTCCCAAAATTCATTTTCTCCGAACTTCCCTAACTAATAACCTAATCTAAAGCTCAGGCCTCATTCAAAAGAAAATAGAAAATTATTCAAAGTTTTACATCTCTGGAAAAATCAGCATTCCGACAGCATTTCAGGAGGAAATTGAAGAGAAGTTTTTTCTTAAGTAAAATCAGCACTTTTTATACCGTTTTCACTAACTTTATCTATCTACAAAAGTAACTATCAGCATAAACTCGAGTTCTGATTGGACAATTTAGTGGTGGATGAGCATCACCTCATCATTCTCATATTCGCTTTCCGTTGTGTCAGCTAAATTTTAAAGGGTCCTTTGTTTAAGAAAGTCTTTGGCCTAGTCACATCCTCAACTAGCAACTCCATGAACTTTTTCCACGTTCAGTAATTCAAACGTCCATTCTTTTTGGCAGTCATCAGGACTTCCAGGGCATGTTGGCCTTGAACTGTTTTCGTTCAGGCACAGGCAGCTTACATTCATTCTCGTCTTTTAGCCGCGCATGCGCTTTATCTCTCGCTGTCACAATAATCGAGAGACTCCATGTTTTTGGTAGGCCTCACGAGCCAGAATGGGAACTATCATAGAAACAAACACAAATAAATGTTAATTATTGAAATATAGCCCTTCTGTTTACCTCCCCCATACTAAGGTTTCCCTATTAGTTATTACGTAGCAAACAAGCTACATTTATGCGTGATATGCTCACCTGTCTCCAACCTCCAGCCACAAATACGTAAACAAAAAGCACATTTATGCCGTTTTAGATTATTTAATCGCTGCTTATTAGTTCATGACATAACAAAATCACATAATTGGTTAATTATGATTGCAACATAAGCAAAATTAGTTTTCCCATGTGTACTTGTGCAGGTGCAATTTTTATTCTAAGTTGGTTAATTTCACACATCACTCAATTAGTTAAAGTTATGGTTATGGAAGTGTGCTTTCACACAGGGTATACAAAATGTTGTTTCTCCACTTCGCTCCATCAAAAGTCATAGAACTCTTGTATACAGATACATGGACAATAATAGAACTGGGTGATGGAAGTGTACTAGCAGTGCTACCCTTTAACATGTATATTTCAAACCTCACATTGGCATTTGATTCGGTAAATGCACCCTTCTGAACTAGGTGGGAAATAATGATCAAACCTGCTGTATGTAGACGATCTAGTGATGCGGAGCAAAAAAGTAGTGGAGCTTCAGAGGCTGATCAACAAACTTAATGACTATACCATGTTAAATAAACTGGAAGCCAAGCTGGTAAAAACGAAAACAATAATCTTTGGAAAAAGTATTAATAAGCCGGGCACATTGTAGATGGATGCCGACTGCATGAACAAAGTCGCAGAATAGAAATTCCTAGGCGTTTGTTTAGATTCCAGGGGCACTTTCTTGCAGCAAAAAAGAAGCAATCAAAACCAAAGCTTACAACTTGCAAGCCACTTCCATAGCCTCATGCACAAACCTATGGGGCTCCAGCCTGAATCCAATTCTTCAGGTCATGAGGGCAAACTTCATTCCGACAATCACATATGGAAGTGAAATCATGCTGGGAGTGAGCACGAAGCAGCTGGATGCACTAGCAACAAAACTTAAAAATCTGACTTCTGTCCTCCAAAATTGGCCTCCCCAGCACAGGTTTGCATCGAATTTGGTCTCCTTAATCAAAAAGTGTACAGGCAGTGCATGTTCCTCAAGCTCTTACACAAATCTGCACACACATTTTTGCCCTATATGCTAGATATCCTTTTATTGCAAGAGCCTCAGCGGAGCCTCAGTCTACAGCCGCTATTTAGAAGAAAGTCTTGGAAACCTGTATGTACGGGAGGTATGGAACCGGCAAGTAAACCACACTGAATTTTATAAAGTCATGAACATTAGTTCTAGGCAGTGGAGGACAAGAACACATTGACCCACGCATGGACAATCATAAACACCTATAATGCAACAGGGAAACAGTTATACATGGGATCCAACTATTCGTAATAAATAAAAAACAGGTTCCGGGTTTGTGGTAAATAAATAAATAATACCTCTCTTTTTGACTAGACATATATCATAACAGATAGCTCAATAAATAAGAGTCAAGATTCGAGGTAGTAGGAGTTTTGCAGGTTTAATACAGCATAAGGACAGGAACAGGTCAACCTGCATAGGAATAGGATGACAGGGCCCAGCAGCTGCTGGGGCTGGATCTGGGATGAGCGCGCTGACTTTTAATAACAATACATGAGCATATATACATAACGCAAACACATAGCATTACATTGCAGTAGGCGTAGCAGTGGGTGGAGCAGAAGGTGTGACGCGTAGCAGTCGCGAAAGATAAGGGCGAAAGTAGGTGTAACGGGGCGTATACATAGACATGTGATGCAAACGTAACAGAATATGTCATGAATGGGCGGAAACATTGGAGGGGGCTACCTAAGGAGCCGGGACCTCTAACCTGGTGGTGCGCGCAAACTGGCAATGACGTATTACTAGGAGAAGCTGGGGGCTATGAACTCTGTGCTAAGAGCAGAGACTGAAGTCTGGAGGGTCGGAGCGACATGTACCTAAACCCTATCTAGTATCTGATGTTTAGGGAACATGTTGATATAAACTAGAAGTCAAGAGGGGAAAGGCTAACAGACTCTAAGACTGGAGCATGCATTATTCTACATGTAGTGCGTGATGAAGAATATTAAATGACCATTAAATGCAGTATTTCTCTAACGTGGAGACGTGAAGGCTAGACAATGACGGAAACTATTGATGCAGTTCAGTAGCTTAGGAATGCAGAGAAGGAGGACTGAACTGATAACTGGAATCATAACATATTCTTGGCAGACTCAGAGGCAGAGCCAGGCTGCACCGGGCACTGCGAGGCAGGAAGTAAGTGAAGGGTCGAGGATACAGGTGGGGGCTGTATCCCTCCTCAGCGAGGCTTCAGGAGACAAGAGCTGAATCTGGTGTCCGGGCCCTTTTGAGGCCTAAAAACGGGGACTTTATAATGGAATAACGTGCACACTGAGAAACGTGGCAACGTAGCTTTACATAGGCCTGATATTCGTAGTATTCACGAGGACTGGAAACTGGCATACTAGAGGGGGACACAACTGTAATTGCGTCTTTAATCGAACATGGGGAATACATATGCATATCTAATCATGCACACATAACATATGATGGATGACACGTAGGGACACAGAACATGGCAAAATTTACTTTTCCACATTCCCTCCTTGTCACTACGTTTCCATCAGGAAACATCAATATTCATGATACCATCTATCATTTCATACAGTATCATTTGCTCGTCTCGAATTATCCTGGAACGGGATTTAGAACGGGGCTTGGGACTAGGAATACAAGAGGTAGCACAAATGCCGCAAATCGCAGGGCCACATTGTATACAGAGGCAGCAGCTGAATATGATCGCTACTGCTATACCTAGAAAGGACAATATTTTCCATCCCCATGCGGAAATTATATTCCAGAACCAACCGGACCATGTCCAGGTGCCTGGATCTTGGTGTATCAGATGGGCAATTTCATGGAGTCTGGTTATAGCGGAATAAACAGACGGCGAGTTATTTGGAATGAAAATGCAGCAACTAGATCCGATGACTCTACAGGCCCCGCCCCTATCGGCCAGTATGACGTCAAGGACGAGACGATTCTGTAAAACGACAAATCTCATAGCAGATTGCTCTTCGGTTAAGTTACCTAGAGCAGAGGCAGTCTCATTTACTACAGCTTCAAGGGTTCTGGTTAATCTACGGATTAACTTACTATTCTGGACAGGACCTATAAAGAAGAAGAAACCTTTATTGAAATCTGTATATTGTTCTAGAGTAGTTTCAGTATAATCGACAATTGGGGACTCCCTTCTATGTCTAATGTGTACTAGATGTGTATTTCTATGATAATCAGGTGGGGCTAGGAAAACTGGTGGCAGTAGGAAGGCAATGTAACAGGTTCCCTCCCAATCGAGGGGCAGACGAACATATGCGGTCTGACCACAAATAAAATATGAATGACGTGAAGCTTTGAAAATAGATTTCCCACTGTCACTATACTTGACAATAGTAGTACAATCACTATGTCCTACGTGTACGGAACCCTTATTTCGGACACATAATTCGCCTTTGACTGGTAGTACTGAAATAGCAGGTAAGTCTGGAGTAGTATCAGACTGAACATTCAAGACCATAAAATTCGACGAATAATTACCTAAATTATACACTTCATTTTCTAGATCTAAACCTGTTCTGTGGGGAAGACCTTGCTTGTCTGGAAAACATGTACTGTTAAGAAAAGACATATCTGTTGAGGATGACGTTAACGTGGACCATGCTCCACACGAACCATTATGTGAAAATGGATAAGGAAAAAGTGGCAGAACTCCCTTCGGTATCTGGAAAGGGGGGAGTCGACCACACACCCAACAATTAGTGGCATTGCTGGTCTGGTGTGAGTAATGTAACATGCGGATAAATGAGTTATTACGCATAGCGAGGCGGTAGGACAGTTCATGAGGGGGCAGATCACTAAACGTGTGCTCTACTGTAGCATTAGCAGACTTATTTACATGTGAAACTGGGAAACATAGGAAAAATGCATAACTGGTGCAGGAAATCATAATGCTGAGAAATAATATGAAACATAGAAAAACGATACATCGGATTGAGTTTTGACTAACTCTCTCACTATGGGGGTCTATTTTATACATGTCAGAAACAGTTTAACCGTTTCACCTAGGGGAGGACTTAGACAATCAAACTGGCTGACTTATTTTACTAGACCGTAGTTTCTGTTTATACTCCTGCGGCGGAGTTTTCTCTAACAGGGGAGGGGTTGTAGCAATGTCTTTTGCGGGACAGTCCTTGAGAACAATATTCTGGCAATCCTTCAAATCCTGGGAAATGTTCTTAAAGACGGGTTTCAGTCCATTAAAACGTTTAACATGAGAAAGGTGCACCCAGCCTTTGCGTCCTTCCAACTTCACGGCTGTACGGGTGGTGAGGAGGACCTGTCGGGGCTCTTTCCAACGAGGCTCCAGCGGACTTGATCTGTCAAAGTTGCGGACCATCACCATGGATCCTGGAACGATTTCATGCGGTGCCACCTCGGTATTGTCTGGAAATGCGGCGGCAACCTGTGAACGACATGAGTTGAGGGCAGACATCAAGGAAGCTAGGTAATCTGTCAGCATATTACTTGAAACATCGGTAATACTTCGGGGTCTAGGAGTACCCCACATGTTAGGGGGGCGGCCGAATACGACCTCATACGGGGACAGACCTGATCTGGAATGTGCGACCATGCGCATATAAAATAAAGCGACTGGTAGGGCTACTAGCCAGTCCACACCTTTTTCTTTACACACTTTTGCAATACGGATTTTCAGGGTCTGGTTATGTCTCTCAACGAGACCGGCTGCTTCAGGATGGCGTACACAATGGAACTTCCATTGGTACCCTAACAAAAGGGAAATGTGCTTCATTAACTCTGAGGAGAATGGCTGGCCGTTATCAGAATATACGACTCTAGGGAGTCCATAACGAGGGAAGAATTCACGAACCAACTGCTTGGCAGTGGTCGCGGCTGTGTAATCTGGGACTGGATATGCTTCTGTCCACCTGGACAAAGCGCATACAACTACAAGGACATACTTGAAACCTCGACATCGCTCCATCTGAATATAATCCATCTGGAGGACCTCAAAAGGGTGGTCAGGAGGCTGGAAACCACCTTGTTCCACCGGGACACTTTTACCTGGATTAAACTGACAACATATCATACAGGTACGGACTTTCTGCTTGGCTGCAGCTCGTAAATGCTTGTTAAACCAAATGTTCTGGATACTGTCGAACATAGCTTTTTCTCCTAAATGTGCTGGACTATGTGCGGTATTGATAATGACTTGAACCATAGAGTCGGGGAGAAACCATGTGGCTCTACCCTTTGTTAACCATCCTTGATCTGTCTGGACCCCTCCTTGTTCGGACCATTTCTTGATTTCTTCGGGAGTAGCATGTAACTGGATATCTATGACATCTTGTGTAGGGTCCTTAACTGTCATGCATGTAGTCGGATCTGGAGTGTGTGTCTGTGTCGGATTAACTTGAATGTCTGGAGTCTGGGCTGTAAGCTTGGCTGTGCGATCTGCTAGATCATTACCTTGGGAAATAATATCAGTGACTTTCGTATGTGCTTTGCACTTCATGATAGCGATAGATGTCGGTAAATGTATGGCATCTAACAGAGCTTGAATAAGGAGACCATGCTGAATCTTGGTTCCATGAGAAGTCATGAAACCTCTCTCCTGCCAGAGCACTCCGAAGTCGTGTACAACTCCAAATGCGTAACGTGAATCTGTGTAAACATTAACTTTCAAGTTCTTGGCGTGTATGCAGGCTTGTGTCAGAGCAACTAGCTCTGCTGCTTGAGCGGACAGGGTATCAATACGGTGTGTTTCAATAACTTCAGTGTCAGTAGTCACTGCATACGCGGCTACTAGTTCTCCTGTACTTGTTCTCATACATGAACCATCCACATAAAGTGTCAGGTCGGGATCTGGTAACGGAGTATCTGTCAGATCTTGTCTTGGCTTTGTCGTAATGTTAACTACTTCCACGCAATCATGTGTGGCTGGATTTGAATTAACTGATGGTAACAGTGTAGCAGGATTCAGGATGTTGCAGCGTCTGATTTCTATGTGTGGCTGGAACAGTGTCAATTCATAACCTGTTAAACGTGCAATTGTCAAGTGCTGAGTTTGTGTTCGGTTTAAAAGAACTTTCACAGAATGTGGAACTTGTACTGTCAGGGAGTGTCCTAACACTATGGAATCACTTTGTCTGATAGCTAGTGCTGTGGCTGCAACTGACTTGAGGCACGCAGGTAGAGCCTGGGCTACAGGATCTAATGTGCTCGAAAAATAAGCACATGGCTTGTATTGTCCTGCTTGATCTTGTGTGAGAACAGATAATGCTGTACCTTCACGTTCTGTGACGAAAAGTGTAAAAGGCTTACTGTAGTTCGGTGTCGCTAGAACTGGAGCTTGGCATAGGGCTTTCTTTAACTCATTGAAACTAAGTGTATGTTCAGATGTCCAAGGGAGGACAGTCGATACGGCTGCCTCCTGTGTCGTTAACTGTATCAGTGGCTTGGCTAGAAATGCATACTGAGGAATCCATTGTCTACAATAAGAAGTAAGGCCGATAAAAGCACGTACCTCCTTCTGGGTCTTGGGCTGAGGAAGACTCGCTATTAACTGGATACGGTCTGGTGTCAACTGCCTACCCCTCTTGGACAGTAAGTGTCCTAAGTAGACCACTTGCTGGACACAGAATTGAAGCTTAGAAGGGGACACCTTGTGCCCCATCTCGGCTAGGAAATACAAAACTGTCAGGGATGCTCGCTCGCAAGCACGTTCAGAACGGGCTGTGATCAGTAGATCATCGACATACTGGAGCAGGGCAGTGTCAGTTGGCATGTGAACATTATCAAGTTGTCTCTTAAGTGCTTGACTGTAAATACTAGGACTTTCTGTGAAACCTTGAGGAGCTCGTGTAAACATATAGCTCCTTCCATTTAAACAAAATCCGAAAAGAAACTGGCTGTCTGGATGAATTGGAACACTAAAAAATGCATTCTTGAGGTCGATTACTGTAAAGAACATGGCTTCGGAATCAATGGCTGTCAATAGGGAAGCGATGTCTGGGACAACTGGGTACTGAGGAATAATACATTTATTAAGTTCTCGTAGGTCGATCACTAACCGATATACTGGGGGTGCATTTGGATCAGTACGTTTCATAACTGGAATGATCGGAGAATTGCATACGTTGGAGTCAGTTTCTACAACCACTCCTTGAGCGATGAGCTCGCCAATAATTTTGGATAAGGCTGCTACAGCCTCGGTGGCAATCTGTACTGTCTGATTCGTGGTAACACTACACCTGGTTTGAGAGTCACACGATAAGGTGTGATTTGCATGTAACCTACATCAGTTGGACCTTGCGCCCATAAATGCTGCGGAACATTAGACAGTCTTGAATCAAAATCTCGTAATACATAGTGACCCTTAAAGTCACGTAGGAACAATCGTATTCCCTCTGGGGAACAGCATATAACTGCACCTAACTCTTTCAGTGTCTTAATGCCTAATAGGTTTTCTGGACATGACTTAGTAAGTAACAGATCAGTAGTACGGGACAATGGACCTACTTCTAGAGTAACTGGCTTTGAAATCTCATTTACGATAGGTTTTCCTGAAAATCCAAGGGAAACATTTCTTGAGCCTGAGAGCGGAGCCCCTGGAACTTCGGCGTGACTAATTGTGGTCCTACTTGCCCCTGTATCAATCAAAAACTTTCTGTCTTTCCCTAATACTTGACTGTGAACATAGGGACCTTCTTGATCTACAGGTATCTCGATGAGAGGCAAGCCTACCTCCCTCTCCAGGCTGTTTCATGAATACTGCTGATACTCTGGATACTCAGACTGTGCATACTGGTACATCTGCGATGTAACGTGCTGTGTTGCAGCAATAGGCTGCGGTGCTGTAACTGTCTGTTGTGCATTCTGTGGCTGAGGAGTCTGTGAAACTTGCTCTTGTCTAGGCGGACGTGGTCTTTCCTTAGTCTTACCAGTAGCTATGTTGTGTTTCAGAACTGCACACTCGTTTATAAAATGACCTGGCTGTTTACAATAGTTGCAGTTCCCTTTAACGGGAGCTGCAGGATGACTGGCTTGATTCGGACCCCTCTTCTGACTGTCTTGAGGAACAGATTGTGCAACTAGTACTCTCATTTTCGTGTCTTTCATACGTTTTCTCTCGTGTTCTTGCTCTTCCCTGATTCTATTCTGGTGGTACTGGAGCATCTGGAGCATCTGGGACGGAGTATTAGCTTGCCAGGTGCTTTCGACTTTCAAAACTCGATTTTTAACTTGTGGGCTTGAATTCTCGACTAATTTAGTAACAAAAAGATGAGGGTATGACTCACTACTTGTCTTGAGGCCACTGTTGATACTGAAACATTTTTCAAACCTAGAATAAAAATCACTAATATCCTCATCTTGCTTCTGTTTACAGGCTGAGATTGCATCCCAGTCTTCTTTTCTAGTTGTCAATAATCTGGGTAAAACTTGAATCAATAATTCTGGTAATTCTTTACATTTCTCTCCTAGACCGGTACCTGGTACTCGTGCCTTGTCTTCAGCTTCTAGAACTGCCCAATCGATCTTTTTCTCTCCCACCTCCCATTCTTTTTCCTTTAGCTTTTCATACACCCCTGCGGGTAACAGGACCTTTAACATTTTAATGATATCTGGATATGTGTATTCTCCCATACGGAGCATGTCTTTTAATTCTCGATGGAACCCTGCCGGATCTTTGTCATGACTGGGAATTAATTTCTTCATTTCGAGGAGTTCCATCTTTGTAATCGGGGTGTAAACAAACACTCGTTGCATTTCACCGTCCTCTGTCTTAACTGGATGCACTTCTCGTAACGGGTTCTGTCTTTCCATGTAAAATGGTTTACTTTCTGGGGGTGAGACATGAACAAAATGCGGGTTCAGAAACGTTCTATATTTGTGGCGCTGTTCTAGAATGACACTAATTAAATCGGTACCTAAACCTTTCCATCTATACTGGAGTAACTCGTTCAGGACATCGTGTAACGGACCTGGATCAGAGTGCTGACCCTCATACAGAGTAATGAGGTGCTGGATCATATACATACCCACCAGTCGTTGCTCGGCTGGGGGCAATTTCAGAAACATTTGTGCCATTATTTCGTCTGGAAAAGTGGTAGAATCAGTAATCCATCGGACTGCCGATCGGACTAGTTCTTGTTCATGCATGGTACTTAACTCACTGTAACCGATTCGTGATTTCAGAATGTGATCGGTAGCTTGAAATACTTGTTCTAGGGAACCTTGTTCTGGTGCTGAATGATGGAAAATTGGCTTGTGTTCTAGGCGTAAATGGCGATCTGGAAATCTAGATTTTCCTACATACGCTATTCTGGCGGTATTCTCGTCGTCTTCCTCTTCAGGATCAGAGTTACTTTCTTTCTCGCTTACTTGTGCTGCTTTACGTTGTTCGTGTATCTTTATTATTTCTCTACGGATTTTCTTGTACATACTCTCCATGGCACTAATGGTATTGTGCTTACCCTCGGCTATATTATCACTCCACTTTGTCAGGGTTTTCATTTCGGCCTGATCTTTAGACGGGTAATCTTGTTCTCTTATTAGACAGTTAATTAAAAACTTTAATATCATACGCTGGATCTCAGCTTTCCTTTGAGACATGGCATCACTAATACTTTCTGGATCATCCCCTGTACGGATGAAACGATATATTCTGTCTAGATCTTCTTTCATATTGGGTAGGGTGACTAGATACTCGGTCACCCTCCTTACGCGTACTGAATATAAAACCATATTATTCTCGCCTGGGACTGGGTCATAGGCATATTCGCCAAGGGCTTGCCTGATTTCTGCAACAGACTTATTACTCTTGGGAGTACGCTGTGATGCTTGAGCATGTAATTCGAGTGCTGATAAACGCTTGCGTGGCGGCGGGGTTTGAGGAGGACCTCCTCCTGCGGCCCCTAGACTAGAATCGTCGACTGATATTCTTCGTGGCGGAGCGGGAAATTGAAATGCTGGCTGGACCGGGGGTACCGTAGCAGGTACTGCATGGGGTGCCCCGGTGTCTGGAGGAGCAGGATGTGCCTGATTTACAGGGACTGGCGGAGCGCGAACAGGATCTGCATATTCAGGGACTGTGTCGTCCAGATAGGACGAAATAAAAATATCAGCTGCGGTCGGTTTGTGACGTAGCTTGGTCGGAACTAATAGTGGCGGGAAATTACTGGATGCCTCCGGGGTCGCTTTTGGCAAGCCCTCGGCAAGAAGAGGGTACATACCCTTAATAAGGGCATTCCTCTGTCTGTCTCTCTGTTCAGTTTTGACTTGTTCACCTATCTCGATTAATTCTTTTTCTTGGGCTCGCTCCTGGGATTCTCTACTTAATTCTGACTTTCTGATTTCTTTTTCAGTTCTTTTATGAGCTTCTTTACGCCATAACTCGATGGCATCTTTCTGTGACTGTCTGGCTTTCTTTTTCCATAATGCTTCTTCTACTCGCATGATGCATTCGGCATCCCATGTACCCGATACGGGCCATCTATACTTTTCTTCTAACTGTTTGGTATACTCTACCCATAAATCTAGATACAATATGGCGCTTATGCCATGTTTCTGATACATAAAGTGACCTGGACTGTCCCTGGGCGGGACGGGAACTGCTGCTTCCAGCAGACCCTTTCTAGTTTTTAACTGACGTAATTTGGAAAATATGGGCATGACTGAACTGTAATCTAGACACAATACAATACACAATGAACACGATACTTATTCCCCATTCATACCACGACATTGAAATACATGAAAAACATTTAAAATAACAGTTCGAACAGAATACTACCTGGAAATACTGAGAACAGAACGCATAAATTTTCTCGAGAACAGAAACTAGATGCACTGCTGAAACAGTACGAAACTTACCGGTCTCATAAAGAGACACGTCAGGACCCGCATCCACCGAAGTGGACACTTCGTTTGTGGGACTGTGTACCACCAACCCACAGACCAGAGTCAATGAAATTGACCCTGTCTAGATACCATCCCAGTAACGGTACTCACCGGGCAGCAAGAACGGAAGGCCTCGGACTGGACTGGACTGCTACGACGACGGACGACGAACTTCGGACTTCGGACTTCAGTTACGGGTGGACCTCCGGATACCTCGGACCTTGGACTCTTGGCTTGGGCTCTGGTCGGGACTCGCCGCGTTCCTCCACCGTCTCGTCTGGATGCTGGACCGCCTCCTCCGTCTCCTCCGTGGGCCTGAGGGATACTTGAGCAGAAATATCTGCCGGTGCGCAGAAGAGTTCCGTCACGACTGCAGAGGGTCAGGGGGTCGGCGTGGCTTCACCGACGCGTGGGGAAAGGGCAAGTCCCTATTCGGGCGCCATTATGTGGTAAATAAATAAATAATACCTCTCTTTTTGACTAGACATATATCATAACAGATAGCTCAATAAATAAGAGTCAAGATTCGAGGTAGTAGGAGTTTTGCAGGTTTAATACAGCATAAGGACAGGAACAGGTCAACCTGCATAGGAATAGGATGACAGGGCCCAGCAGCTGCTGGGGCTGGATCTGGGATGAGCGCGCTGACTTTTAATAACAATACATGAGCATATATACATAACGCAAACACATAGCATTACATTGCAGTAGGCGTAGCAGTGGGTGGAGCAGAAGGTGTGACGCGTAGCAGTCGCGAAAGATAAGGGCGAAAGTAGGTGTAACGGGGCGTATACATAGACATGTGATGCAAACGTAACAGAATATGTCATGAATGGGCGGAAACATTGGAGGGGGCTACCTAAGGAGCCGGGACCTCTAACCTGGTGGTGCGCGCAAACTGGCAATGACGTATTACTAGGAGAAGCTGGGGGCTATGAACTCTGTGCTAAGAGCAGAGACTGAAGTCTGGAGGGTCGGAGCGACATGTACCTAAACCCTATCTAGTATCTGATGTTTAGGGAACATGTTGATATAAACTAGAAGTCAAGAGGGGAAAGGCTAACAGACTCTAAGACTGGAGCATGCATTATTCTACATGTAGTGCGTGATGAAGAATATTAAATGACCATTAAATGCAGTATTTCTCTAACGTGGAGACGTGAAGGCTAGACAATGACGGAAACTATTGATGCAGTTCAGTAGCTTAGGAATGCAGAGAAGGAGGACTGAACTGATAACTGGAATCATAACATATTCTTGGCAGACTCAGAGGCAGAGCCAGGCTGCACCGGGCACTGCGAGGCAGGAAGTAAGTGAAGGGTCGAGGATACAGGTGGGGGCTGTATCCCTCCTCAGCGAGGCTTCAGGAGACAGGAGCTGAATCTGGTGTCCGGGCCCTTTTGAGGCCTAAAAACGGGGACTTTATAATGGAATAACGTGCACACTGAGAAACGTGGCAACGTAGCTTTACATAGGCCTGATATTCGTAGTATTCACGAGGACTGGAAACTGGCATACTAGAGGGGGACACAACTGTAATTGCGTCTTTAATCGAACATGGGGAATACATATGCATATCTAATCATGCACACATAACATATGATGGATGACACGTAGGGACACAGAACATGGCAAAATTTACTTTTCCACAGGTTGGGGCACAACCAACCTTGGACTTCATCCCAAAGCGGCAAAAACCACCCACAAAGGACAAATGTAGGTTCTGTAAAAGAGAAATTTAAACTATCAACCACAATCTGTGTTAGTGTCCTGTGCTCCTAAAGCACGCAGACCTTGTCCTTAAATCCCGCCAATACATCCCTGTACATTCAACTAGTCAAATTTATCACAATATTTTTGCAAATTCTCCATTTACCAGACAGTCATGAATATTAGATGATTAAAATATAAATTGAGCCCAACACAATCAGAAACGACTCCTTTTAGCTTAACTTATTTTCGTACCGTACATGATGGACCAATTTTTTTTTTATATTTGTGCGTACCAATGTTATTTTTTTTTTTTTTTTTTTTTTCAATTTCTTTTATTGACTTGAACATCAGGGCAAAAAATACATTCATCAGAGACTCATAATTGGCTATAATCACAACAAGACATCAGGACAATGCTACACATTCCCCATCCATCATTGAAAGGATCATTACAGACCCCCCTCCCCAACCCCCCCGGTAGTATCGTCCAGCTGCAGAGATGCATCATCTATCTCTAATTATGGTGGGTCACAGATATATCCTCCGTACTTATTTCAGGCTCCCCATACCTTTACCCATTTTTGGGGACATCCACGATGGATAAAAACCGCCTTTTCGGCCACCATTGCTTCATCCATATCCTTGCACCATTGTCGACCCCCATAACCTAGCGATGTTGCGTTTAGCGAAAATCATACCTAACATTGCCCAGTCTTGTTCCTGGTGAGTGAGGTTGTTTGCTTCCCACACATTCAATAGACACCGTCTGGGTTTTGGCAGTAGCGAGATGTCTACTGACTAGTAGATAGTGCTCATTACCTTGGCCCAGTTTGCTGCAATTTGTGGACATTCCCAAATAGTGTGAAAAAATATACCCTCCTCCCCACATTTCCGTAAGTAATATTGATGTTGGGCTTTCTTGGTTGCATAGAGTGTCGTTCTGGTGTGGTACGTGCGGTGTAACACTTTGAGTTGGACCAGTCTGAGTCTGGACGGTATGGCTGTTTCACGCGGCGATGACAGTGCCTCTTGCCATTCCGACTTATCAAAGTCGCCCACCTCCCGGGACCAGGTGTGTCTCAATCTAGACATCGGGTCAGGCAGATTGTTGACTAGTTTGCGATATGTAAAGGACGTTGCATTGCCAGTCATGTGCTCTGTCAGGAGTCTATCCTCCAATGGGGTGGCCTCTGGTAAGGAAGTACCAGTCACTATGATCGCCTGAAGCGCATGCCAGATTTGGAGATATCTAAACTTCTCTGTTTGCGCCATGCCATACTAAGCTTCCAAATGGGTGAATTCGACCACCGCACCCTTTTTCCAGAGGTCACCTACCACGGAAATACCAATATTGTCCCAGTTTTGAAACCCTTTACTGTTTCGGAGTTGTTCCAGCCTTTGTGAATCCCACAGTGGCGTCATTTGTGTGATCGTTCCAACCCATTTTAATCGGGCCTGTCCTTGGTACCATATATGAATTGTATGTGCCGTTGGACCGATCAAACCAGGGGGCCTCTGTTTGCTGTACAGGGCCGACATCAGTCCGCCGTCTTCTAGTTCCCGCCTGTCCGCCCGGTACGCAGGTTTGTCCTGTGGGGCATGTAACCAATAGTTAATTATTTTAAGATGCGCTGCCCAATAATACAGCTGCAGGTTCGGGAGCGCTATTCCCCCATCGTACCAGCTGCGCACCAGTTTGTCCTGGGCAATCCGTGCCGGCTTGTTCCCCCATAGTAAATCCGAGACTTCAGTCGCAATAGCTTTGCAATAGGCCTGTGAGACCGGAAACAGTGTATTTTCGAGGATGTATAGGAAACGTGGAAGCGACATCATTTTGTAGAGCGCTGCCTTGCCCAACAGCGTGATGGGAAGACTATGCCAGACCGTTACATCACGCTTAAAGCGTTCTAATGGGGGCTTTAGATTTTTTGCATAAAACTCGATAGGGTCAGGCATTACATAAATGCCTAGGTACTTAAAGGCTTCGTCAGTAACCCGCAAGAGGAAATCTGCAGGCATCAGTGGTGGCGGGCCGGTCAGTACAAAAAGTACCGATTTGGACCAATTAATAATGTACCCTGACACCCTACCAAATTTTTCACACACATTCAAGAGCACTAGGATGGATTTTCTAGGAGAGGTGAAATATTACAGCATGTCATCCGCATATAACCATATGCGATCCTCCCAGGTGTCGGTCCATCGGAGCCCATGGATTGAGGGCTCCCATCATGCCCGCTTTATCCCCTAACTCGTACACCCTGTGACGCGTGGTTTGAAGTCGGGCAGTGACCATCTCTCTCTGATATGCCACAAATTCACTTTGTTTAAGGCACACTCTCTGTGCAGTCTGGGGGTTTAGATATTCTGCATGCTGAACCGTTGCAGCATATAGGTCCGTCTCTATACCGTCCAATTCGGCCCGCTTTCCCCTTTTGTACCCCGTGAGAGAGGCTATAGCCTGCCCACGCGCAACCCTTTTATAGGCCTCCCATAGGATGCTGGGCGATTCCACCGACGCTGCGTTCTCTTGAAAAAGAATTTGAGTAGTTTCTGTAAGTCCCTTTAGAACCTCAGGTATGAGCAAGTAACTGGGGAAAATACGGCGTCTGATGGTCTGATGGCTTGTGTAGGACAACAATATCAGTGAGTGATCTGATATGCCCCTAGGGCGAATATCTACCTCAACCACCCCCCAGGCAGCCCGCTCATACTAAAAAGTAATCAATGCATGTGAGGCTGTCATGAATCTCTGAATGGAAGGTGTATGGCTGTGTATTTGGGTGCCTATACCGCCATGAGTCTGTGAGTCCTAGGGCCTCCAATAGTCCGCTCATACGGTGACTGCCTGTTGCACTTGGCTTAGCTGGGTATCTATCTATAGTTCCGTCCACTATGTCATTAAAGTCGCCCCCAATCACCATCTCCCCTTCCGGTAATGCGAGCAGGAAAGCATTAAGTGCAGGGTGTGCTATTGCGTGTATGGATGGTGGAATGTAAACTGAGACTAGATTAAACAATTTCCCTTCCCACTGACAGGTAATAGCCGCGAAGCGGCCCTGATCATCTATTCTTGTCTGTAGTATTATTAGCGGGAATTGCTTCTTGATGAGTATGCCCACACCCTTCGACCCAGAGGAGAACTCGGAGTGTGCAACCATTTTATAGCCCCACCTATCCATGGCCTTACACGTTGAGCCCATCAAATGCGTCTCCTGTAATAGAGCCACCGCTGGAGCGCATCGTTTTAGGTATTGCAATACTAGACCCCTTTTCACTTTGTCCCCCAACCCCCGCACATTCGACGTTAGCACAGTCAGTGGGGTCCCTGGGGCTAGCTGTTGATTAGTGTCATATTGACTTTGTGTAGGCATAGGATGCAGAAACAAGCTGTCACGTTGTAACGGTAGCCTGACAGTACAGCCCTATCATGAAAACAGTTATTCGTTTCATCATGTGTGCCCTTATAAACTGTGCTGTATTCAAACATCGTAGCAAGTCAGTCCGATCCCCAATAAACCCGACAACATTGAAAGAAACCCTACCCCCCACCCTCACCTCCTCACCCCTCCCTGCTCCCCTGCCCGTGGATTCAAAACTACCCTCCCCCAAACTTGGCAGAGTGCTTTTCTCCCTCCCCAGAAAGGTACTAGTGCACGGGGAAAGTTGCCCCCCCCCCCACATTGGTCAGATCATAGAAACTGAGAATATAGTCATCCACTCTGTACACACCGGAGTTCCCCCACAATATCTGCAGATAAACAAACAAGGCATACCTGTACTTGGAAGTAACTCCTCGATAGCAAATCACACAATTTTAAACAGAGATCTCCCTCTCCACCCCCAAACCCCATTACTTGCGCTCTCCCGAATGTCCCAGCATGGGCCGGCCATGTCCATGACCTCTGGGTCTCATTCTTGTTCCTCCAGGCGACTAGGGTTAACGTCCGGGGGTTATTGTCCGGTCCCCCCTGGCCATCTCTGAGCTGGTTTGGGCAGCTCCGTCGGTCTCTTCTCTGCTTTCCCACTGTGGACCAACCCTCCATCCACTCCCAAACGGCCTCTGGCGAATCGAAAAACCAGGATTTACCTTCCGATTCGACCCTTAGTTTCACAGGAAATAACATTGCATACTTGATCTCTCTGTCCCTCAGTTCCTTCTTCACGGCCTGGAAGCTACGTCTTTGTGCCTGAACTTTAGCCGTAAAATCAGGGTAGAAGGCGACCTCGTAGTTCTCTACCTTCAGAGGGGGGTTCGAGCGTGCCGTCTGTAAGATGATATCCCTATCGCGGTAGTTGAAGACTCGTGCTATGATGGGTCTTGGAGGGGCTCCAGGTTTCGGCCTGCCCCCCGGCACTCTATGGGCCCTTTCAATCGAAAAATAGGAGGACAGAGTCTTTGGCTTGAGATGCTTCGTGATGAGTTCCTCCACAAATAGATCCGCGGTAGGCCCCTCTGATTTTTCCGGAACCCTCAAAATATGAACATTGTTGCGGCGACCTCTTCCTTCGTAATCGTCTAGTTGCTGTGACATTCTGTCCTGCCTCCGTTGCATTTCAAGAATTTGCGTTTGCAGCTCAGAGGTGTCTGTCTGGAGGGCCGTGGTAACTATTTTAAGTTCTTTGATTTTCTCGTCCATTTTGCGAAAATCAGCTCGGAGGAGAGAGACCTCCACTGTTACAGAGTCCACGGACGTGCGAACTCCACTTATAGCCGCCATTACATCATGAAGGGTAGGTTCAAGGGGCTTCGCGTGTAGCGCCGTGTCAGGTTCTTTATCGGACCTCGGAGAGTCGCCCTTGTCACCATTTTTAGCCCATGCAAATTTAGCCAGTTGCTTTTGGGGATTGTTCCTGAGGCCCTTTCCCCCAATCGCCATGTTGACACTGCGTCAGTAACACAACTACTTGACGTCGGCGGGGGGGGGGGGCGGAAGGCAAGTCCAGTCAGCACCACACCTCCCAACGGTATCCTGTTCGCTATATGGACGGTGCCTCGCTTGTCGGACCCAAGGCAACAGCACGAGTCCTCACCCCTCCCTCTAGGTCCGTCGATGTTTATCCGCGCCAGTGGTTGCTGGCTTAGGCACCCTCAAGCCTGCAGTATCCCCCGTTGATCTATAAGCTGGCATGCGGCAATGTTTTTCTGCACCGGGGTATCTTAGTTAATAAGGGGCCCGTCAGAAACACCCATATATACCTTTGATTGCACCCTACCAGGACATCACAGCGTCCATCAAAATAGCCCCAGGCTGAAGTCACGAAGTGCAGCTGTTCAAATGCCGGGCCGGGACTCTGCTTAGTGTTGTGGTCCCTCCTGCCAGCTGCACAACATCCCCACAAGGACCCCAGCGACCCCAATCAACCGGCCACATCCAGAGCCCGGATGGCCGGGGAAGGCACCACGCTCCTATCACAGGGCCATCTCTCGCACGCGGCTCTTAAATTGGTCCAGTCCTCAGTCGGAATGCATAGTGGGACACCTGGGATCACGTGGCTGTCCGGGGCCCCCGCAACATACCTCCAGTATCTCTGCCCCCACTAGTACCGTTATTTTCGTGGGCCCGCTGAAAAGGCCAGCAGCCGCCACCACTCGTCCGCTCCCTCCTGGGCGGGCGGCGGTCTTCAATTCGGCCACTGCAGAGTCCTCCGTCTGGGCCCCAATGCCGGGGCCTCACGTAGACCCGCCTCTCCCAGACCCTCCGGGGGGCACACCGATCACCTCAGCCACGCGCCGCCGCTCCTCTGCCTCTCGCAGCGTTACCACGGCTGATCCACCGCACCTCCACTCCCTCGACGCCGGGCGCTCATAGCCGACAGAGCACCCCGGCGCAACCATCAGCGACGGGGAGCCGCCATCTTTCCCTGCATTTAGGAGGCACCAGTAGTCTTGGCGCAGGACAGATAGCTTCGGAGGGGTCTTAGGAAGTGTACCCACACTGCCACTTTGATTTCACTCGTGGATGACTGCGGATAAATTAGATTACGACCCAGGGGAGTCCGCGGCCATCGCAGTCGGCTGCTAGCCACGCCCCCACCAATGTTATTTTTAATATTATATTTAACTGTAATAGCACCTTTTCTGTTTTACTGTGAGTATTATCCTGTATGGTCTTAATTAACTGAAGCAGGCAAGTTGCTCCCCACGCCACCACACAGCCGCCAGCTGCCTCGTTTCCTTTTGCTGCCTGCCGCCATCTCCCTGCTGCATTCCGCCATCTCCCGCTCCTTCCTTCCCGCCGCTGCAACCCTGCGGCCCCACCCCCCGATCACCATTGGCCACCCCGCTCCTGCCTCCGAGCTGCTCCTCCCTCCCTTTCCAGCTCTTATGGAGGCCGCGCAGCAGCCGCGTGCAGAGGGCGGTGCACCAAAGGCAAGCCTGTCTGCGCCCATCCGCGCCTGTACCACGCCCAGCGCCAGAACCCCTGGACCCCGCAAACGCCACAACACCAGACTCCGCTACGATGCCAGCACCCTCTACGCACTCATCGCCGGCCAAAACCACACCTGCATCCAAGCCGCCCCGAAACGAACTCACGGACCTTTCTCCTGCCACACCTGCAGCTTCACCTGCGACAGAACCACCAATCCTACAAGGACTGGACCCAACCACCTCCGCTGCATACTCCTCAACACCCGCTCCGCACGCAACCATGCCTTCAAGCTCTGGGATCTGCTCAAAACCTCCGCCCCAGACGTGGCCTTCCTGACCGAGACCTGGTGGAATGACTCATCGGTGCCCGACATCGCCATAGCCATCCCGGACGGCTACAAGTTCACCCGCAGGGATCGCGCCAACGGAATCAGAGGAGGAATAGCCATCATCCACAAGTCCACCCTCAAGGTCGCCACCCACGCAGACGACACCCTCAACACCGCCGAACACCTGCACTTCCGGATCCACACCGACCCCAACACCACCCTCAGAGGAACACTCATCTACAGACCACCCGGACCCCGGGCTCAATTCAGCGACACCCACGTCGCCTTCGACCACACCACCGAACGCCACTGGACCGACCACCTCTGCATCCATTTCACCTTCAAAAAACCAACCAGGCACCACCGCACCCAATAGCTGCCTCACCGCTGCTAGAGCAAAGTCACTGAAGAACAGCTGATCACCACCCTTGCCCAGAACCCACCCACTGACCCCACCAACCCAGACGCCGCCGCCCGCAACCTCAGACAGCGGATTGACGACTGCGCTTACACCCTCGCCCCACTCAAGAAACCCTCCAACAACCACGCCAGCAAGAGAGCCACCTGGTTCACCGATGAGCTGCAGACCTCCAAACGCGCCTGCCGGAAACTGGAGAAGATATGGCTCCACAAACGCACTCCGGACTACCACGCAGCCCACAAGGACGCTACTGGCAGACATCACCACCTCATCAGAATAGCCAAGAGATCCTCCTTAAAAGACCGCCTGGATAACAACGCACGCGACAGCAAAGAGCTCTTCAGCATCGTAAAGGAACTCTCCAACCCCAGCGCCAACGCCAACGACATACCGCCCTCACAAGAACTGTGCAACTCACTAGCCATCTTCTTCCACCGCAAGACCGCCAACATCCATGACAGCTTCAACACCATGACCGCCCCAAGTATGCCAGACCCCACCTCTCCTGTAAACACCACCAGTGCCAACCGCCTGACCACCTGGTCCAACGTAAACGACGGCGAGACACGCAAGGTCATGAACTCCATCCACTCAGGTTCTCCGTCAGACCCGTGCCCACACCACGTATTCAACAAAGCAGACGCTGCCATCGCACCTCAACTACGGAAGGTCATCAACATCTCCTTCGAAACAGCGACATTCCCGGAAAGCTGGAAATACGCCGAAATTAATGCCCTCCTCAAGAAGCCCAAGGCAGACCCCAAGGACCTCAAGAACTTCCGGCCCATCTCCCTGCTCCCGACAAAGGTCATCGAGAAAATCGTCAACATGCAACTGGCCCGCCACCTGGAAGACAACAACATCGTGGACCTGTCCCAGTCCGTGTTCAGACGAAACCACAGCACCGAGTCAGCCCTCATCGCCGCCACGGACGACATCATGCGCCAACTAGACAACGGCGAAACATCAGCCCTCATCCTCCTGGACCTGTCAGCTGCCTTCGACACGGTCTGCCATCGCACTCTAAAGACACGCCTCCTAGGAGCCGGAATCCAAGAGAAGGCCCTTGACTGGACCACGTCCTCCCTCTCCGGCAGAACCCAGAGTGTCCACCTCCCGCCCTTCCGATCCGTGGCCACCGACATCATCTGCGGCATCCCCCAGGGCTCACCCCTCAGCCCGACGCTGTTCAACGTCTACATGGCCCCCCTCGCACAAGTGGTCCACCAACACGACCTCAACATCATCTCCTACGCCGACGACACCCAGCTCATCCTCTCCCTCACCAAGGACCCGCACACTGCCAAAACCATCCTCCACGAGGGAATGAAGGCCGTCGCCGACTGGACGAAGAACAGCCGTCTGAAGACGGAGGTACTCATCCTCAGACCCACCCCCTCAGCCTGGGACGACTCCTGGTGGCTGACCGCACGAGGAACAGCACCGACACCCACCAACCATGCACGCAACCTAGGATTCATCCTCGATTCCTCCCTCTCCATGTCTAAACAGGTCAACGAAGTCTCCTCCTCCTGCTACAATACCCTCCGCATGCTTGGCAGGATCTACAAGTGAATCCCGACCGAAACAAGAAGAACGGTGACACAGGCCCTCGTCAGCAGCAGACTGGACTACGGCAACGCACTCTACGCAGGAATCCCAGCCAAACACCTACGACGACTACAACGCATCCAAAACGCCTCCGCCCGACTGATCGTCAACGTCCCCCGCCGCAGCCACATCACCCCCCACCTGAGAGACCTACACTGGCTCCCCATCGACAAGAGGATCACCTTCAAACTCTTCACCCACACACACAAAGCACTCCACAACGCCGGAGCAGCCTACCTGAACAGCAGACTCAGCTTTTACATCGCCACCCGCCAGCTCTGCTCTGCCAGCCTCGCCCTCGCCGCTGTCCCCGGCATCCAACGAACAACCTCCGGCAGCAGATCCTTCTCCTACCTCGCCGCCAAGACCTGGAATACCCTCCCTACCCACCTACGGCAGACCCAAGACTACTCGCCTTCAGAAGACTTCTCAAGACCTGGCTCTTCCAGCAGTAGCTGCACCCCCTTCCCTCAGCGCCTTGAGACCCTCACGGGTAAGTAGCGCGCTTTACAAGTACTCTGATTGATTGATTGATTGAAGCATGAGAAATAAACTTGAAACACGAGTAAGTTGGTAGGTAGCCCCCCTCTGGATCAGACAAAAAAGGCTTTGCTCAGAACTATGAATCTTCAAAACTAGGCATCCTGTTAACAATCCAAGATAGTATTCCCATGTCATTACAGAGGTTATGCACGGTACGCCCTCCTATGTCAAAGAACAAGCTCTTGGCCTTGACTTTATCATGGACAGACACTACATTAGTGTACCAGCTATGCAAAAATAAAAAATAGGCTTCCAGTTTAACAAACTGTCAGGCACTCAGGGCTAGGAGACATGCCTGTCAACCATGCAGGTTGTGTGTGTGTGTTTATCTATATCTATATATACATACTAGCAGCCCGTCCCGACGTTGTCCGGGTATGAATTGCTGCCGGCCAGTAGTATATTGTTATGTAGGATTTTGTTTTGATAGCATTTCTTATCTATGACAGGCCTGTGAAACGCACCGATTCACAGTGCACTGCTGATGCAATTAAGAGTGCGCGTTCAGTAGTATGTGAACTCGAGTTTCCCTACTTTATTTTTCCTTGCAATATTATATAGCGCGAACTCGACAACATGGCATGAGCACAATTTACATTACAGAAGAACACATTCATTTGTGGTAGGCACGGGAAGACAAAGCGATTTGACTGGAATCACAGGATATTGAGCTGATGCCGAGATTCGAACGTAGCTCTCCAGCTCTAAAGTTCGCAATTCTAGAACTTGTGGCGGGAGGTGTGTCTAAAAGTGTTTGTCGGTGCTGGCCATCAATGAGAGAGACCTGTGTATTTTTCAAATCGGTGATGAAAAAATATGAGTATGTTGCTGGAGATGTGTGCCACCAATGTACTTACCGGGGAGGGTAAACACCCATTATTCCGCAACTTTCTTTCCGCATACTATCACTCCGCATACTTTCATTTTGAAAGTACCATGACTCCGCAATGCCATTATAACGCATGGCATTACATTTTATATGCTTTTACCACGCATACATTTACAACGAAATTCGTTGTAAATGCATGAATGGTAAAAGCATGTTTTTTTTTAATGTTTGGATAAGGTAAGTATGGGTATAGGGGTATATGTTTTGGGGTACTGAGGTATATGTTTTGGGGTGTTTTGGTATTTTAAGGCATCAGATATAGTTTTGGATTTTGGGGTTCAGGGGTATATTTAGGGTTCAGGGGTAGGTTTGGGTTTTGGGGTACAGAGTTATTTTCATGGTTCAGGGCTAGGTTTGGGTTTTGGGGTACAGGGGTATTTTTAGGGTTCAGGGGTAGGTTTGGGTTTTGGGGTACAGGGGTATTTTAAGGGTTCAGGGCTAGGTTTGGGTTTTGGGGTACAGGGGTATTTTTAGGGTTTAGGGATAGGTTTGGGTTTTGGGGTACAGGGTATATTAAGATGGGTTAGTGTTTAAGGGTGTTGGGGTATTTTAAGGAGTAAGGGTGGGTTACGAGTATGGGGTGCAGGGGTATTTAAAGGGAGCAGGGTGGACAGCCGGAGCTGGAATGTACGGACCTGGGAAGAAAAAACAATGAAATATTGGGCACAACGCTCATTTTTTTTTTCCGTAATCCCGCGCCCCGCACACGCTCACGCCCCCAGAACACGATATGAGACCTGGCATGAAGGGCGGAACGTACCACATGCCCCCAGTGTTTGTCACGTCCCCAGCACACGACCACAGCACAACGCAGACACGCCCACAAGGGACTACTTTGCTGCCACGGTTCTTTTACCTTTTAAATGTATATGGTGGGCGTCTGCATAGCCTATGTCCTTCTGCTGCAACTGCCCTTTCCAACGCTGTATTGGGTGTTGTGATTGGTGCTGTGGTTCCTGAGATTACCCGCCTCAAAGGTTTGGGCTCTCTCTTTATTATTTTAGTATGGATATGTATATGTATATATATATATATATATATATATATATATATATACATACATATATGTGTATATATATATATATACACACACACACACACACACACACACACACTGAAAAAACAAAGGTTAAAGAGATGTTATAGTTAGGTGAAACGCTCACTTAAACCATACCGTATTAAACAAACAACCACAGAAATTCACCAGTTATAGTTATCTCAAGTAACTATAACTCACGTCACCGCCATGCACAGTTTGTCATCAATTATGTAATTTCAAATGCTGCAGTGATGTTATCAATGACGTCATAGAAAATGTAATGAGTGATGTGAGGTCATAAGTAGTGTAGAACTCCCTAGCAGGCCTAGGGGGCAGGGTAAGCGTACCCACCTCCCTTTTATCTTAATTTTTGTTTTTACAGGACTCACAACGAATAAAAAAAAACTAAAAGCACTTAAATATGCCGGTTATAGATTATTCAACTAACTTCAACTTGCACCCCATAACTTATAGGTGAATGTATATAATATAACTGGTGTATTTCAGTGTTTTTTTAATGTTCATATCTCATTTCAAGACCTAACTATAACATTACTTTGACCTTTGTGCTTTTTCAGTGAATTTCTTGTTTTTCTTAACCCAAGTTAAAGTCTTAGCACATAACATAACTATAGCATCACTGTAAATGGGTTTTTTCCAGTGAATTTCAGTTTTGTTAATCATATTGTACACTGGGCCAACGCCCAACCCTTCGTGGGCAGCCAAATCCCACTTCGCTCAAAGTTTGTCTACCAAAATATAAAACAAATCAACAACGATGAGGGAAACACTTCGTATGCACTGGTGAGATATTTTTGTAGTAATCCAATTGAATATCATTCGTCACAAACGCTCAACTTCCCATGGCCCACCGTTAAGACCATTCCAATGTCAACTATGAAATAGTAATGAAAGGAGCGTCCAATTCAAAGAAAAACAGTCAACAAATTGTTGAAGTTCATGCAAATTTACTCTTTTTCTTTATTTTTCAGTAGTTCAAAGCAAAAAGTATTCAGGAGGTCCAAATTCAAATTCCAACAAAAATGCTCGTTTCAATATATGAATCCAATCAATATGGCAAATGTTCCATTCAAATCATAAAATTCCATAGAAAAACAGATTTCCTGTTAACCGCAGCCTACACGTTTCATCCTCCTAAGGACATCATCAGGGCTTATGTAATTGTAAATTCTTCTGGGGGTCGCGTAACTAGTTAGCATGGAGGAGTCTCGTTCGTTATCGGAATTAACCAGACAAATCGCTCCACCAACTAAGAACGGCCATGCATCACCACTCACAGAATCAAGAAAGAGCTATCAATCTGTCAATCCTTTCCGTGTCGTGGCAGCCCAGAGGCTTGATTCTGAACAAAGAAAATCCTAAAGGCAATAATGGCCAAATGCAATTGGCAGTGGCAGAGGGGAGCCAAGCTGCTTTGGCTCTTGAGGAGTATACATTGGTAGTTGAAGAAAGAACTGCAGCTCTCACCTAACATGAGCAAAAGGCAGCACTGACTCAAGAATATTGGTTGGAACTTAACGCCCAAACCCCCCACCCCAGCACCCTGCGCTTATGTTAGCAGTAAGAGCATAATGAGTGAAACAGCACTAATGGGAAAGTCAAAACTCCCCCAATGATGGAAGTTAGGCAATAATCCATAACCAGAGCCACTGAGATCATACAGCAAGGGAGGACCAATGTGTGCAGCCCAGTGACGAATATGCCTTTCCTTGGGTGACAAGAAAAGACACATTATGCCGCATGTTGGGGCTAGTTCTGTAACATTTGTATTTCATTTCTTTTCATTTTAATGCATATTAATACAGTCTGGGCAAACGTTTTACCTCATTAGAACACTTTTAGCACCAAGATGCAGCAATCATCACATGACAGGTGAGCAGTTAATCTTTGCAAAAGGTCTTGCACTGTGCAGCACTGTGTGTTGCACTTTGACATAGTAACATTTGATCCTTTGGAGCTAACAGTTTTTTACTCTGCAAATTTTCCAGTAGATGTTGGATTACATGGCATGTGGGGATGAATCCACAATTGTGTGGAAAATACAGTCAGTGCTGAATAGCATAATTTCAGCTCTCTGCTTAAAATTAACCGTACAATTTGATCATGAAAGTTGCACCATCATTGAGTAGTCTCTGAGCTCACTGATCACAGAGAGCTTTACAGGAAGGCTGACGTGCACCAGCATGTAAATGTCCAAAAAGTCCTAAGCATAGAAACACCAGCGGGGTGTATCAGGATATTCATAGATGATCCCAGATATGAATAATAAGAATACAGATGGGTATCAAAGGAGAGAGGGGCTCTACCCCCAACTCCCCCATGGAAAAAGGGCAGTTGCTTTGACTGCTTGCAGCCGGTAACAAGACAGGAGAATCCTACTGTCTTTAGATACCCCCATATGTGGGCTGCCACAAGCAATTACCAGTTTGGAACTGGGAGTAGCCCCCAGATGCATCAAAGTTATGTTTTGCGAGTCCTTAATAGCGAATTTTAAGGATTCGCTATTAAAGACTCGCAAAATGGGATGCATGTAGGAATCGCAATGTTATTTGCGATTCCTACTGATTCCTTATTTGCGATTCGCTAATTGCTAATCGCAAATAAGGAATGGCTTTCCCATTCATTCCTATGGGCCTAAAGGCCCACTGGAATGAATGGGGAGTCATTCCTTATTTGCGATTAGCAATTAGCGAATCGCAAATGTGCCGCAATTTCAAGGGTGCCAGGGTGAAATGGTAATGTTCACTGGTGTTGCGCACACACATGTCCCAAGGACATGTGTGTGTGTAATATACAACTTAGAAAAATGCACTAAAGTGCATATTTCTAAGTTTTTGCTACTTACCACGTAGTTTGACTTCGCGGTAAATAGCGACCCCAGATTGCGAATTCGCAATCTTGGAATGGTTCATGCATTGCATTTAAGGAATCGCAAATTGCGATTCTTTAAATGCAATCGCAATTTGAGAACTCGCAATTATTTGCGAATTTTTAAATTGCGAGTGCATGAACCCTTGATGCATCTCAAATGCCATTTTTGCAGGCGCAAACCGCCGAATTTCGCGATTCGCACCGTTTGCGCTCGCAAAAATGCTTGATGCATCTACCTGTAGGTGATTTCTCAGAAGTTGGATGTGGAGTACACCCTAGTGTTCCTTAGTTGGAGTCAGATCCTGAGAGAAAATTGGTGAGAGAGTACTGAACTGAATACTGAATGTCAACCCAGGAAGTTCTGGACTCCCTCAGCCTCAGAGTACAGACCCTGTTTTAGGATGTGATTTCTGAGATGACAGAATTGAGGGCTACAACTTGGTTTTGTAGTTACACACCATAGAGTACCAGGGCACCAAAGAGGTCTCAGAGGTGTCCCCTAGCCGACAGCTGCGAAGCAGAGTAGAGGTTTGTCTAAGGTTATCAGCATGACCCTCAAGGAAGACATTCAGGGACCCAGGTGAGATATACCCCCACATGCATCAACCTATTTAGGAAGTGCAAACGGTGCGAATCGGTAAATTCGGCCGTTTGCACTTCCTAAATACGTTTTTGGGATGCATTAAACAATTCGCTATTTTTTGCATTTCTTAAAAATGCAAATGCAATTAAGGAATCGCATTTGTGCGATTCCTTAAATGCAATGCATCAATTTGTAAAAAATAGCGAATTTTGAAATTGGACGTGCAAATTAACACGAGGTTGACCCTCGTGTTAATTTGCGAAATTTTAAAAAAAAGCAAAAAAATGCATTTTTTAAACTTGCATGTTACAGACACACATGTCCTTAGGACATGTGTGTGTGAAACATGCACTTGAAAATACATTACAGGGGTGCAGGGGGGGGTCCTTTGGACCCCCCTCTGCACCCTTGCAATGCATCAACAAATTGCGAGTGCAAAAAAAAAAAAAAAGCAAAACGGCATTGATTCCTATGGGCCTCTAGGCCCATAGGAATCAATGTAATGCCATTCCTTAATTGCGATTCGCAATTAAGGAATCGCAATTTCCGAAAATTAAGAAATCCTAAAAACTTTTAGGATTTCTTGATGCATAGGATTTTGCATTTCCTAAATAGCGATTCCTTAATTTTCGCTATTTAGGAAATGCAAAATCCTACATTGATGCATGTGGGGGAATGATCCCAGGGTTGGGTGCACCGAATGCTGCCCTCACTGAAGAAGAGCAGCACAATGCTCCAGGGGTCTCCTGAGGAACCGACACACAGTGAAGTACATTGACAGCAGCTATCGGTTATCCTGTCACAGAAGATGCAGTTGTGCAATACAGCATGGCAGCATGAGGATTAAAAAACAAGTTACTTACCTGTACACTGTGGTTCTCCAGTATTGATATTTTTATAGATTCACATTTTTTATTCTTCCCCCACAGTAACAGTAAAATAGCAGTATAAAGCTAAAAGGACAATCTCCCTTGAGAATCAACAGTATTTAGTAACCAGTTAACCTCATTAAAGAACATCCGAACTCCAGCCAATCACATCGCAGACCC
The DNA here is from genome assembly GCF_964261635.1 of Lissotriton helveticus. Classification (NCBI taxonomy): domain Eukaryota; kingdom Metazoa; phylum Chordata; class Amphibia; order Caudata; family Salamandridae; genus Lissotriton; species Lissotriton helveticus. The sequence continues at coordinate 172,300,870 of NC_136061.1, forward strand.
CTGAGTATCCATCTCCTGCAGAGCCACCTTACCTCTGATATCGAGCACGAGTGTAGTTAGTCAAATAAAAGCGGTATGGAAGGGCGCACCTGTAAGGGGAGGGAGGAGGGCCGCATATGAATCTATAAAAGATATCAATACTGGAGAACCACAGTGTACAGGTAAGTAACATGTTTTTTTCTCCAGTATTGTATCTTTTATAGATTCACCTGCTTGAATCAGACTAGTAAGCAATACTTAATCACAATCGGAGGTGGAAAAGACAGGTGAACCATCCCACCATGCAACATAGTGCCATCACCTGAAGTGAACCAAGCAACTTAACTTTCACAGTTATAAAATACACATATATCTATATATATCAGAATCACACCTCTCCAAAAGAAGCATCTATATATATATATGTATATATATATATATATACACACACATGAATATGATTTGGCAGAGATAATAATAATAACCATAATAGTAATAAACATAATAATGATAATAAGAATTCTTAATAAACTTCAGCAACCAGGGCTTATCTTAGGCCAACCGCAGCATACGTCTTTTGCAAAGTAACCAGGCAATAGTGCCTTGTAAAGGTATGGACACTTGTCCATGTCACTGCCCTGCAGATGTCTGGCAGGGACACACCGGCAAACAGGGCTGAGAACGTTGCCATCTTCCTCGTGGAATGAGCGGTCTCTTTGGAAGCAAGAGGGTGACCCGCCCTTTCGTGGCAGAAGGTTACACTAGAAGAAACCCAGTGAGCAATCAAAGCTCTAGTCAAAGTCCTGCCCTTCCTGGGGGCAGAGAAGGCAATGAGCATTTGAGTAGATTTGCAGAAAGATTTAGTCCTTTGAAGGTAAAACTTTAAACATCGTTTGATGTCCAAACAATACAGAGTTCTCTCTGCTGGTGTAGACGGAGCAGGAAAGAATGAAGGCAGGACCACAGGTTCATTCAGATGTAATGTGGTAGGTACTATGGGTATGAACGAGGGATTAGTGTGTAGCACCACTCTATCCTGCTAGAATTGAAGATAAGGTTTAGGTGCTGTAAAGGCTTGAATTTCACTAATACATATAGCCGACGTGGTAGCTAAGAGAAAAGCCACCTTCCAAGATAGAAATGTTATGTCACACATGTGAATTGGCTCGAATGTCGCTTTTATGAGATGAGACAACACAATGTTCAATTGCCAGAGCACCAGAGCAGGTCGAACCAGTGGGTTGGCTCTTAAAAGGCCTTTCATAAATTCCTTCACTAACCTGCCGGACCATAGGGACGTCTGGTTCGAACGTCTCCCATACCTTGAATTTGCGGCCAAAGGGACATTACCGAGGAATGAGAGAGGCCAGCTTTTCCTAGCGACAAGAGATATGGCAAAACCTCTTCTAGAGATAAAAAGAGCGGATGGTATCAGTGATTTTCAGACCAGGAGCAGAATCTTTTCCATTTGGCTGAGTAACACTTGACCGTGGAGGGAGCACAGACCTTATTAAGAATGAAACAGCACTGCTCAGAAATATCTATGTCCTCAAATTCAGTGTGGTGAGGAGCCAGGCCGTCAAGTGAAGAGATTGAATTTGCGGATAAATCACCTGGTCTTGGTCCATAGAAAGTAGACGTTCTGTTCTGAAGGATGAAGATGAACTGCAGAGACTTCTGATAGGGGAAACAGCTTGGTTAACCAGTATTGCTGTGCCCACGCCAGGGCAATGAGAATGATGCGGCAAGGTTCACGTTTCATTTTTTGCAGGACCTTGGGTATCAGTGTGAATGGAGGGAATGGGAAGGCAAAGGTCCCTTCCCAGGAGAAATAAAAGGCGTTCCCTAGGGAACCTGGTTGAGGAAATCTGTTGGCATAGAACTCACATTTTTTGTTGAGTAATGTAGCGAACAGATCCAGGGTTGCCGATCCCCAACACTGATAAATTCCTCTGAGTTGAACGATGTCCAATTCCCATAAGTGACACTCCTTGGAATCTCTGCTGAGCAAATCAGCCCATTCGTTGAGCACCACTGGAACATGTTGGACCTGTAATGAGATATTGTGGTGAACCAACCAATTCCAAATTTTTTGCGCCAAACTTGAGAGAGCAGGCGATCTCGTCCAACCCCTTGTTTCTGTAGGTAAAACATTATGGTTGTCTTGTCCGTGCGGATAAGGATTCAAGAACCTTTAATCCTTGAAAGGAATGAATTTTGCCCTAGAAATACTGCCTTCAGCTCCAACAGGTTGATTTGGCATAGAGATTCCTGATCCGACCACTTACCCTGAACTTAAAGCTCCTGGTGGTGAGCACCCCATCCCTCCATGGAGGCATCCATTGTCATGACCATCAGAGGCTCTGGTGGAAGGCAGGATAGGCCTTGTGAAAGATTGCTTTTGACTTTACACCAGAACATCACCCTGACCATCTAAGGCGTGACTGAAATAATGCTTGAACCCATTGGGCAACAAGCTGGTCCTGGAGAGGCCTCATCCGCAACCGACAGTGAGGAATCAGTGGAATGCAAGAAGACATCATCCCCAACATCGATTTGTAAATCCTCACATAAACCAACTTTTTTGAAGAAAGGGACTGAACCATCTTTAGAAGAAAAGAAATTATTTCTTCTGGGGCAATGGCCATTGAGAGGTCTGTGTCTAATCTCGCTCCCAGAAACACCAGACACCTGGAAGGAAGGAGCGAAGACTTCTCTTTGTTGAGATTGAGACCCAGAGAGCGAAAAAGGTGAAGACAGGCATTCGTGGACTTTTTCACACCCGGAAATGTCGGACCCTTGATTAACCAATCGTCCAGGTAGGGATGACCTGGTGACCGGAATGCCGGAGAAAGGCTGCTCGTTCTTTAGCTCACTTCGTCACCCTAGTTCAGACCCACCATATGCAAATCAGTCTTGACCCTTTACCTCATGGGAACAGTCCAGCCAGAACTGCCAGGTCTATTCCTTCCTGACCGGAAACAAGCATCCTGGGACCGGTTTTGGGGTAACACCCCTCATAAGCCAGGCTAGTTTAAATCAAGTGGCGAAGTGAGCCGGGACCCATGTCTGGCCATACCCTGCCAACTTAGTGCGAACAAATCAAACACAAGGAGATGATGGACGGAGCACTGAAACTTTTCAGACACTCACCCCCAGTCACAATTAGATCTGGGTTGAATCCATCATTGTTTTTTAGCTCACTTTGCCACCTCAGTTCAGACCCAGCCATATGCAAATCAGTCTTGACCATGTACCTCATGGAAACAGTCCAGCCCGAACTATAAGGCCAGGTTCTCCCTGGACCGGAAACAAGCATCCTCGGACCGGTTTCGGGGTAACACCCCTCATCTTCCAGGCTAGCTTGAATCTAGTGGCAAAGCGAGCAAGGGACCTACATTGTAATTGCTTCTGTGGTTCATCTCAGCTTGCCTCACTGGGGCAAGGAATGAGTTCAGGAACTGACATCAACACCTTGGTTAGTGCCTAATTGCACTACTCAAACTCATCAGCAACTTAATCAATACCTCTCTCTCAAGCGGTCTCATCCCTCAGTCGCTAATCATCATATCCTTCTTCTCTCGCCAGCTATAGACCAATCTCCAGCCTAACATGTGTTGCCAAGGCACTCGAAACAGAAGTGGCACACCAACTCTCCTTTCACATGGCAGCTCATGGTCTCTCTACTTTCAATCAGTCTTCAGACCTGAAAGGGGCACACCATCTAGGCTTCTAGACATCCGAGATGACATTTAGAACAAGGCTTGCATTGTGCCTTAATCCTTCTGGACCTCTCAGGACCATCACTACCTCTGACCATCATGTCTTTTTTGACAGCTTGAATCTGACAGCTGGCATACATGAGACTGTGTTATCTTGCTTTTTCTCCTTCTAAACCTCACTCCTCAAGTGAAACTGGTCCCATTCCTCTCAGGTGAAATTGGGCCCATTCCTCTCCTCATCTACTGGAGTCTCCTGTGGTGTCCCGCAAAAATGAGCTTCATCACCTGTACTGTTCAATGTTTTCATGACTCCCATCACTAGGATCTTTAACTCCTACATCTTAGTATATCATATGTACACTGATGTTAGCCAGTTACATATCAAGCTTCACAACAATGCTGACAGCTCAGTGAAAGTCTTGTACTGCTGCATCAGGGGATAAAGAATAAATAGCTGTCTGTAACTGAATCGCGAGAGTACCAAAATACTGTTTATGGGATACGTCTCTTGGACCTATTTTCCTTTCTCTTGGCATGAGTTCTTGGGCACCCCCACTCTCCAGACAGTGGAAAAAGAGTGCAGCATGGATGGGCTATTCCACAATAGTCTTTCCTCCTTTATACGTAAATCATGTAAACCCTATCTCAATAGTTGCCTTCCACCATTTGTGTATACTTCAAGGTATCTATCTTCCTCTACTTCACTTCAACCAGACAATTGCCATTCTACTCAAAGTGGTGATACCCTGCATCAACGATAGCAACTACATTGACATCTCCAATAAATATTTACCTTATCTATACCTGGTGCAGAATTATGCTGCATGCCTCCTGTTTAGTCTGAATCTCTGCGACCAAATTACACCGGCAATACAGTCCCTCCATTTGAAACCCCTACTCCTCGTCCACAAAGCAGGCATCAGGGATCACCAGACTACTTTTGTAAAAATAAAAGAAGTTTGAACACAGGGCCCTTAACATACAAGAATCATCCATATGAAACTCCCTCAATAAAGCATCTAAGACTTGAATTTGACTTCATCAGATTCAGAAGACTGCTAAAAACTCACAAACTATTGGATGCTTAACCTTTCTCTGATGCCTTCCCCGAGCCCGACCTAGTCAGGTTGGATGCCTAAAACCAGCACCCATCAACTGTCAACTTTTTCTGTGCAGTGAAACATCTGCTTTTCACTTGTTATGGCACCACTTGGTTTAGAATCACTGTCACCCTACACATTTGAGGAGACTCTAATCCAGTGGTCTCCAACCTTTTCTGTAATAAGAGATATGTTTGTTCTATGAAAATGCCCAAGCTACTGATATTGTTAGAGTTGTAATAGGGAACATCACACAAGATTATATTAGTGGGCACCATATGCAAAAATACAAGCGGTGATCACCTCAGTGCAACAGGCACAGGTGCCATAAGTAAAGTTTAAAAATGCTTTGTCAATAGAAATAACTTGTTGTACTGTGGGCTGGGAGGCCATATATATGGTGTCATTTTTTACCTATGTGGTGCGGGGAGTAGGGTGCGGGCGCCCATGCATGTTGTGCATGATACTATCAGGTTATAAACTATCCTCGGTCAGGGGTCGCTGCGGCAGGGGAGCGTGCTGCCCGCTGTCTCGGGGTGCCCCTGCTGCTGGTGGCGGGGTGCTTTGCTCATGGGGGTCTTCCGCTGCATGGTGTTTGGATGCATGGAGCAACATTGCCCAGTGCATGGAGATGTGATGCTTTCCCGCAGCTTCTCCGATGCCTAGCACACAGGCCTCCCACGTATCAATATCTGTGAGTCCCATGACCTCTAGTAAGGTGGCATGAATCGTAGCCCAGTATGAGTGGAGCGCTGGGCACCCTCAGAACATGTGGCTGAAGGACGCACACGGTACCGGACATCTAGGGCATGTAAAACGCGTTTTGTGGTAATAGCGTTGGAGGCGTTCAAGGGTGAGACATGCGCGGTGTAAGATATGGTATTGTATGTTTTTGAAACGGTAATTAGGGGACACCTTTTTTTGGAGAGGGGTGAGGGAGATCGCGCCCAGCTTGCGTACCGCTCTATTTAACCATGTCACTAGATGACGGCCTGGACCCATCTGCAAGATTGCATGTAATACTGGATGTGTGGGAGGCTCCGGGTCGATAACATGCCACATGCGACGACAATCTTCCAGCAGTTCTCTATGTGTGAGGAATCGTCCATTGGGAAGATCTGTGTCGGCAGCTAGTTCCGGGAATGTTTGCAACTGCCCATTTACAAACAGGGCACCCACTTCGGTGACTGTGTGATCAGTCCATATGCGTAGCGCACGCTCTGTGTAATGATAACGCCCTCTAGGGAAGCCCACCAGCGGTTGTATGGGGGAATACATAGGAACAGTACGGCACATGGTGTGTATGCTTTTCAAACATGTGCGCGCCACTGTCATCTGGAGAGGGCAGTTCTGAATGGGTTTGGCGACTGGCAGCAGCATGCAGTATATGTTGGGGGCTGTGATCTGTCCCATCAGAGTATGTGTTTCAGTCATAGCGCTCCCTGCCGTCCAGCGCATTACTCATTGTAGCTAGGCTGCCAGGAAATATGCTTCGAAGAAGGGTGCTCCTAAGCCCCCCCCCCCGAGCCATGGGCACTTGTAATTTGGCAAGGGCTATTCGCCTTCTGACGGACCCCCAGATCAATGTTACAAGGAGGGCCTCCAGCTCACGGAAGGAGCGGGAAGGAACCACCGATAGGTATGGTAACCGTGGAACTAGGATAATCTTGGCCAATGCAATTTTCCCTATGGGAGCTAGTGGGAGTTCCTTCCAGAGGTTCACCGAAGCCCGAACCCCAGCGAGCACCCTGCGATGGTTACCCTCATATATGTCCTGAGGCGAGTGATAGGGCCTAATGCCCAGGTAACGGACTGCATCCGAGCTCCATGGTATCTGCAGGTTACCTATTAGCAGGTGCTGAGGCGGGAGATCCCGCGAGAGTGGGTACATTGTGGACTTAGCCCAGTTGACCCTAAGCCCTGCCACCCTCTTGAAGTCCCGCAGAGTGTCCAAAATGGGAGTGAGGTCTAAATTGATGTCACAAACGTAAATGAGCACATTGTCGGCATATAGCGCCACTGTGTGGACTGTATCCTCGATAGGAATAGCCCATGTCTCTCCCTCCTGCCAAGACGGATCGCAAGTGGCTCCATCGCTATCGTGAAGAGTAGGGGAGAAAGCGGGTCACCTTGCCTAGTGCCTCTGAGGATTGGGAACGACGACGACATGTACGGCCCCATCTTCACCCTGGAGCACGGGTTAGTGTATATGAGTTTAGTATATGCCAGCAGATGTGAGGCTACTCCCATCTGTTGCAGGACCCCAAAGAGGTTTGGCCAACTCAGGGTGTTGAAAGCCTTTTCAAGGTCCAGGACCAGGCACGCCGCGCATTACAAATGTCCGCCCACCTGGTCCTGTATATGAAACAGGCATCTAATGTTATAGGAGGTGCTTCTATTTGGCACAAGCCCACATTGATCTGGGTGTATCAGGGTTGAGAGGAGCGCGGTGTATCTTTCTGCTAGTATTTTTTCAAAGATTTTATAGTTTGCTGGCAGGAGGGCTATCGATCAATATGATCCTACGAGGTGTGGGGGTCCCTGTCCGGTTTAGGAATAGAGGCTATTACTGATTTGTTCATGGTCTGTGGGAGAGCTCCATGCTCTAAGGCTGATTGATATACCTTTACCAGTTGCGGCACCAGGTGGGTGGAGAATGTATGATAAAACACTAGGGGAAGCCGTCTGAGACCCACCCATACAATATTGTTAACTTGGAACATTCCCAGTGTTTCCAGTACTGAGACCCACACAGAAGATATTGCTAACTTGGAACATTCCCAATGTTTCCAGTACTGAGACCTACGCAGACGATATTGCTAACTTGGGACATTCCCAGTGTTTCCAGTACTGAGACCCACGCAGACGATTGTGTAACTTGGAACATTCCCAGTGTTTTTAGTACTGAGACCCACACAGACGATATTGCTAACTTGGAACATTCCCAATGTTTCCAGTACTGAGACCGATGCAGACGATATTTGTAGGAGAGTAGGGTCTGCTATCCTATGGTCACCCCAATTTTTGCTTTTTGCTTCACTGGTTTTCGACTTAATGTGGCTGTGGGCCTGCTAATCAGACCCACAGCCTGCTGTTCTCTCTCTAAATTCACAGACATGTACTATAGGTACATAACCAATTTGGTACTGGACACCTTGTCAGCCCCTATACAGTGCACTATAGGTGCCATGGGCATAGGTGCATCCAAGGCCTACCAGGGGCTGCAGCATATCTTTTGCCACCCCTGGCTGGTACTTAAATCGACACAACTGGCTGTTCACACAGCTGGGGCAAGGTGGTGTAATCACCCCTTGCTTAGATATAGTATACCTATGTCTAAACCTATATCTGGACACATATATACCTATAAATCACTCCTATGGCAGGCCTTTACAATCCTGGAGGCAGAGTGCTTGGTTTTATGTGAGATGGTGCTCTAGCATGAGCTGAGCCTGTCTGCAGTGTTCGGAACCATTTCCTTACTGCTGTTCCAGTGATACTGCCATACCATATACTCTTAAGTGCATTATAATCCTCGCGGTTATTGCTAACTTTGGTTTGGCTTTATCAAAACATGTCATGTTTGGTGTCATACATTTTGGAATACTACCCCCTCGCCAGTTCTGGCGACGGGGGTAGCATTCCACCCTTCTAGAGGGAGAAGACATGTTACTTTACTGAAAACGCGGTTAATCCTAACCAGAGCCCCAGCATCACAAAATGGATGCTGCTGCCACAGACACATGCCTGACCTCCTGCTGCTGGCCGAAACCTTGCAGAGGACGCCTGGACAAAGAGTTTCCTGTCACAGGGAGGTGTCACACCACCCCAGACAGGAGATAGTGGATTGTAGCAGGGAGGGTTGAAAGAAACTAGACACTGCCTGGGCGCACAAGGTGTCCCTGGGCAGATTCCAGTCAAACCGGTTCTGGGGCCATCCAGCCCCAGTCCTGGTGGCAAACTGGACAAAGGAAAGGGGTGTAACCACCCCCTTCCTGGGTCCCACCCATAGGAGGGACCTAGCAGGTAATCCAGCCCCCAGATTTGGAATATAGGTGGGAGCAGTGCCAATGCACATCAGATTATCCTGACTGAAACTTATGAAACGAAACTCTGGACCCTTCGGCATCCCACTCGACGTGGAAGACTGAAGAATCTCCCTTGTGGTCAAGGAGTGACCACCCTGTGCAAACAGGCCCCATCCAGCACCACGACGTTTGCTTTGTTGCAGTTCCCGCCGGAACTCGAGCGACAGAGATCGACAAGAGCCAGCTTTCCTGCCTTCCAACAGCCTGATCCACAGTCTATGCAGAGCTGAGACCCGTGCAGGTGACCTGAAGCGTGGGAGCGGCCATCTTGGAGGAACAACGACGCGCTGACCGTGCAGCACCCGAGGCTCTCTCGAAGCTGTGCATTGGAGTCTGAGAAGCTCCAGCCCCGAGCAGCTTGTGCATCGAAGCTCACCCCTCCACACTCGACGAGTGCTGCATGGGGCCCTTTTGCATTTTCCTGCTCGACGCATTGGTTCGGTCGCTTGCCCCTTGGCTAGTGGCCCCAGAACCGACGAACCTACAAATTTGAACAGCTGATCTGGTTGCTCCAGATTGGCACTAGCTCCCCTGAAAAGGAGCACCCGCTCAGACCTTGCTGGTCTGAGTGTTAAGCCTTCTTCGAATCCTGTGTGGGTTGCTTTTGCCAAGGCTTGTTGACTCCGATCCGGAAGCCAACACCGCCGACAGCGAGAGCCTTCGTGGGACAGCTCGTGATTCACTGCAGGACATCCTCGGTGCCCCAGAGTCCACGTGGTAGCGGAGACAAGGCACCCGTCATCAACCTGATTGCGCCCGACATTGCCTGGTTCCTTCCTGGTTCCTTCCTGGTCACTGGCTAGTGACCCAGACTCTGTCCCCTCTGCTTTCAGGTACCCTTCAACTTCGATCCACCCTTGGATCGCACCGGACACTTCTCTTCTGGACGCCTGCAGCATCTTCATCCTCAGGCACCATCGAACTGCGTGACGAAACCCGACACAGGTTGGCACCTGTGCACCCGCGTCCTGTGGGTGAGGTAACTTACTAGCGCCGGTGTTCCCACACTGGTACACACCTCTAGTGCCTAAGTCTAAAGTTTGGTAGTCCTAGTCCAGTCGGAAGACTCTTTTTGCAATAACATTGTAACTTTTACGCACCATTGACTTTACATTGGTGAAAGCCATGCTTCCCGCACTGCTCCCGAATCCCGCGGGCTACTCCCGCCCTAACTGCTGTTAGTGCCCCGTAGTCCAAGCGATTCACAAGGCCCTAGGCCTTACCCCAGATCGATTAGTGATTGTTATACCACTTTTTTGATATATGGTTTGAGTGGCCACCGGCCTCATCCAAAACATGCAACTTGTCTATGTTTAACTGTGCTTTTATTTAAACGCTTGTGCTTCATTGCTCATAAAGAGTAGTGGGGATTATTATAAGAATAAATACATATATTTTGATAATATATAACTTGTGTGGTGTCCTTTCATTTGGTATTACAGGATTGCATATGGTAAAACAGCTGCCTTCACATGTCCTTCGGAGTTAAGCCTTTAAGGCTGCTTAGTCCATGCTACCCCTAGGATAGCTTGTCTATAAGGTTGACTTACAACCACCACCATAAGGGATTGTTTGGACTGATACAAGGTGCCCACAGAACTGTGGACATCATATACCAGGCCAACTTCTCACATTATTGCTAACTTGGAACATTCCCAGTGTTTCCAGTACTGAGACCCATGCAGACGATTGTGTAACTTTGAACATTCCCAGTACTGAGACCCACGCATACAATATTGTTAACTTGGATCATTGCCAGTGTTTTCAGTACTGAGATCCACGCATACGATATTGTTAACATGGAACATTCCCAGTGTTTCCAGTACTGAGACCCACACAGACGATATTGCTAACTTGGAACATTCCCAATGTTTCCAGTACAGAGACCGACGCAGACGATATTGCTAACTTGGAAAATTCCCAGTGTTTCCAGTCCTGAGACCCACGCAGACGATTGTGTAACTTGGAACATTCCCAGTGTTTTCAGTACTGAGACCCACACAGATGATATTGCTAACTTGGAACATTCCCAATGTTTCCAGTACTGAGACCGATGCAGACGATATTGCTAACTTGGAACATTCCCAGTGTTTCTAGTACTGAGACCGACGCAGACCGACGATTGTGTAACTTAGAACATTCCCAGTACTGAGACCCATGCATACAATATTGCTAACTTGGAACATTCCCAGTGTTTCCAGTACTGAGATCCAAGCAGATGATTGTGTAACTTAGAACATTCACAGTACTGAGACCTACGCATACAATATTGTTAACTTGGAACATTCCCAACGTTTCCAGTACTGAGATCCACGCATACGATATTGTTAACTTGAAACATTCCCCGTGTTTTCAGTACTGAGACCCACGCATACGATATTGTTAACTTTGAACATTCCCAGTGTTTCCAGTACTGAGACCCACGCATACGATATTGTTAACTTGGAACATTCCCAGTGTTTCCAGTACTGAGACCCACGCAGACGATAGTGTAACTTGGAACATTCCCAGTACTGTGACCTACGCATACAATATTGTTAACTTGGAACATTCCCAGTGTTTCCAGTACTGAGACCGATGCATAGGATACTGTATCTTAGCACTTACCTGGTGATGTAAAACGGAACATCAGCAGTGTTTTTGATCCACGACCCTAAACAGCATTTGGCCCATAGAGGAAGCAGCATTCGTGACTTCCCTGCTCAGCCAACTCAAAATCTTCCTGGTACAGGTTGGAAAAACCACAGTGGCATTGGGAAGCTGGATTAGAAACGTTACAATTTAAAAATCAACATACATCTAGTTAAAAACACATAAAAAGCATCGCTGCGCCATTTAAATTTTGTAACATTTTGTATATCCCTTCCACTAAAGCATTGAATAACAAAGCAAATTATCCAAACTATCATGAAAAGCAAGACTGAAATTAATGTCTGGCAGAAGGTGGTTTTTCTCATAAGAAGGTATAAGGAATTCAGATTAATTGGAGAAGTTATTAAAAGTGTCAGGCAGTTTCCAGGTTTGGGGGCCAGTACGTGGTGGGGGAATTTTATGGACATACTAAGAGACAGACTTTATTATATGGGGTGGAGAATAGGCCATGAGTAGATTTAAAAAAGGATAAAAAATATGCAGTGAATAAAATATGAAAGATGGTTTTAACATAACCCTTTTATGTGAAATAGAAAGGCACAGAGTACACTTAAGTCATGTGGACATTATGTGAGTCAAGGAATAAATCGTATCACTCACTCACTCACATAATGTTCACATATCACGGTAGCACAAGGAACATTGCATTATAAAACATATGACAACATATACATCTCTCCCATGGTGACCTAATTTATGTTATCTCTGTTAGCCTCTTGATGAAATAAGGAACCTAATTTGTGGACCCATACCTTAGACACCAAAGTGCAAATGAGCGTCTTCTGCTCCCTATATATCCCACTTTAAACCCTTAGTAATTTCATACTGGACTGCAAGGTCTTGTAGGAAGACAGTTTTTGGACCTGGCTTGACAGGCCAGCTGTCAGCCAGAACTTTTGTAATGGGCAATTTGTGAGGCAGTAAAGAGTGTTTTTCTCATTCCAGTTTCACTGATCCATTTGAGTCCTTGTTCCTTTCTTTGATATGATGCTTCACCTTTCTAACTAAATCCTATTGAGCACTTCCCACCATCCAAACTTACATAAGTTTGACCCCAAATACGTATAAATGTATTCTCTAACACTGCCAAGTAGTAACCCAGTGTACTAGGACAACCAACAGAAATAGAAATAGAAATAGAATAATACACATTCCCCTTATATCACAGAGACACAATTACGAATGCAAATCTATACACAACTAAAGCAACTGCATCAATAACTAACTTTCCTATAGACTAACAATTGCAGGCAACTACTCAGTGCATTAAACTACTACAATATGTACAACTAATTGAAATACTTACCACTAAATGTACAAACTAACTCTAGGCTCCACCAAGTAGCAAGTCACCAGTCCACAAAGCTCTTCAGCACCTCTCCTCGTCATAGCTAGTAACCACTATACAAATCTACAATACAATACCATACAGCATATAGTTAAGTGCAAGGGTTGGATTAGCATACATGGAATTTGGTTAGGGTGGGCATATCACCTAAAAGGGAGGCGTAGAACAGAGTGTTATATTAGATTTTATGGATTGTTCAGCAACGGATGTCTAAACAATAAAATCATCCAGGAGGGTTGATTAGTTTTTCATCTCCTTATATTTGAGAGGTGGTATGTGCAGAAATGTCCTCTTTCTAACAAGCCATCCCATTAAGCCACCAAGTTGATCAGAAACCATCCTACTAAGAGGAACAGAAGGGGCTAGTTATTTAATGTATGTAAGAACTCTCTTCCTACATGAAGCCTGAAAGACTTTGCTGCCTCACAATGTGAAACTTTACTCATCTAATACTCTCCATTTTACTTTTTATGTCCCCATTCTTACTGATCTACAGACCATCATATATAACCCTAGCTTCTTTGATGCCTTCCTTGATTCCATCACAGATCATTATAAATCACTTCACCCTCTCCATAGTGACTGATTTCAACACAAACTATAAAAAATCAAGAACTGCACCAGACCAAAGTCCTCTTCTCTAACCTCAAAACCCTTAACCTACTTCAGTTGCTGTACGGGGCAACACATCTGGATGGGCATACACCTGATACAATATTCACCCGTTCATCTATTCATCTAGACCAACTCTCTGGTTGGTCACTTCATCTCCAAAGCCAAAAAACCTGAAGAGTACTTCTACTCGAAAATGAAAGGGTAAGAACCAACCGTGCTCATGTCGGCTATAACAATTCTCTGTAGTCACCAACCAAGGCTACTCTCTGATAAACCAACTCCACTTCAAATAATTTCCTTCCTAATAACTCAGCAGCTATCACTGTCAGAGTCGTTCTCAACTACTCCTTGGTGCTAATTATATTTCTAACTGAAGTTTCAACTTCTGATATGAAACCTACTCTATTGAAACAATAATGCAACACATCTATACAAACCAATGGCCCTTTCATATACAAACTCATTGGAAGGTCAGCCACTAACCACATTTCAGTATTTCTTGAAGGAATTGTTCTTTTTATGATTTCTAAACTGTCAGTAAAACCAACATGTAGACAAATAGTTACTGCTGGTCAGCTACTTAACTTTTCATTTGCCTTTGACACTGGGCAGCACCTTACACTGCTACAGAGACCTGTTAACGTAGAAACCGTGCTGATTTAGAAAGGATTTTTACCACACACCAGGCAGATACCTCATCATCTTCCTTTTCTTCACCACATTCTTTCCCCATAAGGTTTACCACTTCATTCCTCTATAGAATGTATCTAAACCTTTTCCCAGATCCCATTTGCTCCTTCAGTTTCGCCTTCTACAACTACGTTGTGACTTCAAAGTAATCTTAGAGCTTTAAAACCAACAGATTTCACTACTCTGCCATGGGCCGGTGTTTACAAGCCATAAACCATTGCAAGTTTAACTCACAGAAAACTAAGATAATCGCATGTGGAAAGTGGACCAAGTATTTCCCTCCACCATCTGGCCAGAAGAACACAGTCTAATCCCAATCCCCTCCATTTTATAGAGGAAGTTAGGAGTATATATATACTCCAGCCACTTTCTAGCAGCAAAAGTTATCAAAGGGGCATTCAGCATCATGCTAAGTTTACCGGGCATCTTCGCTTACCCAGCTTTTACCATAAAGAGTACAGGCAACCAACACCTTGGTGCTTTCATATCCAGACTATGCCACCTGCCTAAAGCTTAAGGCCCATCTCTATTTCTCAGGCATCAGAGAATCCAAATTCAGCAGCCCGAACTCTCCTAAATATCTGTATCCAAGGCCACAACTCACAGGGCCTCCCATTACGTGGCTAGTTGTATCACTTTTAAAGCTATGTTCCTTGTGTGGTACTATCCCACTCATTCTATGCCATGATTACCAAACTAGGTTGATGTATTATAGATTGTCCCTACTCTTGACTATTCATACCTTCAGAATGTCTCAAACTGCTGGGAACGCTTCCTCCATTCAGTCAGCCAGGCTCATCACCTAGATTCCTTTTAGAATAAGAATTATTAACAACCATATTGAGTATCAGAGAACA
The DNA here is from genome assembly GCF_964261635.1 of Lissotriton helveticus. Taxonomy (NCBI): domain Eukaryota; kingdom Metazoa; phylum Chordata; class Amphibia; order Caudata; family Salamandridae; genus Lissotriton; species Lissotriton helveticus. Next base: position 172,315,921 of record NC_136061.1, read on the forward strand.
TTAACAGCCCGGCTTTTTCAAATCACACGATACCTATGGAATAGACTACTCCTAGAAAGATTGTCTGTACCCAATTACCTGATCACGTCTGTCCCCACACCTTGTTGCACACATCATGCTTAAGCACAATTACAAGTTTTCCATAAAAGGATTTGAGCACATCTCCAATCTTCAGGAACCAGACAAAGAGTTCAATACAAAGGGCACACTACAAACCCACGTTCTTCCAGCCCGGTTCAACGAAAGGGCATCCTAGTTAGCGAACACCATCAAAGCACTTTATGGCCTTCCCAGTGGCATGAGAGGCTTTATAAATACTGTTATACAACTTAATACACTTCTATAGTGGGCTTGTTTGGAATTTCTATGACCTCAATATTCTTCTCTTAGCCAAAACAAATGCTATATCAATAAGCCTATTTGTAGTACTCACCCACTCCTCTCCCCTGCCTTGGTGTCATCTTTCGTAACAGAAACAATGGTTCCCGTGGAATAATACAATAATCTATACTGGTAAAAATATGCACAATCGCAATGGAAAAGGGCCATGTACACCTCGGTTTCTATTTACAATATTTGTTTTATATGGGTCAACACATTACTCATATATATACAGAAAAACAAAATAGTAGTGAATAGTGTCCCCAGTGTAAATGGAACCTTATAGCAAGAGTGACATATTCGTGACATATTTAAAAGGGTTCCACATTTTTTTTAAAACGACCATCCATAAAGCCACAATAGGAGCAGCCTCTGTATGCAATAATCAGAGCTGGTAAAAACAGGTGGCTTTAGCTGTCGATGACGTTTCGACCCTTTGTACAGTGTAGGGTCTCTTCTGGCCCTAGGGGTGTAGTAGGGACATCTATAATTAAAAAGGAAATACTATCGCTATGGGTACATAATTATGGCAACAGTACTTTAATAGTAGTGTTGAGGGTCATATGGTACCTGAGAGAGGGGTTGCGCAGCCGCGTGAAGGAAGTGAAACACCGGTCTAGTAGAAAGAATACTCACAATCTGTCTAATGTTTGCTACCATCTAGACTGAATTTTTATGTAATAGTTTCTCATTGTATAGTAGGCATATATTTAGTAGCACTTTTTTAAGATACTGGAACTCAATTAATTAATAATGTGGATGCAGTACAATAGCGAAAATGTCCCATGATGTCTATATATCTGAAGCCTTCCTTAGATATGATTGCAGGAGGCAATTGTAAACTGACACACTCAATTTATCTTTGTTATTATTTATATTGAACTGTTATAGGTTGTTTTTATTCTGTACAAGGCACGCATTAATAGGAGTAGTCTATTCCATAGGTATCATGTAATTTGAAAAATCCGGGCTGTTAATGTAATTTGTTGAACCATATAAAACGAATATTGTAAATAGAAACCGAGGTGTGCATGGTCTCTTCTTTCTTTGGCATCATCATAACCCTTTTCCATTGCGATTGTGCATATTTTTACCAGTATAGATTATTGTACTATTCCACGGGAACCATTGTTTCTGTTACGTATTACTTACCCTGGTTCCTTTTGAGTAGGGTGTCCGTTGTTCTTGTTTTCGACTTGGTGTCATCTTGATCACACAGTAGAAATCTGGTTATTATCCTATGTAGTACCAATGGCGTAATGTTTATAGTGTGTATAACCTTGCGCAGAATGTAGTTTAAAAAATATATATTTCTATTGCATTGAATTGGAAATCTTTACTCAGTTATTATTCAATAATCATAAAGGTACAGTGTACACGATAAAATCATCAAATTTAAAACACATTTATCGAAATAAAAGAATAAATACAGTTTAAAAACAGATAAAAGTATTTAAAAACGAAGGCAAGAATGAGCACCTAAAACATCCAGTTCATGCAGCACATATCAACAATTTTTAACTTAATTAAAACACAATTTATAGCTGCAGTTCTGCATTCAAGTGCAAAGCATTTTTCAAGAAGGACCCAACTGTGGTTATGATGGCTGGTTCAGCAAGAATCTTCAAAAAGTAAAATGTTGGTCTATACTGGTAAAAGCCCCTAGATCTAAGGATAGGCAACAAGTATCTGCGCAAGGAAAGTCCTACATCTTACAATATTAAATTAGATCTTCCAATGTCTGAGGTGAGCTCCCATCACAGGGGTAAATCAATACAGAGATGGGGTCATATTGTCCAGTTGGAAAACATAACCTATACCAAATTGCACCAAGTCGAAACTTAGTGAGCAAGGATCTCTCCCACGAGTTTCTGAGTAGGGAGAGATAAGGCTCCGGCCACCATTAGTTTGGAAAATCATACAAGCTCTCAAAATTGGCTTTTCCAGGGCAGCATTCTTCCTCTCCTCTGCAGCCGTTTAAGAAACAGCTTTTTAGCCTTTATTCAGGCGCAGCCTGCATACGTAAGAGCAGTGGGGGGTGGGCTGGGTGGAGGTTGGTGGACAAGATTGGTAATATTAAATAAAAAAATAAAAAACACTTACCTTGCGCTCGATGAATCGCCAACTCGGTGATGCAGCAAGTTCAAGGAAAGTTGTTTTTTCATTGTTTATTTAATATTACCTATCCCATCTTCTGATGAGTTCCAACCCCCTTCCCCCTCTGCCCCGTCCCTGCCCAGCCTCACCGGGTCACCGATTTTACCTGTGCCGGCAGCCACTGCCTTTATTACATTGCTTTTCTTTATCAACTGTGGGTCATGATACAATTCTGGACATACCAATAATACAGCAACATTTGTAATGGTAGCCATCAGTAGGAAGTTAGGATCCTTCTAGCATGGTTACCCCCACTTTTTATTGGTGTATTGTGCTGGGGTGGGGGCACTTGCCAGCGCCACCAGATTGCTTTGAAGGGCACATTTGGTGCCCTCCTTGCATACGCCACTTTAAACCAGTTCAGGGAGCCATTGGCTCCCGCTCTGGCGTGAAACTGGACAAAGGACATGAGAGTATCTTCCCCTCTGTCCATCTCCTCCTCTGGGAGGGGCTCCTGACTCGTCCTAACCCCTTTCCTAGGGTATTTAAGGGCTTACCTGGGGGTGGGTCTTCAGATACATTGTGGGACCAGACTCAAGCCTGAATCCACATCACTCTTCAATAGTCTGGACACTTGTACTTCGCTGGACTTTGCCTTGAACCCAGACTGCTTCAAGGAAGACCCCTGCTGGTTCTGATCTTGCTGTTCTGCAAGTCATCTTCATCGTCTGTGCCTGTGATTCTTCTAGGATCTTCAACAGACCTGCAGGCATCAAGGACACCCAACGTATTCTCCCTTGGATTGAAGGAGTCACTCAACTGCATTTGCAGGCACCACAACAAAGGTGACTGGTCTGCTCCTCCTGACTTCAAAAGGCTCAACAACACAGGTGGTAGTTCTGCAACTCTCTTGAGGCCTGTCCTGTACTCTCTTCAACTTTGAGGCCAGTATCCCTCAACGGAACTCCACGAGACCAAACCCCTGTGCACCAGTCGACTTGCCATTGCCAAGGCTTGTTGGCTCTGCACTCCAGAGAGTTTCAGGCTACACGAAGCTCCAGCCTCCATCATCTATATCTGCCAAGTACAATCTCTTCAATGCATCCTGTGTATCGTAGGCCTTCCTTCATGGTGAGCTGCTCGAGGTCTCTTGTGACTCCTGTGCCTTCGGTCTGTTGGCCCTCTTGAGAGTCTTCTTCTGCTCCAGTGGGCGCCTTTGCTTGCTCGGGGCCTGCTCTGACTTCCCTGCTTGTGGGGAGTCTCTTGTACCTTGTTGTTTCCAACGTTCATCCTTCTTTGCTTTCCACGCCTGTTGCAGCTGCCAAGGCTTGTTGGTGCTCCCGCAGGACACCTACCCTGTGGTTCTCGACTACTAACATGGGACAGCTCATGCACGGCTCCTGGTCTTCCTCAGCATTGCGTGGGCCTCACAGCTGCAGTGACAAGGTCACCGTCAACTCCTCTGTGCCGTCTGTCATCAGTGGGCATTGCTCTTCCGTGCCTACTGTTCACATCAGAGTGGCATAGATACTGTCCACTCTGCTTACAGGTTCTTCACTTCCAGAATCCACCCTTGGATTCCACCAGACTCTTGCACAGTCTTCTCCTGAAGCATCTTTCCTGAAGTCCTCCGTTGTGGTCTACAACAGTTATTAACATATCAACTTCAATAGGATTATGGTCACTGTGGCAGGTGTCCTGAACACCCCCAGCTTGTATAGTTTTTTTTCCAGTGACCTTGAGATGAAGACATAGTCAATAACTGAACCTTTTACACAATCCACAAACGTTGGTTTTAGGTCAAATGGTTGCCCCACAATAACCCCTACATTGAGCAGATCAGTCTGGCCAAGTGCATTAACCAACCGCCTGCCCCTTGCATCCACTATTGGCGGACAAAAGAAGGTATCGCCTTGCACAAAAGCGTCCAGATCAATGGAGTTCCGGCCCAACTTGGCATTAAAATCCCCTCCCAAGACCATGTTAAAACATTTAAATTTAGAGACAAATCTAGCCCGAAGGACGGACAACACCTTGAATAGAGTCGCAATATGGCATCTAGGGTCATACACAGAATTATACAAAGTTAGCAAAAAATCCCTAAAGTTACTGGACATCAAAATACATTAACCCTGGATCCCACTCTTTTAAAGGTACAGGAATGCCCCTGAATAGCTTGGATATGGAGATATGGATATGTGCTCTCTGTCCTAAAATGGCTTTAGCTGGTTCACAGAAACATTCAAACCCATCCAGGAATATAGAGTCCTATGCTCAGGTTTCCTGTAGTGTTATCATATCATAGTGTTACACAAATTGAGCCACTCCAAGTATGATATATTTGATCTGGTACCCGCTATATTCCAGCTGATAAATCTTAATGTGGGATACAGATTTAGACTTCCATTATATATAGATTCATATCCCAGCAAGGGCCGTTCCTTTTATATACTGTTATGCGAAAGATCAGGAAGTCAATCATTATTGTCCAAACTAGTCAAGGGAAGAAATCTGGCGTGGGTAAGGATAGAGGATTTCTCTACTACTCTTGCAGACAAAGCCGGTCCTACCCGGAAACTTGGTTGCAGGTGTCTATGAAATAAACCCCTACCAGTACAATATGTACACCCTCCTTCAATGAAAGCTGCATGTTAACGATTTGAAGCAATCACCTAACTAATGCAGGATGATTACAGTTAATCATTACACAATCTCCCTCAGATGTTTGGTGGCAGGGCCCACCCACCTCAGATGTTTGGTGGCAGGGCCCACCCACCCAACTCTCCTAAAAAACAGTATATAATTAAACTCCCTAATATTGAAATTGGTATTACTACACAACCAATGGCAGACTTTGTTTTGCAGCTGGGAGATGGTCTCCTCGAAGTTAGGGCTTTTTTCTGGAACCTCTGTCATTATGCCGACGTATGGTTTGCATGCAGGTGGTAAATTCAAGTTGAGCATAGTATTAACGTCCTGGATAGTTCGCGTTTTCCCTCCAATGTGTCCCCAGTTTATCCCATTGTCCAGCCCCTCACCCGATGTTGTTGCTACTTCATAACTATCGGGTATGGGGGGTCCCGGTGTTATATTAACATCATTTGAGGCGGAACAAAGAGGTGGACGGGCAGTATCTTTGAGCAGGTTTTGCCCCACATCTGTGTTGTTGTTTCTCAAAGCAGCTAGTTGGACTTTATTAGTGGGAGCATGGCCCTTAGCTGTATCTAGATTCTTCAATAGAGTTAAAACCAAACTTTGCAGTTTATCCACGAAAAGAATCGACACACTGGGCTAGGAAGGGTTTAAATGTATTCAAAATCACATCTCAGTTGAATGATGCCACATCCCCAGTACCTGTCCTGGGCCAAGATGAATCCTGTTTCCTCAAATTTCGAGTGAGACGTCTCCTAGCAGCAGATTGCTTATTTTTATTATTTATTTTTGCTGAAGGGGCATTATTGCTATAATTCAGTGCGTCTCTTCCACTAATCTCTATTGGAACCACATCCGCATACCACCGCAGATTAGATGTAATAGCTGGGCCTGGGCTGTCTCTTCCCGGTGGGATACTTGATTGAGTGGAAACAGAGGGGGTGAGGGCCCTACCTCCCCAATCCAGGGATATACGTGGCTTGACAATGTCAATTTCTTTTGTGATAGCCCCCATCATGCAGGTTAGGTAAGAGTCCAATGTGTTCCAGTTAGAAGTTTATTAACATTATCCTTAACCACATGCAATTTCCGCTTGCCCATGTTCTTAGCAATATTATATCGGAAGGATTAAGCTTGTGTGATGACAAAGTTAAATGGATCAAGGTATCAAAGTATCCTTTCCCCAAGGCCAGGCACCCTGAAATTAAAATAAACTAACCACATAATCCTTTTTATTTTTTATTGTCAAATCTGTTTATTGGCATTTCAAACAGAGGTTCACAGTACATTAGACATTTCAAGAGTGTCAGCTCAGTGATTGGGCATGTTGAATACACAGTCAGCAATATCTTAACATACAAAGAAGGGATGTTGTGTCGCGTGCGTGGTAGGTAGAGCAGATAACCGCCCAACACTGGCACAGGCGCAGATTGCTGGGGCAGCCGCCCCAGAGTAGGTCCATGAGTGTCCACGCGCCAAGCTTGTTGACCTTGGCTAAATTGGGGATGGATCATCCCATCACCCGACATATGCATAAATATGACTTTACTACAACAACAGTAAATAAGCAAGAAAAGGGAAAAAGGAAGAAAACAATGGCGGCTTAATCAACGATCTTGACACATGATGATCCTCTACCCCCCCACACCCCTGCCGACCCCTCACCTCCCCCCCCCGGCACACGCACACATTCCAATCGCACTTGGGCCTACATCTGAAACCAACATAACCTCAGAAGAGGAAGACAGCAGCAACCGCTTACTAGACCAGGAGAATAGCACACGGTGCACTACAATTTTAGAGGACGTCACCTAGCTCTCCGCCGCGCCCGTGTCTTCAACCTCTCCAGGTGACTGCAAGACACTTAGCATGCGCTCCCATCGCTCCGCCATTGGTTCTTTTCGGAGCCCCACCGTATGGCCGTCCACTCCGCCCGAGCCCACGCCTGTAAGAAGGAGGTCCACCCTGTAAACTCGGGGGGTCACTCGCCTTCCAACGCCTTGTAACGAGGCGGGTGGCCACTACCATCCCCAGGTTTAAAAAACGGGAAGTCGCCCTGTCTTTAGGCGGCCTCGTAAATTGGTGCAGGACATATTCCGGCCAGTCAAAGGGTATAATGCGTCCAGTGAACCTGCGAAGCGACTCGCCTATTGCACTCCAGTAGGAGCCCAGCCTAGGGCAATGCCATAGAAGGTGAAGAATCTCTGCGTCTAGCTCCCCGCATCTGGGGCAAGACGCATCTGCACGGTGGAAGTATTGATTAATGAGTGCAGGCGTGAGGTGGGCCCTGTGAACAACATAAAGTTGTATCTGGCGGAAGCGTAGATTTCTGGGGATGCGCACCGGGCCTCCAGCTCGCCCCTGTGGTCTTCCGACGCCACTGGCAAAGTGACAGCATCTAGGAACTCGCCCAGTGCATGCCGAGGGCCAGTGCCTCGGGCACGGTACAATTGCCTATAATGGTCGGTCAGAGCGCGATGGATTTCTCGCTGTGCGTATACCATTACCCCCTCCGCCGTGCACAGAGCTCATATGGGGGCTCCACGTCCATCTCCCTGTACCAGCCAGGCTAGTAGTCGTCCAGCCCTGTCCGTTGTAGCATGCGTCCTGGCCGTATGAGCCGCGTAATTATGGCAGGGCAGTTGCTTCATAAGCGCTGCGTGCCGTGTGCGCAGGTCACCTATTACGTGCGAGTGCTCACCCGACCCCTCACCCTCCCTCTCATACCAGAGGAGCTCCGACTCCAGGCGTGTCTGGGAGGCCGATAGTGATTTACGTATGTTCCATGTGGCCCTTATGCAGTGTCCCCGAATAGCTGCTTTGTGTGCCTCCCACTCCACCGAGGCGCTGCTCGCTGTCCCCTCGTTGGTCTCAAAGTAAGTTAGAATTGCCGTGCCCAGCGAGGATCGGAACTCGGGATCCTCTAGCGCAGCCGGGTGCAACCGCCATGTGGGGACAGGTGGGCGTTCCGCCTCCCAGCTAATCCGAAACCATAAGGGGTTGTGATCTGAGTGCGTTCTGCCTAAATATTCTGTTTTGACGAGGAGCGGGAGCAGCGACTGGGTACCTATAATCCGGTCCAGGAGGACATGCAAATCATAAACGGGGGAGTAGTAGGAGTAAATTCTATCTGCGGCATGCTGCACATGCCAGAGGTAATGCACCCCCCAATGCGTAAGCCAAGCCCTGAAAGCGTGCGCGTTAGATGCAACCATCGTGGCCCGGAGAGGGGGGAAGGACCTGTCCAAGTGCACGTCTAGAATCATGTTAAAATCCCCACCAAGCAGCCAAGGGAGGCCAGCATACGGGTGAAGGATGCGACTCAGGCCTTCCAGATAGGCAGGCTGGTCTGTGTTTGGGGCGTAAAGGGATCCCAGCAGAATTTCCTGACCATTCAGTCGCCCCCGCGCTAGGGAGTACCTGACCTCAGGATCTACCAATGTTTCTGTGCAGATGAAGGGGGCACCCGCCCTCACCCAGATCAGCGTGCCACGCACGTGGGCTGAGAAGGTGGTGCCGAAGATCTGCCCCCGCCAGCGCCTGCGCACGGTTCCCAGCTCGGTCAGTGTCATATGTGTCTCCTGAAGGACTGCAATCCCCACCCCATGACGTTGCAGGTAGGAGAACACAGAGTAGCGGCGCGAAGGGGTGTGCATAACGCGGATGTTCCATGTCAGTATGTTAGTGTATGTCATGTGTCAAGCCATGTCGTGCGCGCAGGGCGAGAAAGGGTCACAGGTGGGGGGGGCCCAAGAGTGCCAACAGGGAGGGGGAGTTAGTGTGCCGCAACTGAAACGTAGAAACAATCGTGAACAGCATAACAAGAAGGGCGAGTCCCCAAATAGGGTGTACGTCCAAACTTCAACAAGATCCATCTCACAGTGGAGGTCTAACTCAGCGCGGCTGCTGTTTGGGTGCGTGCGCTGCCACAACCGTGATACCCTATACCCCTAATCCTTAGCACTGAGAAGTGCAGGAGATGCTTCAAGTATCTAGGGCTTGTAGCCTTCCCCGGCCAGTGTGGGACGCCCGCAGGGGAGCCCGCCAGCGGAGCAAGCACTCAGCACCCGCCAACCCCTGCACCACTGCAATATCCACATTCAACCCAGCTCGCAGCCCGCCGCAGCAGCGCATGTACGAGTGGAAATGGCAAACATAGCATCTCAGCACACATAAGGAGAGCATGGGAATTATATCACAGTCAATTGGATGAGCAAAGACAATTGGATGAGCAAAGGGACGGCCTCTGCATGTCTACCACATGGTTCATCACATCAGGAGGTCCGCAGTTTGCGGCGTCACCACCGGCATGACCACATCTTCAGAGAGTACCGTAGATGGGGACGAAGGGCCGCTCGTGTCCAGTTCACTGCGCGTCTGAGAGGCCCTCCGGTCTGCACCCTGCTCCGCTCCCAGGTTTACCACCGCTTCAAGTGCTTCCTGCCGTTCCAGCCGCATTTTCTCCAGGCTGAGTGCAGCGAGGCCGGGGCCCCGGCCTCGGCGAGCGCCCCGTCTCCTGCGTCTCCCTGATCTCTGAACCTGCCAGTCCCCCTCTTCCGTGCCCGCAGGCCGTACGCCTTTCCAATGCCCTGTCTCCTCCAGCCAGTCCCAGACGTCAGATGGCGCGTCAAAGAAGCGTATTGAGTTTTATCGGGGTGTACCCTAACAACTCATGGACCTGGGTTAATAAGTAAGTACAAGGAGAGTGGTCCGAGTTGGCGGAATTATTTGACAAATATTCTGTATTCCTCCATACAAATGTTCACCACATATATGTATCATTATTCATTGCTAAACAAAGTGAACAATAACGCTTGTAGTATTCAAAAAGTCTAATTGCATTTATTTTTGCAATCGTGTATGTTTGTACATTTCTACATAACACAAATAGCTTTCGGTCTTCAAAGTTTATAAACGTAATTTTCCAATCATTACATCAATGATGTTCTCAGTGAGGAAGGGAGGGGATGTGGTTAGGTATGTGAGGGACTGGGTAAAGGTGGTGTGGCATTGATAACATCACATTAAAATCAATAAGTCTTTACATTCAAGCAAGTACATATGTTCCCAAATCACATCACACATAGGCTAGATGCATCCATTTCGTAGGGTCCTATGGTGTGCTAGGTTGGTGTAGTCTACGTTTCGACCCCCGTATATGTTTAAGGGTTATTGTTGCCTCATTTTGGGGTCTTCGTCAGGACAGAGAAGAGAACCTAAAATATAAAGTCTAGCATTAAATGCTTGTGGTGAACTGTGTTCATTGTATGGGCCCTAAGTAGGGAATACCTACATCATGATAACGGTCGGCGTCTGAACCGTCACTGTGTGGGCCTGCGTAGGCTCCTCAAAGTTCTAAGGAAAAAATGAAGGAAAGTCTCAATGGAAGGCAATGGCACATGGGCCATGTATCAGTAAATGTCGGAAGAAACGGGAGACTTACTTGGGCAATGCTCCTGTGATCGAGCATACAATGTCCCTCTTGTCACGATTTATGGGGCCAGTGGGTAACAGTTTCTGTATTCAGTGCGTTCCCGGCACCTTTCTAGGAAGTCAAAAGATAATAAGCATAATGAGGGCAGGTGTAATACCAAACGGTACGATACGTTTCTTTCGTAGGGGCTCTTATGGGGGGCTGGATGAAGATGAACTCATAGCAGGTAAAGCTCCGATTTCTATTCTTCATGCACACCTATATATCTCCAGTGAGGGTGAAGGTCCGCTATTTAAAAACGGACTGACATGGTCTTATGACGTTGCAAAATGACTTAATTTAAAATGCAGCCATGTCTGCTATGGTAAGGCCGACTATTGGAGTCTCATTACATTACAAGCGGTTGAAACCGCAGTCATACATGGCAGGCGAAGAGTTAATCTTTGATGATATTTCATAAAACGAGGAGAACTCCGTGTGGCAGTGAGGTTTTTAATAATGCCGGTCGGGGGAAAAAATATATATAGGCGGGTAGCGAGGCTCCCGGACGGTTTCCTACCTGATCCGCATTTACTCTGACATCAGGGCGAGGCACTCTCAGGATGAGTCTGCAGTGACTCGCAGTGCCACCGCTGAATGCTGGTTAGAGAGGCTCGGCACATTGTGACCAATCACCTGCATAGCTCACACGAAGCCGTGTCAGGGGATGACGCACGATCTAGGGGGCGTCTGAAAAGAGACCTGTTAGGAGTGATGGATGTCTGGACTAGTATCCTGATCTCTTAGGGATCAAAGTACTCCTTAATTTGTTACTACAGTTTAAAACATCACTATTGCTATTTCCACATTACCATTATTTCCAAAGTAATAACAATCCCGTATGTAAATGTATCTTGGCTCAGTATGGGCAGAAGGCCCTTGCATGATTGTATTCATAACAGTATACATTCCAAGGATTACAACAATACAAATGTGTCTTGGCTCAACATGGGTAGAGGGCCCTTGAATGATTGTATTCATAACAGTATATATTCCAAGGATTACAGCAATACATTCATATGTCATGGGTGCCTGACCTTAGACTTAACAGATGGTACTTGCATAGTTTAAGTAGTTCCGCGTGTTAGATTGTACCCTGTACTCACAAAGAGTTGGTTTACATCATTACGCATTATGAGCACATAGGTTGGTATTAACTAGATGTTATTGATTTATACATGTCCCTATGGTGCTGGAGCATCTGTGGGGTGTGTCAAGTATAGTTTTACTGCAATATGCTTATTCGGGGTCCAGTCCTGCCATTTGTGCAAAGTTGGCATCAAGTTCATTCAGTCCTCTATTTATGGTATTGAATGTATGCATCCATTTGCACTCCCTAGTGTTAAGGATGGATTTTAAGTTGCTTCCTCTGGGGCCCAATGTAATCTTTTCAAGTATTACCCATCTCATAGATTCTGGGGTGTGTTTCTTGTCCATATAATGTTCTACTAGTGGTGCCCCTGTGCAAATGGATGCATACATTCAATACCATAAATAGAGGACTGAATGAACTTGAGGCCAACTTTGCACAAATGGCAGGACTGGACCCCGAATAAGCATATTGCAGTAAAACTATACTTGACACACCCCACAGATGCTCCAGCACCATAGGGACACGTATAAATCAATAACATCTAGTTAATACCAACCTATGTGCTCATAATGCGTAATGATGTAAACCAACTCTTTGTGTATTACATGTGAAGCAAGTTTATTAACTTTCAGAAAAGGACTATCTATAGTATGATATCATATTGGCCCGATTGTATTTCCATTAATCTAACCGTTATTGTCACACTTCAATCAAAACGCGGGTTCTCTGTGTAAGTACAGGGTACAATCTAACACGCGGAACTACCTAAACTATGCAAGTACCATCTGTTAAGTCTAAGGTCAGGCACCCATGACATATGAATGTATTGCTGTAATCCTTGGAATATATACTGTTATGAATACAATCATGCAAGGGCACTCTGCCCATGTTGAGCCAAGACACATTTGTATTGTTGTAATCCTTGGAATGTATATTGTTATGAATACAATCATGCAAGGGCCTTCTGCCCATACTGAGCCAAGATACATTTACATACGGGATTGTTATTACTTTGGAAATAATGGTAATATGGAAATAGCAATAGTGATGTTTAAACTGTAGTAACAAATTAAGGAGTACTTTGATCCCTAAGAGATCAGGATACCAGTCCAGACATCCATCACTTCTAACAGGTCTCTTTTCAGACGCCCCCTAGATCGTGCGTCATCCCCTGACACGGCTTCGTGTGAGCTATGCAGGCGATTGGTCACAATGTGCCGAGCCTCTCTAACCAGCATTCAACGGCGGCACCGCGAGTCACTGCAGACTCATCCTGAGAGTGCCTCGCCCTGATGTCAGAGTAAACGCGGATCAGGTAGGAAACCGTCCGGGAGCCTCGCTACCCGCCTATATATATTTTTTCCCCCGACTGGCATTATTAAAAACCTCACTGCCACACGGAGTTCTCTTCGTTTTATGAAATATCATCAAAGATTAACTCTTCGCCTGCCATGTATGACTGCGGTTTCAACCGCTTGTAATGTAATGAGACTCCAATAGTCGGCCTTACCATAGCAGACATGGCTGCATTTTAAATTAAGTCATTTTGCAACGTCATAAGATCATGTCAGTCCGTTTTTAAATAGCGGACCTTCACCCTCACTGGAGATATATAGGTGTGCATGAAGAATAGAAATCGGAGCTTTACCTGCTATGAGTTCATCTTCATCCAGCCCCCCATAAGAGCCCCTATGAAAGAAACGTATCGGACCGTTTGGTATTACACCTGCCCTCATTATGCTTATTATCTTTTGACTTCCTAGAAAGGTGCCGGGAACGCACTGAATACAGAAACTGTTACCCACTGGCCCCATAAATCGTGACAAGAGGGACATTGTATGCTCGATCACAGGAGCATTGCCCAAGTAAGTCTCCCGTTTCTTCCGACATTTACTGATACATGGCCCATGTGCCATTGCCTTCCATTGAGACTTTCCTTCATTTTTTCCTTAGAACTTTGAGGAGCCTACGCAGGCCCACACAGTGACGGTTCAGACGCCGACCGTTATAATGATGTAGGTATTCCCTACTTAGAGCCCATACAATGAACACAGTTCACCACAAGCATTTAATGCTAGACTTTATATTTTAGGTTCTCTTCTCTGTCCTGACGAAGACCCCAACATGAGGCAACAATAACCCTTAAACATATACGGGGGTCGAAACGTAGACTACACCAACCTAGCACACCATAGGACCCAACGAAATGGATGCATCTAGCCTATGTGTGATGGCATTTGGGAACATATGTACTAGCTTGAATGTAAAGGCTTATTGATTTTAATGTGATGTTATCAATGCCACACCACCTTTACCCAGTCCCTCACATACCTAACCACATCCCATCCCTTCCTCACTGAGAACATCATTGATGTAATGGTTTGAAAATTACGTTTATAAACTTTGAAGACCGAAAGCTATTTGTGTTATGTAGAAATGTACAAACATACACAATTGCAAAAATAAATGCAATTAGACTTTTTGAATACTACAAGCTTTATTGTTCACTTTGTTTAGCAATGAATAATGATACATATATGTGGTGAACATTTGTATGGAGGAATACAGAATATTTGTCAAATAATTGCGCCAACTCGGACCACTCTCCTTGTACTTGCGTCAAAGAATCGGGCTCCCTCCTTGGTGATCACCCGGAGGCGAGAGGGAAACAGCAGGGAGTACGGCAGTCCCAAGTCTCTCAGTTGCCTTTTCACCGCCATGTAGGTGCTCCTCCGTTTCTGTACCGTCTCCGTGTAATCAGGGAAAAACATCACGCGGCTGTTCCCTACAGTCAGATTATCCAGCTTCCTTGTTTCGCGCAGCACCACGTCTCGGTCGCGGTAGTTGAGCAGTTTAAAGAGAAATGGGGGGGCCTGGCCCCGGGTCGGGGCTTCTGCGCTGGCACCCTGTGCGCTCTTTCCACTACAATGTGTGGTGACAGCACCCCCGGGGTCAGGAGGCCCTTCAGCCAATTTTCGGTGTACCTCTCCGGGTCCTTCCCTTCTTCACCTTCCGGCAGCCCGACCACCTGGACGTTGTTGCGCCGGGAGCGCCCTTCCGCGTCCTCCATGCGATCCTCCAGCACATGGACCTGGTCTATGATGTCTCGAAGCACCGAAGCATGATTCTGCACCACGGGCTGCAGTTCCTGAAACTACTGACGATGCTCAGCAACAGACTCCAACAGTTTGCGGTGGTCAGCATGGAGCAGAGTGAAGTCCGATGTGACCTTGTCTATCCGGGCCTCCAGAGATACTTTCGTTTGTTCCAGTGTGTTACCAATGCGTTCCACTGCCGCCAACACGGTGTCCATTTTGGCTGCCAGGGCTGTCACGGGGCCCAGTCCGTCGCCCTGCGACCCACGTGAGAGGCCCAGTTCGTCGGCTGCTTGCTGCTTCTGCAGGGACCTATCTTGTAGCTTGCCCATCGCCAGCTGCTGCGCAGAAGGCATCCACGCCAGTCAACAGTCACCCAGTGCCAGGCCTCTGCCGAAATCACAGGAAAAAGGACGCCTCCCCAGTCCGATGCCACCAGTTGCGACCAAGGAGGGGGTCCGCCGGTCCGAATCAAGCACCAGTGCAGGGCGAAGCTCGGCGTCCAGCCCCCTTCATCCGTCCCTAGGGCGCCTCCGGTGATCAATCGCCCCGCACCACGCCGGTCAGCGGGTGTGCACCGCCTCCGTCCCTCCAGCTGCCGTCGCACCAGTGCCCCCACAACACCAAACGGCGATCTCGACTCCTGGATGGCTCCCAGCAGCAGAGGTCACGATGCCACAATGATCAAGTCCAGCACGCCTTGTATAACCTTAGGTACCCAGCACCCTCCCCGGGTGCAGCGCCAGGCGCATTCCTAGATCGACCGCCCGAGGGCACACAGCTGGCATGATGGCGCCGGTGACAAAATGGCGCCAAGGTCCATTGCGGCAGCCCAAAGACTCACAGTCCTGTCCAGAAGACTGAAGCGGAGAGGCACCAGGGGGTGCCCGCCACTGTATGCCACGCAGAGTCTCGGACCCACAGCCCGCCATCCCAGGCAGCACGTTGTCTAGGCCAGGGATAGCACCGCAGCCCTCCTCAGTCCCCTGGATGTTCCACCATGCGGCCTCCTCCAAGGCGGTCCACTGCCGTAGCCACTCGCCCAGGGCCTCACTGCAAGACAGGATGATCTAGGCACCAGGCCACAGTCCCAGAGCCCTCTTCTCTGCTGCCGATCGGAGACAGGGCGGCCAATTGGCGGACACGCACCGCCGGCGGCGGTCTCCAAGCACCCAGGTCACCGTCAAAGGCCGCGCGCCGCCGCCGTCTCCGTCTCAGTCCCTCAGGTCGGCGGGACACTGTCACGGGGCTCCCCGGATCCACCCCCGGTCCTCCTCCTCACCAGCAATGCCACTCGCCAGGTGCCGCCATTCCGAGGCGCTTCTGGGGTATGCACTGGGCCACCGCCTCCTCCGGCTGCAGGAGCCGCCACACTCTCAGCCACGCGAGGCTCCACTCCATGATCTCCGACAGCTGCGTGCCTCTCAGGTCTCCTCGCGGCACCGGGACAGTGCTCGCCGGGCTCCAGGGCTCAGCGCAATGCCCGACACCTCGCGGCAGCACCCAGCGTCACCAGCAGCCACCCGGCCTCCCGCACGTCACTCCGCCGCGGGCCTCAGCGCCGCCGCCCTCCGGCGGTCTCAACGGCCTCAGTCTCCGCCGCAGCTTCAAGGAAGGGCCCGCTTCGCTCTGCCGGCCCCCCGCAGCGCCCCGGCGCCCCAGCACCAGCTCTTTCAAAATGGGCTATCGAGGCACCTCCGCAGGGTAAGTTTGAAGGATAATTAGGGGCTGTGCAGTGGAGCTTCGCTAGAACGTGTCCGCCATGTTGGCTGGCTAGCCACGCCCTCACCACATAATCCTTAGGTACATAACCAAGAGCTATGGTCCAGCCAGCCTCCTCTGGGCTCCGACAGGCGCAGGATGTAAAAAAGTAAAGGATGGGCCCAGTCTGGTCCAAGCATGGCCTGCACGCTTCCCGTGCTGCAGGAGCAGCATACATACTATGTAGCGCTTGTCAGCCCCAGGTGTTGGTAGTTAGCAAGGGCCTCCTCTTTGGCCTTGAGAAAGCTTGGACTCGTGGTCCCTCTCCGGGGCTGGCAGCGATGTCTGTGGGTTAAGGCGGCTGATGTCCATTGCATTCTTCTTATTTGAACAGCACAGGTGGTATCACAAGTAGCAGCCAGTCTACAAACTCCATGTTCGTTCTTCTATATCAAGGATGTTGTTGTCAAAGCAGGAAAGTATTCAAGAAGGCCGTTAGTGCACACCTCTACAGCAGCCTACATGAGTTTATAACATTAACAATGAAACAAAAAGAGCAACAAACCTCTGAGTGTGGAAACGTGCGAGCTCTGAAAATGTGTGCACCGTTGGTTTTCTACTAGGCTTGGGTTTGTGGGGTGGTGCTAGTAGGGTGAGTGGTAAAATCATAGGTATGTATCAGTGGGGACCTGTGGGTGGGATCTGTTGCTCTAGGCATTAGTGGGGGTGCTATCACTGCTAGCCAATGGTGGTGCCCTTTACCCACCTATTACCCACCTATGTCTGTGAACCCTCATCCATTTGCCAAGGGTATTCTTCCAGACTCCTCTGTATTCCCTCTGCTAGCGCCCAGTTCTCCACATCAGTTTTCCATTGACTAAGTGGTGGGCCATCTGGTGACTTCAAATGTCGTGCTATATTCCTGCATGCTATCCCCAGGGCCAGGTCTAAAAATCTGTTGCCCGCTTTTCAGGATGGCTGTCTTCTGCAGAGGTCCAGTGGGCAAATCTCCAAGAGTGGAGCACCTGCCTGTCCAGCTTCTGCTTCGGTCCCTAGTGACTTGTGTCCAGAAGAGTGTTATAATGGGCAGCTCCAGACCATGTGAGTGAAGTCTGCATCTGGCAGGGCGAATCTGAGGCATCTCAAGTCTGTAGTATGCAGCACAGTATTCACTCTGTGGTGTGTGAGCTAAGTAGTATGCAGATAGTTAAACTGGGTGAATTTAAAGCGATTGTTTGTCAATGTAGTCTAGGTGGGTTCCAGGGTCTTTTCCCATTCCTTCCCCTCGAATTACCAACCAATTATATTCTTCCAGAAGATAGCCACGCTCGGCAAACCATCAAGGGTCGTAGCCACGATTGTCTTGTATAACCAGGAAATTAGGCACCATCCTGATCTGAAGGTTAACATGAGCTGCATTAATACATGTATGGGAGGCTCCGGGTCAAGATTCCACAGCAGCTGGCATAACGCCTTCTCCAATGCCCCATCCACTAGGAATTGGGTGCCCGGTAGATTACCCTCCTCTATCAGGTTCTCCAAGCTCCAAAAAGTGTCCTCCTAGTAGCAATCCCCTAGAGTTGTTAGTTCTACGCCTGTCCACCCTCATGCTTTCGGCAGTGAAATAAACATCCCGGAAGCGCGTAACCCCACCAGAGGTAGTGCTGGTATGTACATCGTGCGATCTATAATTTGTTTGAGAGCTCCCTTCCTGTAGCTGAGGGCCATAGAGAGAAGTCTCGACTTCTGGATGGGGTGAAGTCTCACTACCATAAGCTGGGCAAGCAGGCACCTACTCTGTGCTTCGTCCTAAACTCCCCCCAGTTCCGCCAGGCATGTTCCTATGAGCCTTCTAGCCAGTCATTGCAGCTGCACTGCGAAATCATACAGTTCATAATTGAGGACCCAACCCCACCCTTCCACGCCTATCGCTGCAATGTACGCAGTGACACCTGATTATGCTTCCCATCTCATTTCAATTCTCAGAACAGAGTATTGAGAGCCCTGAACTAGCCTATTGTTATCCATACTGGGAGATGTGCGAAGTAGTAAATAAACGTGGGTAACATTAACATTTTTGCCAGCGCCATCCTGGCTATAATGGGTGGTTTAGTGCCCACCAGAAAGTCATGTTCCCCTTCAACGTTCCATAGGGCGCGCCCCAAGTTGCCCTACCTAGTATCTGCCGCCGTGTAATAGACCCTGACAACAAGATATCTAAGAACCCTGGGCTCCTATAGTATCCCCAAGCATTGGACAACCCAAAGGACGCTAGTACATCTGCCAGCACAGGGAATGCACATGTCTCGTTTCAGTTTGTCCACCCCTGCACACTGTGCCATGGTCATGGACTGCCCCTGGTGTAGTGTCCTTGGTGCAATAATGACAGACACTACTGATGTTCTGTTAGGAGCTTTATTATCGGCATCCTACCTCGTCCATGTCCCTGTTTTTGACTGTCCTTTTCCTGTCTCCGCTCCTCCTCTTCATCTGGCCCGCTAGCTCCGCCCACTCCCGACTACTAGAATGCATCACAATATTACATCTCCCCCCTTGTTAACGAAATGAACTTAGCGTCCAACACATTTATAGTTCCTCGATCAGCCACACGGGTCCGCGGGCCGTTCGTTTGACCTATGGAGACGCATCTCAGCTTCCGGTGTGTGGCTTTCTGTCGCCTTGACGAGAGCATCCTTTACTACAAGAGTGCATCTTTGCAATTGCACGACGGCTCGTGTGATGTGCGTATTCTCAGATTCGTGGTGGTTTTCAATCAGCTTCTGGTTGATCCACTCACCTTCAGTGTCTGAGGTGACTGTGAAGGGCTCAGCTTGATATCGGCAGTCTGTCTTCCTTTGTGACTCTTGTTCGATTGACGTTCGATCTCCTTTCTGAGGGGATGTTGTTCTGGTTCTCTTCCGAGCACTCGCATGTACTTTTACTTCTTTTTGTCTTGTCCAGTTGAGAGCAACGCTGCCCTCCTGTTCGGAGTCATGTATGCCAGACGGTAAGGTACTATCTGAAGAGATCGACTTGGTTTGGTTTGGGGACTCCTTTGCTGCTTCTGGTTGTCTCATCCACTCCCGCTCGCGTTTGGAACTGGTGAACCCTTGAACCATCTGTGCATATGTATGTTTCTCTCTCATCCGATGATGATCTGTCTCTATGGACACGTCTGGCTTTCCTGGCAGATTGACTGGCTGGTCCTTTTCCATCCGGTGAGCAATGTCCACTATATGTGTTTTCCTTTTGTAGGCCCTTTGAGTCAGCCTCGCTGACCCCATCAGGGGTGACGGTGTATTATTTATGTCTTGATACACCTGTGACTGACATGACAGGTTGTCTTGTGGAGTGATTGAGTGTTCAGAGACATTGGTGTGAGACATGTTGCTCTTGACGGTAAGAATGTCCCTTGGTTCTCTGGTGTGTTCGGGTGATTGACGCCATGGCCGTTGTCGGGACCACGACTCGGTCGACTCGAAGGATCGGACCGACATGCTTTCTGAATCAGAGGAGTTCTTTGTCGATTTCCTTTGAGAACGTTCCTTTGAGCATGTCTTAACGGGTGGATTTCTGAAATGGGTAGTCCGTGATGAGCTGCTCTTCACGTCGGCGTTATCTTTGGGATGTTTCTCCGGGTATCTTTCTCGAAGTGTCTTCGTTGTCAATTCACTGGAGAAGTTGTTCGATAACCACGTACTTGTTTCTTGAGTTTGATCCCAAGGTATTTCATTTCTGCCTCTCTCGCATGATGGTAATGATCTCCTCTCAGTTTCTTCATTATCTCGGATGTCATGAATGCTTTTGCCTTCACCTTTACGTTGTCTGAGTGAATCAGTCCATCTTATGCAGTTCGCTTCCTCTTCACACTTGTTTGGTGCACTGATATCTGTGCTACCGGTGTGATATGTTCTCCTGTTTGATGTCTCCTCTGACTCGTCTCTAGAATTTGGCAAACAGTGAGGTGCTTGTGTGTGGTCGTGTACCGATTTCCAGTGTTGACGTGACTGGTCCAGTCTTCTATTGTTTGCCTTTCTTGCGCGTTTGTTGGGCAGACTGTCATCTGGTCCATTGGTGCGATCTGTCCCACTTGACACTTCATCTGCTTCAGAACCGTCTGAACCATATGTTGAATAACTCCTTGAGGTTGAATAACTCCTTGAGTTTGTATCAGCGCCGCTATCGCAATCCTGACTCATCCTGGTCTTTTGTTTTGTTGACTCAGAGTATTTCATGTCACTTTGTCTCTCCCAATGTTTGGAGTACTTCATGTCCCTTTGTCTCTCCTTTTGTCTTGACTCTGGTCTGCCTTCACCCTCCCTCTTTCTGGTTTTGTTTGTTTCTTGGGTTTTGTTCCCAGACATGAGGGATGTCTCTTTCCTGGTATCTTTGTGTCTTGCATTCAAGTGCAATTCTTTTGATATGTCTCTTGCTTAGACCCGCACTCTAACTTCGGCCTTTCTGATGATTTCCTTTAGCGACCATTACCCTCGAAAGATCTTGCGCTTCGTGTTAGAATTTGAACAGCCTTCGATTATCCGGAGCCGAACTGCTTCCTCATTCGTAAATGTATTGAAATGGCAACATGGTACCAAACTTTGCAACCGGGTGATGAATTTTGGCAATGGTTCTCCTGGTTCCTGCCGTGCTGTGTTGAAGACGATGCGATCATGATCCACGTCTGCCTGTGCGTGGAAGTGGGCACGTAGCTTCTCTTGGAGTCTTTCGTTTGTCTCTGTGTCCTTTTCGGGAAATGTTCTGATTAAGCGTCGGCCCTCATGACCTACCAGCTGGAGGAGTAGTATCAGACATTTTCTATCTCTTCGCTCACCAATTGCCTCAAGAAAATCGTCCAGTGATTCCAGCCACCGGTTCCATTCGAGACCCAAACTCCGAGTGTCAGTCTGTGTCACTGGGGGCGGCACTTAAATGCAGGGATTGGACCTTTTTGTTACTTTTCCCACCGCGATGAGGGAGGAAGATTCTGATCTGTTACGGTCATAGGACTGTTCACTTTGCTCCCGTCTTCTTCGCTGACTCTTTTCAGCCGAGTTCCTTGATCTAGTCATTTCCTTTGAGGTTGGTAAGCTGTGTAACCGTCTCGATAGGCGCCAGTGACTGAAACTTGGATTTCTTGTGTGTCCACCACTCAGCTACACTATGCGTAACTAACTCGTGGCTCGCTTTCTTTGGAGTCGCATGTTAGCTGCAGGTGGTTGGTGGCTCTTCCGGAATGGTGCATGACACATTTGATATCTTGCTCGCTCATGTGTCTCTTTCTGGACTAGTGCAGGTTATTCAATCGTTGATGAGAGAAGGCTTCCTTGACATTCATCTACTCATGCTTCTGAATCATTTACTTTCTTAGCTCCCGTTACTTTTTATTGTTTGTCTTCACGTGGTGCTGAACGTTTACTTTGGCACTTGTCTTTGCTCGTGTTCGTTACATTCGTGATCTGCATTTGCTTGTGCTCGCTGACTTCGGAACTTGTGTTCATCCGTGCTTGTTTATATTCAGTGTAATCTCCGCTTGTTGCCGGCACTGTCTTCTGCCTTTCTGCCCTCTTTGGGGTCTTCTGCAGGACTGCCCTCTTCTGGGTCTTCTGCAATTCTGCCCTCTTTGGGGTCTTCTGCAGTTCTGCCCTCTTCGGGGTCTTCTGCAGGACTGCCCTTTTCAGGTCCTCTGAAATTCTGCCCTCTTCGGGGTCTTCCGCAGTTCTGCCCTCTTTGGGGACTTCTGCAGTTCTGCCCTCTTTGGGGTCTTCTGCAGTTCTGCCCTCTTCGGGGTCTTCTGCAGTTCTGCCCTCTTCGGGGACTTCTGCAGTTCTGCCCTCTACGGGGTCTTCTGCAATTCTGCCCTCTTCGGTTTGTGCTCACCGTTGTCTTTATTTGTCTCTTGCATTTGCTGATGCTTGGTCTTTACCAATGCTTGTTTGCTTGCTTCTTGCTTTTGCCAATGCTTGTTTTGCATCTACCAATGCTTGTTTGCTTGTCCTCGCCAATGCTGGTTTGGTCTTTGCCAATGCTTGTTTGCTGGCTGCTTGCTTTTGCCAATGCTCGTTTTGCATTTACCAATGTTTGTTTGCTTGTTTATTGTCTTCGCCAATGTTTGTTTGGTCTTCGCCAATGCTTGTTTGCTTGCTGCTTGCTTATGTTTCACTCTCGCCTTTGCTTGTGCTTGTTTGTCGCCTTACTCTTGCACTTGCTCCTGCTTGTTTCATATGCCACTTTTGCTTTGGCTCATGCTTGTTTTCTATTTTATTCTTGCCTTGACTCGGGTTTGTTTGCCAATTCACACTTGCACTGACTTGTGCTTATTTGTCCTTGTTCACTCTTGTTTTTACTTGTGCTTGATGCTTTTCCTTGCACTGCCTGACTTCAAAATGTGCGTTCATGCGTCTCACAGGGGATGTCTCCTGGGTTGCCTGACTCTAAGATGGCCGCCAGTCTCGAAATCTCGTCCTCCACGAGATTTGGTCTCATTCATTCAAACTGTCTGTAGAACTCACAGAACTCCACTCGGCACTCACGATAGCCGATTTTCAAAACGCAAGGCTTCCTCAGCGCCTCACACAATTGTTGACCACCAGGACATCCTCTCACTCTGCTGGGGACAGGACGCTTCTTCAGGGGTTCAGGGGTGGCAAACTGCACCATCCCACCCTCGTCGCCAGCTGTAGTGTCCTTGGTGCAATAATGACAGACACTACTGATGTTCTGTTAGGAGCTTTATTATCGGCATCCTACCTCGTCCCTGTCCCTGTTTTTGACTGTCCTTTTCCTGTCTCCGCTCCTCCTCTTCCTCTGGCCCCCTAGCTCCGCCCACTCCCGACTACTAGAATGCATCACAATACTACACCTGGAATCAGTGTTTGGGTGTCTCTCAAATACATTAGCATTTCAATGGCATACAGTGATAGAATGTTTTCTCTGTCGTGCAATCGAATGCCTCTACCCTATCCTTCAGCCCTCAAAATAATGGTGAGCTGCTCGAGTGCCAATGCAAACAGAATCAACGAGAGTTGGCAGCCCTGACGTGTCCCCCTATAAATCGTGAATTGGTCCGAGATGCATCAGCCTGTGTGGATCTTTGCTTGTGTGTATAGGAACAAGACCTATTTGACCCAGCTATCTCCTAGGGACATCCTGTTCATTACTGCTTTAAAGTAATCCCATTGTAGTATGTTGAATGCCTTTCGCCTGTCGATTGACAAAATCGCTGCGTCTGGCAGGCCCGCTGGCAGCACCTCACCTAAGACTTGGTGGAGGCATTACATATTATAGGAGGTGCTTCGTTGGGGTATGAATCCAGTCTGGTCCTCATGTATGAACGTTGAGAGGTGGGGCTGCAGGTGGTTGGCCAGCATCTTGTTAAGAAATTTATAATCAAATTTGAGTACCTCAGGCAATTACCATTGCTGCCGCAATTCAGGAATGACCTCATGACCTGGCTCTTCGACTGAACCGCAGACCCAGCCCCCCTACCCAGCACCTTGAGACCTGTGGTGTTGTGCATTCTCTTACTTCTTCACTTCTTTTATATTTCATATTGTTCCCTCTATTATATGTTTGAGGTTAGAACCTAGTATCTCATTTGTTCTCTGACCTATGTCATAGTAGCTCTATCTCTGTTTGTATTTGTTCTGTATGACAGTTTCTGGTGACACCCTGGGCCCTCAGGACATTGCTACTTCGTGTGCAATTAAACTTCAAGACAAAGTCTTTGTATGTGTCCACGTCCATCGTTACAATTAATTGTAAAGATGGACGTGGACGTGGACACATGCGAAGGAAGTCTTTGTCTTAAGTTTAATTGAACACGAAGTAACAATGTCCTGAGGGCCCAGGATGTCACCAGCAACTGTCATACAGAACACATACAAACAGAGATAGAGCTACTATGACATAGGTCATAGAACAAATGAGATACTAGGTTCTAACCTCAAACATATAATAGAGGGAACAATATGAAAAACAAAAGAAGTGAAGAAGTAAGAGAATGCACAACACCCAAGACCCTCACAGGTGAGTAGTCATGCTTTTTAGGAGTACTGATTGATTGATAGGATGCCATGTTTAAAGTGTCTCCTGAAGGTTTAAGGATAGAGACTATCAGTGCTTCCTTGGTGGTGTCAACCAAAGTCCCTCGTTCAAACTCCGCTGCATACATCTCCACCAGCTTTGGCACCTGTAGTGAGGTGTAGGTCTGGTAGAAATCTACTGGCAAACCATCAGATCCTGGTGATTTGCTCTGTGCTAACTCCTTCAGTGCTGCTCTGATCTCAGGTTCAGAGATAGGTCCCCCAATATCTCCCTATCTTCCATTGTTAACCACATGAGTATTGCCTGGGTCAAAAAGGCTGCAATGGCTTCCGCCGGCATAGGGTCACGTTGCCCATATAGCTCCATATAATGGGTGATAAACACCGTGTGTATGTCATATTGGGTGTAGACGATCCTCCCCTGAGGAGTCAAATATTTGAACAATAGGTTGTGCCCTGTCCATTGAGGGTATCAACCAGGAGAGAAGTCTTCCTGCCTGTCCCCCTTCGCTATGAGCTGTGGTTAGATGCTCACATCTATTAAGGCGGGCAACCTTTCCAGTAAACCCGTATGCATATTTTGCTCCTCCCTTAGCCTGGGCTCGGCCCGAGGATCCCCCAGACTAGTCACCTCTAGTTGCCAGTATAGAATTCCTTGCCCACGCTAGGGCTTCATCGAGTGATTTCCAGACTCCAATGCCCCGCACTACAACTTTAAATGTACCCCATTCAACATTACTGTGAGTAGCGGCCAGTGTGATAAAGTGTGGGGCAGAGTGGCAGGGCAGGACAAAAAAAAGAATAAAAATGAACCCACATTCCTGCCTCTCGCTGCATCGCCGACTCAGTGCTCTTCTGCTGCTACACTGCACAGGCTCCAAGGCTCCCCTGTGGCCAATCCTGATGCTGCTCTCTCATGTTTGAAAGCAGCATCAGGATTTGCCTGAGAACTGTGAATTTGCGCTCCCGGAGAGACTGGGAGACTGTGCTTTGCTGTCTCCATCCCAACAATGCAGCTGGGGTTGAACACAGCTCAGTGCGCATGTGTGTTTGGACCCACATCCACACTGGCAATAGTGCTGTGCACCACTCCCCCTCCAACCTCACAGACTGTCATCGTCTGGCCTACCCTTAAGACTAATTTGTGCTGAAAAATAAAATGATAATAAACCCACATTATTATCATTTTATTTTTCAACTTTTGTAGCTGCTGGCATGGGTGGGGAGTGGTGACGCTCCTACGTCATAGCGGAGGAGCCGCTGCTGATTACTGTGGGACGCTGTATGAATATTAATCTGAAAATATTCTTCAATCAATCTTGCCCGGGGTTCCCTAAATATTGGTTTATAAACCCGTTTGCTGCTGCTGTCGGCCAACGGCCGTCGCGAGCACTACCTCGGTAGTGCTACGCACGTCCGTTGGCTGACGCGGCCCCACCCGCTTAATAGAACGTTCAGAGCAGCTAACGGGTTAAGGGAGGATGTAGGGAGGATCCATGTGAGAATGTGGTGATATACGCCTACCGCAGCGCATACTCTTAAGCAATGGGTTGTGGTCTGAGTGAGTATGTCCTAGGCATTCCATATGAGGGGTTTGGCCTGTAACTGCCAGCGATCATATCATTTTAATGAGGTACATATTAAGGTCATGCACTGGTGAGAAGAACAAGTATTCCTTTCCTTCCAAATGTCTCAGCCGCCAGGGGTCACATATGCCCTAATGCGTAGAATGTTGTTAAACTCAGCTTTCCTTAAATGGTAAACAAAGCCCATTCCCCAGCTGTGATCTCTCTGCCACAATCAGAGGCCAATTTTACTCCTAGGGCCTGACTTAGATTTTAGCAGACAAGTTGCTCCACCATAAATGTCTGCCAAACTCTCTGTTCACCCACTCGAGCCAGGCGAACCATCATGTTTCTGCCGGCAGAGCCCCCCCTGGATCTGTCGGTGGATACCTTTGTCCAACAGTCCCCAGGAAATTGTGCCATCGGTCTAAGTACCCCAGAACATCGATCCTATTTAGGGCAGAAGTTCTGATGTAGTTTTTTCTTCTTCAGAAGGCCAATGAAAGCCTGGTAGCCCCGAACACAAGAAAGAACCCACACGCTGACAGTTCTCTACAAAAGATGGACTGTAGGTCACCAGGGCAGTGGAGTACATCCCTGCCATGCCCTGGCAGAAAGTAGAACAGTCTACCAAACCCACAATCAGGCATTTAGTCTAGTCTCGTCCACTACCCTTATGTCAAGTGCTTTATAATAAGTAGACAGTGACATGTGACCACATCCTAAATTTAGTACCATTGGAAGAGTTTGCTCTCTTCCACTTTATGTGCAATTGTTTCCACCTGTCCTGAGCCATCGTCATACTCTGAATAGGTCACCCACATGAAGGAGTCATCTATCCTGCCATATAAATATGTCCATGGATGTAGCTACCATCTGGAAATGTGGGCAAAGTTACTACAAAAGCTTAGTACAGTAGAGGTTCACTATCTTGACTTTGTGCAGGCTCTCAACCAGCACTGCCTAAGCCCACTGTCCATCCGGGCAGAGTGACTCTAGTGGGAGGTCTGACAAATGGCACTTCATCTACTTGGGGACAGCAGCACCTTCTCTGAAATGTCAGGTTCCACTATCCACTGTGCTGCAAGAGATACCCATAGTGTCACAGAGAGGAAACATTTAATCAGGAATTCAATTGAGTTTCGAAATTATCTGAGCACTTTAAATGTGTTGCCATACAGAAACTCTGCTTTCAACTGGCAGGTCTTTATCAATAAGTGTCTGAAATGAGTTACAGCTCATAGTAAGAAGGAGAAACATCAATGTGGTTTAATATAGAGCTTTAAGAAGGAAAAGGCAAAGTGTTTTCTGTTGACCTTTAACCTGAAAATGAACTCAAGCAAGCCTGCCTCTCCCTGAGTAAATGGGATCCATCCAACTGTTGCTCTAAGTATTGACTTGTAGAGATGGTGTTCCCAGCTAACCAACATAGGCCATATTTATTCAGGGCAACACTTGGAAGAGGTGTTAATGGCACATTACGCTGGAAGCTTTGCACCTAAATTTAGAGGTTTGCAAATGGAATACTCTGTCAGAACATGGCGCATATCCCCTACACCATATTACAAGTGCAAAAGGATATAACATACTTGTAAGAAGGCAGACGGGACATCAACAGCTTTGTGATTGAGTATTCTGTCTGCCAAACTCCAAATAAGGTTCTTGGCATCTAAGAAGATGACTATACGGAGTTGATCCAAATTTTGTCCTTTCATCAATATAATAAAAACATTTTCAGATTAATTGATAACCTTGCATTTGGGATGAATTGGGCCTATTGTTAACCCTGAATTTTGATCTAGAGACTCTCAGTATTGAATTCTAACAGGAACTGCCTCTCTTAAAACTTTTTGGTGTTTACCATAGTATTATGCCTGTAAAAAACAGTTGAAGTTGTAGTGGGGCCAGGAAACCTTGATATGTTACGTACAATTCTCTAGATAGCAAATGACTTCCCTCTGCTCATAGTTACTGTTACTATCTTTTCTTAGATATTAGAGCCCTCTGACCTACCACATCCTGGAGATAGTCTAGTGTTCTGTCCCAAGAATCATCTGTTTTTATACTTTAGGTAGCAAACTGGTCTGTCGTTTGCTATGGAGTAAAAACCAAACAAACAACTGTATTCACCTTGCATCCCAGAGAAATGTTCCCTGTATGACGTTCAATGTTTTCCTCTACTCTCTAGTAAAGTTGTACCTGCTACTGTCGCAGATACATATTTAATTTCCAGCTCCTGAATGTTCTCCTCAAGCCAAGAGATCTCAGGAAGATTTCCAGATGAAGTAGTAGGATGCAGAAAATCCGATCTGTGGAGAAATGCAATGGCTAAAAACAACATAGGTGCAAAAATCTGAACAATTCGATGTCTAAGGCATAAACGCCACCTGCTGGAGCCGCAACACGCTTACTGCACAGCTTGCATACCCTAGAAAATGCTGGATTACTCCCTCGCCCCATTTCAAAAACTAGATTGCTGTCTTTTTGTGGGTGATGAGTTCTGCCATGTGAGATTTAAGTCGAAGACGTTGGATACAACGCCTTCACCCATTCCATTACTGTAGGAAAGTGCCCTTTTTGACATGTTTACCCCCACTTTTTGCCTGGTATCTAATGCAACTTTGACTGAAAGAGTACTGGGTTCCTTCTAAGCAGGTCCCCAGTACCAGTGTTCTTTCCTTAACCGCATGCGTGCGGGCGGAAATCCGCCCGTACGCTGGGTTTTTTAAAATCGCACTTTACGTGACGAGCTGGGCTCGTCATGGGCGTGCGAGGAGGCTACGCCATGACGAGCCCAGCTCGTCATGAGCGTCGAAGGGGTTAAACTGAACCATGTTCCTCAATTGGCACCCTATTAGGCTCCATATAAGGCCCTAATAAATGGTACCCCTGTCACCGAGTGCATTGGGACTAAACAGGATTCCTAAGGGCGGCAGCATGAATTGTGCCACCCTAAGGAACTCCCTCACCAAGCTCATGCAAAACTATCATTGTAGCTTGCATGTCTTGGTGCAGAGAAAAGTGAAAAGTCGACATAGCACACATCCCTGTGTGCCATGCCTGCAAAACAATATAGCAGGCCTTACAGCCCTATGGCAGGGTGCACTATACCCCATGTGTGGGCATATTTGTGTGAGTGGATGTGTCCCTGTGATATCTAAGTCCATTCTTAGCTATCACAAGTGCACAGGGAATACTTAATGAGTACAATGGCTGGACACTTGTGCTTACGAGTTCCTCAGCTACATGATGGCTTCAATGTACACCCAGATTTTTGGTACCAAACATCTTATATTAATAAATCTACACTGATGCCAGTGTTGGATTTATTAATAAAAGCACTCTGAGGGCATCTTAGCAGTGCCCCCTGAAAACTTACCGACTACTAGTGCTTTGACTAACTGGTCTTGACTAGCCAGCCACCCCAGACAAGTTGTTGACCTCCTGAGGTAGGAGCCTTCGCTTTCAAAGGTCAGGAGTAAAGCCTGCTGTGGGCAGAGGTGTTCACACCTCCTCCAAGCAGGCAGTGGCGCCTCCTCCACTATGGCGGAGAAGCGTCGCCTCACTGCTCAGTGCGAGAAGAGGAAACATAAAATGAGAATACATTTCAGTTATTATCATTTTATGTTTGTGCTGCATTGCGGGCGGACAGTTGGGCGGGGCTACATTACAGGATGCATGGAAAACATGCCCAGGCCCTCCTTCCCTGGTTGAGCGTCAAAGCAGGACGCTCAAAACCAATCACAACACCACATTGCAGTGTTGTGTTTGGTCAGGGGAGCCTTGGTGCCTACCAATCACAATGCTGCATTGCAGCGTTGTGATTGGTCACTGGGGCCTGGCTGTGCTTCCTTTTCCTCGAGGAGAGCAGGAGCAGAGACTTTTATTATGAGCATCCTCGTGCCCCGCGTGCCCGTGCTTGCCACCCGCGAGCCATGCTGGCAGCCAATGCAAGCAGGATCTACATTCCAGGGCAGAAAGATTCAAAAGCTCCACTGCCTTTGTTATGCACCCTCAGCCTCCCCAGGTAATGGAGATTCCTGCCCCATCCAGGCCCCACTTCTAGGGGCAAGACAGGCCGGACAATTTCTAAGACTAGAAGGTGTGTCCAACACCATGCCAGCATCACCCCTAAGGTGGACTAGCTGATGTGGACACCAACTTTTCAGATTCCTCCGTCTTAATTTGAATGTAATTAGCCTTCTAGGTTCATGGTTATGCCTATTGGCTACTACTTGTCATGCCTGTTAACACCCCCAAATTGAGTCTTTAGTTGGCACCCCTGAACGCGAGAACGAACTCAGATTTGGCAACTCAAGAGAAGAACAATGAAGAAGAGTCACTGCCTGCCGAAAACTGTAGAAGAACTGTGAACTTTCGGCATGAAAGCCTGCCTGCTCACAACTCTATCGACAATCGCAACAAAGCGACTTGTCCCACAAACTGGAGATCTACCAAAGCCTTGGGTAACCGTGCCAGCACTTCCAAAATCACCTAAGTCTCTCTTGGAGTAAAGGAGCTACTCCCTTGCAGTCCGCAGGAACAGAAAAGCAGAGTCCGGGCCACCGCCTTGTAGCTCCCTGGCCCGACTGACGCCACAGACGACCAGAAAGAGGTAGCCATGCTCTGGAGGGTCAGATAAGTTTCCCCACCCAGTGTGAAGACACCAGGATCAACTGGAGCTATGCAGCAACAATACCCAGGGTACGATACGCCCTGCACCTAATGCCAACAGCAAGAGTACAATCCAGATTCTCACTGCACCACGACCTAGCAGCTGTGAGGGATGTCAGCATCACTTTGTGAGTGGCCCAGCTGTCCTGATTTTGCCCCTGGCAGCTGTTGGCCACTAACCATGAGGATCACCTTTGCGCACATAGGCCAGCCAACCTTTCTACTCTGCACTCGAGGTTCCTGGCCTGGGTACCAAAGAACCGGCTGTGCCACCTTGGGATAAAGCCCCTTACAAAGCGGGGCCTCATTTGGGAGCTCTCTGACTTGTCCCCAAGTCCCCCTGTGCAGTCTGTTTCCAGGTGGCCCCACTCTCCATAGCACGCATAACTACCAACCTCACCAGCACCCTGCTCCAGGCTAAATCCATGCCGTTCCCGAAGCACAGCTGGTATTATTTTGGACCTTGGCCCACTACAATCCGAAACCCAGAAGGTGAAACCCTGAAACCGACTGTACTTACCGTTATGCATGTATGTCTTTTCTCTCCACAGGATTGCATTGTGCATAAAGGCACACAACTTTGAAAAGTTTACTTACCTGTAAAACAAAAATTGCTGATAAAAACAGGACTTACTTTTGAATGAAGGTCTTGGTTTTACAAAATATATAACAAGCATTGGCATAGCAAATAGGTCTCGCCTTTGGGACCTTATAAGTGTTTAGCCATGCAACAGTTGATGTTGTTGCACTAAGGATATTGTGCTGCATAACTAAATACTTTTAAGGTCTCAAAAGCGAGACCTATTGGCTATGCCAATGCTTGTTTTTTAAAATAAATTCATCAGATCCATTCTTATTGTTGATACATTTGATGTAGACGCAGTTAGTTTTAGTAGCCAGAACTGGTTAATGGCAATCAGCTGCAACGCTCTCCGTGCACACTGGCATCGGCATAGCAGAGGGCGAGTTACTAGGCCAGGAAGCAGGCAGTGCTCATTACATAAGGAGGGGGAGGGGTTTGCTTAGAATATCTCGCTGCGCCATATCCACGCGCCAGACAGTTGCATCATTTAAATAAAAAACATTGCACGGAAATGAACAGTGATTAGGCTGTGCAAACGCACTGATCCTTGGATCGACGTTTGTACAGTCCAATCAATCATTGTTCATTAATGTGCATTTTTAAGGATATAAATGCATTCTCGCGTATCGCAGACACCTGTGATTTCCAATGTGTTTGTCTGGCTGCCATTGCCTCCCCTTGTCCCGCCTGAAGCACTTGAATGAATGCACAGTGCAAGCTCCCAAGCCCCCGAATTAAATGCCCGTTGTCACAAATATGGATCAGGTGGAGGTGTTGTGGGAGAGATGGGGCCTCCTGGCAGCTGTGCTGTTCATGATGTGTTGTGCTGAGTCATGTTAAGCTAAAGCAGGCCCCGCCCACCTAAGAGCTGAGATAAAGTATCCCAAGGAGTCTGCGTCAGACACACTGGGCCCGATTTACAGAATGAACTTAAGACTAAATCCTAAACTTACTACTATTTGGTATTCACAGAATGCACTTACTACTTTCGGGATTCACAGAGTGAACTTACTACTTTCGGGATTCACAGAATGAACTTACTACTTTCGGTATTCCCAGAATAGATTTAAGACTACTAACTTTACGTCCGCACTCGGGCTGGAAATTCCGGCCCGGAGGCAGAGCTTCTGGCTTGGGGGCGGAGCTTGCGGCCCGGAGGCGGAGCTTGCGACTTGGAGGCGGAGCTTCCGGCTCGGATGTGGGGATTTAGCCATGGCTGAAATCTCCACCTCTGGGCCGCAAGCTCCGCCTCCGGGTCGGAAGCTCCGCCCCCAAGCCGGAAGCTCCGCCACCGGGCCGGAAACTCCGCCTCCGGGCCGGAATTTCCGGCCCGAGTGCGGACGTAAAGTTAGTAGTCTTAAATCTATTCTGTGAATACCGAAAGTAGTAAGTTCATTCTGTGAATCCCGAAAGTAGTAAGTTCACTCTGTGAATCCCGAAAGTTGTAAGTGCATTCTGTGAATACCAAATAGTAGTACGTTTAAGATTTAGTCTTAAGTTCATTCTGTGAATCGGGCCCACTAGATTTACAGGGAACAGGAGTGCTGTCACCTATGGAATGACCCCTCAAGTGTCCTCGTTCATGTATGAGCAAGTCCCCCAGATGTTTTGCTGTGCATGTTGGGGCTTTTAGTCCTGTTTAGCCAACTGTGAAATCAGATTTGCTATCCCCAGCACGCAAAGACCCAGCCAGGGTTTTTTTGCGGTGCATTTTGGGGCTTGTAGCCCTGTTTACCCAATTGTAGAATCAGAACTGCAAGTCTCAGCAGGCAAAGCTGCCCCAGATGTGTTACTGTGCATTTGGGGGCTTGTAGCCAGCCCTGTTTACCCAATGGTAAGGTCAGAGCTACAAGTCCCAGCATCCAAATCCGCAGCCAGATGTTTTGCTGTGCATTTTGGGGCTTGTAATCCTGTTTAAATAGTTATTAAACCAGAGATGCGAGTCCCATCATGCAAAGCCGCAGCCAGATGTTTCGCTTTGCATCTTGGAGAATATAGTCCTGTTTATTTGGTTATAAAATCAGAGCTGCGAATCCTAGCATGCAAAGCCATAGCCTATACAGGACGAGCTCCTCATGAATGGACCTGGGAATCTTGAGAACTTTGCTATGGAGGAAACTACCTCCAGCATCATGGCTGCCTTGACAAGTGTGTGACAGTCAAATGCTGTGGTATTTTAGAATTGGCGCTGTTGGTGCCAGGCCTTGTTTACATTCATTATTTGTTGTATCTACCTATGCTTGATTAAATCTGTGTATTCTTTAAGTATGTTCCTTTTGGAACATTGCCATCTCTTAGCAACTGTACTGTGTTCAGTTGCAGAGGGAGAGCTGTTGATGTGAGAGTTGGTGCCTACTTGTTCTACTTTGTAGCCTTAATAAACCAAGTTACTACTATCACGTCCAGCGTGATTACTACATTATTGTATGCAGGTGCTGGGCCTGAACAGGGGAGTGGCAATCAATCATGCAGCAGGTGCAGTGTCAACAGGGCTCTGATGTCCTGGAGGCCCACTCTATTACAATCATAGCAGTTTTTAATTACTGCCTAAATTGGCAATGGAGGGCTGTTTTCCTTGCTTGCTTTAAGGACTATGTTGCCCTTGCTATACCACTGTGCCTTAAGAAAACATAAGTGGGCCAATGTGACCCTCCTGCCATGGGGCTAGTTGGCACAAATGCCACACTACTCTGACATAATGCAATCTTTCTTACATGTGCCAGAAAGCTCTGGAGCTGAAAGCATTTGTGTGGATTCATGTTATTAGGATAATTCCTGTACTAAAGAAACACAGTGATGGAGAACCCTCTTTGAAGTAACTTGAATAAAAGCAATTGTACAATTAGACCACGTGTGCCAGAAATCGCAGAGTAGCCTGGCCATATTTTGTATAGTGCTTGGCCATCTCAAGCTGTGCGTGCCAGGGATTAGTACTGTGTGCATCTTTTTTCTTCTGGGATTTGTATACTTGCTTTTTTTTAAATATTTTTTTGTGGAAAGTAAGCATTGTAGTAACAGAGCAATCATATCATCATATAGTACATGATACATAAGCAGCAAGGAAAAGAGGAAATGCCATTATACATTGAACCAATGAGTAAACAACTAAAATGTAAAGAAAGATTGCGAAAATATATATTCTTCCTTACTTAATCTATCAAAGGTCCCCAAATTCAATAGAACATCCTCCATGACCGTATGCCTCTGCCCTTGGCTATAGCCATCTCTCTTTCTAAAAATTTCCCTTAATGCTGCCCACCATTCAAAAGCTCTAGGAGGGCTTTTGGATATCTAAGCACGGGCAACGCAAAGGCGTGCAGTTACAAGCATAATTGATATTAGAGATCTTAGTCTGAGAGGTACATCTGCTTTATAGCCAAGCATAATCTCTTTCTCTGCTAAGTAAAAATCAATTTTTAAACGATCAGCTATAATGTCCCGTATCTCATTCCAGAAGACAGCCAGATCTGGACAAGTGACAAACATATGTGAAATATTTGCAGCTTGGCACATTTACATTTATCATTCTTGTTTATATTAGCAGAATCTATCCACTTAACTATACGTTCTGGTGTATAGTAAAGCATAAACATTGTTTTAAACTGATGCAATTTGAGATTAATAGAGTGGACCAAACTATTTAAGTTCTCCATTGATTCTTCTATATCAGCTGAATTAACAGCTTGACCCAATAGCCCAGTCCATTTGAGTGCTATCTTTGGATAGTCATTCTCCCAAGTTTTGGAAAGTAACTGATATGTCTTACTGATAGTCAGTTTCGAGTCTGAATGTATATATTGCAGTAGATCTGAACCCATAGGTTGTTTATCCCCTTAGATCCCAGTAAATAATCTCTTAGCTGCAAATATTTATAAAACATGGTTTTCTGAAGACCAAATGAAGTCTGCAAATCTAAAAACGTACGGAACACAGCAGCATTATACAAGTGGCTAAGCTGTCTAATACCAAATCTATCCCAAGATTTAGCTAACACATCATGAAAAACATCAGGGAATATAGGATTCCCCCATAATGGCATATTAAGATGTATCAAAGACAGAGAATGATTAGCTGTAACTTCCCGCCATATGTAAGCTATTTCTTTAAGAGTCCTAAATCGGACTCTCTTAAAGTAATTTGGGTTGTTTATTCTGTATATGAACATAATACTCTATTTGCCGATAGCGAGATTATAACAGCTTTGTTTACTCCTAACATCAAGGAGATCTCGGAGACGCCCTATAAAAGAGGCCCAAAAATATAATTTAAAGTCTGGTAATTTGAGTCAGTAAGGAAGTTTTAAATATTTTATGGCTCGTCTCGGCTTTTTATAACTCCAAATAAAGCTACTAATGGCATACTCAAGTTTATAAAAAAAATAGTTTGGGACTCTCACCAGAATTGCCCTGAATAAATAAAGAAATTTAGGCAATACAATCATTTTTATAATGTTACATCGCCCTATAATACTAATTGGCAATGTGTGCCAGACCCGCATTTTAGATATTATTGATTTAAGTAGAGTATCATAATTCATTTTTATGATCTTCCGTATGTCTGAGGTGATCTGAACACCTAAATGGGTAGCTGACGTACAAGCGCCAGTTATAGGCATTCTTTATTGAAAGTTAAAGACAGTTTGAGTTTTACTAACATTAAGCTTATATCCTGAAAAATGGCCAAGTAGACTTGCTTCGGTTTGTTTGAATTGCTTCTATTGCTTTTGCTGGATCAGTAGAAAATACCGCAATGCATCGGCATAAGCCATGACTTTCAGTTCTTCAGACCCTAAAATAACAGGTGGAATAGCTGGATTGGAAAGCAAAGATTTAATATATGGTTCTATATATAAGGCAAAAAGTAGGGGTGATAAAGGGCATCCTTGTCGGGTACACCTAAGAACCTTGAATGGTGTAGACTGGTAAGTTAGATAGATTAACTTGGCATTCGGGGACCTATACAGGGCACAAACCCAGTCATAAAAATGGCCATTGATATTATAAGCATTGAGTGTGGCCCATAGGCAGTCCCAGGATACACAGTTGAATGCCTTTTCTGCATCGAGAATAATCATTCCTATGTCCAAATTAATTTTAAAGGCAGCATCAAAGGCAACAATAGCAGTGTTCACATGTGCAGTTGTATCCTTTCTGGGGATAAACCCATGTTGTTGGGCAGAAGCAAGTTGTAACATAAAGGGTGCAAGATGCATTGTCAATATTTTTGCAAAGATTTTTGCATCGGTATTTATTATGATATCGGGTGGTATGACCCACACTCTTCACTCGGTTTGTTTTTCTTTAAAAAGAAAACAATATTTGTCATATCCCAGGTCCTATGTGTAGATTTTTCAACAGTTTATAACTTTAAGCATTAAAGGGATTAGACCGGCCTTAAAGATCTTATAAAATTCAACCTGTAAAGTATCTTCTCCGGCTGATTTCCCTGGCGGTAGAGCATCAATAGCCGCCGATATCTCTTCCACTAAGACTACTGAGTTCAATACGTCTGCCTGACCTGTTTCCAATCTATTAACTGTTTCATTAAAATCACACTTTTCTAAATAGCTGATAAATGTTCACTCATCAAACAAATTAGAATTGCTATATAAGGTCTGGTAGTAACAAGAAAATCGTTCAAAAATCTCTTCAGGTTGTGTGTGAAGTTGCCCATCATTACCTCTTATACATTTTATCACCCGTTCTACACGTTTATCAGAAAGTTGATGTGCCAACACTTTTCCAACATGCTCACCATATTCATATTGTAAAGTTTTATGCTTAATATAATTTGCAGCCGTTCTTTATTTTAGATCTCGATTTATCTCTGCGCGTTTTTCAATTAAAAGAAGATATATTGACGAATGTGTAGGAACTACTAAGTGTTGAAAAGCACATTTCATCTGCGTGTGCAACCTCTAATTGTCGAATAGCATCTCTAGTATCCTTATTTACCTGATTTTTAATTCTATTCTGTCTTAGTACATATTGCTGGGTAGCACCCCTTATTTAAGCCTTAAGTGAATCCCAAACAAAAAAAAGAGAGGCAGAGCCTTCATTATCCTGTATAAAATTACTAATACATTCCAGCATAAACATTTTATACTCGCTATCTTTCAACAGATAGCGGGGAAAAGAAAATTGACGGATTGGTCTAATCTAATAGATGAGCTAAGTGTTAGGGTCAGAAGTAAAGGATTTGCATTCTTGCATATGTAAGTCAATGTGCTTTTGGCTGTGGAAATGGAACTAATTAAAGGCGTCACACATAACCAGGGCCACTGAAATTATGTAATTGTGTGGTTGCGGATTTCCCCCGCATAGTTAGAGATTTGCAGCATTTGCCATAAACTCCATCTGCTGCATAATCTGCGGATGTTATTGCAAAAGATGTCTGTAGCTCGAACCGTTCAGAAGTTACAAAAAAATGCAACAACACCTGTTGCTTTGCTGGGAAAGGCCCTTTGTAAGGGTTGACTGGTCACCTTTCTCAGAGCTTGAAATGGGAAAATAGAAGTGCAGGCACCCTGTAACAGAGTACCTACATGTTTCTTAGAAGTGCTGCTACTCTCCCTCTCAATATAAACAAAGTGCTGGTACTCAGTACCAGACAGTACTGTTGCTTATTGCTATATTTGGGTGTTTTATTGGTTCTAAAGTTGTGCAACCAATGCCCAGACAGTGATAACAAGATAAAAAATGTCAAAATAATGAAGTAATATTATCACAAATGGTGTCATACTACGCAGCAGATATTGCATTTTCTTGCCTTATAATTTACTCAGCAATCCCGCATAATTAGCGAACCCCCACCTCCACGCCCTGTCCAGAGACCCTGCACATATCACAGGGTCAAGGAAGCTAGTGCGATGCCTATGCACGGGTAGCACGTTTCCCCCAGTAGATAATCACCGTTCACAAGGCCAGGAGCATAGCTTTCATTGGCGCAGCTGGTGCAGCTGCACCGGGGCCCACCCAACTCTAATTATTGGTGTATGTCGCCATTGAAACAGCCGTCTGGAGTTCATTCCTTTCTTGCACTAGGGCCCATGATGATGCACTGGCTGCACCACTGCACCCTCCGTGACAACGAGCCCTTGGCGGCCCAGTCACACGGCGTGGTGAACCCACAGCACCAGCCCGTGCCCCGGAACCCCCACACACTCCCCCAGCCCGGGGCGCTGACACCTCTGGTTGCGGCCTACCTGGGGCCCTGTTAATTGGCACAAGTCTGCACCCAGGAGGGGGCAGAGGAAGCGGCTCCCCGTTGTTATGGGGATGCTCCTGGTGACAGTCCCTGAGGAAAGCCGTTCAAGGCTGGCTTAGAGAGAAAGAGAGAGTGCAGCGCGGGCTCGGCGCTTGTGTGAAAAGGGGGAGGGGTGGACCTGGTAAACTCGGTCTGCCTGATCGGTTTTCCCATGTTTACCCGGGCGGGTCACGGGGCTTACTGGCAGACTCCCAATAGTGAATGACAGAACTCACACGTTCCCACCTCCACACGCACATTGTGTGCGAGCCATGCACTGCACATAATTGGATGGGGAATAATAGTGCGTTTTCACGAGACGTGATGTTCGCGCTTCTGCTCTTCTACTCTGACAGCGGCGTATAGCCAGTCAGAAGCCACTGGCGACTCTCAAGCACATATCCTCATAGATTTTACAAAAAGTGTTGTATGCATTTATAGTGCTCACTATCGGTGACGAAGCTTTGAGGACATCATAATAGCACTATATCTCCTTAACGCTTATTATAAAGCCAAGTGCAGTGAGTATGTCAAAATGCCATGAGGCAAGAGCAGCGCATGCGCTGCCTCTAGCAAGACCTAATAAGTGGTATTTTTCTAATTTGGTCTCAGATTTATTCTTTGAGTGTGTGTCTCATTTACTGGCTCAGTGAGTACAACAAATGCTTAGCACTACCCTCTGATAAGCCTAACTGCTCGCCGACACTACCCCGAAAGAGAGCATTAGTATTATCTATTTTAGTCGCTGTATTCCAAGTGGGGACCCATTGGACTCTCTACTCAGTGTACTTCTTTCTAGTTCACTATATAGACCGCCCGCTTCCTACAATTACTATATTGGCCACTGAAAACCGCGAGGACTGAAGTGTACTCGACCCTGGGCTGCCTATCGAAAACACAGTGCATCTACCAGACATCCATTGCAGCTCCTTAAGAGGGGAGAACTGGATGGTAAACAGTCTAAACTTACATTTGAAGCCACCAAAAATGCAACCAGATAACAGGAACGCTATTCAGACCTTGACTGCTGCTCCCATAGCTGATTGTAGTAATTATGTGAGGAACTTGCAGATGTCCGCTCTCTGGTCTGGTAAATGAAAGGCAGCCTGGTAATTATTCATAAGCAAACAGACCCGCTTACATGGCACCTAGACAACATGAAAGAGCACCTCTATAAGCAACATATCCGCTTAGAGACGGCATTGTCAGCGCCTCTATTGTAGTGTAGTTCCTATTTTCCCTATAGGCTCTGCGCGTTGGAATAATATAAACAGCAGTGTAGACGTAGGACTGAGGTCGACTAGGCATCTACTGACTATATTAGACTTAATTAGTTTTGCCAGCTAGCTCAGAGGTCACTAGAAACTTTCTCGAGTAAACAAGGAGGAGTTTAACTTCCCTGAATAGACAAGAAGGGATTAGCTTCTGACAACCGCATAAACATGACAACTTTGCTCCCTCAGAATAAAGAGTGTATCTCTAGAGTCGTGTGAAAACAATAGACAACTATTTTAGTCAGTCAATCGTGCATACTTAGTGTTATGTTAGTTTCACCAGAGTTTCACCAGAGTGCAGAGAAATAGAGAGACGGGCGTTTTCAATAAAAGGTGTTATTTATTGAGCATTCTTCTTTCTCATGCAAGAGAAATGAATTGCCACAATTGCAATACTTATCATGAAGTAAAGTGCGTACAGTAAAAGGAGTATTATGAAATAATACTGTAAAAGCATTGATATGGTTTCTTAGCCATATGATACTTTAAAACGGATAAAATATATACATACATAAAAACATTGACTAACGTACTCAACTGGTGTTTCTAATATACGCCTACCCCGGTGTACCTGACCTAAGCCTAATACGTGGGAAGGAGTAAGTAAGTTGCAGTTTAAGTTAAGTTGGTTTTTGCCAAGAATCTGAATCAAGAAATCTCTTAAGGGTTTAGTCAGCTCCATACCTTGGTTCTAGAATGTAGGAGGTCTTGTATCTCTCTCTCAGGACTCGATCTCCCAGCAACCCGCAAGGGTGACTGGAAACACTGGAGCTGGATTTCTCAGCAAGAGAAACGACAGCGTCTCTCTCAGTGCGTCAAGGGAGGGTCGGCTTTCTTCGGCTCTCGCATCAGCTGGGCTTCCGGGCAAGTAGATAGCCGCTCTGCTCCAAACCACCGTGTGTTTGCTTAAGGCAACGTTGGTATATTTATACCTGAAAGGTGCCGGGTTTGACGTAAGGTTGGACATAAGACGTCACTAAGAACTAACAGTTCTTTCTGGACTCCAGGAGTTCTTGTGCAAATCAAAACTAAAGCAGGGGGAATTCCCGGGCTGCTGGAGGCTTGGTTTGTTTAAAGAACGCGTTGTACTTTCTAGGAGTCTAGGGGAGTAGCCTTGCTGTATTTGGACTGCATGGGCTATTACTAAATATGGATATGATTCTTATGCCTTTATAAGGATATTATTTATTATAACCACATAAGGGCATAAATCGGGAATATCGAATTAGGGTCCTAGATAGAAACACAACACCCAGTCCACAAATTAATGTCCATCATTACTAAAAACTAAGCAATATTAAACATATTACTATGCATGTGTGTTTAACAACCCACCCCAAAATACAAAATTCGCATTTGAAATGGTATATGGTAAATACACGAAAATGAGTATTGGTACTGTACGCTTTTTAAGCAGTGGTATCATTCAGGTAAATGCATATATATCTCAGCTGAATGAATTGCGAAAATTACACATGAAATGGCTCTGAATACAGAAAAGAAGGTTGATACCATTCCATCACATATTCATACAATACTGTACATGTGCCAGAGGCTGAGGTAAATATTGTCTCTAGTTATCCTAAAAATAGAAGCTCTGTTCTTTAAGAATAGTTCTACTCTAAGCAGATTACTGTGTGCCCAAAAAAAAGTAAATATTTTGGAAGTGGAAAAATAATTTCGCTCTCAGGGGAAAAATAGTTCCAAATGTTTTTTCAGTAGGTCTGTTTATCAAAACTGAAGGCCGAATTCAGAGTTCAGGGAACGCTGTGTACTCGTTGTTTAAAAAGTTATTCTTTTTGTTCAGGGGAGAACATCATATCAGACAGGCTTGCAAAAAATTGGTCTTACACATCAGGTGAAAGTTCGACTAAGTTCGAAAATGCTGAAATTGTGCATATGTGAGAGTGATTGCTATCATCGGTGTCGGGATCAGCAATGCTCACAGAGGGTTGTACCTGTTTGGTGCTGCTTTCCTCTCGTACTTCACCGCCACCTAATCGTAATGGTGAAGTCTCAACGAATGCCGTCATCAGAATAGGTAGCCGCTGGGGACAACACGATGCATGAGTCTTTACTGGACCTACAAAGTATCGATATCCATTGGTACTGCTGATGGAAGTGTAAGACAGACGTCCAACACGCATTCTTCGCCGCATAGCAGACATCGAAGCACAGGTAAGATGCAATCTTGCAGATAGGTCTGAATGAAAGAAACCAGGTTGCACTTAGATCTCTTAGCTGGGCCAATCCGAGGATTCTAGTTATCTGGTCTCGGTAGCGTATTGCTAAGATCGTTTCTTCCATTGTAGCTGGAGCTCTGTCTGTGGCTTGGCTTGCCATATCGGAGCAGAAGGATCAAAAATAAAATTCCTGCTACAAGTCCCAAAAGAAGAGGCAGGCCGCCGAAAAAGGAATGGACAAAATTCGGGAATATGCCCAGAACTGTTTCAAAGGGTGTTAACAGTCCCGAAAAAATTGTCTTAAATACATGTGCGATGCCACTGGTATCAGACATGTTTAAAATTTGACCTAACATTTCTGCGAAATGCACGGGGCAATTTGTTGATAATAGGGAATGTAAGGCACAGTTGTCTGTAAAAGAATGGATTTCATTCTGCTTAAAGTATCAATTCGAATAGAAGAGATATTCAAAGAAGGCCATATTGCCGCCTCCATGTCTGGATTGCTGTTTGGATACAATACTTGCATACAGCAAGTGACCATGGAACTAACGCTCACGAGATAGGCTTTTCCT
Source organism: Lissotriton helveticus (assembly GCF_964261635.1). Classification (NCBI taxonomy): domain Eukaryota; kingdom Metazoa; phylum Chordata; class Amphibia; order Caudata; family Salamandridae; genus Lissotriton; species Lissotriton helveticus. The sequence continues at coordinate 172,358,554 of NC_136061.1, forward strand.
GGCACCATGCCACAACAGCTGTGGTCACGTATTAGAACGTAGCTGCCGTTGGAAAGCTGTCTGAAAAATGGCTCTATCTGTGCTGCAGGAGTGCCGTGCAGGTGACATGAAAGGTTATTTGAAGACCCTTCGCAGGCTCCATGCAAGTTAATACCTTGACACAGGAGTGTACCACTTAGTGATTTTTTACAATTGTTACCACTAAGAAATGCCTCTTTTTTTCCTTCACTATAACATTTGTGTGTATAAGGCAAATTCCATGTTGACTTGATGTATCCTTTACCCAACCTTTCATACAGGCCTGCTGGTATATATTTTTGGCAATACTTAAACTGGAAAGTTGTTATTGGGATTGTAATCGTTCCGTGTATTATCCATTCAATGACAGGTCTCTCTGACATTGTCAATGGTAATCTCTCAAGTTTTTCAATGCTCAGAATCATATAGTATGCTCCTTTTTGTGCCAAACTGATTTGTTTATCAGTAAGGTTAAAGATAGAGAATAATGATGTTACGTTGATTAAACGCCATGGCACGTAGCTTGAACGCAGATTTTGCAACGTCCAGCCAAGCTGTACAATAGAACGTAATTGGGACTGACCATGTTGTAACATTAGTAAGTCCTGCTCTATTATATCAATAGCAGATGATGCAATGCTGTCCAGTGAATATATTCTGGAGGACAGAGTCGTTAACCCATTGTCCACTACAGAAAGTGATTTTTCCAAATTTATACGATCAATTTCTCGTAGTTTTTCAGCAATTTCAATTTGTGTTACTTTCCAAGCTTCGTTGTAAGCAGTGTATATACCGGCGTATATGAAACGTTTCTGACGCTGTTTGCGTGGTCCCAGTATGAAATCACGCAAGTCAGCACCGTCTTTAAGTAAAGTCAAGTGTTGCTTAATTTCAGCCAGTGTGGATTTCTGTAGCCATTCGAGGCAGAGTTTCCCTACACTGTATGTTGTAACTATCCCTGGATGTTGTCTCTGGGAATATCTTGGTCTGGCCTGGTTTCTGTGTTTTGGTCAGGAATCTATCTTGACAGTTATTTGTGTCTGTGGGCCAGATCAACCATTCTTTCCAATCAGGATTTGTTCATTTTTGGTGTAAAATATGGGAAACGTCTATCTCCACATCTGTAGTGCTATTACTATCAGGTATGGGCTTCGGAATAGACGGTTTGTTTAAGTCTTTTATCTTGGCTAGGCCAAGACAGGTTGTCTGTTGAATGGTGTCATTCAAGAATATTATCTGTTCTGGGATCATGCAGGCTCTAAATAATGCTTCTAGACCTTGTACCTGCCAGTCTCTTGAACCCCAGGTGGTTTTCGTTTCAATGTTGTTTTTCCAAAATTCAAAACCAAATGTAATAATTTTTTCATAAAATGTTTCTGAATAAATCAATTTAGTGTTTGTCAACATTGTTTTCATTCCTGTCTTATTTAACATTTTAAAATAAAACGTTTCTGCATTACTGTTGTTAAACCCTGAGAAATATTGGAATTTCTCATAAAATGTATTTGAACTGCCTTTTGGCGATGTTGGACAATGTTCCCATTGATTATAATTTAAAACATTTCTAGGTTGAGCAAATTTATGCAAATAGTGATGACCAAAATAATTATAACAGTACATTTCGTCATAATTTGATGAACCCTGCAAGTAATCATGTTCTGTAAATTTTGCTGACATTACTAAATCTGACATCATATTATTAAGTCCCAATCATCAGAGAAAGTACTTGGTGTCACAAAGTCACTTAAGGAGACCTTAAATTGGTGTGGATATTTCAAGAGCTCAATCGGGCCATAGATGTAATAATCCAATGTGTCCCATGCCACCCTACCCGGTATTGGATTGGCTGTGATGTTCACTGATGACAGTTCTCTTTTCTTGAGATGAGAGTATGTGTGAGGCTTTAGGACCAAGTTGATGTTCTGACTTGCTAGGTCCATTGTACTATATGTTCCATCAATGAATTTTCCCAAACATAGAACCATGATGAACCAAAGTAGGAGGAAAAGTACACCTAACACATCCAAAATTCAATCCATGGTGAAATCAGATAAGTTTCTTTTAGTTGGTGAAAAAGTTCAGTCAATTTTTCTTTGAAAGTTTTTGTTGCTGGCGTTTCTTCATGCTCACTTGGATCTTCAGAAAAGTCATCGAAATTGATGAAGTAGCCAGATGCAGTTCTGTCAATTGTTGGAATTGCTTCCGGATTTTGATTTGTTTTTGCATCTTTCTTTGTATCATTAGCATAGTCTGAGGCTACATCGTTGTAGACAGGTGTTTCTTGACGAACTGTTGCAATTTGGGTTTCAAGAGGCACAAGTTCCATGGCTTTGTTGCATAGTCCTGTTTTATTCACTGTAGGTTTATCAAATGTGATTAGTATCTCAGTTTGAACCTCTTGGATTGTAGCAAGATTTGGTCTTCTGCTATTTCTTGGGAGTCCACTGGGCCTACTACTTATTATTGGCCACATGATTGTGGTTTTACCAGGTTGATGGATACAACTCGGTTCTCCTTTTTACCAGCAAGGGGCGGTAGTACAACTGATCTTGTTCTGCTGACAGCTAAGACAGGTACTGCTTTTCTGTAAGAAGGCCCAAATTCCTTCTTCACCACGATCTTTTCTCTGACTAGATCCCCAATCTTTGGAATCCAGACAGGTCTTGCTGGGACAGGTGGTTTCTCTTCAGTGGCTGTTGGCTTTAACTTTATATTACTCAGACTTCTTCTTGTTTCATTTAAGTCCTGTAAAACAGCCAAACGATCTTTGATATCAAAGGGTTTTTCTTCTACCACTGAAGTCTGACAATCTAGATCCTGGATGTGCATTCTAGTGCCGAACAATAGTTCGTAAGGAGTGAAACCTTTTAGAGAATTTCTTGGCAGATTGTTAAGACTACGTTGGACACTTGTTAAATGTTTGACCCACCCATCACCCGAACCTAATACCCATGCCGTTATAGATTGCTTTATGTCACGTTTTTTTCTTTCCACTACCGTATTTCCCTCAGGATGGAAGGGAGAAGAGTACCGCAATGCTGGTCATGGCCTCTTTGTAAGCTCGAGAGCTAAACGCAGGACCCTGGTCAGAATGTAGCATGCCAATTGCGTATGTGCCGATAAAGACTCGCAAATCTTTTATAACAGTTCTGGCGTCAGCCGAGCGCTGGCATTTTAAGTGAATCTAGTCTTAATATTTATGGGATCGCATTTCTCCTGCTGGATGTTTGCGTATAGATAGCCTTATGCTTTCTAATAAAGGTGTCCTGGCAGTAGTCTGGTCCGGTTCACGACTGCGATCTCGATTGCAGTCTGGACAATCCTTTGCAAATTTTTAATTTTGCAGGCTCATCCCCGGCCACCAGTATTCTGATTGTAATTCTTTTAGAGATTTCACGATCTCTTGGTGCCTTAGACCTAATCCCATGTGTGCTGCTTCAATCAAGAAGACTCTCCTGTTCATGTTTGGAATTACTCTATCCCCCACTCCAGGGATTTGAGGAAAAGGACGGAGTTTGCATCAATTATGTATGTATTATTGAGTGGATAGCTGAGAGGTAATGCTGCATAGTTGCCTTTTAATGAGGTTTTTACCGCTAGCATGGTTTCTCCGTCTATGTGTTTTTTACAACGCTTTTTTGTGGCTACGGAAGCCGGTTGAACTGCTTCCGCTGTGGCTCTGTTAGCCAATGAATTCCCTGAAACGTGAACGTCATCACGTTGATGACTCAGTGTATGTATCACGTGAGTCTTTTGTAGTTCTTTCTGTAAAAGAACTACTTGTTCCCAGAGCTTTTTATGCTTTATTGTGGCACCTATGTCATCTTTGTAACCGTTTTGAATCCAGGTCTGCATGTCATTATTGTAAGACTTGACGCAGTAATGCGAATCGCACACTATTAGTGTGGGGAATTCGCGATCGGCATTTTCAAGCGCCATCTTTAAAGATCTTATTCCAGCTCGCTGAGCTGTACAGTTTCTGAGTGATTCAGTTTTGGTAATTAATGGTCTGAATTTACCTAAGCGCCAGCGACCTTTAACAATCGCGCACGCTGCGTTGTAGGATTTTTCCTCTACATTGTAGTGTTGTGCAAATCTGTCCATGTAGATTACACATGTGTACTGTTCGAGAGGCAGAATTTCGATTGGCAGAGGATATTCTTCTTCATAATCTAGATTTTCTAGTTTTTTCATTTTTGGGTCAAAATAGTGCTTCACGTCTTCTGCAGCAAGATAATTTTTCATTTGTATCCATTTTGGATCTAATGCCACTGCATTTAGATTGCGTGGGCTTGTTAATGCCTCAAGGGCTGATTCTGCTGTTAAAACAGATATCCTTCTCCCTTGAATTAGGGCTCTTTCTTTTGCTACAGCAGTTTGAACTGCTATTAGAATTTTTTCAGTAGAACTGAATTTCATTTCAGCTTGTGTGTACAAATGTGATTTGTAAGCTATTGGTACCGTTTCTCTCTCATTAGAGGTTAGGTACGTGAATCCGCATCTTCCTGGGATGACTCGGATTACAAGGTTGCGTATGTTTTCGCGTGTTTGCAATTTTGTTTCAGTTAACATGTCTGTTTGCAATGATCTTAAAATTTCTGTGTGTTTCTGAGTCCAATTGATTTGTTTGAAATCAGGTGTTATTAACTCATAGAGAGGTTTAACCCTCTCTGCATAATTTAGAATGTATGTTCTTGCGAAATTCAGGAATCCTAGTATTGATTGTAAATTCTTCAGCGCTTTTGGAGCTTGGAGTACAGCACATTTCTCTAAGAAATTGTCTGCTAGGCTTTTGCCTTCACTTGATAATTCATATCCTAAAAACAGGACAGATACATGAGCAATTCGTGACTTTTTAAAGTTGAATTTGTCCCCTTCAGCTGCAGCAGCAGCAGCAGCTGAGAACCCAAGTATTATGGTGTTCACTCTTTTCAAGTGTGTCTCCAGGTCATCGTCTGTAAGATACATGTCTTCGACATAAGATAATGCCTCCTCATCATATATTTGTAGTAACTCTGTTACTCTTGCTGAAAATAATCCTGGGCTATTCTTGAACCCCTGTGGAAGTCGACAGAATTGTTTTTGTGACCCCATTATTGAGAAAGCGGTCAAGTACCTGCTTTCAGGTGAAATGTTTTGACAAAAGAATCCATTCGAGATATCTAATGTATATTTATACTTTTTACGCACGATGTTATTCATTAGTGCTGCACTGTGTGAGTTTTGTACTGCAAATGTTTTACAGCAGGAGTTTAGGTGTATGTAGTACAAAACTAGACAATATGAATCGTCTGGCTTGGAGACAGGAAACAAAGGATTGTTCATTTGTGAGGTGCATGTTTCAATCACCCCCTGATATTCAAGTTGATCTAAGATCTCCCTGACTTGTTTTTTAGCTTCTTGTTTAACTGGGTACTGCCTTTGTGCAGTGGGTTGATTTTTTATTTTGTGAGGAGGAGAATCCTCATCCCATCCTACATGATTTTTATATAATGCAGGAGCTTGGGCCACTGCCCATTTTCTTGCAAATGTATATTTTTTATGAATTGGAATGTGATTTGAGAAGGCAGGCATAATCATTTCTTCGCCATGAGGGCACTCCCTGACAAACTCTGGTGGCCAGTCTTTCTCAGCTAACAGGATGTCATAGCCTTTCGAAAGGTTATCCCAAAAGAGACCCCTTACTTTCCTAGTCTTGTCCCCCTCTATACGCAATCGTATAATTTATGGGGTTTGCTAACTCTGGTGTCTGCAGTTTCCACTTGAATGTATTCATTCGTGTTCACTGTCTCCAGAAGATTCATCAGGATCTTGCGAGCTATTGTTACTTCTGCTGCGCTGTCTAGCATTGTCTGGGCCCACTCTCCGTTTTTCAGTTGTGTCCTCAGAATCCTCGGCATGTTTTATTCTAATACTAGCTACCTTCTTCTTTGGAAATTGTAATTTTTTACTTTGATGAGCAGGTTCCTTGTCTTTGGACTTGACGTGCTCTTCCTTGTATTCTGACCGTCCTCTTCTTTCCGATTTCTGTGAGGAAGTCTGAAAAGATCGAGAGGGACGTGTATCAATATCTTGATATCTATCAGGTTTTCTCAATTTATCCCTATCTCTAAGGTTGTATCTTTTCTCAAAGGGCTCCCTCTGGGGAGACTTGCCACCTCGTTCTGGAGATCTATCTCTCCGTTGAGGAGACCTTCCTCTGGACTGGAATCGTTTTTCTTTGGGAGTGGATTCTTTATTTCCATCCCAACTCTTTTTTGGAGTGTTTAGATTATTTTTAATAAATGTTTTTTCAGGATTTTCAAGTAGTTGTGGTTTTACTGGTTTCCCACCCAAACTATCTCTACCTAGTTCTCCATAGGATTTTTCTATGATTCTGGCAAGTTCAAAAGGTTGTTCTGCTATATCTGTTTCTTTCAATTTCTGGAGGTATGTTATATTGTCCATTGTCAATTGAACTAATTCTCTGTATGCCTTTGTTAATTCTGTTAGTTTAACTAAAAGTTCTTTACTTGACATTTTTTCAATGTCAGGATGTGGTGTGTAGCTGGCTAGAACCGGCCACGTGGCTCCTGGTCTACCTAGTGGACCGAGCCTGGTGATGTGATTTTGATGTTTTAGGGCGCTATTAAACCAGAGCAGGTGCTCTTGGTAAGTTAGCGGGATTTCAACGTCCTCGAAAGGAGCGTATTCATCCGGAGGTTCCTCTACTTTGTAATAGTGGAATTTGTGTGTCACAGCGTGTGCTGCTGGAAAATGTATCCATGAATAGAATACCTCTGTCTGCCGATATTCATGGGCCTCTACCACGAATATTACTGTACCACCTCGTGATGATACTCCATTTTCTATAAGTTTTTTAGTTATAGTTCTTCTTACATTTACCGGAATGATTATAGCATTCGGGTCTTCATCTTGGAGACTTGTGTCATCCGTAATAAGTTGAGCTGCTATTCTAGCTCTCTCTCTTTCGTCTTCACTTTCTCCCATTTTACTGACAGAAAGTTTTGTTGCAGATCAAGTTTCAAGGGAAACAAAGTTTAGGTGCACTATATTTTGGAACACTGTATCCTTCAACGTTGACGAAACCAAAAACTAATACATAGGAATCTCTTCCTACTAAGTTCCGGCGGATATTAACCGTTTACCCACTCCAGACGTCTTTTGGAGTATTTACGGGAAAAAGGGTCTGTGTGAAAAAGCACGACTGAGTTACTCTAATGTCTTGTGTTAGATTATCGCCTTACCAAACGTTGGGCGCCATGTAGTGTAGTTCCAATTTTCCCTATAGGCTCTGCGCATTGGAATAATATAAACAGCAGTGTAGACGTAGGACTGAGGTCGACTAGGTCTCTACTGACTATATTAGACTTAATTAGTTTTGCCAGCTAGCTCGGAGGTCACTAGAAACTTTCTCGAGTAAACAAGGAGGAGTTTAACTTCCCTGAATAGACAAGAAGGGATTAGCTTCTGACAACCGCATAAACATGACAACTTTGCTCCCTCAGAATAAAGAGTGTATCTCTAGAGTCGTGTGAAAACAATAGACAACTATTTTACTCAGTCAATCGTGCATACTTAGTTTCACCAGAGTGCAGAGAAATAGAGAGACGGGCGTTTTCAATAAAAGGTGTTATTTATTGAGCATTCTTCTTTCTCATGCAAGAGAAATGAATTGCCACAATTGGAATACTTATCATGAAGTAAAGTGCGTACAGTAAAAGGAGTATTATGAAATAATACTGTAAAAGCATTGATATGGTTTCTTAGCCATATGATACTTTAAAACGGATAAAATATATACATACATAAAAACATTGACTAATGTACTCAACTGGTGCTTCTAATATACGCCTACCCCGGTGTACCTGACCTAAGCCTAATACGTGGGAAGGAGTAAGTAAGTTGCAGTTTAAGTTAAGTTGGTTTTTGCCAAGAATCTGAATCAAGAAATCTCTTAAGGGTTTAGTCAGCTCTGTATCTTGGTTCTAGAATGTAGGAGGTCTTGTATCTCTCTCTCAGGACTCGATCTCCCAGCAACCCGCAAGGGTGACCGGAAACACTGGAGGTGGATTTCTCAGCAAGAGAAAAGATATCGTCTCTCTCAGTGCGTCAAAGGAGGGTCGGCTTCCTTCGGCTCTCGCATCAACTGGGTTTCCGGGCAAGTAGATAGCCGCTCTGCTCCAAACCGCTGTGTGTTTGCTTAAGGCAACATTGGTATATTTATACCTGAAAGGTGCCGGGTTTGACGTAAGGTTGGACATAAGACGTCACTAAGAACTAACAGTTCTTTCTGGACTCCAGGAGTTCTTGTGCAAATCAAAACAAAAGCAGGGGTAATTCCCGGGCTGCTGGAGGCTTGGTTTGTTTAAAGAATGCGTTGTACTTTCTAGGAGTCTAGCCTTGCCGTATTTGGACTGCTTGGGCTATTACTAAATATGGATATGATTCTTATGCCTTTATAAGGATATTATTTATTATAACCACATAAGGGCATAAATCGGGAATATCGAATTAGGGTCCTAGATAGAAACACAACACTATAAGCAACATACCCGCTTAGAGACGGCATAGTCAGCGCATCTATAAGCAACATACCCACTTAGACACGGCACAGTCAGCGCCTCTATAAGGAACATACCCACTTAGACACAGCACAGTCTTGCCTCTATAAGCAACATACCCACTTAGACACGGCAAAGTCAACGCCTCTAGAAGCAACATACCCGCTTAGAGACGGCATAGTCAGCGCCTCTATAAGCAACATACCCACTTAGACACGGCACAGTTAGCACCTCTATAAGCAACATACCCACTTAGACACAGCACAGTCAGCGCCTCCATAAGCAATATACCCGCTTAGAGACGGCATAGTCAGCACCTCTTTAAGCAACATACCTACTTAGAGAAGGCATAGTCAGCGCCACTATAAGTAACATACCCACTTAGAGATGGCATAGTCAGCGCCTCTATAAGCAACATACCCACTTAGACAGGGCACAGTCAGCGCCTCTATAAGCAACACGGCCTCATTGACATGGCGCAGTCAGCGCCTCTATAAGCAACATACCCACTTAGACATAGCACAGTCTTGCCTCTATAAGCAACATACCCACTTAGACACAGCATAGTCAACGCCTCTAGAAGCAACATACCCGCTTAGAGACGGCATAGTCAGCGTCTCTATAAGCAACATACCCACTTAGACACGGCACAGTCAGCGCCTCTATAAGCAACATACCCACTTAGACACGGCACAGTCAGCGCCTCCATAAGCAACATACCCGCTTAGAGACGGCATAGTCAGCATCTCTTTAAGCAACATACCTACTTAGAGAAGGCATAGTCAGCGCCACTATAAGTAACATATCCACTTAGAGATGGCATAGTCAGCGCCTCTATAAGCAGCATACCCACTTAGACAGGGCACAGTCAGCGCCTCTATAAGCAACACGGCCTCATTGACATGGCGCAGTCAGCGCCTCTATAAGCAACATACCTCCTTAGAGACGGCATAGTTAGCGCCTCTATAAGCAACATACCCACTTAGAGACGGCATAGTCAGCGACTCTATAAGCGACATACTCACTTAGACACGGCACAGTCAGCGCCTCTATAAGCAACATACCCGCTTAGAGATTGCATAGTAAGCGCCTCTATAAGTAACATACCCGCTTAGAGACGGCATAGTTAGTGCCTCTATAAGCAACATACCCACTGAGACAAGGCACAGTCAGTGCCTCTATTAGCAACACGGCCTCTTTGACATGGCGCAGTCAGCGCCTCTATTCGCAACATACCTGCTTAGACACGGCACAGTCAGCGCCTCTATAAGCAACATACCCGCTTAGAGACGGCATAGTCAGCGCCTCTATATGCAACATACCTGCTTAGAGACGGCATAGTCAGTGCCTCTATAAGCAACATACCTACTTAGAGATGGCACAGTTAGCGCCTCTATAAGCAACATATCCACTTAGACACAGCACAGTCAGCTCCTCTATAAGCAACATACCCACTTAGACATGGAACAGTCAGCGCCTCTAAAGCAACATTCCCGCTTAGAGATGGCATAGCCACCGCCTCTATAAGCAACATACCCGCTTAGAGACGGCATAGTCAGCGCCTCTATAAGCAACATACCCGCTTAGACACGGCACAGTCAGCGCCTCTATAAGCAACACAGCCTCTTTGACATAGCGCAGTCAGCGCCTCTATAAGCAACATACCTGTTTAGACATGGCACAGTCAGCGCCTCGATAAACAACATACCCGCTTAGTCACGGCACAGTCAACGCCTCTATAAGCAACATACCCACTTAGACACAGCACAGTCAGCGCCTCTATAAGCAACACAGCCTCTTTGACACAGCGCAGTCAGCGCCTCTGTAAACAACATACCTGCTTAGACATGGCACAGTGTCATCTTTCAGGACGACTCCACGGTGCAGGCAAAACTCTAAAGGGAGCTGACAACAGAGTTAGAGAAAGTTAAATCCAAGAATGTAGAATTAGAAGCCCGCTTCCAGAGAACTAACCGGTGCATCGTAGGGAGACACAAAAGAGGGAGCTCATTGGGCTCGCCATCCAGTCACTTCAAGGGTGTGAATGAGACCTTGGTCCCAGTCGGGCTTCTGTGGTTAGATACCAGATGACCTCCATGTCCACCGGATCCTCTGCTAATGTATCAGTGTTCTTTGACAATGCGCGTGGATGGACGTAGCTGTCCCAGACTGCAATGGCTGACTAGTGGGCAATGCTGGGCTATGGGCAATTATGCCTGTGTTTCAAGAGGCCACAGATATAGCCAATGTAGAACAACTTATGATTGCTCCTATTCACTGCTTTTTTACCCCCAGAGCCGAAATTGACTGCTCTATATGCTATAGAAGTGATGTTACTGGTTGCATTATGTTGCATTATGTTTCTAAAGCATTGATGTTATTTAGGGGATATTCATCGAGCAATTGGGGCTCGATATGGGAGGTGCTGACGGGTGGCTTACTGAGGCGACTATCAAAGGGACACAAACAAAGCAACCCTCACTCCACGACAAACAAATCCTTTGGACGTGAACGGATCAAAGCAGGATGGAAGCCGCCCTTCACGCCCTCCCAGGTGTTTGATACTCAGCTGACATACAAAATCAAACAATCATCGGCTAGCCTGCCTACTGTTGGCATACCTTAGCAGACACTAATTCATAATTCAGGTAACACACATTGCTGACTCTGGTATTAGAAAATGTGCTTCCAGCTGAGGCTCAGACCATTAGTTGTCCTCTTTCTCCACCTTCTTAAAGAGAGTTTCAGTATTGATTAGGTTCGGGTTCAAACCCTTAAAAGTCATATTGGCCGACTAGGAATGCTTTCTGCTGGTTCAGGCACTGGACCATTACATTGATAAATATCTATTGCCTCAATTTGGACGACCCTCAATTTTTCTCTGAGGTTGGAGATCAGATCGCCAACACTACCCCTCACACTATTATGTGAGGAGGAGATTTCAATACCACATTACAGGTCAAATTAGACAGCATTGGCTCTGGCGCCAGCAGGTACAGCTGGGCATTTGATAAGTTATGAAACATTATCAGACAGTATGAACTATTAGACTTTTATCGGGCTGCAGACCTGGAGTATTCATTCTTTCAGTACTCCATGAATCTCACTCTGGAATCGACTTCTGGTTGCCCTCCATGAATGTGATTGGATGGTTGGAATCTGTGTTATGACTGCCCAGAGCTCTTTTGGGCCATCTTCACATTTAATGTCCATACAGCTGCATGACCACGTAGGTTGTGGAGACTAACTACAACCATCAGAATTACTCTGCCAAGCAATCAAATTCTGTTTTGATTTGAACCAGGGGTCTCTGTTGCCACACTGTGGGAGGCATTTAAACAGATATAAGGGGTAATGTATCGCGGAGTGGCATGGGAGTCCGTACGTCATTTATTTATTTATTTATTTATTTGCGGGTTTATATAGCGCTTGATTCGACTCCCGAAGGAGTATCTCCGAGCTTTGGCAGCCACAACAGCAAGATATATGGGAGTTTTAGCTAGATAGGTTGGACCAGGGCCGGCGCTTGGCATGGGCAGTGTGGGCAGCTGCCCAATGCCTGGCACTCAGCCCAGCAGCATGGGGCCAGCACCAGTGCAACATACAACGGGTCCACTTGTACCCCTGCCGATCCAACTGAAAGAAAGGTGTCTCCTTGTAATTGGGTCCATCGGAAGGGCCCCCCTCCCAGGGTCTCCCAGGGATGGTGGGCTGAGGCCAAGAAGAGAGAGACACTTCCTCTTGTCCCAGTTGCAAGGAGACACATTTTACAGGTTTGTCCTGCATTTAGGGGGCATATCAGCAAGGACCAGCGATAATTATCGCTCAGCGCGCTTAGCAACGCTCATCTCAACAGCGATAAAAATCAAGGCGCAAGCTGCCAAATGTGCGATTATCGCTGGAAATCCAACGAGAATCGCACAAAGTTTGGCGAATGTTTGCTGATAGGGCAGGGCAGACTTAGCCATGATATACACCTTCCATAGCTGAGCTTAGCCATGATATCCATCTTCATGGCTTAGTCAGATGAAAAGCAGGCATAAGGAAAGTAGCGATAACCAAGTTTAGCGCTACTTTTCTTATTGCTCTGCAGGTTAGTGTGAGGCTAGATAATAGGAGAAATGCCGGTAAGCGATATTTCTCCTGTTATACTGGGGAGGAACACCCACTTTGCATCTCATTAGAGATGCAAAGCTGGGCGTTAATGGAAAGGGCACTGAGACAAGGATTCACGGGATAGCGTGACCTTGCTAATAGGGAGATACAATTATCGCCGCTTTCCGGCCGCTAAAGCGGCGATAATTGTCTTGATGATATGCCCCTTGGTCTCCTACCTGGCTGCCCATTCATATACACTGCGGGACGCCCTTTATCCAGCACTTTAGCTCCCCATGGTTTTCACTTTCAGCTCAGAACCAATTCTTACACCTTCAGCGCAATAGAAGCTGTAAAAGAGGTGCTTGTAAGTGGCTGAAAGGAGGAGCTGTGGCTCAGGAGGAGTCTGCACAAAGCAGGCTCCGGAGCCCTGAAGGCGTCACTTATGTAAATGAGAGGGGCCTGCCACATTCCCTTTCTGCCCTATCCGAAAATCCTCGAACTAGCCCTGGGTTGGAAGACGTGCCCCCCTCAAGTGAGTGGGGAAAAGATAGATGCTCTAGTGTAACTTTATTAGCAGTGCTGAACCTAAAAAGACTTAACTTTCCTGAGACCACAGATAGAGAATTGATATTTCTGGGAAAGTGTGAAGCTGATAAAAGGAGCGGGGCAGGCGGTCACGGGTTGAGGAGCATGTTGCTGCACCCCGTCCGCCGTGGATCTTTTTGTATAGATCGGACAGCACGGTGACGGGAAGGGGCTCGCACCGAAGCAATGGTGAGTATAAGTTGCCTAGGAGTGACAAGGTGGGTAAGGATGCTGCAGGTACAGACCCCTTGAGAAAGCTCCACGGCCTAAGCAGGGCTGTGGGGTCCGGCAAGCCGAGGCTCGGCCGGCCGAGGCCTGGCCACACAACCCGTGCTGGAGTTATAAAACAAACACCCTGTGTAATGTAACTGGTGCTTATGTAAAGTGCTTCGATACCTTCTTCTAGTCGAGTTCGCGCTATATAAAACTGCAACAAAAACAAGCATTTGCAATGCAATAGGTCTCGCATTAGGAAAGTTTGAGCTATTGGTCTTGTAAATTACAATTTTTTTATTTATGTGTTGGTTTTGAAAATAGCTAAATTAATAGCTTTGTCATTTACAATGCCAATAGTTATAACTTTCGCAAATGTGACACCTATAACCTGGGGTTGCGCTGAGTGATGCTGTGGTGGTGCTGAGTGATGCTGTGGTAGTGCTGAGTGATGCTGTTGTGGCGCTGAGTGATGCTGTGGTGGCGCTGAGTGATGCTGTGGTGGCGCTGAGTGATGCTGTGGTGGCGCTGAGTGATGCTGGCGCTGAGTGATGCTGTGGTGGCGCTGAGTGATGCTGTGCGAAGGAGCAGAAATGCTTTTCTTACTTCTCAGAAAAAGGACCTGCCTCCCATTGGAGAAGAGACCAGTATGCAGCAGGGGAGCATCCGTGATGACGACACACTAACACAAGCCTTTGCAATGCAATAGGGCTCGCATTAGTAAAGTTAGAGGTATTAGTATTGTAAATGACACATTTTTATTTATGTTTTTGTATTGAAAATAGCAAAATTAATAACTTTGTCATTTACAATGCCAATAGTGTTAACTTTTGCAAATGTGACACCTATAGCATTTGTAATGCAATATGTGTTGTATTTACATGACTTAGATATATTAATATTAAAAATAACAATGGGTTGTATTTTTTCAATAATTAATACTTATATAAAAGTTATTGTAATTTATAATGGCAATAGCTTAAACTGGGATGGATGGATGGAGTGAGGGGATGGATGGATGGATGGAGTGGGGGGATGGATGGATGGATGGAGTGGGGGGATGGGTGGAGTGGGGGGATGGATGGATGGAGTAGGGGGATGGATGGATGGAGTGGGGGGTGGATGGATGGATGGAGTGGGATGGATGGATGGAAGGAGATGGATGGATGGAGTGGGATGGATGGATGGATGGATGGATGGACTGGGAGGGAAGGAAGGATGGAGTGGGGGAGATGGATGGATGGAGTGGGGGGGATGGATGGATGGAGTGGGGGGGATGGATGGAGTGGGGGGATGGATGGAGTGGGGGGGATGGATGGATGGAGTGGGGGGGATGGATGGATGGATGGAGTGGGGGAGCCGAAGACAAGAAAAAACAATCAGGGAAGCAGAAGGCAAGAAGATAGAAATCAGACATCACTTTAGAATGAAAGACTTTTACGCAGTCCTTAATTTGTGTCAGTGGTTTTAGGTGGAACTGGTGAGTTCAAAGTACGTGCACTTTAAGGTAAGCAAATTCCGTAGCCGAGGCAGGAAATCATTAAAAGGGGCGCTGTGCTTAAAATATAAAGCGCAGTGTCTGTTCCTTGGCTAGAACAACAAAGAAAAAAACAACACGAGTCAGGAAACTATTAAAATAAATTGCAAAAGTGGGCACTGTGCGAAAATATAAATCGCGGCGCCTGTGTCATGGTGACAACTAAGAACAAGAAATGACGGAAACTGTGCTTGGCTAAGTGGAGTACTTTGAAGCCACGTCCATTGGTATCCTGCAGGGCAGGCAGGTTTGATTGGAGGGCTGAAGCCTTTGAAGCTGCGTCGTCGGTTTGGTGGCAGGCAGGTTTGGGGGAGGTATCTTCCTCTGACCTGGCAGGGGTGGAGGTTAGGAGGGGGGCATTGTAAAACAAGCTCTCTGCATTGCGGGGGCGGGGGAACGCATTCCATTGAGTGAGTTCAAAGTACGTGCACTTTAAGTTAAGCTAATTCCGTAGCCGAGGCAGGAAACCATTAAAAGGGGGGCTGTGCATAAAATATAAAGCGCAGTGTCTGTGCCATGGCTAGAACAACGAGAAATAACTGAAGTAAATGCAATGATGCAGCCTTCAGTAGAAAAAAAGATATGCACCAAGAATTCTATCCTATTAAAATATACTGCACCAAAATGTTTTGTGTTGGGCAAACCATTCTCTGTGCCCTAATGTAACAAAAAAACAATCAAACAAATTGAATGGGAAAAAAAAGTAGACACGGGGCATAATCTGCTGACACTACCCCAACACGGTTTTAATTAACACATATAGTGCCATTGAACTGCATAACCAACTCAATCACCATAGCTGCAAAAAATGTGTTGACCCTTGGCTGTGCAAGACCTTTGGTGTACTGCAGCTCCTCACACTCAGACCACCTGTAAACAAATGCTTGCTGCAGACTGCGAGGTGTAAAAAGATAAAGGGCACTGACAGGTAGTGAGTAACATCCCGCCGGGTGGCTTTAATATTCCTATTTAGATGTCTTGCTTATAGCCAAATCATCAAAACATTGATCACAAAACAACTGTCCAGCACCACTTTCTAAATCTACATAATTCCCACGAACACTGCAGTCCCTCTTAAACGGTATCTGAACGTGAAAATCTAACTACTGATCTCGTGATGCCCACGTTTGATTTCATCTCTTCACTAGTCTTCCGCCAACCGCATTGTCAATCGTACGACACCAGAAGGTGTCACCTAATAACTCAAAGAGCTGTCAAACAAATATAAATATCACCAATATACGGACACAAATATACGTCATTTGCTTTTTTTTTTTAATATAGCATCTGTACTCGCAGATACAAACGGACCTTCTGCTTAGCGAGATAAAAAACAAGGGTTGAATCCTGGACTTCGGATCAGTTACAAAGTAATAAATAAAGACAATCCCCAAGTGTAAAAGGCAAGATTTGCATTGAAATAACTGCAATACGGTATGTTAAATACGCCACGGATAAATAGCGTAAAGGGGAGAGATTAAGTGATTTGCCCAGAATCACAGGTTCTTGAGCGTTATTGCCGAGACTTCAACCCTGTTTCCCAAGTTGTATTTTAAATTAATTGGTACTCCCTTGTATGGCATGGTAATGCGGGGTTGAAGGAGAGGGACTGCCGAGGCATTCACTCTTCTAAGAGTGCATGCTGAAAAGTTAAATAAAAAATGCGAGACACGGCCTGGCGGCCGTGAAAGTGAAAGTACGGCCGGCCAGCCGTGTGAATATAGCATCTGTACTCACAGATACAAACGGACCTTCTGCTTAGCGTAGATAAAAAACAAGGGTTGAATTCTGGACTTCCAATCAGTTACAAAGTAATAAATAAAGACAATCCCCAAGTGTAAAAGGCAAGATTTACATTGAAATAACTGCAATACGGTATGTTAAATACGCCACGGATAAATAGCGTAAAGGGGAGAGATTAAGTGATTTGCCCAGAATCACAGGTTCTTGAGCGTTATTGCCGAGACTTCAACCCTGTTTCCCAAGTTTTATTTTAAATTGGTATGGTAATGCGGGGTTGAAGGAGAGGGACTGCCGAGGCATTCACTCATCTAAGAGTGCATGCTGAAAAGTTAAATAAACAAGTTAAAACGAGACACGGCCTGGCGGCCGTGAAAGTGAAAGTACGGCCGGCCGGCCGTGAATAATTAGGGGAGGAGAAATGCCTGAGGCAGAGCGCACGCTGGGGGATGCCTGTGGGAGGGGGGGCAGATGGCTTTGATGTGCACGCGCTTTGCGCTTTTTAGGTCAATGCGCTTGCGTATTGAGCTTGCTTTTCACGGGCACAGCATCAAATCGCCGCCGATGGTTAAGCTCTCGTTAAGCCCCTATATTCTCGCAAGCTCAATGCGCAAGCGCATTGACAGGCGAGACCTAAAACTGCGCCACGTTTGCTTCCGTAGAGGTCCAGCGCCACCAACTGTCGACCCTCGAGATCTACTGATTTCTCAATTGTTAATTGTGTCCACAGTTCTAGGGAATCGTAGGGCTATATGGGGGCGGTTGCGCTCTCTTCCAGTACTACTCAATTGCTAATTTGGGGCCATATTATCAAGGCCGGCGATAACATGGGCTTGATAATACGCCCTTGTGAATTCCCATAGAAGCCCAGGTTCTGGTGTGAACTTGGGCTTCTCTGCGAATTCACAAGGGCATATTATCAAGCCCATTATCGCTGCTTTAGCTTTCCTGCCGCTAAAGCGGCGATCATTTTAACGCCGTTCTTGACAATATGCCCCTCAGTTGGTAATGCAGAGACTTGTACCGCTCTGCCTTGATAATGCATTTACAATTTCCTGATCTCAATCGTAGGACATATACCTTAAGCTAAAGGGTGGTGGGAGCCCAGTGGTTTCCTTCAACATGCTAGCGACTTCAGTGTCAGTTGGGGGCATCCGCATTCCCATCAC
This sequence comes from Lissotriton helveticus, assembly GCF_964261635.1. Lineage (NCBI taxonomy): Eukaryota > Metazoa > Chordata > Amphibia > Caudata > Salamandridae > Lissotriton > Lissotriton helveticus. Next base: position 172,376,478 of record NC_136061.1, read on the forward strand.
ATGGGTAAATCATCTCTTGACACACCGCAGTCTCATCAGCAGTCTCGAGGTGGCAGGGAACATGTGCATCCTAACTGTGGTTTGGTGCTTCTATGAAGACTTTTGAGCTGTATGTTCTTGTTTTTAAGGCGATGGAGCGTTTATGGCTGTCTCTTCTCAGTAAGACTCGCGCCGTAATCTGCCGCTCTAGGTTTATTTCCCATTGCTTCATTTAGGACCTTTCCAGGATTTAGGAATGGCGTGGAGCAGCGGTTCATAACTTTAGATTTCTAGGGCCCCTAAGCAATTTCTACAATTTGAACTTCCAAACAATGCACAAAATTATGGCAACAAGAATACATTAAACAAATAAATAAAGTATGAAATATTTTGCTTAATTCAGACAAAAGATATGCACATTTTAATTTTATTATGAAGGTTGGAACGGGTCAAAACTTTATCTCATAAAAAAAGCAATATAATAGGCGCTAGCATATTGCTCAAATTGTTCAAAAACTTTATTGTTTAGTTAATTAAAACCATAACAATTTTCCTTTGCACTTCGGAAACAGTGTTTACATATACAATCAATTAACACCTTCAGCGCGGCGCGAATTTTCGCGCTGTGCTGAAGGTTCTAAAAAACGGGCTTGGCCGTGACGGAACGGTTCCGTCATAAGCACAGCCCAACCGGCACTCGTGACGGAACCGTTCCGTCACAAGCATCGAAGGGGTTAAAAATAATATTCAAGATTTGCATCAAGGTAAAATCCAATACTCAGAAATAAAAATTAAAACAGACAAAAAGAATATAAATATCATAACACAATACGGATTAAAATATTAGTTTGCTTTCAGATGTTTTTCAAAAGCAAGCAGAAACCTTACAATCTTACAGTTAATTTGTGAGTCCATAGAGTCCAAGCAGCCAATGATCGCTTACCTACAGGTGCGCAATCCCTTAATCAGGAAATAATTCTTTAAAAGGAGCGATCGCTCCTGTTTCAACTTTGTACAATGACAGATGATATGAATTATGTCCTCTTTGTTGTGACCACAAAGCCGACAGGCAACGTTTCCCGAATGTTTCCAGGCTGGGGCATCGGCCATCGTTGGATATTTTCCGAATCTTAGGGCCATCAACCTTTTTTTGATGAAAACTGAGTATGTAGAATCCAGATAAAGCGCCGGAATAAGTAATTTATAGCTGTTAATCACAACCCAAGAGTGGGAGCGATGGGAGAAGATTTCCTTGTCAATGAGCAATGAATGAAATTTAGCGGCTTTGTTTAGTGCCTGTTTAAATGAATTAAATGGCAATTTTTTTTTTAAAACAGATTTTATTGTGTGAACTCGCATATCATGCATATCTCTGACACCCAGAGACAAATGCCACCATCAAAGCACCAGCTATATCTTTGGTCACGTGCATGACAAGGAACATTTCTAAACACCCCCCCTGCTGAAAATTTTAAAACCACAGGACGAAGTCAATGTGCAACCCCCCCTCCCACTCCCCCCTCCCACACCCACCCTGCATGCGAACTCGCCCATTTGACACATATAATAGCAAAACATTACATGCCATGTAAAGTCCATACCAGCTGCCACAGCTCCCAGTCGTGTCCTCATATCGTCGGGAGGGTGGCCTCCTCGGGTGGCGGGTCTAGGTCCAGACCCCGATAGTCCGCCCACCGTTTCCAAATTTTGAAGTGCTTCCGGGCCCAGCCCCTTGCCACAAATACAGGTTGTTCCAAGCCCATGCAATAGTCCATTCCATTCTTCCAGGCCGTGAGTGACGGCGCCTGGGGGGCCTTCCATGCTTTCGCAATATCACGTTTCGCCAACGTAAGTCCCAACAACATTAAATGACGTTTATACCTGTTTCCCCCTACCCCAGCCAAGACATGCAGCAGTGCTAGTTTGGGATCCCTCTGTAACCTCCAGGCTAAGACTTCATCTAGGCAACGGTGGACCCCATCCCAAAACCTTTGCAACGATGCGCAGTCCCACACTGTATGTATTAATGTGCCTACTTCTGACCCACAGGGAAGGCAGTCGGAGAACGCCACCAGTCCCGCCTTCCACAGCCGCTGCCTGGTGTAATATGTGCGGTGCAAGTATCTGAACTGGATCAGGCGCAGGCGCGTGGATATGGCTGCTCCCCTGGGGCTCTCGAGGGCTTCAACCCAATCCTCTTCGTCTAGATCTCCGACATCCCGCTCCCAGTGGGCTCTAAGGCCACTCAGATCTGAGGAGCAATGACGCACTAACATCTGATAAATACGCGATAGTTTTTTATCTTGCAGCTCTCCCATGAAGATTTTCGCTTCTATGGGACTGAATTCGGGGATCTGCTCCAGACCTACTAGGGAGGGCGCCAGAGCATGGCGGAATTGAAGGTATTTATAAAACTGGGTGCGGGGCATCCCATAGTCCTCCTGCAAATTCGTAAAGGACTTAAGGGCGTCTCCCAACAGAATGTCGCCCAGGGTGGAAATGCCAATGGCGTCCCAGCCCCTGAAGCCCATCAGGGCGTCCAGCTGCGGAAGCCTTCCATTGCGCCAAAGGGGGGTTTCCTGCGTAAGGACATTCCATCAACCCGTCCGCCGCAGTGCCTGCCTCCACACGTGAAAGACCACTTGCGTAGCTGATGGGAGGGACTTTCGAAGGGGTGCTGCATACAGCAGTGTGTGCACAGACGCCGAGCCCATTAAATGTCTTTCAACGGCGTAGGCCGGGTCCCCCCGGTCACCATACCACCGGTCATTTAACACCAGTAGATGCGCCGACTGATAATACGAGAGCACGTCCGACGTGGCCAAACCACCGGTGTATGTTGACAGAAAGCACGTCCGTAGAGCCACTCGGGCCATGCCCCCTCCCACAAGAATGTGCTCAAAGCTGAGTTAAGCTGCCGAAACCAGCGGGGGGAATCACATGTGGATGATTCTGTAGCTGGTACACCAGGCGTGGGAGCGCCACCATTTTAAAAATTGCAGACCGCCCAAGAATAGATAACGGCATCCGCGCCCAGACCTTCAGGTCTTCGCGTACCCGATCCCATACTGGAGTGATGTTGCGCTCACGGGATGTAGCCGCATCCTCGGATAGAAAGACTCCCAAGTACTTCACTCTATCGATCGCTAGCCTGAGGCCCGATGCCCAGTCCCCAACGCTCCGCTGGTCATCCAACAGCCACAGCGTGGATTTGCCTGGATTCATGTATAGACCGGAGGTCTCGCCAAAAATCTGCAAAATGCGCAGCAGTCACGGGCCTGAGCGGTCCAGGGCCGTAAGGAAAAACAGGACATCGTCAGCGTACAGGGCTATTTTGTCAGTAAGACCCAGCGCCCATCGAAATCCTTTGAGTTGAGCATCAATGCGCACCCACGCCGCGAGGGGCTCCATGGCGAGCGCAAATAAATATGGGGAGAGGGGACAACCCTGTCGCGTCCCCCTCCGGACCGGGAACGAGCGAGACACCGCGCCCCCGACACGCACCGACGCCGTGAGACCTGTGTAAAGCAAGTGGACATACGCTAAAAACCGTGGACCGAGATTTAGGTGGCTCAGCAGGGCAAAGAGATACGTCCAGCTGAGTGAATCCAATGCCCTATCCATGTCCGCTAAGAACAACGCAGCCGGCTCCCCCAAGCCTCTCCAAGCTGACACCGCCACCTGAGCCCGCCTAATGTTGTGACGAGTAGCCCGCTGCGGCATAAACCCGGCCTGATCCGGATGTATCAGATCCGAAATATGCGGCTTGAGCCTAGTGGCAAGGGCCTTCGCCAACATTTTTGCCTCAGTGTTCAGGAGCATTAATGACCGGTATGACGAATGGCTCTCCGGGGGCTTCCCAGGCTTCAGAAACACCACCACCTCGGCATGACGCCAGTCCGGCAGGAGTGAGCCGCTCTCGCATGACTCGTCAATGACCGGTCGAAGAAGCGGGCCTAGCTGAACCGAAAACTTCCGGAAGAATTCACTTGGGAAGCCGTTGGGACCCGGCGCCTTGCCCGGGTTTAGTTCGCCCAGGGTGGCGCCCAATTCTGCATCAGTCAGGGGCTGATTCAGCAGATCCCTAACCTCGTCCGAGACGGCTCTCGGCGGGAGATCATCAATAAACCGCTGTACGGTATAGGCCTCCAAACATTCCCGAGGGGCGTATAGGGCCTTGTAACACCCGGCAAAGCTCTCCGCAATCTCCACTGGATCCAATATGGGCTCCCTCTCAGGGGTAACTATCCGAGGCAGCGCCTGGGCATGCATGATGCCCTGGCAAAGACGGTGCAGCATTTTGCAGGACTTATCGCCCCACTGGTAAACCCGACTACGGGTCGCCAACCAGGCCTACTTCGCCTCATCCAGCAAAACCGAGGCGTGCTGTTGTGGCGCTAGCGCCAGCTGTCGCCATGCCATCCCGCCATCCACCTCTCGGGCTCTGCGCTCCAATGCTTCCAGTTCTGCCTCCCGTCGCCTCTCCCGTCTCGCCGCCGCGCACCAGGATATGTCCACTCCTCGCAACGTAGGCTTCCCAGAGGGTAGACGGTGAGTCAACTGACCCCTTATTCGCGGACAGATAATGATCTATTTCTACCGTAAGATGTGCTGCGTATTTGTCTTGGTTCAGGTGCCAGGCCGACATCCGCCACCGAAACGGCTGCTTAGTTGGGCCCACGCGTAGCACGGCAAGCACCGGCGAGTGATCTGACAGGGCCCGCGGTAAGATTTCCCGAAAGCTATGCAAGAGGCAGACCCCCTAGGGATAAGAATGTAATCCAGCCGGGAGAACGAATCCCGCGCCGCCGAGAAGTAGGTGTACTCCCTACGCGCACCATGTTTGAGTCACCAAGCATCTAGCCAGTCCAGCCCTGTGATCAATGCTGATAGCTTGGTAGTGGTTCCCTCACTCCCTTGAACTTGATCCGCCGCCCCCTTACGCCACCTGTCCCAGCCTTTATCTACAACATCATTCCAGTCCCCCCCTACAATGGACAAAGAGCCAAGTATCTCACCCCACAGGGACATGATCTTTTCCACCAGTGGCCACTGGAGCGGCGGTGGGGCATAGACGCTACCAAAAGTCACCCTATCTCCACCTATCTCCCCCTACACCACCATGTATCTACCCTGTGTGTCTGTCCAGGCGCGCTTATGAGTATATGGCATCCTACGGTGTATAAGGACTGCTACCCCCTAGAGCCTCTCGTAAAGCCGAAGTGAAATGTCTGTGTGTATCCTGAGCGCTGCAGGCACAGTGCTTTGGTGCCTAGTAAATGAGTTTCCTGCAACATAAGTATATCTACCCCCGCCCTTTTAGCATACTGAAACACAGCACCCCGCTTAATTTTGTCCAGCATCCCTCTCACATTCCAATTCATGACCCGTAGCGATCCGGGGCCTATCTGCCCTCCCTCCCTAACAGTGGACATCTGAACAATACGGCAAATATGGGACCAGAAGTTCCAGCATCCAGCTGGCATGGTACATGGCAAGCAACAGACATCAGAGCGCACGCAAGCAAGGCCCCCCCCCAACAACTTCCCAAGAACACCCTGCCCCCCATCCACCCCCCAACCCCCAAACATGGAAGCACCTGTCGCGGATGAATGTCGACCAAGCTCCCAACAGGGGAGCAAGTGCCGCATCCTCCAATGGATCCCCAAGTAACAACCCACATGAACTAGGCCGTCACTCCCACCCTCCCAAGTTGAACAGGACGGGCTCCCAGCCTATAGCTACATTGCACCCAGGCTTCCAGTAAAGCATATTCATAAACTAGCATTCATGTCCCATTGTCATCAAGGCACTACCGGCTGCTGATCTTATGTCGGGTTGGTCTGACGTTCGGCCGAGCCAGAGCGCGAACTCCTGCCTGATCGCGATCCTCAATGTCACGGGCGCTGGCTCCGCAAACCCTCCCTGGCAATCCCACTCGAGGAAGAGTCTGACTCTCCTTCCCTGACAGTGTTGAGCCGGATCTTGACCGTTTCATCAGTCCACTGAAACACTTCTTCTGGAGTGTCAAAGAACAGCGTACGAGACTTATAGACAACTCGCAGCCGCGCCGGATGAATAGCGCATATTGAAGTTTCAGATCACGGACACGGGCCTTGGCTGCTTGGAAGGATTTGCGCTGCTGCTGAACCAGCCTCGTGTAGTCCGGGAAGATCATGATGGTGGCGTTGTCGTGCGTGAAAGTACCTTTCATTCTCGCCTGCCGCAGGATAGTGTCCCGATCCGCATAGTTCAGGAATTTGGTAATGATCGGTCTCGGGCGCGCACCGACCGGGGGCTTCTGCACCAGCGCCCGATGGGCTCTCTCCACCACAAAGCATCGAGACAGGGCATCCGCCGGGATCCAGCCCTCCAGCCACTGCGCTATGAGGGTCTCTACACTGCCCCTCTCACACCCTTCCGAAAAGCCGACAAAGCGCAGGTTGTTGCGACGGGCCCGTCCTTCCGCATCCTCCGCCCTCAGGACCAGGCCCTTCTGCACTTTCTCCATGTCTGCGAACTTCCGTTTGAGGGTAGATACGTCGTCCTCAATGCCAGAAATCCGATCTCCGCACTTGTAATTCGCTCTACCGCATTCCTCAAGTCCTGCCGGAGAAGGGTAACGTCCGCCCCAACAGCCCCTATCTTTGCGTCGAGCATGTCTCTTGATTGCGTGATTGCGGCAAGCAGCGACGCATTGTCCGGAGCGGGCGCCGAGGTGCCACCAGCAGACCCCACCGCCTCTGTAAATTTGTCTATAGGCCCATGTTTACCCTGTCCCCCTCCGGCTCCTCCTCGTGTCATGGCTGACTGCTAGCACCGCACAGGATATGAGTCCTACTGGAGGCTTGATTGTTGCCGGCTGCTGACTAGGTCCGTAGGGTCAGCAGGTATGAGACAGAAGTCCGCAACCACAGGCGCTGGCCCAGCGTCACACCGAGTCTGTCCCGGCCGTGTGCTCAAGTGTCCCCGGGGCCCCCGCCCAGCCACCGGGTGCCCAACAGTCTCAAGTACCCTCACAGATGCACCCTCACCAATTTGACCCTCCGTGGCACTCCTCAGGCCTCAAGGTGTCACATATTCCCTCCCTCCGGGGCCTGATCTGACCCCCGAGTTTCCAACAGGGCGCACGCCACTCACCACCGGGTTCTGCTGCTAATTGTCGTCTGGTCAGGCCTCACCTGGCACTCTCTCCTCCTCCACCGGGGCCCCTCCGCCGCTGCAGCAATGAGTGGGCTGCACGAAATGGCGGTGCTCCTCGCCAGCCCCACCAGATCTCAGGCTTTGCTCAACAGCGCCGGGCACCGCACCTCCAGGCAGGCCCCCAGCGGCGCGGGCGATGGCTCGATTCACCCCTATGCCCGGGGCGAGCCCTCAGCCAGCGCCTCCCTCACCACAGCCGCCCACGGAACCTCTTCCGCTAGGCCACACCACAATCGAGGTCCCGGCTGCAGGCCACACCGGTTCCCCCGGACCTCAGGGCTCCCAGGGTCACTGCCGGACCTCTCCGGGGCTCAGGGGCTCCTCCACAGTGCCGGGCACCACACTCCCCGGCAGGCCGCCAATGGTGCGGGCGGTGGTACTGGTCACTTCAGTGCCATGGAGTGTTCTCGGGCCTCACTGCTCCAACCGTGGCCTCCTGCAAGCTCGCCCCCGTCCAACCACTCCAAGGACAGAGTCCCAGCTCAGCCGATCCTCCCCACCAGGGCCCGATCTAGCCCCCGAGTGTCCAGACCCTTGGCAATCCTTCACACACCCCGGCCACGGAGATTCAACTGGGCCGTGCAGGCCCCCCGCCGTCGCAGCCCAGCCCCCGATGGTCAGGGTCAGCAGACCGCTCACTCCTCACTCGCAAGAGCTTCCTTCTGCCTGTTTGCGCCACTAAGCCAGGTGTCCCCTCTGCCGACCCGCTGCCCGAAATGGCGGCCGCCTACCTCGGGGGCTGCTCCTCCGATGCTCGCCCCACAGCACGATGTAGGGCACTGCTCTAACGAGCCAGGCACAGTCGCCGCTGTATATGCGGGCCCCCCACAGCTTCGCCCGGCCGCAGGCCAGGTCCCGGCGCTTCACCACTCCCTCCGCTGCCGCCGATAGTTTCTCCTGGGCCGGCTCCAAAATCGAGGCCCCGGCTTCACAGGCCACACCGGAGCCTCCTGGACCCACGGCGTCTCCCGGTCGTTGCTGCGGCCCCAGCGCCTCCACCCGGCTGCTGTCGCTACCGAGTGCGCCTCTCCAGTCCAGCACTCGAATCAAGTACAAAGAGCCCTTAAGGAAGCCCAGGGCAAGGATAAATGTTCAGGATAAGGTTAGGCTGGTCGGAGCTGAAGCTCTAGACGACCGTCATGCTCGCCAGCCAAGCCACGCCCTAAATGGCACATTTTTATCCCATAGCTGGGCGGTGCATGTTAATTCCAGTGCGCTGGTCGGGAATTTATTTGCCTCAGATCTATTTCGTGTTTCGACTTCTTGCCACAAAAATTTGTTTCGATTATGTCAGAAGCGTTCATTTTAATCCGGTACCATGTTTTAATGCACGTATATAATCTTTCCACTGACTCATTCATAAGACCAAATTCTAGGCGCATTTGCGCTGGTGAAGCCGTGCGGGGAAGTTGAAAGACTTTCTTATAGATTTTGATAATCAAGTTATTTAACAGGGCACAATCCTTGCCGTGCATTGCTGCACTTCCGTATGCTAACGTAGGAAGAGCTTTACTAGCAATTACTGTTAGTAAAGGTTTTAATGAGGGGCCCTCTAGTTTTTTAGGTTTCGCCTGTCGAAAGCTGCGCAAGCAGCGTTTCGCGCAAGCAAAATCTTTTGTCTAGAGTATGTGTGTGTAGTCCCGCCCCTCTGTTCCATTGGCTAGCTCCATAAATGGAGGCTAGCCATTGGAACAGAGATCTGCTCGTCATTCTGCGAGCAGATCCGTGGGCGTTCCTGCGATTTTTAGGCTTTCCGCCACGTCATGCGGCGGTGGGCGGATGTCATTTTTTTTTTCCAGGCCGGCATCCTTCGTCACACCAGCCTGCTCGCTCTCCCGGTGAGGACGCAGACCCGACCCGCTCCCTACTCCGAGCAGGGGTGGGCTGCGCCATTTCACTTTTCTTGTTTTTATTGAGGTTGTATTATCTCGGTCGTGAGTTTCAGAGAGCGTTTTCGACTGTGTGGTTGAAATATTATAAGGAGTGTGCATTCGGCGGATCAGTTTGGGGCTTCTGGAGTCGAGCACAGTGAGGCTCCAGACCCCTCAGTGAAGAACACGCTATTAATATTTGTTTTTCAATATAACGCAAATAGCACTCTTACATATCCGCCGCATCAGGGAAAAGGGATATCGTATGAAATCGTGCACCTTCCTAAAATCGGGCAGGAATTGAACGGCTTTCTTTTCGCGGAAGTATTGCTCTGCTGATTTCGCATCCCCGGTGTTGTGCTGGTCACGAGACAGCGTGGCTGAGTTCCTTTGCCCTCGGTGACCTGTCCAGAGTCAATCACTTATTCCACAATCCAGTGGACCTTTTAATTTGCATGCGGTGGGGCTGCAGTCGGCGTGGAGCTGTTTATGTTGGATGGAAGGCAGACTTTGCAGAATGTGTTTGCTGAGTTGATTTCTGTGTAAAATTGAATACCGAGGCCCGGATTTATAAAAGGTGTTGCGTTGTCTGTACGTTGCACAAGGCGATGCAAGGCAGAGTGCAGAGTGACCCCCTCAGTGAAGAACACGCTATTAATATTTGTTTTTCAATATAACGCAAATAGCACTTTTACATATACACCGCATCAGGGAAAAGGGATATCGTATGAAATCGGGCACCTTCCTAAAATCGGGCAGGAATTGAACTGCTTTCTTTTCGCAGAAGTATTGCTCTGCTGATTTCGCATCCCCGGTGTTGTGCTGGTCACAAGACAGCGTGGCTGAGTTCCTTTGCCCTCGGTGACCTGTCCAGAGTCAATCACTTATTCCACAATCCAGTGGACCTTTTAATTTGCATGCGGTGGGGCTGCAGTCGGCGTGGAGCTGTTTATGTTGGATGGAAGGCAGACTTTGCAGAATGTGTTTGCTGAGTTGATTTCTGTGTAAAATTGAATACCGAGGCCCGGATTTATAAAAGGTGTTGCGTTGTCTGTACGTTGCACAAGGCGATGCAAGGCAGAGTGAGTGTGTAGAGTGAGTGTGCAGAGTAGTGAGTGCAGAGTGCAGAGTAGTGTTTGCAGAGTGCAGAGTAGTGAGTGTGCAGAGTAGTGAGTGCACAGTAGTGAGTGTGCAGACTAGTGAGTGCAGAGTGTGAGTGCAGAGTGCAAAGTGAGTGTGCAGAGTAGTGAGTGCAGAGTGAGTGAGCAGAGTAGTGAGTGTAGAGTAGAGAGTGCAGAGTAGAGAGTTCAGAGAAGAGAGTGCAGAGTGGAGAGTGCAGAGTGGAGAGTGCAGAGTGCAGGGTAGTGAGTGCAGAGTGACTAGGGAGTGCAGAGTGACTGGAGAGTGCTAGGGAGTGCTAGAGAGTGCAGAGTGACTAGGGAGTGCTAGGGAGTGCAGGGTGACTGCAGAGTGCTAGGGAGTGCTAGGGAGTGCAGAGTGACTAGGGAGTGCTAGGGAGTGCAGAGTGACTAGGGAGTGCTAGGGAGTGTAGAGTGACTAGAGAGTGCTAGGGAGTGCAGAGTGGCTAGGGAGTGCAGAGTGACTAGGGAGTGCTAGGGAGTGCTAGGGAGTGCAGAGTGGGGAGTACTAGGGAGTACAGAGTGACTAGGGAGTGCTAGGGAGTGCTAGGGAGTGCAGAGTGACTAGGGAGTGCTAGGGAGTGCAGAGTGACTAGGGAGTGCTAAGGAGTGCAGAGTGCAGAGTGCTAGGGAGTGCAGAGTGCTAGGGAGTGCAGAGTGCTAGGGAGTGCAGAGTGACTAGGGATGGCTAGGGAGGGCTAGGGAGTGCAGAGTGACTAGGGAGTGCTAGGGAGTGCAGAGTGACTAGGGAGTGCTATGGAGTGTTAGGGACTGCAGAGTGACTGCAGAGATTAAGCTAATGGCAATGTAAATGACAATGGCATTCATTTATCTGTTTTCAAAACCAACACATAAATACAAATTTTGTCATTTACAATGCCAATAGCTCTAACTTGTCCAAAGGCGAAACCATTGCATTGTAAATGCTTGTTGAACAGGGAGCTAAATGCAAAAATCAAGGCTCCAGCTTGTTGTGTAAGATAGTGTTTCTGGGCTTTTAAAGTTAACTTATCATCAATAAAAAATCCCAGATATTTATAACTTGAGACCCTTTCTAGCCTTTTGCCTTCAATACCGATATTGTAATCTATTGAGCATCGGTTGGAAATTAACATTGTTTTGGTCTTGGATAAGTTCAAAGTCAGCTTATTTGCGGACAAGAAAAGTGAAAGTTCGGTTAATAGCCTGATCATACCGACTTTTGTTAGGCTAATAAGTACAATATCATCCGCGTATACGAGAAATGAGAGTTGCAAGGTGCCTAGTCTCGGTGGGTGAGCATTGCAGGTGTTTAGTTTGCCGGAGAGATCCGAGAGAAATAGGTTGAATAAATGAGGGGCAAGGACACAGCCTTGTTTTAGGCCGGTTCCTGTGTGCACTTTTCTTGACAATCGGGTACCATCCCCTAGTTTTACTTGTGTCCAAGTGTCCGTATAGAATAGCAACAAGCCCCTTAATATCCTCTCTGGAATGTCCCATGATCTTAATTTTACCCATAATATCCACACTATCAAATGCGGCTTGCAGATTGATAAAACATAAGTTCAGCTCCTGTTTGGCACTCTGGCATTTATCGGCTATCATAGTTATTGATAGAATATTTGAAATAGTTCCGATCCCCGCTCTAAACCCGGTTTGGTTAATTGGGATCAGATCTCTCTCGACAGACCAGGTAACCAGATCTTTTAGTAGAAGTGATGCAAAATATTTAGCTTCCACATCCTGTAGTGCTATTAGTCGGTAGTGCAAAACAACAGTTGATGGACAGAATGCAGAACAATCTCATACATTCACCCCAGTACAGAGATCTGGGCCTAAATCCATTGTTTTTTTGCACTCCACACCACCCCAGTTCAGACATGGCCATATGCAAATCAGCCTTGACCCTGTGCCTCATGGGAACAGTCCAGCCCGAACTGGCAAGCCATGTTTTTCCTGGACCGGAATCAAGCATCCTAGGACCGGTTTCTGGCTATCAGCCATCTTCAGCCAGGATAGCTTGACTCCAGTGGTGTGGAGAGCATGGGACTCACGTCTGAGCATACCCATCCCACTCGGGGTGACAAATGCAAAACAACAGTTGATGGACAGAATGCTGAACAATGTCATACATTGGCCTTTGGCCTTCATAACTGGTGATTTCATTTTCAGTGTTAGACTCTCTAAAAAGATCGACCATGCTTGTATATTATTCGTTGGGCTATCGCCTACGTTGTTCATCGTTTCCACTATTATCGAGAACCACTCGATTTTATTTGAATTGAACCAGTCTATACATTTTTGATTTATTGAACATAACTTTCCTTCAAGGATATATGAAGATTGAGATCTTTCCACGCACAGATTGAATTTAATATGATGCATTGCGTGATCGCTCATAGGCGAATATTCAATATAAAAAATATTTAATAAGGGAAATAACGAAAGACTTGCAATTGTATAATCCAAAGTAGATTGGCAATGCGGACCATAGAAGGTTTTTTTGGGAGGTTGATCCTCATCGGTCCTACCAATCAGGACACGCATACCTAGATACTCTAACTCTGTAACCAGTTGTATGCCTGTTCGATCCATTCTGGTCCTTGCCCCATCTTGAATCTGTTCTGGAACACCCCAATGCATGTCATTCGCTGTTAGTATTTCATCCTCCTCCAGGGAGTATATCAGGTTAGAATTAAAATCACCAGTTATTATGACATTCCACGATGGCTCGGTGCTGCGAAGGTCAGTTATTACCTCGCTTAATAAGGCATTTTTTATATTTTTCACTCGAACTTTTGGTTGCGTATAATAATTGATCAGAATAGTTGTCACTTTATTGTTTGCAATTAATCTTGATAGTTTGATTACTTGAATACTTGGGTCTGGAGATTCAAATTGTTCGGAATTAATTTGTAGAGCAGTTGACACATAAACTGAGAGGCCACCAATGGCTCTGCCATAGATTTTGCATTTCTCTGCGGCTACCGAGTGGTGTGTAAAGCCTGCCAATGCAATTTCTTCCTGCAGCCAAGTCTCTTGTAAAGCGATTATATCGCAATTCGCCCAATCGTCTAAGGCTATTCCATCCTCCAATAATTTTTTAGCTCCAGCGATATTCCATGACACAATGTGTATACCTTTTTTATCAGCTTGCTTCGTATTATCTTTACTCGGTCAGTTTTTCCGATTCACATTTAACAGGCTGGGAAGCCATTTCCGATCGTCTATTGGAGATCTAATTTCTCCCCCTTTTTCTACTACATTTTCTTCCTGGGCGAGGACTTCTTTGCTTCTGCCTTTGGCATTGTATAGAATCGAGTAGACGGGCTTTTGGGGAGTCACTTTGACCGATTTCCTAGTAAATTGTGGACTTCTAGTTTTTATTAATGGAAACGGATAGCATGGAGTAACGGGCTGTGATAATCGAATGCCCCATATTTGAAATAAATCTGATTTTGCCAATATTAATTGGGCGATCCCGGGGGTTTTCCATGTTGTCAATGTTTGTTCGGTTATTAAGTTCGTAGACCCTGCTAGGAATTGCACACATTCAAGATCAGTGGATCTGATATTTCTTAGCGCACTGATTTCAGCTATTAATTTCAGGATATTACATCTGTTCAAAATATCGTGATATCCCTGTGTCTTATATTCCGGAGCCCAGATAATTTGATGACTCTCGACTCCAGCCTAGAATGGATCTAACCCTTGATCATTGGAGTCTATTTGAAGTGGTTGCTTAATATCCTTTTTTGTTATGTTGAAACTTAGGTTGCCCTGGGTCGAATTACTCTGTATTCCATTTGCTGATATTATATTGTTATCGGCCATATCCTGATCTCTCATTCCTAGCTCAATTCGTGTTTGGGGGATAGACTTTAATCGAACTCCGATTTCACTTCGATGCTCCGCATATTGTAGGCTGTTAACACTGTCTTGGACCCCTGCTTTGCCGGCAATTTGTTTTGTTATTTGCAAGATTTGTGGTGTTTATTCAGTGTCTGCAGCCATAGTTTTTGTTGTCCCCACTATGTTGTCTTTTTCTGGAATTCGAATGATGTCTTCTTGGTGCTGACTTAGCCAGCTGCGTAGTTTCATTGAGCTGAGTATCTCTATTTTTTAACGAATTTGCAGTTTTAATGGACTTATTTCCAGGGCCGGTGTCAGACGAGAGATTCACCCTTAGGAACCCATCTTGCAGATTTTTGCCTATGTGTAGGGCAGGTCTCACGCTTCCTGATGGTTAGGAGCTCTTGGATTCTTGTTTGTTCGAGTGTAAGCCATTAACGTGGATGGCCTCTTTTTCGATTTCTTCTAGCTGAATTTCCGAAATGCCATCCTCTTTTATTAATTTTATCCTTTGTATTTGAAAAGATTGGGGAATATTCAAATTTACGATTTTGGATATGCTACGCGCTTCTTATTCCTAGCCTTCCTTTCCTTTTTTCTTTGTCGCTTTGATAATCCTGTCTTTGTGGATTCCGGGAGGATTACCTCAGTTGTAGCTGTATCATTTGAGTCGTCATCGATGATTACGCTGCCAGCCCTAAGCGTGTTATCGACTGGTTGATGAAGCTCTATTATAGGGGGGGCTGATCGATCTGACTCTGAATCAAGACTAATAACACGTTTGTTTAAGGTGAGTATCTGCTCTAATACAATAGGTAATGAGCTTAACTTTTCAAGAACTGGACCGCAGGTACAGATGGGTTCTAAATGGCGAGAGTCGGCTTGTGCTCTTTTAATTAGAGAATTCAAATTATCTAATTTGGTGTTTATCCCGGCTATATAGGATGCGATAACATTCATTAGATCGATCTGGATATCCAGTTTATCTGATTGCATGATTAAGGTTGCCGTGGATGTCTATAAAGCTTGTAAAAGAGGAGCAACCAAATCCAAGGGGCCTGCTTCCACGTAGGGTGTATTCTTGACCTCTTTATTCGATGATTTATCCTGCTTTGCGTTTGCCGTTGATGGTGAAATTTCGCCGAGGACAATAGGTCTCAGTAGAATCTCCGAATCGGACGAGCTAACTGATTGCTTGACCGCGCCATGGCTGCCCTTATCGTCGGCTGCTATCACCCCTACTTGAAATGAACTTAAGTCGGACAAAGAGTCATTCGCATTGCTGTTGACAATTGGATTATTTAGGTTATGACATGTAGGAGAGAGTTCATCAAAACTAGATTGTAATGATTGTAAGTCATTTTGCTTCGTATTATGACTTTTTTCCGAACTTTGGCTTCAATTTGTTGAGCTTATCAGATGCTGTTGAGTAGATGTTGTATTAAAATCGTCAGCTTCAAGGTGAACTGATGCGGTTGTAGTTAAGTTGTTCTTTTCCTTAAGTAGATATTTTTTACAGACTGAGTTATCCAGTTGAGTTGAGTTATCCAGTTGATCTGGTCCCGTAGGTTTGACACAATTATCGCTGGATTGGGGCTTTGGTTTCCCCGAAATGAATATGCGAAAGGCATCATCCTGCCTCAGGTCATTTACAGCCTGATTTTTTACAGGAACTATGGGTGTCGATAGGCCAACAACATCCCCAGTTAGGGAGAACAATGCTGACCCTGGATCCTTCAAAAATTGAAAGCGTGAGCTCAATAACTGCTTTTATTTAACGCAGACTTTTCAAAGAGCGAAGCAATTGGAGAGATTAAAGGATTTTTCGGATTGATGTTAGCCTTGTTTGCTATAACTTTCTCAATTCTTCTCCGCTCGGCCGGCCCCTTCAGGACTGATGAGACCAGAGACGGGTTGTGGCTAATTTAGCTTGATTTATGCACTGGAAAACAAAGCGAATGTCTTATGAGCTATACGCAGCACTCTTTCTCCAAACGTGTCACTCGCCTTGCATCCCGTAAGTATCCTGTGAATATCCCGTGAATGTCCTATTGTCAGGCTTAGTCGTTCTTGTCTTCGGGATGGCGCTGAAGATATAGTGGTTCCACCTCCCGACGTCCCCGGTGTCTAGCTGAAAGCATACAGATCACCAAGGCAGTCGAGCGAGGGAGGGAAAGGAAGGGGACAGCGGGGAGGGAGAACTGTAACAACAATACAAATACACTAAATATATATATCATGAAACAGACGTGGAGCATAGAAGTACTTCCTTTACCTCTAGACTAAAGTACGTCTAATTGCCTGGAAAAGGGATAGGTGGGGCCTCAATACCAGAAGAGATAAGGAAATACCAAAGACCAGACCTATCACATGAGACAAAGAACACCCTAAGAATGCTGCAATGGTTAACACAATAATAGGCAATAAGAACTTTGCTTCATACCATTATCCACAGGTACATGTCACGGTCTCAGGTTCCCTGTATCCCCCTGTGAATCTCTCTTCTGAGGTTGAGACAAAATAAACAAGAAAAGGTTGCGAAGAGAAAATAAAGATGAAGGCAAGAAGATCCAATTAATACGCCTTAATCAGATCAATACCCTCTGAAGCTGGGGTAAGTCTTTGTAAGTACACAATGTGTCTGTAATTGAGTAAATAACAAAATCCCAGCAAAACCGCTAGTAGCACTCCTGTAGGCAAACAACTTAAATCTGAATACTCAATGATGTTATTCAGGGAAGTTCAAGGATAAGTATGTACTGTGACAAAGTTCAGGGTCCACACTCCGTTCTGCATACATGAACCCAAAGCAGAAGTACCATACTCTCTTCTCCTTGCTGCATAACAGTTTTCAAGCAAAGGTAAAGTCAACAAGAGACGAGAAGCGTCTCGTCACACAACGTGTCCAAGAGTGAGCGGAACCAGCACCCAGCCAGTACGAGGTAAACAGTCCCGCTCCAAAGAAGACTGGCACTTACTTGCTCCAAAGTAGACAGCACACCGTGAACTCCGGAACCAACACAAAATAATCGGCGGCGTCCCTCATCCGCGATGCTCTTTTCTTCCGGGTTTGCGCGCGCATACGCACGTCACGTTCTTGGCGTCAGAGCATGCTGGGAAATGTAGTTTTCCTGTCCCGTTATGCCGCGAAGGATACTGAAAAGTAAATACAGTCAGCGGCACAACCCCCAGATCGTGACACCTGTATCCTGTGACAGGGGCACGGGCGCAGGTGCTCGCTGTGAGCCTTATGCCTCTTCGGGTGTAACCGACCGCTTAGCAGATTGCTGTTGATTTGTGGTAGTCTCGGCTCCAAATCAAGGGATAAGCGGCCGATAAACACTTAGATTATTATTAGATTATTATATTCATAACCGCTGTTTGCAGCTCCTGACTTTTGGATGGAGGAGGTGAATGGAACTCCTGGGGGATAGTTCTTGCTGATGAGCTGATGAGCGGAGCACTCAGAAGGTGCCTCCAGCCAATAGGACCTAGTCAGATTGGCCTGGGCTGCCCCCGGGCTCTTACTTGGCAGCTGCCTCTAACGGCAGCCGCGCTCGTACTATGGACCTGACCCACGCCCTATGCTCAGTCAGCCTTTGCTCTGTCAGCCTCTCCCACCTTGATCCCCTAAAACCATGAATCCCGGAGCTGTGAGACAAAGGCTGCTAGGATGGGATTTAATCAGCAGTCAATAATCAGTGGCGGAGTGAATAACAGCTAAGTTTGTGCTGTTACTTGCTGTTACAGCAGTGACCAGCAGTGGCCAACGCCAGACGCCAGTCACCAGTTCTCAACTCCGCCCGGCGAGCTCTCCGAGCTCTCCTCACTCCTCAGGCAAACCACTCCTCACTGCTCCTCACCTTTGCGTGCTTGCAGGCGAGCCCGTACTTGCAGGCGAGCCCGTACTTGGCGAGGACCCCCTGGAGCTAGTGCCAAGCTTTTGCTGTGTGCTCGACTCGGCTTCACTGCTTCACAGCTTCTCAGCCTCGTAGTTTGTAATGAGGCTGTGGGACGATTGGCAGGCGGACAAGGCTACCCCCGGGTCTGGGGACCCGCTCGCGATTCTCAGCACGCCACTGCCGCCGATGCCTCTGCTCTACTGCTCAGCTGCTGCTTCTGCCGCGCACACGATCGCCACCTAGCGTCAAAGGAGAGTCTACTGCCGAAGGTCACAGGATTGGGTGGGGGAGCTGATGATAGGAATGGGGAAATCGAGGAGGGGAGAGAAGGAGCAAAGGGATCTAGGGAAGGACAAGCTATTGCTTTTTCTTTTTTTGCTCCTAATGTATGCTTTCTCTTTTCAGTGTATACTTGTGGTTTAATACTCACGTTGTCAGTGGCTGGACCTCTCTTACAAATCTCCTTCTCAATGAACTTCCAATAAGGAGGGGCCAGAGAAACCACATTTCTCAATTCTACATCTCAAAAGCCACAAGGAAATTAAGAACCGAGTGGAATCGAGCACTCCACCAATTAAGAAAGATCCCCAGCAATAAAATGTATTACAATAATTATAAGCAAGCTCAAGCTGCCTTCCGAATCGCCACACAAAAGGAGAAACTAGCGGCCTCGGATCAATTCTGGCTGAAGTTGATCCACGAAAGTAAAAATCCTAACCCGAAGCAAATCTGGTCCCTTGTAAACAGGAGTAAACAAAGCGCAAGTGGATATGGTAACGCAACTATCAGCGAAGCAGTTTGGTGTAAGTTTGTATCTCTTCACTTCAGAGACACCAACACAAACAGCACTGACTCTGCCGGCCCTGTCAACCTCTTGAGATTTATTCCGGGTCCGGAGAGTTCGAGGCGGGCTTGGCCTGTAGTCATTCCATCTGAAGATCAGATTCAGAAGGAACCAATGAAACGGAGTGATACTTCACTAGAGCCCACGGTGCCGCTGGATGCCTTAAAAAACAAGATCAATTCAAAAAGCG
Organism: Lissotriton helveticus; assembly: GCF_964261635.1. Lineage (NCBI taxonomy): Eukaryota > Metazoa > Chordata > Amphibia > Caudata > Salamandridae > Lissotriton > Lissotriton helveticus. Next base: position 172,395,437 of record NC_136061.1, read on the forward strand.
GCAATTCCCTCAGGAGTAACGTCCCTTCGATGCACTCTAGAATCAAATGTTCATCTCATTCATTCAATAAAGTTTTTCAAAAATGTGTTGAATGCTTGTTTTTTGTTTTATTTCATATTCATTATTTTGTATTCATTTGGTTCTCGTTATTACTACATAACGTTCTTCCAGACATTCATGGTAATTGTGCCCAATGGATTTCGGGCAAGTGCTCTTCATCATGGGCCTTCATTAATTCTGTGAAATCATACAAAAGGTAACATAAGTTCAGTTGGCTAGCGTTCCACTTTAGATCAAATTACATTTCCACACTTCATAAACATGATAAAATCAACATGCATAAGGAGGGTTGGAAGAGCAGTATTTCAAAATACATGCATTATTATTGGCGCCTGTGAATACTAATGACTGTGAGTGTCAAGACGAGTATGTACCCATCTATGATATTTTATACGTGCTTACATGCAGGGAGATAGTGATAGGTGTATGTGAAACATAATCGTATAATACGCATATAGTATCGAGTGTAAAAACGTGTTTCTAAGTGCGTTGGTGAATACTTAAGTGGATGCTACGTCTAAAAAGTGGCACGTTCTTGTCATCACGAGCGTCCGATGACGGTTCTAACCTGTAACGTTCGTTTTATATAGATGCGCGATTCTACTGGTCTTCGTTGATTGTCAATCTGTATTAAAAAATACAAAAGTACAAGCCTTAATCTTAGTTATGCTTAACTTATAAGCATAGGCGTGCTCACTAGTCCGATTGTGCTGCAGATGGTGGCTTACCGTTTAAAACGCTACTCGCGAGTGTGTTGGTTCTCTGGTCCCGATCGTGAAAGTTAGTCGGACTGTTTGTGGTTCCTTTTTGTGTGGTAAACGGGGATAGGTGTGAATCGAATCATGTGACTGACGAGGGTGTGAGCCTCATTCTGATAGGCAGTGAGGGGGCCACGTGATCGCAAGTTCATCGTGTGACTTTATTGTTCTAACGTGATTGACACTCCGAAGAGTGCGAGTATAAATGCGACGGCATAGTATCTTGAAAATGCGTATTATACTGTGTGTGGAAGTGGGTGACATCTGCTGAATAACACCTATTTACTGGCGATAATGCGATATTTAGAAAGTACATTTATATATCGTCTGATCAAATAACTCAAAAGTGAAAGACATTTTTTAAATAAAACTTACATAAATGTGCAAAAAGGAAACCATATCAATATACATGTTCTATAGTTTCTTGTAAAGTTCAGGGTTTGTATTTTGCTACTAAATCTACATGAAAACCATTTATTTACAGGTAACAACTGTATTCTAGCTGTTCATTGAGTCCCTTAGGCTGAACCGTGGATAGACGATGTATCCAATGTAATTCGCGTCTTAACAAATTACACACCGAAACCGACCGGGGCCCTGACCGGTACCCCTGTTCAAAGAGGGCCCCCAAAGTGTTACAAGTGTGGTGAACTGGGTCATTTTGCCAATGATCTCAAGTGTCGCCTGTTTGGTAAACCGCAAAAAACACAGTTGATGGACAGAATGTAGAACAATGTCATACATTCACCCCAGTACAAGGATCTGGGCCTAAATCCATCATTTTTTTTGCACTCCACACCACCCTGGGTTAGACACTGGCTATATGCAAATCAGCTCTGACCCTGTGCCTCATGGGAACAGTCCAGTTCGAACTACCAAGCCATGTCTTTCCCAGACCGGAATCAAGCATCCAAGGACCGGTTTCTGGCTATCAGCCTTCCTCAGCCTGGATAGCTTGACTCCAGTGGTGTGGAGAGCCTGGGACTCACGTCTGAGCATGCCCAGCACACTCGGGGTGAAAATTGCAAAAAACACAGTTGATGGACAGAATGTAGAACAATGTCATACATTCACCCCAGTACAAGGATCTGGGCCTAAATCCATCGTTTTGTTGCACTCCACACCACCCTGGGTTAGACACTGGCTATATGCAAATCAGCTCTGACCCTGTGCCTCATGGGAACAGTCCAGTCCGAACTACCAAGCCATGTCTTTCCCAGACCGGAATCAAGCATCCAAGGACCGGTTTCTGGCTATCAGCCTTCATCAGCCTGGATAGCTTGACTCCAGTGGTGTGGAGAGACTGGGACTCACGTCTGAGCATGCCCAGCACACTCGGGGTGAAAATTGCAAAAAACACAGTTGATGGACAGAATGTAGAACAATGTCATACATTCACCCCAGTACAAGGATCTGGGCCTAAATCCATCGTTTTGTTGCACTCCACACCACCCTGGGTTAGACACTGGCTATATGCAAATCAGCTCTGACCCTGTGCCTCATGGGAACAGTCCAGTCCGAACTACCAAGCCATGTCTTTCCCAGACCGGAATCAAGCATCCAAGGACCGGTTTCTGGCTATCAGCCTTCATCAGCCTGGATAGCTTGACTCCAGTGGTGTGGAGAGACTGGGACTCACGTCTGAGCATGCCCAGCACACTCGGGGTGAAAATTGCAAAAAACACAGTTGATGGACAGAATGTAGAACAATGTCATACATTCACCCCAGTACTAGGATCTGGGCCTAAATCCATCGTTTTGTTGCACTCCAGTCCACCCTGGGTTAGCCACTGGCTATATGCAAATCAGCTCTGACCCTGTGCCTCATGGGAACAGTCCAGTCCGAACTACCAAGCCATGTCTTTCCCAGACCGGAATCAAGCATCCAAGGACCGGTTTCTGGCTATCAGCCTACATCAGCCTGGATAGCTTGACTCCAGTGGTGTGGAGAGCCTGGGACTCACGCCTGAGCATACCCAGCACACTCGGGGTGAAAATTGCAAAAAACACAGTTAATGGACAGAATGTAAAATAATGTCATACATTCACCCCAGTACAAGGATCCGGGCCTAAATCCATTGTTTGTTTGCACTCCACACCACCCTGGGTTAGACACTGGCTATATGCAAATCAGCTCTGACCCTGTGCCTCATGGGAACAGTCCAGTCCGAACTACCAAGCCATGTCTTTCCCAGACCGGAATCAAGCATCCAAGGACCGGTTTCTGGCTATCAGCCTTCATCAGCCTGGATAGCTTGACTCCAGTGGTGTGGAGAGCCTGGGACTCACGTCTGAGCATGCCCAGCACACTCGGGGTGAAAATTGCAAAAAACACAGTTGATGGACAGAATGTAGAACAATGTCATACATTCACCCCAGTACAAGGATCTGGGCCTAAATCCATCGTTTGTTTGCACTCCACACCACCCTGGGTTAGACACTGGCTATATGCAAATCAGCTCTGACACTGTGCCTCATGGGAACAGTCCAGTCCGAACTACCAAGCCATGTCTTTCCCAGACCGGAATCATGCATCCAAGGACCGGTTTCTGGCTATCAGCCTTCATCAGCCTGGATAGCTTGACTCCAGTGGTGTGGAGAGCCTGGGACTCACGTCTGAGCATGCCCAGCACACTCGGGGTGAAAATTGCAAAAAACACAGTTGATGGACAGAATGTAGAACAATGTCATACATTCACCCCAGTACAAGGATCTGGGCCTAAATCCATCGTTTTTTTTGCACTCCACACCACCCTGGGTTAGACACTGGCTATATGCAAATCAGCTCTGACCCTGTGCCTCATGGGAACAGTCCAGTCCGAACTACCAAGCCATGTCTTTCCCAGACCGGAATCAAGCATCCAAGGACCGGTTTCTGGCTATCAGCCTTCATCAGCCTGGATAGCTTGACTCCAGTGGTGTGGAGAGCCTGGGACTCACGTCTGAGCATACCGTTCATCACCACCCCCTTTTGTACCGCTTTTGGCCGCCATAAGTGTGGCAGGGTATGCTCAGACGTGAGTCCCTTGCTCACTTTGCCACTGGATTCAAGCAAGCCGGGCTGAAGACGGCTGGAATGCCAGAAACCGGTCCTCGGAAGCTTGTTTCCGGTCCAGGGAAGACATGGCTTGGCAGTTCGGGCTGGACTGTTCCCATGAGGCACAGGGTCAGACTGATTTGCATATAGCCATGTCTGAACTGGGGTGGCACAGTGGGCTAAAGAACGGTGATGGATTAAACCCAGATCTTTTGACTGGGTGTGAGTGTTTGATTGATTCAGATGCTCCGTCCATCACCACCCCCTTTTGTACCGCTTTATGCCGCCATAAGTGTGGCAGGGTATGTTCAGACGTGAGTCCCTTGCTCACTTTGCCACTGGATTCAAGCAAGCCGGGCTGAAGACGGCTGGAATGCCAGAAACCGGTCCTCGGAAGCTTGTTTCCGGTCCAGGGAAGACATGGCTTGGCAGTTCGGGCTGGACTGTTCCCATGAGGCACAGGGTCAGACTGATTTGCATATAGCCATGTCTGAACTGGGGTGGCAGAGTGGGCTAAAGAACAGTGATGGATTAAACCCAGATCTTTTGCCTGGGTGTGAGTGTTTGATTGATTCAGATGCTCCGTCCATCACCACCCCCTTTTGTACCGCTGTTTGGTAAACCAGCACCCACTGGTTCTCCACCCCTGCAGATGGCTAGTGTAGCCTTTGGGGATGAGGTAGAAGTCCAAGGTGGGTGGGATCCTGTTCAGATGACCCTGGTCTCTTAGGAGACAGTGAGATGGTCCCTGAGAACTACCTGCCCTCCAACACTAAGAAATATGGGCAGGTGGTGACCATCAATGGCAAAAGGGTGGAGGCTCTTAGAGATACAGGAGTCAGTGTGACTGCAGTCCGGCAGCACCTGGTGTCTCAAGAGCAGGTTGTACCCCAAGCATACTGCCGTGTTGTCAACGCTGACAACTCTGAGAGTTAGTGTCCAATGGCTCAGGTTCCCTTTGAGTGGGGGGGGGTCTCTGGTACTCTTCAGGTTGCTGTGAGGACTGCCATGCCTTTAGACTGTTTGCTAGGGAAAAGGTGGAGAAGACAACCTACCTGAAGATGGTGGGTTTACTTGACTGGGCGTGCGTGACCACCCGGTCCATGACAGCCAGTAGGGGTGCTCAAGAGGTCCTGGAGCCTGAGGGAGAGGCTCAGGAACCGGCCTTATGGAGAAGGCGCAGGAGGCGCGGGAAACCGGCCCCTGAAGTTCCCACGGCCCAGGAGGAAGCAGACCTTGAGGGGGATGCCCTGGAGCCTATCGGGGAACAGATAGCTGAACTGGGGGACCTGCCTGAGCTGACCCATTTCAAAACATTTTTCTTTAAATCAATTCATAGTTCATTAATGATTTTATTCAAGTTCTCATGATGTTGTTGTCAATTCACAAACATATGAGTTGAAACAGCACTGTTGTTTTAAGCGTCCCAATGCATTTCGGGCTGTGAATGATGCCCTTCGTCAGGGGAGTCTGTGAAATAATACAATGTGGTATAAATATCTAGTAACGACAAGATACACAGTGTTTCATTAAGAAGGACCAGGATTAGGTGGATGAAACAATCTGGTTGACCAATTTGGCGTGCCCAAGTATAGCGTTAGAATTAAAAATAGAAAAAGAGAGTGCCCTACAGTCCTACCCTTGTGAAAAATGTGACACACCTACTAACAAGACACGAGTTGGGAGAGTGCACAAATAATAAGCGTGACAGCTAGATAAACCGATGGCGTGAGTCTCATGCCGTATTATTGGGTCTGTGAGAGATTCATACTAGTCTAAGTTAAAAAGAGTTCCATGCATTCCGGTGTTTTGGGGAGAGTGTGAACCCCCCGAGTGAGGGGACTTGTTGGGAAAGTGCGCTAAATGAGACATGCGTGCTCGATGAATTCTTACTTAAATACGCCGATGGCGTTTGGATATCTACCGATATCCTTCAGTGCTAGTAAACCTGTAGGGGGCAAATGAAAATTCTACGTTTACGTCAAATCACGAGTGCGTGCTCGCCCGAGTTTCTAAAATATAAAAAAGATGCTTTTACCGTTTGGTATCCTCAAAAGCGTCCCTGCAAGAAACGCAATGTGCAAATCTGTTAACAATCGCGTGCTTGTTTTAAATATTCGGCGATGCAACCAAATTAAAGCTGAGCAGTACGCTTACCGAAGTGAATAATCTCGAGTGCTTCAAAGAGTGCTCAATGTTACCGGTGAGGTGAAGGTCTAACAGGAAGTGCCTCGCTAAGTAGAAATAGTGAACATAGAAAGAGGGCTATGTTTTGTGCGCGCCATATTGGAAAAGGGTGAAGTAAACATGTCACAGCAGGTTAAAAACAATCACGTTATAATCTGGTGAAACATTACATGAATCTTCCGGAAAGACAAGAAAACAGGACATGAAAAGCTGAAGTTAAAATAGGTCACAAATGTCAATTACAGAACATACAAGTAAATTCTGCCACTACTAGTGTGCACAATCTATATAGAAGAAGCAGAATATGATTCCTATTACATGAAGCATGACAATTCAAACTTATCATTAAGCCCTGTCGGTGTCAAGGTTTGTAAATACCAAATCCAGTGGGACTCTCGCTGAGACAGAATCTTAGCGTGGTCATGTTCTGCATTGGGTTCAATGGCTTGGAGAATCCCAAATTTCAATTGGGATATGTTGTGTTTGTGTGAGACCCAGTGTGATGCTAAAGGTGAGGTTGCGTTCTGTGTGCGTATTCGGCTCTTGTGTTCTGTGATTCTGGTGCGCACACTACGTTCACCTTCACCTCACCGGTAACATTGAGCACTCTTTGAAGCACTCGAGATTATTCACTTCGGTAAGCGTACTGCTCAGCTTTAATTTGATTGCATCGCCGAATATTTAAAACAAGCACGCGATTGTTAACAGATTTGCACATTGCGTTTCTTGCAGGGACGCTTTTGAGGATACCAAACGGTAAAAGCATCTTTTTTATATTTTAGAAACTCGGGCGAGCACGCACTCGTGATTTGACGTAAACGTAGAATTTTCATTTGCCCCCTACAGGTTTACTAGCACTGAAGGATATCGGTAGATATCCAAACGCCATCGGCGTATTTAAGTAAGAATTCATCGAGCATGCATGTCTCATTTAGCGCACTTTCCCAACAAGTCCCCTCACTCGGGTGGTTCACACTCTCCCCAAAACACCGGAATGCATGGAACTCTTTTTAACTTAGACTAGTATGAATCTCTCACAGACCCAATAATACGGCATGAGACTCACGCCATCGGTTTATCTAGCTGTCACGCTTATTATTTGTGCACTCTCCCAACTCGTGTCTTGTTAGTAGGTGTGTCACATTTTTCACAAGGGTAGGACTGCAGGGCACTCTCTTTTTCTATTTTTAATTCTAACGCTATACTTGGGCACGCCAAATTGGTCAACCAGATTGTTTCATCCACCTAATCCTGGTCCTTCTTAATGAAACACTGTGTATCTTGTCGTTACTAGATATTTATACCACATTGTATTATTTCACAGACTCCCCTGACGAAGGGCATCATTCACAGCCCGAAATGCATTGGGACGCTTAAAACAACAGTGCTGTTTCAACTCATATGTTTGTGAATTGACAACAACATCATGAGAACTTGAATAAAATCATTAATGAACTATGAATTGATTTAAAGAAAAATGTTTTGAAATGTATAAACACACATGATTACTATGTTTACCTGCAGTGCATCAAAGTTGAACATAATTTACATTCCTTAAAACTTAGATTTACACTCACATGGAGTGAATTACGCAGTGCATCAGTATCCTGGACAGTGTCCAGGAACTTTTTCCACTTTCAGAGTAAAGGTCTTAGCAGGGCCTCCTTATCTGTTGCACGCCGCGCTAAGTCGCTTAAATTTGTTTAAATTAATCGACACAGTAGATTATTTTGATCACTGAGTGCAAACGCTGCTGCGCCAATCTTCCTGAGCTGACCCATTGGCAGCAGGAAGGAGGCCCCTCCAGGGAGGAATTCTGCAGGGAGCAGTAAGAATGCCCTTCTCTCATAGGTGTGCGGCAGCAGGCTGCAGACCAGGCCAATGGTGATCAGTCTGGATCCCATTTTATTTATTGGGAGATTGACCTTCTGTATTCAGAGCCTAAGGTTGCTGAACCTGGGTCAGCCCGTGCACTGGTGGTCCCCCAGAAGTTCACAGCCTTCCTACTGGGGCTGGCTCACGATGTGCCATTGGCAGGGCATTTGAGGCAGGACAAGACCTATGAAAGGCTTGTCACCCACTTCTATTGGCCTCAAATGCACAGGAACTCAGATGCTCACTGTAGGACCTGCCAGACTTGCCAGGCAAGTGGAAAGAGTGGGCGGAAGCAGACGGCTCCTCTCCAGCAATTCCCTGTAGTCAGTAACCCATTCCAGTGAGTGGGAATTGACATAGTGGGGCCACTGGACCCCAGGACAGCCATGGGCAATAGGTTTGTCCTGGTCCTGGTGAACCATGCCACCCGGTACCCTGAAGCCATCCCTCTGAGGACAATGACCGCCCCCGTGGTGGGACGGGCACTGATGGGAATTTTCTCCAGAGTGGGATTCCCTCTAGAGGTGGTGTCTGACTGGGGCACCAATTTCATATCCAAGTATATGAAATCCCTTTGGCAAGAGTGTGGTTTAACCTTCAAATTCACCACACCTTACCACCCCCAAGGAAATGGGTTGGTTGAGAGATTCAACCGAACCCTAAAAGGCATGATTATGGGTCTTGAGGAACCCATGAGGCGTAACTGGGACGCCCTCTTACCATGCCTTCTCTTTGCATACCGGGAGGTGCAACAGAAGTCTCTAGGGTTCAGTCCCTTTGAGCTCCTGTATGGCCACCCAGTGAGAGGGCCTCTAAGTCTGGTCAAAGAAGCCTGGGAGAAATCTCCCAGGAAACCTCCCCAGAGTGTATACAGTTACATGCTGGCCTTTAGGAACCAGACTGGGCAAATCTGGAAGCCAGCCAGGAGGAAATGAAGCGGTGGTACGACCAGAATGCCACTCTGGTTGAGCTTCAGCCTGGTCAGAAGGTGTGGGTCTTGGCCCCCGTGCAGCCTTGTGCACTCCAGGATAAGTGGACAGGCCCCTTTGAGGTTGTGGAGCGCAAGAGTCCTGTTACCTACTTGGTGGACTTGCAGTCTCCCAGGAACCCCTTGAGGGTCCTGCATGTCAACCGCCTTAAGCCCCACTTGGAAAGGTCCGAAGTGGGCATGCTCTTGGCCACAGATGATGGAATGGAGGAGGAGACTGAGCCTCTTCCTGACCTCCTGGTAGCCAGAGAGCAAGATGGGACAGTGGATGGAGTTAACCTCTCACCCACCCTGACCCCTGAACAACAGAATGACTGCTGCCAGTTGCTGGGACAGTTCTCTGACCTATTTTCCCTGGTCCCTAGTATCACTGATTGGTGCGTCCATGGTGCGTCCATGATGTGGATACAGGGGACAGTTCACCCATGAAGCAGAAGGCTTACAGGGTGACTGACTGGGTCAGGGCCTGCATCAAAGAGGAGGTCTCAAAGATGCTTGCTCTTGGGGTGATTGAGTCCTCCAGCTGTCCTTGGGCTAGCCCAGTGGTCTTGGTCCTGAAGGCTGCAGCGCCGGGATGCCACACCCAAACTCCGGTTCTGTGTAGACTACAGAGGACTCAATTCAGTCACCAAGACTGACACGCACCCCATCCCCAGAGCTGATGAGCTCATTGATCGGTTAGGGGCTGCATCGTACCTCAGCACGTTTGATTTAACGTCTAGGTACTGGCAGATCGCCTTGACTGATGGGGCCAAAGAGAGGTCAGCATTCTCCACACCAGATGGGCATTTCCAGTTCTGGGTTATGCCATTTGGGATGAAGAATGCCCCTGCCACCTTCCAGAGGTTGGTCAACCAGGTGTTGGTTGGGCTGAAGGAATTCAGTGCCGCCTACCTGGACGACATAGCAGTGTTCAGTGTCACATGGGAAGAACATCTGCACCACCTCTGGGAAGTGTTGTTGGCACTGCACAAGGCAGGCCTCACGATCAAGGCAAGTAAGTGCCAGATCGGGCCAGGTTCTGTGGTGTACTTGGGACACCAAGTGGGGAGTGGCCAGGTGGCACCCCTACAACCCAAGATTGAAACCATCCTGGCTTGGGAACCCCCCAAAACCCAAACAGAGCTGAGGGCCTTCCTAGGACTCACTGGGTACTAAAGGAGGTTTGTCAAGGGGTATGGCAACATTGTTGCACCCTTGACAGAGCTGACTTCCAAGAAGCAGCCCAAGAAAGTGATTGACACCTGTCAGAAAGCCTTTGACACCCTGAAAACTGCCATGTGCACGGCACCCGTGCTCCTGGCACCCGACTTCTCCAAAGAGTTCCTTGTGCAGACAGACGCTTCAGAGCATGGTGTAGGGGCTGTTCTCTCACAGATGACTGAGGAGTGCTGGGACCAACCTGTAGCCTTCATCAGTAGGAGGATACTTCCACGGGAACAAAGGTGGAGTGCAATTGAGAGTGAAGCATTTGCTGTGGTCTGGGCATTGAAGAAGCAAAGGCCCTACTTGTTTGGGTCTCACTTCCGGGTTCAGACAGACCACAGGCCCCTCAGATGGTTGATGTAAATGAGGGGTGAGAATCCTAAGGTGTTACGGAGGTCAATTTCCCTACAGGGGATGTATTTCACGTTGGAACATCACCCTGGCACTGATCACGCCAATGCTGACGGTCTGTCCAGATTTTTCCATCTTAGTGATGAGGAACTCCCTGGGGTAGGGTAGTTCTCTCCACATTTCAGCTGGAGGGGACACATGTTAGACCTGGCACCTTGGCGTGAGTCTCCCTTCCACTTTTTGCTGATGTGCCTCATGTGTTTTGCTGGGGTTAGCTGCTCAGAGCACTGGGCCACTGCCAATCAATGCCACAGTGCAAGTGCTCCCTATGAAAAGTATATATGTGATTGGTTTCCATGATTGGCTTATTTGGTTTACTGTCAGACACCACTAAAGTGTACCAGGAGTGCCAGGGCTTGTAAATACAAATACTGCTAGTGGGCCTGCAGCACTGGTTGTGCCACCCACAGAAGCAGCCTTATGAAATATGTCTAAGGCCTGCCATGGCAGAACCTGCGCGCAGTCTGGTACTGTCATGCTGGCTGGGCAAGTGCACACACTTGCCAGCCCCCAAAACCTTCCCTGTACTTCATGTGAGTCACTCCTATGGTAGGCCCAAGGGCAGGGTGCATTGTAAGCATAAGGTAGGACAAGCCCTGATGTGTGTGGCATGTCCTAATAGTGAATTGCAGCCATTTTTGTTTTTCACTATTGTAAGGCTACCTGTTCTCATAGGCCAGAATGGGCTGCTGGAATTATTACACCCTATAATCCCAGCAGGCTCAGGGAACATGGTAGAAAGTAAAGTTTAGTATGCCTAAACTTAGAATAATAAAATACATCTATTAGTAAAGTTTATTTTTTTTAGAAAGCTAGTATTTGCTCGCCTAACCATTTCAGCCCGCCTGTGCTAGGATGTGTATCTGCTGTCTGGTTTCTGTGTGTGACAGGGCTGGGGAATTCCAGGAGACAGACTGGGGCTGCCAGGTGGTGAATAGAGAGATTACACTAGGATGGGTGGGGGGAGTGCCCCTTGACTCTGAATAGGGCTGTGCTCTGCCACCTCAATGCTAGCTCCGCCCCCTGGGGAGCATCTGAGGCCTCTGCCCTGCACCTTGTAAAGAGAGAAGATAAGACTGTCAACAGAGTACTCCTGGACTGTACTTGTAACCACAATGCTGGCTCCACCTCCTGCGGAGCGTCTGTTTTCCCTGCCCTGCACACTGAAAGGAGAAGCCAGAGTCTGCAAAACAAAGTGTTCAGGGACTGAACTTGATTAGGCAAAGGCCCCCCTGGCCTGAAAGAACAAAGGATTTTGGGTATAAAAGTAGGAGCCCTGCTCCTAAGAAATCAGATCCTGCTTTGAACCAAGGAGAAACCTCTGCCTGAGGAGAAGGAACCGGGAAAGCTGAAGGAGGAAGACTGTCCCTATCCTGGGGGATTGGCCTGCAGTGGTTGCCTTGCTGCCAAAGGAGAGAAGGAACCTACAAAGATTTGCTGATTTTGGTGAAAAGACTTGTGCTTCAAAAACGATCTCCAAGGGCTTGGAAGCGAGCTTGCCCCCTGAACTGAGCCCCAGAAACATTGGGCTCTTCTCCTGCCTTCGCTAAAAGCTGCTGGACTGCCTGTGTACGTGCCCGCTGAAACCGTCACCGAGTGTGCCTCACCCCCCCTTTGCTGCCTGGAAGCCCGTGCTGCTGCCGCCCTGCACTCTGTGTCTCCGCTGATCCTGCAGTGGTAATTCGCACCGTACTCAATTGGGCTGCTCCGCACCGTGCTCCACTTTCCCCCTGATGCTTGAGCCGCACCGCCACTGCCTTCAGCCGCCACGAACTTCGGAAGCATTTCATCCAGCGAGGTACGGTTCAAGCGTACTAAACCGCACCGCGCTGACATCCCCCGAGGCTGCGCCGCGCTGTCAGAGCCGCCCAGTACGTCGCATACGGGCCACTGAGTGCCACGCTGTATGCCTCGAAGCAAGCCTCTTCCCAGCCAAGTGCGGCTCGTACACTGTTAGCGCACCGGACCGGACCGCACCGCACTCCTAAAGCGCCTGAAGCCACGCCACCCAGTACGTCTCTGTACTGACTGTCGAATTGCCGGGCCGCCCGCTTCAGAAATCGAAGGCACGGTTCAAACGCCGCACCCCGTCACGAACGTCGCTGAGACCCGGTCTGCCCGCATCGAATCCCTCTGACACCCCGCCCCACCCGCTCTGCGCCGCGATCAGAGATGCCGCCACGAGCCGGGGCCACAGCGTAGAGGGGCCGCCCACTCTCCCAGGGTCTTCCACGCCGCCTACAAGCCGCACTCTCCCCACAAGGTACTGTTTTCCCAACCCGCACTTTCGGTGCTCACCCTTCGGGCCGGTCGGCCCCAACGATTATGCCAGCCTTGTTCAGACACTGTTCATTGTCCCGGGGGAGTCGGACAGATTGCGCAACACGCACTGAATATTAAGAAATGCTTTGTGATTGACTAAATAGTATTGTGGCCTCATAAGAAACGTTATTATGGTCTTGTAATAAGTCTGCTAAACTCTATATAAAATACCTTATTTTTATACAAACTCTAGTGTTGTGTCCATGTGTGGGGGTATCATTGAATTACTGTATGTGTTCACAAATGCTTAACCTATAACGCAGATGAGGCAGATGAGCCTTGTCTGCTTGCGCCGCACTACCTAAAGGGTGAGCAGGGGTTATTTTAGAGGGTGATCCCCTTATCATGACTAGAGGAGAGGGTCCCTGCTTGTCACAAGTCTTTACCTGTGCCAACCAGAGACCCCCAAATCTAACAGTCTGCATAACACTTTTCACCCTAAGTGGGAAAGGTATGCCAAGACATGGGTCACTTGCTCACTGTGCCACTGGATTCAAGCTAGCCTGGCTGATGATGGGTAATACCCTGAAACTGGTCCCAGGATTCTTGTTTCCAGTCCAGTTAGGATCTGGCGTTGAAGTTTGGGCTGACCTGCTCCCTTGAGGAACAGGGTCAAGACTGATTTGCATATGGCTGGGTCTAAACTGGGGTAGCATGGTGAGCAAAAGAACAATGAATTTAACCCAGGTCATTTGACTGGGGGGGAAGTATGTCATCATAACGCATGCTTTTACTACGCATGCCTTTACAATGCAGGTTTTACAACGCAAGTCGTTACAATGACTTGCATTGGGGTGGGCGCTGGATAGTGGAATAGTTTAATTTACTATTCCAACTCCAGTCCCCGTGGATAGTAGGGAAGGTTTTGGATAGTAAATTAAACTATTCCCTATCTTGCAGCGCCCCCCAGTGCAATTCGTTGTAATGACTTTCGTTATAAAACCTGCGTTGTAAAGGTACTGCGTAGTGAAAGTTTCATCGTAATGGATGTTTCCCGACTGGGGGTGAATGTATGATTCATTAAGCATTCTGTCCATCATTTGTTTGCATAACACTTTTCACAACAATTGGGATGGGTATGCCCAGACGTGGGTCCCTTGCTCACGGTGCCACAAGATTCATGCTAGCTTGGCTGATGAGGGGTAATACCCCGAAACCGGTCTCTGGATGCTTGTTTCCGGTCCAAGGAGGACCTGGCTCAGCAGTTTGGGCAGGACTGTTCCTCAGAGTTGCAGGGTCAAGACTGATTTGAATACGGCTGGGTCTAAACTGTGGTGACATGGTAGGCCAAAGAACAATTGATTTAACCCATATCTCTTGACTGGGGTAAATGTATGATTCATTCAGCATTATGTCCATAATTTTTTTGCATATCTCAAGGTCCGACATGTGTTCCGACAGTACAACCATGGTGGTAAAAGAGAGGCTTTGGGTCTGTGTTCACCAGGAAAGCACAAGAGGGCTGGGGTGCACAGCTATGGAAATCCTGATGCTCCCCGAGTCCATGTCACCAGTGGAATGACCCACCTGTCCCCACACTATGCGCATACTCCTACTGAGTGGCAATAGCAGCAAGCATGGTGGTCTCGGAAGCCCTCAGTGGCACCAGTACAGGTCCAACGGCCCCCAGTCCCACCTCTCTGTAGGCGCGCTGGTGCTTAGCTTGGTGGGCCTGGTTCGTTCTGTATGAAGATCCCCAATCTAAAGGGCATCTGCGAGGGCCAAGGCGGTAACACTGTGTCCCTTGCAGGCAATCCACACTTCAGCAACTTTCCTATGCTACCCGGCCACACCACCGCAGCAAGGTGTTCCAATGAGGGTCCCGGCTCCCGCGCCACATCCCGTCTACTTTCAGTCACAGTGTGTCAGCGCTCGGTGTGCTCAGACACAGCGCGCTTTCAATGCCACAGTCGCACAGCATATTACGGTCACTCCATCATCAGCCAGCAACAGGCGCCAGCAGTTGTGTGTCCTGACAGTCCGTCCCCTGCGCAAGAGCCACCCCACCGGTGAGGCCGAGGCTGCCTTGCGAGCTGCAGGCCCAGACCCAGGCTTATCAATCCTCCTGCTTCAAATCGCCTGAGCTCATCTCCCAGGCCCCCAATCTCGCTCCGGAGGGTCACATCAGATGCTGGAGGGCCGGGAGAGCAAGTCTTGGGGCAAGAATATCGGGTCCCTGGACTCGCGGGGTAATCTGTGCTCGCTCAGAACGCGTCCGCCATGATGGTCTCCCTAGCCACTCCCCCAATATTTATTGTTGGAGTTGACACCTCAAACTTATTTTTTAGTCGAAAAGGGTTTCTCAGCGCCACCGGTTACCCAACCCCTGTGGTATCTGAAACAAGTGAGAGGTGTTGGTCGATTGGACCGCTGGGCGTAACACAGGTGGTGCGCCTTTTTTCACTGCGCATGATATAGCCAGTGTGCTTGGACTGTTGGTTGCGACACAGATGGTACGCTTGGCCCCTTGATGTGATACAGGTTGCAATTTAGACATTTAGGAAAAAAGATTTGGACCTGGCGATTAGGTGTGGTTCTAGAGTTATTCCTTTTTTACTGCAAACTATTGTTATTATTTTTGTCCCGTAGCCGATACTGACAGACTATCTGGTTCACTTAGTCCTGTGTACCTCCTGGTCACAGGATAGCAGGCGCTAGGAGCGGGCTAAGATATTTTCTACAAAGTCCTCATTTTTTCTCTGTCAGTTTTTGGTGTTGGTCGCTTGGACCGCTGGGCGAGATACAGATGGTACGTTTGGCCACTGAGTGTGATACAGGGTGCGATTATTCATATGTGATACAGACCACATACACAGGTCAAAAGAAAGATGAAAGAGAAGCCTTATTAGAATTATGGGCCATCTTTGAGGAAACCAAAATCAACAGTTCTACATTACAAATAGCAATCAAGGTGTCAGCCCCTCCCCCGCCATATGCAGGTATGGAGGTAATCTTGCTTGCTTTCCATGCATCAGGATCCTTTAATCCGCCAGTTGAAGAAATTGGCTGGACCCTACCGGACAACAAGCGGTAAGGCCCAGGCATGAGAGACTAACAGGCCAGCAGGCCGTCATAGAACAACCCCAGTCAGGTGCAAGGGATGCCAGAAATTCGACCTCTCCGATCTGTCGCACCGACACATAGAACCCCAGTGGCATGGGGAACACGCACCCTCACTGATTTAGGTGAACACACACAAGTGACAGGGAGATTTGTGGCAGTTGTAGACAGTGACAAAGCTAGCGGGAGTGAGGAAGGTGTCCCCCGTTCTCCGGGATCCGATGATGAGGGTGAAGCTATGGACTAGCTCAGATAGCAGAGGAAACAACAGAGAGCGAATTTAACCCGTTTACTGCAGTCGTTATTTCAGCGCAGTGCGGGCGTTCTTAAGAGTGGGCGGGGCCGAGTCGGCCGTTGAACGTTCGCAGCACCAGCCAGGTAGTGCTCCGAACGTTCAACAGCTGACGGCAGCACTGATAGGGTTAAGAGAACAATTCGACTGAAAAGCACAGAGCATAGCTCAGAGCAAAGGAGGCAACCTAGACGGGATGTGGAAGTAAGGCACGAGTTAAGGAGGGAGAGAGAAAGAGCTCGCACCCAGAAAGCACAGCGAGAAAACAGAGCAGCTGCCCCTCACATGAGGAGAGCGGGGGGTAGGCACAGGGCACTGATTGGGGTAGAATCAGAGGTAGAGTTAGATAAGAGGCTTCTGTCTGGGATCCGATGAGCCTGGATGGTACTTTTGCACACGCACGAGGAGAATAGCGACGGTATGGGATAGATGGACTGATCCTAAGGGAGACAGTGGCCAGAGAGGCAGGCAAGAACTTTGCTTGGCCATTCTGCCATTTGCTAGCCCACCGACTGAGGAAAAAGACCAGTATAACAGTCCATGGCAGATCATTCGAACCATAGGACATGGCCATAGCGGAAGATTCCATCCAACATGGAGAAGGAGATCCCAAGTGGAAATTTCCCTACATGCTGTAATGCCTAAAAAGATGGGAACGCCATGTTAGGGTGAAACCAGCAGAGTTACTCAAAGCAAAAATGTACCCTCTGCTACAGAAGGGGACGTTAGGCACCATCTATATGCAATGGGCACCAATGGATAAGGAAGGGAAAAGGACAAAGCTACCACTATTGCTGTATGGAGCAGTGCAATGGATCTCATGGGTTGAGAAGAACACAGTAAGAATAAACCTAGCGATAGCCAATATCAAAAGTCTGCTAAGTAGTCTTATCGGAGAGCAGACTAACATGGTGTTCACCTGAGCTTGCGTACCAGCAATTAGCCTGACAAACATCAAGAATGACAGGGTCACATTCAATTCATACAGACACCCATTATGGAACGCCCTGACGTAGGAGGGCTAATGGTAGAGACTACGAAGCCAGGGGAGACAAAAAACGATTTTTTGGATAGGATGAGGGAACGATGGAGACAAGAGACAGGACAGCTCTGTACTGACATGGGCTCACAAGTCACATTCTTTTACAATGTTCTCAAAAAGGGTCTGCCCACCGAAATACAAACCGAATTGAACAGCGTAGTTGGGTAATTCACCAAGCCCTGGCGGGAAATACAAGCCCATTTATTGCATTACCACAAAAAGAAGCAAGAGAAGAATAGAGGAAAACAGGATCAAGCCCAGAGAGACACTGCTAAATTGGTCCAACACAAATTGAAAAGGACTGCCCTTGTGGGGGTCGCATTGAACACAAGCGTGCAAATGTCACCAGTCTTAAAAGGAGCTCCAGCGCAAAATCCTAGAGGGTTTCAATCTTGCTATAGCAGCAGAGACCACAGACAGTATCACTTAGAGAATGTTAATATTGCCACAGGATGGGCCACCTGGCAGACAGATGCCAGTTAAAAGCATATCACAAACAGAGATCGATGGGTCAGGGTCATCACCCACAGAATCCTAATCCACAAAACCCAGCCCAGGGAAACGCCAAACACCTGGCCAACAACACCCACAGACAGGGAACTAGGCCCAACAGGGACTGGGGTCAAAGCCTGAACAGGGAGGGGTAACTGTCTGGGGAGGTAATGCTTTTACACAAACCCAGAGCCTAAATGCGCAGTAAGATTAAACCCTCAGAGTAAAATATCACCCATTTACTCACCTCCCAAAAAGTAACTGTACCATAACCAAAGAAGGAACAATGAGACAACGTTGGGAGTACAAAACTTGTATTTGTATCTGGGGATTCAGGCCGCTGTATGTGTTCTGCTGATTGGGTATCCTCACTAGAGTTTGTCATTAGGCGTGCCTGTGGGAGCCAAGGCCCCACTCTGCTGCTGATCCCCCAGGGCGGCCTTGGCTGGCCACACCGAAGGGAGTGGACAGTCTGACAAATGGGCGGACAGCTCCCAGACAAAGTACTTTAAAAAACAGGCTGCCAGGTTCCCGGTTCAAGTTCCGATCACTAGGTCAAAAGGTCCCCAATTTCGGACCAATGTTTCCTTCATGGAGTGAAGTTACAAGGGCGTCCAAAAAACTAGAAGCCTTCAGCCAGATGCAGACCCCCTGTCAGTTCTAAAACAAAGGTGTCCTCAAATGGTGGGAACCAGGATGCCTGTACGCCTGGTGTAGTGAATATTCCATAACCTCCACAGCACACGCCCAAGAGCCAATATGTTGCGAGGAGTCTGCATGGCGCAAAGTCGGTCGAGAGGTTTGTCAGGTTAGCCAGACATTCCGGAGTTGCGAGGCAGTCCTGGTCAAGTCATCATCCCTCGGCAAAATTTGCACGGGTTCTAGGTCTTGGCGCCGGGCTCCTCACGTTTTTATGATTTCGGCGATGTTCTCTTTCTTTACTTCGGTATTTTCAAATCTCCGAAGTCTGGTCTCCATGCCATACCCTCCAAAATAGAGACAGGAGCACTCCAGCTAGTTGGAAGTCCCTAGTCACTAGCCAGAAATCGCAGATCCAAACACAACTGAGCAGACGTGGTCTGAGGGAGAGGGGTGACTGGGAGAGGGGAGGCTGCAAAGTCCATGACAGCTCCAGGCGGGACTAAAATGCAGAATGCGCTCACCCCCGTATAAGGCCTAGCTATTAACTTACTCACCAGGCCTCACATACACCATCTGAAGAAAAGCAGTAAGACTTGAACTAGGACACCACAAGACAACATGATTGGGGGTTCATGGTGGACACGCAGCAACGTTCCAACCCCCTCCGCCTCAAGAGAAGTGAAACAGCAGATCACCCAAGATCTAGGAAGGTTCCCAAAAAACAACGTAAGTAGCCAAATGTTAGCCCAAAAAGAAGTCTCTAGAACAAGGGTGAAACCGAGTTATCTGGCGCTACAAAGGAGGGGAACTTTGCATTCCGCATGCCGAGGCACACCTGATCTCGGTACACGCTGCAACCATTAACAACACATAACAGCGACACATCCCCTCTTCCTACAGTCCAGCACATGTGTAAGTTGAAGCAACCCACACCAATGGCGCCCCCTTTCACACATCAGGATAGATGGGAGTCTCGTAAAACTGGAGGTGCACATAAAACCCTATATAAAACTGATACAATCCATCCCTATGATTACAAGAACACTCCATAAATCATTAATCCAATCAACTAGTTAAGTTCAAAGGTTCGTAAAATAGATTAATTCCACCATTAAGCTTAAACCATCAAAAAGATGCCACAATCGGGGCCACCTTCCGGTACCTCACTAAAGAATTATGTTAAAGGAGTGTGGAGAATACACCTATAGGAAGCTGTCTCTGTATAAATAGGTATAGTGTGCACAGAGTCCAGTTGATTCCCATAAGCTTTAGAGAGGCTCAAGTAGATAATACTAATGCTCTCTTTGATGGTAGTGTGGGCGAGCTGTTAGCCTTATCAAAGGGCAGTGCTAGCATTTGTTGTGCACACACAGGCAACAAATGATTACACACACTCAATGACTAAATCTGAGACAAATGGTTAGTAAAAATATTACTTTTAGAATATTTATTTTTTAGACTCAAAGATACTTTATAGCTTGTAAATACGTTTTGCAATATCAGTCACTTTCAGAGTAGAAAGTGGACACAGTGCATTTTTCAATAATACAATGTTATCCTATAGGTGGAAACACACTCCGCAATATGCAGGTAAGTAAACGATTTACGATATTGAGTTTCTTGATAAAAAATCAGCACTAGGTAAGGTTCAGTTAAGTGACAATTTGGTCAAAGAAAAAGGAGGGGTAATAAGTCCAGATCCTCAGCAATCTTGCATTAATAGAGCGTACCTGGTGAGGAATACTAGTTCTTGACAATGGGAGACCCCTTCCCCATTACTAATGCAGAACTTTAGGATGTGCCAGATCAAGGTAGAGAAACTCTTTTTCAAGGAATAAATTCCCAATTTATTGTTTAATTTTTTGTTTTTCAGATGATTAATTCTTCACAATTTGATTCATGCAACACATAGGTGGATCAATGGATCCCCGTAACAAAACAGGACATTTAACTGCTAACACATGTTTTGCCTCTTCACAATGGCCTGTATATTTGTGAAAAACAGACATAATAATACATCAAACAGTGTTATGTACATATTTACAAAAAGGCAAAAAGGCAAAAAAGAATATTTAAGGCATACATCGTTCAAGATAGTGTGAAGCCGTGATTGTCCATTTGAGTCATGAAGGAAAGGTGAAAAAGAGATGAGAAAAAGTGCAGAGATGTAGTGATAGCAGAAACCGGAAGGAAAGGGTATAGGGAAGGACGGTATAATGTGGAGAAGGATGAGCAATCAAATGAAAAAAGAAAAAAAAGCATGACCACAGAGAGATATTATCACCAGTGAACTAGTTTGGCAATAGGGGATTGAAGTTAGAGGGAAAGAAGAGGAGAAACAAAAAATAAAAGAGAACTTAAAGGTGGAAGATTGATATAAGACGGTGACCAGTAGGTAGAAATAATAATAATTGATATGGAGCGAAGGTCAGGAGGTACACGCACGTAGTTAAAGAAAGTAGTATAGGAAGATAATGGAGACATAAAAGATGAGATAAGAGGTTTGCACTAAGGGGCACAAATATTAGGTTATGTTGTGAAAAGCGTTTACAGTCACTATATAAAAGTGGCAAATAAAAAAACGTGAAATCATTCATGGTAATACTCATGGGATTGTTGTGGCCAAATAGGTAACATGATGCTCCATGAATGGATACAAAGAAAAACATAAAGCAAGGTACAGCGTTAGGCTGCATTTAGAGGCATGAGAGATTGCGTGCAGGTATTAATGTGCCATGCATCTAACTTTTATGGGTAGTAGAAATCATTCGGCATGGCCTGGTCTCAAATGGACAATCAGTGCTTCACACTATCTTGAATGATGTCTGCCATTGAATATGCTTTTTTGCCTTTTTGTAAATATGTACATACCACTGCTTGATGGAATATTATGTCTGTTTGTCACAAATGTACGGCCCTGAGGAAGCCCCAGGCCAGAAGGCCATTGTGAGTGGACGAAACACGTGTTGCCAAGTACGTGACAAAACTGCACCTACAGCGACACTGGGGCAGCCGCATGAAGAGGTCAATCTTGGGATCTGGTGCTAATGTTATCCGAAGGAGAAAGAAGGCAATCAAAGTGGTACCACTTACAAGTAAGTAGCAAAGTTTTGTAACCCAGTCTCTGAGGGTTAACCACTTGGCTGCTAAGGCACATGATGCACTTCCATTGACTTTCCATTGAAATCAATGGAAACTCCATGACGAGTTACCCTTGTCATTAGCACTGAAGGGGTTAAGGTAAGCAGAGGGGCACCACAAGGCAGCACCAAACGTACACCTCCTGCGGCACAGGGCCCAGGTGAAGAGTGCCAACACAGCATCCGGCGCCCAAAGCAAACTGATAGATAATGTCAAAGTCGGACAACAGACTGCAGGCTCAGGCCAGGAGGCCAATCAATGGAGACCTACAGCTACACAGGTAAGTTGGGATGAGCAGGAGCGTCAGGAAACCGTCGGTTAATCTCCCCAATGCCCAGGGGCTTTGGGTGCAGGGGTGTCTTTTGGCGTCTAAAACAGCTTACCTGTGCAAGTCGCGGTTGGGGGGTCATCATGCAGAGGCTGCAGGCGTTGACGTGGAGTTTGGCAAGGGTCAGCCCATAGTCGACATTTGCTCAGAAGTGCTGAAGTACCTTCACAGGACCAGCGCACCACTGGAACCTGGGCCGTGGGAGTCGTTTGCAGATGTTGTCAGTTTCGCGGATCCACAGGCAGAGCACTTTGTCTTCAAAGTTGTTTTTCTTCTGGCCAGGTCTGCTGTCCTCAGGAGATTAGTAGTCTTTAATAGGCCAACAGTCCTCCCAGGGTTCTGGAAGTCACTGGACTGCGGGACAAGACGATCCTCTTTAGCAGAGTCTTTGAGGGCTGCAGACAGGCCGGTAGGGCTGGGGCCAATTCAGTTGATGACTTCAGTCTTTGCTGCTGCACTGCTCTGCTTTGTCCTCTTTTTCATAGGTCATCGGTAATCTCAGGATTAAGGTACAGGGAGCCCCTAAATACTCATTCTAAGGGCGTTACAGGGGTCAGAAGGTAGTAGCCAATGGGCTTCTTACCTTTAGGATGCCTACACCCTTGCTATATCCACTCCCTCTGGTGAGGGGGCATATCCCTAACCCTATTGGCCAGAGTTCTCTAAAAAAAAAACAGAGGATTTTCAAAGGAGAGTATCACTTCAGCACAGGGCACCATAGGGGAGGTCCTGGCTGAGAGGGGACACACCTCTCTTCCTTACTCATTTTCACACCGATCTTGCTACCAAAAAGTGTACTTGGTCAGGGGGGTGGGCATCTCCACTAGCAGGAGAGGCCCTGGTCAGCTTAACAAAGGATGGGAAGCCTTTGAGGGTCACTGCCTTTCTATGCTATTCCTGCTTGGGGGAAGGTGTGAAGCACATTCACCCAGAGCAGGCTTTGTTTCTGACCCACTAGAGCAAAGGCTCCAACCTCAGGGGGTCAGAAACATGTCTAGAGATAGAAGGCTGGTGGGGACCTAACAGGCACACACTAGCGAGTTGTTAGGATTTCTGGGGACACTTCTAAGGTGCCCTCTGGGTGCATTTCTTAATAAATCCAGCATTGGCATCAGTGTGGGTTTATTAAGCGGAGATATTTGGAACTAAACATCTTGGAATTCAGTGAAGCCATCATAGAGCTTTGGTACTCGTAATGACAAGCTTCCAGCCCATATGCTCAGCATGGCTTCACCATGAACTTGTAATGTCTAAGAATGCATTTTAGATACAATAGGGGCATATTCGCTCATGCAGTTATGCCCTCACATGATTTATAGTGCACCCTGCCTTAGGGCTGTAAGGGCTGCTGTAGTGGACTAGAAAATCTACGGATGAGGTGACCTTTTAATTATCCGATTGTTATACGCTGATGCTCCTTTAATCATTCGTTTTTCTAAATCGCTAAAATTGAAGGATATTTTCAGGGCATTTGTTTGCTTACCGGCTCTGGTTGGTGTTCTTACCAGCAGCTAAAAGACTCCCCGGTCCACTGCAGCATGCTTTTACTGTTTGAGTGGAGGGGGTCAGTAGTCTTTTCTTCTGCCCTCTCGCCCATAGACGCCATTTTCGGTGGGTGGTGGTCTAGTTGCATGCTCTACCCACTTCCTCCAGGATAAAAGCAGAAGATGGTGCGGATGCGCATAGCGGGTGCGCAGCAGGCGCTCCAAAGACAAGCTCGTCTGCGCCTGGACTGCACCCAGTGCCAGTCACTCTGGTTGTCCTCTTTTAGACCATTGCCAACAGCTCAGCTATACGCGGGAAGCTTTAATTAACTTGAATAGCACTAGTAAGTCAGTCCCCTGTCCTCCATCTAGTGTATCTGATATGACGGGAACCCTATCATCAAAAACCTGCACTACCTTCAACAGAGCTGTTTTTAAGCTGCACCCATCGGTGGAGGGTGTTCTCTGTAAAACCCTTGCTAATAGTTTGTAGCCGTCAGACAATCATCCATCCATTCTTTGTGCCCTTATCAATTCTAGATCACTGGTAAAACACCACATGGAGGTTTTTGATTTTATCCTCAACCAACATCTAGATTTGGTATTTGTGACAGAAACATGGGCAGATGATTCTTCAGGCCCAGAGATTACAGAGGCAATACCTGCTGGTTATATTATTTATTGTCTTGATAGACCCAATAAAAGGGGTTGGGGGGTTGGCAATTTTCTATAAGGAACATTTGCAAGCTGCTTTTAACCCTGTTTGTGTTGAAGGTGTGAAGGCAGTAATTTTTAATATGGAAATTACAAAATCCCGATCACTAATTCGCATGCTTATCTATCGTCCTCCGGGGCCTGGAGCAAATATTTTAGGAAAATTCAGTCAATTACTGGAAGACCTTCTTTTAAAAACAGACTTTACGCCCATGAGGGATTTCAATTTCCATTTGAAAAACAGGTCCAATTTAGAAAGAGAACATCTCCTAGACACATTTTCAGGTCTTGCCCTATCCCAAATTGTAGAGGGACCTACTCACCAGGCGGGTCTACTGCTAGACAGGATTTTCACTAATAACTTCAACATCAGATTCACCCATACTTTACTTTTAATTTGGACAGATCATTTTGCAATAAGGTGGACTCTAAAGTCACAAAGCCGCTCTTTTGCAGGGTTTATAAATCATATCAGGCAAACCGTGCATAAAATTCAGACCTCTGACTTGGATATGCGGCTATCACAAACATTTGTTGTTAATGAGATCATTCCTGGTCAGATGGCAGAGGGTTATAATAACTGGATCAGCTCAGCCCTCAATGAGGTTGCTCCTTTCAGGAGTGTGATAATGAATAATACAAAGATGTCTCAACCATGGTTTAGTGACTCTCTTAAAGCCTTCAAACAGGAATATCGAAGACAAGCGCACAAGAGGCACTCAGGTTATGAAAGAGAGTAGCGGGATAAGTATAAATCCTGTCTAGGTAACTATAAGGCATTAATTTTGGCTGCCAAATCTAAATATGACACATCACAAATAAACTCAGCTACCAAAGCGCCTAAGACTTTTTTCATACAATAAAAAAACTGATCACCCCAATGGGTTCTAATCTTGCAATCATTAATCAAGAATTTTGTGACTCTCTAGCGTGTTCCTTTCAGGAAAACGTTTCAAGAATTTTTTTAAACTTCATTAGCAATTGCTCTACAAATACATCTATAGGACCAAACTCCAAGTCAGTTAGCCACGGACAATTTGTGACTCCCTTAGTGGCACAGATTGCTGAACTTATCCCAATGATTAAAGCAGGTTCTCCCCTCGACCATTGCCCTTCTAAGATTGTTCATCTTGTCCCAGAAATCGTAGCATGCCATTTATCTACTATCTTCTCCACCATGTTCAATACAGGGCTTTTTCCTATCTCCTGGAAAGCAGCCTCAGTGCTTCCTCTCTTAAAGAAATCCAAACTTAACATTCTAGATCCTGACAGTTATTGACCCATAGCTTGACTCCCCTACCCGGCTAAGTGAGTAGAAAAAATTATGGATCTCCAACTTTCCTCTTTTATTGAGACTGATCATCTTTTAGATGATTCACTGTTCAGGTTCAGGGAAAATCATAGTACAGAAACCGCTCGGGTCACAACAACGGAAGAAATCAGAACCTCCCTAGATGGAGGGGGCAATACAATTCTGATTCTGCTGGACCTTTCAGCGGCTTTCGATACATTCAACCACAAGATACTGGTTGACCAATTGCTGGACATGGGGATCGGAGACTCTGCACGAGCCTTATTAAAGTTCTTTCTCTCGGGTGCCAACAAGTGCTATCTCTTAGCTCATTTAATTCAGACTCATACTCCTTGCCTTCGGGGTTGCTCAGGGTTCCCCCCGTCTCCTACATTGTTTAATCCTTATGTTACACCACTTTCTACTCTGATTAAATCCTTTGGTCTGTCTTTGGCATCTTATGCCAATGAAACACAAATAATAGTCACACTGGCGAAAAATGAAAATTATTCTGGGAGCACGGTCAACAACTGCATGAGTGCAGTGAAAAGATGGATGGATAATAATTGCCTGAAGCTTAATTCCACAAAAATATGGGTCATCCAGTTCGGCAATAATCCATCCATTTGGTCACTCTAAGATTTGGGCACAGCACCAACACCTACGTCCAAAGTAAAAAACTTTGGGATCCTGCTGGATAGAGAGCAAATATTTAAAGATCAAGTCAATGTGGTTATGTCCTCCTCCTTTTAGTAGCTCAGAATTGTAAAAAAAATTGAAAAATCTATTCCAACTGATCTACTGAAGGAGTTGGCTATTGCTTTGGTCCCCATGGCGCAGCAGTAACAATTGGCTGACTGGTTCCCATTCGCATGGGCGCATAAGGGCATCCCGTATCTGGGGCTGCAGAATTTTCCCAAGATCAAAAAGACAGTTGAGACGAACTACTCGTTGCTCTTGGCGGGGACCCGTCGGGATCTTGTTAAATGGAAAAAGCATACAATGTCATGTTTGAGGGCCATTAAAATGACTGCTGCCTCGCATCCTATTGTAGTGTAGTTCCTATTTTCCCAATAGGCTCTACGCATTGGAATAATATACCCTATAGATATGCCATAGGACTGAGGTCAGTATGTCTCTATCGAGTATACTAAACTTAATTGTGAGTGCCAGCTAGCTCAGAGGTCACTAGAAACTTTCTCGAATACACAAGAAGGGATTAGTTTCTGACAACCGCATAAACATGACAACTATGTTTCCCCAAGAATTGAAACATATCTTCAGAGTCGTGGAAAGAATAGATAACTATTTTACTCAGTCAATCGTGCATGCTTCGTTTCTACAGAGTTGCAGAGAAAATAGAGAGACAGGCGTTTCAATAAAAGGGGGTTTATTGAACAGTCTTCTTTCTCATGCAAGAGAAGTGAACTGCTACAATCGTTAGACAGAATGCAAAGTATAATGCGTACAGCATAAACAGTAAGATAAAATAATACTGTAATAGCATTGTTTGGTGCTATGACATATAAAAATACATAAATAACACAAGCTAAAATACTCAACTAGTGCTTCTAAAATACGCCTACCCCAGTGTACCTAACCTAGGTCTAGTACGAGGGAGGAAGTAAGTGTGGTCTTTAGCATAGGTTTAGTTTTGCCAAGAGTTGTCAAAGGTTTTTCTAGGTTCTAATCAGCTCCATACCTTAGAATGAGAGACGTTGGTATCTCTTTCACTGACTCGATTTCCCAACACCCCACAAGGGGAGTCAGAAACACTGGAGCTGGATTCTCGGCAGAGGAGAACAGCTTCTGATCAGTGCATCAGCTGGAGAGTTGGCTTCCTTCGGCACTTGCTGTAGCGAGTTGCGTCGTGCAAGTAGGTAGTCGAACTGCACCGAACCACATCGTGCTTTGCCATAGCGAGGGAAGGTATATTTATACCTTGAAGGTGTTTAGGAATGCCAGCTTTGACGTAAAGTCGGGCATATGAACGTCATGAATGAACCCCTAAGGAATAGTTGTTCATGTATAATAAATGAGTTCTTGGAGAAATCAATATTCAAGCAAGGGGAAGTCCCTAACGGCTTAAAAGTCTGGTTTTCCAAGAAATCGTTGTGACGTAGATGAACGGATGGAAGGAACCATGCCTGTATTTGGGCAGCATGGGCTATGCCTAACTAAGGACTGAATTTCTATGCCTATATAAGGGCAATGTGAATTGTACCTATATAAGGGTATGAATCGCGAAATTCAATTGGAATCTAAAATGACATACAACACTATATGTGATGCAGATGCTTCCATTGCGCCCTCCGCCCCGTTTGTTAGCCCAAATACAGCACCTTATTGAAGGTTTCATATGGGGGGCAAGAGAGCTCGTATGGCTCGATGCCAGACATATATGAGACAACCAGATGGTAGCCTTGGGGCCCCACACCTGGAGAAATACTTTCAGGCAGCGCAACTGCGCTATATGACAGAATGGTACTAATTGAAGTTGGAGAAACATTGGTGCTTTATAGACCGCGCAGTCGCAGGCATGCACATTTGAAAAGTACCCAGGCTCCCTAAGCAACATCGTGCGATGGAGGTTTATGTTTTGCAGGTGCTGCAGGCTACCCTGGGGGCTTGGGACAGAGTACAGGTACCCTGTGGTCTGTGTTGCAGCACGGTGATCAAGAGGAGCTGAATCACTTAACTATGGCTAATCCTTTGAAGAAAGCTTGCGAAAAAACCCAGATGTGAAGGAGTGTGGTAGATAAAAGGCAACCAATGCCCCTCGGGCCCGAAGTCTGCTGCTGCTGTGCGTGGGTGAACTGGGTCACAGCAGGGTTGAATATTGTCAGCTGCGGCGAGTCGGAGACGCATACTGCGGCGATGGGGCCGAAAAATGCCGGAGTCGTTAAGGCTCGAGGAGCCCACCAGGCGCGGAATGGACAAACTGCCGAACATGGTTCAGAGAGCCCGGAGGAGCAGGAAACCAGGCACCGGATGTAATAGAGTGAGCCCCCACTGGAGTAGAGGGAAAGGGGAGGAGCCACAGGAAGATTACGCCCAGCTGGCCTCTTGGTAGCTGATCAGCTACAGCGAGGATGCGGGTTGCAGCCTAGAGCCGAGTCGGAGCAGAGAGGATTTGTCAAACCCGGAGTGGAGCTGAATCCAGAGGAACCTCATTGGAAAGTCTGCCATGCATCAATACGGACCTCTGAAACCCCGCTTGGCGAAGGTAGGCTGACAGTCCCCTTCCCCACAACAACATAAACAATAGCTGAAGCGGATGTGGATGTGGAAGTGAGAAGTCTCAAGTGAGATGGAGGGGGGGCTGGTGAGGCTTTAGCCTATGACGAAAAAATGGCATGTGGAGTTTCTAATGGAGAATCTAATGGGGCAAATATAGGGGGAAGTAATGATGGTTCTGCATTCCTGAATAAAGAGGTAATATCCTTGGATCCAAAGTCTTCTCCTCTATTAAATAAGCCCACACAATCAATTAATGCTACTAATACTGAGGAAATTAAGAAAGTGGGGAATATAGCTCAATCCACTGCTACAATACTGCCGGACTATCAACAAGGGGATAAAGGAAACAAGGGCGACACTGAGAGGGAACCAAGCAACTGTTTCTTTTCGGTTTCAGAGGGGGCTGAGCGGTCTGAGGATGGTCTTGGCTTCTCCTCTGAACTCAGTAGCATCGACACCGACCCTGAAGGGAGGGATGGTGCTCAAGCTTTAACCGCTCATAAAGCATGGAGGAAATCTGCCATGGAACACTTGAGCTGCAAGGATCTTAACTGGGATTATACATCTGTGACCCAGCTGTCAGGCTCCCCACTAGGGGAAGCAACAGGCTTAGCTAACCCAGATCCCCAACACTAGAGGCTATATACCAGGAAATCCTGATGCACAGAGAGGAGACATGTCAGGATGGTCGCAAGGCTCAATCAGCCTTGCGTAAAGTGCAGTGCGTAGTCAGGAAACTGACCAAATCATGTAATGCTATTGGGGAGCGAATGATAGTTCTGGAGACTAGAATTGTTATAGCAGAAACAGACCTTGCAACAATGCAAGCACATACCGAGGCACATGAGTCCAAGCTAAAGAATATACAGTGGAAGCTGGAGGACCATGAAAATCGGCAGAGGCGAAATAATCTATGCATGCTTGGGGTCCCTGAAGGTGTGGAGGGGACCGATACCTGCATTTAAATAGTAGAATTGTTAAGGATCGCCTTCCCCGAACTTTCCGATTGGGACTGGTCACGTCAGATACAGCGGGCTCACCAAACCCCGTTTAAGCTGAGACACCCTGCAAAAGAAGATGCTAAACCTCGGGACATTCTTGTCTATTTTGGAAACTTTTTGCTCTGCTAAGCAGTGTCGGAGAAAGCCAGGCCACAATCAAAATGATTCATTGGAATTCCAAAAGCAATAGCTGATACATTGCATTCACTGATCACCTGGAACACATTTTCACCCCCTCAACCACATACTTGGCAGAAGATTCCCACCAGCTTTTACTTGATAGTAACCTACCCACACTATCAGACACCGATAGAGAAGTTGTGAATCCAAAAGGCTATTAACAATATCCAATCAGGAAAAGCAATGGGGCCTAACGGAATACCCATAGAATTTGTGCAAACAGTTGCCTCTCTTGCTGCGCCTCACTTGCGGGCTATGATTGAGGAAAGTTATGAGAGAGGGATCCTGCCAGAGGACCAGCATCTAGCGTCAATAGTTGTTATCTGTAAGCCAGGGAAACCCGTCGACGTCTGCAGCTCCTACCGGCCAAATTCTCTAATCAATGCAGAAGTGAAAATCCTTGCTAAATTACTTGCATTACGCTTAGTATCAGTCATTCAGTCGCTGGTCCATCCAGACCAATCTGGCTTCATGCCAGGGAGGAATACTGCGCTAAATATCCGCCATCTTCACAACGTGCTTGCACAAAGGGAATCTATAGAGGAAGACGCAGTGATACTCTCCCTTGACGCCTCATTGGCGTTTCATTCTATCGAATGGCCCTATCTATTTGAGGTTCTGAAACGTTTGGGCTTCGGCCCGAAATTCCTAAGATGGGTGCAGTTGCTGTATATGGGCCTGCAGGGCCAGGTGCAAGTAAATAACCACACATGTCGAATCTTCTCACTGCAACAGGACATGCGTCAGGGCTGTCCCCTATCCCTCCTAATTTTCTCACTAATGTTGGAACCACTTGCCTCCTGGGTGAGACGAGATGTAATGCTACGGGGGCTGAAATGGGCAGAGGGGCATGATGATCATATATCGCTATATGCGGACGATATTCTGCTGTATCTTGCCTCCCCATATAAATCCCTACATTGTGTCCTAAACATATTCACAAACTTTGGGAAATACTCAGGGTTTTCGATTAATTTGAGTAAGTCGGTGCTATATGTGCTCCGGGGCCAAACTCCCTGGCTGCCCACTGGATGTACGGTGGAGGTGACCCTTGAAGGCTTTAAGTACCTGGGAATATTCATAACTCCGAACCCCAGAACTCTTCTATGAACGAAACCTCGCTGCTCCCCTAGATAGGCTGCGCAAAGATGTGAAACACTGGCGATCCCTGCCCCTATCACTGGTGGGCCACACAGCTTTATTTAAAATGTTGGCCCTCCCCCATTTCCTTTATATTTTGCTGAACTGTCCCAATAAGGTCCCGGATACCTACTTCGCAGGAGTGGAGAGGGAGGTCAGAACTTTATTGTAGTACGGTGGATCCCCGTGTATAGCAATGAACAAGTTTACGAAGGAGTGGTATGACGGGGGCATAGCCCTCCCTGATATTAAACTTTACTATTGGGCATCGCGAATGTATGATGTTACAACAGATACATTTACAACGCATGCCTTTACAACGCAGTTTTCACATCGCAACATCCTTTACAACGCTCTCCATTACATTGCATGACACTACATCGCGTTTTTAGAAACTACCTTTACAACGCATTCCAACACATCGCATTATACCTTTTCAACGCATACCATTACATTGCATTTAAGGTAAGTATTGATAATATAGGGGTAAACATTACTATTCTAACTCCAGGGGGTGCAACAGTAGGGTAAGTGTTGGATAGTGTAGGGGTAAAAATTATGATTCGCACTCCAGGGGGTGCAACAGTAGGGGG
This sequence comes from Lissotriton helveticus, assembly GCF_964261635.1. Classification (NCBI taxonomy): domain Eukaryota; kingdom Metazoa; phylum Chordata; class Amphibia; order Caudata; family Salamandridae; genus Lissotriton; species Lissotriton helveticus. The sequence goes on from NC_136061.1 coordinate 172,426,921, forward strand.
TAGTATGCGTTGTAATGGTATGCATTGTAATGGTATGCGCTGTAATGCCTGCGTTGTAGTGACATGCAATGTAGTGTCATGCGTTGTAATGGTATGCGTTGTATGCCTCCGTTGTAGTGACATGCGTTGTAAAGGATGTTGAGAGGTAATGACTGCGTTGTAAGTGTAGTACGATGTAATGGTTCTGTTGTAAAGGATGTTTCCTGGGCATCGCAGCTAATGGTGATAAACCACTGGATCTATCGCACCCCTGTGGATCCAGCCTACCTGCTAGACAGATATCAAATGGGGAGAGCGGGATATATGGGGGCGCTGTATTTGAAGGCCCGAAAAGGACAACATTTCGGCCCTACGGCCCACACAATTGCTATCTGGCACCAAGCAAACTCCTGTTTGGGTTGGTTGAATGTACTGACCAAAGCCACACCGCTGTGGTTTACCTAACAACTTGAACTATTATGTTATCAGTTCAAAAAAAGTGGGAGCGACCCCAAACCCAAGAGAAGGGGTACCACAGGTAAGTAAAAATCTGCCCTTTTTACCTATTATGTTATCAACCTGGGTTCGATAAGTGGAACACTATCGGAATCTCCACAATCGGGGACTTGGTGAGAAAGGGCACAATCCTCAAATTTGAAGACCTACAAAAGCAATACGATATGGCCCCAGGGAGGTTTTTAGGTACCTTCAGGTTCGCCATGCCCTTACCATAGCACTTCCTGAGCAACATACCAGAGTCGTCCTCCTTAAAGAGTCGGCTACTAGATGGGCCATTGCTCAATAAAGCCACGTCACTCACTTATAAAAAAAAATGTACAACAACTTGCCAGACATGTTTTACAAACTGCGTGGGACATGGCAGATGGACCTCGGGCCTTTTGACGACGACTGGCAGACGGCACTCATGTCCTCCAGAGAGGCAGCTATCTCGCTCCGTTTCCAACTCATTCAACTGAAGATCCTACATAGATCATATCTCACTGGGGTGACATTGGCTAAGATGGGCTCGAGACCCGATGTGTTCTGCCTGCGTGGGTGTTGTCAGGCTGCAACATTTTATCATACAGTCTGGGACTGCCCGGTGGTACAACCAATATGGGAGGGGGTACATATCCAAGATGCACTGGGGAAGGGTCTCACCCTCACACCACGGCCGAGCCATCTCTATATATGAGAGCAGACCGACCTCATGGAGGTGGAACCGCAAATGACCACACTGGGCTATACGTTAGTCAAATGAGAGATCGCCCAAAAATGGGGAGTGGCAGATAAGTTGTCTCATCGAATGTGGGTTAAAGAGGTCGACAAGTGTATGGTAGCCAAGAAAGAGGTGTTTAAAGCGAAGAAGTAGAATAGAAAATGGGGTAAATAGAATGTATATAGAGGCGAAATATGTGTCTCCCCAATGGTAGAAATGAAATTACAGCGTAAAGAGGGGCGGCCTCTGGGGATACCATGACTGTACCGTGTTCATCCTTACTATGGTTCAAAGCACTGTATATCCTGCAGAATATTGCGCAAGTACTGTATGTGACTTTTTATGATGTGAAACTAATAAAAATATATTTTTTTTAAAAATGATCCAGCGGAGGGGTATTGTTCTTTGTGCGACCGGATTTCTGCCACGCTACGGTAGAAAGGAGCTGGAGGCTAAGACAGATGATCAAACCCTTTCAAGACAAACATGGCACAAGCCTTCTTGGTTAACCCAGCGCAGTTAAAAGTAATCTGGGGGGCCATATATTTGAAAGGATTGAAGAACTAAAGTTGAAAGGAACACTTAATTCTCCTTACCCCTCCTGAGCGGACTTGATCAGTGGACTAAACCATTACTCATTAGAATAAAACTAGATCAGACAATACTAGACGGTAATCAAGTGGTGGGTGGTAATTACAAAAAAAAAAGGAGAGGAGAACAAAAAAAAAGGTATAAATACCAATAGGAGTATATAAAATAATTAGTAATAAGTAATTTTTTTTTTTAGATAATATCACAATATGGAATGCGGGGGAAGAGAAAGAAAAAATGGGGGAAAAACCAAGCTCTTAATATATAGCTCCTGATCATTTGTGCTGTGCTCATCTCACACGCAGACCTAGTTCTGAGCGCTTCTCAAGGGTGGTGGAGGGAACGAGGGATGGGTTGGGGGTAGGGGGAAGTAGGGAGAGGGGGTAGAGAAGGGGAAGCGGGGATAGTGGTAGGAGCATACAATTTGAAAAAAACATATACCCAGGAATGAATTAAAGACTTTTGTAAAATTGATAACGTTTGAATGGTTTAAGGTTAATATATTAGGCTGGTTTAATTTGAATGGAAATGGGCAAGATTAATATATGCACAATAAATGTGGGTGGCTTAAATGATTGGAATAAGAGGCAAAGGCTGGCCGAGTTTGTTAGACTGAACATGATGGATGTTGTATGTGTACAGGAGATGCATATTCCTTGGGGCAAAAGGAATCTGATGGGTATGGGAGGATATAATATGCTGGCCTGTACTTCCCAGAGTTCTAATATCAGTGGGATTGCGATTTTTGCAAAATTTGCTACGGGGGAGGCCAAGCGTAAAATGTCAGACCCACTAGGGCGATGGCCAGTAGTTGAGCTAGAATTAGGCTATACAATTTGCGATATTACAGATCAAACCAGGATGATCTGGAGATTCTTAAAGATCTTGAGGTAGCGTGGTATAGGGTTTTAACAGATCTACATACTCCGCATAACTCACGATACCTTAAGATAGAAATTGGCACGGAAACTGAAAATGCAAAAGACAAGTTTATTAAGACCCCATGGGGGTACAATCCTTACAGCACCGTTCGGCAATGCAAGAAGTATCACACCGAACATTTGAATACATGGCTCTTATATACCTTTGCAAGGGTTTGGAAAATAGGCGGTACACACATAAAACAGTTTTAGGTACATATAAGAGCATTTTTGGAACACAGCCAACATGTGGGAGGAGCTTAGTACTACTGGTCAGTTTTTGCAACATTCCTGAGCAGTGACCGATCGTTAACTTTAGGGGCCTAAGTGCGCATGTGCAAGCTTGACCATCACTAAAAATAGCCTGTTACTGGGCAAACCAAGTGGTCATCGGGAGAGAGAAAGGACGAAAGGGCACACTGACCACGAGGCAACGCATTCACTTAAAATGGAGGCCTGGAATACAAAATGGCCTCCGGAATATAGTCAAGCTAACAGTGTAAAACTTGTGTAGCTGAAGCAAATGCTAACACAATCGCTATCAAATTACCACAGACGGCCCTTTTAGCATTTAGCTGAAGCTACCTCATATCTGAAGTAATCTGAATACTCATCATCGATGTTGATGAGCATTATATTTGTTATTTTTTTGCTAATTGTTTGTTCATCTTTGGCAATAGTTCGTTTGGACGGAATGCAAGCAGCGATACATACAGAGCATAGTGTAGGGCCACGTTGGATACATAGGCAAAGCAAAAATAATATTCCAACAATAATACAAAAAATGGTCAATAATTTCCAACCCCAGGTGCTAAGCAAAGTCCAGAACCAATTTGAAAATGTCCATGTACCATTTCCGGGGTGGATCTCAGCAGCAATTTTATGTAATTTAGAAATAGCATCATAGACAGAGGGCGAATTGTCGGGGACATAATGTAGTGTAGTTCCTATTATCCCAATAGGCTCTGCGCATTGGAATAATACCTTCAATAGTATAGGCCTAGACCAGACGTTAACTAGGTCTACTACTGTCGATATTAGACTTAAAGTTTTGGGTTTTGCCAGCTATCTCAGAGTTCACTAGAAACTTTCTCGAATAGGCAAGAAGGAGTTGAACCTCCCTGGATAGACAAGAAGGGATTTAGTTTCTGACAACCATAGAACATGACAACTTTGCTCTCCCCTAATCAAGAGTGTATCTCTAGAGTCGTGTGAAAACAAAAGACGACTTATTTTACTCAGTCAGTACGTGCATTCTTAGTCTCACCAGATTGTAGAGAAAAGGAAGAGACGGGCGTGTTCAATAAAAGATGTTATTTATTGATCAGTCTCTTTTCTCATACAAGAGAAATGGATCGATATTATTGCAATACTTATGGTTAAGTAAAGTGCATACAATAAAAGCAGAAGTATAAAATAATACTGTAAAAACATTGATATGGTTTCTAAGCCATATGAAGGTTTAAAATGAATAAAATGAATACATACACATTTACATTTGACTAATCGTACTCAACTGGTGTTTCTAACTACGCCTACCCCAGGTACCTGACCTAAGCCTAATACGTGGGCGGGAATAGAAAGTTACAGTTTAAGTTAAGTTTGTTTTGCCAAGTGACTGACTAAAGAATTCTCTGCAAGGGGTTATTCAGTTCTGTACCTGGAATCTAGGATGAATGAGGGATGGTATCTCTCGTCTCTGGTCTCGATATCCCAGGCTGCCTGCGAGGGCTACCCGGAAGCGCCGGAGCTGGATTTCTCGGCAGGAGAAAGCGGCGTCTCGTTCTCAGCGCGTCAGGAAGGCGGGGCTGCGCCAGCGGGGTCTGCTCTGCTCTGGGCTTCGGCAAGTCTGGCTGCTCCGATCTCGTCACCACCGCGTGTGTTTGCATAGGGCAATATCGGTAATATTTATACCTTTAAGGTGCCGAGATTGACGTAAGGATGGACATAGATACGTCAATAAGGATGTCATACGACCTGGTCGTTAGCACATTCTTTTGCTGAAGTTCTCGGTGAAATCAAAACAATGGCCGCAGGGTTTGTCCCAGGTCTGTCATAGGTTTGATTTGTTTTGAGAACTCCGTATGCCTTATCAGGGGCTGGAGGAATATCGCTTGTCTAATTAGATGGCAAGCGTTATGACTTAATCAGATAACACGTTCCTGTGCCGTAGTGTGGCTTTATCAGATAACGGTTCCTGCATCATGGGGGTTTTCTGCCTCATGGGATGGCTGCTAGTTAACTTGTTAACCAGAATAGGGTCAGGAATAGGGGGATCCATACAGAACCTATAGGAAGACATCACACCCACTCCACGCTAACTATGGACATATTTACGAATCTATGCATAGTAAAACATACTGTAGAGTATCGTGTATACCTTACCACCCCAAAATACATAAATGCAATTTGAAATTATCAAATATACGGAAAAAACAGTCACATGTAATATATGCACTCAAGCTGTAGAATAATGCTAAAGTAATCACGCATATCTATACATTATCACTAATTTGTATATGAGAATTTACACATGAAATGGCTCTTAATACAGAAAAAGTTTCGAGACCATTCCATCACAGAATAAAATAATTATGAACATACCAGCGGGCAGCTAATGTCTATAAAGTATCTAAAAATAGAAATTTTAGTTCTCTAAGAATAGTTCTTACTTTAAGCAGAAAATAAGTGTCCCGAAAAATTCGTAAAAATATTTTGGGGCTGCTGAAAAAAATTGCTGTCCGTGAACTGGAGGGAAAATTGTTCATGGTATTTTGCTATTCTAGTTGAAGGCCAAATTCAGGGAACGCCGTGTGCGAGCTTGCTCAAAAGTCTCTATTTCTGCTCTGGCGAGAACATCATATCATTTAGACTGTCGAAAAAGCTGTCAACAGCTTCCTGGGAGAGTTCCACTAACTCGGAAAAAGATGTAACCATGCATTCGTGCGCATGATTGTTTCCATTGACGTTTTGATTAGTATTGCTGACAGAAGGTCGTACCTGATCAATGCTGCTTTCATCTTGAACTTCACTACCCCTTAATCGTAGTGGTGAAGCTTCCACGAATGCCGTCATCAGGATTGGTAGCCGTTGAGGGCAGCACAAAGTATGAGCCTTTATTGGACTCAACAATGTTTCTGCATCCATTGGCGCATCTGATTGTAGAGTCAGACAGGTGTCTAACACGCATTCTTCTCCGCATAGCAAGCACCTTAATACAGGTAAAACACATCGATGCCACATTGGTCGAAATGAAAGAAACCAAGTCATGTTCAGGTCTCTAAGCCGGGATAGTCCCAGGATTTTTGATATCCGGTCCCGGTATCCAATGGCTAGGATTGTTTCTTCCCTTGTCGCAGGTGTTTTGTCTGTGACATGGTTTGCCATAACGAAATATAAGGACTAAGAATAGGATTCCTGCAATTAGTCCCAAAATGAGGGGAAGTCCGCCAAAAATCGAATGGACGAAATCTGGAAAAATACCCAGTATGGCTTTGAATGGTGTTAATGCCATTGAAAATACTGTCTTAAATACTTTTGAGACTCCACTGGTATCAGAAATATTTAAGATTTCATTCAGGATTTCTGCAAAATGTATGGGGGAATTAGTTGATAATAAGGAGTGAATCTCTGCAGTCGTCCTTGCGACTAGGAGATCATACGTTTCTTATGATGACGTGAGTCTGGTCGGCGTCTGAAGAAGCACTGTTTTTATTCTGCTTAAAGTATCTATTCGAATAGAAGTAATTTTCAAGTTGGGCCATGCCCTTGCCTCCCTGTCTGGAAGGGAGCTGGGGAACAATAAGCGTCCACAGCACTTGACCTTCGCAGTCGTAGTTACGAGATAAGGAGTCCCGGGCATAAGACTACAGCATCTGCGATTAGAATGTAACTCCCATTATAGAGTCTTTGAAAGAATGGTTTTATCTCTGTTGCAGGTGCGCCTAGCTGGTGACATGAAAGGTTATTTGAGTTCCCTTCACAGGCTCCATGCAAACTAATTCCATTACACAGAAGTGTACCGCTCAGTGACATTGCACAATTATTGCCACTAAGAAACACTTTCTGTCCTTTATTACTGACACATGCATGTGAATAGGGCAAGTTCCATGTTGTTTTAATGTACCCCTTTCCCAATTTTTCGTACATGCCAGCCTGTATATATTTTTGGCAGTATTGAAACCTGAAGGTTGATATTGGAATATTAATTATCCCATGTATTATCCATTCACTGACAGGTCGTTCTGACATTGTCACTGGTAATCTCTCGAGTTTCTCAATGCTCAGGATTGTATAATCAGCACCCTTTTGTGCCATACTGATTTGTTTATCAGTAAGGTTAAAGATATTGAATAGTGACGTCGTGTTGATTAAACGCCAAGGCACATAGCCTGAACGCAGATTTTGTAACGTCCAGCCAAGCTGTACAATAGAACGCAATTGAGACTGACCGTGTTGTAACAACAGTAAGTCTTGCGATAATATGTCGATTGCTGAAGACACAATGCTGTCCAGAGAAATAATTCTGGAGGACAGAGTCATTAACCCATTGTCCACTACAGAAAGTGATTTTTCCAAATTAATAAGGTCAATTTCCCGTATTCTTTCTGCTGTCTCAATTTGAGTCACCTTCCAGGCCTCGTTGTATGCTGCATATACAGAGGCTGCTATGAAACGTTTCTGACGCTGTTTGCGCGGTCCCATAATGAAATCACGCAAGTCAGCACCATCAGTAAGTAAAGTTAGGTGTTGCTTAATTTCTGCCAGTGTGGAAGTCTGTAGCCACTGAAGGCATAATTTGCCCACACTGTAGGTGGTTATTATTCCTGGGTGTTGTCTTTGGGAATATCTAGGGTCTGGCCTGGTCATTTTGAACCCCTGTGTTTTGTTCAGGAATCTGTTTTGACAGTTATTAGTATCTGTGGGCCAGATCAACCACTGTTTCCAATCAGGATGTGTTCTGTTTTGGTTTAATACATAATTTACGTCTATCTCTTCATCTGTGGAGCTATTGCTGTTCATTGTTGGTTTTGGAATAGACGGTTTATTTAAGTCTTTGATTTTGGCTAAGCCAAGACAGGTAGTTTGTTGAACAGTGTCATTTAAAAATATAATTTGTTCTGGGATCATGCAGGCTCTAAACAAAGATTCTATACCCTGTACTTGCCATTCTTTTGTACCCCAAACACTTTTTACTTCAACATTTTTGTCCCAATAATCAAAACCAAAAGTATTCATTTGTTCAAAGAATGAGTCTGAATATATCAATTTCGTGTTTGTTATCATGGTCTTTGTCCCTGTCTTATTTGACAATTTGAAATAAAATGTTTCGGCATTACTTGTGTTAAAACCTGAAAAGTATGAATATTTGTCATAAACGGTTCTTGAGCTTCCTTTTGGAGGGGTTGCACAATGTTCCCATTGATTATAATTTAAAACATTTCTAGGTTGTGCAGATTTATGTAGAAAATGGTTACCATAGTGGTTATAACAGTACATACTATCATAATTTGTCGAACCCTGCAAATAATCATGTTTGGTAAATTTAGCAGACATTACTAAGTCAGACATCATATTATTATACTTTCAAAGTCCCAATCATCAGCAAATGAGCTTGGTTTTACAAAGTCACTCAACGAGATCTTAATTTGGTGTGGATATTTCAGGATTTCAACCGGACCATAAATTTCGTAGTCAGTTTTGTCCCATGCTACCCCACCCGGTATAGGATTGGCTGTGAAGTTGACTGAAGTAAGTTTTCTTTTCTCGACGTGTGAAGATGTGTGTGGTTTGAGGATCAAGTTAATTTTCTGACTTGCTGTGTCCATTTTAGCATATTTTCCCTCAATGAAGCGTCCCAAAGTTAGTACCATGATGAGCCAAAGTATGAGGATAAATGCACCAAAACCCACCCAAAATTCAATCCATGGAGAAATTAGATATGTTTCTTTCAGTTGTTTCAAAAGTACTTTAACTTTATCTTTAAAGGTTTTTGTTGATGGCTGTGTTTTTGATTCAGTGAAGCCTTCAGAGGAATCATCGAAGTTTATGAAGTAGCCGGATGCAGTTCTGTCAATTGTTCCAATTGCTTCAGGATTACTGTTTCTTGCATAGTCGTTTGTTACTTCATTATAGATTGGTGTGTCTCTGCTAAATGTTTTTATTTGGGTTTTCAGAGGTCTAAGTTCCATTGCATTGTTGCATAGTCCTTGTTGTAGTTCTGTAGGCGTTTCGAATGTGATTAGCCTCTTAGATTGAACCTCTGTGTTTGTAGCAAATCTTGGTGTTCTACTACTTTTCGGGAGTCCACTTGGCCTACTATTTGTTATCGGCCACATGTTGTGGTTTTACCAGGTCGATGGATACAACTCGGTTCTCCTTTTTACCAGCAAGCGGCGGTAGTACAACTGATCTTGTCCCGTTGACAGACAAGACAGGAACTGCTTTTCTGTAAGAAGGCCCAAATTCCTTCTTTACCGCGATCTTTTCTCTGACTAGATCCCCGACTTTTGGAATCCAGACAGGTCTTGCTGGGACAGGTGGTGGTTCTTCAGTGGTTATTGGCTGTTGTTTCAACTTTATGTTGCTCAGGTCTTTTCTTGTTTCGTTTAAGTCCTGCAAAACAGCCAAACGATCTTTGATATCAAAGCTTTTTTCCTTCACCACTGAAGTCTGACTGTCGAGATCTAAGACTAACATCCTAGTTCCAAATAATAATTCGTACGGACTGAATCCCTTCAGAGAATTTCTTGCCAAGTTATTTAGACTACGTTGGACACTTATTAGATGTTTGACCCACCCAGCTCCCGAACCTAATATCCTTTCTGTTATAGATAGCTTTATGCCTTGGTTTTTTCTTTACACCATCCCGTATCCCTCAGGAAGGAAGTGAGAAGAGTCCCGCTGTGCTATGCTCACTTGGCCATGTTTCCCCTCAGGCTGGAGGGCCAGATTGAAAACAATGGTCAAACGTAGCATGCTCTTAGCGTATATGCCATTTAGACTCGCAAATCTTTGTATAACAGTCCCGACGTCAGCCGAGTGCTGATGATCTACATTATAAGTGGAAACTAGCCTGTATATGTTAATCGGACGCTTTGCTTTTTACTGTTGATCTTTTCTGGAGTGAAACGACACGGTATTACACCGTTTCTCTCACCACTGCGATTTCTGTTACAGTTTGGGCAGTTCTTTACAAAAATGGTATGATGCAGGCTCATGCCTGGCCACCAGTACCTTGATTGTAATTCTTCCAGAGAATCTTTTAGTTTGAGGTGTCTGAGACCCTCGCCCATATGTGCGTCTGCTATTAACAAGTTTCTCCTGTCCATGTTTGGAATCACTCTATCCCCCACTCCAGGGATTCGAGCAAAAGGGACGGAGTTTGCATCGATTATGTATGTATAATTGAGTGGATAGTTGATCGGTAGCGCTGAGCAGTCGCCTTTTGATGACGTTTTCACCGCCAGCACTGTTTCACCGTCAATATACTTCACTGTACGCTTTTTTCGAGCTACGGAAGCCGATTTAGTTGCTACCGCTGTGGCTGTCTCAGCCAATGAATTCCCTGCAACGTGAACGCCATCACGCTGATGACTCAGTGAGTGTGTCACGTGAGTCTTTGGTAGTTCTTTTTGTAAAAGAGCTATTTGTTCCCAAAGCAGTTTTTGCTTTATTGTTGCACCTGTGTCATCTTTGTAACCGTTTTGAATCCATGTCTGCAAATCGTTGTTATATGATTTGACGCAGTAATATGAATCGGACACTATAAGTGTCGGGAATTCGCGATCCGCATTATCTAGCGCCATTTTCAATGCTATTATTTCAGTCTGTTGTTCTGAATTAGTTTCTACTGAGTGTGTTTTTGTTAATAGAGGTCTTAGTTTACCTCCGCGCCACACTTCTTTTGTAATCTAACATGTTGGGTTGTATGCTTGTTCTCCCCAAACGGAGGGTTGAGCATGTCCGTCTGTATAGATTACACAAGCGTATTGTCGTAAGGGCAGAATGTCGATAGGCAGAGGGAATGTTCTTTCATATTCTAGATTTTTCAATTCCTTTAGTTCTGGATCAAAGTAGTAGTATACTTTGTCCGTTGTAATTGAATTCACCCCTTGTATCCATTCCGGATTCAATGTTGTTGTTGGTAAATTACAAGGTGTTGTTAATGCCTCAAAGGCTGATTCTGCTGTTCTGACTGTGATACGTCTACCGTCCGCTTGATCTTTTTCTCTAGCTATTGCGGTTTGAACTGCATGAACAATGTTTTCTTTAATGCTGAGTTTCTTTTCAGCTTCTGTGTACAAGTGTGATTTGAATGCAATTGGTACCTTTATTCCCTCATTAGAGGTCAGGTATGTGAATCCGCATCTTCCTGGGATGACTCGAATCACAAGATTGCGTGTGTTATCACGTGTTTCTAATTTTGTTTTAATTAACATGTCTGTTTGTAAGGATCTCAAAATTTCTGTGTGTATTTGAGTCCAATTGGTTCTTTTAAAATCTGGTTTTATTAGATCATAAAGGGGTTTGACCCTTTCTGCGTAATTTGCAATGTATGTTCTTCCGAAATTTAGGAAGCCTAGAATTGACTGTAGGTTTTTTAGTGTTCTAGGTGCTTGGAGTACGGCACATTTCTCTAGGAAATTGTCAGCCAGGCTTTTGCCTTCACTTGATAATTCGTATCCTAAGAACAGGACTGTTAGATGGGCAATTCTGGATTTTTTAAAGTTGAATTTGTAACCCTCTGCTGCGAACCCAAGTATTATGGTGTTCACTCTCTTCAAGTGAGTATCCAAGTCATCATCTGTTAAGTATATGTCGTCGACATAGGATAATGCTTCGTCATCATATGTTTGTAGTAATTCTGTTACTCTTGCTGAGAATACCCCTGGGCTATTCTTGTACCCCTGGGCTAACCGACAGAATTGTTTTTGAGTGCCATTTATTGAGAATGCAGACAAATATCTGCTCTCTGGTGCTATGTTTTGACAAAAGAATTCATTAGAGATGTCTAATGTTGTTTTGTATTTTTTGCGCACTATGTTATTCATTAGTGCAGCACTATGCGAGTTTTGCACTGCAAAAGTTTTGCAACATGAGTTAAGGTGTCGGTAATCCAAAACTAGACGATATGAATTGTCTGGTTTGGAGACCGGAAACAAAGGGTTGTTCATTTGTGAGGTGCAAGTTTCAATCACCCCCTGGTATTCTAGTTGATCTAGGATTTCTTTTACCTGTTTTTTAGCTTCTTGCTTAATTGGGTACTGTCTTTGTGCAGTAGGTTGTGATTTTAACTGGATTTTGTGAGGAGGAGAGTCCTCATCCCATCCTACATGATTTTTATATAAAGCAGGAGCTAGAGCTACTGCCCACTTTCTGGCAAGTGTATATTTTTTATGAATTGGGATATGATTTGAGAAGACAGGCATAATTATTTCTTCGCCATGAGGGCACTCCCTGACAAACTCTGGTGGCCAGTCTTTTTCAGCTAGAAGGATGTCATAGCCCTTGGAGAGATTATCCCAAAATAGTCCCCTTATTTTTCTAGTCTTATCCCCTTCTATACGTAAAGTTATTTCATATATTTTGTGAGGTTTGCTAACTCTGGTGTCTGCAGTTTCCACTTGAAGATATTCATTCGTGTCCACTGTCTCCAGAAGATTCATAAGGACTTTGCGAGCTATGCTCACTTCTGCTGCGCTGTCTAGCATTGTCTGAGCCCATTCTCCGTTTTTCAGTTGTGTCCTCAGTATTCTCGGCATTGTTAACTACCTTGATACTGGCTACCTTCTTTTTTGGAAATTGTAATTTCTTTTTTAGATGAGCAGGTTCCTTGTCTTTGGACTTGGCGTGCTCTTCTCTTTGTTCTGATCGTCCTCTTCTTTCCGATTTCTGCGAGGAAGTCTGAAAAGATTGAGAGGGACGTGTATCAAAATCTTGATATCTATCAGGCTTCTTTATATTATCCCTATTTCTAAGGTTATATCTTTTCCCAGAGGGGTCACTTTGGGGTGACCTGTGTCTTTGGTTCGGAGATTTTTCTCTCCGCCTAGGAGACCTTCCTCTGGACTGGAATTTCTTTTCTTTAGGATTGGATTGTTTGTTTCCATCCCAGCTCTTTTTTTGTGATGTTGAATTATTATTAAAAAATATTTTTTCAGGACTTTCAATCAGTTGTGGTTTTACTGGTATTCCACCTAAACTATCTCTACCTAGTTCCTCATAGGATTTTTCTATAATTCTGGCAATTTCAGCTGGTTGGTCTGCTATATCTGTCTCCTTTAACCTCTGGCGGATCGCCACGTTTGCTGCTTCTCCCTTTATGTTGGCTAATAATGTAGCCGAGACCTGCCTGAAGTCTTTTAGTAATTTCATACCAAGAGTTAAAGCGGGTTCTGGACCGTATTCGTCTTGAATTTGTTTTAGCACATCTGGTATTACCGAAATGGATGGAACACCGTGCGTTTTTGTGTAGATGGAAGCAAAGACTGTACCCCAAGTGTCACAGTCCTCCACGTGTGGTGCGATTCCCATTGGAAGACAGATAGTCAGAATCCTGTGTTTTTCTAACGGGGTGGTGTCTGGAAACACCGCCTCTATTTGGGTGATTTTTTGTGCTAACCAGAATGGTATTTATTCCCGTTTAGCTGGTACTTTACCTAGGCAGGACTGTATGTTCTGTGGTGTAATTTTATTTGTGTTCCCCTGGTGAGGGGTCAGCTGTGGAATTTTAATTGCTGGTTGAATTGTTGAAGTCCGCATCACATATTGGACTAATTGTCTATGTAATTTTATTAATTGTTTTAGCTGTGTTAAAAGCTCTGCTGCAGACATCCCATCGATGTCTGGATGTGGTGTGTAACCGGCTAGAACCGGCCACGTTGCTCCTGGTCTACCTAATGGACCGAGCCTGGTGATGTGATTATTATCTTTTAGGGCGCCATTAAATAAGAGCAGATGCTCTTGAAATTTAAGTGGTACTTCCACCTCCTCGAAAGGAGTGTACTCATTAGGAGGGTCCTCTGTTTTGTAATAGTGGAAGTACTTTGTTACAGCATTTGCTGCTGGAAAATGTATCCATGAATAATATACCTCTGTCTGCCGATATTCGTGTGCCTCAATCACGAATATGACTGTGCCACCTCTAGGTGTCAGTCCATTTTCTATAAGTTTTAAAGTTATAGATTTCCTCTTGATGACAGGGATGAGTATTATATCCGGGTCTGTGTCTTGCAGTGCATTATCAGCTGCTGCGAGTTCAGTTGCTATCCTAACTGTCTCTCTTTCTTCATCACTGTCTACCATTTTACCGACAGGAAGGTTATTTTGTTTGTTTGCAGATCAGGTTCTTATGGAAACAAAGATTAGATGCACAATATTTTGGAACAGTGTATCCTTCAACGTTGACTAAACCAAGAACCATACATAGGAGTTTCCTCCTGCGAGGTCTGGCGGATATTACCTTTTACCCACTCCAGACGTCTTTGGAGTATTATGGGAAAAAAGGGGTCTGAGTGAAAAAGCACGACTGAGTTACTCTAAATGTCTTACGTTAGTTTTATCGCCCTTCCAAACGCGTTGGGCGCCATGTAGTGTAGTTCCTATTATCCCAATAGGCTCTGCGCATTGGAATAATACCTTCAATAGTATAGGCCTAGACCAGACGTTAACTAGGTCTACTACTGTCGATATTAGACTTAAAGTTTTGGGTTTTGCCAGCTAGCTCAGAGTTCACTAGAAACTTTCTCGAATAGGCAAGGAGGAGTTGAACCTCCCTGGATAGACAAGAAGGGATTTCGTTTCTGACAACCATAGAACATGACAACTTTGCTCTCCCCTAATCAAGAGTGTATCTCTAGAGTCGTGTGAAAACAAAAGACGACTTATTTTACTCAGTTAGTACGTGCATTCTTAGTCTCACCAGATTGTAGAGAAAAGGAAGAGACGGGCGTGTTCAATAAAAGATGTTATTTATTGATCAGTCTCTTTTCTCATACAAGAGAAATGGATCGATATTATTGCAATACTTATGGTTAAGTAAAGTGCATACAATAAAATCAGAAGTATAAAATAATACTGTAAAAACATTGATAATGTTTCTAAGCCATATGAAGGTTTAAAATGAATAAAATGAATACATACACATTTACATTTGACTAATCGTACTCAACTGGTGTTTCTAACTACGCCTACCCCGGGTACCTGACCTAAGCCTAATACGTGGGCGGGAATAGAAAGTTACAGTTTAAGTTAAGTTTGTTTTGCCAAGTGACTGACTAAAGAATTCTCTGCAAGGGGTTATTCAGTTCTGTACCTGGAATCTAGGATGAATGAGGGATGGTATCTCTCGTCTCTGGTCTCGATATCCCAGGCTGCCTGCGAGGGCTACCCGGAAGCGCCGGAGCTGGATTTCTCGGCAGGAGAAAGCAGCGTCTCGTTCTCAACGCGTCAGGAAGGCGGGGCTGCGCCAGCGGGGTCTGCTCTGCTCTGGGCTTCGGCAAGTCTGGCTGCTCCGATCTCGTCACCACCACGTGTGTTTGCATAGGGCAATATCGGTAATATTTATACCTTTAAGGTGCCGAGATTGACGTAAGGATGGACATAGATACGTCAATAAGGATGTCATACGACCTGGTCGTTAGCACATTCTTTTGCTGAAGTTCTCGGTGAAATCAAAACAATGGCCGCAGGGTTTTTCCCAGGTCTGTCATAGGTTTGATTTGTTTTGAGAACTCCGTATGCCTTATCAGGGGCTGGAGGAATATCGCTTGTCTAATTAGATGGCAAGCGTTATGACTTAATCAGATAACACGTTCCTGTGCCGTAGTGTGGCTTTATCAGATAACGGTTCCTGCATCATGGGGGTTTTCTGCCTCATGGGATGGCTGCTAGATAACTTGTTAACCAGAATAGGGTCAGGAATAGGGGGATCCATACAGAACCTATAGGAAGACATCACAATAAACACAGCAACTACTTCCGATAAGGCGACATGCACTCCCACGATCGGCTAACATGACATCAAGAACCATTCGGTTCTGAAGTGTCACAATTCTGGTAATTTGGAGCTCCTCAGTCAGGTTTCCTAGGGCAGAGGCAGTTTGGTTGGCAACAGCTTCCACAACACGTGTCAGCCGCCTTATTTTTCTGCTATTTAGAGCTGCTCCCACAAATGAAAATAAGCCCAAATTATCAACATATTGCTGTAGGGCTGTATCGGTCTGATCTGTATCATCCAGATCAAATGCCCTCTTTTCTCTATTCAATATAAAATCATGGTAGAATACAAGGTCATTATGATACATAGGAGGGGCAATAAAAACAGGGGGCAATAAAAAAGTTATATAACATGTTCCTGACCACCCAACTGGAAGATGGTAGTAGCCCTTCTCCCCACAGATGAAGTAAGTATTACGTGACGTTACAAAAGCAACATTGTTTGGCATATCAAATGCTAATGTGGTAACACACTCGCTCTTGCCTACTGGGATGGTACTTTTATTTCTGACACAAAGATCGGCTTTTGCTTTAATGACTGTAATCACGAATAGGCTAGACATATTCACAATTCTCAAATTAGTAAATATACGAGGTGAAGATACATTGTCCGGTCGATATTCTTCCCTTCTGCTTGTGGGTGACCATCTTTATCATTGTGGCAAACTTTTTTAAGTCGGAAAAGTAGTACTCCTTTCGTTGGGCTTGGCAAGGTGAACAAGAGCGTGTACCAGGCATTGCAGGAACCATTATAAGAGAACGGAAGAGGAATAAGAGGAGTTCCTCTTTTCTTTTGATGCCCAGGCAACATACCACACACCCAACAGTTCGAAATATTGGTCATGTTGTGGGTGTGATGGAGAATCTGAATGAAACTATTGTTTAGGTAAGTCTGTCTATGTCTCTCTTCATGATAGGGCAAGGTAAAATGGAAATGTTCAGATGGAACTGGAGTGGTAGGAAACAAATATTCTCTCACCGGGGCCATTAGTTCTACAACCCAGGCTATTAATGCTATCACCACAATCGTTGAAACAAAAATCACAGCACCAAGAATCTTCTTATTCCTGGTCATATTGGATGTCATAGTCTCGAAACAAAATAATTAAAGTAAAGCTAAAACAAAAGTGAGCGCTGAGCCCCGAGGTAGCCACTGGTTTCTTCTCCGAGATTCAAGACAGGTGTCTCTACGCTGGACAGAACTGATCCTCCCCCATTGATATTCTCGGCTTCCGTTTTCACAAACCTCAGGGCGGTAACTCAACCAGTCTCGCACAAAACAGCTGCTTTTCTCGATCTCAAATTATACTTTGCTACACCAGAAACTGTGTGGTCCGGGAAGGCTTCCTCAGATTCGCTGGGCGTGGTGGCTGAACTCTTCTCCGCATCCAAGATATCTCGATAATCAGACAGCACAGCAGGTTTCACCAGAACCGGGCAAACGGGGCGACAGTGCGAGTAATGCATCCACCGCTTCTTGTTCGTCACTCGCACGGCTGTCCTGGTAGCGAGCAACACCTGCTCCGGTCCACGCCACCTCGGCTCTAGACTGCTGGACCTCTCAAACGATTTGACCATCACATGGTCTCCATGTCGGAGATTATGAGCCTCGCCTGTCGATTGGTCTGGAAGAGCCTCTCGGACCTGTTGATGAATGGAAAGCAAATCATTTGTTAATCGTGCCAAATAATCGTTCATCATTATACATGGCACATCATGCACTGGACAGGGCTTAGGGACTCCCCAAATAGTCATAGGCCTTCCGAACACCGCCTCATATGGTGTGAGGCCAGATCGGGAGTGTGGCACTGACCTAATAGATAGCAATGCTAAGGGCAAGGCGTCTGGCCATTTCAAAGACGTGGATCTTTGCTAGCTTCAGCTTCAAAGTAGCGTTGTATCTCTCCACCAAACCTGCTGACTGCGGGTGAAACACAGCATGGAATTTCTGTTTTATCCCCAATCCTTTCAGGACATACTCCACAATCTTTGCCACAAAATGGGTCCCGTTGTCGCTCCACAAAAATTTACAAACACCAAATCTGGGGAAGTACTCCTTGAGCAACACCTTAGCTGTTGTCAATGCTGTATTGTCCTTAGTGGGGTAGGCCTCTATCCATTTACTGAAGGCACACACCACCACCAGGACATACCTTAGGTTGTTACGGCGTTCAAGCTGAATGTAATCCATCTGTAGTACTTCAAACGGTGCAGTCGGTGGAGCAAACCCTCCTTTAGGAGTATAAGTCCCTTTGGCAGGATTATGCTGTAGGCATATCAAGCAAGTTTGCACTACTCTTTTGGCCGTGCTGGCAATCTCAGGATGCTCCCAAACTCGTGTAAGCAAATTAGTAATTGCAAGAGCTCCAACATGTGCCAACCCATGTGTCATTTGAACCATTGCTTGCAGATAGGCAGCAGGCAATTTCCATCTTTTCATATTCTTGCTGCGCCAACAGCCCTCATCGTCCAACACTCCCTCTGTAGCCCAGCTTTCAAGTTCTGCTTCAGAAGCTGATATCTGTATGTCTAGTATTTCCTCTCTAACATCATGCCATCGCTCAGCCTGCGATTTCACCACATACATGGAAGAGACATTCTTTAACATTGCAGTCTCTCTGGCTGTGTGGTCTGCAAAGGCATTTCCTTGGCCTATTTCGTCTGTCACCTTTTTATGTGCACTGCATTTAACTATTGCTACTTTCTTTGGACATAGCAGTGCATTCAAGAGATCGTGTACTAACTCTCCGTGCATAATTTGCGACCCGTGTGAAGTCAAAAATCCTCGCTCCTTCCAGAGTAGGCCAAAATCGTGCACTACTCTAAAAGCATAGCGACTATCGGTATAAATGTTCACACGTAATCCAGCGCTTGGCTCACATGCTTTTGTTAGAGCTATCAGTTCAGCTGCTTGGGCCGATTTTTGTGGGATACGGGCTGTTTATACCACTGTCTTAAGTGTCGTGATTGCATAGGCTGCGGAAGTCGTACCATCTGGCAATTTCAAACACGACCCGTCAACCCACAGTTCCCCATCTACATCTGGAAGTGGCGTATCCTGTAAGTCAATACGGCCCTTTGTCTGTTCTTCGGTTAGAAAAACACAATCATGTTGTTCTTCCTCCTGAGACTCAGAAACATGATATGGCAGTAAAGTAGCGGGGTTCAAAGTGGCGCATCTTTTCAGTGTGATATGTGGCGCCAACAGCATTAACTCGTATCCTGTTAAACGAGCACTAGTTAGATGCTGTGTTTTCGTTTGGTTCAATAAGGCGTCTACCGCATGGGGCACTAACACCAACAATTTGTGTGACAAAACTATTCCCTCACTCTGTCGTATAGACACTGCTGTTGTTGCAACTGCTCGAAAACACCCAGGTAATCCTCATGCTACGGGATCAAGTACTGCTGAAAAGTACGCACAGGGTCGCTGTTTATCTCCGTGTGTCTGCACTAAAACTGACAATGCACATCCATCCTTCTTGTGTACATACAATGTAAACATCTTTGTGTAATCTGGTGTACCTAACACTGGTGCAGAGCAAAGAGCCTGTCTCAAATGTTCAAACGCATTCTGACATTCATCTGTCCATTCAAGGGAAGTCGGTGTATTTTTGGACAACAAAGCTAGCAAAGGTTTGATAATATGTGAAAATCCTGATATCCATTGCCTGCAAAAGGACGTCAACCCTATAAAGCCACGAACATCTTTCTGAGTGGAAGGAACCGATGTATCTAGAATTGCTTGAATTAGATCTGATGTCAGTGCACGTCCCTCCTCAGACAGAAGATGACCAAGGTAGGTCACCTTCGGTCTACAAAATTGTAATTTCTTCCGTGACACTTTGTGATTATTCTTGGCAAGGAAAGAAAGCAGGGAGAGAGTACTCTCCTCACATTGTTCAGGGGTATCTGCAGCTAACAAAATATCACCAACATATTGAATAAGAGAGACTCCTGACAGTAACTCAAAAGAATCGAGCTGTCTTTTCAAAGCCTGACTGTAAATTCTGGGACTTTCTGTATAGCCTTGAGGAACTCTACAAAATCTGTATGATCTAATATTTAAAGTAAAGCCGAAGTGGTATCGGCTATCAGGGTGAATGGGAATCGAGAAGAAAGCATTCTTCAAATCGATAACCGAGAAAGTGGTGGCCGTGGGTGGAACCAAGGTAAGTAAAGTAGTAATCATTTGGAAAGGTCTATAGCTAGTGGAAAACCAGAAAACGAAAAAGTGAATATAATTATTTATACCAGCCCACTGTTTCTGATACTAAATCACCAGATATTTAGATGTAGTCTGATATATTTTATTTGTCACATATATATATTTTTTATACACATTGTTTTCCTTTTTTTTGTATTTTTATCTTGAATATATAACCATTTTAGAAAAAATATAAGTAAACATATTATGGGTACATTTCATGTTATTTGATATTCAAATTGATAATTCCAGTGGTATTGACAAACAAATCTAAAAGTTACATAACCAGCATATGGACGAGCATATAACGAAGAGCGATGGAGGCAACGTGGTAGGTAGCACACAAACAAAGCGGTGGGTGACACACTACGCGCGTTTCGGCTTGGAAAGCCTTCATCAGGTGACCCCTCTTTGGCACTATAATTTAAAAAAGACATATATTTACAATCAAACTAACAGTGAATGTGCATATAAACAGTGGGCTAATATCTATATCTCTGAAGGTTCCTTATATTTATAAATCATAATTCTAACAAGTGATATATACACAAGATCTGTGATGATATACTATATACATGTCCAACATATACAAAATTTTTTCTCTAAAAACATAAGCTATGCAGAGATTCATTACATGGTAATTTTTATAGCATTGCAGTTTTTGTATATCTATACTTATAATGCCTTTTGTCCTTATTTTCATGTTAACACTTTCAGTGGCATGTTCATTAGATAACCCGTGTCACATAGGGTGTGTTACTATAACTCATACAATTCTATCAAGACCAATTTATATATCATCACAATCATTAAGCCTGAATGCTAAGTATTTATGTATGTCCAGAAAAATGGCACATTAACATCGCCCAGTATCTTACTATGGACACTGTAGTAAGAGGAAGTGGGACTGGGGCAGGAAAGGGGGGGAGAAAAGAACAAGGAAGAGGGAAAAAGAAAAGAAAATGAGAAAAGAAGACAAAGGTGGTTAGGAAAGACAAAGAGGGGCAAGAGAGAAAGGTCTAGGGGAATGGTGGATAGGCATGAGAGTTGTTGTAATACTTACAGAAAAAAGTGGCTCACAATGAAGATGAATTCAAACATAAAAACACATAATTCGTCAGAGACTCGAATATCTGTATAAAATGAAAATGACAAAATATAATATATAGTGTAGGGGGTTAGAGTGATATAACTGCTGCAATACATGTGGCTGTACAGTGTAGAGTAATAACCAAACATTGTCCATCCGGGAGGTTTAGAGAGGATGAACTGACTATATGTAACCAAAGGTCACCATATATTTAAGGATTTGTTCTTGGGCTCTAAAAGTGATGGTAAGTACTCCAAACAATCTACTTACCGATATTAAAAGGTAGTCATCTATTGATGTAATGAGAAAGGCATAATGTACAGCTCTGTAAGGGGAAGACAGGTACACTATCATATTCAGATTCTAACGTGGCACACAAACGAGTACGCATAACTGTACTGTCTTTGAAATGAATTATTCTTATACCTCAAATAAATTCGTAAATAGTGTACAAAGGTAGTTCTAAGGTAGTAACAGATGGTTGAGATAACATCATGTTCGGGATGGATTCTTATTCTGTAACGTAGGAAATAAAGTGCACATTATGGTTCGCCTGAGTTCTGATATGGAGGTGCATTCTAGTTTATATTTAAACCGACAAATACCTTAAAATTAGGTTCCATGACGGAAGCCGGGGGCCAGGAAAAAAATATTTGCATACGGGATCTAAAGGTAAATTACAAGATACCAGGCATGAAGAAAAAGATAAATAACATAGGCCACCGCTATAGTTACAAATATAGACTCCAACCTATTAACACGGAGACCTTATTTCACACGCTGCAAGATAAAAACATACTGACATAAATGGGTATGGATGACACGAAGAATGCTTTGAGCCAGCGTGCTGGTATGCTACATATTCGAACGATGCTAGAAGAAGGGGAACGTATTGACATATCTTAGATGATGACACTAGTGCAGAAACGCTCTGTTTAATACCAGCGTAAATAAGTATAAAACTGGATGAGGTTTGTTTAGGATTGCTAGCCTTGTATACTCCAAGTTAAAGCGATACTTTGTGGCAGCCGATATGACTATTCATTCACTCCTTACATTAATGCAAAAAAACTTTTATATAGCAACAGCGCCAGAAGGATAGTAGACTCGATATACTCCAATCCGTTGCAGGTAGGAGTTCTAGCTATTAAGGGTGGCAAAGCATTTTATAAAATGTATAAAACGTATATAGCAAAGACATCCAACTATAAAATGACCGGTAGTGGCGGAAATGTATCGCTCGCTGAATTGCCGACTTACCGAAGATCCGTCTGATCTAATGTGGAATATGGCCCTTCTGTTCTATAACGCTTTGCAAGGTCTCGCCACCGGCGGTGAGGGAAGTAAACCGCAGTGAAACTGCAGGGCCCTTAAATACCGGATCCTACTGATGACGTCAATAATTTCATGCAGGTAGAAACCGGACTAATAAAACCTCCGTTTGTATAAGCGACGAGGGAGAGACTTCGAAAAAGACGGCCCACTTAGTATAGGTTACAAAATACAGTCAAAGATATACACACTTGCTTCTATGTGACTAATGTTATTCATTCCGGATACGAATAGAAGGGGAATAGTGATATATAAAAGAAAATAAAGTTATATAGTGAGGAAAGGGATTTCTAATGTAAACTGGGCGATGTAGATGTGTCCCAATTATATAGTACATTCAGCACCTCTCAGTGCACGAGATAACATGATAGCAGGCAATTATTTTTGTTAATTCATCTCATTTTATAAACAATCATTTATCAGAATATTCAATATGTAGAAAAATACAGTAATACATGCAAAGCCATATATACAAACAAAAAACAATGAACATGCCACTGAAAGTGTTAACATGAAAATAAGGACAAAAGGCATTATAAGTATAGATATACAAAAACTGCAATGCTATAAAAATGACCATGTAATGAATCTCTGCATAGCTTATGTTTTTAGAGAAAAAATTTTGTATATGTTGGACATGTATATAGTATATCATCACAGGTCTTGTGTATATATTACTTGTTAGAATTATGATTTATAAATATAAGGAACCTTCAGAGATATAGATATTAGCCCACTGTTTATATGCACATTCACTGTTAGTTTGATTGTAAATATATGTCTTTTTTAAATTATAGTGCCAAAGACGGGTCACCTGATGAAGGCTTTCCAAGCCGAAACGCGCGTAGTGTGTCACCCACCGCTTTGTTTGTGTGCTACCTACCACGTTGCCTCCATATCAAATAACATGAAATGTACCCATAATATGTTTACTTATATTTTTTCTAAAATGGTTATATATTCGAGATAAAAATACAAAAAAAGGAAAACAATGTGTATAAAAAATATATATATGTGACAAATAAAATATATCAGACTACATCTAAATATCTGGTGATTTAGTATCAGAAACAGTGGGCTGGTATAAATAATTATATTCACTTTTTCGTTTTCTGGTTTTCCACTAGCTATACCTTTCCAAATGAGTATTCTTCCCTATGTATAGCTAGCGTATCGATATATAGGGGTCCCCTACTTCCTAAACAAGTAAAGTAGTAATGTCAGACACCACAGGATATTGGGGCACTACAATTTTGTTGACCTCTCTTAGGTCAATGATAAAACAGTAAACTCTAGTGTCAGTGTCTTTCTTCAAAATCGAAAGAATAGGGCTGTTGCAAACATTATAGGGAACTTCTTCCACTACTCCTATGGTAATCAAGTCATTTATAATATGTGTCAAAGCAACTTCACCTTCTCGTGATATT
Organism: Lissotriton helveticus; assembly: GCF_964261635.1. NCBI lineage: Eukaryota > Metazoa > Chordata > Amphibia > Caudata > Salamandridae > Lissotriton > Lissotriton helveticus. Next base: position 172,450,685 of record NC_136061.1, read on the forward strand.
TTGTACTGTGGTACCCTTGGTAGAAGCACTCCCTCCTTAACCGAGATATGTACAGGGGGGATAATCATTTGTCCGACAGCGGTATCCGAGATGGCCCACAAAGCACTTGGAAGGGAGGCTAGCGCATCGGCTTCCTGAAGGAGGCACAATCTCTCAAACTCTGGATAGTTCTCATTTAAAATAACCCGCACCCCTTCGGGGGCGCAGCGTATTGTCGCTCGAAAATGTTTGAGCATATCAAGACCCACAATATTGTCTGGAGTATTGGGGGACAACAAAAATGGACATGGGGCAGTAAATTTATCAATGTGAAATGGAAGAGGCTGAGACAATGGGCTAAGGGAAGGTGTTCCATCGAACCCTATCGATGTAATCGTTTCGCCAGACAGGGGAGCCCTTGGAACCAATTGTTTGGACAGAGTGCTACGAGTAGCTCCTGTATCGACCAGAAACAGATCTGTAGAACCCAAGATATGTGCTAAAATATATGGACCCCTTTGATCTATTGGTACGTCAAACAATTCCCTACCCCATCCTACGCAATCCGATGCATATATATTATCCTGTAACTCCGAAGACTCACCCTCCGCAATCTGATACTGATTTCGTCGATCAAAAGTATTATAGTCAACCTGACCACGACCCCTACCGTCAAACCTACCACGATCATTCGCTCCTCCTCTGGGACCTGAATAACTATTCCAAAACCTATTATTTCCTCGACCACGCTGATTACGCTGTTCTCGAAGCACTGGACAATCTGAAAGCCAATGGCCAAACTGCTTACAATAAGCACACTGATCTACAGAGATATCAGCACGAGCAGAAGGCGAGCCATAAATCCCCGTCTACCTCTATCATTCCCTCTCTGTTGCGGGCCATAAACCTGCGCCAACATCACCTTCGTCTTCAAATCTTTCGTATTTTTATTATCACATTCTTTTGCCTCAATTTCTTGCCGTTCATAGTACTGAGCCATTGTGAGGAGGGAAGCGAGAGTTGCAGTGGTCCATGAACTTTCACTAGCCTTCAAACGTTTTGCAATCTCCGGTAGGAGATTAGCCACATACTTATCAACAAACAAATGCCTGCCCATGTCCTCTGATAATGATTGACCACTGTAATCATGAAATGCTTCCTCGAAGCGTGTAAAGAAATCAGAAACCGACTCATCCGGTTTCTGCTTACAAGAAGCCAATATCGTCCAATCGATCTTTTTAGGAGGAATAAGCAACTTTAATTTATTCAAAATAGACACAGGGAGATTTAAAATTAATGGGCATGGTTTACACGTGGGCTGTCTTTCTGCATCAGCTAGTTCTATGTTCTTCCAGTCTGCCCCTAAAGTCGTTCGATCATCCACTTTACGAATTGCTCTCCACATATCGGGAGGTAATATTAAACCAAAGAAAAGATCAATATCAACCAAGGTCCTTACGCACGAACTAATGGCTCCATCGACTTCCTCATAGAAGGCCGCCGGATTTTTACGCGGATCAGACAAAGCATTTTTAAGAGCCATAACAACCGCTCTATTCCAAGGAGTGTAAACCCAATTATATATAAAATAGCCCTTCGAATCCGGGGACAATTTATTATCATCTGTACCTTGGCCTTTAGGAGGGACATACAAAGGTGCGGCTTCTCGCATAGGCATAACATGGACCGCATTAATCTTATCTGATCCGAAGATAGGACACTCCCTGTCCTCAACCGTCGTTCCAGGCACAGTCGAACCCTCCGCCTTTTTCAAAGCACGCAGCCGTGTTGCCTCGTCTCGCAGCGTAATCAGACGCCGGAAGAAATCGTCTGCGTCCGTAAGGACAAAAACACCTTTACGTAAATTATCACAATCAACCGCTATAGACTTAGGTTCCAACTCAGGTGAATACTTCCTAAAGCGGTCAACAACCTCCTGCCCCAAGTATTCCATAAAATACAACCATTCTTTATCAGACCACCTACTCATAAATGTTTTAATCTCAGAAACGGAAATAACATCGATACTAAGCTTGCGAGCCAACCCGCGTAATTCCGCAGATCGAGCAGTAGTAAGCATAGAACGAGTATCCCTCCTTTTATCCTTCTCCTCCGATGAATCAAAGTCCCTATCCGGAGCCGTAGGTATGACATATGGAGGCGGAGAACGATCTAATAATACAAAATTATCAGATTCATTATTAAGGACAGGATAGAGCAGGGGTACTCATAGTACGGCCCGCGGGCCATCAGCGGCCCGGCAAGCCTTCCTTGGCGGCCCGCGGACATTGCACACATTATATCTGTGTTTAAAAAAAAAATGTTTAAGAGTGTCCGCAAACACTGTGGTTGCAGCAGCGCTCTACGGGGCCGGGCGATTCCAGCGAAGATGCAGGGGCGCCAAGAAGAGGCGAAATACAGCAAAGCCTCATTAACAACTAAGTGGTCTTTTAAAGACCTGTGAAGTACTCGGGTGCGGCCGGCAAGCTGCCTCAGCCCTGGCTGACACACAGGCACGCCAGGTGAGGTGACAGAGGGAGGGAGAGGGGAGGAAGGGAGCGAGAGGCAGAGGGAGGGAGACAGAAGGAAGGAGGGAGGGAGACAGAGTTACTAGTGAATGCGGGTCTGCAAAACGCTGCCCAGCATCACATTCTAATTGTTTCATCAGTTTAGTCTGTACCTTACTCAGTGCTACAACACTAGGTCTTTCTAGATTCCAGTTGCTTCTAACCTCTGCTGTGCCAGTGATTCCAGCAAGGAATTCATTTGAAAATGAGCATTTAGAGCCAATGTGATGCATGCCACCAGCATTACTATCAAGTTTCTTACTTTTCTCACTGTTAGAGGCTGTGACATGCAGTAAAGAGGAAACAACCATAGTCGCTCGGTTTAAGAGTAAACCTTTTCTATAATAAATTGAGAGTTGCATCCAGAAAATTCTGTATTTGCTAGGAATGCAGATGTGACTTTTTGACCGTGGTATTAAATCCAAGATTGAGTAGCAAAGTTTTTGAGCCAGTAAATGGCATTTTTGAGCTGTGCTCTCCTACACCAGCCATCTAATTATGGACTTATGATATTCATGAGTACGTTCACCATGTAAAAGTGCCTCAACCACTGCCAAACAATTTGTAAACACCCATGTAGTTGACATTAGTCCGCAAAGCAAGACTAAATTGGGAATATGTTCGCTTGCCACAAAAAGAAGATTAAACTGAGAAATGAATGCACTGCAATGTGAAAATATGCATCATTTAAATCAGTGGTTGTCGTAAAGTCCCTCTCCTATCTCCTTCAATACAGGATCACTTCCTGAAGGGCTATCATTTAGAAGTGTACTGTCTTTACATAAAGGTTTAATAGACAGACGTCTATAAATGGAGAAAGAGAGGGAGGAAGACAGCGGGAGGTAGGGGAAGACAGCGGGAGGGAGGGGGAGACAGCGGGAGGGAGGGGGAGACAGCGGGAGGGAGGGTGAGACAGAAGGAGGGAGGGGGAGACAGAGGGAGGGAGGGGGAGATAGAGGGAGGGCGAGGGAGACAGAGGTAGGGAAACAGAGGTAGGGAGACAGAGGGAGGGAGACATGGGGAGGGAAACAGAGGGAGGGAAACAGAGGGAGGGAGACAGAGGGAGGGAACCAGAGGGAGTGAAACAGAGGGAGGGAACCAGAGGGAGACAGAGGGGGAGTGAGACGGAGGGAGACCGAGGGAGAGGGAGACCGAGGGAGAGGGACAGAGGGAGAGAGACCGAGGGAGAGGGACAGAGGGAGAGAGACGTAGGGAGAGGGACAGAGGGAGAGAGACAGAGAGAGGGAGACAGAGGGAGACAGAGGGAGAGGGAGGGAGAGGGAGGGAGAGGGAGGGGGAGAGTGAGGCAGAGGGCGAGTGAGACAGGGAGAGTGAGACAGAGGGAGAGGGAGACAGAGGGAGAGGGAGGGAGACAGAGAGAGACAGAGGGAGGTAGACAGAGGGAGGGAGACAGAGGGAAGGAGACAGAGGGAAGAAGACAGAGACAGGGAAGAAGACAGAGAGAGGGAAGGAGACAGAGAGAGGGAAGGAGACAGAGAGAGGGAAGACAGAGAGAGGGAAGAAGACCGAGAGCGGGAAGGAGACCGAGAGCGGGAAGGAGACAGAGAGCGGGAGGGAGACAAAGGGAGGTTGAAAGAGGGTGACAGACAGAGAGAGACAGAGAGGGAGGGAGTCAAAAGGGGGAGGGAAACAAAAAGAGACAGAGGGAGAGAGACAGACGGAGGGAGGGAGACAGACAGAGGGAGGGAGATAGAGGGAGGGAGACAGAGGGAGGGAGACAGACGGAGGGAGGGAGACAGAGGGAGGGAGACAGAGGGAGAGAGACAGAGGGAGAGAGAGAGGGAGACAGTCAGAGTGAGGGGGACCGAGGGTAAGAGACAGACGGAGGGAGGGAGAGGGAGACAGAGGGAGAGAGACAGAGGGAAGGAGACAGAGGGAGGGAGACAGAGGGAGAGAGACAGACGGAGGGAGGGAGAGGGAGACAGACAGAGGGAGGGAGGGAGAGGGAGACAGAGGGAGAGGGAGACACAGGCAGAGGGAGAGTGAGACGGAGGGAGAGTGAGACAGAGGAAGAGTGAGACAGAGGGAGAGGGAGGGAGAGGGAGACAGAGGTCTTTATTTTGCTCTAGACCCGCCCCTCCTCCCCCACTGACCCCGCCCCTACTAGTGCGGCCCTCGGTCACAAACCACACTGTAAACTTGGCCCCCGAGAGATAGTTTGTGAGTACCCATGGGATAGGGAGACCTTCGAATAGGGAATTGACCATTAACTTGCAAATTACGTTCTCTTCTGGTCTCCCTCTCTTTCTGTTCCTGTACTTCCTTATCTTGTAGCTGTAAAGCCTTAACATGGGCAGCTTTTTGCTGTTCTTTGTCCGCCAAGGCTTGTTCGCGCTTCATTCGTTCACGCACCGCTTTCTCCCACATACGCACACAATCAAACATATCCTGTCTAGACCTGCGTTGAAACAAACACTGCTCCACATACTGAACCTTTCGTAAATCAAACGACCCATGTAGTGGCCATTGCAATTCAGAATCGTTCTTTGTGTACCTGTGCCACAACGAACTATACATTATTGGGGAAAACCATGCTTAACATACATATCGCGATTAGGTGTTCCCTCTGGGGGAGCCGGCTGAGGTTCATTTAATCGTAAACTGGTACCATTTCCAAGACAGCACATTCCTCGGAGCGTGCTAAAAACAGGCATGTCAGGAATATCACAAAAACGTGATACTTTCGTAAAATAGCACTTAAAGTATTTTACACACGGTGTGCCGTTCAAACAAATAAGAAATCAGAGAAATATCTCCACATTACCTGCCTATGTGAGGTGCACTCCACATATAGTACAAATCATAGATCCAAACGTTAGCTAACTCAAACAAATTCAAAAAGCCACAGTAAGTGTCAGTAGACTACCTTACCAATCAAAAGCTTACCAAATATTCCAAATGTCCAGGTTCCAACTGCCAAGTTCTCAAATCGATCAAACGATCACTTCACGGCAACCCAACGATCAGGATCTCAGTCGAGGACCGGCGCCACCTGGAAGGTCAGATCGGAAAGAAAGGAAAAAACGCCGCGGTGCCAAGACTCGGGTCACTCTGTGGCAGCGTACGCGTCCAAGGCGAGTTTCCAATCCTTCGTCACGACGAATCCGTCGGGCATCCAAGTCGCCGATGAGTCCCTATTCGTGCGCCAATTTGTGGTATAGGGTTTTAACAGATCTACATACTCCGCATAACTCACGATACCTTAAGATAGAAATTGGCACGGAAACTGAAAATGCAAAAGACAAGTTTATTAAGACCCCATGGGGTGGTGGTACAATCCTTACAGCACCCTTCGGCAATGCAAGAAGTATCACACCGAACATTTGAATGCATGGCTCTGATATACCTTTGCAAGGGTTTGGAAAATAGGTGGTACACACATAAAACAGTTTTAGGTACATAAGGGCATTTTTGGAACACCGCCAACATGTGGGAGGAGCTTAGTACTACTGGTCAGTTTTTGCAACATTCCTGAGCAGTGACCGATCGTTAACTTTAGGGGCCTGAGTGCGCATGTGCAAGCTTGACATCACTAAAAATAGCCTGTTACTGGGCAAACCAAGTGGTCATCGGGAGAAAGAAAGGACGAAAGGGCACACTGACCACGAGGCAACGCATTCACTTAAAATGGAGGCCTGGAATACAAAATGGCCTCCGGAATATAGTCAAGCTAACAGTGTAAAACTCGTGTAGCTGAAGCAAATGCTAACCCAATCACTATCAAATTACGACAGTAGAGCTGGCAACCTGGCCCTGCCCCCTGATTATTTGCGGTGATCTTAATATATCAGTCGAGCCCTGCAATAATCAGCAGTATCAAGGACGAAAGCCCAGAGTACATAGAGCCCTGACATCTCTTACTAATAGTCATGGTTTGGTTGACGTTTGAGGGATTAAAAGCCCTAACAACCCAGAATATACCTACTACTCCTGTCCCCACAAAAAATATACTAGATTGGATCATTTTTTCATCTCAGTAAATCAGATTAATAAAGTGGGGATCAGGAAACTTCCAAAAGTGATCTCGGAAAATAATCCGCTGGTACTAGAACTTGAGGTTGATGTACCCAGTAAGTCACGCAGTAAGTGGAAATTTGATAGGAAAGTCTTGGCCAATAATATTTACATTGAGCATATTAATGTGTGGGCGTTCTGAAGAGTGGGCGGGGCTGCGTCGGCCGTTGGTCTTGCGCACGACTGGGGAGGGAATGCTCACGACGGCCAACTGCCGTCGGCAGCACGCAACGGGTTAAAAGCTGGGCTCAGGAATTCCTGGATACCAATAGATATATTGCTAGCCGGAATATGGCCTGGGACACATTCAAAGCTGCCCTTAGGGGTGAAACTATCAGCTTTGTAGCAGGAATAAGGAGACAATTGCAGATAGAGAATGAGCGGATGTTAGCTGAGTTGGTTAAAGCTGAAATAGATCGCATGATGTTAATTTCCAGGGACAGGAAATAGGGGACTCTCAATTGCGGATTATTTCTCTCAAGGCCGAAATAAACTGCAGTCTTGTGCAGAAGGCGGCTGAGGTATACCAGTAACAACAAGGGGAACTATATGAGATGGGGGAATTAGTTGGGAAAATGCTTGCTTTACGCATCTGGCAAAAAAATTTCAATAATTTATTATCCGTTATCCGTTATAAAAAGGATAGACAAATGTATACAGAGACGAACGACATTATGAGTGTGTTCCAAGAATATTACCAGCTTTTATATAAGGAAGACACTGGGGCAACACAGAACATCTCAGCTAAATTAACAGAGACGGATTTAGGGCCTCTACTCAATAGTCAGGCTAAGGATGAGTTACGAACGCTGACGTTGTGCTTTGCTCTCGGCCACCATGCCTCTTCCTGCAATTGTTGCACCTAATTATTGAAGCCAGATATTTGGCACCTTGAAGACTACTACTATCGAAGGGTTCAATTCTTTCTGCATTTCCGGTGAAATTTTGGGAAATGCTGCAGGCATCCATTTGAGTTCATTTTGTGACTACCTACATGATCACTATCATCTGATCAAGTCCATCTTCGCTATTTATACCATTGAACCACAATTTTAACACCCATACTTCAATTTGAGCCCTGAAGAAGTCTCGACAGAGATGAAACGCGTTGGCTAAATTTCTGATGACTTGGAATTTGTAAAGAAAATATTTTGAAGTATACTAATAAAGAACAATCTTTCTACCACAAGTGGATTTGAGCCCTGCTCTTTTGGATTTATGCCTGGACATTCTATTGAATTTATGAGGAAATTGTGAACATTTTATAAATATTGATGGGTGCTAATTCCAATTTGCTGGTTTTTGTGTATTTGGTTTTTTCCAAATAGGGGGTAAAGAGGGGTGTACCTCCTGGTTTTGAGCACCATCACTTTATTGAATTAGCCAATTGTAATAGCTAGGTGCAAGCTTTCTTTGTCTCAACCCCTATTCTTGTGCTTTCCTAAGGATGAGTTAGACAAAGACTTTTCACTTGAGGAGGTACTATCTGCACTATACGAGCTACCATCAGGGAAAGCTACTGGCCCCAATAGTGTCCCCCTAGAAATATATAAATTAACTCAAACAGCGATAGCACCTATATTACTGGATTTATTTCTTGGCATACTACACAATGGGCACACTCCAGAATCCTGGAAGGAGACTGGCATTATCATTTTCCCCAAAAAAGGTAAACCACCAAATAATCCAACCTCATACAGCCTATATCTCTGATTATTACTGTGAGAAGTTGGCCTGACATATGATGTCCACTTTTCTAGTGGGAACCTTGCACCAGTCCAAACGACCCTTATTGATGGTAGGTTTAAAGTCAACCTTATAGAAAGCTATCCTAGTGGTAGCATAGCTGTGGAGAGAAGCCTTCAGACTAAGACTTAGAGGCGAGTTAAGCAACTTGTTCTACCAGATATAATCTCTTGAATGATCAAATGAAAGCACACGACACAAGGTATATATCAAATATCTATGTATTTATTCTAAACACAACCTGTAGGAGAGTAGGGTCTGCTTCCTATGGTCACCCCCACTTTTTGCTTTTGCTTTACTGGTTTTAGACTTAGATGTGGCTGTGGGCCTGCTAATCAGACCCACATTCCAGATGCACTCTCTCTAAATTCACACCATGTACTCTAGGTACATCCACAATTGGGAATTGGTTCACCTTATCAGCCCCTGTAGAAGTGTACCCTAGGTCCTCAGGGCAGAGGTGTAACCAAGGCGTACCAGAGGCTGCAGCATGTATTATGCCACCCCTGGCTGGCCACTCAAACTGACACAACTGGCTGATCACTCAGCTGGGGCAAGGTCGTGTAATCACCCCTTGCTTAGGTATAGTATTCCTATATCTACCCTTAAATATAGAGACACAGTAACCTATAAGTCACTCCTATGGCAGGCCTTAACAATCCTGGAGGCAGAGTGCTTGGTTATGTGTGAGATGGTGCTCTAGCATGAGCTGAGCCTGTCTGCAGCTTTCGGAACCATGTCCTTATAGCTGTTCCATGATATCGCCATACCATATGCTCTTAAGTGCATTATAAGCCTCATCGTTGTATGCTAACTTTGGTTTGGCTTTATCTAAACATGTCGTGTAAGGTGTCATACCCTTTGGAATACTACCCCCTCGCCAATTCTGGCGACCGAGGTAGCATTCCACCCTTCTAGAGGGAGAAGACATGTTGTTGCTGACTATCCCGGTTAAAGTTAACCAGAGCCCCAGCGTCACAAGATGGACGCTGCTGCCACAGACACAAGTCTGACATCCTGCTGCTGGGAGTCCTTCCAGTCACGGAGGTTTGGACAATAGGTTTCCTGCCTGGAGAGGTGCGAGCACCACCCCAGACAGGACTTTGTGTATTGGTACAGGGAGGGCTGAATAGAATGAGACATTGCCTAGGGCACACTAGGTGCTCCATGCATGGTCCAGTTCAAACCGGTGCTGGAGCACTCCAGCCCTAGCTCTGGCGCGAAACTGGACAAGGGAGAGGGGGTGTAGCCACCCCCCTTCCTTGTCCCACCCATAGGAGGGACCTAGAAAGTAATCCAGACCCTTTTAGTTGTATAAAGATAAGAGCTGAACCCCAGGACTTTAGATTAATCCTGGAATCGACTTGAAACAAAACTCTGGACCCTTCGACATTCACCTGAGCTGAAAACTGAAGAATCTCCCTTGTGCCCAAGGAGTGACCACCCTGGGCAACCAGGCACCATCCAGCAACTTGACGGCTTGCTTTGTCCCCGTTCCCGCCGGAACCCGAGCACAGAGCCTGACAAGACCTCGACTCCCGGACCTCTCTGACCCCACTGCATGACTCCAACACAGCTGAGCCCCGTGGAAGGCGTCGAAACCCGTGGAACCAGGCAACTTGGAAAGTCTTAAACTTGCTAACAGCGCAGCTCCTGAGGCATCCTCGAAGCTGTGCCCTGGGGACTGAGACACCCCGACACCGAGCTCCACCTGCACCGAAGACCAGCCCTCCACACTCCACGAGATCTGCGTGGGGCCCTTCTGCTTGTGTTCTGCTCGACGCGTTGTCCCGGTTGCTGGCCAGTTGGCTAGTAGCCCTGTGATGACGATCCTTTTGAAAATCCATCGCTGGTCTGGTTGCTCCAGACTGGCCCCTTGCTTCCCATTAGAGGTAAAGTACCTCAGACCCTCCTGGTCTTCACCAGAAGCCTTTTGTGTATCCTGCGTGGGTTGCCTTTGCTTAGGCTTGTTGGCTCCGATCTTGAAGTCGACCCCTCCGTCTGCGAGAACCTAGGTGGGACAGCTCCTCTCCAGCACCTGGTCATCCTCAACGCCTCCTGGTCCACGTGGGTGCAAAGACAAGCTTCACGACAGCACCTGATTGCTCCTCGACGACGTCTGGTACCTTCCTAGTTCCACCCGGTCACTGGCTAGTGACCTAGACTCTGTCCCCTCTGCTTTCAGGTCTTCTTCAACTCTGATCCACCCTTGGATCCACCCGGACATCTTCCTCCTGGTCGCCTGTAGCATCTTCTTCCAAGGCTCCATAGGAATCAACGAGAAAACTCGTCACACTTTGACACCTATGCACCCGCAGCCCGTGGGTGAGGTAACGCGAGTACTTCGGTGCTCCTGTAGGGATTGACTATCCTAGTGTCTAGTTTTGTTAGTTGTATCTTCCTATTTAGACCGGAAGTGTCTTAAATCTTCATTACTTACCTTTTTAAGTTCCCATTGACTTTCTATTGACTCTCGCGTGAGTATACTGATGCTGCACGCGCCACCTCTGGGCCTCCTACTCCTAACCTAAGGTTCAGATAATGTAGCCCCAACGATTCTCTAGGCCCTAGGCCTTTCCTTTTCCCGAGTCGTGGTTCTTTTCCACTTACTTAGTATATGGTTTTACGCGCCCCTAGGGCCTAACTGTAAATTGTGCTATTTAAAGTATTTCTAAGAGTAACTTGTTATGTGCTTTTGCCTCTGATCTCATAAAGAGTTCAGAGGAGTGTGTTAGTGAATAAATACATATATATTTTATATATATCCTGTGTGGTGTCCTTTCATTTGGTATTCAAGGGGTTACATATGGTAAAACAGCTGGCTTTACATGCCCTCAAGAGTCTTTTAGCCTAAGACTGTTCTGTCCACGCTACCACTAGGATAGCTGGTCTATAAGGTTGACTTTACAACCATCACCATAAGGGTTGTTTGGACTGGTGCAAGGTGCTCACTAGAATAGTGAACATCAGATACCATGCCAACTTCTCACATTGGTGTGCAGCGATTGGGATTAGAGCTTGCTGTTGTTTTACCACTTGTAATCTTGAGATATCATTTGAAAGATCACATAGGTACCTATAGGTACATATAAAAACAAGTCTTAGTATACTTAAGTTCTACTGAACTTAGCTGTTGTAGAGCCTGGGCCTAGCACACCCTGACTACAACTCCTAGAAAGGTTCTGTAGGAAAACAAATAGTGTAGGTAGGTGCAACACCACACCTCACTAGAAACCATGTATCATCCAGAGAACCCCAGTGGTTCTTTGCATGTAGAGGTAGATCCCTTGAGGACTGCTTCGAGATATGAAGCCTTAGCCTTCCAAGAATTGAGACAATTGTGTATTTCTAGATGGCTAAAACAGGCTTCAACCCCTACCCTCAAGTTCCTGGTTGAGCTCTTAGAAGAGTATGATGCTCAACAGCCACCTAAGACGGGTGACACAGGTAGTGCAGATGAAGTCTTTCCCTCTTCTGATGATAATACTGATACTCCTGTACCAGAGGAAGAAGAGGGGGTAAAAGAAGATGATTCTGATCTTGAGAAAAACAGCCAGGTCCCAGTCAGAAGACTTAGCCAGGCTAACTTAAGCATACATGGGAGTCAATATGGGCAGCCCTCATACAGACCTCCAAGTGGGCTTAACCAGAGGCAGAGGAGAGGGAGATCCCACTCCAGGGACTCTCTCCACTCTCAGGCTTCAAATGGCTCTCATGGCCTTGCTCAGAGAGGGATGACTTCCCCTCAGAGAAAGGAACATGAGGCAAAGATGAGAGAACCTGCTCTTAGGATTGAAAGGCAGGAACCTGAGATTGCCCTGGCCAAAGAGAAGCTTGCTCGTGCAAGAGAGCATAGAGAGAGTGGGTTAGAACCCACTAGTGGCAGCAATATCCCTAAGGATAAAGATAGGTCCAATGAAAATAGACACCTAAGCAAGATTGTGCCCCCCTACAAAGAAGGGGATGACATCCACAAGTGGATTACTGCTTTGGAGAGGGCCTGCAAAGTGCAGCAGGTACCCCAAAGTCAGTCGGCAGCAATCTTATGGCTCTCCTTTTCTGAAAAAGGTAGAGATAAGCTCCTCACAGTTATTGATGGGGATGCTAACAACTACTCTGTCCTGAAGAGTGCTCTGATTGATGGGTTTGGCCTAACCACTGAACAGTATAGGTTGATGTTCAGAAATACCCAGAAGACACAGACTCAGGACTGGACTGATTTTGTTGATTGTGCCACTAAGGCTCTGGAAGGCTGGTTATTGGGAAGTCAAGTTAGGGACTATACAGGATTCTATAATTTGATCATGAGAGAACAAATCCTTAGCAACTGTCAAAACCAGCTATTGCATCAGTACCTGATTGACTCTGATCTGACCTCTCCCCAAGAATTGGGAAAGAAGGCAGACAATGGGTCAGAACCAGAATCAAGCAGAAAAACCAGAACCAAAGGGGTGATCAGAAAAAGGCCGACCAGAAGGGTAATGAGCAGAAACAAAAAGACCAGAAGTCTTCACCAGGCCCCCAAAAGGCAGGGGGGGAGGGTGGCTCCAAAAAGAACAAACAGAAACACGAAGGTCCAAAGAAGCCCTGGTGTGGATACTGTAAATCAGTCTCTCACTGGTTTAGTGAGTGCACCAAGAAGGGCACAGCACCAACCACCATTGCCCCTAAGGTAACTGTTCCCCCTAGTACAGCTGTTAGTGGTGGTTCCCAGCAAAAGGGTGTAGTAGGGTTAACCCTGGGAACTGAGGTGGACTCTGGCCTAGTCAGAGTACCAACTCAGGCTGTTCTTGTCTGTGATGGGGACATAGCAATGTCCTCTACTGTAAGTCCCAGTAATCTGAGCAAGTACAGACAGACACCTTTTATTAATGACAAAATGACTCAGGCCTACAGGGACACATGTGCCAGTGTCACTATGGTGACACCTAACTTTGTGAACCCTGACCAGATCATACTAGGTGAGACCTACCTAGTGACCAACGCTAGCAATGCCACTACCTCCCATAGTATGGCAGTTGTTAACTTCTCCTGGGGAGGGGTAACTGGCCTCAAAAGAGATGTTGTGAGTTCAGACCTTCCACTAGAGTGTCTGTTAGGTAATGATCTTGAAACCTCAGTTTGGTCTGAGGTGGAGTATAGGACCCATGCAGAAATGCTGGGAATATCAGCACATGTCCTTGCTGTGACCAGGTCACAGGCCAAAAAGTGCTTACCTGAACAAGTTTTGGATCTTGAAACAATAGACCAGACACTACCCAAGAGAAAGAGCAAGAGGGTTAAGGCAGTGCCTTCCCCACTGCCTCAGGTTGAGGATCAGCCCTCCCAGGAGGATGATTCTGAGATCCAAGAGGGAACTGTCCTAGAAGAGATTGAGCCTGATTAGGTTGAGTTTCGTGGGACAGGGGGACCCTCAAGGGCAGATCTGAGGCAGGCTCAATTAGATTGTTCTTCTCTTGAACCCCTCAGACAGCAGGCTGCTGCTGAGGCTGCTGGGAATGCTCAAGGTACCCATAAAGTGTATTGGGATGATGGGCTCCTTTATTCAGAGGCTAGAGACCCCAAGCCTGGTGCTTCCAGGAGGTTGGTTATACCTCTGCAATTTAGGGGCTTCCTTCTTACCATGGCCCATGATATTCCCTTAGCAGGACACCTGGGCCAGAACAAGACTTGGGACAGGCTTGTCCCTCACTTTCACTGGCCCCATATGTCAGAAGATACCAAGGAGTTTTGTCGCTCCTGTGTTACCTGCCAAGCCAGTGGCAAATCAGGTGGCACAACAAAGGCCCCCCTGATACCACTACCTGTGGTGGGGGTACCCTTTGAAAGAGTGGGGATACACATTGTAGGACCAATGGACCCCCAAAGAGCATCTGGGCACAGATTTATACTGGTGGTAGTGGATCATGCCACCAGGTATCCAGAAGCTATTCCCCTGAGGACCACAACAACTCCTGTTGTGGCAAGGGCCCTACTTGGAGTTTTCTCCAGAGTGGGGTTTCCAAAGGAGGTTGTCTCTGACAGAGGTGCAACCTTCATGTCAGGATATTTAACTGCAATGTGGAAGGAGGGTGGTGTCAACTATAAGTTCACCACCCCCTATCACCCACAGTGCAATGGGCTTGTGGAGAGATTCAATAAAGACCCTCAAAGGGATGATAAAAGGGTTACCTGAAAAGCTGAGGCGAAGATGGGACATCCTTTTACCCTGCCTTCTGTTTGCTTACAGAGAGGTCCCACAAAAGGGGGTTGGCTACAGCCCTTTTGAGCTTTTGTTTGGGCATCCTGTAAGAGGACCCCTATGTCTTGTGAAGCAAGGATGGGAGTTACCTCTCAAAAAGCCTAAGCAGGACATAGTGGACTATGCACTTGGTCTCCGCTCCAGGATGGCTGAGTATATGGAGAAGGCTTCCAAAAACCTTGAGGCCAGCCAAGAACTTCAGAAAGCTTGGCATGACGAAAAGACTGTGCTGACTGTGTACCAGCCAAGACAGAAAGTATGGGTGTTGGAGTCAGTGGCCCCAGCAGCACTCCAGGACAAATTGTCTGGACCCCATACAATAGTTGAACAGAAGGGAGATGTCACCTACCTGGTGGATCTTGGGACTCACAGAAGCCCCCAGAGGGTGCTTCATGTCAACAGACTAAAAGCATTTGTCAACAGGGCAGATGGGCTTGCTCATGGCTACAGATGAGGCGCCGGAGGAAGAGAGTGACCCTCTCCCAGACCTGCTTACTCAGAAACCTGATGATGGGTCAGTAGATGGTGTAGTCTTTGCTGACAGCCTCTCTGAACATCAGCAACAGGACTGTAGACACGTTCTTCAGTCCTTCAGAAATCTGTTTTCCCTGACCCCAAGTCAGACAAGCTGGTGCACCAATGAGGTGGACACTGGTGACAGTCTGCCTGTCAAGAGTAAAATCTACAGGCAACCTGACCATGTCAGGGACTACATTAGGACAGAGGTCCAAAAGATGTTGGAGCTGGGAGTTATTGAGCCCTCAGAGAGCCCTTGGGCCAGTCCAGTAGTCCTGGTGCCAAAACCTCACACCCAAGATGGTAAGAGAGAGATGAGGTTTTGTGTGGACTACAGAGGTCTCAATGCTGTCACTAGGACAGATGCCCACCCCATCCCCAGGGCAGATGAGCTCATTGATAGATTGGCTTCTGCCAAGTTCTTGAGCACATTTGACCTGACAGCAGGCTACTGGCAAATCAGATTAGCTGTGGATGCAAAAGCCAAGACAGCCTTTTCCACCCCAGGAGGACATTATCAATTTTTGGTAATGCCCTTTGGTTTGAAGAATGCACCTGCCACTTTCCAAAGGCTGGTGAATCAAGTTCTCACAGGACTGGATGACTATTGTGCAGCTTATCTAGATGATATTGCTGTCTTTAGCTCCACCTGGGAGGATCACCTGGTCCACCTGAGGAATGTTTTAGAGGCCCTGCAAAAGGCAGGCCTCACTATCAAGGCCACTGCGCGCCAGATAGGGCAGAGCAAGGTGGTGTACCTGGGCCACCTGGTAGGTGGGGGTCAGGTTCAACCACTGGAGAGCAAGATCCAGACCATCAGAGACTGGACTCCTCCAATCACCCAGACACAGGTCAGAGCCTTCTTGGACCTGTCTGGGTACTACAGGAAGTTTGTGAAAAACTATGGGTCCATTGTGACACCACTGAATGATTTAACTTCCAAAAAGATGCCAAAGAAAGTTCAGTGGACAGTTAGCTGTCAAAAGGCATTTGATGACCTGAAGCAGACCATGTGTACTGCACCTATTCTGAAAAGTCCAGATTACTCCAAAGAGTTCATAGTCCAAACAGATGCTTCTGAGTTGGGTGTGGGAGCTGTACTTTCACAACTGAATATAGATGGTCAAGACCAGCCCATTGCTTTCATAAGCAGAAGGCTGACCCCTAGAGAGAAACGTTGGTCAGCTATAGAGAGGGTGGTTTGGGCCCTGAAGAAGCTGAGGCCATACTTGTTTGGCACTCACTTCAAGATTCAGACAGACCACAAGCCCCTCCTATGGTTAAATCAGATAAAGGGTGAAAATCCCAAACTTCTTAGGTCGTCCATTTCCCTACAGGGGATGGACTTTACAGTGGAACATAGACCTGGGACTGACCATGCCAATGCAGATGGACTCTCCCGATATTTCCACTTAGAACATGAAGACTCAACTGGTCAAGGTTAGTTTAATGTCCCTAAGTTCGGGGTGGGGGGATGTAGGAGAGTAGGGTCTGCTTCCTATGGTCACCCCCACTTTTTGCTTTTGCTTTACTGGTTTCCGACTTAGATGTGGCTGTGGGCCTGCTAATCAGACCCACAGCCCAGATGCACTCTATCTAAATTCACACCATGTACTCTAGGTACATCCACAATTGGGAATTGGTTCACCTTATCAGCCCCTGTAGAAGTGTACCCTAGGTACTCAGGGCATAGGTGTAACCAAGGCCTACCAGGGGTTGCAGCATGTATTATGCCACCCCTGGCTGGCCACTCAAACTGACACAACTGGCTGATCACTCAGCTGGGGCAAGGTCGTGTAATCACCCGTTGCTTAGGTATAGTATTCCTATATCTACCCTTAAATATAGACACACAGTAACCTATAAGTCACTCCTATGGCAGGCTTTAACAATCCTGGAGGCAGAGTGCTTGGTTATGTGTGAGATGGCGCTCTAGCATGAGCTGAGCCTGTCTGCAGCTTTCGTAACCATGTTCTTATAGCTGTTCTATGATATCGCCATACCATATACTCTTAAGTGCATTATAATCCTCGCGGTTGTATGCTAACTTTGGTTTGGCTTTATCTAAACATGTCGTGTAAGGTGTCATACGCTTTGGAATACTACCCCCTCGCCAATTCTGGCGACGGGGGGTAGCATTCCACCCTTCTAGAGGGAGAAGACATGTTGTTGCTGACTACCCCGGTTAAAGTTAACCAGAGCCCCAGCGTCACAAGATGGAAGCTGCTGCCACAGACACAAGTCTGACCTCCTGCTGCTGGGAGTCCTTCCAGTCACGGAGGTTTGGACAATAGGTGTCCTGCCTGGAGAGGTGCGAGCACCACCCCAGACAGGACTTTGTGTATTGGGACAGGGAGGGCTGAATAGAATGAGACATTGCCTGGGGCACACTAGGTGCTCCATGCATGGTCCAGTTCAAACCGGTGCTGGGGCACTCCAGCCGCAGCTCTGGCGCGAAACTGGACAAAGTCCCACCCATAGGAGGGACCTAGAAAGTAATCCAGCCCCTTTTAGTTGTAACAAGGTAGGAGCTGAACCCCAGGACTTTACATTAATCCTGGAATCGACTTGAAACAAAACTCTGGACCCTTCGACATTCACCGGAGCTGAAGACTGAAGAATCTCCCTTGTGGCCAAGGAGTGACCACCCTGGGCAATCAGGCACCATCCAGCAACTTGACGGCTTGCTTTGTCCCCATTCCCGCTGGAACCCGAGCACAGAGCCTGACAAGACCTCGACTCCCGGACCTCTCTGACCCCACAGGCAACTTGGAAAGTCTTCAACTTGCTAACAGCGCAGCTCCTGAGGCATCCTCGAAGCTGTGCCCTCAGGACTGAGACGCCCCAACACCGAGCTCCACCTGCACCGAAGACCAGCCCTCCACACTCCACGAGATCTGCGTGGGGCCCTTCTGCTTGTGTTCTGCTCGACGCGTTGTGCTGGCCAGTTGGCTAGTTGCCCTGTGACGACGATCCTTTTGAAAATCCATCGCTGGTATGGTTGCTCCAGACTGGCCCCTTGCTTCCCTGAAGAGGTGAAGTACCTCAGACCCTCCTGGTCTGCACCAGAAGCCTTTTGTGTATCCTGCGTGGGTTGCCTTTGCTTAGGCTTGTTGGCTCCGATCTTGAAATCAATCAATCAATCAATCAGGTCATTTGTAGAGCGCACTACTCACCCGTAGGGTCTCAAGGCGCTGGGAGGGGGGGGGGGTGCCGCTACTGCTCGAACAGCCAGGTCTTGAGCTTCTTCCTGAAGGAGAGGTGGTCTTGGGTCAGGCGCAGATTGGTGGGAAGTGAGTTCCAGGTCTTGGCGGCCAGGTAGGAGAAGGATCTTCCTCCTGTTGTCGCTCTTCGGATGCGGGGGACGGCGGCGAGGGCGTGGTTGGTTGATCTGAGGAGGCGCTTGGGAGTGTAGAAGTTGATCCGGTTGTTGAGGTAGCTCGGGCCTTGGTCGTGTAGGGCTTTGTGTGCGTGGGTGAGGAGACGGAAGGTGATTCTCTTGTTGACCGGGAGCCAGTGCAGATCTCTCAGGTGTCCGGAGATGTGGCTGCGTCGGGGGATGTCGAGGATGAGTCTCGCCGAGGCGTTCTGGATCCGCTGGAGTCTCTTCTGGAGTTTGGCAGTGGTTCCGGCGTAGAGGGCGTTGCCGTAGTCCAGTCGGCTGGTGACGAGGGCTTGGGTGACCGTCTTCCTCGTCTCGGTGGGGATCCACCGGAAGATCTTACGTAGCATGCGCAGGATGTTGAAGCATGATGAGGAGACGGCGTTGACTTGCCTGGTCATGGAGAGGGAGGAGTCCAGGATGAAGCCCAGGTTGCGTGCGTGGTCCGTTGGTTTGGGTGCGGTGCCCAGGGCGGGAGGCCACCAGGAGTCGTCCCAGGCGGAGGGTGAGGAGCCCAGGATGAGGACCTCCGTCTTGTCTGAGTTCAGTTTCAGGCGGCTGGTCGTCATCCATTCGGCTACGTCTCTCATCCCTTCGTGCAGGTTGGCTCTGGCGGTGGCGGGGTCGTTGGTCAGGGAGAGGATCAGCTGGGTGTCGTCAGCGTAGGAGATTATGTTGAGGTTGTGTTGGCGTGCGATGGCCGCGAGGGGGCTCATGTAGACGTTGAAGAGGGTGGGACTCAACGAGGATCCTTGAGGGACGCCGCAGATGACTTTGGTGGCCTCTGACTTGTACGGTGGTAGGCGGACTCTTTGTGTTCTTCCGTCGAGGAAGGAGGTGATCCATTCCAGTGCCTTCTCCTGGATTCCGATGTTGCTGAGGCGCTGTACTAGGGTGCGGTGGCAGACAGTGTCGAAAGCCGCGGAGAGGTCCAGGAGGATGAGGGCCGCTGTTTCTCCGTTGTCCATCAGGGTTCGAAGGTCGTCGGTGGCGGCGATGAGGGCGGTCTCGGTGCTGTGGTTCGCTCGGAAGCCAGACTGTGAGGGGTCGAGGGATCCATTCGTCTCGAGGAAGGCGGCCAGCTGTTTGTTGACGGTCTTCTCGATGACTTTGGCCGGGAACGGGAGGAGCGAGATGGGACGGTAGTTCTTGAGGTCGGTGGGGTCTGCTGTGGGTTTCTTGAGGAGAGCGCTGAGTTCGGCGTGCTTCCAGCTCTCAGGGAAGGTGGCGGAGTCGAAGGAGGTGTTGATGATGTCCCGCAGGTGGGGTGCGAGGACAGTGTCGGCTTTGTTGAAGACGTGGTGAGGGCAGGGGTCAGTCGGAGATCCGGAATGGATGGAGTTCATGGTGCGGATGGTGTCTTCGGTGCTGATCGGGGTCCAGGTGCGGAGGGTGGTGGTGGGTGGCGTCGTTGCGGTTGTGGCTGGCGTTGGTTGGTTGTTGAAGCTGTTGTGTATGTCCGTGATCTTGTTGTGGAAGTAGGACGCGAGGGAGTTGCAGAGTTCTTGCGACGGGGTGATGTCATTGTTTCCGGCGTTGGGGTTGGATAGCTCTTTCACGATGTTGAAGAAATCCTTGCAGTTGTGTGCGTTGTTGTCCAGCCGGTCCTTGTATGCATTTTTCTTGGTGGCGCGGATCAGTTGGTGGTGCTTCCGGGTGGCGAGCTTGAGGGTGGTCATGTTGTCCGTCGTTGGTTCCCTTCTCCAGGCTTTCTCGAGGGCTCGACAGTTCTTCTTGGAGCTCTTGAGTTCGTCGGTGAACCATGGTGTTTTTCTGCTGCAGGATCTGCTGGGTGGGGTTCTCAGAGGGGCGAGTTCGTCCGCGCAGTCGTTGATCCATTTCGTGAGGTTGTCGGCGGCCTGGCTGGGGTTCGCTGAGTTGGCGGGAGGGTGCTGGCTCAGGGAAGCGGTGAGCTGGTCGGCTGTGATCTTGTTCCAGCTTCTTCGAGCAACCTGTTGCTGGTGGTGGTGGATCGTCGTTCTTCTGAAGGTGAAGTGGACGCAGCTGTGGTCCGTCCAGTGGAGTCCTGTTGCGTGGCTGAAGGTGACGTCTTTGCTGGATGAGAAGACGGCGTCGAGTGTGTGTCCGGCGTAGTGGGTGGGGGTGGTCACCAGTTGCTTGAGTCCTAGGTTGTCGAGGTTGTCGAGCAGGCTGACGGTGTTGCGGTCGTTGTTGTTCTCCAGGTGGAAGTTGAGGTCCCCCAGGAGGATGTAGTCGGCGGAGGGGAGAGCGTGCGGGCTGACGAAGTCGGCGATGTCCTCGCTGAATCGTGTGCGTGGTCCCGGGGGTCGGTAGATCAGGGTGCCTCTGAGGGTGGTCTTTGGGTTGGTGTGGATCTGGAAGTGCAGGTGTTCAGCGGTGGTGAGGGTGTCATCGGTGTTGGTAGTGATGCGGATGGTGTCTCTGTGGATGATGGCGATGCCTCCTCCGGTCTGGTTGTCGCGGTCCCTCCGGGTGATCTTGTAGCCCTCTGGGATGGCGATGGCGATGTCTGGGGCTGAGGAGGCGTTCATCCAGGTCTCGGTGATGAAGGCAACGTCGGGGGCGGTGGTGTCGAGCAGGTTCCAGAGTTCTACGGCGTGTCTGTGGACGGAGCGGGTGTTGAGCAGGATACACTTGAGGTGGGTGCTGCTGGAGTTCGGCTTGGCGGGTGCAGGGAAGGTCCGGATGCAGGTGAACTTGCAGGCGTGGCAGCTGAAGGGTCCGTGGGTGTGCTTCGGGGCGGCTCGGTGACATCCTGGGATGTGGCCGGTGTTGAGTGCGGTGAGGTCGGCGGCGCTGTAGGTTCGTCGGGTCGGCTTCCGTCGGTGGGGGCCAGGGGTCCTGGCGCTGGTCGCGGTCCGGTCGCGGACGGGCGCAGACGGGCTTACCTTTGGCGCGCCTTCGGCGCACAATCGGCGCGCCCGCTGCGCGTGACCGCTGCGCGTGACCGCTGCGCGTTCGCACGGTCGCCATTTAAGGCGAAGTGCGCGGGTGGGCGGAGCAGCTGGGAGGCGGGAGCGGGGAGGGAAACAGAAGAGAAAAGGGGCGGGGCTAAAGGCGGTGGCGGGAAGCGGGAGCGGGGGGCGGCGAGGTGGCCAAGCACGACGAGAAGCGGCAAAAAACAAGCACAATTCCAAGTCAAAACAGGGGAAAAAGACAGCGACACACGATCTGGGGAAGAAAAAACAAGCACAACTACAGGCAAAAAATACGGGGGAAAAAAGACAGTGACACGATCTGGGGAAGAAAAAACAAGCACAATTACAGGCAAAAACACGGGGGAAAAAAGACAGTGACACGCTCTGGGGAAGAAAAAACAAGCACAATTTCAGGCAAAAACGAGGGAAAAACCAAGGAGAGCGCTCAGGGCGGCAGCGAGGCCGGCGCTGAGGCAGAGGCAGGCACTGGGGGCACACGCAGCAGCTGGTGGCCGTGCGGCGCGGGGGTGTCCCACAAGTCCCTCCATCTGCGAGAACCTTCGTGGGACAGCTCCTCTCCAGCACCTGGTCATCCTCGACACCTCCTGGTCCGCGTGGCTGCAAAGACAAGCTTCATGACAGCACCTGATTGCTCCTCGACGACGTCTGGTTCCTTCCTGGGTCCACCCGGTCACTGGCTAGTGACCTAGACTCTGTCCCCTCTGCTGTCAGTTCTTCGCCAACTCTGATCCACCCTTGGATCCACCCGGACATCCTCCTCCTGGTCGCCTGCAGCATCTTCTTCCAAGGCTCCATAGGAATCAACGAGAAAACCCGACACACTTTGACACCTATGCACCCGCAGCCCGTGGGTAAGGTTGCGCGAGTACTTCGGTGCTCCTGTAGGGATTGACTATCCTAGTGTCTAGTTTTGTTAGTTGTATCTTCCTATTTAGACCGGAAGTGTCCTAAATCTTCGTTACTTACCTTTTTAAGTTCCCATTGACTTTCTATTGACTCTCGCATGAGTGTACTGACGCTGCACGCGCCGCCTGTGGGCCTCCTACTCCTAACCCAAGGTTCAGATAGTGTAGCCCCAGCGATTCTCTAGGCCCAAGCCCTTTCCTTTTCCCGAGTCATGGTTCTTTTGTTTAAGTTAGCATTTTACAACCAACATAGCAGTGATTATACGGTACAGTAATGCATGACCATATGTACATTGTTCCAGAGAAAGCGCTCAGTGGTCTACCCCCTTCGGCGGTCCTGTGTCCATCGACCACACCTAACCGTGTGATCCAGTAGCGTTTACCTCATGATCCCCTACATGGTCGGTTGTTCACCCCTGAGCAGAGCGAAGACTGTCCGTGGCGAGTGGTCTGCTATTCTCGGCAAGGTAGTGACCTCGTGATGTAGCAACTGTTATTTGGTCGTCACAGGGAGCACCGACAGAGTCGGCGCAATCCATAGCTGCTTGTGTTGTCGTGACATCGTCATCTATAGGTCTTCCCAATGAACCAGTGGTGGGGGAGGATACCCCCTCCAACCTAAACTTTCTAACTCTTTCAAAAACTTTAGGGGCAAACTTGGTGGCCCGAGTCGTGGTTCTTATGCCACTTACTTAGTATATGGTTTTACGTGCCCCTAGGGCCTAACTGTAAATTGTGCTATTTAAAGTATTTCTAAGAGTAACTTGTTATGTGCTTTTGCCTCTGATCTCATAAAGAGTTCAGAGGAGTGTGTTAGTGAATAAATACATATATATTTATATATATCCTGTGTGGTGTCCTTTCATTTGGTATTCAAGGTGTTACATATGGTAAAACAGCTGGTTTTACATGCCCTCAAGAGTCTTTTAGCCTAAGACTGTTCTGTCCACGCTACCACTAGGATAGCTGGTCTATAAGGTTGACTTTACAACCATCACCATAAGGGTTGTTTGGACTGGTGCAAGGCGCTCACTAGAGTAGTGAACATCATATACCAGGTCAACTTCTCACACACCCCCTCTGGAATCTTTATGAGGTCAGAGGTAAAAGTACAACACAAGGAACTTAATTAGCATACAATAAGTTGCACAGTATACGTTTTGCCCTAGGGGCCTCACAAACCATATACTAAAATAGTGGTATAAGAACCACGTGAGGGATAGAAAGCAGGCCTAGGGCCTGTAGAACCGCTGGGCCAACCAGGAACCACCCAAGGTAGGGACACAGGAGACCCATGGGGAACTTGTGCAGTGTCTAAACACAGCCGCGGATCACCATTGACTTACTATGAAGAACGAACAAGTTACAATTTTAAAGATTAAGGGGACTTAGAGGTGAACTACAATGGAACCCTTTTAGACTAGGCCACTTTGAGAGTCAAGACCCACGGGAGCACCGGAGTACTCGTGTTACCTCACCCAGGGAATCCGGGTGCATAGGTGTCTTTTGGTGTCGGGTTTCGTCATTGATTCCAATGGAGAGCTGCGAAGAAATGCTGCAGGCGACCAGAGGAAAAGTGTCCGGGTGGATCCAAGGGTGGATCAGAGATGTGAAGAACCTGAAAGCAGAGGGGCCAGAGTCTGGGTCACCAGCCAGTGACCAGGATGGCGAGGAGAAGATGCCAGCCGATGTCTGGTGATTTCAGGTAAAAGAGGTGAAGCTTGACTCTTCAGCCACGAGGACCAGGAGGCGTCGACGATGACCAGGAGCTGGATTCGAGCTGTCCCACGAAGGATGTCGAGTGCTGCAGCATCGGAGTCCTGATTGGACCCAACAAGCTTTGGCAACAGCAACCCACACAAGATGTCGAGATTGGCTTCGGTTCAGACCTGCAAGGTCTGAGGGACTCCTCCTTTGGAGAGGAGTGAGAGCACGTCTGGAGCAACCAGGAAAGCTAAAGGAATCAAAGATGTTCCTTTGTGGGAACTCACGAGCCAACGGACTAGGAGCCGCGAAGGAGCCTCGAGCAGAAATGCACCAAGCGGGCCCACGGGACACTCATGGAATGTAGGCCTCTGAGCTTCGGTGCAAAAGGGCTCGGGGCAGGGGCTTCAAATACCCCAATGCACAACTCCGGGAAACTTCGGGAAGTAGGTGCAGTTGCAAAAATGCAGGATGTCCAGGAGTTCCGGTCCCACGTCTTTCGTGTCCGCTACAGGTCCAAGCGTCATAGATATCTAGAAGTTCGTTTCCTGTGTCGCAGATTCTTCGGGATCCGGGGGAAGTCTCGAAAATGCAGACTAGCAAAGATGCTTTTGTTGCCTGCTTGAACAGGGTGGTCACTCCTTGACCACCTGGGAGATTTCTTCCGTCTTCCAGTCGATATGGAATGTCGAAGGTCCAAGATATATGTTGCAGAGTTTCGTCCAGGGTAATCTAAAGTCCTAGGGACTGCGTTCCTATACTTATACTAAGTTTAGGACTAACTCTAGGGTCCTACCTATGGGAGTACCTGGGGAAGAGGTGGTTACATCCCTTCCCCTTTGTCCAGTTTTGCGCCAGAGCTGGGGCTGAGTGCCCCAGCAACCGGTTTGAACTGGGAAATGCATGGAGCACCTTGTGGCTGTGTCTGAAAAGCATTCACTGAATGCAACCCACCCTGCCCCAATACACTAAGCCTGTCTAGGGAGGTGCTGGCACCTCCCTGGATAGGAAACCTATTGTCCAGGCCTTCCCTTCCAGAGTTTTGTCCAGCAGCAGGAGGGCAGACTCATGTCTGTGGCAGCAGCATCCAATTTGTGATGCCGAGGCTCTTTTAAACTGTAACCGGGTATACCAGTGTGTATATGTCTTCTCCCACTAGAAGGGTGGAATGCTACCCCCGCCACCAGAACTGGCGGGGGGGTAGTATTCCAAAGTGTTTGACACCTTACACGACAAGTTTTGATAAAGCCAAACCAAAGTTAGCATTAGCAGCGAGGATTATAATGCACTTAAGAGTAAATGGTATGGCTATATCATAGACAGCTATTAGGAGATGGTTCCGAAAGCTGCAGAGGGGCTCAGCTCATGCTAGGGCACCCTCTCACACAAAACCAAGCACTCTGCCTTCAGGATTGTCAAGGCCTGCCATAGGAGTGACTTATAGGTTAATATGTGTCTATATATATATAGGTAGATATAGGTATACTATATCTAAGTAAGAGGTGCATACACAACCTTACCCAGGCTGCAAGTGCAGACCTGTGGTATCATTTTGGAAGGCTGCCCAGGGGTGGCACAATACATGCTTCAGCCCCTTGTAGGCCTCTGGGGTACCTATGCCCTGGGTACCTAAGGTACCATATACAGGGACTCACAAGGGTAGCCCAGTAACCAATCTGGTATGTACCTAAAGTACATGGAGTCCATTTTATAGAGAAAGCAGATAGACTGGGACCCTGAATAGCAGGGTCCCAGTCATACTAAGTCGAAAACCAGCAAAACACCAGGCAAAAAGTGGGGGTAACCATAGAATCAGATTCCACCTTCCTACAAATACTGACACCAAACTATACTCCAAAATATTGGCCACTCGGCTAGGGAGGGGTATTGGTCAATTGGTTCCGCCTTAGTAGCATGGTTTTATCCCCGGGAAAGGAACAACTGACCACATCAGGCGGGTCATAACACTATTTGCTATCCAGGCTGCAACAGGGGGATAGATGGCCATGATCCTCCTCAACGCCGAAAAGGCATTTAACCGAGTTGCCTGGAGGCTTCTGTGGGGGTTATTGGAGCAAAAAGGTTTTGGCCCACGAATCATCAGGGCCATTAAAGCAATGTACCTAGATCCTAGAGCCCACCTACAACTGATGGGAAAAGAATCAGACAGTATTTTAATATCAAAGGGGACCAGACAGGGAAGTCCCTGCTCTCCAATTCTTTTTGCTCTCTACATAAACCCTCTGATAGAGAGGTTTTTAAGAAACCAGGACATCAAACCAATTATTTTTAGAGGCTTTGAGCCCAAAATATTGGGTTACGCCGATGACATTGCTATTGTAACTACAAACCTGACCGATGCAATCAGGGAAGCCGTGGTTATAGCTCAAGAATATGGGCAGGCATCAAGTTACTCTTTAAATGAAGGTAAAACATTAGTAGTATGTACGGATAACATAATTTGTAACGATCCTCGTCATGTTGTTACATTTAATGATATGCTGCCTTATTGCATAGCTACATTTGATGTTACATCACTATACACCAATATACCACATGAGGATGGGCTTAAGGCGTTATCTGAAGCTCTTAGTAAAAGAACTGTGAAAAAACCATCAACAAATGTGCTTACCAACTTTGCTAGAGTTATCCTTAAATCCAACAATTTTACATTCAATGGTAAACACTATCTGCAGATACAAGGTACTTCCATGGGTACTCGGATGGCTCCATCCTATGCAAATACCTTCATGGGCAAACTAGAGAACAGTATACTTGCTACTTCTAGCATCAAACCACTGGTATGGCTACGATACATTGATGACATATTTATAATATGGAATGCAGGAAGTAGAACATTGGAACAATTTACAGCTCATATCAACAATATCCATCCTACCATCAAATTTACCAGCAGCAATACCAAACAGAAGCATCATCTCCCTTTTCTGGATGTGCTAGTCACCATTCATGAACACAAAATTACAACTGATCTGTACCACAAGCCTACAGATGCTAATTTGTATCTAAACTGGACTTCATGTCACCCTCATCACACTAAACTGAGCATCATCTACAGCCAAGCCCTCAGAATAAGACGCATCTGCAGCAATGAGGAAACCTGTAAAGACCATCTACAGGAGCTTGCTACATTATTTAGAAGGCGAGGCTATCCTCTGCATATCATACAGCAACAAATTGACAAGTCTTTGCAGTTACCCAGAGAAGCACTTATTTGGAATACCAACGCCAGAAACAAAAGTGACAGAACTCCATTTGTAGTTGACTATCATCCATCAGCTCCCAACTACAGAAATATAATACAAAAAACATTTCCCTTACTGTCCACTTGTGAAAAATTGCAAAAGGTTTTTCCAAAACCGCCAGTCATTGCTTACCGCAGAGCTCCAAATTTATGATCTCTTATTGTGAGAGCTGTACTGAAGCAAGCTGTAACAAATGCAGGGGTTCATTGCTGTGACTCTAAAAGGTGCATCATGTGTGAATACCTTTTACAAACATCATCAGTTACTAGTTATGTTACCAGAAGGACCTATACAATAAGGCAGCATCTTACATGTCGCTCAACATGCATTATTTATGTGATTCAGTGCCAACGGCAAAACTGTAAAAAACAATATGTAGGCCAAACAGTGAATGACCTCCGCACACGATTCAGGAACCACAAATCAGCAATCATTAATAAGAAAATTGACCAGCCTGTAGCCAATCATTTTAACCTTGTGGATCATTCACTATCGGATTTGAAGATTTTCCCCGTGGAACATGTCTCAAAGGAAGAACTACTGGACACCAGGGAAAACTTCTGGATGTACCGTTTAAAATCATTGCATCCAGATGGACTGAACATTACTGACAATACAACCTGATTACTGCATATCTCAAGAACTCTCAGGACTGCATTGATTCCACATTCCAAATGGAATCTTCACTCATGATGCTTTTTGAAAATTCAGCTGTGTCATCTGTGCAGCCACTGAGCTCACCATCTTGAAACTACCTGAGGAAGGCGGAAGCTGAAACGTTGTAGTGGAAATATATTTTTGTTCTTTGGTGAATCTATCTGTTTGAGTCACTTCTTTCTTGGATATTTTATTTCTTTGTGACTCATTGTATCCTTTGGGATCCAGATTTTTGCCCTGGCCTTCTTAAGTGGCAAGAGTCCAACTGCCAAAGAATTGGCGACCTCTTCGATGAAAATTGGATTATGGACTTCCCTCAACTCATGTCAGGCTTCGGAATCCCTAAAGAGGCTTACTGGCAATACCTAGCACTATGCCACTGGGTGACTCAAACACACGTATAACCCCACGCTAGCAGCCCCCTCACTAAATTCGAATTATGGGTCATAACCCGCACCTCAGGCAAACCCAAAAACAATGGTAAATCCCCATAGCAATGTAGATGGGAATCAGAGTTGGAGCGCAAATTCTCTCCCAAAGAATGGCAGGATATCATCCATAGAGTGAGAGCCTCCTCCTGTAGCACGGCTGGAAAATAAATATTTTTAAAAATAGCACATTATTGGACTGGCTACACAAGACCTGGGAGATAGTGGGCATGGAGAAGATCACAGCTGGCCTATCCTGCACTTTACCCAGATTTGATAAAATATAGGGCTCCAACATTGCCTTCCTTTCCACAGAGTTCTTGGAGCTTATGTGCCCACAATACCGCCGGGTGCTTCGGTTCCCTAACGCAAACCCACTCCCTGAAAACCACCCTCAGTAGAACAACCACCTCGGACAGAGGACCCCCCACTCCTCAGAGACAAAGAACACATCCAGACACCTTAATTCTTACTCTTTCTCCACTACTTATTCTACATCTCTTTATCTTTCAATGACGTTCAGTTTGTTATTGCTCCCCTTTGGCCAGTGGATGTAGGTGGCAGCTAATGTAAACTCTTACACTCCTAAAATCAATAAAAAGATTTAAACCATAAAAACCATCAAGTGAGGGCAAGTCTTGGGAGGATTCGGGAACTGGCGTCACTGCCCCATTGGAATCAGATGGGATCCAGGTAGGTGGCTTATGACAAAACGCATCTTGTCTCTTGTTTTTTTCAAGGTATTTCCTGTTCAAGCAACAATGTCATTAGTCTCCTTACCCTGCTGTTACTACGTGGGCCCATGGTATTGCAGATTTACCAGTTTTGTTTTGATATTGTAAATCTTTCAATGTGCCGGGCTTTGTGCCTGCTGAATAGGGTCTGGCAATGATCCGCCACCATCTTCCATTACCTGCGATGGCCAGAGCACTTGCTCCCCCACCACCTTGGGCATACATGCATTACCCCATACAGAGACAGGCAGCGGGGTAGGCAGCACTGTGCCTACTGTGCTTTCCACTCCATCGATTAAATACTAAGGCTTCTGTGTCTGAGATCCTTTCCCTGTTGGTCATTATCATGACTTCTACACAGGTTTTAGTAGTTTTTAGGAGACAGATGAGCAGAAGATGTTACATTTCACTGTAAGAAAACATTTAAACAGAGAGTTAACTTAATCATTAATCATTCTATGTAGAAGGAAGTGTTCCTGCGGGTGCTCGTACATCACTCTGAAGTCTTCAAATGGCAATAATGTTCCATACTCGTATAGGATCCCTATTGTGCTAGCACCGGCTGCTGCCCACTCTCTAAATACGCGCCAGTTCCCTCTGTGTGGGAGTTCAATAAGCCATTCCAGTGGGATATCCTGTGCATCGGGTTGTTTAGTTTTTGACCTCTGAAGGCTCTGAATTCAACACTTATGAAGCACTTGAAACTCATGGCTATCATCTGCCCTTGGGGTGGCTAGCCGCAGAACCATTTGAGGCAATAGACCGAGGTCTGGTTCATAGGTACCCAGATGTTCTGCTTACCAGATTCTACCAGCTACCCACTGTGTGAGCCAATGGAGCTGGTCTGCCAAATAGTAACTTTCAAAGTCTGGGAGCGATAGGCCACTGACTATCGTGGGTCTCTGCATCATGGATAGTGCCACTCTTCGTCTGTCAGACCCCAGATAAACCCTATTTTTAACGATTGGAGGTCTCGGAAGACACCTGCTGGAGTCCATATTGGGAGGACTACAAAGAAATACAACAATTGTGGCAATGCCACCATTTCAAAAGGAAAGCCCTGCCCATCACAGATAGGGGCAAGGAAGCCCAGAACTCCGAACTAGTCTTCATCCCACATATGGCCTTTCCAATATTGCCCTCCAGGCTATCTGATGAATCATGATAAATCCTTACCCTAGATATGGTAGACATCTGGACTCCCATACTACATCCTGCGATATGTCCGGTCTATCTCTGCCAGCAGTAGTCGGGAACCAGCAGGATTTCCTCCAGTTGACCCAGAGGCCTAAAACCCTCCCAAGGTGCTTGAGAAGCCCCCTTGCTCCCGCATGGTCTTCTCCCACAGTCCGGAGGAAAAGCAAAAGGTCGTCGGCATATAGTGCTATGTGGTGTTGGTCGCCCAATACCTCCAGGCCTCTGTATGGGTTTCCAGATCTAGCGTGACAAGCAAAAGGCTCCATGGCCAATGCAAAAAAGAGTGGTGACCCTACCCACTTGATAACTGTCTCAGATCATGCCTCCTGTCCTCACCCTAGCCAGCAATTCAGTTTATAGTAATCTAGTCCAATCCACAAACCCCTGTCCCAGTCCAAATCTCCTCATTACAAAATAGAGATAAGGCCATTCCAGGCTATCAAAGGCTTTTTCGATATCCACCGCAAAGATTGCAGCTTCCTCTTTCTCATATGTGTTTGCCCCCAACACACTTAGGAGTCTCCAAATATTAATGGGTGTATTGCGGCCAGGAATAAATTCTGCCTGGTCCCAGTGAACTAGGGCCGCCATGTGTGGGAGGAGTCGCATAGCCAGTATCATACTCAGGACCTTATAGTCTATGTTGAGCATTGACAACAGTCTATAGGTTGTTTTATCAACAGCTGATTTGCCTGGTTTTAGGAGAGGTATCACCAGGGCCTCCCATGTAGTTGCAGGGAGCCTACCCTCCTCTCTTGCCATTTTCTAGAGGTTCCCCAGCCTGGGGCCCAGCTCCTCTATGTCTACCGAGTAGAACCATATCAGCAGTCCGCTTGTGCCTTGGGTCTTGTTCCTGGCCATACCCTTAATGGCGTCGCTGACCTCTGATAGTTCAATGTCCCCTCCCAGTGCATCTGCCTCCTCAGCCGTTACAGTCTGGAAGCCGATCGGTCGCAAGAATGCATCAGTGTCTTCTTCCGTACAGGTCACCGTGCTCTGATATAACTCAGCATAGTAATTGTAAAATGCTCAGTTAATATCTTGCTGCCTACAGATTTCCGGTGTGTGTTCCTCCCTAAGTTCTAAAATTATCGAGGCTTTCTTAGCTGGGTTGGCAAGCCACGCCAGAAGGGCTCCGGTGCGATCTCTCTCTGCATGCGCTCTGACCACGGAGTTTCTGTAATCGAAGCATCTCAGTCTTTCAACCTCTTCAATCACTCTCTCTTTAGCTTCAAGTAGCTGCTCTTGTACCTCCCCATGTTCGGGCCTGCGTTGTTCTATTTCTCTTAGCCATTGTTCCGCAGCTAATGTCTCACTTAGTAGGGTCTCTCAAATCAACACAGCTTCAGATATACACGTGGCCCTAATCACTGCCTTAAAGGTATCCCATACTATCTGCGGACTCAAAACTGTACCCTTGTTCTCCTCAAAATATTGGGCTATGGAAGTCCTTATCTCAGCCTGAAAGACGAGTTCTTTGTGAGATTCTGGTTTCAGCTACCATGTAGTAATACATGGGTGGGGACTAGCCCATCTCAATCCCAACAGCAGGGGGCTGTGGTCGGAGATCATCCTGGCTAGATATTCACTGGTTATGACTAGTTTGTGTATGTCCGGAGGACAGAGTATGGCATCTAACCTTATGTGTAAATTGTGTAAGTGTGATAAAAATGAATAATCTCTTTCCCCTCGGTGAAGTACTTGCCATGAGTCAACAATGCCCCACTGGATTGCCATTCTCTCAAGGCCTTAGCCGATTGGAGAGTCCGTCAATGGTGGGTGAGCTCAATCTAGTTCTACATCTGCTACTCAGTTATAGTTACCCCCCAAAATTAGTGATCCTACAGGTATGGTGCTAATGCTCTAGAGAGGATTGCCAGAAATGAAGTTTGGTCTATGTTTGGTCCATATAGGTTCCCTATGGTGATATCACGTCTGTCTAGCTTTCCATACCCCACTACATAGCATCCCTCAGGGTCCACCATCTG
This sequence comes from Lissotriton helveticus, assembly GCF_964261635.1. Lineage (NCBI taxonomy): Eukaryota > Metazoa > Chordata > Amphibia > Caudata > Salamandridae > Lissotriton > Lissotriton helveticus. The sequence continues at coordinate 172,482,951 of NC_136061.1, forward strand.
CCCAGTGTATTGAAATGGTACTCCTGGTTAAATCCACTCTAATACCCCTCTAGCCTAGGCTGAGTAGTCTCTGTAATATGCTTGCCCACGCCCTCCAAGGTGGAGCGCGGCCCCCTTGTTGGCCTTTAAGTGTGTCTCCTGTAATAGGGCAATATGTACTCCCCTCTAAGCTAGAAAGGAACACACCTTATGTTGTTTAGACATAGTATTCATCCATCTGACATTCCAGGAGAGGATTTATATTCTACAGTGGGTGCCATGTGTTGACTAGTAAGATTCCCCACCTCTCACTGGGGGTTGTTGTTACTCTGTCTTCCCCCTCCCTCCAAGCCACATCTGTGTCCCACCCGGTACGCCGCAGTCCCCTTTGAAACCCCAACAACCAACAGAAATGCCAACTCCCACTCCCCTGGACAGGCATAAGAACAATCCCCATCCAAACAAGACGCCAACTGGAGTCCATATGCGGGAGTACCCGCAGAACTACAACCAAGGAGAGCTAAAGCTTCCAATCCCAGAGCAGAGCTCCCCGCCCCGGTTCTCCCCATCGCAGTTACCTTAATCAAGTCTCAATCCCTACTAGGTATAAGGAAGTAATAACCAGGAGGGGGCAGAAAACACTCATGCCCAACAGACAGTCTTCCCAAATATGCTCGGCAGTCACTAAATAATCTCGTCTGCCGATCTTGGAGTAATCTTAGGTAACTCAATGTCAGTATCTTCTGCAGATCTAGTATTCTTTGCAACCTCAGAGTTCTGGTCTCCTTGCTCGCTGATCGAAGAGCGTGGTCTCTTGTCTGTGTTGCTAATCTCAGTGACTGCTCTGAACACGTTACAGCGTTTGTGTCAGGCTTCTGCCAGTGATGGCACTCCTTTCTTGATGGACCATGAGCTTCGCTGGCGAGGTGTAGAACTTGTGAAACCAACATCCGATCCGGCATCCAGTCTTGATTCAATCCAATTCCGTGCATCTTGTGGGGTCAAGAAGAATTGAGTTCCAGAAGGCGTGATCACCCGTAGGCATGCCAGGAATATAATTGCATTAGAAACATTCATCTGGCAGAGGCGCCTCTTCACCTCCAGGAAGGTTGCACTTTGTTTCTGCACCTCTCTGGTGAATTCTGGAAGTATCATCATTCTACTATTATTTATCTGGAGGTCTGCTTGTGAATGACCTTGTGCTAGTATATGGTCGCAATCCCTATAGTGAAGGAGTCTGGCTACTATTGGATGCAGGGGCCCTGGAGAGACCCTCCCACACTACTTCCCTACGAATCCAGTCTTCCAGGTAGGATAACATAATGGTGCCCTCCACTCGTTCAGGAATGCCAAGAATTCATATCTTATTCCTGTGGGATCTGTTTTCACTGTCCTCTACCTGCATCTCCATTGTCTTGACCTTACTCTCCATGATTGTTAGAGTTTTCTGCTACGATGCCATTTTGTGCGGTATATCTGACAGTGTCTGACTAGTGGAGGTGACCCTCTTAACTAGGTGCCAGTGGTCATCTTTCAGGAGATTGAGCCCTGTACCTAAACTGTCCAACTAGGCCTCGAGCGCCTCTCGGGATGCGGTAATTGCCTGCGTAATGTGACAGAATGGCGGGTCACTCCCAGAATCAACCTGGGAAAGTGACTGAGTCTCCTCAGCATCGTCATTCTGAGTAGATACCAATAATCGATCAGTGCCCTCAGGACCACGTTTCCTGGAGGTTTTCCCCTTGTACGCTTGGCTGACGTCCACAGGACTCTACCTGTCGCCGTCTCTATCTGAATGGCTTGGCACCAGGAGCAGATCCTGCTCTCCGTACTCAGCACCAGTATCACCTCCTCTCAAATTCACGTAGTGGAAGCCTGTTATTTTGTAAGGACTGTCGTTCTCAATGTGAGCACTCACAATGCAGATCACACTCTTAATATTAGTTGTTGTAGAGAGTTACTCTACATGGAAGATCTCCGTGCCCCTCCAGCTCGATTGGTCGCTCAGGGCAATGACAGGGTATTCAGCTCGAGGTTCTTGGGTTCTCCCAAAACTTACTGCTGCACTTAGTCTTTCACAGGGCCTTTGTGATTCAAAAAAGGGGGGCCTGCTCATAACCCGGGCCGCTCGCTAATTCCCTGGAAATCTCCCACTTCCACTGTGGCTAGCAAGGGGCCGCCCTATCGTATGCCGAAGTACTATCACTCCGCTGCCTCCATCTGGGCCCCAACCCAGGCCCAACCCCGCCAGGCTGCCGCTCACCTTCAGCTCCAGGGTTCCGCAGGGGTGGGCCAGGCAGCTTCCTCTAATCAGCTTCAGACAGCTGTGTGGGGCCCTTGGTGCCATCCGAGGCTCCACGTGTCTTCCCTCTAGGCATCCTCTGCAGGTCTTCGTGCCACTCCGGATAATGTGACCATGACTTGGTTGGGCCCGCCCACCCCACATAATTGTGTGTGGCAGTACATGTGTTGAGCAGCAGTCTTCCTCCACTCGGGCCTTCGTAGTTCTGTCCTCTGCAGGCTGGCAGTTGTGATCCTCTGATCCGCACTCTGGTGTGTTGCTGTTTTCCCCCCCGGACCCAAGGTTCGCCGGTCTAGCTGCCTCACCTTCCGCCCCTCACCAAGGAAGCCACCATTGCTCCGGGTAGGGCTCGTCACCTTGCTTGAAACTGAGGACGCCACATTACGCCTCCACCTCAGGGGCCTCTGAGCTTCGGTAAAAATGTCAGGCCACTTTGGTAGGTGGTAGTTCTGCCTCTACTGTTCTCACTTCTTCCCAGGCCCTCTGGCAGGTGTGCCTCACAATGCTGGCAGCGGGGTCGCTTCTCCCACTCTGCGCCCCCTGATTCTTCACTAGGACACTCGACCCCTCGGCATCCCCCGGCGGGCCCAGCAGAAACCTCTAAAAAGGACCGGGGCTACACTTTACCGTTCTGGGCCCTTATTGCGGACACCACTCCTCACAGGCGGGTTAAAGTCCTCTGTGGTCTTCTACCTCCACGACCGGAATATAATTTTTTCGTATTAGTTTGGCCAGTGCAACTCCATTTCAGCAAATGCCCTGATGGTCATCTCGCCATTGGAGCTCACTTCAGCCTATGCCTCTTGTTCTTCCTCAGCGTGCCTGCCATCTTGTGCGCCACAGCATTGACCACTCTTCTCCCCACTCTAAGTTGCCCCGGGACCAGACTTGGGGCTCCACCGTACACCTCAGAGATAATCGGTGCCCTCCGACCCCTCCAAACAATTTGTGGGGTCTCAGATTTTCAGGATGTTAGTTGATGGAGGATCGCCGGCAGGAGCTGGGCAATCTGCGGCCTACTACATTGGCGTCTAGACACGCCCCCGTTAAGCTCCAAGATGTTGATTTGATAAGGCCAAAAAGATTTTGAAGTATTTCCTTTATTGAGTTTGTATCCAGCTAGTGCTATCTAAAAAATAACGTTATCATGAGGTACTTGGCAGTGTTTTTATTCTTTTTGACATGGTTCATTCTGTAAACTGACATAGAAGCTTCATCTGATCTGTACCTGCTGGCACTGCTTTTTAAAAGTAAGTATTTTATTAATTTAAGCTATTTGTATACGTCTGGCACACATCCAATTATTGCATAATATCCCACCAATACATGTACAAGTTTCTAAGAGTGCACACTATGTGATTCTTCTATTGCAATCGAACTGAACAAGCATTGCTGTTCCGTGTGCTGTCCAAAATCCATCCAACAAAGTCCCAATATGTCCACTTTTCATGCTGACATATGCCATACCATGCTAAGTACGAGACTCATAATGAAAAAAACAAAACATAGAAAAAGCCCCATGAACAGTGCCCGAGACAATGAAAGGATGGAATTGAGACCCTTCGCAAGTCCTCAATTCACCAGCCCTTACCTTCACGAGCAGCTAAAAATTTGTAACGGCAATTGTGGTGCCTGACCAAGCACTCCCTTGATGCCACCAAGCAGCAAGTCTTCTGTTTTTACTGCCCATTGACCGCTGCCTGAGGGCCTTCTTTCTTGTCTCTCTTTTGTTTGCCTGTTTCTGCTCCCTTCTGCCCATTCTGCTCCCATTTGCCTCTTTCTGATTGCCTCTGCCTGTTTGTGCTTGTCTTTGCCTACTATACTTGTATTGTGCCTGTTTTCTGTTTTTCTGGTATTGTGCCAATTTCTACGCTATTGTGCCGCTCTGCGTCATTTTTTCATCCCATTCTCTTTTACCGCCCGTTTCTGCCAACTCTCTGCTCCGGCTTGCCACCAGCCTCGTCCAACGACACCGGGTGCCCCTCCGTGCTCCCAGGACAAAGTTAATGGAGGCCACAGTGTGACCCCCCTGAGCAGGTCCCCAACCCAGCATCCCCTTGCTATCGCCGAGCAGCAGGTCTTCCGATTGTGCCTCCCGCTTACCCCTGCCAGGGGGGCTTCTGCCTTGTCTCTTAGTTTGCCCGTTTCTACTCTCCTTTGCCGTTTCCACTCCCTTCTGCCTGTTCTGCCCCCTTTGCCTCTTTCTGATTGCCTCTGCCTGTATCTGCTAACCTTTGCCTGCTTTTCTTGTATTATGCCTGTTTCTTGTATTGTGTTGGTTTCTATGCTATTGTGCCGTTCTGCTTCGATTTTAATTCCGTTCTCTTTTCCCGCTTTTTTCTGCCAACTCTCTGCACCCCCTGCCTGCCTCCCACCAGCTCTGCCCCCTGACACCTAGCGCCCATCCCTCCTCCTAGGACCTACTTAATGGAGGCTGCTGGGCGCCGTATGCAAACCTGTCTGTGCCTGGACTGCGCCCAGAGCCAGAAATTTTGGCTCTCCCACCTCCAGCAGATACACTGCCCCCGATCTCCTAACCCTGAACCCCGAACACCATCAAACCAACTGCTGTTGCACCTCTTCCTGATCCATGGGAGGACCTTTCTTCTGCCTACAATACTGCTTCTCCTGGCGGCACAAGCCCCACCCCAGAGACGACCTCCACCACGCAACACAGCACACCTGAACCGGAGCAACTAGATTGCCTCCTCCTCAACACACGCTCACTCGGCGAGCACGTCATCGTCCTCTACGAGACCTGGCTCACCCCAGCATCTGCTCCCAACATCACCTTAGTCATGCCCGACGGCTACAAGATAGCACAGCAGGACTGCACCAACAGACCCTGAGGTGGGATCACCATTATCCACAAGGAAAACATCCACTGCACCACTACTACAGATGATGCAACCCTGATCATGGAAACCCTCAACTTCAAATTCCAAACAGACAACAAATCCACCACGGCACCTTTGCTTACAGACCACCAGGACGGTGCTACTGCTTCTGCAGTGCAATCCCCAACTTCGTCACCGAGCTCGCCATAGACCCTAAGGACTACATCTTCCTCGGAAACCTCAACTTCCACCTCAATGTCCTCAACGACACCAACACTGACAACCCCCTCCAAAGTATGAACAACATCGGCCTCCAGCCCCAGACACACAACAGGACACACGCTTGACCCTATCTTCACTTCTAGCAACAGAGTCAAGTAGAGCCTTGCTACTGGGCTCATCTGGATTGATTACGCCTTTGTCCACTTCATCATCACCAGATCGCCCGCCCCCGAGCCGCTAAGCGTGCCGTGCCGCAGGTGGAGCAGCGTGCCAAAGAGCCAGTGGAACAATGCCCTCAACACCTTTCACTCTGACATTGCAGCTAACCTGGAAGTTTATCACATTGATCTCTGACTGTGCTGACATCGTCAACCCCATCAAGCCTAAGAGATCCACCAAACAGGTTAGATGATACACCAAGGAACTAAAAACCACCAAACACAACCACAAGCAATTAGAATGGTAGTGACATACCCTCAAGGAAATCGCAGACACAACCACTTTTAGGACAGCCCTAAACCACTACCACTGGTCACTAAAGGAAACTAAAAATAATACCCTTGCGGACTGCATCAAAGCTAGCTCCGGCAACAGTAAAGAAGTCTTCAACATCATGAGAGAGTTCTCCAACCCCAAAGCCGCCGATAACTCAATCACCCCCTTCCAGGAACTTTGTGACACACTGGAAGACTACTTCCACAACACGATCTCCACCATCTACAAAAAACTTCAAGCCCCAGACCACCCTTTCCGACTTCCCTGGCTACCTCGCCCTCCTCAATTAAGCCTGCTCTGATCACCGACTCACCACCTGGAACCCAGTCACCCACCAAGGATACCACAGCCATTATGAGGTACATCCACGTACAAAGCAAACACAAGGAGATGATGGACAGAGCACTGAAACTTTTCAGACACTCACCCCCAGTCACAGATCTGGGTTGAATCCATCATCATTCTTTAGCTCACTTCGCCACCCCAGCCCAAACCACATTATTAACCTCAGAAGCAACAAAATCAGCAGCAAGTTCACTTCTCCCTTCAATGTCTCCATCACCACGGTCATTTTCCCCGAGGGATGGAAACATGCAGAATTCAAACCTCTTCTCAAGAAACCATCAGCAGACCCCAGCAAACTAAAAAAACTGCCATCCCATCTCCCTTCTCTCCTTTCCAGCCAATGTCCTTGAAAAACCCATCAACCACCAACTCACGGAAAACCTGGCATATAACCTTTGTCTCAATACCTCCCAATCTGGATTCCAGGCCAGCGAAAGCACTGAAACCACCTTGATTGCTTTCACACATGACATCAGAACTCTCCTTGACCAAGGAGAAATGGCGAGTTGATCTTACTCTTGGCAGTGTTCGACACTGTATCCCACCACACCCTGATCAAATATCAGATATCATCAAATCAGAATCCTCAAGTGGATCACTTCCTTCCTCACTGGAAGAACCCAGAAAGTATGTCTACCACCGTTCACCTCGGAGGCCAAGGACATCATCTGCAGCATCTCCTAAGGCTCGTCCCTCGGCCCCACTCTATTCAACACCTACATTACCCCCCCAGGCCAACATCGTCAGAGCTCATGGACTTAACATCATGTCCTACGCAGACGACACCTAGCTCCCCCTCTCATTCTCAGACGACCCTCTTACCATGAGAATTAACTTCCGCAGATGTATGACGAGCATCACCAACTGAATGAAGAACAGTTGACTCAAACTCAACAAGGACAAAACGCAAGTGCTGATCTTTAGAACCAACACCTTCCCATGGAAACCTCCTGATGGCCCTCAGAACTAGGACCCTCACCCACAACGACCGACCATTCCTGAAATCTTGGCATTTTCCTGGACAACAAACACCATGAAAGGCCAGATCAATGCAGTCTCATCTGCCTGCTTTCTCACACATCACATGCTTTGGAAAATATTCAAACGGCTACCCGTCAACACCAAAGCACCGTCAGTCAGGCCCTAGTCACCAGCTGTCTGGACCAAGGCAATGTGCTCAATGCAGGAATCAACTATCACCTCATGAAGAGACTTCAAACCATACAGAACTCTTCAGCTAGACTCATCCTTGACCTTCCCAAATGCACACAGAAGACATGATAATGCTAGGTACTGATCCATGCCTGCAAGACCCTGCACAACCAAGGACCAGCCTACATCAACCACCGGCTCGTTTTCCACCAGCCCTCGGGACACCTTTACTCCTCTTCCCTCTTCCTCGCTCACACACCCTGCTTTCGTCGAAGCAACTGAGGAGAACACTCCTTTTCCTACCTTACAGAAAAATCCTGGAACAAGCCCTCCCTAACCTCCAGACGCCATCTCTCTTCTACACTTTCAGAAGGCCCTGTAGACCTGACTGTTCAACTATTCCCAACTGAAGCAGCTTGACCCTCAGCGCTATGATACCTTCATTGGTGATAAGCCACGCTTTATAAATCCGATTGAGGCCATTCAGTCACAAACTCAGTGTCGCCCAATTCCCTGTTATTCAGTGTCCTTGCTTGCTACAGAATGAATGGTGCGCCCTCAGTTATCGAGCGCAGGTAAAGAGTGCATGATCATCTCCCAGGCCTCAATAAGTTCTGTATTCCACTCCATAAGCCAGGTTCTCCAGAGGCCTTCCAACGTATCGCCAGCTTGCATCTCGTCAATAAGAGCAACAAGCTTGCAAATCTAGACAAGAATGTTTTGTTTTAGATCAGGAGAACCACCCCAATTAACAGGCCGCCAGTGTTTCCACTAAGGTCCTTTCTGTTGCCGCATTCATAAATTGCACTATTGTGTCCCAATATGCTTCCAATGAAGGACAACTCCAAATCATATGATAGAACTCAGCATCGAACTCCCCACATCTTGGGCAACCTGTCTGCACCCCCATGCAACATAAGGTTCACCCTCTTGGGTGTTATATATACCCTATGCAAGAAGCAGTATTGCAATAACCTATATCTTCTGTTACGTAACACCCTAGGATTTTGTCTCAGCACCATATCCCCACTCCCTGCAGTTGAGGATTATTGGCAGGGTCCAGCAGTACCCTCGCTAATATATCCCTAGAGGAGGGCTTCCGCATCCTCTCTATTTTGTGTGCTCCACCGATAATCTCGCAACAAACAGCAACTGCGTTGTCAGAAAATAAAACCCCAGATCCGGAACAGCCACCCCACCCTCAGCATTAGGCAGTGCAGTGATAACTTCACTAGACAGAGCTATTCTGCTTTGCTGGGGTCCCCATATAAGTGGAGCAGTAATGCATCATTATCCCTGAAAATCTTTCTGGCAACCTGTATCTGGAGGGCGCTGAAAAGTACAGCAGTCTCAGAAGGAAAACCCTGCTGGCACTACCTAATGTGTAAAAAAAATCAATAATAAATGCAGTGGGTAGAGTGCTCTCAAGCATACACTCATTTACAAACACATAGGGGCAGATTTACAAACCCCTTGTGACACTTTTGCGTCACTTTTAACATGGGAAAAGTAACGCAAAAGTGGCGCAAGGGGCTTGTAAATCTACCCCATAATGTCCACACGCAGACAGACACACTAACATAGCACCAAATGCTCATGATATAAACACAGGAGGTGGAGCAGCTAAAAATGAAACGTACCCAAAGTTATCCTCAGCGCACACTTTCCACTGCACTTCAGCCCCAAGTCCCAAATGTCAGCTCTAGCCAACAGTGTGACAGAAACGGGTCCTCAAACCTTTGCCTAATCAGAAGAAAGACTCAAAGCTTGTCCCTTATCCTTTATCCTTGCTTCTGATAGAGCATATGGTTGTATGAATGACGCCCATCTAACGTTCATTAGCTGTCATGCTGCTGTGCTGAGACTAATGCGTATATCACCTAATGTACTGTACAGCGACTACCTGTCACGTGCATTGTGCAATGAAATCAGTGTAGCCCTCTACTGCAGTCAACGTGACATTGCAGCTTTTCATGTACACAGTAGTCGAAGTGGAAAAAAAAATAGGGGAGCAGTGGGTGGAGAATCAGGGGGCGGGAATAACCAAAGATTGGATCAGTGGCAGAACTAGCAAGTAGCAAAACATACCATTATTAGTACGTTTAGCATTTCACTGACCAGTTACTGCTTATAACGTTATTTAATTCAAACAATGGATAAACATGTTTATTTGAGGTTTAATTCAGAAAAAAGCTAACACTCATAGGGAATACAGATTTATTTAAAGCGTGTGAAATATAATCAGGAACAACATATTACCTTAATGCTTTTACTCTCATTGTTCAGAAATCCATGAGTATATTTTGTCTCAAACATTGAGGACATGAGTACAGGGCTCTTCCTGTACACATGTGTTAAGCAGGGATCAGAAGAGAAAGGGACTCTTCAGGAGAATCTAGACTCACGGAAACCCACAAAGGCTCCTTCATATTCATGCCAGCCAGCTAGCTGCTCAATCATAATATAGCAAAAAGAACAACTGGTGGACAGAATGCAAAACAATGTCATACATTCACCCCAGTACAGAGATCTGGGCCTAAATCCATAGTTTTTTTGCCTCCCATGCCATTCCAGTTTGGACCCAGCCATATGCAAACAAGTCTTGATCCTGCGCCAAATGGGAGCAGTCCAGCCCGAACTGCCAGGCCATATGTATTCAAGCGTCCTTTCATTCGGGAAGTGAACACAAAGCAGTACCCACTGAACTATGCACATAAAATATTGCTCTTTGATATGCATGGTACACGTTCTTTCCTGCAGGCATATTAACCCTCTGAAGCTATCTTAGGTGAGTAAAACAGCCACTAGACAACATGCACCCATCTCTCTCCAACAGGTACATTGATCACCAAAGTTATCTTGGCACTTGTATTGTTGACCAAAACCTGCTGAATATACAAAGAACTTTGCAGTGTTTTTAAAACTCCTGCACTTGTACAAAACCAGCCCCCCCAAACTAAACTGGCCCCCTACCCTTCCAGTCGCCCTAGGAAACGCCTGATGCCTGGAACGGCCAGTCCGGCATAGTTAGCTTTTTCAATGCAAAACTGCAGATATGTTTGCTTATTAGATATAAACGTCATGGATCATTGTGTTTCCAGTTTAGGGTGCACAGGTACCCCGTTCAGTGTAGTCAGTTTGTTCAAATAAACTAGTTTGTTTGCCCTGCACCACAGCATCCTCTACACAGAGGATTTTACACTCTGTGTTCTGGAATCCACTGCTAATCAAGGGCCGATATTGCATGGACAACAATCTGCTCTGCTCTGTTGTGTCACTAGTTAATTCACAGTTGTCTGATGGCCCTTTCAGTGTTGCTTTGCATACATGTGGGCACTGCAGAGTAGGGTGGCCAACTGGCATGGGCGCACATTCATGATGGTGATTGTAAATGTTCAGGACCAGGAGTCAAAATTCACAACAAAAATTCAGGACAGGAGGTCAAAATTCCAGACAAAAATTAAGGGCAACAGGTATGCTTTGCAGACACATCAGTGGATGTCATGCAATAGTATAAATAAATAGGCAAGGAACAGAAGTACAATTCACTTCTCCTGCCCTGTCACTTTCTTCTGGCCGGTCACTTCTCCTACCCCATCACTGCTCCTTCCCTGTCATTTCCCCTGCCCCATCACTGCTCCTTCCCGTTCACTGCTCCTGCCCCGTCACTGCTCCTGCCCGTTCACTACTCCTACCTGTTCACTACTCCAGCCCTTTATCTGCTCCTGCCCGTTTTCTGCTCCTACCCATTCACCGCTCCTGCTCATGCCTAATCACTTCTCCTGCCCCATCACTTCTCCTGCCCCGTCACTTTTCCTGCCCTGTCACTACTCCTGCCCTTTCACTGCTCCTGCCCTTTCACTGCTCCTGTCCAGTCAGTACTCCTGCTCATGCACAATCAATGCTCCTGCCTCGTCAATTCTCCTGCCCCCTCCCTTCTCCTGTCCCGTCACTTCTCCTGGCCCGTCACTTTTCCTGCCCCATTCACTGCTCCTGTCTGTTCACCGCTCCTGCCCGGTTACCACTCCTGCTCATGCCTAATCACCGCTCCTGCCCCATCACTTCTCCTGCTTAGTCACTTCTCCTGCCCCGTCACCTCTCCTGCCCGTCCCGTCACCTGTCCATCATGTCACCTGCCTGTCACTTTTCCTGCCCTGTCGCTTTTAATGCCCTGTCGCTTTTCCTGCCCTGTCGCTTTTCCTGCCCTGTCGCCTCCCCTGCCCCATCACCACTCCTGCCCCGTTCACCGCTCCTGCCCCGTTCACTGCTCCTGCCCTGTTCACTGCTCCTGTACTTTCACTGCTCCCGCCCAGTTACCGCTCCTGCCTAATCATCTCTCCTGCCCCATAAACTCTCCGGTCCCGTCATCTCTCCTGACCCGTCACCTCTCCTGTCCCGTCACCTCTCCTGCCCCGTCACCTCTCCTGCCCGGTCACTTCTCCTGCCCCATCATTCCACCTGCCCCGTCATCACTCTCGCCTGGTCACCCCTCCCACCTGGTCTCCCCTCCCGCCTGGTCACCACTCCCACCCGGTCATCACTCCTGCCCGGTCACCACTCCTGCCCACTCACCTCTCCTTTCCTGTTGCCTCTCCTGCCCTGTCACTGCTCCTGCCCCGTCACTGCTCCTGCCCCATTACTGCTCCTGCCCCGTCACTTTTCCTCCTCAGTCACTGCTCCTGCCCCGTTCACTGCTCCTGCCCCGTTCACTGCTCCTGCCCCGATCACCGCTCCTGCCCTATCACCGCTCCTGCCCGATCACTTCTCCTGTCCCATCACTTCTCCTGCCCCGTTCACTGCCCCTATCCGTTCACTGCTCGTGCCCGGTCACCGCTCCGGCTCATGCCTAATCACCGGTCCAGTCCCATCACTCCTCCTGCCCCGTCACCTCTCCTTTCCTGTCGCCTCTCCTGACCCGTCGCTTCTCCTGCCCCGTCGCTTCTCCTGACCCGTCGCTTCTCCTGCCCCGTTGCTTCTCCTGCCCCGTTCACCGCTCCTACCCCGTTCACCGCTCCTGCCCCGTTCACCACTTCTGCCCCTTTCACTGCTCCTGCCCCGCTCACTGCTCCCGCCTGGTTACCACTCCTGCCTAATCACCTCTCCTGCCCGTCGCCTCTCCTGTCCCGTCACTCCTCCTGCCCCGTCACCTCTCCTTTCCTGTCGCCTCTCCTGTCCCGTCACTGCTCCTGTCCTATCACTGCTCCTGACCCGTCACCTCTCCTGCTCTGTCACCTCTCCTACGCTGTCACTTCTCCTGCCCCCTCACTTCTCTTGCCCCGTCACTTCTCCTGCCCCGTCACCTCTCCTGCCCTGTCACTTCTCCTGCCAGTCACTTCTCCTGCCCCATCACTTCTCCTGCCCCGTCACTTCTCCTGCCCCGTCACTTCTCCTACGCTGTCACTTCTCCTACGCTGTCACTTCTCCGGCGCTGTCACTTCTCCTACGCTGTCACTTCTCCTGCCCTGACACTTCTCCTGCCCTGTCACTTCTCCTGCCCGTTACTTCTTCTGCCCCATTACCTCTCCTTTCCCGTCGCCTCTTCTGTCCCGTCACTGCTCCTGCTCTGTTCACTCTGTGTATATGTAGCAATCAAGCCCACGCTGATTGTGATATTTCATGAGAATTTATTCAGGTTGGTTACAGCATAGAAGTACAGGAGTAATTAGCCCCACCAGGAGCAGCCAGCAAGGCGATCAGCCCTTCTCCAACTGTCTGCTTCATACACCAACATTCTAAGTGACATCAACTGTAGAGTGTTCTACAGATGGAGGAGTGGAAAGCATGTAAAACATAATAACCAGGATATTATATATCCTCCGTTCTTCCAAAGGAAAACAAAAGAGAAGAAAATATATTCAGGTGTATAAGCTAGCACACCGAAATAGAGAGGAGAGTACAAGAGAAAAACAAAGCAAAAGTAGAGACAAAAAAAGCAACAAAAGATTTTAAAAGGAACAGATAGACATATCCTCCTTTCTGATAAATGTCAGAAAGAAATAAAGCGAAGAAAAAGAAATAAGAAATAAGAAACCATCAATGATTACTCTCTGCACACCAACTGGCCAGGAAAATGCACGAGAGAGCAAAACAAATCGGGAGAAAAATAGATGACAGAGAAGAAGAGAAATACAATATAAAACTCCTTCTCCATACAATTATAAACATTAGATTTTAAAATAAATAGAAAAGTACTGGGTTACAGTGTAATGAAAGATAATATAAACAGAATAGAGAAACGCCCAGTCTGAAATGGATCACTGCAGTATAGTTAAAAGGTAAAAACCCAAACTATACACCCAAAAGGGTCAAAATATGTATGTGCAGAGGTAAAAACACGATAACATAAAACTGTTGTGCACTGTAGAAATAAAACATACAACCCACACTAGACACCTTAATTAAGGTAACAACGTGCACTATAGTGAAAGAATAAATATACAATGACATGCGTAATGTCATGTCCGTGTGAGGCCGTACCTCGACCAGAGGTACAATGTAATGCATGGGACTAATACCCACTAAAACAACATGGGACTTGTACCCATAGAAACGATGTAGATGGGACTGACACACACTACAGAAACATGTGTTCTACAGATGGAGGAGTGGAAAGCATGGAAAACATAATAACCAGGATATTACAGTATAACATTGACACATTACACAAGGGGCAAGCTCCCCACAGAACTCTGTTTGGGGAAAGCTCCTCTGTAATCACTAACTCTGATCTCACTGGCACCATATGCTAAACGCAGAGATGGCGGGCGTAATCGGCCTCAATCGGAATGACAGTGGGCCGGCCCACAGTCTGTGAGAGCTCAGGGAGGGGCTGCTGCAGCCTCTGGAGTTCAACAGAGAAGTGCGAGCAGCCCCTGGAAGCAGAATGAAAAAGTTATAGTTTTTAAGTAGGTCTATTCTTGCCGTCCCAAGACGATTTTTTTAAAGAAAGAAGTAGGGGAACGGGCTGAAAGAATTTTTGTAAGTAGGGGCTCGCCGTGCTCTTCCGATCCCGCCCACTTCTACCACTATACAGAAATGATAATTTAGAAGCTCTAACATGTCAAGGAGTTAGGTGCAGAGTGAGGTAGGATATTTTGGTGGGTTAACACCCTTACGACCCTTATAGATGAGCTGCCACTGCTGCCGTGGGAGTGAGCATAATTTGATCGACATCTGAGCAGCCACATGGTAAAAGGATGTTGATTGAGAGCCCCCATATGTAATAATCCTTATTTGTAAAGCGCAAAAATATCACCCTCAATGTTTCAAGGCGCTGGGGGCCGTTGGGGAGATTAAGTGAGCTATTGTCCAGAGTCACATGATGCTGAGCTGAGCGGCCGCCGGCCATCGAACCACAGTCTCCACGCTCCGGAGCCAGCCGCTCTGGCCGCTGCACCACACCTCTCTCTCCCATATGTATGTATTTTTCCTGATATTTTTGGGAAAACACAAGGCAGGCAAAACAGCTAATGCTGCCATTAGGCCACAACTAAAAAAAGAGTGGCCTGCAAAGAATCCTGTCACTCAAGAGGGTCTGCATCCCACCACCGGAGCTCCTGAAGGAGACCTGTGAAGATAGCCTTTTTAATTGCCTGTGAGGAGGGCAACACCATCTTCTAATTTTAGCCTTAGCAATTGGCCGTGTCTATGGTGTACTGGCCAAAACTCATCTTAAAGTCGAATGATGGCTCACCATCAATAGCAAAGCTGTATACATATTAGGGCTTTTAACAGTGATGCCCACTGAATGCCCTAAATGCAGAACATGATCCAAAAGATGGTGCTTCAGATTGAATTAAAAAAAGTGTAATAAATATATTTTAAAAATTCTGGCAAATTAAGTGGAATTGTGATATTTGACTGTTTAATCTCTTTCACAAACCCTTTTTAAACGGATAAAGATGAAGGAGGAGAGGACAATGTAGCACCATAGAATACCGTTATGTAGATATGAAAAGAGAATCTGTGCCTTTAGGGGCTCATAGTCCACCAGTATCCCATCATGCCCAGCAGGCGGCAGTTGCCTCAGTTCTTTTTTTACCGGGACAGTGGCAGTATTTGGTAGGAAAATTTTCCAATAATCGTCTCTGTTACTTCCACCGGGGAGGGGGGGTTGCTTATGACTTCAATGGACATTCCCCCCGAGAGAAAACTAGGATTACGGGTAAGGAAGCATTCCTTCTCCCTCAGGGGATCTCCATTGATAGTCATAAGCACTGAATAGAGTAGTAAGTCCATCCCCGCAAACTGCGGTGGACAGGAAACAGAGTGCAACTTCAGACCAGATTAAGCAAATACATTTTTCAGGGAGGCCTGTCCTACTTGAGCATCTGTTCAAGCATCTGAGTCCAAACAATAGTGTTTTGTAAAATTGTGAACAGATATCCATGTAGCTGCTTTACATATTTCAGCGATTAGAATATTCCTTATTAAAGCAGCTGTAGCCGCTTTCCCTCTAGTAGAATGAACTTTAGGTTGGGGCGTGGGCCTGACGGCGATGGAGTGAGCAGCATTGCTCGAGAGCTTCGATCAGCCGGCAGCCATCTAGCTCCATCCTGCCCCCCCTCGGATGACACCTTGGCCCTGAGGGAGGCCCTTGCTGGGCTCTGATCTCGGAGCCTCACCAGAGCCGAGATACAACAGAGCTGAAGGGCGTAGAGCCCTATAGATTTGGACCATCCGCCATAGCCGCAAGTGTACTAAGATGGCAGCAGCTCCTTGAACGGCCCGGAGCTGGGCTATGAGGCGAATCCTTGGGATTGGCGGTGCTGCTGGGTGTACCGAGGGAAGACCTAGCCTGTTCCTGACCTGGCTCGAGGAGGATTGCGAGGACACTCCCGGAGGCGAGCAGCAGTAGGGGGCAGCAAGCCCTTTGGTGTCCAAGGCCTGCCGAGGACCCAGGGGCAGCCTCTGACACCAGGTGAGGCTGATAGCGCTGGAGGATTGCCTTGATCCCAGGGCTGCAGAACGGCGGGGGAGAAGTTGCAAGCGGCCGTCTGCAATGGAGAAAGGTGTATGCGTTGAAGCGGAGCTAGAGCAGAGCACCCACGGCTCGGGGATGAGCGGCCTTGTGAGTGTGGATTTGCAGCTTGGAAAAGCCGAAACACCGGGTACGGTGTATTTTACATTAGGCTGGCATGTTAACTCTAGACTACGTTAATTACTCAGTGAAAACACAAATACTAATACAGTATTGTTTTCTTATTAATATTCTTATATATTTTTTGGAGATTTAAAAAAAAAAATCATGAATAGATAAAGATAAATATATTTACAATCTTAATACTAAATTATGAACCACATGTATTCTCTTCCTTTGACAGTTGGTACCTTTCATATGCTACCATGAATCTATGTTTCAAGTAGCGAGATTGACATTATTTCAATTCATTTGTACACACATAATTTTTTTCTCTTTTTTCAACTTTAGTCAAAAGAAGTCTATATTAAAACCCATAAATTACGTAAAACTTTATGCACAGAGACTGGCGGCTTGTTGATTTGCAGCCTGAGAAGGTGAGGCCTACGACTGTTGCCTGAGTGGAGTGGCCGGCAGCCGCAGATATCCTGGCCCATTAGAGGCTGCCGGGCACTGGCGGGGAGCTGATAAACTGGACTTGACTCACTAAAAATACGCTGGTATTGATGAGGTGCAGCAGAGAGGCGCTCTTGACCACGCGGAGCCAGGCCGACGGAGGCTGGTCGACTGGAGGGCTGGGGTGGATCCAGAGTCAGTCATTGATCCCTAGTTAAACCTTTGGAGCTTTGCGACTGCCTTGTTACTGATGCCCTTGAGGAGTCGCTTATCCTAGGCTGGGTGACATGCAACCCTAAGGGCATGAGAGAGGCGACCAGAAGGAGTAAAACCTATGCCTACCGCTAGCAGAGGGCAACTAGTGCATGTGGCGGCTCCCCAAAGGGCGACAGATGTCCAGACCTTGAGGACACGTAGCAGGAGCACAATAGACGAAGTCACCCTGCAACAGCGATGGAGAAAAGGGCCAAGAAGCGTGAACGAGATAGAGCCCTAGCAGAGAGTTCGCAAAAGGAGAGTGAGAGTCCTGACTCAGCCCTCCAAATACCCGGAACTACAAAACATCCTACAAGCAATAACTGCCTCCAGTGAGCGGCATAGGTTCGGACCTGGGCATTCTGAGGGATGATCACAGAAGTCTGACTGAGAGAGTCTCAGCGAATGAGAGCCAGCGGTCAGAATCCACCCCTGCTCTTGGAAGAATGAAAAGTCAACTCACTGGGCTGGAGACAAAAGTGAAACACTAGAGCTCCGAGTGGAAGATTCAGAAAAACGATCCCGCAGCAGCAATATCAGAGTGGTAGGCCTGCCAGAAAAGGTGGACGGGGCCAATATGGTGAACTACCTTGAGAACTGGTTGTACACAGAGGTGGCACCGAAGGGACTGTCGGCCTTCTATACTCTTGAGATAGCCCACAGGGTGCTAGCGAGGCCGCCCCTGCCTGGGTCCACCAACGCTCTCTGGTGGCGAGGCTCTTACACTATAAGGATAGGGACCATATAATGGAACAAGTGAGTAGACCTCCAAGTGAACAATGTGGTGGTGCGCATATTTCCAGATTTTGTTTCGAGAGGTGCAGAAGCAGCAGGGTTCCTTTCAGAGTGTAAAACAGAAGCTCCATCAACTTGACTACAAGTATACAATGTACTAGGCCAGACTGCGAGTAGCCACCCCGGGAAGAGCAGAGTTCATTCGCTCCCCGCAGGAGTCCTGGGACTGCCTGGAGCATCATCGGGTCGAGGTCCCACCCAGGGAGCTTGGCCGGCGGAAAAAGCGCAGTGGCAGATCCCTCATGAGAGTAGCCAAAAGAGATGCATTGGCCCCATGCAGGAAGAGGTATAATTGGAGCGACAGAGCTCAATGAAGGTGGTTGCACTGATAAGCCTAAAAGAAGTGGAACATACCACTCCAGAGAGCAGTGGTTCAGTGCTGGAATCAGACTCAGAACATGGCTCGAGTAGGTCTGAGACTCTGCGAATTGAACTGTCGAAGGTGACACCGAGAACAGTTGATGATATCATCTGAGAGACCTGGTGGACTGGTAAAAGGGGAGGGGCCTAAGGGACACTGCAATTACGCTATCCTGGAAAAGAGGTACTGCGCTCACTGAGGGGGAGAACCTGTTGTATCAGGTGTTTCCTCTGAGCTGGATGGTTGTCCTGCTGGCTGGAGGAGTTGGGAGGCCACTTCCTCTGGCTGGACGTTCCATGGGTGGACTTCTTGCGGACTTAAATTAATGGTTTGGGAGGCGACCACCTACTTGTCATGGGAGCGGACGTTGGGGAATTTGTTTTTTGGTTCACAGGTTGGGGAGTTCTGAGTCACGTCGCTTCATGTCTTTTTCGGGATAACTGGGGTTGCACTGCAGACTGGGGATGGGGGTCTGGTGAGGGGGACGTGTGCAAGTCTTACAATCTGACAACAGATGGCAGGCACACTAACGTATAAATGTCTATCATAGAACATAAGGGGAATGCACACCATGCCAAAGAGATATAAAGTAATCTCCTACCTTAAGAGAAGTGGAGTACAAGTAGCCCTACTCCAGGAAACACACCTCACGGTGAAGGAGGGACAGGCGCTACAGAGATTCTGGCGAGGCCAGGCGTTCTACACTACATACTCCTGGTACGCTAGAGGGGAGTTGGTTTGGATAAGGGCGGGCATCCTCTTCCAGCTCACGGACACTTTAGTAGTCCTTGAAGGTCCATACGTAGTGGTGCGAGGATGAGTAGAAGGATGTGCACTGAATATAGTGGGTGTATACACCCCTAACACTGATCAGGCCTACTTCTTTGCTCACCTGAACCACTACTTGGTAACATACCTGACTTTCCCTACACTTATCTGGTAGATTTTAACATTGTGACTGACATGCAACTGGACAGGTCCCACCCTCCATTGCGAGACTCTCAGACAATGCGCACAGCCCTGGCATTTAGCGACTGGCGAGGCTGGTGGACAGCTCTTCCTTTGGGTGAGGGAGTTGGTATTGCTGGAAAAGTCTTTGTTGTTGTTGCTGGTGGTGACCTTACAACATTTGAGGGGTTTGAACCCTCTGTGGATAAAAACATCGTTCATAAGTGTGTCTGTGTCACTGGGGGCTGACAGACTCCTGTAGAACCCTGCACCCCCGTGACCAAGCTAACTCCTACTTCTCACCTATGCATGAAGTACAAGTCCGATTAGATACATTTTTATCTACTGCAGAAATACAAAATCCTTTGCAAACAGTTGAATACCTGTCCTGAACAATATCGGACCACAACCCGATACTTCTTGGACTAAAGTGGACACACCCTAAGTCCACAATCCCTACCTGGAGCCTCTGCTCTAACACATTAGAGGACCAGGTATTTAGAGAGGTGATCCGGGAGAGGATAACCCAATACGTTAATGACAACGAGGGAACGGTCTCTTCTCTACTGGCAGAGTGGGATGCCTTCAAGATGGTCTTAAGGGGTCAATGTATAGCGGAGGCTACGGAATCAGACACACGCTCCTGACTGAGTTGTTGACTGCATAGAGAGCTTGAGCAGAGGCGGCCAGGGCACCCAGAACTCCAGTCAGTATTATAGGATGCTAGGGAAGAAGTAGCAAAGCAATCCAGAAGGCATAGATGCTTTGATTATAGACAATATTTGGACCGCACGCATGCTGAGAGGGACAAGTCTGGATCCCTATTGGAGTGGCTGACAAACCCTACCAACAGAGGCTCCCCTGTAGTCAAGATGGATGATGACGAGGGCAACAGGCAAAACACACAGGAGGGGATCAATGGCATCTTTGCCCAATACTATGCTGGGTTGTACCGTGGTGCCACTTCATATGATGGCACTGCAATCCGGGACGACCTAGAAGGGTTGCAATCGCCGCAACTAGAACCAGAAGTGGCAGAGATTATGGTTGTGGACATCACCCCCCAGGAAGTGAGGGCGGTCATCAAACACATGGCACACAACAAAACCCCAGGAACGGATGGCTTGCTGGACGAATTTTACTCGGCCGATTTGGGGGAACTAGTACCCCAGCTGTCTTGCTGTATGCTTCAGCCCTGGAGATGGGGACATAACATATAGCACCAAGGAAGCACATATTATCCTGGTGTTGAAACCGGGGAATCTGATGCACGATCGCATGCCCATGGGCCACTGTCCGTGCTGAACATGGACTATAAAATATTGAGTAAGATCTTAGTGGCCAGACTGCTACCACGCCTACCAAAGTTGATCCATCCCAACCAGGCTGGCTTCATTCCAGGACGGAACACAGCCACTAACATAAGGTGACTCCTGGCCATCTTTGGCACGGATGATTACGATAGAGCCGCATCAGCTGCATTTGCAGTAGACACAGAGAAGGCTTTTGATGGTGAGGCATGATCAATCAGCCAAGATGGCAGATGCAATCTAGGAGAGCTCTGCTGCAGGCACGTTATTCATAGTTTCCCCTGACTAAGAGAGGCAATCCGTCCAAAACTCAAGGGTGGAACTAAACTATGACATTGGCTCTACCAACGGTATAAACTGGAAGCACCGGAAACAACGTGAGCCGGCATACATCGTGGAAAATTTGGAGGCCTGCCACGTGTAAGGAGTGAACCTGTGGCACATGTGAGGTACTCACTGACATTCGGCTGAGACAGGGTGGCAACTCGGAAGCGACAAGCGGGAGCAGCCAGAGACCCCGACCGTGAAAGACCAAACATTGCACTCAGCGGAGGGCTGGCTAGCCCACAGTCAGAGGTGCGGCTCGGAGTGCAGTGGAGCTGTGCCTGCTGCCTTGCCCCTGGCCGACCTGATCCAGAGGCCACGATATCTGCGCAGAGCCCGAAGATCGGGCTGACCCTGTCGGGCTCCTGGGCCCGAAAGGCGACGGAGCATCGCCCTCCCTCCTGTCCCATTGATACACCAGACCAGAGGCTAAAAAAAAAGTGGCCTGGCCTAGCTGAAGTAGCGGCAGCTGGTGCCTAACACTGCACCAGAGGGTGGGGATTGATTCTGGTGGAGCGGAGTGGGTCAAGCGCCGGGATGGTTAGGACGCAACGGGATATAGGAGATAACGGCTTCTCCTTAGGTCGGAACTTATCAGGGTCCTGCTTATCATTTTTATGAAGTTTAATCAAGTTCACCATACATATTTTTAAGGTGGACTCTGATACATTTGAGTGCCAGTGAATAAACGCGCCACTCTCACCTTTCTTACAATTAGGTGGTGAGGCTATTAGGAAAATTGCGGTTATTATTGTGGCAGTGCTATGAGAACATTTTCAACTGCCCAATGGATGCATTACTTGGTCAAGAATCAGTTCGTCATTTGCCCTGTCAAAGTCTAAGGGAAGACGATACACGTGTTGGCAGTTTTTGTTTTTGGATTTATCATCTGAGGAAAATAAAAGAATCACGTCTTTGAAGAAATCCAGTGATGTGGACTTTGCTTTCTGAGTAGAACCTGGGAACTTGGATAATTTACTATTGTCAAATAACCAGAGCATGAATATTGGCTTGAAAAAAATAAGGCCACTACATTGGCCTACAAATAATTTTTTTATTGTCTTGACAAATATGAGGTTGTGCTGAGTATTTCTTTCTAATTTTTGTAACCGCGCCGGACCTTGTTCCCTGGATGGCCTGTCTGGACTGCCGTGAGGAGGGGTGCCATTCAACCATCTCTCGGCCTGCTCACAGTGGTGGCGAAGCATCCGCATCACCTCCTGCCTCATCATCGGGCCCAGTGTGCACCTCGGCGACCCACAGGCAATGGGGGAGAGACACCTACTGAAGCAGCAGTTGGGCACAGATGGGCTCAGGAAGTGAGGAGAGGGTAGGGAGCCTGCTGAGGTTGGAGGCGGCTGGGAGGGGTCCGAGGGCTGGATTGGGCCCAGACTTGGAGTTTGTGGGGCTAAAAAACATAGGCAGCGGTACGTAGGCAATCGGAGAGGAAGCATCAATACATGTGCAGGCATCACTAGCGTAGCCCTCACAGGAACTGGTCTACGCTAGGGGAAGTGAAGCTAATGAGGTTCCACAGGCCTGAGAAGCGCTATCACCCTGTATTAGGACTCTGCCACTGGTGCCTTACTCTGGAAGAATCCACCTTGACATTGCACTGCACGAGGCACTGCAGAAAGCCTGGGACACCGACCAGACATTAAGGGAACAGTGGCACACAGAGGAAGGGGGTAAAAGCCTTAACCTCAGGCCCTGATACTTGGGGTACTTCCGAAACCTAGCACAGTATCTAATAGCTACAATTCCGGGTACAAGCCAGCCATTTCCGGGAGACAGGAGGACCTCACTGGAGCTACACATTAGCTCAGTTGACATTGCCCCTTCACCTATAGCAAGGCTGCTGTTCACAAATCTAAGCAATATAGACACAACTGCGATACACACTACACTAATGCCTACAGACTAGCAGCTTGCCATGGGTTGCTTAAGGTCCACCACATCACAAACAACATCTTGTTCAGGTGTGGATGGACTATCCCACACTGAAATCTATACCGTCCCTGCACCTAACACTAGCTACTAAAATGGACACTGTTAGACCTGGCATCATTGACATGGGTTTTCTCCTGTATTTTTTGCCTTTGCCTCCTGTGTTTTTGCTGTGTGTTGGACTTCGCTTTGCTGGTCTAGATGCTTTGGGCACTTTGCCACTGCTGTTCAGTGCCAAAGTGCAAGTGCTCCCTTTGTAAATTGTCGTTATGAATTAGTGTTTCCATGATTGGATGATTTGATTTCCTAGTCAGTCCCTAGTACAGTGCACCGTATGTGCCCAGGATCTGTAAATCAAATGCTGCTAGTGAGCTGCAGCACTGATTGTGCCACCCGCATAAGCAACCTGTAAATGTAACTCTGGCCTGCCATTGCAGAGCCTGTGTGCAGTTTAGTACTGCCATGTCGACTTGGCAAGGGCACCCTCATGCCAGGCCCTAACCTTCCTTTTCTTCATGTTAGTCACCCCTAAGGTAGGTCCAAGGTACCCCTTTGGGCAGGGTGCAGTGTATGTGAAAGGTAGGACATGCCCTTGTGTGTGTGGCATGTCCTGATAGTGAATTACTGCCAATTTAGTTTTTTACTATTGCAAGGCTACCTGTTCCCATAGGATAGAATGGGGAGTTTACTTATAACATCTTATAAACATAACTACCCTTGGGAACAAGGTAGGAAAATAAAGTTTGATACGCCTGAACTCAGAATGTTAAAATGCATCTTTTAGTGAGGGTGAGTTTTACATTTTGTGTTTGAAAATACCACTTTTAGAAAGTGGGTATTTTCTTGCTTAGCCATCCAGTGTGCCTCTGCTAGGTTTGTGTATTGCATATCTTGTTTTTGGATGACAGGGCCTGGGGAGGAGCAATGGCTCCAGAGAGAGAGCCTGCTGAGTCAGGGCTGGACTGAATAGCCCTGAGCTGCATTTAGAGAGGGGAGAAGATTTCTTTTCTCCTGAATGGGCCTGGTCTACCTTCTACAATGCTGTCTTCACCTCCTGCCAGGAAGCTGCACCAGAGACAGAACCGGTTTAGACCAAGCACAGGGTTTCTCTGCCACCAGAGAACAAAGGATTGTGCAGTATACATATTGGGGCCCGGTGGGAGGGCCGCATGCTTTCCCTGGTGTCTGTATATGTTCCTCCTGGCTTGCAGTCTACTACCTTTGCTGACCTGGGACGGGTTCTACTCGATCTCCCCGGGGGGTTTCTGATTCTGAGTGGTG
Organism: Lissotriton helveticus; assembly: GCF_964261635.1. Classification (NCBI taxonomy): domain Eukaryota; kingdom Metazoa; phylum Chordata; class Amphibia; order Caudata; family Salamandridae; genus Lissotriton; species Lissotriton helveticus. Next base: position 172,507,039 of record NC_136061.1, read on the forward strand.
ATTTTAATGCAGTGGTATCTGATGTGTTGGATAGGCGCCCGCCTAGGGATCTCAGGGGAGGTCATGGCTGGCTGCCTGACTTCATTAACACAATGGGCCTGGTGGACTGCTGGAGGTTGCTTCACACCACTCAACAGCAGTATACTTTTCATTCTGGCGCCTATGGTAGTCTCTCCAGGATAGACTATGTGTTACTGCCGGCAGCACACGCATCCTATGTTGCGGAGGTCAGACATATGGCTCGGGGTATCTTCGATAACTCCCCGCTTTGGTTTCGGTTTGAACTGGCACCGGGTTCTGAGGGAAGGATAGCCCCTATTAACCCTTGGTATCTTCGTAATCCCAAGACTCGCAGTGCACTAGTTAAGGCATTGGAACACTATTTCCGGGAGAATGAGGGTTCGGTCTCTTCCTCTATATCGCTGTGGGAGTCTTTCAAGACAGTAATTAGGGGTCAAGCTCTCTCTTTAATTGCTGGTGTTAAAACACAGAAAGAAGAGGAAGTGGTGAGGATAGAGACGGAGATAGCTGATTTGGAATTGGAATTGGAGCGAGAGGTTACCTGCTCTAGATTGCATGTCCTGCACCTGAAGCAGCTGGACTATAGAACATTGGTAACGGATGGTGCGAAGGCCCCTAGTCGGGAACAACAGGGGCGTCTCTATGACGATGGGGACAAGGCTGGCAAATTAATTGCATGGCTGGACAGAAAAGACAGGGCTAGTCGTGTGGTACCAGAAATAGAGATAGAGGGTGGGGCTCTGGTCACCGACCCGCAAGAGATAGTGGCATGCTTCGCTGATCATTTTTGCTCTGTGTACTCTTCCGTTTTGGATATACCGGAGGAGGACTCATGCTTGTTGTTGCGAGATATTGCGCTCCCGTGCCTGTCTGAGGCAGACCGAGACCTTATGGAAGGTAAGATCACTGCAGATGAGGTAGCGTTAGCAATGCGCTCCCTGCACTCTGGTAAGGCGATGGGTCCCAACGGTCTCCCGATTGAGCTTTACAAGCTTTGCCCGGATAGGATTGCTCCGTATTTGAGAGGCATGTTCCTGGAGTCTCCTACCCCGTGATCTGAGATTGGCATCGATCGTAGTAATCCATAAGGAAGGAAAACCGAGATATAGGTGTGCTTCGTATCGGCCGATTTCATTGTTAAATTCTGAACCTAAGATTCTTGCTAAGTTGTTGGCTAATAGACTGATAAAGGTTATTAGCAATCTGGTTCACCCGGATCAATCTGGCTTTATCCTGCACAGAAATGCAGCGCTGAACCTTAGGCGTGTGCACGGGGCACTTGCGAGGGCCTCGACGCTGCGTGAACCGGCCATTTTGGCGTCATTAGATGCCACGATGGTGTTTGATTCTGTTGAATGGCCGTATTTGTGGGCGGTGCTGGCTAAATTTGGTTTCGGTTCAGATTTCATTAGCTGGGTGCGTCTTCTTTATGCAGACCCTTTTGCCCAGATTGTAATGAATGGTGGCGTCTCGGAGCCATGTTGTCTTGGGTGGGGTACTCGCCAGGGTTGCCCGCTGTCTCCTCTTTTATTCGCGTTGGCCCTCGAGCCTCTCGTGGCTTGGATCCGCTGGGAGCCTTCGATGAAGGGTATTAATTGGTCTCCGCAGTTTGAAGATCGTATCTCATTATATGCAGACGACATTTTGTTCTATTTGACCTCCCTCAGGAAATCTTTAATAGTGCTCTGTGATGTTCTGACTTCCTTTCGTAGAAACTCTGGCTTGGTCATTAACTGGGCGAAATCCTATCTTTACGTTCTTAGTGGCGAGATACCGACCCTACCGTGTAACTGCCCTATCCAAATAGCACAAGAGGGGTTCAAATATCTTGGAATTTATGTTTCGATGGACCCCGTGGTTTGATACGAGAGGAACCTTCTCCCTCCTTTGACTCGGCTAAAGCTAGATGTTGCGGGCTGGCGAAAACTCTCATTGTCAATGCTTGGGCGGGCGGCCCTTTTCAAAATTATGTCACTCCCTCGTTTTCTGTATGCCCTTGAGAACACGCTCGATATTGTCCCAGCTAGTTACTTTCGTTTGGTGGAGGATCTACAGCGGAAGCTGTGGTGGGATGGAAGACCGCATATTGCATTGGGCAAATTAACGCTCCCATGGTATGATGGGGGCATCGCTCTCCCTGATATTAAGAGATATTATTGGGCTTCCCAGTTGGGAGCCATCAATCATGGTATGTACGGCCCTGAGTTAAACCCTGGTTTCCCCATGGATAGGTGGATACTTCCTAGTGGCACTTATTATAGAGCGTTGTACTCTAAATCTGTAGTGAAGACGTTGACGGGGCCAGCCAAGACGGCTGTGCGGATCTGGCTTGACGCTACCAGTTCGTTAGGGTGGAAGGACCGTCTGACTTTGGCTACCCCGCTTTTCGGCTCTGATGAGTTTGGTAAATTGTGTAACACTAAAGGGTTCGACAAGTGGGATCTCATTGGCATCTCCAAGGTGGGAGACCTATGGGTGAAGGGACAGGTGAAATCGTTCACGGCCTTGCAAACCAAGTTTGAATTGGGAGGGACGGAGTACTTCCCTTATGCTCAGGTTCGGCATGCGCTAACGTCCGTTTTCCCGGAGGGGGAGGAGATACCGGAGTCTACCCCATTAGAGGATCGTATCTCGGATGGCCATATGCCTGATAGTATCATTTCCCTGGTGTATAAGAAACTGATCTATTGCAACTACGTGATCAGTGGACCCGTGATGGCCTTGAGCTTGACGATGAAGACTGGCAGTCGGCGATCTCCTCACCGAAGGAGGTCGCGATTCCGGCACGACTGAGATTAGTCCAGCTCAAAATACTACATAGGGTATATGTTACGGGTCCACGTCTGGTCTGGATGGGCTTTTCTGAGGAGGGTCTGTGCCAGCGGGGTTGCGGTCAATTGGGGACGTTCCTTCATATCATCTGGGAATGTCGGGAAGTGTTTGACTATTGGAGTAGGGTCCATGATGTGATGCAGGAGGTCACCGGTGTGGTTCTCTTACCGGAGGCCAGACGCTGCTTGTTGAATGTTTGGGAGCCCTCTGATCATAATGCGGCACAGACTCAATGGGTGACTCTAGGGGCCATGATTGCCAAATGGAACATCGCACAGTTGTGGGGGTCCCAGAGGCCTCCTACTCTTGATGTTTGGGTAGAAAACATGGATTGGTGCATGTTCCGAGAAAAAACGGTGTACTTGGCCGGGGTCGCCTCCGGAAATGGCATAAGGTTTGGGGCCCTTGGAATCGATATAGAGGGGAAATATGCATACCACCTGTAGCTGCGGTCCTTGATGTCCCGCTTTCCCCCTGACCCCTTATTGTTATTGATAAGGATTACTGTGTTCTCTTCTCCTCCCCCACTTCCCCCGTCACTGTATTGTTTATTGTACTGTTTTATGATATGATGCTCAGCCCTCGTAGAGTCATTGCATTCCTATGTTTTGTACATGCCTTGCTTTGTTTTTCAATAAAAAGAAATATAAAAAAAAAAGAAAAAAAAAAAAAAGAAAATCTTGATGTGACCCTCGATCAAATACATACTTACCTGGAAGGAAAAAATAGCCTTTGAGTCACTAAGATTCTCACATTTCTGCACGCCGACCATCGCAAACTGAATGAGAAAGTGCAAGCTTATGAACTCACACTAGGTGAGTTCGGCCAGGTCACACGTTCAAATACCGCCACACTGCAGAGCGTACTGGACAGAGTGAGTGTGCTATAGGAAAGACTAGAGGACGCCGAAGGGCGATCACGCCGGAACATCATAGGAGTGGTGGGCCTGCCGGATGACGAGGAAGGCCAAGATGCAGTGGCCTAAGCAGAGAAATGGCTTAAAGAACTGCTACCCAAAAACTCTATGTACCCCCAGTTTGTAGTGGAACGTGCGCACAGGGTACTGGCACGTAAACTGCCACAGGGCACATATCCCAGGCCACTGCTGATCAGGCTATTGAACTACAGAGACACTGTTTTAACTCGTTTACTGCTTCGAACGTTCAGCGCCAGTGCTGAACGTTCGAAGAAACGGGTGCGGCCACGTCAGCCATTGGACGTGAGCAGCACCAGGGAGGTAGCTCGCGCGACATCCAACGGCCGACGGCAGCAGCGATAGGGTTAAGGGAAACCCGCAAACTGCCAACCGTAACAGAACAGAATGCTCACATTATATTGTTCCCCGACAACAAGGCTCAAGTTCAAAAACAAAGAAGCTCCTTCCAGGCAGTGAAACGGCGTTTGCGGGACTTGGACATGCGCTACTCGGCCTGGCTTAGACTAGTAGAAAAAGTTTCCACACACTTCTCTGATTCCTCGTCGGATGCCTGGGACTGGCTGGAAGGACTGGGATTGGCGAACGGGTGCGTGTCGTCAGACCCGCAGGTGAAACCACACTGAGACAGGGGTAACCACAGAAGAGAAAAGACCAAAGGAGCAACTCAGCCAACCGCACACAAGACTGTCCCCGATCTGGAGCAAATAATACTAGAACGAAGTGAAGCTCTGCAGACGACGGCGAAAGTCAGTGACCAGATGTGCGGCTCGGATCAAGAAATTGGGTCAACCAAATCAATGAATGAAGAAGACTCTGTCCACTCATGGTCTGAGGGGTCCAAATCGCCGACCCTCTCAGTGGTGACACCGCAGACCTCCTCTGAGGGGTCCAAATCGCCGACCCTCTCAGTGGTGACACCGCAGACCTCCGAGGATATAATATGAATAGCTGTCGACCAGTAACTGAACAGATGCAGACCCATGAATCTAGATGCAGAACTCGTATGGACCACACTTATGATCCCTAAAATTCCGACAAAGGACAGGTCGTGAAACTGGGCTTTCATCAGTAAAGACCCCAGATGACATACCATACTGAAAGACACCTGACGGTGCCACCTACCATACACCTGTTGTTTCAAGAACCTCTTAATATGGCATCACAGGGGCACATAAGCGATTACACCCCTACACACACGACCCTCTGCTAGCGCTGACACATTTGGCCCCCACCATTGTATTGTAATTGCATTTATATAGTGCTTACTACCCCTGACGAGGCATCTAAGTGCTTTTTTGGCGGGTAGCATGCTACTCCGGGACCCATAGAGGATTAGTGTTGAATTAGTATAGTGAAACATGCAAGTACATTTTAAGTGGTGGATAGGTTACTCAGTTATTTGGATTTGGAATAATAGCAGAAGGATAGAGGAGGACAAAGGTTTGTATTTATTTATCGCTTGTTGAAGCACGCTATTCAGGAAGCCTATAAAGGATTAGTAGTGAATTAATATGGTGAAATATGAGGTAATTTCAGTGGTGGTTATTAGTCTGTTACTTTGAGTGAGAAGGATATCGGAGGGATAAAAGAGGAAGAAAGATTTGCATTCCTAAGGCACTTGTTATCCCTGATGGGTGTTGAAGCGCTTTTCTGGCGAGTAGCACACCACTCCGGAACCCATAAAGGCTTAGGGCCAGATGTATGTAATCCCAATTTACCTATTCTTAAATAGCGAATTTTACCGATTCGGTATTAAAGAATAGGTAAATGGGATGTAGATACATTTTTGGTAAAAATTGCCGAATCTGTAAGATTCAGTATTTACCGAATCGGTATTTACTGATTCGGTAATTGCCAATCATTCCTATGGTCCTGGATGCCCATAGGAATGAATGGCAATTACTGAATCGCGGTAAATACCGATTCGGTAAAATGGGGGAAACATTCAAGGGTGCCAGGGTGTCACTTTGACACCCTGTTGCACCCCTGAATCGTGCTTGTGTGCAGATGTGGCACACATACATGCCCTAAGGGCATGTATGACTGCCACATGGCACAGTTGAAAATGCACAGATTTGCATTTTCCAAGGTATTTGTTATTTACCACCAACTTATAGTTGGTGGTAAATAACAAATCCTTACAGGTAAAAAGCACTCACTTGAGTGCTTCCTACATTTCAGATTCGGTAATTTACCGAATCGATATTTAAGAATTCGGTAATTTACCGAATTCTTAAATACCGATTTTGTAAATTACCGAATCTGAAATGTAGCCACCTACATCCCAAATACCGAATACCCGTCGGTAACAGCCGAAATTCGGTAATTTCGTCCGTTACCAACCGGTGTTAGGGTTCCTACATCTGGCCCTTAGTGTTGAAAATGAGTATAGTATAAATATGAAGTCATTTTTGTAGTAGATATGTTATTCAGTTATTTGGGCAGTATATTAGTATAGTTGAATATGATATTTGAGAAGTGAACATGTTAGTCTGTTAATTTTGATTGAAAAGGATAGTGGAGGGATAAAAGAGTGAAGGATTTTCTTTTTTTTTTAGGTCTTCGCAGTAGGAAGAGGCGTTTGGATGAGTAAAAATGAGTTTTGGAGGGGAGGAGTCAGAGGAGAGAGTTTAGAAAGGTTTGTTTTAGGGGATCGGTGTAGTAAAAACAGGTGTCAGATGATGCAAGGAGGGGTAGAGCAGGAGAGAGTCTAGAAAGGGTTATTTTGGCAATCATACTAGTGGTATGGGGTGTGGGATAAATGAGAGAGTGGATGTAGAGGATATATTGAGAGATGTATAGGATGAGAGATAGGGTAGTGCATTGGAAGGAGTAGTAGAAAGAAGTTTGAGATGAGTCAGAAAGTTGGGCTAGAAGATATATTGAGCGAAGTATAGGCTGAGAGATAGGCTAGTGCATTGGAAATGCTAAATTAGAAGAAAGTGATAAATATATACATCTATAAGTACATTGAAAGTATATAGGTAGATAAAGGAAGTAAGTATATTTAGATTAAATATATTGATAGAGGCACAGGATGAGAAATAGGGGAGTGCATTGGATATGCTGTTTCAGGAGAAAAGTAACAGACACACAGATCCAAGTACATGGAAGGTACATAGATGCACAATGGAAGTATGTACATGTAGAAAAAAGATGATTTTTATTTATTGATTATTATTATTATTATTTTTTTCTTTTCTCTTAACAACATAATTATTTTACATGTTTTATAAAGTAATGCACAAAGATAGGTACATATCTATAGTGAAAACAAATGCTTATATACAGATGGATATGCTGTAAATTTCTGTTTCCGTATGGTGCTTATGTGGGGAAGAGCCAGATCTTGAGTAGTTTTCTGAAGATAAGGTGGTTGTCGGTGGATCTTATGTTGGGGGTAAAGAGTTCCATAGTTTGGCTGCGTGAACAGAGAGGGATGTGCCACCCATGTTTTTTTTTTGTATGTTGGGATTTTGAGGTGAGTTGCTCCATTAGAGCGGAGGTTCCTTTGTTGAATGTGTTTGGTGAATTTATTCCTGATGAAGAGTAGTCCTATTCCATGTATTGCTTTGTGGGTAATACAAAGCAGCTTGAACGTGGATCTTCTGGCAACCGGTAACCAATGCAGGGCTTTCAAGGCAGGGGAGAAGTGGTCTTGTGGTTTGATATGCAAGAGAAACAAGTTACTTACCTTTGGTAACGATATATCTGTAAGAAACATTAGTTAGTTAGATTCCTTACCTTAGAATAACCCCCAGGCGTCAGACTGGATCCGGAAATGTTTGCGTAGCAGTACCCTTGCGCGTCGGTAGGCATCGTCTGCAGCTCCGCGTCCGTCGTTGGGGTCGTTGGTGCCAGGATGACGTCGTCGGAGTACTTAGACGCCGCCCTCGCGCGCTGACGTCAGTTCTTATACACAGCTCTTCCGCGCCAGAAATGCAGAGCCATGATAAAAACCGACACTGGTGCCATGAAACTAGGGCCCTGAAAGGGATGACCGTAACCCTGGATATCGGTTTGCAGAACGGGGAGGATGGGTGGGGGGGTAAGGAATCTAACTAACTAATGTTTCTTACGGATATATCATTACCAAAGGTAAGTAACTTGTTCATCTGAAAGAAACACGTTAGTTACATTCCTTACCTTAGAATAGATACCCCAGCAATACCAACCCCGGTGGTGGGTCTGCGAACCAAGATCACACCAGAACGTCCCGGAGAACGGAACGGCCAAAGAAGCCATCTCTCCAGACTTGGCTGTCCAGGCAGTAGTGTCTTGCGAACGTGTGCAGCGAGGCCCACGTATCTGCCTGACAGATGTCCTGCAAGGGGACTCCCCGGCCCAGGGCAGTAGTAGCCGCCGTGGCCCGAGTGAAATGGGCCCGCAGCCCAACAGGAGGCTCCTTCCTCGTCAAAGAGTAGCAAATCTTGATGCACAAGACGACCCACCGAGCGATGGTTCGTTTGTGCACCACCCGTCCCTTCTTAGCGCCCACGTAACCAACAAAGAGTTGGTCATCCACCCGGAACTGGCGTGTGCGATCCAGATAGAATGAGAGCGCACGTTTTGGGTCCAAACGGTGGAGCCTCTCTTCCTCTTTCGAGGGATGCGGAGGCGGAAAGAAGGTGGGCAAGGTGATGGACTGCCCGATGTGGAAGGCTGTGACTACCTTGGGCAGGAAAGAGGGTCGCGTCCGCAACACAACTTTGTCCGGATGGACAGAAAGGAAGGGAGGTTGTGAAGAAAGGGCCTGGAGCTCACTCACTCTCCTGGCAGAGGCGATGGCAACCAGGAATGCAGTCTTAAGCGTAAGAAGACGAAAAGGACAGTAATGAAGTGGCTCAAAAGGAGCGCACATCAGATAAGTTAGAACAAGGTTCAAGTCCCACTGCGGCATCACGAAAGGAACAGGAGGAAACAGATGAGTGATGCCCTTCAAGAACCTATTTACAACGGGGGTCTTGAACAAAGAGGGCTGATCAGGTAGCCTTAAGAAGGCGGAAATGGCAGAGCGGTAGCCCTAATAGTGCCCAGAGCAGAGCCCACACTGGGCAAGAGAAAGAAGGAAGAGGAGAACCTCAGAAAGAGGGGCAGAGAGGGGATCCACAGCCTTTGCTGTGCACCATGCCACAAATTTGTTCCACCTGCAGGCGTATACCGATTTTGTGGAGGGACGCCTGGCTGCCAGAATGACATCGCAGTCTTCAGGAGGCAAGTCAAATGGCCTCAACTGTCGCCGCTCAATCTCCACGCATGGAAGTGGAGACTGGACAGGTTCGGGTGGAGGACCATCCCCTGCTGCTGCAACAGAAGGTCCTCCTGAAGAGGCAGACGAATTGGGGATTGACTGACATGCTGAGTAGCTCGGGATACCAGTATCTTCGTGTTCAGTCCGGAGCCACAAGGATGACTTGGGCCCGGTCGCGCCTGATCTTCTTCATCCTTCTGGGCAGAAGTGGTATGGGCAGAAAGGCTTAAAACAGACCGTAACTCCACTCGCGACGAAAAGCATCTCTGAGCGAGTGCCGCCTTGGAAATTCCAACGCGCAGAACTGATGACATTGTGCGTTCTCTTCTTTGGCAAATAGATCTAACCAAGGCTCTCCCCATTGCTGAAAGAGGCTTTGCGCCACATCCGAGTTCAGACGCCATTCGTGATCCATCATGCACCGACGGCTGAGTTTGTCCGCCCTGGCGTTCAGGGAACCTGCCAGGTGCTGAACCACCAGGGTCACTCCCTGATGTTCCAGCCATTGCCAGAGGCGCAGAGCCTCCTGGCATAGGGTCCATGACCCCACCCGCCCTGTTTGTTGGAGTACCACATGGCGGTGGTGTTGTCCGTGAACACCTGCACTACACTCCCCCGGACTGAGGGAAGGAATGCCTTCAGTGCAAGCCGGATTGCCCGCAGCTCCAGAAGGTTGATGTGGAGCCGGGACTCCGCCGGGGACCAGAGGCCTCTGATCTCCGCCTCTCCCATGTGGCCCCCCCAGCCCAGGAGGGACGCATCCGTCACAACAACATGCTCCGGTTGGGGAAGGAAGAGGGATCTGCCGCTGACCCAATCGCGGTCCGTGAGCCACCATTGCAACTGTCTCGCAGTGCCCTCCATGATCCGGACATGGTCGGACAGGTTGCCCTGATGCTGGGCCTACTGAAACTTCAGGTCCCACTGCACAGCCCGCATCCGCTACCTGGCGGTATGCACCAGAAGGATGCAGGAGACCATCAGCCCCAGAAACTGCAGCATCAACCTGACCGAGACCCGGGATAAAGGCTGAAAGATCGGAATCAGAGCCTGAATATCCCGAACCCGCTGTTCGGGAGGATAAACCGGAAACTGCGTAGAATCCAGATCTGCTCCGATGAAGAGGAGCCTTTGAGAGGGACACAGGTGTGACTTCGGCACATTGATGGAAAACCCCAGCAAGTGCAGGAGGTCGGCCGTAGTCTGAAAGTGGCTGAAGACTGTCTGGGGCGAGCCCGCCTTCAAAAACCAGTCGTCGAGGTAGGGGAAGACTGACACCCCTAACCTGTGCAGATGAGCTGTGACCACCGCCATCACTTTTGTGAACACCCGTGGGGCGCTGATAAGGCCAAAGGGGAGCACGGTGAACTGGAAGTGCTCGTGGCCTACCATGAACCGCAGGTTAACGCCGGTGGGCCGGCAGGACGGGGATGTGGAAATACGCGTCCTTAAAGTCCAACGCTACCATCCAGTCTCCGGGGTCCAGGGCAGCTAAGACCTGAGCCAACATCTTGAACTTCTCCTTCCGGAGGAAGCCGTTGACGTTCTGTAGGTCCAAGATAGGGCATAGGCCCCATTTGCCCTTCTTGGGAACCAAAAAGTAGTGGGAATAGCCACCACACCCTACTTCTGGCCCAGGAACGCGCCCGATGGCCCCCCCCAAGAGGGCCGACACTTCCTCTTGCAGAAGTTGCAAGTGATCCCACAACACGCGGTGGTACTGTGGTGGCATGGCTGGAGGGGTCGCCTCGAAGGGGAGGGAGTAGCCCCTTCGGACGATTTGCAGCACCCACCTGTCCGTAGTGATGGTATGCCAGTGAAGGAGGTGATGGTGGACCCTGCCCCCCACTGGCGTTAAATGGGTCTGAAAGCTCAGACTAGGGGGGCTTTGAGGCGGATGCTGCGGGAGTGGATGTGGGCTGGCCGCGCCGTTGTCCCCTGGCACCGCCACGGCGGTTACCATGTCCTGGATGTTAGATTGCGGCCCGTGGCTGGCAGGACGTGAAGGGACGCCCCTTCCTTGCCCACAAAAGGAGCGAAAGACAGACTGCTGCTGATGCTGCCCTGAGAGGCCCAAGGACTTGGCCGTAGCCCTGGAGTCCTTGAAACGTTCAATCGCATGATCTGCCTTGCCACCGAAGAGGTGGCTGCCATCAAACAGCATGTCCATGAGGGTGAAAAGTTGGCGGACCTCAGCCAGGCGTGGCGGTGAACCTCCACCGTCGTTGACATCGCCCTGCCCAGCAAGTCTGTGGTATCCAGCCCACATCGTATAGAATACCGAGTGCGTCCCGTCCCTCCGCGAGGGCTTGAGCGAGTTTTTCCCGGGCCCCCTCCGGACACTCTGGCAGGACGGCCGCAACCGTATCCCACAGAGAGTGGGTATAACGGCCCAAAAGGCAAGCAGTGTTTACTGACCGCAACTCACAGCTGAGGGATGAAAACAGTTTCTTACCAAACTGTTCATACCTTTTGGATTGCCGATCTGGGGGTGCAGTCGAGAATGCGGATTGGGAAGTAGAGGCCTGGATAACCAGGCTCTCGGGGGTGGGATGGGTGGGTAGGAAGCTAGGGTCGCCCGGAGCTGGGCAGTGGCGACGTTCCTATCTACAGGGGGGCCTGTAGCGGGCCTGGACCAGGTGCCCAAAAGTACGTCCACGAGAGCCTCATTAAACGGCAGTAAAGGCTCCGGAGCGCCAGTCTGCGGTTTAAGGACCTCAGTGAGGATGTCAGACCTCACAGCAGTGACGGGGAGCGTAAGCGCCAAGGCCTTGGCTGCCCGCGTCAGCACCACACTATAAGCAGCCCCCTCCTCTGTAGCCACGGTAGGAGGGGAGACAAAGCCAGTGTCAGGGGAGGTATCAAGACCACTGGACTCCCCCAGCTGCTCTGTCCAGTCCTGGAAGGACTGACACTCACCTGTCCGAGGGTCCTCAGACCCCTCCCAATCCCCTTCGTCCTCCATCTCCTGAAACTCAGGGTCAAAGGATGGAGCCGGATCAAAGAAGAGAGGCTCTTCAGCCGGCGTCGAATGCGGCATCGGTCGACACCAGTCCAACACGGGATCCGGACCAAGAGAGGGATCAGGGACAACGTCATGCGGGAACGGCGCCGGGGGCGACACCCTGGGGGTTGACACCGGCGGGGTCGTGAGGTCGACCAGCGGCGACCCGGATCCGGAACCGGATCCAGCGGGAGCCTGCGGCGTCGGGACCGAAGTCGCCGACAGCGCCGGGGCCGATGCACCCACGGCGCCGAGGCTGGAGCACCCGGCCCGCTTGGACTCCCAGTCGGGGCCGCAGGGCCCGTAGGCACCGTGGGACCTGACGGAGAAGAGAGGGACCTCATGGCCATGAGGAAGGACTCGATCTCCTCCAGCGTCGCGTTCAGCTCAGGGACCGGCGGGTATGGAGCTGGCAGCGGCGCCTGGGGCTTCGGCAGAGCCACGGAGGCGTTGTCGCCTAAACCCCCGGCCGCGTCGCACGAGCGTCGGGGGGAGTCAGAAGAGCGATGGCGTCTCTTCAACTTCTTGTGCCTCTTACCTGAGGAATTGGAGCCCGACGAATGGTGTTGACTCGTCGAGCTTTGATGACTGTGGCCCCGCGACCAGTCCCTCGACCCCCTCCTAGACCGGGACCTTGAGCGGTGTGGGCACGACCGGTCGTCGTGGTCGGCCCCAAGGCAATACAGGCACTGGCGGTGGGGATCGGTAACCGGCAATACAGGCACCGGCGGTGGGGATCGGTAACCGACATCAGCAGGTTGCAGTCTATACAGGGCTTGAACCCGGGCATTCCCTACTGGCACCGAGAGTCATGAAGACTCAAGAAGAGATCAAAAAGATCAAAAAGTTTTAGTCAAAAAATGACTAAGGTACTGCTTTCTCCGGACCTGCGCTTAGATGGCACGGAAAAAAGAAGAACTAACGTCTGCGCGCGAGGGCGGCGTCTAAGTACTCCGACGACGTCATCCCGGCACCAACCACACCGACGACGGACGCGGAGCCGCAGAAGATGCCTACCGACGCGCAAGGTTACTGCTACGCAAAATTTTCCGGATCCAGTCTGACGCCTGGGGGTTATTCTAAGGTAAGGAATCTAACTAATGTGTTTCTTTCAGATTAGTCTGGCAGCCGAGTTCTGAATCCATTGTAGTCTTTTCATGGTTGTTAAAGGTGATCCGTGGTGGAGGCTATTGGCGTAATCGAGTTTGGATAGAACAAAAGAGATGGTAGCTTGGACCTTGTGTGGAAATCCCAAATGAGGGAAAATTCGTCGCAGCGTTTTTATAGCAGCAAAGCTTGATCTTGCTAGTTTATCCACTTGGGCATTCATCGACAGCTTGGAGTCCATGGTCATTCTGAGGTTTCTTACTTACTTCTATACTTTATGCAGTGATTCCAGTTCATCAGGCCATGCGGCAAGCGGATTGTAATTTTTCCAAACGCCACACGTGACTATTTCAGTTTTTGAAGCATTCAATTTGAGATGGCTTCAAGTCATCCACTGATCCACGGCTCTAAGACAGCTGAAAAATGGTGATCTTCCAATGTCTTTGGGGCATTCCAGTTGAAGGAGTATTTGCGTGTCATCTACATAGTTGTAGCACGCGAGGTGAAATTTATTGATCAGTACTGGTAACGACTTCATGTAGATGTTGAAAAGCATGGGCGAGATGATAGAACCTTGAGAGACCCCTGCTTTTGTGGAGTATGGTTTGGATGAGAATGGTGGGGTATAGATAACATTAGTTCTGTTTCGAAGGTAGGACGTGATCAAGTCTAGAGCAGTTCCCTCTATGCTGGCTTCATAAAGTCTTTGTTTCAGAGTGTCATGGTCAACCGTGTCAAAGGCAGCTGAGAGGTCCAAGAGGAGTCGCGCAGCAACCCCGTTAATGTCAACTGTATTCTTTAGGTCTTCCCAGATGGCAAGGAGGGCAGATTCAGTGCCTCTTCCCGGACGGAATCCCATTTGGAAATCTGAAAGTATGTCATTCTCTTCAATGAATTGTGACATCTGGGCGAATGCTGCTCTTTCCATCAGTTTGGCCAGGAAATGTCCATTTGTAATGGGTCTGTAGTTGTCAGGGTTCAGCGGGTCCAAGTTTTTTTTCTTCAGTAAAGGGTGTATGTATGACTTTTTGAGTTCTTCTGGAAATATTCCAGTAGTTAAAGAATCATTGATGATTCTTCTTACTGGAATGGCAGCAGAGGTTGTTAAAAGAATTGTCTTGAAAGTTTGCAGCGGACAGGGGTCAGAAGGGCTGCCGGTAGGCCTGCTTGCTTTGACCAGGTCCATAAATTCATCGTGTGAGATGTGTTGGAAGAAACGGAGAGGCTTGATTAGAGCATTCTTGGATAGTTATTTTGTACAAGGGTTAGTGCTGGTGCTTTGTTTCTGTTTTAAGTACAAGTCCAACGTGTCTGCTTTGTCTGTGTAATGATTTGCCAGTTTGTCTGTGAAATCTTGAGTAACAGGATGAGTTCCTTCTAGGCAATTTGGTTTTCGAAATTCATTGAGTATTTTATAGAATTCTTTATTTGCACATTTAGCGTTTTTAATTCTGTCTGAATAGTACCTTTTCTTAGCTTTTTTGATAGCCGCCTTATATAATCTGTTAATTTTTTGTAGGTGAAGTTTGTCTTGATTGGCGTTTGTTTTGAGCCAGGTACGTTGCAGCTTTCTAATTTGTTGTTTTATGTCTTTTATTTCTATGTTTCTCCAAGGCGCTTTTTTCTTTTGTTCTGTTGTGTGGTTTTGAGTGGTATCAGGATGTCAAAAGCATCCTGTAGCCACTCATATAGATTCTGAACAGAATTTATGGTTTCCAGATTTATACTGGATGTTAGTTGTGTTTCCAAATTGAGTTTGTTCCACAGCCGATAGGTGGATGGATGTAAGGTAGTTTTAGGTGAGTCGCTTAGTGTTTTATGTTGGAAGGCAAGCAAGTGGTGGTCTGACCATGTGACTGGAGTTATAGTTTGAAAGGTAACTAGTGCAGTATTAGCAAAAATGACATCTAGGATATGTCCAGCGGTGTGTGTCAGATTGTGGACAATCTGATGCAGGTTCAATACGTCTAGGCCGGTGATTATTGTTTTTGGATGGGTCATATTGGTTTTATCAAACCAAATGTTGAGGTCACCCAGAACGCATAGGTTGGAGTGTATTGTTATCAGGTTTGAAACTGTGTGTAGAAGTGCGTCTGGGAATGTAGCCTTGCTAGGTGGAGGTCTGTAAAGGAGCAGGAAGTTACAAGTGGAAGACTGTGTAGGATTGCATCTTGTTAGAAGAGCCTTACAATTCTTTATGGAGATGTTGTCAACTTAAGTGATATGTATTGTTTGCCTGAATACAACAGCTAGACCACCTCCTATTTTGGCAATACGATTTTGGGTGATTATTTGATAGCCTAGAGGAATGGCTTCATGCAGGACTGGAGCAATATCCTCTCCCAACCATGATTTGGTTATGAATAGTTTGTCTGGTTGTGCATCAGTGAGAAGGTCGTAGATGTGATGCTTGTTTTTACAGAGGGATCGAGCATTTATTAGTAGACAGTGTAGAGAGTGGCCTTTGGTGATAGTGGGACTTTGTTTTGTAGAAGAGTGATCAGTATTGTGCGGGTGTGTAGCAGGTGTGTTTTTAGTGCTGGTATTCGCTGTTTTAGGATGGCGAGGCCAGGTGCTTAGCACCAACTACTCCTCTCTGGCGTGGGGGCGGTTATATGTATCAAGGCAGGAATCTCCTTCGAAATGGAAGAGGTAAAAGTAGATGAGGGAGGTAGATATGTTTTTGTACAAGGCCGGTTAAATGGCCAAGCTATTCTGCCAGGATCCGTATATGCATCAAACACTGAACAGACAACATTCCTCTATCATCTCGCAAGCACCCTGGCCTCTTCGACTGGGATCCCCTGGCTATTGGGTGGAGACTTCAACTCTGTGCTGGACACCTCACTAGACTGCTCATTTTCACCTCAGACATGCGCGGCTGCTTCATTGAATGCTTATGCGCTGAGTACCTGGCTTACCCACAGATGTGGGGCTAGCTCGTAACCCTACCGCACGCATGTACTCGTTCTACAGTCGCATGCACGATCTGCATGTCAGGCTAGTCCACATAGTAGTCTCACCATCACTACTTCCCATTGTTAAACAGACTGACTAACTGGGGCGCACGCACTCCGACCATAACCCCCAATATATGCAACTTAGCTGGGATATAAGTCCCTCACTAGTCCCCCTTGCGTCTTCAGCCTGCAGCACTGGAGGACCAGGCATCTCAGACCTCCTTGGGAATAGCCACAGCGGAATACTTAGGTGTTAATGCTGGCTCCATTCGTAACACACTTCTTGAATGGGAAGCATTAAAAGGTAAACATTAGAGGGGATAGTATGGGTCTTATGTGTAACAGACACAAATAATTAAGATGTGGGACAGGTGGAGCACAAGCTTTTACGATATGAAACAGAGGAGGCATCAAATGCAGACAGCAAGCAGAGGCTAGACGCGAAGCGTGGGGAGCATATGGAACTGCTGGAACGACTGAGGTGCCTGAACTACACTGCACACTCAGCACACACACACTTAACTTCAGATAGGCTGGGAAGACTGCTGGCATGGCTGCTCTGCCAGGAATAACCAAGACACCCCATACATGCAATACGCACAACAGGTCACACAGTGTATACACAACACGAAATACACAGAGAAATTACAAGGCACTATGCCGCACTTTACGAATTTTCCACCCATCATGACAGATACGTGTGGGCGCCTTTCTGGAACCTGTAAACCTGCCCATCATAACACTTGGAATATATATGGGGGGTAGACCCAGAATAGTCACTGAGACCTGGGTAATCAAAGTACTGAAAGAAGGGGTCTCAGTGTGAGAACAATAATTACACTTAATTACTTTAGAAAGAATTCATCAAAAAACAAAAAATGAAGCCACATTGTTTTAATTCACAATGGGGGGAAATATAGCAAATATACTGACACTTCGTTATAACATATAGTAGGTTGTACAGTGTCCAGAAGGGGGGGAGTGGTGATGTGAGGAAGGTGTAGTATGGGATTGTGACAATAAAATCAATACTGTATCAAAAAATACATTCGTGTTTCAATTTAAAGTACAAAGAAGAAACAAAGGACTGGTAGTTCACTATAACAATATATACATATCATCCTCCAATATAGCAACCAATGTCAAATGTTTATATGGAGTTGACGTGAAGGGAGAAGTTGTCGACGTTTCGACCCTCAAAATATCGCAGGGTTAGTTGAGCCCTTGCAGCGGGGTCTTCATCAGGACAAGGGACTGGGCAGGCAACCTGATGAATATATGTGTAGAGGGATTATTTGATCAGTTTCCAAAAATGATGTCCATTATGTGTGACACAAATAATTGAAGTGGTAAGGCACACAGCAAAGGGCATACCGTTATAATTGTCGCTCTATCCTTGCACAGCTTGCGTCATCATGGATAAATGGATAGCTAGAGTGGTGGAGTACATGAAGGGAAACTTAATCAATGAAAATTAGGGATGGAGATCCAGAGAGAAGTTAGTAATTACATCAATTCAGACCAACATTTGATCTGGACAATTAAGGATTAATCCTGCGAATTGTCCCTACACTTACTGTGGTATGATAGTATGTGTGACTACGTATTCCACCAAGAGTAATCAAATCAAACGTATCATTAACAAACATTGGCAATTGATATCCGATGATATCAACCAAAGGGGTACTCCCCTACATGCATTCAAAAAAGCCAAGAGTGTGAAAGACCATGTGGTGCGTTCCTTTCAATCTGGCCCTGAAGACCCTACGATCACTTCAGTATGGAATCTTCCACCTGTTGTTGGCCACTTCAGGTGTGGTAAATGTAAGGCGTGCGACACAACCATTCAAACCAAAGAATTCGCACACCTTCAACACAGAATCCAACTTAAGTTCCACAGTAATTGCAATACGTCTAACGTCATCTATGCAATTGTGTGTCCATGTGGTCTAATATACATCGGCCAAACCCAACAAAAGGCGAAGGTGCGTATTCTCCAGCACATGAGCAGGATAAGATGTCAGGTGCCGGGGGCTCCTCTAGTTGACCACTTCAAACTTGCTACTCATCCCCCTGAGAGTCTAAGATGGGTGATACTAGAGAAGGCAGTGTTGGGACCACGAGGTGGTAACATTTCTAATATTCTGAATATCCGCGAAATAAAATGGATGCTTCGTTTTGATTCAATTCAGAATGGTCTCAACGAATATGACAGCTCCTTCTCCCAGTTAGCGATATCACCTTAAAGTGTACATCTTTTACCCAGTGCCCATTACTACATGTTTTAATTGGTCGATACCCTCATGTGAGAAGAGATATGCCTCATAAGTGTGATCATTTTGCATGTTAAATTAACTTTATCAGACCATTCCCCTACCTGGTCTATAATAATATTGTTTGTCAAGTGCTAGTACTATCCTGTTGACATCACATACTAACGTACTTTAATACTATGTGGCAATCGCACGGGCCTTTACCCTCATGTGAGAGGTACGCCCGAATTGGATGTATACAGTGTTGCCCGAGTTTTTTATCAATAATGCTATCTCGTAACTGTGTGTAATTCACTCTAGTGGACTCTTGCCTATGAGACGTCATTTTTACGCAAGTCTTTCCTCTATGTTTATTATTATGTGGTTTCCATGGTTACCCCCAAACAACTGCACCACTGCCTCATATTTAGAAAAATATTATGCATGTGAACAGGCAATCTAACAACATTTATTGGTAGTCTTTTGAAGTCCGCCAACCTCCTTTTCACCTCCATCGCGGTATTTTTCACCTAGAAACCGGTCTGTCTTCGATGTCTACTCCCACGGAGTCATTCACGCCCCCGCTTCCATGGTTACTTATCCAACCAGGAAGTTCGCCTCGTCACTTTAGACGCGAGTGCAGATTGACATCCGATCGAGTCGGCAATTGGTAAGCCGCGTCCCTTTGTTCCAATCTCTACCGATTTCTGACAATCGCCGCAGTTACATTTTCAGTTGAATACTAATCAGTCTTGCACGACGTTGATTTCCAGGTCTACAGATGCAACGCTGTTAGAACCACGCACACCCTCAAACCAACGCCGATCCAGTTGGACGACGCTGGTAAGCCTGCCCTCCTCCCTTAAGTCCGAAACGGTTAACGTGTTTAACCTTTTACAGTATTGATCGATTAAAAAGTTCTAAAGTCGGATTATTGTCATCATTTTTTCAGATATTGACTGGTCCGCCGCCACAGGGCCGGCCCCTCCCTCCGCCCCTCTATTTTCACCCTCACCACAGTAAGTGTAGGGACAATTCGCAGGATTAATCCTTAATTGTCCAGATCAAATGTTGGTCTGAATTGATGTAATTACTAACTTCTCTCTGGATCTCCATCCCTAATTTTCATTGATTAAGTTTCCCTTCATGTACTCCACCCCTCTAGCTATCCATTTATCCATGATGACGCAAGCTGTGCAAGGATAGAGCGACAATTATAACGGTATGCCCTTTGCTGTGTGCCTTACCACTTCAATTATTTGTGTCACACATAATGGACATCATTTTTTGAAACTGATCAAATAATCCCTCTACACATATATTCATCAGGTTGCCTGCCCAGTCCCTTGTCCTGATGAAGACCCCGCTGCAAGGGCTCAACTAACCCTGCGATATTTTGAGGGTCGAAACGTCGACAACTTCTCCCTTCACGTCAACTCCATATAAACATTTGACATTGGTTGCTATATTGGAGGATGATATGTATATATTGTTATAGTGAACTACCAGTCCTTTGTTTCTTCTTTGTACTTTAAATTAAAACACGAATGTATTTTTTGATACCGTATTGATTTTATTGTCACAATCCCATACTACACCTTCCTCACATCACCACTCCCCCCTTCTGGGCACTGTACAACCTACTATATGTTATAACGAAGTGTCAGTATATTTGCTATATTGCCCCCCATTGTGAATTAAAACAATGTGGCTTAATTTTTTGTTTTTTGATGAATTCTTTCTAAAGTAATTAAGTGTAATTATTGTTCTCACACTGAGACCCCTTCTTTCAGTACTTTGATTACCCAGGTCTCAGTGACTATTCTGGGTCTACCCCCCATATATATTCCACTTCGAGCAGACGCTGGTCTGCGAGGTACTTTTCTTCGTCATAATTTATTTTTCAGCACACTATGGTGGAGAGAGAACTCCTTTCATATTCGGAGGACTATATAGAAAGACTTCTGGAAAATCCGGATAATCTTTTCTTTTCTACAGATGTTCCAACTATAGACTTTACATTGAAAGACAAGATTTCACGTCTTGAGAGGTTGGAGAGAAAGCTGGTCCGGACACGTTGGCATGGTCATCTTCTGACAAGATATTTAAAAGAAAATATCATTCCTGTTGGGTTACAAATTAAAATAGAACCAGCAATATTCGTAGAAGTACCAAAGTTTAAGGAGGGCTTTAGCCACGTTGCCAATAATTGCTCCCGTCATTGGATGGTCCTTGGCGTGGAAACGGCTGTTGAACAAGTTCAGTTGATCACTGCAGAAATAAAAACTCTAAAAGCAGAAATTGCAGCGGATGCTAACTTTGCAAGTGCCAAAGAAACCTTAACTAACCTTGAGGCATCCCTCAAAGACTTTGATGTAACAACACAGAATCGTAAATTGGAGAAGTTGGCAAGAGATGTCGTATCCCTATCTAAACGAAGACTACTTCCGCCAGGACACACAAGGTCGGTTCACAAACAGAGGACGGGGATCCTACAGAGCAATGTAACAAAGAAGGGGTAGAGAATTTAGATCAAGAGTTGATCCTGAGGCTCAATTTACCATTCCAAGAAATTAGAATGGAAGGTCCAACCTGAGTCAGAGCCCCAAGTAGCAATGATTAACAAGAAGGGGACTCAGTTGTTCCTAGGAGAAAAGTAATAGTAATACGGTCAAGAAGGGAGGAAAATTGATGAGGGGGTAGTGCTCAGTGGAGTGCTCCCCTGGGCATCCCATTAGTTGGAATGAATGGCCTCGCACACTCTTGCGAGTGTCATGCTTCATCATCGGCCGTTGCTCCTCGTTGGGCAGGCGGTGCAATGTCCAACGGGCTCACCTCTAGGAGGGGCTCTTTATCGGAGATCTTTTTTCCAACAGCCTGTGGGTGAAGTGCAAGTGAGGGGCCAGGTAAGAAGTGAATAGTGTAGGTGGGTGTGTTAAAATATAGCAAGGGATACCGGAGAGCAATTTATTCTGGTGGTTCCCCTACTATAGATAAAACCAGTGGGTGGCCTATGATCGCCAGAGATTAGGTTCTGTATCACGATCTAGGACTACACAGCGTTACGTGAGGTCAACATGTTTCATTTTACATCTATCACAAAGGAAAGACCTAAAAGTGTCAACCTATAAACATCAATTATTAACTGTTGTACTACCTGGGTGTAACCGCTCTTGCCTATAGGTCAAGGAGTACAGGTGTCAACAGTACCCGGTAGGTGTGACTTCAAGGGAGAGAGCCAATAGGGGTTTAATGGTTCTCAGAGCCTCGGTCAGTGCTCTTTCGCCTACCCATCACTACCGGGATCCCTATAGGCAAGAGCGGTTACACCCAGGTAGTACAACAGTTAATAATTGATGTTTATAGGTTGACACTTTTAGGTCTTTCCTTTGTGATAGATGTAAAATTATATAAGGTCCTGAAGAATCGCAGCATAATCGCAGAAGCGAGAAACATGTTGACCTCACGTAACGCTGTGTAGTCCTAGATCGTGATACAGAACCTAATCTCTGGCGATCATAGGCCACCCACTGGTTTTATCTATAGTAGGGGAACCACCAGAATAAATTGCTCTCCGGTATCCCTTGCTATATTTTAACACACCCACCTACACTATTCACTTCTTACCTGGCCCCTCACTTGCACTTCACCCACAGGCTGTTGGAAAAAAGATATCCGATAAAGAGCCCCTCCTAGAGGTGAGCCCGTTGGACATTGCACCGCCTGCCCAACGAGGAGCAACGGCCGATGATGAAGCATGACACTCGCAAGAGTGTGTGAGGCCATTCATTCCAACTAATGGGATGCCCAGGGGAGCACTCCACTGAGCACTACCCCCTCATCAATTTTCCTCCCTTCTTGACCGTATTACTATTACTTTTCTCCTAGGAACAACTGAGTCCCCTTCTTGTTAATCCTACAGAGCAAGACACAATTACCAGACCTTCTCTGACTCGTCATACAGTTCAGAGGGAGAACAGGATCAGGCGGGTCCCAGTAACTACCAGAACTATCAGGATTACGGTTACCAACAACACCAGCACAATCCTTTTTTAGGACAACGCCAAGCTCCATGGCGCCCACCTCGTGGCAGGGGCACCAACTGGGGCAGGGGTCAACAACGCGGCCCTGGACAGAATTCGAACAACTGGGATGGAGGAAAGGTCAAGCACCCAAGCAAGTTCACTTTCAATCAGAACAGCACGGGGAGAGAACCACCCGCAACAAGACCTACCGATGGTAAACCCTCCAGAGACCTTGAGTCCCGTAATCAATATATCCCAACACAACTTGGACACAAATGAAATGAAAGTTCTGAGTAAAGGGCTTTCGTTTGTTCCGACTAATCGACCCGACAATTTCACGATACGCACTGAACTCTGCAAGTTCTTTCGCAAGATACGTTTGAAATACTTTTTCCGTGCATCTTCAATTCAGTCGAACCGCTCACTCACGGGACTACGCATGCCCTCTACCTTTGTACCACACTCCGGTGCCATGTCATCTAAAATATTAGCGTATGAGGCCGTCGTTTGGAGAGATGTAGATCAAATATTGGGTAATAATTCTTTTACTAAGTATAACATCAGCAAGGTGGAAAGGACAGCTTTGCAGTCACTTGCCAGCAATAAAAAAGTGGTGATCAAGCCAGCAGACAAAGGCGGCGCGATAGTGATTCAGGACTCGCATGATTATGAGTCCGAAATCTTTCGTCAACTCAATGATGGGGCAAGTTATCAACTACTAAGATCAGACCCTTCAAAAGCAATCGCTACCGAGATTCAACAACTGACACAAGCAGGCTTGGACCAAGGTTTTTTGTCTGAAAACGAGTACTCATATTTGAACCAAAAACACCCAGGCCTTGCAACTATTTATACCATACCCAAAATACACAAAAGCATGATCAAACCACCTGGACGCCCCATCGTTCCGGATGTGGGTCAATACTGGAACCGCTTGGAAAGTATATCGATTTCTTCATCAAACCCCTTGCTGAGTCCTGTCACTCATACCTACGAGACACCATGCATACGATCTCCTACGAGACACCATGCATCGAGAATCGACCGTTTGATCCACAGCACCAAATATTGGCCACATGCGATGTGGTATCCCTCTACACCTGCATCCCTCAACAAGAAGCATTGGCAGTGATAACCAGATGTCTGAATCAACGACCAGCCCCGGTGCAGGTTCCAACTGAATTTATTGTAGCTCTACTCATCATAGCCATGACCAAAAACTTTTTCATTTTCAAAAATCAATTTTACCTCCAGACCTCTGGAGTAGCGATGGGTGCTCCATTCGCCCCGGACGTGGCGATTCTGTATATGGCTGCATTTGAAAATGACACTGTGCTTAACAACTTGAATCCATTTAAAGACCAACTAAATTTGTGGATGCGATACATAGACGATATCCTTCTTATTTGGAACGGCAACATGGACGAACTATCAGCGTTCTTTGTGTGGTTGAATCAACAATCACCACATTTAAAATTTACAAATCAATCAGACCATAAGAGGATTAACTTTTTAGACATCACTATCTATGAAGACTCTGGAATCTTATTGACCACTCTGTACCGCAAACCAGCAGAGAGAAATTCCCTGCTACAATACAGCAGCCACCATCCCCGTGCCCTTCGCGACAATTTACCTTTCGGACAGTTTCTCCGCATCCGGAGGAATTGTTCCAACAAGGAACACTACCTCCAGGAATCACAGGATCTTGCCAAACGTCTTCAAGAACGAGGTTATCCGAAAGGACTGGTGAAGAAATCGAGGAAACGTGCTTGGTTCTATCCCCGGGAAGAACTACTCATTCCAAACGACAAGGAAGCTGATAACAAGGATAGTATGTGTGACTACGTATTCCACCAAGAGTAATCAAATCAAACGTATCATTAACAAACATTGGCAATTGATATCCGATGATATCAACCAAAGGGGTACTCCCCTACATGCATTCAAAAAAGCCAAGAGTGTGAAAGACCATGTGGTGCGTTCCTTTCAATCTGGCCCTGAAGACCCTACGATCACTTCAGTATGGAATCTTCCACCTGTTGTTGGCCACTTCAGGTGTGGTAAATGTAAGGCGTGCGACACAACCATTCAAACCAAAGAATTCGCACACCTTCAACACAGAATCCAACTTAAGTTCCACAGTAATTGCAATACGTCTAACGTCATCTATGCGATTGTGTGTCCATGTGGTCTAATATACATCGGCCAAACCCAACAAAAGGCGAAGGTGCGTATTCTCCAGCACATGAGCAGGATAAGATGTCAGGTGCCGGGGGCTCCTCTAGTTGACCACTTCAAACTTGCTACTCATCCCCCTGAGAGTCTAAGATGGGTGATACTAGAGAAGGCAGTGTTGGGACCACGAGGTGGTAACATTTCTAATATTCTGAATATCCGCGAAATAAAATGGATGCTTCGTTTTGATTCAATTCAGAATGGTCTCAACGAATATGACAGCTCCTTCTCCCAGTTAGCGATATCACCTTAAAGTGTACATCTTTTACCCAGTGCCCATTACTACATGTTTTAATTGGTCGATACCCTCATGTGAGAAGAGATATGCCTCATAAGTGTGATCATTTTGCATGTTAAATTAACTTTATCAGACCATTCCCCTACCTGGTCTATAATAATATTGTTTGTCAAGTGCTAGTACTATCCTGTTGACATCACATACTAACGTACTTTAATACTATGTGGCAATCGCACGGGCCTTTACCCTCATGTGAGAGGTACGCCCGAATTGGATGTATACAGTGTTGCCCAAGTTTTTTATCAATAATGCTATCTCGTAACTGTGTGTAATTCACTCTAGTGGACTCTTGCCTATGAGACGTCATTTCTACGCAAGTCTTTCCTCTATGTTTATTATTATGTGGTTTCCATGGTTACCCCCAAACAACTGCACCACTGCCTCATATTTAGAAAAATATTATGCATGTGAACAGGCAATCTAACAACATTTATTGGTAGTCTTTTGAAGTCCGCCAACCTCCTTTTCACCTCCATCGCGGTATTTTTCACCTAGAAACCGGTCTGTCTTCGATGTCTACTCCCACGGAGTCATTCACGCCCCCGCTTCCATGGTTACTTATCCAACCAGGAAGTTCGCCTCGTCACTTTAGACGCGAGTGCAGATTGACATCCGATCGAGTCGGCAATTGGTAAGCCGCGTCCCTTTGTTCCAATCTCTACCGATTTCTGACAATCGCCCCAGTTACATTTTCAGTTGAATACTAATCAGTCTTGCACAACGTTGATTTCCAGGTCTACAGATGCAACGCTGTTAGAACCACGCACACCCTCAAACCAACGCCGATCCAGTTGGACGACGCTGGTAAGCCTGCCCTCCTCCCTTAAGTCCGAAACGGTTAACGTGTTTAACCTTTTACAGTATTGATCGATTAAAAAGTTCTAAAGTCGGATTATTGTCATCATTTTTTCAGATATTGACTGGTCCGCCGCCCCAGGGCCGGCCCCTCCCTCCGCCGCTCTATTTTCACCCTCACCACAGTAAGTGTAGGGACAATTCGCAGGATTAATCCTTAATTGTCCAGATCAAATGTTGGTCTGAATTGATGTAATTACTAACTTCTCTCTGGATCTCCATCCCTAATTTTCATTGATTAAGTTTCCCTTCATGTACTCCACCCCTCTAGCTATCCATTTATCCATGATGACGCAAGCTGTGCAAGGATAGAGCGACAATTATAACGGTATGCCCTTTGCTGTGTGCCTTACCACTTCAATTATTTGTGTCACACATAATGGACATCATTTTTTGAAACTGATCAAATAATCCCTCTACACATATATTCATCAGGTTGCCTGCCCAGTCCCTTGTCCTGATGAAGACCCCGCTGCAAGGGCTCAACTAACCCTGCGATATTTTGAGGGTCGAAACGTCGACAACTTCTCCCTTCACGTCAACTCCATATAAACATTTGACATTGGTTGCTATATTGGAGGATGATATGTATATATTGTTATAGTGAACTACCCGTCCGTTGTTTCTTCTTTGTACTTTAAATTGAAACACAAATGTATTTTTTGATACCGTATTGATTTTATTGTCACAATCCCATACTACACCTTCCTCACATCACCACTCCCCCCCTTCTGGGCACTGTACAACCTACTATATGTTATAACGAAGTGTCAGTATATTTGCTATATTGCCCCCCATTGTGAATTAAAACAATGTGGCTTCATTTTTTGTTTTTTGATGAATTCTTTCTAAAGTAATTAAGTGTAATTATTGTTCTCACACTGAGACCCCTTCTTTCAGTACATCATAACACTTGAGCAATCCGCAATGTTGGACGACCCGATTACCCCTGACGAGATTTAAACAGCTATAACAGCCCTGCCAACGGGGAAGACCCCTGGTCTCGATGGCCTACCCACAGATTACAAAGTCTATGAAGCATTCTTGACCCCACACCTACATGCCCTATATGATGCTGCCCTGGAGCAACTCGCCCTCCTGAAATCATTAAATGAAGCTCGCTTAGTCTTGCTTCCCCAACCTGACAGGTACCCAAAAGACCTAGGCTCATACCGCCATTTCTCCTTACTAAATACAGACAAAAAAATATTTGCAAAACTATTAGTTGGTCGGATTGCGCCCCTGGTCCCATCTCTAATACACACTGACCAAAACAGATTTGTACCGGCCCGCAATACCTTGTTCAATTTGCAGCGTTTCTTCAGGGTGGCAAAATACTCAGTAGATCGGTGGCCCTGCTCTGGATGTCTAGTAATAGACCTGGAGAAGGCCTTCGATACTCTACAATGGGGATTTTTGTTCTATGTGCTGCTGTGCTATGGAATTGGGGACGCGTTTCTCACCGTGGTCAAACTGTTATATAACGAGCCAACAATGAGGGTACAGACAGGACCTCATATCTCGGATCCAATCAGACTAAAGTGAGGGACTAGACAAGGCTGCCCACTGTCCCCGCTGTTCTCCCTAACTATCGTGCCCCTGGCTGCAGCCATTCGCCAACAAGGAGAAGATTGGGGAATCCCACTGGGAGAAGGCGCACATGCCATCTCACTATACGCTGATGATATCCTTATATATGTTAGAGACATACAGTCTGTTCCGTTGTGGTTGGCACGCACCCCACGGGAATTCTCTGCCCTGTCAGGGCTAATGGTGAACGCATCCAAGTCATGCAAATATCTATTCGGTAAAAGGTGTCCAAACCCAGGATATGTACTCAATATTGTCTGCGTAAACTGGCAGACAGACACATTCCGATACCTGGGAGTCAGAGCCTTCCATCATCAGGATGACTTATTTGACTAACTTAAGCAAAGCGGTGACGCCCATACGCTCACAGATGCTGTTCTGGGGCACGCTCCCTTTGACGGCTACAGGCCGTGTAGCACTGATTAAATTGTTAGTGTTACCATGACTCTTATACTGCTTTACTAACCTGCCCCTGTACATACCGCCACTCTTGTCCCGAAATCTAGAGAGAGCGATAAGGAGCTTCATCTGGGGAAATTCCCGTAGCAGAGTAGCTCTCTGGAAACTTTATCTGCCAACCAACCAAGGAGGCTTAGCACTACCCAACCTAGAACAGTATTACCTTGCCGCCCAACTGCAATGGATGGCTCAATGGTTCTTCAGGCGTCAATTACCCAATATGGCAACCACCTCACAACACAAAGCCATATGCACCAGAGTTGCCAATGCTGGGCACACCCAGGGGGCATGCAGCCGTCAGGCCATCAAAGCTGCAGCACTGGGAAGAAAGGGAGATCCAATTTATAGGAGATCTATATCGCGATGGTACCTTGATATCGCTTGACTCTTTTGTTGTATATGAATCTAGGACCCTAGTGTAATTTTCCCGATTCATGCCCATATATAGGTATAAATCACCGTATTCTTATATAGGCATAGAAATCATAACCATATTTAGACTTAGCCTATGCAGTCCAAATACGGCATGGCTACTTCCACTAGTTCCGAGAATCCACGACGATTTCTTGGAAAAACCCGCCTTCAGCAGTCAGGGACTTCCCCTTGCTTGAATATTGATTTATCCAAGAACTCAAGGAGTTTTCAAAGAACTGAGTCTTTAAGGACGGTATTATGTCCAACCTTACGTCAATCTCGGCCCCTTTAAGGTATAAATATGACCCCATTTGCTCAGAAAAACACACAGTAGTTTGGAGCAGTTCAACTATCTACCTAACCGACACAGCTCACCGCAGCAAGTGCCGAAGGAAGCCGACCCTCCAGCAGATGCACTGAGAGACGCTGTCTTTTCTCTTGCCGAGAAATCCAGCTCCAGTGTTTCCAGGCTACCCTTGCGGGTTGCTGGGAAATCGAGTTCTGAGAGAAAGATACAAGACCTCCTTTATTCTAAACCAAGGTATGGAGCTGATTAGACCCTTAGAGAATTCTTGGAATAGATTCTTGGCAAAGAATGCTAAAACTAAGCTACACCTCACTTACTTCTTCCCTTGTACTAGACCTAGGTTAGGTACACCGGTGTAGGCGTATTTTAGAAGCACCAGTTGATTATTTTTAGTCTTTATTTATTAATGTATGTATTCTATGGCTTAGAAACCATACCATGCTTTTACAGTATTATTTTATAATACTCTTCGTACTGTACGCATTGTACTTTGCAACCAGTATTACGATTGTAGCAGTTCATTTCTCATGCATGAGAAAGAACACTGTTCAATAAATACTTTTTATTGAAAACGCCTGTTTCTCTATTTCTCTGCACTCGGGTGAAACGAAGCATGCACGATTGACTGAGTGAAATAGCTATCTATTGTTTCCGTGACTCTAGAGATACATTTCTTATTCTTGGGAAACAAAGTTGTCCTGTTTATGCGGTTATCAGAAACGAATCCCTTCTTGTGTATTCAAGAAAGTTTCTAGTGATCTCTGAGCTAGCTGGCACTCACAATTAAGTCTAATATACTTTGGTAGAGACCTAGTCGACCTCAGTCCTACGTCTAAGCTACAGGATATATTATTCCAATGCGCAGAGCCTATTGGGAATATAGGAACTACACTACATGGCGTCCAACATTTGGTAAGGCGATAATTTAACGCTAGATACTACAGTAACTCAGTCGTGCTTTTCACACAGACCCCTTTTTCCCGTAAAATACTCCAATAGACGTCTGGAGTGGGTGAAAGGATAATATCCGCCAAAACTGAGTAGGATGAAAAAATCCTATGTTTGGTTTGTTTAACGTTGAAGGAAACAGTGTTCCAAAATATTGTGCACCTAATCTTTGTTTCCTTGAAACTTTTTCTGCAAACTTTCGGTCAACAATAATGACGGATAGTGACGAGGAATTGACTAGAGCTGCAGCAGCAGCTCAGGAAGCTTTAGAAAATAGAACGCTCCAACAAAATGACCCGGATGTTATAATCATCCCGGTAAATGTAAGAAAAACTATAACTTACAAACTCATAAATAATGGAGTATCATCGAGAGGTGGTAAAGTAATATTTGTTATAGAGGCACATGAATATCGGCAGACAGAGGTATTCTAATCATGGATTCAGTTTCCTGCAGCGAATGCAGGAACACATGAGTTCCACTACTACAAAGTAGAGGAACCTCCAGCGGAATACGTTCCTTACGAGGACGTTGAAATTCCATTAACTTACCAAGAGCATCAGCTCTGGTTTAAAGGCACCCTACAACATCAAAATCACATTACCAGGCTCGGTCTACTAGGTACACCAGGAGCAACATGGCCGGTACTAGCCAGCTATACACCACATCCTGACATTGAAAACATGACAGGTCCAGAACTGTTAGCGCAGCTAAAACAGTTAATTAAAATACATAGACAATTGGTTCAATATGTCATGCGGACCGTAACAGTCAAAACTACTGTAAGGATTCCACAGCACACCCCTCACCAGGGGAACATAAACAAAATCACACCACAGACTATACAATCAGTCTTTGGTAAATTGCCTGCAAAAAGGTAACAAATTCCGTTTTGGTTAGCCCAAAAAATTACTCAGATAGAGGCAGTATTTCATGATAGTACACCTCATGAGAAACACAGAATTCTGACAATCTATTTACCAATGGGGATTGCACCACATGTGGAGGACTGTGACACTTGGGGTACAGTCTTTGCTTCAATCTACACAAAAACACATGGTGTTCCGTCCGTGGCGGTAATACCAGACGTCCTAAGACAGATTCAAAATGAATATGAAACAGAACCGGCTTTATCTTGGTATGAAATTGCTAAACGATTTCAAACAGGTCTCGGCTGTACTATAAGCTAACATTAAAGGTGAAGCAGCGTCCGTGGCAATCCGCCAAAAATTAGAAGAAACAGATATAACGGAGCAACCATATGAACTTGCAAGAATGATCAAAACATCATATGAAGAACTAGGTAGAGATAGTTTGGGTGGGAAACCACTAAAACCACAACTGAAAATCCCGAAAAAGTTTTTATTAAAAATAATCTCACTACTCCTTAAAAGAAGTAGGAAAACACTAAACAAACACTTCCTAAAGAACAGCGTTCTCAGTCCAGAGGAAGATCTCCCCAATGGGGAGGTAGGTCTCCCCAACTGGAGCCCTCTGAAAAGAGGTACAACCTCAGAAATAGGGATAACTTGAGAAAACCTGATAGATACTGATACACGTTCCTCTCGTACCTTTCAGACTTCCTCGCAGAAATCCGAAAGAAGAGGACGATCAGAACAGAAAGAAGAACGCGTGAAGTCCAAAGACGAACAGCACGTTCCAAAAAATAAGAAAGCTCAATTCACCAAAAAGAAGGTAGCAAGTCTAAAGATCAGACATGCCGAGGATCTTGAGGACACAACTCAAGAACGGGGAGTGGGCCCAGACAATGCTAGACAGCACAGCAGAAGTCACCATAGCTCGCAAGATCTTTAAAGATCATCTGGAGACAATGGACTTGAATGAATGCATTCAAGTTGAAACTGCCGACACCAGGGTTAGTGTACCCCATAAGTTATACGAAATAACACTCCGGATGGAGGGGAAACATATCAAGAAAAATAAAAGCACTCTTTTGGGAGAAGCTATCTAAGGGTTATGACATTCTTCTAGCTGAACAAGACTGGCCACCTGAATTTGTCAGGGAGTGCCCACATGGCAAAGAGATAATTATGCCAGCCTTCTCAAATCACATTCCAATTCATAAAAAATACACCTATGCCAGGAAATGGGCAGTAGCTCAGGCTCCAGCATTACACAAAAAGTACATAGGATGGGATGAGGATTCTCCTCACCATAAAATCCAGTTAAAAACTCAACCTAGTATGCAAAGGCAATATCCTGTTAAACAGGAAGCTAAAAAACAGGTCAGGGAGATCCTATATCAACTTGAATACCAAGGGGTGATTGAAACATGCTCATCTATGAACAATCCTTTGTTTCCTGTCTCCAAGCCAGACAATACATATCGTCTAGTTTTGGATTACAGACACTTAAACTCTTGTTGCAAAACTTTTGCAGTACAAAATGCACACAGTGCAGCACTGATGAATAACATTGTGCGGAAAAAATATAAAACCACATTAGATATTTCAAATGGGTTTTTCTGTCAAAACATAGCACCAGAAAGCAGTTACTTGACCGCTTTCTCAATTATGGGGACACTCCGACAATTTTGCCCTCTACCCCAGGGATTCAAGAATAGTCCAGGGTTATTTTCAGCAAGAGTAACAGAGTTACTACAAAAGTATGATGATGAGGCATTATCCTATGTCGATGACATCTATCTTACGGACGATGATTTGGACGTGCACTTGAAAAGAGTGAACACCATAATACTTGGGTTCGCTTCTGAGGGGTACAAATTAAATTTTAAGAAATCATGAATTGCCCACCTCAACGTCCTATTCTTAGGATACGAGTTATAAAGGGAAGGCAAAAGCCTGGCAGCCAACTTTCTAGAGAAATGTGCGCTGCTTCAACCTCCAAAAACGTGGAAAATCTTACAGTCAATTCTAGGTTACCTGAATTTTGGTAGAACTTATGTTCTAAATTACGCAGAAAGGGTTAAACCTCTCTACGAACTAATCAAAATTGATTTCAAACTAACCAATTGGACTCAAAAACACACAGAAATTTTGCGTTCAGTGCAAACAGACATGTTAGCAAAAACACAGTTACAGACACGCGACAACGTGCACAACCTTGTGATCCGAATCATCCCAGGGAGATGCGGATTCACATACCTGACCTTTAATGAAGGTGAACAGGTACCAATAGCATATAAATCACACTTGTACACACAAGCTGAAATGAAATTCACTTCTACAGAAAAAATTCTGACAGCGGTTCAAACTGCAGTAGCAAAAGAGAGAGCCCTAGCGCAGGGAAAACGCATAATGATCGTTACACCTGTACCTGCCTTAGAGGCAGTAACAAAAGCAAGCATTCCAAATGCTAAGGCTTTACATCCGAGATGGATCGAATGCGTCAATTCTCTTGCTGCAACAAATGTTGAATGTTTTTGACCCCTACTTGAAAACACAAGAATTTCTACAATACGAACACGAATGTCCTCTGCCGACCGAGATTTTGCCGCTAGAACATTACGGATGTATAATCTATACAGACGGATCAGCGCAGCCTGCAATTGGGGGTAAACAAGCCTATAGTGCTGCGTGCGCGATTGTTAAAGGTCGCTGGCACGAAGGTAAATTTAGACCTATGGTCACTAAAACTCAATCACTCGGAGACTCTACAGCTCAGCGAGCTGTACTACAGGCTTTCAAGATGGCGCTTGAAAATACCGATCGCGAATTCCCCACACTCATAGTGTGCGATTCGTATTTCTACGTTGAATCTTACAACGAACACTTGCAGAACTGGGTTCAAAATGGTTTCAAAAATGCAAAAGGTGGCACAATTAAGCATAAAATGCGTTGGGAACAAGTAGTTATTTTGCAAAAAGAACTACAAAAGACTCACGTGATTCAGACACTGAGTCATCAGCGTGATGGCGTTCACATTGCAGGGAATTCATTGGCTGACAAAGCCGCAAAGGCAGTTATGCAAACAGCTTCCGTAGCTACAATCACTCGTTCAAAAAGAGAAATAGACGGTGAAACATTGCTAGCAGTAAAAGCCTCAATGAAGGGTAGCTATGCAGCATTACCTCTAAACTATCCACTCACGTATACATACATAATTGATGCAAACTCCGTTCCCTTTGCTCGAATCCCTGGAGTGGGGGACAGAGTAATTCCATACAGGAACCGGAGAGGTGCTTTGGTTCACAAAGCACATATGGGAGAGGGTCTGACACATCAAGGGATCTTAAAATCTCTAATAGAATTAGAAGAGATTTACTGGTGGCCAGGAATGAGCGTCAAAGTTTACGAATTTGGAATTAACTGTGATACCTGTTACAGAGATCATAGCTTTGAAAGCCACCAGATAACTGACTACAGTGTAGCCAGCCCAGTTCAGACACCATTGTTAGACAGCATTAGACTTTCTACACGGAAACGTCACAATGGACGAATGCGGTCCCACTACTATCAGGACAGATTTATTTGGATGTGGTCTCAGCGCTCGGCTGACGCCCGAACTGTTATAAAAGATTTGCGAGTCTTTATCGGCACATACGCAATCGGCATGCTACATTCTGACCAGGGTCCTGCGTTTAGCTCTCGAGCTTACAAGGAGGCCAATGCTAGCTTGGGCGTTGCATTGCGGTACTCAAGTCCATTTCATCCTGAGGGAAACACGGTAGTGGAAAGAAAAAAACGTGACATAAAGCAATCTATAACAGCTAGGGTATTAGGTTCGGGTGACGGGTGGGTCAAACATCTAATAAGTGTTCAACGTAGTCTTAACAATCTGCCAAGAAATTCTCTGGGTGGAAACACTCCATATGAATTACTGTTTGGTACTAGAATGATTATCGAAGACCTCGATCGTCAAACTTCAGTGGTGGAACAAAAACCCTTTGATTTCAAAGATCGTTTGGCTTTTTTGCAGGACTTATGAAACAAGAAGAAGTCTGAGCAACAAAACACAAAAGCCAACAACCACTGAAGAAAAACCACCTGTCTCAGCAAGACCTGTCTGGATTCCAAAGATTGGGGATCTAGTCAGGGAAAAGATCGCGGTGAAGAAGGAATTTGGGCCTTCTTACTGAAAAGCAGTACCTGTCTTAGCAATCCACGGAACAAGATCAGTGTTACTACCACCCCTTGCTGGTAAAAGGGAGAACAGAGTTGTATCGATCAACCTGGTCAAACCACATCATGTAGACGATAATAAGTAGTAGGCTGAGTGGACTCCCAAGATGTAGCAGACGACCGAATCTTGCTACAATCCAAGAGGTTCAAACTGAAAGACTTATCACCTTTGATAAACCTGCAGTGAGAAAAGAAGGACTATGCAACAATGCCATGGAACTTGTGCCTCTTGAGACCCAAATAACAGTTCGTCAAGAAAATCCTGTCTACAATGATATAGCCTCTGACTATACAAATATGACAAAGAAAGAAGCAGCTCCAACGATTGAAAACAATCCTGATGCTACTCCAACAATTGACAGAACTGCCTCTGGCTATTTCATCAACTTTGATACATTTTCTGAGGATCCCAGTGAACCTGAAACAACGCCAGCAAATAAAAATTTCAAAGAAAAATGAACAGAACTCTTTCATCAACTTGAAAATACATATCTGGTTTCACCATGGGTTGAATTTTGGATTGTGTTAGGTGTACTTTTCCTCCTGCTTTGGCTCATTCTTGTTCTAAGTTTGGGAAGGATGATCGATGGAAAATACAGTACAATGGACACAGCAAGTAAGAACATCAACTTGCTCCTGAAACCTCACAAATCATCTCATCGTGAACGAAGAGACCGGTCATCAGTGAACATCACAGCCGTTCCTATACCTGGTAGTATAGCATGGGACACAACTGATTATGACATTCATGGCCCGGTGGAACTGTTGAAGATTCCACACCAGTTTAAGGTTTCTTTGAGTGACTTTGTTTCACCCAGCACATTTTCTGATGATTGGGACTTTGAACCTGTTAATAACATGATGACAGATTTAGAAATGTCAGCTAAATTCACAAAATAAGAATACTTAGAAGGTTAATCATATTATGAACAAATGTATTGTTTTAATCATTATGGTCACCATTATTTGCACAAATCTGCAAACCCTAGAAATGTTTTTACTTATAATCAATGGGAACATTGTCCAACGCCGCCAAAGGGCAGCTCAAAAACATTTAATGAAAAGTTTCCATACTTCTCAGGGTTTAATGTCACAAATCCAGAAACGTTTTATTTCAAAAATGTGAATAAGACAGGAATGAAAAACATGTTGACCAATACTAAGCAAATTTATTCTGCAAACTTTTATGCCCAGCTGTCTACATTAGGTTTTAACTTTTGGAAAGACAACATTGAGACAAAAACTGTCTAGGGCACACAAGATTGGCAGGTACAAGGTTTAGAAGCCTTATTCAGAGCCTGCAGTATCCCAGAGCAAATAATGTTTTTAAATGACACTATTCAACAAACATCTTGTCTTGGCTTAGCTAAGATAAAGGATTTAAACAAACCGTCCATACCTAAGCTCACGCCTGACAGTACTAACACTGCAGATGAGTAGGTAGACGTAAAACAGATTTTAAAACACAACAGAACTAATCCTGATTGGAAAAATTGGCTAATCTGGCCCACAGACACGAATAACTGTCATGATAGATTCCTGAACAAAACACAAGGGTTCACAGTAACTAGGCCAGACCCAAGATACTCCCAGAGACAACATCCAGGGATAGTAAGAACTTACAGTGTAGGAAAACTATGCCTTGAGTGGCTACAGAAATCCACACTTCCAGAAATTAAACAACACTTATCTTTACTTAAAGAAGGCGTTGATTTACGGGACTTCTTACTTGGACCTCGTAAGCCACGTCAAAAACGTTTCATATACGCCGGTATATACGCTGCTTACAATGAAGCATGGAAAATCATGCAAATGAAAACTGCAGAAAGAATACGAGAAATGGATCGTATTAATTTAAAGAAAGCTCTCTCAGTAGTGGACAATGGGTTAACGACTCTGTCCTCCAGAATCTATTCTTTGGACAGCATTGTATCCTCTGCCATTGACATAATAGAGCAGGACTTGCTAATGTTACAACAAGGCCAGTCTCAATTACTTTCTATAATGCTGCTAGGCTGGACGTTACAAAATCTCCGTTCAGGCCACGTGCCATGGCGTCTAATAAACACCATGTCATTGTTTACTGTATTTAACCTTACAGATAAACAAATCACAAAGAGGAGCAGACTATACGGTGCTGAGCATTGAAAAACTGGAAAGATTACCATTAACTGTTTCTGAGAAACCAGTCGTAGAATGGATAATACATGGCACCATCACTATACCAGTGACGATTTTCCAGTTTCAGTATTGC
Source organism: Lissotriton helveticus (assembly GCF_964261635.1). Classification (NCBI taxonomy): domain Eukaryota; kingdom Metazoa; phylum Chordata; class Amphibia; order Caudata; family Salamandridae; genus Lissotriton; species Lissotriton helveticus. Next base: position 172,543,893 of record NC_136061.1, read on the forward strand.
TTAAGACACATACCAGCAGGCATGTATGAAAGGATGAGTAAAGAATACATTAAGTCGACCTGGAATTTACCATACACACACAAATGTTGGAGTGGGGGAAAGGATGTATTTCTTAGTGGTAAAAATTGTAAGAACTCACTAAGAGGTACACTTTTATGTCAAGGTATTAATTTACACGGAGCCTGCGAGGGTTCTTCAAATAACCTTTCTTCTCACCTGCACGATTCACCTGCAGCAGTGATAGATCCAGTTTTTAGGCAGCTATCCAATGGTAGCTACATATTGTTGAATGATCACAGATGTTTTGGCATGTTGCCAGGAAAAGCCTATCTAGTTAGTGTGTCAGCCAGGGTCACTTGTTGTATGCAAGTATTGTTTCCAAAAAGCAAGACAGACAGGGAGTCTGCGTTATGGCCTTCACTGAATATCTCTTCTATACAAATTGATACTTTAAGCAGAATGAAAGCCATTTTTTTTGCAAAAAACTGTGCCACTGACCTCGTCTAGAGAAATGTATGATCTGCAAGTTGCAAGGACTTCTGCAGAGATATATGCATTATTATCAACAAACTGCCCAGTACATTTCGCAAATCTTAAACATTTCTGATACCAGCGGCATCGCACATGTATTTAAGATGATTTTTTCGGAACTGTTAGCACCCTTTGAAGCAGTCCTCGGCATTTTTCCAAATTCCGTGCACTCTGTGTTCGGCGGCCTGCCTCTCATTTTGGAACTCGTAGCAGGAATTCTATTTTTGTTTATTCTGCTCCGATATGGCAAGTCCAGTCACCAACAATACCCAGACTACCATGGAACAAGCTCTCCTAGCCATGCGGTATCGTGACAGGATTATAGAGATTCTTGGCTTGGCTCGTTTAAGAGATCTGAATACCACTTGGTTCCTTTCGTTCAGACCAATCTGGTAAGATTGCATCTTACCTGTTCTACGATGCCTGCTTTGCGGAGAAGAATGCGTGTTGGACATTTGTCTTACACTTCCATCAGTACTGCCATCGGATGTTGACGCCTAGCTAGGTCCGGTAACCACTCATGCATCGTGTTGCCCCCAACGTCTATCAATCCTGATGACGGCATTCATTGAGGTCTCACCGGCAAGTCTAGCTGATGGTGAGATACGAGGAACAACAGGCACACAGGTACAATCTGATATGAACATGGCTAACATGGCAACTGACGCTGACGGCAATGTTTCTCATCTGTGCACATTTGATCTACTTGATGAAGTAGTTCCACATTCACCTACTGTGGTAGACGATTTCTTTGCCAGCTTAGATGATTTGATGTTTTCTCTTAAAACCGAGAATAACTTTTGAAATTAGCACACAGCGTTCTCTGAACTCTGAATTCGCCCTTCACGTTTCAAAAACAAAGCTTCTAACTTTGGAACTCTATTTTTTCTACGATTTGACTCCTTTTTCCAAAACATTTAACTTTTTTGGCACGAAGTAATCTGCTTAAAGTAGAACTATTCTTAGAGAACAAAAAATTATTTTTTGAACACTTCCTAGAGACAATATTTGGCCTTGTCAACAAAACCAAAACAGTTTTATATATTCTGCTATGGAATGGTCTCGACCTTTTCTTCTGTATTTAAGAGCCATTTTCATAAATGTAATTTTCATGATTCAGTAAGTTTGCATTACCGATATCATACTTTATGCTTAGAATGAAATCATTTCCTTTAAATACGTAATATAGACATACTAATTTTTTCATGTACAGCCATTTCAAATGCATTTTCATGTATTTTGGTAGGGATTGTAAACACATGCTTTAGATATGTTTAGATGCTTATAATTTAGTAATGTTGAACATATTAAAGTGGAGTGGGTTTTGTATATGAATCTAGGACCCTAGTGTAATTTTCCCGATTCATGCCCATATATAGGTATAAATCAACCTATCCTTATATAGGCATAGAAATCATAACCATATTTAGACTTAGCCTATGCAGTCCAAATACGGCATGTCTACTTCCACTAGTTCCGAGAATCCACAACGATTTCTTGGAAAAACCCGCCTTCAGCAGTCAGGGACTTCCCCTTGCTTGAATATTGATTTATACAAGAACTCAAGGAGTTTTCAAAGAACTGATTCTTTGATGACGTTATTATGTCCAACCTTACGTCACTCTCGGCACCTTTAAGGTATAAATATGCCCACACTTGCCCAGGCAACCACACAGTGGTTTGGAGCAGTTCAACTATCTACCTACACGGCACAGCTCGCCGCAGCAAGTGCCGAAGGAAGCCGACCCTCCAGCAGACGCACTGAGAGACGCTGTCTTTTCTCTTGCCGAGAAATCCAACTCCAGTGTTTCCAGGCTACCCTTGTGGGTTGCTGGGAATTCGAGTCCTGAGAGAGAGATACAAGACCTCCTTCATTCTAAACCAAGGTACGGAGCTGATTAGACACCTAGAGAATTCTTGGAATAGATTCTTGGCAAAGAATGCTAAAACTAAGCTACACCTCACTTACTTCTTCCCTTGTATTAGACCTAGGTTAGGTACACCGGGGTAGGCGTATTTTAGAAGCACCAGTTGAGTACTTTTAGTCTTTATTTATTAATGTATGTATTCTATGTATTTTATGGCTTAGACACCATACCATGCTTTTACAGTATTATTTTATAATACTCTTCGTACTGTACGCATTGTACTTTGCAACCAGCATTACGATTGTAGCAGTTTATTTCTCATGCATGAGAAAGAAGACTGTTCAATAAATACTTTTTGTTGAAAACGCCCATCTCTCTATTTCTCTGCACCTCTGGTGAAACGAAGCATGCACGATTGACTGAGTGAAATAGCTATCTATTGTTTCCGCGACTCTAGAGATTCTTATTCTTGGGAAACAAAGTTGTCAGGTGTATGCAGTTATCAGAAACTAATCCCTTCTTGTGTATTCGAGAAAGTTTCTAGTGATCTCTGCTAGCCGGCACTCACAATTAAGTCTAATATACTCGGTAGAGACCTAGTCGACCTCAGTCCTACGTCTAAGCTACAGGATATATTATTCCAATGCGCAGAGCCTATTGGTAATATAGAAACTACACTACACTTTGATGGAGGAAAACGGGCTCTCACCAGGTCAGTTCCTATTAGACCGAGCACTTATAATAGTACTAAACAAACACTGGGATGACATGACCTAGGAACCACCAATGCATTTAACAATACAATATCTGCATGTTATGGGAGAGGGCTGGCACCTCACCAAATGGTTTGCTACGTCTCTTAGGCAGCACACAGCGATAGTGCTATCACCCTTAAGAGAGAGCTGGGAGGGGGACTTACAGCGCCCTTTCACAGACGCAGAGTGGACCATGGTGCTTGAAGGTCCTTTCGGAGTGCCACAGAACAGGCGCTTCTGATTAATACAATATTATATAATGCAAAGAGCGTATTTAACCCCGGCCAAGATGAATAAATATTTCAACAGAACGGATGCCGGATGTCCACGGTCCCATGCCATAGGTGTGGATTTACTACACATGCTGAGGAGCTCCCAGCGCCTTGGGGAATACTGGACAACAGTTACTAACACCCTAGCTCGATGCACAGAGCGCACTGCGATCCTAGACTGAACAACATGCGTCCTACACATTTATCACAAACGCTAAAGTCAAAGAGTGGCCTCTCGTTTCGCTGCACTAGGGCGAATAGTGGCGAACTTACTAATCACAAAGCAGTGGAAGTGCGCTGAACCTCCCAGGGCACAGGCTTGGAGATGATCCCTTAAAGTGTGGGCCACAGCAGAAAGCATTGCGCTACCCAGAGAAGATGTGCTGGGCCTCCGTAAAATCCCGATTGCGGCGCACTGGAATGCTATACTGTGCGACTTACAGAGACAAGATGCTGACAGTGAGGACACGCTGACACTCGCAACCAACACACAACAAGAATCAGATGGCACAAGTTGGAAAAGATGGCGAAAAGCTGGGACTCACAACTAGACAGCGTGAGACATGAACCTGGCACCACACACATCTAGGCAGCGACAGATAGGAGAATCTTCACCCTTTGAAATAGGGAACAGGAATGGCAACTCCAGTTTGAGTTAGAAATAATATTGTTTCAGTTCTTTTCTCAAACGATGTTACCCGCCTCCCCAGTTAGTGGATCATTCCACAATGCACCCACAACATAAGAGAGATGAGGTATCTACGCAACTGACTATTCACGATAACGAAAACGGGACCCACACCAACCATACATGCTGAACCACAATGACAAATATGTGATATATACACTGCAAGCACCATGTATATGTTGGACCCATGTTACGAGCTGACTTTATATGTCACAAATAGTAGATGTAACCTAAAAGACAAACTATAATGTGAATGTCTGCTTTTTTTCTCTTCTAAAAACCAATAAAACATATTTTTTTAAAAGAGAGAAGGCTTTTGATACCCTGGAATGGCACTTCTTATTCGAGGTACTAGACTGACTGGGTCTCCGAGGAGGTTATTTAACGTGGGCGAAACTACTATATCCAAACCCGACAGCCAGAGAGTGGAGCGGGGCACGCAACTACTCTGATCTCTTCAGTGTTCCCAGTGGGTCTCCGCTGTATGTGCAATATTTTCGCGAGCACTAAAGATGTTGGAGTGACTGGGTACAGCGCCCTCTCTGGGTTCCTCATGGTCTTCAGTCACTGGACCAGCCAGTTGAGCTGCGCCACAATGTGGAATGCTTCCCACCAGTCATTGTGGAGCACTGCATCGTGGTTAGGGCCACTCGCCTGCGGCCAGTTCCTTAAATAAACAATACGATCTGTGAATCCAGATCCCGGAACATTTTACGAGGGGTTCACACCAGGGGTGTCCCAAAGAAATACAAAAGACGTGGCAATGCCACCATCTTCAGGAAAGCCATTCTACCGGCCTCTGACAATGGTAGGCAAAGGATGTTGCATGAAGATTTATGAATGGGCTCAAAAGGGGCCTGCATGAGGCATGAAAGGAATATGTTCAACTCCCATGGAGGGATGGATGCCGTATTGGAGGGAAAACGTTTTTCAAACCCTCTAAGAAGTCCTTAATAACAGGAATTTTGAAAAAAGAGGTTTGTGTCGGACAGTTCCTGTATGAAATTAACTTTAAGCGGCAATACCCATCCCTCCCTCCCCCTAAACGAGTATCTTAATTTCCAGTTGCATGTTACAAGAGACCACATTCACCTTGAATAACTTTTTTCTCACGCCTCGCACTTTTGTAAGAAAGTTAATGTGCTAGAACCTTCCTCTTTTGTTTCCCATACTCGTATTGCAGGGCCCGGTTTTTTAGGTCTCGGCCTGCGTAGGCTGCGCTTGCGCAGTCTCGCCGGCGAGATCTTATGTTTTTCAGTGGGGGCTTGAACCAATCAATCAATCAAACAATTTGTATAGCACGCTACTCACCCGGGAGGGTCTCAAGGCGCTTGGAGGGAGGGGTCCGTTACCGCTCGAAAAGCCAGGTCTTGAGTTGCTTCCTGAAGGAGAGATGGTCGTGGGTCCTCCGTAGGTGGATGGGGGAGGGAGTTCCATGTCTTGGCTGCCAGGTAGGAGAAGGATCTTCCTCCGGCGGTGGCTCTGCGAGTGCGTGGTACTGTGGCGAGGGCGAGGCTGGTCGATCGCAGCTGGCGGGTGGGCGCGTAGAAGGTGAGGCGGTTGTTTAGGTACCTGGGACCCAGGTTGTGGAGAGCCTTGTGTGCGTGGGTGAGGAGTCTGAACGTGATCCTCTTGCTGACGGGGAGCCAGTGCAGGTCTCTCAGGTGGACGGAGATGTGGTTGTGGCGGGGGATGTCTAGGATGAGTCGTGCGGAGGCATTCTGTATGCCCTGGAGTCTTTTCTGTAGTTTGGCCGTGGTTCCCGCGTAGAGAGTGTTCCCGTAGTCCAGTCGGCTGGTGACGAGTGCCTGGGTGACCGTTTTCCTGATTTCGGTGGGGATCCATCGGAAGATCTTACGGAGCGTGCGTAGGGTGTTGAAGCAGGATGACGAGACGGCATTGACTTGTCTGGTCATCGAGAGGGAGGAGTCCAGGATGAAGCCCAGGTTACGTGCGTGGTCCGTTGGCTTGGGGGTGGTGCCCAGGGCAGGGGGCCACCAGGAGTCGTACCAGGCGGAGGGGGATGATCCCAGGATGAGGACTTCCGTCTTGTTTGAGTTCAGTTTTAGGCGGCTGTACTTCATCCATTCGGCGACGTCTTTCATTCCTTCGTGTAGGTTGGTTCTGGTGGTGGCGGGGTCGTTGGTGAGGGAGAGGATCAGCTGGGTGTCGTCGGCGTAGGAGATGATATTAAGGTTGTGTTGGCGTACGATGGCTGCGAGGGGGCTCATGTAGACGTTGAAGAGGGTGGGGCTGAGTGAGGATCCTTGTGGTACGCCGCAGATGACTTCGGTGGCCTTGGATCTGAAAGGGGCGAGGTGGACTCTCTGGGTTCTTCCGGCGAGGAATGAGATGATCCACTCCAGTGCCTTCTCTTGGATTCCGATGTTGCTGAGGCGCTGTATCAGGGTGCGGTGGCAGACAGTATCGAACGCTGCGGAGAGGTCCAGGAGGATGAGGGCAGCTGTTTCCCCGTTGTCGAGCAGGGATCTGATGTCGTCGGTAGCTGCGATGAGGGCGGTCTCAGTGCTGTGGTTGGCTCGGAAACCGGACTGTGAGGGGTCGAGGGATCCGTGCGTCTCGAGGAAGGCGGCGAGCTGTTTGTTGACGGTCTTCTCGATGACTTTGGCAGGAAAAGGGAGGAGCGAGATGGGGCGGAAGTTCTTGAGGTCGGTGGGGTCCGCTGTCGGTTTCTTCAGGAGGGCGCTGAGCTTGGCATGCTTCCAGCTCTCCGGGAAGGAGGCGGTGTTGAAGGAGATGTTGATGATGTCTCGGAGTTGGGGTGCGATGATGGAGTCGGCTTTGTTGAAGACTTGGTGGGGGCAGGGGTCGGTTGGGGATCCGGAGTGGATGGTGTTCATCGTGCTGGTGGTGTCTTCGGTACTGACCAGGGTCCAGGCGCAGAGGGTGATGGTGGGGGGCGTTGGTTCGGTGGTGGGGTGCTTGGTTGATGCGCCGAAGCTGTTGTGAATGTCGGCGTTCTTGCGGTGGAAGAAGGAGGCGAGTGAGTCGCAGAGGTCTTGCGAGGGAGTGATGTCATTTCCGGCGCTGGGGTTGGAGAGCTCTCTGACGATGCTGAAGAGTTCCTTGCTGTTGTGGGTGTTGTTGTCCAGTCGTTCTTTGAAAGTTGTCCTTTTGGTGGTGCGGATCAGCTGGTGGTGTGTGCGGATGGCGTTCTTGAGGGCAGTCATGTTTTCTGTAGTCTGGTCGCGGGGCCAGGCTTTTTCGAGGGTGCGGCAGTTTTTCTTGGATGTTTTGAGTTCGTCGGTAAACCACAAAGCTTTCTTGCTGCCGGGTCTGCTAGGAGGGTTCTTCAGTGGTGCGAAGTCATCGGCGCAGGTGGTGAGCCACTGAGTGAAGATGCGGGCTGCTTCGTTGGGGTCCGTCGTGTTGGTGGGAGGGTTCTGGCTGAGGGAGGTGGTGAGCTGGTCGGCGGTGATCTTGCTCCAGCTCCTGTGGGGAACCTGTTGCGGGTGGTGGTGGGTCGTGGTTCTCTTGAAGCTGAAGTGGACGCAGCTGTGATCAGTCCAGTGAAGTCCGGTTGAGTGGCTGAAGGAGATGTGCTTGCTGGAGGAGAAGACGGGGTCAAGCGTGTGGCCGGCATAGTGGGTGGGGGTGTTAACCAGTTGCTTGAGTCCGAGGTTGGCGAGGTTGTACAGCAGGGTGGTGGTGTTGCTGTCCTTGTTGTTCTCCAGGTGGAAGTTGAAGTCCCCTAGGAGGATGTAGTCAGAGGAGGCGAGGGCGTACGGGCTGATGAAGTCTGCGATGGCTTCGCTGAATTGTGTGCGTGGTCCAGGGGGTCTGTAGATGAGAGTGCCTCTGAGGGTGGTCTTGGGGTCGGTTTGTATCTGGAAGCGGAGGTGCTCGGAGGCGGTGAGGGTGTAGTCGGAGTTGGTCGTGATGCGGATGGTGTTCCTGTGGACGATGGCGATGCCTCCTCAGGTCTGGTTGACACGATCCTTCCGGGTGATCTTGTATCCATCCGGGATGGCTATGGCGATGTCAGGCGCTGAGGAGGCATTCATCCAGGTTTCCGTGAGGAAGCGATGTCTGGTGCTGTAGTGTTGAGGAGGTTCCAGAGTTCGACGGCGTGTCTGTGGACGGAGCGGGTGTTGAGCAGGATGCACTTGAGGTGGTTGTTGCTGGTGCCTGGCCTTTCTGGTGCGGTGCAGGACTGGAGGCAGGTGAACTTGCATGCTTGGCAGGTGAAGGGTCCGTGGGTGCGTTTCGGGGTGGATCGGTAGCAGGCGGGTTTCTGGTTTGAGTGCGTTGAGGGTGGCGGCGTCGTAGTTCCGTCGTGTGGGCTGGCATCGACGGGGGCCAGGGGTCCTGGCGCTGGGTGCGGTCCAGGCGCGAAAGGGCGCAGACGGGCTTGCCTTTGGCACACCTTCGGCGCACAATCGGCGCGCCCGCTGCGCGTACACGCGGCCTCCATATGAGGCGAAGTTGGAGGAACGAGCAGCTGGGAGGCGGGAGCGGGGCGGTCAATGGGGTACAGAAAAGAAAAGGGGGCGGGGCTGCAAGGGAGCAGCAGCAGGAAGCGGGGGTCGGGTGGGGGCACATCAGAGGGTACGGCTAAAAAACAAAAAGCACACTATGTATTAAAACAGAAGTAAAAAGTCAAATGCAGAAGTACGATCACAAGTACAGGTACAATCACAAAAGCACGAAAGAAAAGGCAGGATCGGAGCAGGGAGAACGAGCAGCAGCGAGGGGGCACAGCTGGCGAGCCGTGCGTCGTGGGAGGGGGTCCTGGGGTCAGGTCACACTCGCCTGCGCCGCGCGGCCTCCATATGAGGCCAAGTGGGAGGGAGGAGCAGCTGGGAGGCGGGAGCGGGGAGGCCAATGGGGTACAGAAAAGAAAAGGGGGTGGGGCCACGAGGGAGCAGCGGTGGGAAGCGGAGGTCGGGTGGGGGTACACCAGAGGGTACGGCTAAAAACCGAAAAGCACACTATCTATTAAAACAGAAGTAAAAAGTAAAATACAGAAGTACGATCACAAGTACAGGTACAATCACAAAAGCACAAAAGAAAAGGCAGGAACGGAGCAGGGAGAACGAGCAGCAGCGAGGGGGCACAACTGGCGAGCCGTGCGGCGAGGGGGGGTGTCCGCCCTTGTTCTTCATTGGCTGGCTTCCTAAACAGAGGCCAGCCATTGGAGGAGAGGGGCGTCTGTCCTTTTAAGCCCCGTGTTTTTGGGATGGAGGGGCGTGTTTTTTTAGGTTCTTTTTGTAAAATTCCAGCCAATGGGAAGAGGAGAGAATGAAAAACACGCCCCCAGTCCGAAAATGTCGGGGCTTTTCGAAGAGCCATTTCTGCTGGACCGCTGCCAGAATAAGAAGAGAAGCTGCCGAATCCTCCGCCCCAGCCGGTGAGTGCTCGCTTTTCTGGCCTCTGTTTCCTGATTGTGCCCGTTTTCTTGCCTCTTCTTGCCTCTGTTCCCTCGTTGTTCTTGCTTTTCTGCCCCCCCGTTCCCTCGTTGTGCTTGCTTCTCTGCCCCCCCCTGTTCCCTCGTTGTGCTTGCATTTCTGCTCCCCCCCTGTTCCCTCGTTGTGCTTGCTTTTCTGCCCCCCGTTCCCTTGTTGTGCTTGCTTCTCTGCCCCCCCCCTGTTCCCTCGTTGTGATTGTTTTTTCTGGCCCCTGTTCCCTGTGTGTGGCTCTGTGTGTGTGTGGGGGGGGGGCTCTGTATGTGTTTGTGAGGGGGGCTCTGCGTGTGTGTGGGGGGGCTCTGTGTGTGTGTGTGCGTGTGGGGCTCTCTGTGTGTGTGTGGCTTGTTGTGCTTGCTTTTCTGCCCCCCTGTTCCCTCGTTGTGCCCGTTTTTTTTACCCTTCTTGCCTCTGTTTCCTCGTTGTGCTTGCTTTTCTGCCCCCCCCTTCCCTTGTTGTGCTTGCTTTTCTGCCCCCGTTCCCTCGTTGTGCTTGCTTTTCTACCCCCGTTCCCTCATTGTGCTTGCTTTTCTGGCCCCCCCTGTTCCCTCGTTGTGATCGTTTTTTCTGGCCTCTGTTCCCTGTGTGTGGCGCTGTGTGTGTGTGGGGGGGGCTCTGTGTGTGTGTGTGTGTGGGGGGCTCTCTGTGTGTGTGTGTGTGTGTGTGTGTGTGTGTGTGTGTGTGTGGGTGTGTGTGTGTGTGTGTGAGGAGGGCTCTGTGTGTGTGTATGTGGGGGGGTCTCTGTGTGTGTGTGTGTGTGGTGGGCTCTCTGTGTGTGTGTGTGTGTGTGTGTGTGTGTGTGTGTGAGGCTCTCTGTGTGTGTGTGATTCTGTGTTTGTGGCTCTGTGTTTTTTTCTGGCCTCTGTTCCGTGTGTGGCTCTGTGTGTGTGTGTGTGGGGGGGCTCTGTGTGTGTGTGTCTGTGTGTCTGTGTGTGTGTGTGAGTGTGTGGGGCTGTGTGTGTGTGTGGGGGGCTCTGTGTGTGTGTGTGGGGGGCTCTCTGTGTGTGTGTGTGGCTCTGTGTGTGTGTGGCTCTGTGTGTGTGTCTGTGTGTGTGTGTGTGGGTGTGTGTGTGAGTGCAAATGCAATAGGTCTCGCATTTGCGAGAGATTAAGCTATTGACATTGTAAATGACAATGGCATTTATTTATCTGTTTTCAAAACCAACACATAAATAACAATTTTGTCATTTACAATGCCAATAGCTCTAACTTAGGCAAAGGCGAGACCGTTGCATTGTAAATGCTTGTTTATTAGGTAAAGGTAAGTATACTTGTAAAGCGCACTGTTACTCCATCTCGGGGTGTCCTGGCGCTGTATACCGCTGGGGAACCCGTCCTGGCTTTCCCTGTGAGATGGTCCCTCCTGGGCACCTCCAAGGTGAAGCCAGGCATCCCCGGCGCTGATGGGGCCGTTGTGGAGATTAAGCAAGTTATTGCCCAGAGTTGCAGAGTGGGACCCATGGTTAGCGTAGGCACCTCGGCGAGAATTATCGAGTCCGCGGACATTGACCCAAGACCCTGCTGCGTCAGGAATTGAACCCTGGTCCCGGGCCGATCTCTGCTTCAGGGTCTGCCGCTTCTAACCAGTGAGCCACACTTCTCCACCAAATATATCTAGCCACGTTTTCTTCACCAAAACATAACAAGAACAAATCCCCAGGGACATCTTAAGTATTTTGGGGGCCCGGGCCAAACATATTTTTGGGGCCCCTTTTCGGAACAGATTTGAATTTATGATCCAATTTCAGCTCTTTGATGCCCTCTTTCAGCTGGTCACTGGACAGTGCGCTACCATACTTGTCCAAATTCTTAATGTATTTATATCTAATATTCAAGGACATTGACGTGTGTTTTCAATATTACAACACAGTAGCAGTTCACTAAAATTACTGAAAATAATCACAGTGACATCCTCCCATTTCTCATGTGTGATGGCCTGTTTGATCTCAAAGACATTTTTTTATGGATGTTGCATGAAACGTAAACCCATTTTTCTGAAAAATCTCTGTGATAGGTTCTTACTCATCGCCCATATTAAAAATAAATTTAAAAAAATGGTATTTAAAACAATCTGTTTAAGGAGTAAGCATGGTCATTAGGGCAAGATTCTCTGCAGAACAGAGCTGGCTCTATCAGGGGGCTCCCTGAAAGGCTGGGGCCCTGGGCCAGAGCCCACATTGCCCATGCCTTAAAATGTCTCTGCAAATCCCCGTGTCTCATTGTTTGGGAGGACTGATCTCCACCGCTTGCTTCTGCAGAAGGATGTTTACATCTGACTTTAGCATCTGTAGATGTTGATTGGATGGTTTTGGTGGGATATTTGACGGAGGGCTGAAAATCTGAGACAATACCCTTTCTGTACAACACTTCCCCCTTCACGAGTAGCCGAGCCACGCAACGATTCAGTGCAATAGGAAAAGGTCAATGGTACTGTTATAATTAGAATCAATAAGGGCGATTTTTTCAGCCAGAGTGCTCACCTTGTCCAGAGGATAAATGAAACAAATATTTAAAACCTGGGTAAACACGATTAATTGCTAACACACTGACAGAACAGCTCTCCAAAAGCAGATCCAAATGAAGAGCAATCACTCTGTAGGAAGTTAAGAGCATAGGGATTTGGTTTTATTCTGTGAAACAGCTACCTCTCCCTTATAGAAGCCACTACGAGAGCTAGGAGTAAAATGTAACTTATTTCATTTTTTCGTTATTCTGTTGAGCACTACTCACTGATGCTCTCTTGTATGTCCACGCATGAGCAAATGCTCGTTTTTGCATTCTTGATGTGTTTCATGAGTATTTTTGTTAATCTTCTAAGGGTACTATGCCCGAGATAATCGAAGTTTGGAAGAATACCATTCCCGAGAATAATTGAAGTGTGCAATTATCAGAATGTCCACTTGCACTGGTGCTTAATCGGAACATACGAACGAATCTGCGAATGCGATGGGTATCATTAGGGTATTATACCCGATATGGACATGATTGTCTGAAGAGAATAATCGCATCGTTTTAACTCGTATCATGTGACCTAATCGAAAGAATGAGTATATAGAAACTGCTCTGATCATGTCAGGAGTATTGTAACACTAGCACTGTGTTTTGAAAAAAGTTCCGATAATGTAACCTAATGAATTTATTTTCGTTACTTTAAAATCACATATTCACTATGCAATATGTAATGGGATTTATTTTCTTTATTTCAATATTATATGACACTATGCAATAGGACATAGAATGGCAAATGTCATAATGTTGAGTTAGCCCTGATGAAAAGTGAAACGGCTCGTCTTTGTATGTACACGAACCAAAAGTATTTTCTATTATGTCCATCCCACGTGATGTGGGACGCGATGATGATTATTTAATGTTTGGGAACTCCATGTATGTCCATGTGACCAAGACCCCGAGAAGAGTATAAACGTATCTTGTGCCCAATAAACCGGATTTATCTTGCATCTGCAACTGGAGTGGCTCGTTTTTCTTGACCAAAATTGGGTGAGGAACCTTGCTTTATATAATAAGCGGCGGCGCCTGCTTCAACGAGCCCGACCCGGCTGGAGGGGTGTTCAGAGACGCCAATCTCCCCGTTGAACATATATATATATATATATATATATATATATATATATATATATATATATATATATATATATATAATATATATATGTTCAATATATATATATATATATATATATATATATATATATATATCTATACTAGTATTATATATATATATATATCTATACTAGTATTATAAAGAGAGAGCTGAAACCTTTGAGGCGGGTAATCTCAAGACGTACAGCACCAATCACAACACCCAATACAGCATTGTAAAGGGGAGTTGCAGCAGATGGACATAGGCTATGCAGCTAGCCACCATATACATTAGAAATGTCAAAGAACCTTAGGAGTAAAGTAGTCCCTTGTGGGCGTTGGCGTTATGCTGTCAGCGATGGGCGTGTCAAAGTAGCGATGGGCGTCTCAAACAAAACTTCACATTACTCCTTTGTGGGCGTCACCGTTGTCAGAGGGGCATGGCCCAAAACAAAAAACAAATAAAAAATGGGCGCGGATTTCACTGTGCGTGCCCATTCATGCTCCATTACTGATAACACTCACAGTATTTGCCGACTTGCCGTGCTAACTGCCGACTTGCCGCGCTAACAAAAACAAAGCTTTACTCATTTGTGAGCCTCGGCGTTGTCAGAGGGGGCTGGCCTAAAAAAAGGGGCGCGGCTTTCACAAGCGTGGAATTCACTCCGCACCACATTCACGCCTTTGTGGCGTGACAGTTGTCAGAGGGGCCTGGGGAAAAAAAATTTGCACGGATTTCACTGTGCGCGCACATTCACGCTCCATTACTGATAATACTCACAGTACTTGCGGCGCTAACAAAAACAAACCTTTACTCATTTGTGAGCCTCTGCGTTCTCAGAGGGGGCTGGCCTAAAAAAAGGGGCACAGCTTTAAGAAGCGCGGAATTCACTCGGCGCAACATTCACGCCTCTGTGGCCGTCACTGTTGTCAGAGGGGCCTGGGCCAAAACAAAAAACACAAAATGAATGGTCTTGGATTTCAATGTGCGCGCCCATTCACGCTCCATTACTGATAACACTCACAGTACTTGCGGCGATTACTGATAACACTCAAAGTACTTGCGGCGATAACAAAAACAAACATTTATTCATTGGTGAGCCTCGGCGTTGTCAGAGGGGGCAGGACTAAAAAAATGGGCGCGGCTTTCAGAACCGCGGAATTCACTTGGCGCCACATAAATTAGGATTTACTATTACAAACATTGCACACATTACATTTCATCCCCGGACAACGTTGGGACGGGCTGCAAGTATGTATGTATGTATATATATATATATGGACACGGCCCAAAAAGGAGCTGGGAAAAGTACCGCTCCAACCAGTGGAGACTCGACTCTGAAGAAGAAATTAGCCTTGTTTGAAAAACTGAGCAAACGTGAAATTAACAAATGGTGGGAAGTAGCATCCCTCACTAATTACGTGGAGGTCGGCAGAGTACCCAGGGGACTGAGGATCAGCATAGTCCCAACATATGATAATCCAAATCAGGATTTACTTGCGGAATAGGCAGGGTACATGGAAAAAACATGTAAGGGCATGCTGGAAATGTTGGTAAAATATGCCCGAATTGACCTGGAAATAACACGTAAAGATCTAGCCGAACTGAGAAACGAGTTGGAATTATTGAAGACTGACAAAAGTGTTGAAGCTTTCATGAAAACACTCCCAAAAAAACTGCAGGATTACGAAGACACTATTAAACAAAAAAAGCAGAGGAAGTTCCTAAGGGATAAACGTGACTACGCCGAAGGGCGTATATTAACATACGCTAAAAGATACGATTGGGCTCAGAAAAAATTGAGAGCAAACTGGCCAGGCAAAAAGGTGTCGATATTATCAACAGGCTCGAGCTCTGATATGAGCATAGAGTCAGATGAGCGTGGGTCAGGAATCCCTTTAGGGTCGCGACCGCTGACTTTTCAGCAAGAGTTCCAGATTCTGAAAGAAAACAAAGAACAAACAACACAGAACAGACCACAAACCAGGGGTCAGACGAAAGGCAGAGGAGCAAAAAGACGCAAAGGAAGAGGTCACGTGACAGCAGAAGAAGACGACGATTGAAAAGAAAGCACAAACGACTGGCCATCATGGGAAATTTCTCCAGGATGGAACATCAAGAAACTAAAACGGTCGTCAATCTCTCTGATCGTAGCCTAACTAATATTGAAACATCCATATTACAATTAGGATTATCCTTCTGCCCGAGTACTATTCTGAACTACACCGATACCAGGATTGATTTGTTTTTGTTCATTCGAAAACTAAAATTAATGAAAATGTACCTGACCCGTACCAAATCCAAAACATTCTCAAATAGAACTGACGACAATACTAATATAAATCTCCAGGTTGGAGATATGGATCTGCTTAAAGATATGTATGAACTTGAGGTTGGGGACACAAATGAGAGGAGTGACCACACAATTTTGCGAACATGTGGCATCATGAACAAAGAGGTCAAACACAGTGGACTACGCCTTAAAACCAAATTTAATCCCAATGTACCATATGATAACATTGAAGCCTACAACTCAGCAATCATTGCAGATCTAAAAGGAACAAGGAGTAAATTCAACAATACCAAAAGGGAGAATTTAACCAAAGAACAAAGAATGGCATTGAAAACACTAGAGAATGACCCGAAAATTGTAATCAAGCCCTCCGACAAGGGGGGCAATGTGGTTATAATGAACTATGCGGATTACCATCAAGAGGCAATGAAGCAACTAAACGACAAGTCCTGTTATGAACTAATTGACTGGGAAAGGTACAAGAAAACCATCAAAGACTATCACACATTACTTGGAGGATGGTACCATAGTGGGCTTCTTGACACAGATGAGTACAAATTTTTAAGGAAAGACCAGCCCCGCATCCCTTGTATTTACTTTTTGCCAAAATTGCATAAGGACCCCTCTAGACCACCAGGGCGTCCGATTGTTTCATCGAATGGAGGATTGTTAGAAAATACTTCAATCTTCCTTGTCCTATATCTTGCTGAGTATGTCCAGAATCTGAACTCTTATTGCAAGGACAGTTCGGATTTTCTGAAAAAACTACATGGTATAAAATGGGAGGAAGGTTATATACTAATCAGCATGGATATTTGCTCCCTGTATACATGTATTGATCAGGAGAAGGGTGTAGCAGCCTGCATGTATTTTCTCAGAAGCAGCATATTGACCACTGGGACCACAACACAATGTTAGAGGCCATGATGCTATATTGTCTGAAAGAAAATATTTTTCTCTATGAGAAATCTGTGTACCATCAGCGGTCCGGGACCGCGATGGGAACTTGTTTTGCCCCCAGCCTAGCGAATCTTTTCCTAGGCTGGTGGGAGGAACAACATGTGTGGACTGACGAATCTGAGATGTATACTGACCACATTATTATGTGGGTCAGATACATTGACGATTTGCTCCTGATATGGAATGGCCCAAAGTTACTGGCAAAGAAGTACATTGAACATCTAGGAACTAACAATTTGAACCTAAAATTCACCTACAGTATGAGTGAAACTTATTGTGAGTTCCTAGATATAGCTGTAGAAATTAAGCAGAACTCTATCACGACTCGCTTATTTCGTAAGTCCACAGCGGGCAATGCAGTTTTACATTCAAGGAGTCAGCATCCAGTACCCCTAAAAAACAGCATTCCATACGGCGAGCTCCTGAGAGCTCGTCGAAACTGTAGCACAGATTCAGACTATGAGAGGGAAAAGGAGATCATGATTGAACGCTTCCAACAACGAGGCTATCAATCCAATGTACTAACTAGGGCCCAACAGAAAGTAGGGACCATGACACATGAGGAGGCCCTGTTTAGAATGTCTACCAGGGCGAAAAGAAAAGAACAATTGACCATCACAAGTACCCCACACATTCCACGTATGATCACTAATTTTAGTAGAGGGTCACTAACATTAGAGAAAATAATGAGATCACACTGGAATCTTCTAATGGCTGACCCGATCATTGGAGCATCAGTAGGAGATAGACCCCAGATTACTTAACGTAGAGCGAGGTCCCTCAAAGACAAATTAGTGCACAGTTACCCTCAGGGAATAACCAAAACGAACTGGTTGACGCCTACTGGGTTCACCACTTGTGGGAGCTGCAAAGCTGACCGCAATGGGAAGAACTGCAAGGAATACATAGTAGGTACTGGACAGAAAAAATTGATCAAACAACAGATTAACTGCAACAGCGATTGTGTTGTCTACCTACTGGAGTGCCCATGTGGCCTCCGGTATGTGGGCAGCTCAAAACATCAATTGAAGGTGCGAATTCTGCAACACCTCCGTGCGATCACTAATAAAGATCACAACTATCCCATGGCTCGACATTATGCGGAGAAGCATAATAGCAACAATGCGAGTCTAATGTTTTGTGGAATTGACAGGGTTCCCAAACATATACGGGGTGGGGATCGCGAAACACGTCTAAGAGTCTTAGAGTCAAGACATATCATAGACATTGATAGCAGAATCCCGAAGGGCCTGAACTGCGGGGAAGAACTGGCATCACATATTGGTGTATGAAGTAGGGACAACCTATAACGACTGCCTGGAATTTGGGATATGCAAGGAGTTGGCAAATGTGCTCTAACAAGTTTTAATCACACACCTTTTAAATATGCATTGAGGATTAGAATTGGGAGTAACTTGCGGGATACCGAATTTATACATGTAAATGTGTTATTTTCACAATAGTATAGAATTAAGAGGGGCAGGCTTGCCCTTTAGGGATATCCCAATTGTGTACTGTTGAATATACCCAATGCACCCCCGGCTGGGGGATTCACGTAACAATGGTTGCACTATAGTGTTTATTTTCATATGATTTTTTTGCACATTTTCCATTAGCCCTAATGAAATAATAGGCGCTCTCGCACTTTAGTTTCCCTCACTCACTCACTTCTCACCACACTGTATGCACTCGCATGACAAAAAGCCACCGCCAAAAAGAAAAATTAGAAACAAAAAAGTGAACTTTAGATTATGGTTTGTGCTATACGAGGCATGGGAGCTCCCAATGTTTGTTGTTAGTTTTGTTGTGCATTACCAACGGAATTACAAGATAATGCAATTTTACTATGCTGCATAAAATTACTGCTTGGGAAATACCATTGGGCATTGCACTGTATGAGTAAGGCACTGATGGAGACTTCACTGAGGGCTTATATCGTATGAATTCAATGGGTGAAATCTATAATTGATTATGCCTTAAATTTATGAATGTCTATATATGCCAAAAATGTTTAGGAAGTGAAGTCATAAACGAATATGTTATTTTATATCAATGCCACAATACAGTACTGAGTTCTAATTTTCGGAATTTGGTCTAATGTCAGGTTTAGCCGTAAAAACTACATTGCCCAGCAGTCTAAGCGTTTTCCGAAATGCACATCATAAATGGTTTGAAACTTTGTTCACAGATATATGTATGTTTCTTCTATGTCTATTGTTTACCTCATGGAAAAAGGACTTAAAAACATAATGTAACAAAATGGTGGCCACTTGATAAAGGCTTCTCGCCGAAACGCGTCGTCTTTTGGAGAGTGCACATTAAATATTAATTGTGCCTGAACTTACCTGGTGTGCCGTTTTCCTTGATACCGAATGTGGAGGTGAATGAGGAATCGTTGGTGATATATATATATATATATATGTAACTATCTTGAAGGCCTGGGATAAAAAAAATCAATTTCCAAGGCAATCAGTCCATTGATCATCAATCGATGAAGTTTATTTCAATGTTACCACCAAGACAAATAAATAAAGTCCAAATGTCAAATGAGAGTGAAAAGACAACAAAAACAGTCAACACATGTTTAGTGACTCAGTCGCTTCTTCAAAGGTGTAAAAAAAAAACCGGCTACTTTAACAAGTACAAACAGATGAACTATGAACAAACAAATGCATGTCTGGTCATAATGATATATGTATCCACTATAATTTTTGCAATAAGATTATTATTACATAAACATTTTTGTTGTACAATCTAATGTTAACAACATGCGGCACACACATTATTATATTACACATATTGGAATTTATGTTTCACATTCCTTCAATATCTGACTCCTTATTAGTGCTGCAGCAGATTGGACAGATCTGCACTCGGTTATTGCCATGATTTGGCCAAACAACGTTCTTTCTGGCTTTCTTTCACTAGCTTAAAACCTGAAGCCCAGCAGAGAATCTTAAATCCCACAGTAATCTTCCAATAGCAAAATAGAGCATAAAAGCCTGAACGTCTTCAAATCGGTGTCACTTTTAACCCAGTCGCCTCATAAAAAAAAAGCAAAGTCCAGCCAATGAGGTGATAGTTCCTTGCCCTTCAACCCTCCCGAAGGCCAGCTCACCAAACATTTTACCATGCATTGTGTGGAAAGGGAGTTCCAGAACCCTGCTCTATCCTGAAGAAGAAGAATCTTGGTCTGAACTTTTCCTTGTGTTGTGTGTAACTAAAACTTCCTCAAGTACCCCGGTTTTTGGTGAATAAATTTACTTTGTTAGCATGGAATCTTCAAAGGGAACCCTCTCTTAAGCCTGTGAAGCATATGAGAGTTTACACTGATGATCCTCATAGAGTGTGCATTTATTGGTTATATCTGGATCATAAAGCAAAGTACTGTAAAATATGCAGGATATTTTCAGCCAGAACCTTCAATGACCGTGAAGGAAGATTACTGCAGTGGCTTCAAAAATCTAAGGCTGTTGACAATCCCACATTCAAGATTGAGTTTATCCCAATTGCTCCTCCTGAGCAAGAGAAAAAAGTGCACTAGCATCACCTGGGGGTTTTCTAAAGCACCAAAAAATGCTTCAACAGATGAATTAGCCGGCACCTTATCTGAACCAGTGCCAAAGCTCCGTACGAAGATCATCATAAAAATCACACAGGCCTGTCTCTCTAAAGAAATGCCAACAATCTACAAAGGTCATTTCCAAAATGAGCCTGTTGACGACGAAGATGCCAACATCGAGGATTTGCTTTGATGTATAGTCCTATCAAAAATTGCTCCATCCATGACAACGATCCTGCGATGGCACAGTTTTTAAAAGAAAAAAGGTCAACGCCAACAACGGTTTTAAGGAAAAACATCTCCTTCAGCAAAATAACATTCAACTACCTGCTAAGCTGCTATACACCTAAAGCGAGGAGGACTCAAATCCAGATGATCCTTATGGTGCAGCATATAGTCCTGGCCAACTTAAAGTTACATTTCAATTCAGAGAAGAAGAAAAGGGTTATTCACCAAGTATAAACCCAAACCGCAACCACAGCATGATCATCCAAACTACCCAATATTCCAGGAAGATGAATGTCCAAGAGTAAGGGCCCATTATGATAGGCGTATATGATAGGCATTAAGACCCTTATGAAGAAGGAGTATCATTATCCTCTGATGCAGCTGTTGGTGGATCTACTCAAGAATCTCCAGCAATTGATGGAAACTATTATATTTGTTTTCCAGCTGAACCATCTTCCCAACCAGCAATCCAGCTGCCTTTGGGGCCTCAAATACCCCTCTTCCTCCACTGGAAATTCCAAACAGACTAACGGAGATTAGGCAACCAATAGAGGAAATTCCACTGGAGCCAAAAACACTAAGACCTTAACAACCCATTTTGCCAGCGAATCTGCCACCAAAAGAGATCTAAGCAGATACTTCAGATGATGACCAGTATATAGATGTATGTGAATAAGGGGAGCTGCAAGAAGAATTAGTTACTTACCTGTAATCCTAGTTCTCATCTAGGGGTAAACTCATCAAAGTCATAAGCTACGAATAATTCCCGCCCATTTGTGGGTCCCAGAGCATATAAAAAATACATTTATATACCTATATATGCATACGTGAAAACATATGTATATGCAGCCTAAAATTTTTCCACAATGGCCAAAATGCTAAAAATTACATAGGTTTGTATGGTATACCCAAACTCTCCCAACCCTTAAGGAAGAGAGAGAGCAGTAAACATTTGTCCTACAACAATCCTTTATAGCCATAGATAAACCTGTAATTGCAGGCATTTACCAGTAGGCTGCAGTAGAGTTTAACCCCTTCGCAGCGGGGGTTACTCTCCCGCTGTGCTGGGGGGAGGGGGTTGCGCATAGCACCCCGGTGCTCGTGACAAGCTCAGCTCGTCACGCAGCAAGGTAGCTGTGTGCTCATGACGAGCTCAGCTCGTCATGGCCACACCCGTTTCTGTGGAACGCTCAGCACAGCGGAGGAATTAGCCCTGCGTGCGAGCGTTGCGGCCGTTATGACGAGCTCAGCTCGTCATGAATACACAGCCACAGGGGCGTGGCTTTGACACCGACGAGAATGGCGGCGTGAGCTAGGTGCTCCGCGCCTGATCCCCGTGTTATCCTGGATATATGGACGGCAGACCGCGCTGATAAGTCCGACCACGCATCAGGGACGATCGGAGCTGGAGCGACACTGATTGGAGGCCGGGCGGAATCCCTAAAAGCTCTGAAGTGGGAGAGAGGCGACTGAGAAGTCTGAGGCTGGGAGAGGACTGTAATGGCGGCCGCTGGCCGATCGGAATACTGACGTCGCCGGACCCGGGTGAAGAGCGAGACCCTGATGGGGTCGGACACCGGAAAACGGGAACATTGCACAGCGGGCAAGAAGCGTATTGCGCTGTGGAGCTGAAAGGAGATAAACCTCACCCGCAGCTGCCTGATGAGACTCGGCAACCCCTAAAATGTCGGCGATGAGCGATAGGCTGACGGAGAACTGAGTTATTGCAGCCTGCGGTGTCGCTGCACACTGAGCGTCGCCTTGTGAAGGTGTGACTGGGCACTGATTCCGGCCGAGAGCTGAGGGCTGCAGACGGCACATTTAACGCCGGTGAGCACACGATCAGAGGGGTGCGGCGAGGGCGGTGACGTGCACCGGCAGGGAGCGAATGCTGATCGGCTACCGGGAAGTTTAACACCACACACGCATGACACCAGATGGCCCCCGCCTTGGATGCCATGCCTGAAAGGGCCGCCCTGTAGATTGGAAACACGGCGGCCGGCGGACTCCTGCCGAGGGTAGCCACCCGGGAGTGCTCGAACTGCTGCGCAAAAATGAGAAGTGGTCACGCGGGAGCCTGTGATAACTGCACAGTGGCCTAGGGAACGGCAGCGGATTGTGACAGTCCTGAGGGTGGCCACTTATCGGACCGCTACATGGGCCTAGCGAGTGTGGAGGGGCAGGGCAGTCTGGGAGGCCAGAACAGTGTACGAGGCCCCGGTACTGAGAGTGTCCTTTCGAACTGGCGCTTCCCATATACAGAGCGTGATCCCACCGAAGCACACTGTGAGACTACCTAAACTGGTTCACGTTGCCGAGGGGTGCCCTCTCTGATGCCTGCAGGGTCGATGGCCTAGCCTAGAGCGGAGGACTCCCGGTGAAGGGAGCTACGAGCTGCGGCAAAGACTAATTGGAGAGCGTGGACGGTGGGGTCTGCGTCCTTAGTGGAGCTGAGTGCCCATAGGAGTTACCGCCAACGGAGCTGAACAGGGGAGCGCGGCCCGTGAGTAATCTGCGCAGAGCGGGGTCAGCACACATCCTCCCCATACAGCACCTGAACTGCACTGCCCCATAGCACCTCGTAGCGGGTTGGATCGGCAGGAGATACGGAACCATGGGGAAACTTAGGGGGAAAACAGACGGAGCTACAGGAGTCTCCGCCATCGGGACCTACGGATCTGCAGCAATTACAGGACCGTATACTGGAGGCCATTGCGGCAACGCGAGATGCACTGCAGCAGGACATAGTGCAGGTAGCGTCCGGACTAGGTCTGCTCCGTGCGGATCATGCTAAGCTTACAGATAGGGTCAAACAGACTGAAGACACGCTGCAGGAGCTGACCCCCGCTCACTCCGCAGAGGATGCCGAAAACAGAAACAGGCGCAACAACATCCGTTTGGTGGGCCTGCCTGAAAAAATCGAAGGAGGGGACATGATCGGCTACCTGGATTCCTGGCTTAAAGCGACGGTGGCCCCGGAGGGCCTTTCGCCGTTTTTCACACTCGAACGGGCGCATCCGGTGCCCGCTCGGCCTCCAAAACCGGGTCAACCACCTAGACCGGTCATAGTGTAGCTGCTCCACTGCAAAGATAGAAACTTGTTGCTCTGGAAGGCCCGCGATGCGGGGCCATATCAAGTGGACAACAGTAAGGTGACTTTATTTCCCGACTATACATATGAAACGCAGCGGCTCCGAGCCTCCTTCCTCTCTGTTAAACGGAAGCTTAGGTCTGAAGGTATCCAGTACTCCCTGCTCTTCCCGGCCAAACTGCGGGACGAGCTGGATGGCACGTTGCATTTTTTCCACACGCCGGAGGAGGCCTGGGCATGGGTCGAAACTTACAAGGCAGGCACTGATCAAACGCCAAGAGGAGGAGATACAACGATTAACGCGGGTGCGGAAATCCCAGAGACTGCGTAGGAAACGACGAGGCACCCGTACGCCATCGGTCTCCCAAATGGCAGAGGAATGGAAGACTGCATTACAGGCGTTGGTAACACTCTCGAGATCCAGTCCGACTCCTTTGCAACAGGTCACAGAGTCCGAAGACCACGTCGCGGGCTCGGAAACGGACATCTCAGAGACGCAAGACCCCAAGGGACCGACGGTGACGCCAAAATCGGCGGAAGAAATTCTGGATTCCTGATGCGAGAGGAATCAGGGCTCCACTTTTACGGTGACTGCTGGGGTTTGATATTTGTGGGATAGATGGGTTAAAATCCCACGATATGGTCTGCCGCACGTCCTTCCTGGGGATCACGGGGGCGGGGGCGGGGGCTGTAGGCTGGCGCGGCACCCTGTCGGTCTGAGGCCTTTCCCTACTGGCCCTTAAGGCACCTACAGTGACGACTGTGGGATAGTTGGAAGTTTGAGTTGTATGGCGATAGTTTGGGCGGGAGCTAATAACTTGCTATTGGGCCCTGTTCTGGGGGTAGAGGGGGGTAAATGTTGGGGACACTCTTCATTGGCAAATGTTGGCATCTGATTTTGGGGGTGTTTGAGGGAGCGGGAAGTTGGGGAAATGTTGGGCGGATCCCACCACTGATGCAGAGGAGATGACGGATCTTGAAAAGTTTGAGATGGAGTGGGACAATGGCTAATTCTGACACCTTAAAATGTATGACCTGGAATGTGAGGGGGCTGCATACAATGTCGAGAAGACACAAAGTTCACTCTTATCTAGTCTGTAGAGGGGTCCAAATTGCACTACTTCAAGAAACACATTTGACGAACACAGAGGGGGTAGCGTTGCAGCGTAGGTGGAGGGGTCAAGTGTTTAATACTACTTACTCTGCGTTTGCTAGAGGGACACTGATCTGGGTTAGGGCGGGAGTACCATTTCAGGTGACCCAACAGTTGATAGACCCTGAGGGTAGATTTGTGGTGATGGCGGGTAAGCTTCGGGGCCAAGATATTGTACTATGCAGCTTATATGCACCCAATACTGACCAGCTGCCTTCATGGGGAAATTGTCAGGGACACTGGCGTCATATCTGACAGGCCCGATTGTGATTGGGGGGGACTTCAACTCGGTAACGAACGTCTCACTGGACAGATCTCACCCGCCGCTCGAGAACTCCCCGGTTCACTGGCTGACCAAAGGCAGGCTAGAATGGCAAGAACGCTGGGGTCTGGTAGATACTTGGCGAGTGCAGCACCCGACCGATCGAGATTACTCCTACTTCTCTAGCTTACACGAGTTACATGTTCAGCTCGATGCAGTGCTGTGTTCCCCATTGGTGATGCCGACTGTTGTGAGCACCGAATATCTCAACAGAACAATCTCGGATCACAACCCCCTACTGGTCACCCTTGACTGGATAGCTGCGACTCCTTGTGTTCCAACTTGGAAACTGCGTCCTGACATGTTGGATGACCCACTCTTCCATGCCACGCTGGAGGAGGGGATTACCCAGTATTTTGCAGACAATGCCGGCACGACTTCATCCAGGGCGACCGAGTGGGACGCCTTTAAGGTAGTTGTCCGGGGGCTCTGTATTGGGAGGCAGGCGGGAGGACGGAAGGTACTTCTGGGAGATTTAGATAAGGCGGAGAAGAAACTGCGAGATGCTGAAGTGGCAAAACCTGGCCATCCTGAATTACAGGAGAGCGTCAACGCAGCCAAAGAGGCGGTAGCGGTCGGAGTAGAGCGGCTACGTAGCTCTGACTACAAGGCCTATACGACGAAAGCGCATGCAGAAGGGGACAAGGCAGGCACACTGTTGGCCTGGCTGGCCAACCCCACGCGGAGGCACTCCCCGATACTGGCTCTAGAAGGTGAGGATGGGGATACGTTATACACGCAGGCCGATATATTGCAGGGCTTCACATGTTATTACGAGACGCTGTATAAATGCACCTTAGGGACCGAGAATCCTGTTACTGACACCTTCCTAGTCGGGCTGGAGCTACCGCAGGTGGACCATGAACAAGCGGAAGAACTGGGTAAGGATGTAGAACTAGGGGAAATCCGGGGCGCTATAAAGCGCATGGCTCACAACAAAATGCCGGGATTAGATGGCCTGCCCATAGAATTTTATGGTAAATATATAAACCTATTGGCGCCGAGACTCCTGGAGGTTTATAGGGAAGCCAAAGAGACAGGACTCTTTCCCCAATCGATGCGATAGGCACTGGTGATCCCGTTGCTGAAACCAGGGAGGGAGAACAGCCGCACGGCGTCGTATAGGCCGTTGTCTATGTTGACGACTGACTACAAAATTCTCAGCAACAATCTGGCGTCCCGACTGCTGCAGCACATGACCACGCTGGTCCACAAGAATCAGTCGGGATTCATTCCCACGCGTAATACTACTTCGAACATCCGAAGGCTTATCAATCTGCTGGAGGACGTCGACGTAGACGCGCAATTACCCCCGATTCTGTCCGTCGACATAGAGAAAGCTTTTGATAGCTTGGAATGGGACTACTTGTATAATGTCC
The DNA here is from genome assembly GCF_964261635.1 of Lissotriton helveticus. Taxonomy (NCBI): domain Eukaryota; kingdom Metazoa; phylum Chordata; class Amphibia; order Caudata; family Salamandridae; genus Lissotriton; species Lissotriton helveticus. Next base: position 172,570,019 of record NC_136061.1, read on the forward strand.
TACAGCGCTTCGGGCTTGGAGAAGGCTATATACGATGGACGAGAGTCTTATACACCTCAGCGGTGGCGAGAGTACGAGTGGGAAAGATGATATCGCGCCAATATCCGGTTGAACGCGGGACGAGACAAGGATGCTCGTTGTCCCCCCTTCTGTTTGCCCTTGCGATAGAACCTCTGGCGGTCGAGGTCAGTACAGGGAAACATTATAAAGGGTTGAGTAGCAGAGAGGGCCAGCAGCTTATATCCCTCCACGCGGAGGATTTATTGCTTTTTCTCGAAGACGCGGAGACAGCCTTGACGAGTGTAGAGAGACTACTATTGCGGTTCGGGGAACTATCGGGCCTAAAGGTTCATTGGTCCAAGACGTGTATATTCCCCGTCCGACAGGGAGAAACTAGACCCAACATGAACCCATTGATAAAGTGGGAATCCACCTGCTTGAAGTACCTTGGGGTATATATATATACCACACGGCAGCAGACATGTTGGAGGGTAATTTAGGTCGTTGCGTACGAGCACTGAAGGGTAGTATGGCCTTTTAGGCCACTCTGCCACTATCAGTGTTGGGCCGAATTTCCTTCCTGAAAATGTTGGCACTACCGCGCCTATTGTATTATTTTCGTACACTGCCCATATGGATACCCTGATCCTTTTTTAAGTTATTGAAATCGCAAATATCCTCTTTCCTTTGGGGCACGGGGAGATGTCGAGTCACCCAGAACACACTTATCCGACCGAAAGATGAGGGGGGGCTTGCAGTCCCAGATTTCAAATTATACTATTTGGCAGCTCAGCTGCAGCCTTTCACGCAGGAAGTAGCGAGAGTGTTTCGAGGCCCGGATCATGAGAGGGAAAGGGGTACGCCGAGCATTTTAAAAAATCGTTGTTTTTCATTTAAATAAATCGGAACCGCCTGATATTTTAATAAGCACACATAGCGCTTACCCGCATCTTAATCTGTTATTTCACCGCTGTTTGGCGGGTCACTTATTGGCATACACTCACGCCTCCAGCCATCTTGGTGGTAGGCAGGGACGAAACGCGGCGCCATTTTGGTGAGCGCCCTAGTCTTCTGTCGGGCTGACCACGGCTCTACTTAAGACGGCAGTATTCGTTCGCTTGGCCCTGGACAAAGGTATTCAGTAGCGCAGCGCTGGGCTTTACATGACGCGCTTCTCAGCCTAATTATATAGCGCTAGCACGCGCATTTTAAAAAATCGTCGTTTTTCATTTAAATAAATCGGAACCGCCTGATATTTTAATAAGCACACATAGCGCTTACCCGCATCTTAATCTGTTATTTCACCGCTGTTTGGCGGGTCACTTATTGACATACACTCACGCCTCCAGCCATCTTGGTGGTAGGCAGGGACGAAACGCGGCGCCATTTTGGTGAGCGCCCTAGTCTTCTGTCGGGCTGACCACGGCTCTACTTAAAACTGCCTTGATGACGCGCAGCGGGAGCGCCAGACTCACGCTGGAGTCCAGCCAGAGTCCTGCCCGTCTGCGCTCGTCCGCTTCGAGGGTGCGGAGGAGGTAAGGGATGTCGTCCACAGGGTAACACCGTAGTCAATTCTAGGGAGTGGTTAGGCTCCTTTAACAAATGCTCCCCTCTCTGCCACAATTCTTTATCCCCAGATAAATGGGATGGCTTAGTTTCATGCCTGCATTGCAAGATGAAGTTCACTCCTGTATTAGGCCCCCATGTCAATTCTTATTCAACTGTACCACGGGGGGGACTTATTAACGCCAGGTCGTTGTGCAAAAATGCACAGCATATTCACGACCTGATTATTGAAATGGACCTAGATTGGTTATTTGTGACGGAAACCTGGCTTCGCCCATGGTGTAACCCGGATCTAGCTGTGGCTCTTCCACATGCTTTCTCAATCCAGCGATTAGATAGACCTTTACAGCGGGGAGACGGGCTGGCAATTATTCATCGTAGTTGTGGTTCTGAAAATCTGGACCCTATTGTTATCCCCATATCGAGGTCCAATACCCGTGTCACAAAATATCAACGTACCATGACGAATTTAGTGTCCAAGAACCGATAATGATTAGGACATCATTCCTATGTATTTGCGTGACAATCGAGGGTTGCCAACACCCCTAAATCGTAATTTCCATCCCAATCCCTTAGACTCCATTTTGTGAACGGCATCCATCTTACGTCTTGCCCTCATGTTAAGTCAATTAAAGGTCAAGCTTGATCCAAAAGGACACGTCCACCTTCCCCTGACTTCCCCCTGACCTGTCCAAACTGACTTCATTGCCTTAAGCAAAACCTGTTTGGGCGGCTCCCCGCCCAGTGGCCGAATACGATAACATCGACACATAACATTCCACAAACCATTTACCCCATACAGAACATGCTTTCTACAAACATGCACCTGTCCATACTTCTTCTTTATGGCCAGTTTTATGACTGGGTGGTACCTGCCTTTATTGGTGTTTCATCGATATCTGATGGGAGTCCCGGATCTTGCTGGGTAATCTGTCACGAACTGGACATCTAAAATGTGGGCTTGCTTACGTGACGCCGCACTTTGTATTATTGCAGAAATATGTTTACAGCCATATCATAAACTCAAGAATTCTTGCTTGAAGCCATTATTTCTGTATAAAAGGAGAAGACTGGTTCTGTAAAAACGAACACGTACAGTCTCCTGAAAATACATGACCCGTGTTTGTCGTGCTTCTAGGACACGTGTTACTTGGTAGCTACCAATAAAACTTGATCTCTGACTGCGACTAGAAGACTCATTGTTTCTGTGGTCCGGAACAAGGGAGAACTCAGAGGTCATCGGGTGTTATCCCCTGGCACCACCGGGTTCCTAAAAACCCGGCACCTCAGTTGGCGCACAACTCGGGGCGATATCAAGCGGCGACGGTCCAAGCCAGATGTTCGTGAGGAGCTTCGTGTGAAAATTTCGGAGGACGGCCAGCCACTTCAGCGACCCCTGTATGTTGACGTGGTTCCGAAGGTCTTTGCTGCGAGGTTCCCCGCGTCCCGACGGCTACGAAGGACTGCTGCCCTGACTATCGCCTTGTTTTGGACCCAGTGATCCTTGGTAGAGCGAAACGATAGACGAGTCTTCTAGCGACGTCACCGATCTTCAAATACTTCAGTTAAGTATAAGTGGAGCGTCTCCCAGTCTTTAGTTTGTCCTTAGTTTTTTGGTATCCTTGAGATACGACTTGATTTGGCACTTGCAAGCCCCAAAGCCGAAGGACTCGTGTTTTCACGAGAAATATCGTAATAGATAAACCTTTGAAGTTTGAAGCTAGACTAGTGAGCGAAGATGCCTGGTTTTAGCAGACTTGGAAACTTGTTTTGTCTTGGTTATAATAAGGATTCCCGATTAGAGGATTCCTGTCCGGTTCCTCCAATTGGAACTCCAACGTATGAGCTCTATGTAAAACATGGCGTAGGTCCTATCACATATAATGAAGTATGGATAAAATACACCCGTAAGGATGGTGTTTTAAAATGGCCCCAATATGGTAGTTTCGACTCAGAAATTCTAGATAACCTAGAGGTCAAACTGTTCAAAAAGAAAGCCCGACCGGCGATGTTTGACTCTTTCCGCTTATGGCGCAAAGAGGCCAAACAAAAGGAAATTAAATTAGAAAAGAAGAATAAGAGGGAAAGGGGTATTTCAGTAATACAAGCCGCGATAAAATTTAAAGACAATGAAGAGGATCGAATAAGTGAGCAGTTGCACAGGCAACGTAAAATGGCAATAGATAAATGCTATCCTGTTTTACCATCTCTTCAGCAAGAGACAGTAAAAGAGCGTGAGAAAGATCCATTAATGACGCATTTGCTGAATTCGCCACCACCCTATGCGCAAAATGCCACAGCACCTCCGCAACCTTTAGTTGCACCTCTGGTAGCTGTTATACCAGCTCCTCTACAGCACTCACCAGCTACTCTTCAGCTGGCTTCTATTTCTCTAGTGCAGCCTCCTCAAGGCTCACCAGTCACATCTACTTCTCCTACTGTTCCTTCTACAACTTCGCCTAGCGCACCTTCTATTTCTTCCGATACTAGTTCTGCGAACGCTTCTGTTTCTGCTTTGCGTGACTCTGTTCTGACACCAGTTATTCCTCCACTTTCACCTTCCGTCTGGCATAAAACGGCCAGCATTGCTACTAACATTCCTTCACCACTTTTTCGGTCGCCTAAAACGACCCCTAATACGGGACTAAGACAGTTACGAAGCCAAATGCCTGATTATCGAGAGAGGGAATGCCTGAATAAGTTAGCACGGAATTGGGCTCTGGATACAGCCAGATATGATGTAGAGTCCGTCATGAACGTTTTCCGTCAATGGGATGAACCGACGCAAAGATATGTTTTTGAACAGATGTGTGTTCTTCTGTGTGAGGATTTGGAAGATAATGGTCAAGAGAGCAACGCTCGAGAGTTGTGTAATGTACGATTTAAATTTGGGGAAGGCATGATTGTAGGTCCCGATGTCGACAAAGCAGTTGAGGTATTATTATCATATCGAAGCACAGGTGGTAACTCTGGGTCATCGTCTGAATGTGGTACGTCTAGTAGGAAAAGAGCGAGACAGTACCCCATGAGAGAGGTTCCTCCTGTTTGGAGGGAAGGTGATGCGAATGCTAATCCACCAATTCTGCCCCATTTCCAGCGTGTATGGGTACATGTCCCATGGAAAAGATCGGAAGTATTAGCACTCAAGCAGTCACTACCTGACCCTCGTAAGAACCCAACTGGGTATTATAAGGAGTTATCGCAAACTGCAAGCTCATGTATAATGAATTTAGCAGATGTAGACATGTTATTTGGGAACGTTGTTCCACATCCCTTATGGAGCAAGATACGTCATACGGATCACGATCAGGAACTAGGTGACTCATGGGCGAACATTGCGATTACAGATGCTAGACAAGTCGGTGGTTTTAAACCTGAGCCGTTAATAGCTGAACTTCCCGGTAGAATTATAGCATACATGAAGACAATAATGCCTGAAGTACGCGTAAATTGGGACAAGCTATCAGCATGTAAACAAAAGAAAGATGAGAATGTGTCTAACTTTTTCACAAGATTTGAGGAAACATTCACCGACCACAGTGGTCAAGATATGGCTACCGAGGGTGGCCAAAGATTGTTTGTGGACAAGTTCGTACATAATTTGCTCCCTGAACTATGTAATAAACTAAAAGACTCTGAGAGTGCTTGGGCTGTCTCTACGTCAGCACAGATTTTAGCTACAGCCCAGTACTATGAAAATAGGCGTAAAGACGAGCTAGACAAGGCAGATAAAAAGACGAAAGATTTGAAAACTAAGGTTCTCCTCCAGCAGGCCTATCCGCCTCGCACGGCTATTCAGCCCGACTATCAACCACGACAGCAGTACTCGAGGAACGCGCAAGGTAACGAGTTTTCCCATCAGCGTCCTACATATGGCCCGAATCAATGTGCGTATTGCAAGGAAGAGGGTCATTTTAAGGATAATTGTCCGGCTCTTGCGCGACGTTTAAACGGTGGTCAAGGTGTAAGGGGGAGAGGTGTTCAGCATGCCCCTGGAGGTAGAGGCCGTGGAAATTTCACTCAGAATACAACTCCTTTTCCGCCTCAGAAGTCCATGAATAGCTTTGACCAACAGAATAGTTCATCGTCTAAGTCAGCTCAGTACTATGCTGACGACTATTACACTGAACACGAAAATGAGGGTAACGATTGCTAGGACAGCCATGGACAAAGAGAGGGAGTTGTCTCAGTTCCGGTAGATCAGAATGGACCTTATGTCGAGGTGATTACCTCAGGAGTGTCAGAGCCATTTCTGCTGGATACTGGTGCTACAAAAAGTTCTATCATGCACTCGAAACTTCCTGGCGCACCTTCGTCTGGCGAAATGAATGTCTCAGTAGGTTTCTCTGGCGCCCCTGTTAGAAACCCGATCTCTAGTCCTATATCCCTTTCTGTTGGCCCATACGAATTAGAAGCACCCCTCATTTTGACAACAGGTTGTGGTGAAAATTTGTTAGGTTTGGATTTACTAAAAAGGTTATATGCGACTTTGTACTGTTCTCCCTCGGGAGTACAACTTACTTTAGGCAAGAAGGTCATTTCTTCGATGTATTTATCAAAGGAAAATATTCCAACTGAATTATTGTCACTTCCTGATATACTCTGGGCTAATGGTTCTAATGATGTAGGTCGTTTGGAGATAACACCATATGTCATAACGCTGAAAGCCGACGTTAGGTTGCCACGTATTCCCCAATACAAAATATCTAGCGAATGCGAAAAAGCGTTGTTGAAAATTGTCCATGACTTGATTGATAAAGACGTCATCGAAGAAACGACAGGAAATGTCTGTAACAGTCCGGTTTTGCCCGTCTTAAAACGTACTGATCCTTCACAACCCCCTGTGTATAGGTTCGTGATCGACCTCAGAGAAGTAAACAAGATAGTTATCCCACAGTTTCCAGTCGTCCCCGACATTACTGCTTTATTGACAATGGTTCCAGCTTCAGCAAATTGGTTCTCGGTGATTGACCTGAAGAACGCTTTCTTCAGTATCCCGATTGCCGAGGAAAGTAGAGATATTTTCGGATTTAATTTAGGAGGACGAAGCTTCCGCTTCAAGTGCGCTCCTCAAGGCTACTGCGAAAGCCCATCAATATTCAGTCAGGCCCTGAAAACACAATTAGACACGATTGTTCTACCAAGTGGTTCAACTCTGATTCAGTACGTAGACGATCTGCTGATCGCTGCAGACACTGAAGAAATTTGCAAGAAAGCTACGTTATCATTATTGCATCACTTATGTGACATGAAGCACAAAGTCTCCCTTTCCAAACTACAATTCTGCCGACAAGAAGTAACCTACTTAGGTCACGTCTTGTCGAAGGAGGGAAGGAGACTGACACCAGAAAGAATACAGGCAATTGCAGAACTAAATGCCCCAAGGACACAGAGAGAAGTTCGAGCTTTTTTGGGCATTACATCGTACTGTAGACAATGGATACCGAATTTCTCACTACTAGCTAAACCCTTGCTGACACTACTCCGTAAAGATACGCCCAATCCTATTCCCTGGTCTGAAGATTGTCAGACGAGTTTTTACAAGTTGCGTGATGCATTGTGTTCAGCCCATGTGTTGGGAAACCCCAACTACAGTAAGCCTTTCACATTATATGTCCATGAGAAGGAAGGCTGTGCATTATCAGTCTTAACACAACATTTTGGGAACAGACAACGCCCATGCGCGTATTTTTCGGCAACTTTGGATCCCGTGGCTAAGGCACTACCAAGATGTCTGAGAGCCACCGCCGCAGCAGCTGTCTGCATCCGACAGTCCGCTGGATTAGTCATGAATAATACTCTGATTGTTATGGTTCCGCATGTAGTAGACATTTTACTAAACAGGACGAAGACACAACACCTTACTAGCGCTCGACTATCCAGTTACGAACTTACGTTGCTAGCGAGCCACATCCACATAAAGAGGTGTGATACACTGAATCCCGCAACGTTATTACCCATTTCGACAGGAACCGACAAGATTGATAAACATGACTGCTGTTTTAGGACAGAAGAAGAGACAAAAGGGAGAGTAGACTTACAGGACACTCCCCTTCCTGAATGCAATGATACTTTATGGGTTGACGGTTCATGTTTCAAATTACCGAATGGTGATACGACTGCCGCATATGCCGTAACAACATTACACACCATTATAGAGACCGCACGTATTTCCCACAACTCTGCACAAGCTGCGGAAATTATTGCACTTACCAGAGCATGCGTGTTAGCAAAAGGAAAGCGAGTGAATGTGTACACGGACAGCCAATACGCCTTTGGCGTGGCTCACAGTTTTGGGAGATTATGGCGTGAACGTGGTTTTCTTACCTCACATGGTGCAAAGATACAACATGGTCAGCTAGTTAATGAGCTCCTTGAGTCACTGACCATGCCACTACAAGTTGCCATTATGAAATGCAATGCACACAAGAAAATTCAAGACGATATTGGCCGCGGGAATGCATTTGCAGACGAGGTTGCGAAAGAGACCGCAAGCGACACGATGAGTCGAATGTATGTTGCAGGTCCCGCTAGATGTATTGCTGATGTGGGAATGTGTGAGGACACCATTGAAAGCGTGAAATGTATACAAGCTGAGGCAACTGAGGATGAGTTGAATGAGTGGAGAAAAAGTAAGGGTAGATTGGATGCGAATAGCTGTTGGGTCGAATTATCGGAACACCAGCGATGGCTACTACCTAATGCATACGTACTTGCAGTAGTAACAATGGCTCACGGCATGGCACACATCAGTTCGAAAGGAATATGTAAACTATTGGCCCCAGTATGGCAGAATAGCAATATCCCAAAATATGCAGAAAATGTGGTCAGAAACTGTATGATATGCCTAAAACACAATCCCGGTAAAGGAACTCCAACTCCAGCTGGTCATTTTGCGCCTCCTACGTATCCGTTCAAGGTTTTGCAGCTCGATTTCATTCACATGGAAAGGTGCAACAATCTAAAGTATGTGCTCGTTGTTGTCTGCACCTTTTCAAGGTGGGTGGAAGCGTACCCCCTTAAAGACAATACTGCTTTGACAACTGCCAAAGCTCTTGTCAAAGAGTTCTTCCCGAGATTCGGTATGCCTAGAATTGTCTGGAGTGATAATGGAAGCGAATTCATAGGACGAGTGATGAAGAGAGTGTGTGAGTGTCTAGGCATACACCAGAAATTCCACGCTGCAAATCACCCCCAATCAGCTGGATTAGTAGAGTGCTACAATGGCACTTTGAAACTCAAGCTAGCCAAGATCCAAGCCAGTACAGGTCTTAAATGGCCTGACGCCTTGCCCCTAGCACTCTTGTCAACTAGGATGACTGTCCATTCCAGATTAGGTCTTAGCCCCCACGAGATAGTGTTTGGCCGCCCAGCCAACGTCTGGGGCGTGCCAAGACCAAAGAAACTCCGTGAAATAGAACACCCCGTACTGCTTGATTATTTGTGCGAATTGACAGCTAAATTGCGTGTTTTACACCAACAGGTTCACAGTTCCTCTCCGCCAGCCTCTGACGATCCAGGTCATACCATCGAACCCGGCTCGTGGGTCCTGGTGCGGAACTTCCAGCGCACCAGCAACGGACAGCCGAGGTGGACCGGACCGTATTTGGTGCTTCTTTCTACGAGGTCAGCCGTTCGGGTGGACGGCAAAAAGAACTGGGTGCATGGGACCCATTGCAAACGGGTCCCTCTGCCCCTTCCATACGACCGGTGGGTCGATAAAGGACTTGCCGACTCTAAGACTGAATCCGTACCTCGTTTCATCCCTTTCAGCGATGCACGTTTAAAAGAGACTGGTACCGAAAAGGAGAGTGATCGTATTTTGCAAGGACGTGTGTCACCATCTATGCAATTGGACACTACCGAACCTGAGACATTGTTTAAAGACCACACCGTACCTGAGAAGCGACGATATGACCTGAGATCCAGCCCCAGAGACTAATAAAACCTTGATCTAATGTGATTTCCCTTTTCCCCCAAGAACTATTTTTATCTTCCAGCTCTCTCGTCCCAGGGAACTAGCTCATTTTTGATTTTCGAACCGCCATCCGGTTCCGCTGCTAGGGTCGCGGTTGAAGTGTCGGGAGTGCAACCAAGGAAGTTTTAGGTCCACGGTTCTGGTTGGTCCGAGGGAGTCACCCCGGACCGAACAGAGCGCGCTCCCTGGCAGAATCGACCTACCACCGCGGGCAGCAAGTAGAGGATGGAGTTTCCAAGGGTAGAGAGACCTGTCAAACTTACGAACTTTGAAAAACAATTGTGTACTATACTGTCCAAGAGAAGGTTTTTAATAATATGTGTTCTAATGCTGTTTAGCGCTGTGATGCTTTTGATTGGTTATGCTCTATTCGTATTTTGAGTTTCCCTATTCTCAAATGACACTCTGCCAACGCCTCCTCCCACTCTCTCCCCACACTCTTTTCACCCTCTACCTGAACACGAGTCTGCCAGAAGGCTCGAATTTGTAAATAACTCTTTCATCCAACTCCTGCACCAACACCAGTCTATAATAAACACATCAAACTGTTGGATATGCGGACTCATGCCGCACACGACTGATAAGGGTATCCCGTACTTCATCCTGCCATTTAGTTATTATGGTTCTCTGTGGGCTTTTCAGACCATGTTCCTATTCGCCCTAGAACCATACCCGACCCGTTCCACTGAGAGCGATTCCAGTAACAAGGCACTAATAGCAGGGATAAGAAATATGAGTAGGGATATCGACACATATCTGACTATCCCCAAAGATGAACTGACCCCATACACTCGTTGGAACGTAACCAAACATGGCATTTACCTGATCAAGAGCCAGGCAGCAAAAAAAATCCCGCCCAGTTTGGATAGTGCCCCACCGAGGTCACCTATGTCTACAAGGTATTGGTAGGGATCCTACAGCACAGTTAGGAAAGAGCATTTGCACGGAAACATATGTGCTCGCCTCCCGAACTTCCCCTATACTCTTAGCAGCCAAAGGCACGTATTTCGTCTGCCACGACCAAGCCTATACATGGTTACCCCCTGACTTCTCAGGCACGTGCTTCATCTCATTTCTGCTGCCTCCTACCTACACGGCCCGAGCAGATTACCATCGGACAAGGACAGCTAGAGGTGTCGTGAGTAAAGACGACACCGCGGGTCAGGAATTCGCTGACTTCGCAAAAGGTTTTCTGCCATTTTGGGGGCCTATGGTGAACAGCAGGAATATTCGCCAGTTAGCAAGGATAGTTGAATCCGCCGTGACTACAACGGCCGGAGCACTTGGCAATTTGACGACCGAGCTTCAGTCGGATCGACTTATGACCCTTCAGAACCGAATTGCCCTTGATATCATACTCGCCGATCGTGGTGGTGTGTGTAGAGTCATCCAATCCAGTTGTTGCATATTCATCCCTGATAATGCACCGACAGTATACCAGGCCATCTCTAAACTACATGAAATATCTGGTTCCCTTCACATTGAGAAAGGGGATTGGTCCTTGCTAGGGTGGTTCTGGGGACTGATCGCTGCCTGGGGATGGAAAACGCTTATATTCATTGGGATGATCTTAACACTTCTGTTTATGTTCTGCCTATGTGTCCAGTGCGCTCCTGCACTCTGTGGCCTCTGTGCTACTTCATGTGTACGGAAGCCTGCGTCAAGGGACGAACTGAGCAACAGAATGATGTTACAGCAGCATCTCCACGAATTCCTTCATACAGATTTAGACTCAGATTAACGAGTTATTGCCTTACATAAGGGCAAAAGGAGGGTCTGTGGTTCTGAAAATCTGGACCCTATTGTTATCCCCATATCGAGGTCCAATACCCGTTTCACAAAATATCAACGTACCATGACGAATTTAGTGTCCAAGAACCGATAATGATTAGGACATCATTCCTATGTATTTGCGTGACAATCGAGGGTTGCCAACACCCCTAAATCGTAATTTCCATCCCAATCCCTTAGACTCCATTTTGTGAACGGCATCCATCTTACGTCTTGCCCTCATGTTAAGTCAATTAAAGGTCGAGCTTGATCCAAAAGGACACGTCCACCTTCCCCTGACTTCCCCCTGACCTGTCCAAACTGACTTCATTGCCTTAAGCCAAACCTGTTTGGGCGGCTCCCCGCCCAGTGGCCGAATACGATAACATCGACACATAACATTCCACAAACCATTTACCCCATACAGAACATGCTTTCTACAAACATGCACCTGTCCATACTTCTTCTTTATGGCCAGTTTTATGACTGGGTGGTACCTGCCTTTATTGGTGTTTCATCGATATCTGATGGGAGTCCTGGATCTTGCTGGGTAATCTGTCACGAACTGGACATCTAAAATGTGGGCTTGCTTACGTGACGCCGCACTTCGTATTATTGCAGAAATATGTTTACAGCCATATCATAAACTCAAGAATTCTTGCTTGAAGCCATTATTTCTGTATAAAAGGAGAAGACTGGTTCTGTAAAAACGAACACGTACAGTCTCCTGAGAATACATGACCCGTGTTTGTCGTGCTTCTAGGACACGTGTTACTTGGTAGCTACCAATAAAACTTGATCTCTGACTGCGACTAGAAGACTCATTGTTTCTGTGGTCCGGAACAAGGGAGAACTCAGAGGTCATCGGGTGTTATCCCCTGGCACCACCGGGTTCCTAAAAACCCGGCACCTCATAGTGCTATCAAATGCACTACGTTTGAGTTGCCAGACATCAAAGGAGCGGAGGCTATGGCCTTCTGCCTTGCCATCCATGATTCCTTTTCCTTCTCTGGTGCTTTGATTTACCGTCCACCTGGCCCATCGGCTGATTTTTTGGAAAGCATTGGAGATGCGCTGAGCGAGCTTACCCTCAGGTTCGCACACTGCACGGTGATGGGAGATCTCAATCTCCATTTAGATTCCCCCAAGGAACCAGGCACTAGTGGGTTTATGGATATTATCAATATACTTGGCCTTACTTTGTTAACGCTAAAACCCACTCACACAGCAGGCCATGTTTTGGATTGTATCTGTTCTAATGTGGATGGCCTGTTAGTTAAATCTCCACACATTTTAACCTGGTCAGACCATAAACTTATCCCATTTCATCTTTTGGTGAAACAGAAGGCTCCAGTGATAAGCGCAAATTTAAACTCTGCCAGTCGTAAGCCGGACTGGATAACTGCCTTCTCGCGGCCTGATCTTCTGAAGAAGTTGAGAGCTAGTAAACCTGTTCTAACAGGTCGCACTCTAACAGATAATTACCAATACTGTGAGTGGCTGGCAACATTTGGGTCGTCCTTGGATATAAGGAAGAAGCAAAGAAATGTACGCTGTCCTACAAATAAAAAGAGCGCCCCATGGTTTTCATTAGCTTTAAAAACCGTATTGGGCACAGTAAGATCTTTGGAGTGTAGGTGGCGAAGGAATTATGAGCTGGCTGCCCGTGATTTATATAAATCTGCACGTAGGAATTATCATGCCGCAATTAAGCTGGCAAAAAAAACTTACAACTTAGAGGTTATCTCTTCTTCTGATAAGGGACAGAACGAGATCTTTAAGATAGTCAAGAGTTTCACTAATCCCACTGCACTCTCTCAGGAGATTACACCTTCCCTCCCGCTTTGCAATGGCATAGCCAACTATTTTGGAAAGAAAATCTCTGATATTGTTAAGGATTTTCCATCCGTGCCATTTATTCCGACAAATTCGGAAACAATGAGGATAGGCGTTACGACAACTAACACTCCTCGCTTTGACTCATTCACGCATATCTCCTTGGAGGATTCACATCAAGCTATTTTAGCCATAAAATCTGGTTCTCCATTCGATCCCTGCCCGCCCATGGTCCTGCGAACCTTGGTTGAGGAGTTAAACCCAATTATTAACAGTATCATCAACTCCTCATTGGCCACAGCAGTAATTCCAGGTGATTGGAAATGTGCAGCGGTTATGCCACTACAGAAAAAAGCCCTGCCAGATCCAACTACTCTGTCTAACCTGCGTCCCATTTCCCTACTCCCTGCGGTGTTTAAATTGACGGAGAAATTCGTTAATTATCAACTTACGAGCTTTTTGGAGGAGAATAACATCCTGCACTCCAATCAATCAGGGTTTCGGTCCAAACATTCGACTGAATCCGCTCTTTTGTTTACAGCGGAGACTCTACGAATGGCACTGGACCAAGGGAAGAAGGCTGTCTTGATTTTACTCGATCTATCGGCGGCCTTCGATACGGTCTCACACTCCATCTTGACTGACAGTTTGGAAAACGCAGGTATAGGAGGAATGGTGCTGGCATGGCTTACTAATTTCCTTTCTCAGAGACGCCAGGTAATAGTACTAGGTGACTACAAATCTGAAGAAAGGGTCATCAGCTCAGGGGTCCCACAGGGCGCTAGTTTGAGTCCTGTTCTTTTTAATCTTTATATGGTTCCCCTGATTGAGCTGATTGTATCTACCAGATTGAAGTCATATCGTACGCTGACGATACGCAGCTGATCCTAGTGCTGGATAGGGAGCTGCCTGGGGCTGAAGAAAATCTGATGAACTGTCTCACGGCTACATTTGAGTGGATGAATAACAATCACCTCAAATGTAACTCAGGGAAGACAGAAATATTGCCCTTTGGACCCCAAAATTTGTTTTCCCCTAAACAATGGTGGCCTGAGGATGCGGAAGCTCCTCCCAATACTATTTCTTCTGCACGAAAACTGGGCATTAAATTTGATGACCAACTTTCATTCAAACAGCAAGCGGTAGGCGTAGCTGGCTCATGTTTCCAGATTATCAAATCATTGAGGACGTTTTTTGATCCTCTTCCTCTGGCAGCCAGGAAGACGGTAGCAGTAGCACTGATAACATCTAGATTGGACTACTGCAATAGTCTTTAAGCAGGCACCAATAAAGCAGTGCTGCATAGGCTGCAGATGGTCCAGCATGCTGCTGCTCGCCTGGTACTTCGCTGGCCGAGAAGGTCATCTGCCTCGGCGGCGCTTAAGATCTTACACTGACTGCCCATCCACAAGCGTGTTTTATTTAAGGTCCTTGTTATCACCTTTAGAGCCTTCCAGTCACAAGGTCCGAGATATCTGCTGAATGGATCGTTTTAAACGCTATGTGCCAGTACGCTGCCTGAGGTCCGTCAATCAAAATCTTCTGGTGATTCCCAGATTTAGATTGGCCACCAAAGGGGGGAAATCTCTTTTTGTACTAGGCTCAAGAGCTTTGAACAAATTTCTTCAGCGTATAGTCAAGGAGAGCGAATTTAGGAAGTCTCTGAAGACGTGGATCTTCTCACTCTCCGACGCGGCTTGTAGAGCATTAGTGTAAAGCTTGTAATGCATGAAATTGCCTTCTATCCACCAACCTATTTCAGCTGGGTTGGGTGTTGAGCGCCAAGATGCTCCTTGGAGCGATAGTAGCGCTATATAAATGTGACCTTCCAAGGGGGGGATATTTATTACATGCGGCTGTCACTAGAGTTATCCAAACACATTGGAAGGGAGAGATACTGGAACCTACGACAACTCTGGCCTGCCAATATACCATGATGACGGCGGGAACTTTTAAGGCAGTCACATGTCTCTATGCCAGGATGCTCCGGGAAAACTTGCCGCCTCTGACGGCGCTGAAAGACAAGTGGGAAGCTGATCTGGGTAAGGAAATCCCTGAGACGGCTTGGGCGCAGATACTGCGACGAGCCCGAAAGAGCACAAGGAACGCGCGATTTCAACCAGTACACTTCTTCATACTCGATAGGGCATATTTAACGCTGGGGAAAATCCGTAAATATTTCGGAGTGAATGATGCGGCGTGTCCTAGGTGTGCCAGGGAGGGTGTGGAACTGGTCTATATGTTATGGGATTGCCCGGCGCTAGGGGACTACTGGAAGGCGATAGGCGATGCACTGAATGAAGTGACAGAGAGATCCCTACAGTTTGATATGGCTATCTGTATTCTACACTGGTTCCCTCACATCCCCAAGCATTAAATCACTAGCAAATTCATTGATATGGGGCTTATCTTAGCCAAACGTGAAATCACCAGGCACTGGAAAGCAAGGGCCGGCCCCACGTACAAACGCTGGGTGAACGAATTCCTGAAGTGGGCCGCCAGCGAAAGCACACTTAGATACCAAATGGCATGCAGGAGTCGGGACGACAAAGCACAGGAAGCGGCGACAGCATGGGAAGTATTAGTGCAGGCCTTACGGGACCGGGGGACACATGATGAAGGAGAGGGGCAGAATAGTGAAGAGGAACACCACCAAGACGATCCAGGCGCATTACAAACCTGAACACTTAAGCGCTCCTGGTAACACGAACACACGATGACTGATCATGGCTACATGCGGAGGTGGTGGGACGCAGGGGGGGAAGTTGGGAGGGAGGGGAAAGTTGGAGGGGGCAGCGATAATGGGTTAGAAGTTGTTGGGGGGAGGAGGTCGGGGGGGGCAACAAAATAGAAAAGCGGACGCTTCTTGATGCAAGGTCTTTCATTTTTCTCCTGATTCACACCGCCCGTCCTCCGGGCTGTGGGCACAAGGGCCGTGTAACGATCTGTTATATGACTAGTGCATTGCAACTGCCAGATCTGGAGCTGTGAGATGTGAAAGATGTGACTAATATAAGTCTGCAATAAAAATATATTTAAAAAAAAATAAATTAGCACACGGCCACCGTGCCTCATGACGAGCTGAGCTCGTCATGAGCACCCATGTGGATAAAGAAAACAAAGAAAACTGACACCTTGCCTGTAAGGCATTAGAGTGGAGTACCGTGCCTTTAAGGCCCTGCAGGAGACCCCCTGCTCCCATGATGCACCACAGGTGGCAGTTAGGTCAGTTCTTTTTGGAGGTGTATAATCACCTGAGTAAATCCATAAACATCATACAATGTAGTAATGCTCGTCCGGGGAGGTGGGTGGGAGCTTATGACTTTGATGAGTATACCCCTGGATGAGAACTAGAATTACAGGTAAGTAACTAATCCTTCTCATCCAGGGGCTACTCATTAATAGTCATAATCTATGAATAGATTAGCAAGCCCATACCCAAAGTCTCGCAGAAGAGCAATCAAGTATACAGCAAAAAACATGAATTACATCATATTAAAAATGCAGTTATGCATACAAATTCCTTAAAGAGGCCTGCCCTACATGAGCATCGGCCTGTGCATCTGAATCCAGGCAGTAATGGCGTGTAAAGGTGTGCACTGAACGCCACGTAGCCGCCTTACAAATCTCAGATAATGGAATGTTGCGAAGGAGAGCTGTAGTAGAAGCTTTCCCTCTAGTGGAATGTGCATGAGGTTTGACCTGCAAAACGTTGTTAGCTAATTGGTAAGACAAAGCAATACAGGAGACGATCCATCTTGAGATAGACCTTTTTGAAGCCAACAGACCGGTATTAGAGGTCCCATAATTAACAAAAAGTTGGTCTGACTTTCTAAGTGGAAGCGTTTTAGCCAGGTAAAATTTCAAAACCCTCCGGAGGTCTATAGAGTGTAAGGACCTCTCCGGGGAAGTAGTTGGTTGAGGGAAGAAAGTCGGCAGAGTGTTGGTCTGATTGATATGGAAATCCGAGACCACCTTTGGGAGGAAGCCTGGATGTGTTCTCAGCACCAATCTATTGGCATGAAACACTGTGTACAGTTCCTTGCAACAAAGGGCCTGTATCTCGCTCACCCTGCGGGCTGAGGTGATAGCTACCAAAAAGGTAGCTTTCCAGGTCAAGTGCTGCAAAGACGTCTTATGGATAGGCTCAAAAGGAGCACCCATCAATTTGGTAAGCACGATGTTAATTTCCCAGGGGGGAGAAGGGGCCCTCACTGGAGGAAACACTTTCTCACGGCCTTCTAAGAAATCTTTGACCACAAGCATGAGGAAGAAAGAGGTCTGAGAAGGAGACTTCCTATAGGCTGTTATTGCCGCTAAGTAAACCCTGATGGAGGGGCACTTCAGGTCTGACTTTGCCAAATTCAATAAGTATGGGAGGATAACCTGCTCCTGATCCTGTATTGGAACAGAGAATTGTTCATACACCAAATGTAAAATCTCTTCCACTTGAAAGCATAAGACTGTCTAGTAGAGGGCCTCTTTGCCTCTTTGAGAATGTTCATGCAGTCACCTGAAAGGTCTAGGTGACCATATTGGGTGACCTCAGGAACCATGCCGTCAATCGAAGGGAAGGAAGGTTGGGGTGAAACACCCTCCCTCTGTCCTTGGTCAGCAAGTCTTGGCGGCAGGGCAGTCTCCGGTGAGGAACCTCTGACAGCTGGAGGAGATCGGGTACCACCACTGGCGTGGCCACTCCGGCGCTATCAGGATCATTCTGGTGTTGGTTCTGTAGAATTTCTGTATCACCGCTGAGATCAGAGGCAGGGAAGGAAAAGCGTACAGCAATGTCTGAGACCAGCTGATCAAAAGTGCATTCCCCTGTGATCCCTGCTGGGGGAACCTGGACGTGAAGACGGGGCATTTTACATTTGCCGCGTCTGCGAACAGATCTATGTCTGGCACTCCCCATTGCCGAAATACCTCTTGTGTGACGTCTTCGTTGAGCACCCAGTCGTGCACTTCTACGAAGTCTCTGCTTAGGCCGTCCGCCTGAACATTCAGGATTCCTGGGAGGTAAACTGCCACGATGGAGAGACCTCTCGCCAGAAGCCAGCGCCAAATGGATTGAGTTCCAGAGACAGAACTCGTGACCTGGTGCCTCCTTGTTTGTTCAGATAGAACATTGTTGTTGTGTTGTCTGTCTGAACTTGTATGTGGTTGATGTGCAGAGAAGGGTAGAGGGACTTGATCGCCAGATGAACAGCCCAGAGCTCCAAGAAGTTGATATGGTAGCTTCTTTCTACTTCACGCCAGAGACCTTGTACCTGAAGCTGGTCGATGTGAGCACCCCAGCCATGCTTTGAGGCATCTGTGATCACTGTTTGCGATGGAGGTGACTGATTAAACGGGACTCCTTGCAGTAGATGAGAGTGTTTCATCCACCATCTGATGGAGTCTCTGGCACTTTGGTGGAGAGAGACTTGATCTTCCCAGTGGCCTGATCTCTGAGACCATTGGTCCTCGAGTGCCTGCTGTAGAGGACTCATGTGAAGTCGTGCATTGGGTACAATGTAGATGCATGAGGCCATCGATCCCAGTAGTGATGACACTTGTCTGGCTGCAGGGCTTTGGGTGTCTAGCAAGATGCGGCACTTCAGAAGCATTGATGATAATCTCTCCTCCGAAGGACACACGATTGCCTCTGCAGTGTCCAGGGAGGCGCCCAGATAGTGAATTCGTTGGGTGGGATTGAGCACTGACTTTTTGTAGTTGACCTGCAACCCCAAAGAATGCATCAGTTTGTGGCAGAACGAGAGATGACTCTGCAGCAAAACAGGGGTGGAGCGTTTTAGGAGCCATTCGTCTAGGTAGGGATAGACGAAGATCTTCCGCCTGAGGAGGAATGCAGCAACCACAGCCATGCACTTGGAGAATGTCCGAGGAGCGGATTTGAGGCCGAACGATAGCACTCGATACTGGTAGTGGTGTCGGTATATCTGAAACCTGAGACAGGTATATGAAAGTAAGTGTCCTGCAGGTTGATGGCACACATCCAGTCTCCTGGTGAAGGTGCGGAAAGATTTGGTGCAGAGCTAGCATACAAAATGTTTCTTTTCTGATAAACCTGTTCAGCAGGCATAGGTCGAGGACAGGCCTGTACTCTTTGGCTACTCCTCGCTTTCGGACTAGGACGTAGCGGGAGTATACTCCTTCATTTCTTTGCATGGGAGGGATCTCCTCTATGGCCTTTTTTGTGAGGAGAGAGACTTTGTTCTTTAACAGTTGACTCTGAATATGAGGGAGGAGCTTGAGTTGTAGAGGGACTTGCGGAGGGGGAGACTTGAATCTCAGCAAGTAACCATGCTGCACAATACTCAGCACCCATTTGTCCTGTGTTATGGTTTCCACTCTTCCAGGTGACACGCTACATTCCCTCCCACCGGAGTGGCGAACGGTTGAGGAGGATGCAACAATTCATGGTTTGGGAGGCTGCCTGGAGGTGGACTGCTGCTTGTTGTTATTGCCGCTACCTCTACCAGGGCGTCGCTGCTGGAACTGCGATCTTTGCTGACTCTGGCCGGACCACTGAGGGGTACGAACGCTTGTCGCCCTGACGAAAGCGCTTTTTAAACTCCTTGAGTTTCTCGAGCCCCACAGCCTTGACAGTGTCCATCTCAGCCTTCATCTTAGCCATCAAGTCATCAGCGTGAGCCCCAAACAAAGATGAACCATTGAAAGGAAGATTCAGCATTTTCTTCTGAGCATCAGGCTTGAGGCCTGTGAGGCGCAGCCAAGCCGAGGGTCGTGAGCAGACTCCATGTGAGTATCCATGAGCGGCGTGATCAGAAGCATCCGCTGCAGCACTTATTACTTGATTTGCCACCAGCCCTCCTTCCTGTAGGATTTCGGTGAAATCCTGCCGGTCTTTCTTGGGAAGCTTCTCGGTGAAACATGTGAGATAGTCCCACAGAGATCTATCATATCTTCCGAGAAGGGCAGAGGCACTGGCAACCTTCATGTATGACGCGGAAGTGTTGCACATCTTCCTCCCATACGAGTCCATTTGTTTGCTATCCTTCTCAGGAGGCACCAAGGATGAGATGGAAGAGGAGTGAGATTTCATGGCTGCCGCCACGATGACCGAATCAGCTGGTGGGTCCGTCCTGAGGAACAAGGGGTCCTCTGCTGGAGCCTTGTATTTTTGGGTGATTCTGGATGGTACAGAACCCACCGTCGCAGGAGTGAGAAAGGTGGTCATAGCAGGTTCCAGGAATCCAGGCACCAGTGGTAACAGCGGTCTAGGAGCTGTCCAGTGATTCAGGGTATCAAAGATGACAGACGTGGGGACCACCGGGGTATGCAAAGAGATGTTACGTTTCTTAGCACCCCAGAACATACATAAATGTCGAGATGTCCTCTATGGGTGACACGCATGATGGCGGAGTGGAGGAGAAGGTCGGAGAGTAGTCCCGGACCGCAGACCATGTAGACGAAGACCATGTAGGTGATCTTGTGCGCCTTCTCTTATGGGACCTGTCATGATGGCTGTGAAGACCCCTGGACCTAGACCGACGTCTGGAAGGCGATCTTGGCCTGGAAGGTACCCTTGGTCTGGAAGGTGATCTTGACCTGGGAGGTGGTCTCAGAGCGGGAGATTTCAAAGGTCTAGCCGGAGTGCTCATCCTTGGACCAGATGGAGAGTACGTGCGGGAGTAATCCGAGTCCGGACTACTGCGACCACCAGATACTGCGCCTTGCGGGTGACGAGGAGACAAACTGCAGGATTCCCCTTCCACAAGTTTGGGGGATACTTCTGGCGAGATCTCCACAATGTGCAGTCCTGGAGACGATGACGTGTCTCCTGACGATGCTCTGGACCTAGGATCTGACTGCCTCGGGGGCTCCGCGATCCCTGTGACCTCTTCTCTCGATGTTGAGTGCTTCGACGTTGATGAGTCACTATCGGTGAGGTCTCGATGGTCTCGACGTTGATCGTCCACGACGATGAGGTGACCTCGACGGCGACCTTCGGCGTTGAGTTGGTGATCTCGAGGTCGATCTGCTATGACGCCGAGTCGCCGGCGGTTTGCCCCGACGACGTATCGACGGCGATCTCTCACGACGTTGTGTTGACAGCGATCTCTCACGATGTCGTGTTGACGTCGATCTCCTCCACGTCGAGTAGTGGGATTTCGATGACCCTCTCGACGGCGGCACGCCAGCCGGCAGCGATGTCAGCTGTCATTACTCTCGCCGCTGACCCCCTCGAGGGTGGCGGAGAGTGTCTCGACGTCGATGGAAGCTTCGACGTCGACGGAGACTAGTTCTTCTCAGCAGCCACAGACTTTGAGCCCGAAGTGTGGTGCCTCGACGCCGACTTACTTGGATGCAGCGGAGACTTTCGACGTCGAGATGGTGTTTCTGAAGAGTGTCTGGGCCTCTTCGACGGCGACTTCGACGGTGAATTTCTTCTCCCCTTTCTCTTCCTGGGATCAAGAGAAGGGGAACGTCGCCGCTTTGGCCTTGCTTGCTAGAAGACGATGTCCTGGGGCCTCCATGGCCACCCACCTGATGACTCTTGTCCTTTTCTAGCAGAGCATGGAGTTGTATCCGTTCTCTGTCGCGCAAGGTTCTTCAGGAGAACTTCTGACAATGGTAGCACTGGTCAGGATTGTGTGTACATGGAAGGCACACAATACACACCGAGTGTGGGTCTGCCAGTGCCATTTTCTTGTCACAGGAAGGACACTTCTTAAATAAAGCTGGCATTCTGACTGGAAAAAAATCTGTGGAAGTCCACAAAAACAGTAGCAGAAGCCTTTATGAACCAGAAAATGTCAAATTGTCTGAAAAATTCGAGCCGGAAAAAAGAACTGACCTAACTGCCACCTGTGGTGCATCATGGGAGCAGGGGGTTTCCTGCAGGGCCTTAAAGGCACGGTACCCCTACTCTAATGCCTTAAAGGCAAGGTGTCAGTTTTCTTTGTTTTCTCTAAACTCTACTGCAGCCTACTGGCAAATGCCTGCAATTACAGGTTTCTCTATGGCAATAAAGCATTGTTGAATGACAAATGTTTACTGCTCTCTTTTTTCTTTAGGGGTTAGAAGAGTGTGTGTATACCATACAGACCTATGTAATTTTCAGCATTTTGGCCAATGTGGAAATATTTTAGCCTGCATATATATATGTTTTCACATATGCATATATAGGTATTTTTATATGCATTTTCTATATGCTCAGGGATCCCGCAAATGGGTGGGGATTATTCATAGATTATGACGATCCCCTGGATGAGAAGTGCCTAGACCACAGTGGAGTAAATGGCATGATTATACAGTCCTAGTGATAGAGCCAACCACACCTCCTCCGAGTGACAACGGATGACACTGCAATACTTCATGTTCTACCAGAGAGAGCATCTTAAAAATGTAACCTGTCAATAGTAAGTAAAGAAATGTATTTATTTTTGTATGATTTTTGAGAACGTGCAAGAAAATCTGACAACCCTATACAGATTATCGACCAAAATAAAAATTAGGGCACACACTTACAATAGCTGCAGTAATTCCCAGACTGGATAAAATATACAAAGTACCAGACAACACAATATGCCTCATTGGTCATCCGAAACTAGAACTCCATGATTATGCAAGCACCCTAGAGAAGATCAAGAACCCCAGGTACACCCTTTATGGTTCAATAAGACAAGGAATAAAGGTGAATGGATGCCTTTGGCAAGAGGGCTTCTTCATTGGCGGTCACATCAATAAGGGTGGTTAATACCACAGCTATGTTAGGCAGATATGAAAGCTCAAGCAATTCTTCTTGAAGGGGAGAAGCATACCACAGCCGTCATCGACTGTTCTATAATGAGGCAAATATTGGATTCCACCAGGTTGCAGGTCCCGTAGTTTATTGATTAGAGTAAATCACTCCAGCCAGAGGTACAGAGGTGCAGATGTGATATGCCTTTTGATGGAGTCTTGTTGATTGGAAAGCATAATAATGACTGACCTGGACACTGCTAGATCAGTAGGAGTCTTACAACAATTACGTTCCTTGTCTTTTTCAGAAGCTAGGAAAAGTAGCCAGCTATATCAGGTAGGATTCCAAGGTTACAGGCATCACCTATATCAACCGCAGTCTTACCTCCAATATTATTGTTGAAAGCAGTTGGTGTTAGATCTAGTTCTATTTGGACACATTCTGAAATTCATCCAATGCCTTCCACAAACCTTGATGCCCAGATTCAAGCAAACATTTCTTAATTTGCTAAAACCGAGTTCCTAATCATGCTACAGTATCTGATATCCTAATCATGCTACAGAAAGGAACTATTGAATCAGCCCCCATAAACCAGAAAGAACTAGTTACTTACCTGTACACTATGGTTCTCCAGTATTATCTTTCATAGATTCACATGCTTGTATCTTCCCCGTCGTCATGGTGGGAGTCTCCCGGTAAATGATAACCATAGCAGTAGAAGAAAAAACTGCCTGGAAGCCATAGAGTAGTGAAACCACTAGGTAACCTCTCCTCCTCATTATGTGGCCCGAACTACAGCCAATCAGCAGCCAGCACCAGCCTACACCATTCCCAGCAGAGCCACCATACCTCAGATTTCCTACCGCCCAAGAGTGACCTATGCAGGAAACCAGAGATAAAAAAGGTGGTCTACCTAATGGAAACGGGGAGGCGTGCGGGCGCATGTGAATCTTTGAAAGATAATACTGGAGAACCATAGTGTACAGGTAAGTAACTAGTTCTTTCTCCAGTATTCAATCTTTCATAGATTCACATGCTTGTATCAGAGTAGATAGCAGTCCTTGTAGTTAGAGCGTTTCTAGGCTAGACCCCTTTCTTTTCTCGGGGCTGCGTGCCATAAATTCCTTTCGGAAAAAAGAACTCATTACGAATTAAAAGGTACCAACAATCAAACTTTGCTATTTCAGATATTAGCATAAAGGGAAAAAAACACATTATATAGAAAAAATAGTAGAATAAAATTCATAAACATGTACCTTATTTAAAGAGATGTCGCAGAACTGCCTGTCCCACTGCCGCATCTGCTCTCCATTCCGTGTCCAGACAGTAATGTTTGGTGAATGTATGAACATTCGACCAAGTCGCTGCTCTGCATATGTCTGGAAGGGGTACTCCTGCTAGCAATGCAGAAGACGTCGCCATCTTCCGTGTATCATGGGCACGGACTTTCATGTCGAGAGGCCTTCCTGCTTTCTCTTGACAAAAAACAATGGCGGATGCAATCCATCTGGAGATGGAGGAACGTGAAAGGGCCAGACCTTTTCTGGGCCCCGAGTAGGAGACAAACAGTTGGTTTGATTTGCGAAAGCTTTTAGTCTTTTCAATGTAGAACTTTAGGCATCTGCCAATGTCTAAAGTATGTAGAGCTTTTTCAGCCGCTGTAGAAGGATTTTTAAAATATGTAGGCAGGATCACCGGTTCATTTAGATGAAAAGACGAAGGTATTTTAGGCACAAATTTCGGATTAGTCCTTAGCATCACCTTATCTGGCTTGAATTGTATGAAGGGATCCTGTATAGAAAAAGCTTGGATCTCGCTGACCCTCCTGGCTGATGTGAGTGCCAGCAGTAATGCTACTTTCCATGACAGGAATTGCAGCTCAGATTTGTGGATCGGCTCGAACGGAGCTTTCATAAGTTGTGACAAGACTGTGTTAAGTTGCCATGGGGGTGGAGGACGCTTAATTGGAGGAAACCTTCTGAATAGTCCTTTTAAGAACTCCTTGATTAGTCTGTTAGACCACAGAGATGGGCATCCTGGAGATCTTCTGTATCTAGATATTGCTGCTAAATGGACTTTAATAGATGAGTGCGCAAGCCCTGATCTGGCTAAATGCAGTAAATAAGGAAGAATTTGCTCAGGAGAAGACGTCAAAGGATGCACTGTATGAGCAAGGCACCAAATACAGAATCGTTTCCATTTTGCAGAATATGTCTTGTTGGTAGACAGCGCTGCGGAACTTTGCAATATTTCACGACATTCCGGAGTGATATCTAATGACTGGAATTCGTGCTCAAAAGGTTCCAAGCCGACAATTTTAGAGATGTCAATTGCGGATGAAGTACTTGGCCTCTGTTCATGGAAATCAAATCCCTGGTTGTTGGGAGCTGAATTCTTGGCTCCACCGACAATTGAAGAAGCTCTGTATACCAAAACTGCCTCTGCCTGGCTGGGGCTATCAGTATTATTTGGCAAGGTTCTGATCTCATTTTCCTCAGTAATCTGGGAATTAGGGGAAAGGGAGGGAAGGCATAAGCAAACATCCCTGTCCATCGGAGGTGAAGAGCATTCCCTCTCGAACCCTGTTGAGGGAACCTGCTGGCATAATGTCTGCACTTTTTGTTGCTCTGAGTTGCAAACAGGTCCAGACTTGGCTTGCCCCACACATTGAAAATCCGATTCAGCTGGACTTGACATAGTTCCCACTCGTGGCAAATGTCGGATGACCTGCTTAACAGATCCGCTTTTGTGTTGTCTACTCCTGGAACATGTTCCACTTGCAGCGTTATGTTCTGACACAATAGCCATTTCCAGATCCTTTGTGCCTGAATCGACAGGGGTTTGGATCTCATGCCACCCTGCTTGCGCAGGTAAAACATTGTTGTTGCGCTGTCCGTTCGCACTAAGACCGATGAACCTTGGATCCTGGGAAGGAAGGCCTGAAGGCCCAGGAAGACGGCTTTCAATTCCAAGAGATTGATGTGAAGTTTTGTCTCTTGAGGAAACCAAAGGCCTTGAATCTCCAGGTCTTGTAGATGTGCCCCCCAACCTCGTAATGAAGCATCTGATGTCATGACGTAGCCTGGAGATTGAGGTTCGAATACCAGGCCCTTTGTTAGATTGCTCCTGATACCCCACCATGACATTGCACATTTGATCTGATAGGTTATGACCAGCCTGTCGTCGAAGGAACCCAGGGCTTGGACCCATTGTTTGTCCAGGGCTTCTTGCAGCGGTCTCATCTGTAAACGGCAGTTGGGAATCAATGGGATACAAGAGGACATCATTCCCAGTAATGACTTGAATATTCTGATGGAAGTGAACTTTTTTGTTGCCAGAGATGCAGTCAGATTCAAGATTTTTGTTACCCGTTCTTCTGATGGGTAAGCTTTCATTTCCTGTGTTTTCAAGATTGCTCCTAGGAATTGTAGAGTAGAAGTCGGAAGAAAAAATGATTTTTCTTTGCTTATCCGAAGGCCTAATCTTTGGAAGAGATCCGTGCACATCCGTAGAGATCTCTGTGTTGCCTGGAACGATGGTCCTTTTATTAACCAGTCGTCCAGGTATGGGAAAACCTGGAGACTTTGCTGCCTTAGATGCGCCGCTATTAGAGCCATGCATTTTGTGAATACTCTGGGGGCAGACTTCAGGCCGAAAGGCAAAACTCTGAACTGGTAATGGCGCCCCGCCACCATAAATCGAAGATACTTCTTGTGTTTTTTGTGTATCGGAATGTGGAAGTATGCATCCAACAGGTCTAGAGAGACCATGTAGTCTCCCTTGCGGAGCAGTAGAAGAATTTCCTGTAAGGACAGCATACGAAAAGAAATTTTCTTTATGTATGTGTTCAGATCTCTGAGGTCCAGTACCTCCCTCCATTTTGATGATTGCTTTTTCCTTATAAGGAAGAAGTGTGAATAAAAACCTGTTCCTCGCTGGTCTGATGGGACTTCCTCTATCGCTCCTTTCAGTATGAGTGATAAGATCTCTGCTTTGAGAGCTGCTATATGTTGATGAACTCTGCAGAGAGGTGGACGATTTGGAGGCCTTTGTGAGAATTCCAGGGTGTGTAATGATGTCTAATACCCATCTGTCCGATGTTATGGACTGCCAATGCGGGAGAAACTGAGAGAGGTAGTGGAACTGGTCGATCTGAAGCGGTATTGGAGGCACCTGAGAAATATCACTGTCTGCGACCAGAGTCTTGCTTCCCTCTGGCGGCGGACTTTCTTCTTCCTTGTTGTTGGAAGGAAGTGTTCGAGGACCGGTATTGCTGGTTGGAGGTATCCCTGTTGGTTGTAAGGTTGGTACCGATTAGATTGGTAAGAGGAACGTTGCTGTTGAAAGCGTCCTCTGGATCCTCGGCCACGAAAGGACTGATAACGGCCTTGCTGTAAAGATCCCAAGGATCTAGCAGTATCAGTATCTGCTTTTATCCCCTGCAACGCCTCATCGATCTGTTTACCAAAGAGCCTTTCGCCATCGAATGGCATGTCCAAGATTTTAGACTGGACCTCCGGTTGAAAGGATGTAGCTTTGAGCCATCCTTGCCTCCGTAGGGTTACCGCCCCAGCCATCTGGCGGAAAGCTATAGACGCTATGTCCATTGGCACGTCTATAGACTCCGAACCTGCTCTGGCTCCATCCTGCAGGATGGTAGTCGCCTCCTCTTTCTTGTCCTCCGGAAGGTGCGACAGGAATGGTGCGATGTCAGACCACATCTGTCTATTGAACCGGCTCAGAAGGGCCATCGCGTTGGTTGCTTTGATGGAAGCTGCTGCCATGACTGCAAAACGTTTACCTATGCCGTCCATCTTCTTGCCCTCCTTATCGGGGGGCGCCACACATGTTGCCATTGGGTTCTTGGAGCGCTTCTGCGCTGCTTGAGTCACAACCGAGTCCGGTCGAGGATGACCAATAAGACATGCTGGAGCCGTCTCTATAGCGCGATACTTTTTGTCCAGCTTGGGTATGGATGCTGGGACTGAGGCTGGATTCTTCATCAGTTTGAGTCCTTCATCCCAGATATGGTCAATAATAGGAATGGCTCTTACCGACTTCCTGGAGGACTCCTTGAAATCGTAAAGGAAACATTCGCTTTCCTTGATTGGCATATCAAGCTTAAATCTTTTAGCCGCTTTTCCCATCAAATCGTGAAAACTGGCAATGTCCTCTGGAGGAGAGCTTGATTGAGGCAAAGGTGACACCGGGGACGTTGGAGAAACATATTGGTCCCATTCATCTCCAACCCCCTCATCCTGAGGAAGTTCCCCTTCCTCCTCTTGATCGTCCTGATCCGAATCATTTAAGTCATCACGAATTGTAATAACATTTTGGACCTCCGTCCGAGGAGGAGGAGGCGACGGCTGAGCCAGGGGTGTCTCCTTTGCAGGTTGAGAGACTTTTTCAGCGGCCGCGGGAGCATTATCTTCCGGAAAGCGACGATAATAGCTATCGATCATGCTTCTTAGGTCTGATATTAAAGAAGTAGGCACCGACATGGCCTCTTCCCGCACAGGCGTATCCACTTCCTCTTCATCCTCATAGTGGTAGGCCTGGTGAAATGACTCGTATCTCATCTGGCCTTTGACCGGCCGATCCGTAAAAGAGAAGTGCTCCTGGGCCTCCTGGTGGTCTTCCTCATCGGAATCCTGATGTTTAATATGGAGTTGCGAAGGACTGTAAGCAACACCAAAGGATCCTTCCTCCTCTGATTCCTGGCAAACCAGAATGGTAGAGGGCAGTAGAGGTGAAATCTTCGGCGTGGAAAACTCCCCTTTTTTGCTCGTCAACGCTCCCGTCGACGGAGCAATCCTCTTTATGGAAATATAGGTTGAAGTTATCTTTGTTGGAGATGGCATCGTCAACAATTTTTTCATCGTCGACGGGACGGTCGACGGGGCCGTCGACGGAACAATCATCCGCATCGTCGACGAAGATCTTGCCGTCGACGAAGGTCTGGCACTCACCGTCGACGGAGTCGTCGTTGACGAAGCTGTCGTCGTCGAGATTGTCGTCGTCGTCGACGAGATGGTCATCGTCGAGGTCGTCGACCACCTCGTCGGCGATCTGACTGGAATTTCGGTAGATTTCGTCGACGGAAGCGACGACGGAGCCTTCTTTCTGAGGAAGGCTTGAGAGGAGTTGGAGGGAGTGAAGTAGAAGGTTCACCTTCCTTAGATTTTCCTGATTTTTGTTTCCTCACATCTCCCTTTTCCTCAGAGGACCCTCTTTTTAATTTCTTAGAGGTGTGTCCTTTGGCTTCTCCCTCAGACTCCGAGTCTTGAGTTTTCCTTTTCTGAAGCCATAATAAGAGGCGCGCTTCTCTATCCTTCAGTGTTTTGGCAGAGAAGGTCCGGCAATACTTGCAGTCCTTAGGAATATGCTTAGGGTACAAACAGTACAAGCACTCCTTGTGAGGATCCTCAGAAAACAGTCTGGCCTTGCCACAGGACCTGACAGCTCTGAAAAGACTCTTCTTGGATCTTTCAGACATATTGAATGAAATGATGCTTGATAATAAAAGAACAGTACCTGTCTTCCAACTGTGAAAGGTCAAAAGTTCAGTGAAGAGAGAATAAACTGAGCAGAGACTCCTTCTCACACGAAGGCGGTTGGAAATCTGAGGTATGGTGGCTCTGCTGGGAATGGTGTAGGCTGGTGCTGGCTGCTGATTGGCTGTAGTTTGGGCCACATAATGAGGAGGAGATGTTACCTAGTGGTTTCACTACTCTATGGCTTCCAGGCAGTTTTTTCTTCTACTGCTATGGTTATCATTTACCGGGAGACTCCCACCGTGACGACGGGGAAGATACAAGCATGTGAATCTATGAAAGATTGAATACTGGAGAATGTAGGTTTCTATTCCAGGTTCTTTCTAATCAAAATGAGGTATTCTGGAGGTTGGAGACCCAATCGGACCTATGTAGCTTAATGCTTTCCTGGAAAAACAATAATTCTGCATTGTTACATTGTAGGAGGTGTTGCAGCTTTTGATGATGTAGAAACTCATGGCCTTTGTTGACTTTTAGATGCCAACTTTTATATTTCCATTAACGAAAGGTTTAAAAATACTTAAGGTTTGAGGTTGGCAATAGCCGCTATCAATTTAAGAAGCTCTCTTCTGTGCTCAGGTCAGATCCAAAAATATTCACAATGTTCATGGCACCAATTGCAGCAGGGCATCTTCAGCACATGTCATCAGGTATCCCATACCTCAATGATCAGTTTGGGTGTTTCTGAGGATCAATACAAGATTGTCTGCCTTGAGTATTCTCTCTCCTAAACATCCCACCACCCCATAAAGCAAAAATATAAAAGAGAAATTTAGTTTATCCTTTCACTGCTTTTATTAAAATTAATGTACTGCATTCTACGCTATTGTTTGGACTTAGATGCTAGAACAGATGCTCAAGTAGGACAGGCAACCCAGAGAAATGTATTTGCTTAATCTGGTCTGAGCGTTGTCTCTGTTTCCTTTCCACCGCGTTTTGTGGGAATGGGCTTGCTACTCTGTTCAGTGCTTTTGACTGTCAATGAAGATGCCCTGAGAGAGAAGGAATAGTTTATTACCTGTAATTCCTGATCTCTCTTTCAGATGAATATCCATTGACGTAATAAGCAACCCACCCTCCACCCCGATAACGCACCAGAGACGATTATGGGCAATTTTCCTACCTAATACTGCCACTGTCTCACTAAAAAAGAACGGAGGCAACTTGCACCTGGGTGGGACTATTCAGTGCTTATGACTATCAGTGGAGATGCCCTGAGAGAGAACTCAATATTTGCTAGTCAGTGTTTCATTCCAAAAGAAAACTCCAATGCAAACAATAGTCTCGTCTCTGAGTCCTTCCTAACAGGGTGGGAAGCTCACATAGAACATTTGATGAAGCAACGATGTTTCAGCAGACCAAAAATTGATTTATCACATTATTCTTCTAGAACTGAAAGGAGTACACTTGGCACTTAAAGCTTTATTTCCTTCTCTAGCAGTAAAGGACATATGATTCAAACAGACAACACCACTAGTATGCATTATACTAATAAGGAAGAATGAACAAGAGCAAGATAGTTATCTTTGCACGCTCAAGCCATGTGCCATGGGGCACTGGCCAGAGGTTTGTCACTGATGGTAATACATATCCCAGGCATATAGGATCGGGAGGCAGACTTCCTCAGTCACTATGATAAGGAAAATCATGACTGGGTACTGAACGACAAAGATGCGAAAGTCTGCTTGTGGAAGAGGCAATATTCAGAAGCCCTTTACAGCCATTGGAAAGGCCCAGGCAAAGCAATGACTCTTCTCCTGCCCCCACTGTTCAGCACCCTAGTGTGCGAGAGTTTTTCCAACTATCTCACTGCATGGCAGGACATTAAAGGCATGCTAGATATTGTGCAAAATAGGCACAAGATGAGGTTTTCCATTTGTGAAAGAGTGTCCTCCTGGAATCTAGCATATCCATGTAGGTATTCTGGGAATTTGTCACACATACACAGAGGTATTTTACCGTTTATTAATTCAGAGGGTAAATCCTGTATTGAAGAAATATATTGTTCTGTTATAAGTGCTCTGGAATCATATATGTGGGTGGGACGACTCAGTGCTTATGATTATGAAAGAAGATCCCCTGGAGGAGGCCTCAGTTCTGTTGTTGACGAACCATGAGTGTTGACATGACTTCATTAGTATAGCATTCTCAGACAAAAAGGCATATGCAACTCAAAGTCAACAAACAATGTTTTCAGTCTTGATAAGACACATGGCAAGGTTTGTTGAAAACACTTTATTTCTGACTGTATGCACTTCTTGAATCCCTTTGAACGCACCTGGAATAATTTGGTGAAACAAAAGAAAGATTAACAAAGAAACAGCCATATTCTGATCAAAGGGCATACAGGTAGTTAAATGTGCTTTACTTAGTGCAGATCAATAAGAAATAGCATGAGAGTAGTAGTACAGAGCGACACACAAATAAACAGACATTTAGGAGGGTATATCTACAGAGTGTAAAAGTTAAAGAAAACCACGGTTCTGACTGACAAGAAAATTGTGAAACAGTAAGCTGGTTGCAAAAGTCACAGTTTATTGTTATCAAATGTAAGTTGTAAATAGCACAATCCTAAAAAGTTGAAATGAAAGCTGTGACCAAGGCAGGTCCTTGTGTTCAATCGGTACCCCAATTATGACAGTTTCAGCCCACCCTCCCTCCACCCCACCATTCTTCATTGGCCTCCATTATAACCAGACTTTCCATATTCGCCACCGTGAAACCCCTTCAGTGAGTGGGGATGGTGACAAATGCCGGAAGCAGTATGTATGTTCATATGTATGTCGACCTTTCCAAAACAATGACATTTGAGTTCATGTTTCATGAATATGAGAATTATTACAGAAAGGGGGGCGTTCATATCCATTGGGGAATATTCCTAACTCTTCAGGAGTTTTTCAATGGGCCTCAATATTTAAGTGCAAATCCATATATGACATACCTGTGCTGTAAAAACGTTTGTATCCGGTATCTTAAAACTTGAAATCCTACATCTACAGGCTCTAATAATATCACAATGTCTCAAAAGATGCCTCACTCTGCAAAATGACATATATCCTATAGGCTAAGCACATATTCTAGGCTGTAATGTGGTCTCTGAGTTCTGGACATATCATGTACTTTTTAAAAAACTTTTTTTCAAATCTAGAGTGTCTCCCAGACTCTGTAGTCGAATGAGTCTCAAAAATGAATAACTCACAGACTCACCTAAAGAACAAGGGTACTCTACAGAAAACACAAAATGAGTGGCATTTACCACAGTTTATGGAACAGCAAGGTCAGTACTGGTTAGGTCATTTTATGGGTCTGCCGCCTGAAACAAGAGCCGTCTCCGGAGTAACTGCAGCCTGCAAGAGAGTCTCGAAACGATATACATATTCCTGACTAAATCTGCACTCCATTCTGGTCTAAAAAGAACGCATAAGTAACATCGTGCCTGCCCGAATCACGTGAAGCCTTCATTCGGTCAAAATATAGTACATTTCATATAAATAAACAGCACTTAAAACATCAGCACTCTTGCCGATAAATATATAATTCTATTGAACTAGCTAAAATGTATTGTTTATAATACACAAGAAATAAATAGCTCTAAGAAAAGGAGTATGTCTTTACATTTTATCACTCAAACCATAAGAATGAATGTACCACTCATTTCAAAATACTAAATGTAATTACATGAACATGTGTACAATAGCAAAACATACAGTGGCCACTGCAGAGATGTTGATAGTTCTGGTTAAGTTCAATAGGGAAAATGAAACATAAATACTGGGGTTTCGAAGTTTTATGCATGCATGGATCTTTTCGTCATGATGGCCATCTCCAATCCAAAGAGGTTTGAGTCTTTAACCGAGAAATGTTTCCCTGACTGCTTGAAAAGTAGTAACTAAGGTATACCACCCACATGTTCGAGGGGGGCCACTGTGAAAAAAGT
This sequence comes from Lissotriton helveticus, assembly GCF_964261635.1. Taxonomy (NCBI): domain Eukaryota; kingdom Metazoa; phylum Chordata; class Amphibia; order Caudata; family Salamandridae; genus Lissotriton; species Lissotriton helveticus. The sequence goes on from NC_136061.1 coordinate 172,603,369, forward strand.
CTGTTGGAAAGATTCATATTTACATGCAGACAAGGATTACCTTCTTGAGGGGCCTTCTCTGTGAAATGTTTTCATAGAATCTGCTAGCAACAAGTGATAATTCCATGGAAACATCTAGGCCACTGGATGCTTCCAGAGTTGGACAATTCTATCACTCACCTACACAGATGGAGTTAAACAAGGCACCGGTGCATTTTAAAAATGAAACAAAATGATATAGAAAGAAAAACATAAATGGAAAACAAATCACAGCAGTTGTACATGTGATATGCACACAAGCGTATACTGCTTTTGCCCCACCCAAACGGAGATGAGCTCCATGGCTTCAGGTTTCTTCATCAAAGCTCACTCTCCTAGCTCCTCTTCCTTTGGAAAATGCTCCTGCTTGCACGCCACGTCCACAAGTAAATGGAGATCTGGGAAGACAATGGGACCATTAATGCGTTACATACAGGTAAACAAAACATCTGTTATAGAGGACAATTATAACATCATCATGCCCTGGGTACCAGACAACGTCTACTCCTAAGCAATGTAATGCAAAAGAACAGAGGATTAACAAAGAGAAAAACTAAACTGTGATTAACGAAAAAGTTACTTACCTTCGGTAACGCTTTTTCTGGTGGATACAGTATCTGCCTGTGGATTCCTCACCTTGTGAATATCCCTCTGCGTCAGCAACATTCGGAAATTCTTTTTGTAGCTTCGCGCCGACGTGGACGACGTCACAGAAGCACGGCATCGCGCGTGGCTCCACTGACGTCACCGACTCCATAATAGGCCCACGTCGGCGTGATGACATCAGTTCCGCCCTTTTTTCCGTGCCTTCGAGGCACACGGACAGATCAACAACAGTAGATATACATACAATGTACACAGTACCAAATAATCAAAATAACACACACAGTGTGTAGTCAATGCAGGAAAGCAATTATAATAACACATTTCCCTTCACAATAAAATATTTACATTACACTAAAACAGGTATAGAAGAGTGGACAACGGGGAGGCGGGTGGGTCAGTGAGGAATCCACAGGCAGATACTGTATCCACCAGAAAAAGCGTAACCGAAGGTAAGTAACTTGTTCTTCTGATGGATACATCTGCCAGTGGATTCCTCACCTTGTGAATAGAGTCCCACAGCAGTCCCCACTCCCGGAGGAGGGTGTCCACTCTCCTATACCAGAAAATCCGGGAGGACAGAACGCGCAAAGTGGCCGTCCCTTCTCACTTCGGAATCTAAGCAGAAATGCTTCGCGAAAGTGTGGCGGAAAGCCCAAGTTGCAGCTCTACAAATGTCCTCTACAGGTACACCCCTAGACAAAGCAGATGTAGCAGACCTTGCTCTAGTGGAATGAGCTCTTAAACTTTCAGAAAGTTCCTTACCCGCCAGAGAGTAGCATATCTTGATACACAAGACAATCCATCTCGACAGCTTGCGCTTGTGCACCGCCTTGCCTCTTCTGGCTCCAACAAAACCCACAAAGAGCTGGTCATGCACTCTGAACTCTCTGGTTCTGTCCAGGTAGAAGCTAACCCCCCTCTTCGGGTCCAAGCGGTGAAGTCTCTCCTCCTCCTTGGAAGGGTGAGGGGGAGGGAGGGTAATGGACTGCCCTAGATGGAAGGGAGTTACCACATTAGGCAGAAAAGCAGCCCTGGTCCTGAGTACCATTCGTTCAGCATGAATGGTCAAGATTGGGGGCTTTGAACTAAGAGCTTGAAGCTCACTTACCCTCCTTGCCGAGGTAATTTCAATCAGGAAGACTGTTTTAAAAGACAACAGTTTCAAGGGACACTTATGCAAAGGTTCAAAAGGTGAACTCATCAAAAAAGTGAGCACAAGATTCAAGTCCCATTGAGGCACAATAAAGGGAGTAGGAGGAAATGTATTTGTAAGGCCGTTTAGAAACCTTAAAACAATACGAGATTTAAATAAGGACGGCTGACCCGGCAGACAGAGAAATGCCGACAAGGCCGAAAGATAACCTTTGACTGTAGCTACAGCAAACCCTTGCTGAGCCAAAGAGAGTGCAAACTGAAGTATGTCAGACAATCGAGCCTTCAAAGGGTCAATGGACTTCTCCCCACACCAAGAGACAAATTTAGACCAGCTATAAGAGTAAATAGACTTGGTGGAATCACGCCTGGCCGATAAAATGACATCCACCACATCAAGTGGGAGAGGAAAAGAATTCAGGTTGCCCAGTTCAATCTCCAGGCATGAAGGTGGACTGGAGGTGGGGGTGTAGAACCTGCCCCTCCATCTGAGAGAGGAGATCTGCCCTGAGAGGGAGACAAAGCGGCGGGCACGAGGAGAGTTGGAGAAGATCTGTGTACCACACCCTTCTTGGCCAATCCGGGGCGATCAATATAACTTGGGCCCGGTCTTGGCGAATCTTCCTCAGAACCCGAGGAATCAAGGGTATGGGAGGAAACGCATAAAGGAGATGAAAGGCCCAACTCAACTGAAACACGTCACCCAAAGCTCCCTGCATTGGATACTGGAGACTGCAGAATAACGGGCAGTGAGCGTTCTCGAGAGTGGCGAACAGGTCCACCCGAGGAGTCCACAACGTCCGAAAGACGTGACAAACTACCTCTGGATGAAGCCTCCACTCGTGGTCGGCTGAGAACTGCCGACTGAGACTGTCTGCACGCACGTTGAGAACTCCGGCCAGATGATTTGCCATCAGACAAATCTGAAGGTCCTGAACCCACGACCAGAGACGCAGAGCCTCTCTGCAGAGACACTGCGACCCCACTCCTCCCTGCTTGTTGACATACCACATCGCGGTAGTGTTGTCCGTCAGGACTTGAACCGACTGACCGCGAAGGGAAGGGAGGAAGGCCTTGAGCGCCAGACGTATCACCCGCAACTCTAAAAGGTTGATGTGAAGTAACCTTTCCTCCGGAGCCCAAAGACCCTTTGTAGGAGAGTAGGGTCTGCTTCCTATGGTCACCCCCACTTTTTGCTGTGATTCACTGGTATTTCGACTTTAGTGTGGCTGTGGGCCTGCTAATCAGACCCACAGTCCAGCTGTGCTCTCTCTAAATTCATACAATGTACTTTAGGTACATACCTAATTGGGTATTGGGACACCTTGGTGAGCCCCTGTATAGTGTACCATAGGTACCCAGGGCATAGGTACATCCAAGGCCTACCAGGGGCTGCAGCATGTATTATGCCACCCCTGGCTGGCCATCCAAACTGACACCACAGGCTGATCACTCAGCTTGGGCAAGGTTGTGTAATCACCCCTTGCTTCCATATAGTATACCTATATCTACCCTTATATATAGACACATATATACCTGTAAGTCACTCCTATGGCAGGCCTTAACAATCCTGGAGGCAGAGTGCTTGGTTTTATGTGAGATGGTGCTCTAGCATGAGCTGAGCCTGTCTGCAGCTTTCGGAACCATGTCCTTATAGCTGTTCTATGATATAGCCATACCATACATACCTGAGTAGGGTGGCAGTGCGCTTTACAAGTAAACCCACATTTACACATTTACTTATACTCTTAAGTGCATTATAATCCTCGCGGTTAATGCTAACTTTGGTTTGGCTTTATCAAAACATGTCGTGTAAGGTGTCATACGCTTTGGAATACTACCCCCCCCCCGCCAGTTCTGGCAGAGGGGGTAGCATTCCACCCTTCTAGAGGGAGAAGACATGTAGTTACTACTTTACCCAGTTAAAGTTAAACAGAGCCTCAGCACCACAAAATGGATGCTGCTGCCACAGACACGAGCCTGACCTCCTGCTGCTGGGCGAAACTCCAGCAGGGGAGGCCTGGACAATAGGTTTCCTGCCTTGGGAGGTGCTAGCACCTCCCCAGACAGACTTTTAGTGTATTGGGGCAGGGAGGGCTGAGAAATGAGACACTTCCTGGGGCACACAAGGTGCTCCACGCATAGCCCGGTTCAAACCAGTTGCTGGGGCACTCCAGCCCCAGCTCTGGCACGAAACTGGACAAAGGGAAAGGGGTGTAACCACCCCCTTCCCAGGTTCTACCCACATGAGGGACCTAGCAGGTAATCCAGCCCCTTAGTTAGTATAAAGATAGGAGCTGAGTCTAGAGACTTTAGATTTATCCTGGAAAGAAACTCTGACACGAACTCTTGGACCTTCGACAATCCATATCGACTGGAAGACTGAAGACATCTCCCTTGTGGTCAAGGAGTGACCACCCTGTGCATACAGGCACCAACAGTTACTTGCTGGTTTGCTTTGTCGATGCTCAAGCCGGATACCGAAGACTTAGCGACCCAGGAACTGGACTCCCAGACTTCTCTGACTCCGACCCACATCCACAGCAAAGCTGAGACCTGTGGCGGATACGAGCGACGTGGGACCGGACATCCTGAACTACCTGCTTTTTGCTGCCTGTGCAGCTCCTGAGGTACCCTCGAAGTTGTGCATTGGGGATTGAGAAGCCCCAGACCCGAACGCATTTGCACCGAAGCTCAGCCCTCCACACTCCACGAGTGCCGCGTGGGGCCTGCGCCTGCATTTCAGCTCAACGTGTCTTCCCGGTTGCTAGCCCGTTGGCTAGTAAGCCCTACGAAGACGAACCTTTGAATTTACAACGCTTGCCTGATTGCTCCAGCTTCCCTGTGAAGGAGAAGCGCCCCAGACCTTGCTGGTCTGAACATAAGCCCATCTTCACTTCCTGCGTGGGTTTCGGTTACCAAGGCTTGTTGGGTCCAATCCGGATACCGACACCGCAGTCACCGAGATCCTTCGTGGGACAGCTCGTATCCAGCGCCTGGTCCACGTGGCTGCAGGGACAAGCTTCACTTCTTCACCTGATTGCATCTCGACACCGCCTGGTTCCTTCATGATTCCTTCCTGGTCACTGGTTAGTGACCCAGACTCTGTCCCCTCTGCTTTCAGGTTCTTCTCGACTCCGATCCACCCTTGGATCCATCCGGACACTTTCGTCCTGGTCGCCTGCAGTACTTTCTTGCAGCTCTCCATAGGATTCAGTGACGAAACCCGACACAAAAGAACACCTATGCACCCGGCTTCCCTGGGTGAGGTAACTCGAGTACGCCGGTGCTCCCGTGGGTAACAACTATACAAGTGTCCTAGTTTAACAGGGTTTTCCCGTAGTCCACCCGGAAGTGTCCGAAATCTACTACTTTGTAACTTTTACATTCCCATTGAAACTCTATGGTAACTCGCGTGTGTGTTTAGACACTGCACACGCATCCTGTGGGTCTCCTACTTCCAATCCCTTGGTTGATCACCGTAGCCCCAGCGATTTCCTAGGCCCTAGGCCTACTCACCCTTCCTGAAGTGGTTCTTATACCACTTCTTTAGTATATGGTTAGTGAGGCCCCAAGGGCAGAATTGTATTTGTGCAACTTATAGTATGCTTATTGAGTAACTTGTGCTGTATCTCGAACTCTGACCTCATAAAGTGTGCAGAGGGGTTGTGTTAGTAATAAATACATATATATTTGATATATACCTTGTGTGGTATCATTTCATTTGGTATTCAAGGGATTATAATTGGTAAAACAATTGGCTTAACATGCTCTCTGAAGTTTTAGCCTAAGACTGCTTTGTTCATGCTACCACTAGGAAAGCTGGTCTATAAGGTTGACTTTACAACCATCACCATGAGGGTTGTTTGGACTGGTGCAAGGTGCTCACTAGAATAGTGAACATCATATACCAGGCCAACTTCTCACACCTTTGATCTCCAGATCCCCCAGATGAGCACCCCACCCTAGAGTGGATGCATCCGTTATTACTGTGGCAACGGAAGGAGGAAGATGGAAGGGCTTTCCTTGAGACAGATTGCCCTCCACACTCCACCAAGACAGATCCGCCGCAGCTTCTCTGGAGATCCTCACTGACGCCCTGAGATCTCCGTTGTGCTGATACCACTGCCTGCGGAGGCACCACTGGAGTGCCCTCATGTGTCAGCATGCATGATTGACCAACAGAATGCAGGAAGCCATCAGACCGAGCAGACGGAGGACTTTCAGGACTGGAACGACCGCTCCATTGTAAAATAAAGGAATCATATCCTGTATGTCGCGAATCCTTTGACGAGGAGGGAATGCCCGACACACAGTTGTATCCAGTACAGCACCTATGAACAGGTTGCGCTGGGAGGGTACCAGGTGAGATTTGGGTACATTTATCGAAAAACCCAATCTGAACAACAACAGAGTTGTGACTTGCAGATGATGGAGCACCTTCTCAGGGGATTCTGCCTTGATTAGCCAATCGTCCAGATAAGGGAAAACTGGTATCCCTGATCTTCTGCGATGTGCCGCCATCACAGCCATCACCTTGGTGAAGACTCGAAGCGCAGTAGTAAGACCAAACGGAAGGACCGCAAACTGGTAATGCTGCGATCCCATCGCAAAACGGAGATACTTCCTGTGCGACTTCAGGATTGGGATGTGGAAATATGCATCCTGCAAGTCCATCGTCACCATCCAGTCTTCTTCCAGCAGCGCTTGAAGAACCTGCGCAAGGGTGACCATCTTGAACTTCTCCTGCTTCAGAAAGAGGATCAAGACCCTGAGATCCAGGATTGGACGAAGTCTGCCATCCTTCTTGGGGATCAGGAAATACTGGGAGTAGCATCCCTGTCCCCTTTCCTGCCCCGGAACCACCTCTATCGCACCTTTTCTCAGTAATGCCAGGACTTCTTCCTGCAGGATTAGCAGGTGGTCCTCTGAGCAAAACCCTTGGCAAGGAGGGTAATTCGGAGGGAACTCCCGAAAGGGAAGAGCATACCCATTCTCCACGAGATTGAGAACCCAAAGGTCCGATGTGACCGATTCCCAATCTTGTAGAAAATAGGTAAGCCGACCCCCCACAGGACCCGCATGATCTGGAATGGCGGATCTAGGGCTGCTTTGCTGATGTTGGAGGGGGGTGGGGAGAGGAAGAGGAGGAGGAGGAGGAAGCTTGAAGTCCTCAAGGACGAGCTCTTTGTTTGCCCCTGCATGACTTATACAGCAGATTTTGCTGCTGTTGCTGATGTTGCGAAGGCTTGTAGGGACAAAAGGAGGACCTCCCAAATCCCCTATACCTTTTGCCCACAGTTTCTCTGGTTTCAAACCCAAGGATCTGGCCGTAGCTCTGCTGTCTTTGAATCTCTCCAATGCAGCATCAGCCTTTTTCCCGAAAAGGCCCGAGCCATTAAAAGGTAGATCCATTAAGGCAGCCTGGACATCCGCAGAGAATTCGGAGGACTTCAACCAGGCCGCTCTTCTGGTGGCAATAGAAGATCCCATGACTCTTGCCTCTGAGTCAGCTGTGTCCAACCCACTCTGGATGACTTGCCGAGCAGCAGCCTGAGTGTCAACAAGCACCTCAATATAACATTTTCTGTCCTCCTCTGGAATCTTAGGTGCTAGTTGTTTCACAGAATCCATCAAAGCATGGATGTAACGCCCTAAGAGGCATGTAGCATTTGTTGATTTGAGAGCCATACTCGCCGAAGAAAAGACTTTCTTTGAAGCTTGGTCCTGCTTTTTAGATTCCTTGTCCCCAGGCACCTGAGGGAAAGCACCTGAAGATTTTTTGGAGCAGGCTGCCTGTACCACCAAGCTCCCTGGCAAAGGATGTGAATATAAAAAGCCTGGGTCTCCAAGAGCAAGCCTGTATCTTCTTGCAACAGCTTGAGAGACAGCAGGAGCTATAAGAGGTCTATTCCACACATCTAAGATTGGTTCCGTCAAAGCATCATTGAAAGGAAGCATGGGCTCTACAACAGAAGATGGAGAGTGGAGGACTTCCATCAAAATATTCGACTTGAACTCTGTAGTAGATAGAGTTAAATTCAATAGATCCGCTGCCTTCTTGATGATTACATGATATGGAGCCACATCTTTAGAAGGGGCATCTGAGACAGAGGCTAACTCCCAATCCGGAGACAGTTCCAATCCACTAGCCTCTCTTAAGTCATCAAAGAAATCCTCAGTATCCTACAGCTCTCCCGCTATCCTTCTCGACTTCCCTGTATCTTTGTTCCTCAAGAAGTCGTTGAGCCTCTTGTCTCGACCTCTCCTTCGGGAACGGCGTTGGCGGATCCGGAATCGACTCTGACAGAGCCGGAGCCGGCGTAGGTCTCGGAGCCGGAGGACCAGGCCGCTGTTCTCGAGGTCAGACCGGAACCGGCGCCGGTGACGAAGGCATCGGCGTCGAAGGCTTCGGCGGCACCAAGAAATGCCAAGGCGGAGTCGGAGCAGGCATAAATGGCATGAACGGCGCCGGAGCATAAGTCTGGGGGACTCCCAGGTTAAATGCCATCGGACCCATGGGACCAGCCGGTGCTCCAGAGGGGTACAAGGCTCTTGTATAGACACCATACATAGCGTTTAAAAACTGTGTAGGGTCTTGACCTGGGCCCGGAAAAGGAGGGTATGAACCCACAGGCTGCTCTCGAGGAGGCACCGCATTCGTCTCATCTTCAGGTTGATGAGCCGGAGTCGTCGAACCCTCAGGCAGGGGAGTCTCTTCCTCCTCTTGAGTTGGAGATCAAGATGGGATTCATCTTCTTACATGATGGACACCCTTGGACATCATGGTCTGAGCTCAGGTACTAAATGCAATCTTCATGCGGGTCCGTGATCGACATCATCCGGTCTTCTTCGACCACATCTCGACAGGAGAAAGCGATACAAGAAACACGAAAACCAACAAACAGTAACAAAGTTACTATCAAAGCTGCAGAGGATCCCTCAAAAACCGTTAGCGTCGACAACGCGGAAAAAAGGGAACTGATGTCATCACGCCGACGTGGGCCTATTATGGAGTCGGTGATGTCAGCGGAGCCGCGCGCGATGCCGTGCTTCTGTGACGTCGTCCACGTCGGCACGAAGCTACAAAAAGAATTTCCGAATGTTGCTGACGCAGGGGGACATTCACAAGGTGAGGAATCCACTGGCAGATGTATCCACCAGAAAGTACCCTTTCCCAACAAAGCAATTAAGAGCAGTGCTCACACCAGCTTGATAAGCAAGGCCATCAATGACCGAGCAACGGCAGAGCCCAGCCCAGATGACAAGAGCAACACTCACGCTAGCTAACATGCAGATTCGTCCTACTAGCCCACAAGAGCAGAGTCATCTTATGAGGTTTGCAAGCAAAATAAGCCTTCAAAAGGTGAACAAATAGTCTAGTCATGCTGGCATAAATGAACTTTCTCCTGTGTATGCCCACAAGAGTAGTGACTCACGTTTTAAGGTCGGAGACTATATCATCCTAAAAAATGGATAGAACAAAAAAGTTACTTTCCTGTATCCTAGTGTGTCAGAAATCAAAGACGATTCTTGGTGCAGTGGATGTGAGGCGTCGCAAATGGAGGTGAGGCGGTGCAGGGTTGGTGAAGCTTAGTCGCTCCAGGATGATGCGTTGCTCAGAGGAGGTGTTGTTTGTTTGTACAGGACCTCGGTTCCTGAAGGCGACACAATGTCGATGATGTGTCTTTGTCAAAAGTGTGCTGCCTCGATTTTTCAGCGTCAATGCCGAATCGCTGGGCTGAAGGGGCTGCGAAGGGCGTAGAAGTTGGAGCGGTAAGTCACGGACATCGGTGAATCAGTGACAGAGACACAGCCAAAGGCGGTTTTTTTGAGGTGCTGTATCAGCAAAGTCGGGGTTGCGTTCTAAGTCACAATTGTTGCATCGTGCACTCCTTGATCGGGGAACACAGCATTGGTGCAGGCAGCAGCAATGTCGCAGGGATAAACCGGTCCCGAACTGACGGTTGAAGTTGTTGCATTGGTTTCTTGATTGCAGCACCAAATCCACCTCCAACGGCCCAGGACTGGATTAAGCATCACTTGGTAGGACAGGACTCACAGTAGAGGAGCCCAGGTTCTGGTAGCAAGACGCAGGTGAAGTCTCTGATGTCCCAGAGACTTCAGCAACAGGGGGGAAGCCGGTCAAGCCCTTGGAGAAACTTTAGAAAGTAGGATGCAGTGATTAAGGTCAAGTCCTTTCATTCCCAGGCAAGAAGCAGCAGGCAGCAGGCCAACACAGAAAAAAAGCAAGCAGCAAAGTGAGAGTCCCTCCTGGCAGCTCTTCTTCCTGGCAGAATGTCCTCAGTCTAGAAGTGTTCAGAGTATATGGTGTCAGAGGTCCAGTACTTATACCCATTTTAGCCTTTGAAGTAGGGAGACTTCAAAGAAAGGTCTTTGTAGTGCACACGGCCCAGCCCTACATGGCCCTGGCTCCAGACACACTACAGGGGGGTTTGCATCTATTTGTGTGGGGACAGGCATAGCCCTATTCAGGTGCAAGTGTCAGCTCCTCCCACCACTCTAGCTCAGGAATACTCATCAGCCGAGTGATGGGCCATCAGGCTATGCAGGGCACAACTCAGCTCCCTTTGTGTGTGACTGTCTAGAGTGAATTCACAAAGCCCAACTGTCACTCAACCCAGATGTGTATTCTAGGGAAAGGCAGCAGCACATATTGGTTAAGTAAGAAAATAACAACTTTCTAAAAGTGCCATTTTCAGACCTGCATTTAAAAATCAACTTCACTAAAAGGTGTGTTTTTAAATTGAGTCCAGAGACACCAAACTCCAATTTTCTTTCTCCTCCCAATTGTAAGATGCACTCGTAAGATGTTACAAGGCAGCTCCAATGCTAACCTATGGGTGAGATAAGGCCTTGCTGTAATGAAAAACGAATGTAGCAGTTTTTCACTACCAGGACATGTAAAACTTAAAAGCACATATTCTACCTTTTAAATATTCTGCACCCTGCCGATGATGCTAACTAACGCCTACCTTAGGACTGCCTTATATGTAATAAAAGGAAGGTCGTGGGTCTGGCAAGTAGGTGAACTTAAAACCAAAATGGGGCCTCGTCGGTCCCCCAACAAGACGCACAGCCACTTGAATAAATTAGTCTGAGAGTTTTCTTGTTCTTAATTTCCAAAGTGTTCATTATTTTAATCCAACATTTTTCACGTTTCATCAACTCTTAAACATTATGTTTTCATAGTGCCTTTCCAGGCTTTCTCCAGCAGCACCGGGGAATACATACTTCCTCATATCGCAACAGCTTTAAAATATACCCAATGCATTTCGGGATCTTTCCCTGCCTCAGGGGTAACTACAATACAAAATGATGAGAAGAACTCATCATAAAAATCAGTCAGTATTAAAACGAACATCAAAAAGGAGCTTCATGCTAATTCACCACATAATGTGTGCCTATTTAAACCTTCGTGCGAAAAATACAAATCTGTCCATGTCCCCTATTTTTTGGTGCATGCCTATCTGATTTTAAGTAGTACTTCTCTTGTGAAACCAAGTGACTTGTTAGACTAAATATCTATCGACTAAGGGCAATCCACTAAAATAAAGTGTACCCTTCATTTTCCCACCAAATACCAATAACCTTCAAGCCATAGTGATCAACAGAACAAAACAATTTTGCTTGCCGAAAACTCAGTTTAAATAAAGGAACAAACAAACAAAAATGCATGTTTGCCGATTAACTACTCCACCAACAATGTGCCATGCAATATAAAATTATGTGCTTACCAAGTCTTAGCCCAGCATCCACCCATGATTCCAAAAAGGCAGTCTTACAACACCCCATTTTTGAAGGACTGGAGGCAACTCTTAAATTCGCCAGTTGTAATATCATCCCCTCATCAACCCCTAAAATAGTGGCCCGCATGAGATTGTTTCCAAATAAGGCTGAGTGCACGCCAGTACACTTAAATCACCCGTATTCTTAATTGCTTTCACGTGCCCTGGTCAGCCCATACGCATATAAAAATGAACAAAAGACTCTGTGCATGCCGAACGTGGCATGCTGTGCTCAAGAAAAAAACCTCCCCGTGAAAACGTAATACCTCACTATACGTGGATTGTGTTGACAAAATAATTAAATGCTTATAAGTACAAAATATTTAAATGCTGATAAAAACAACCTGTGCTACATACGTATATAATCAAAACATGAAAAACTACCATCAAATGTAATGCAAGTACAATTAAAACATTTGCTCACATGTAATCTCTGAAATTTGAAATTCAGACTTGTACATCAATCATTTTTGATACTCATATAACAAGTATTATTCCATAAAGAGCAGTGCACTTGAACAAACAACTTTTAAGTCTCGTTGTATTTTCTTTCAGTCCTTTATTATCACATCCAAACAAAATTTTACTAAAAAGCAGCCAAAGCGTTTTGTTCTATTCGGCAACAAGCCATGTTATTGGTGTGCTGAGTCTGCTCAGCACGCCAATAACAAAGTACGTATGGGAGGTGTGGTTGACCGCTTATCACAGCGGATTATATCCCACTGGGGATTATGAGTACAGATTAAGGTAACCTTACCCACTGTTTATGTACTTTGTTGTTGGCGTGCTGAGCAGACTTGAAGCTGAGTTGGAGGTATATTATCGCCTCAAGGTTACTTAATCTTTCAAATTTGAGAACCGACTACGGACAATGATCATTAAGTCCCTGTAGTTGGACTGAAGAGCCCTGAAGAAGTTCTCATTGCTTGTTGCCGAATAGAACGAAACTCGCTGGCTGCTTTTTAGTAAAATTTCGTCTGGATGTGATAATAAAGGACTGAAAGAAAATACAAAGAGACTGAAAAGTTGTTAGTTCAAGTGCACTGCTCTTTATGGAATATAGCTTTTAAATCTGAACAGTGGCGTCAAAGGGCAACAGGTGCTGAGAAGTGTGCACACACTATCACTCTAATATTTGCAGTACAACCGTGAGGTGCTTTGCTATAAATCCGTTGCTCAAATTCTTCTGTGTTGGAGTCACTCATATAACAAGTGTTCAACTCGTATCTTAAGCAAATGCAATAAATATACTGAATGTTGTTCTCCATATTTGAACTGATGACTGGAGGGGACCAGCGCTGCTGACGCATTTTTTAACCGTCTTTTCAACGTTCATCTGTACTCTGTACTGTATCTACTAACTTGGATGAATAAATTTGAGTGCATTCAACCACTTCTTGTATGCAAAGTAGGTGAACTTGCCAGGTTGAAATTGTAGTTTAAAACTGCACACACAGGCCCTGCAGTGGCAGGCCTGAGACAGGTTTGAAGGGCTACTCATGTGGGTGGCCAGTCAGTGCTGCAGGCCCGATAGTAGTATCTGATTTACAGGCCTTGGGCACACATGGCACACTGTACTAAGGGCTTATTAGTAAATCAAAAATGCCAATTGTGACGAAACGATTAAATTTTAGCCACAGAGCACATGCACTTTAGCACAGGTCAGCAGTGGTAAAGTGCCCAGAGTCCTAAAGCCAGCAAAAATGAAGTTCAGCACACAGTCAAAAACAGGAGGTCAGAAGAAAAAAGATAGGGAAAACCATGCTGAAAGATGCTAGTTATACCTCAGACGTAAGAGGATCTTCCTGACTCTGAAGTATGATAATTTGATGTTGACTGATAGGTACTGGAGGATAGGCACTGACATGCTCATGACCAGTTCAAATCACTATACTGACTTGAACTGTGTGATTACTTCAATTCACAGAGCAACATTGTCGTTTAATGTAGATCCCTATTGTATAGTGACTGTTTTATCGTGATGTATAAAGGACTCGTGTACTTGAAACAGGTCTGTAAGTTTACTTATCAATAATCGTAAATACTTAAAATATTTATAAGGTTAAATGAAACCTAGAGGGGTATTTGTTCCTCAATGACAACAGTCATTAAAAATAGTATTCTCTTTTGTCCCTAGTTATTAGCACTTGGAGGCAACATAGGATATTTTTTATTGTATGAATCAACACAAAGGTCTCTTAATGTAAATACCCAAATCAGAGAAGACTTTATGTAGCATTGCAATGTTTAGGGTCTATGTTGTTTTCCTAAAGGGTGTTCCTCAGAGTATCCACCTCTTCAATTTGCAACCCAGGAAAATTGAAGAATTAGCAGGATACTCCGCAAAAGTCATCACCATACTTTTCTGGGAAATTGGAGGTAAATATTACACTGTGCCTAGGCACCTTAGAGAAACCCCCAACCAGGCTGCTCAAAAGGCCTACACTATCCAGCCTCCTAAAACTGTGAGTAAGAACACATCAACTACCGCCCAGAACCTCAGGCACACTGGGGAAGAGGTGCATCACATAAGCCATAATCATCTGTAACCTCAGGAAGGAATTTGGATGTGAATGACAAGAGATCTGTATTTCTTGTCTCCTTTCATGGGTCTGATTTCTAGGGGACAAAAGTCTCTGAGGATTGCAAGGTATTTTATGTTTGGTGTCAGGGACTGCAGAAGTGGTAGTTAGCAGCAGAACTGCGGAGGAAGGAACCTAATATCATTCTGCAAATCTGCAAAAGAACACAAACATTTCTGAATCATTAGGGGGCCCATACATGTTGGAAACCACAACATGCCTCATCCATCAAAATCACTACTTAGGACAGGTATGTACAGCCTCATATTTTCCAAAGACAGCTTATTCAGACATCCTATTGTCCTCAGGGAAGCTCATCTTAGTTTCAGAGTTGTAGAGGTAATACTAGGTTGCAGTTCCCCACCTCCTCTCACTAGAGGAGAGGTCACAGTCCCTGGCCACCCATATCCCACATTACAGCACTGCATGCTAGGTGAGCCAATCATCTAAATATGGCTTAACAAAAATCGATTTTTTTCACAGACAGATGATACCATTGTTATTCGTTTTGAGAAGGTTCTCAAAACCAACTGAAACCTGGAATGCAACATTTTGGCACTCCGGAATTCCCAAGACAGTCTGGAAGCAGCACACATTCACTGACTCTGGCTAAAATCACACATTTTGCTGACATTTCTGTCAGTGAAAGTTCCGAAATCTGTGGGGATTCACAAAAATGTTGCCACCCAGGGTTTGCCACCTAGACGACCTCAGACACTCAAGTGCTTAAGGTGTAGCAATAGGAGAACAGCAGCTGGAATAACTTCAGGTGGAGGTGGACATGAATTAGCCAATTGAAGTGGCGAAGAACCACGCTGATGAACTGTTGGAATTACTGGAGGTGTTGTGGCTAATGCGCCTGGATAAGGTCTTCTGGAACAGTGATGGAAAGAGGGTGGGATCAGAGATGCAATGTTGGAGATCTCTAGCACAGAAGGCATTACTTTTCTTGTCAGAAAGTAGGTCCTTAAATATGTAAAGCTGTATAGTCTGAAATTGATCTGTGTTTCAACGCTGATTGTTGTTTCAAAATCATGAAGCCTTTCAATTTGAATGCTTTGGTTTTTTCAATGAATGATGTCTTAACAACAAACCGTTCCTCAGGGGTGAACAAGTAACCACTTTACTGGTTTTCGGCATCATGCTTCTGTTAATATTGATGTCAATCTGCGTAATGATACATGTATATTCAGAAACAAGATCAGGTCAAAATCTCCTGAGATGACCTCCCCGTCAACCCAGAATAAGAAACACATGGGCAGGCAGGCCCTGCAACCCTAGTTCTGAGGCTTCTGATTGACAGATCACGGGTGCTGTGGCACGTAACCAGCCGGACAAACATGCAAAAAGGAAAAACACAGATTAGGCCCACAGACAGGCAGCAACTCCACTATGGTCCCAGGAGATTGGCCCCAATAAAGCACATCTGGCCAGAGGGGTGCACATGTTCGCAAAACAAAATGAAGTTAGGAACACTCAGCAATTAGAGCACAGCACACACAGTACATGCAGTGATCACATGCTCACCATGCCGGACATCTAGACACTTCACCCACTGTCCTTCATTGTGTCCACACAAGGTCAAGACCCACCTGCATTCAGTATCAGGTGGTCTGATGTACACCACGTGACTAGGCCCGCATTCCTTTCTCTAAATTAAGATCTAAACTGCTTTATGGTGCTCCACAGACTGTATATAATGGCACTCAGAACTAATGTATGTTGAGGCTGTCTTCAAACCTGTTTCTTTGGATGTTTCCTGGCCAAAGCTTTTAATTAAATCAACTTTTACTGTTTTGCCAAACGCCTCTTGTCTTTTGTTTTTTCAAGATAAATTCTTATTCCAGCAACAATTTGTCTAGCCAGTCAGGAGAGATTGTGTTATATTGTGTGAATTTGGAGGAATGACGGATGAGATGATTAGGACCAGATTATTGTAAATGTTAACAAAAAGACACAAGAACAGCTATGGTTTCTAGGGAACCCAAATTTGCATGATTGTATCTCTACTGCGAAAGCTATTTAACAATCTGAAAAATGGATGAAAACTATAGAAGATACCAACACGAAGAGTGATAAAGTTAGTAAAAGTGTGGATGATGTTTGTGCCATGAATAGTTCAAACAAAACCTATAATGTTAATAAAATAGTGAGAACAATGTGGTGTGTTTTAGATGTGGGAGTCTCAACCATGTTGCTTCTTTTAAGTTCTGTCCAACAATAGGCAAAGAATGTACCAAGTGTGGAAGGATAGGACATTTCGCGAGAGCTTGTAGGGATGACAAGAAGAAGAATTTCACCACAGGTAGGAATTTTCCTAAAAGAAATGAAGTTTCTTGTGTACGTTGTACTAATTTAGATAATGCAGGAACAGGAAGTTGCGATGAGAAAGGTATGGTTGTTTCTTTAGTTGATCTCTGTGCTTTAGATGGTGAAACTTTGAATTCACCAAGATGTTTTGTAAAGTTTTTGGAGAAAGATTTAGAACTTATGGCAGATTCTGGTTCTCCCTGGACGATAATTACTGAAATTTATTTCAATGAGAAATTTTCTGATAAACTCTCTATTCAAGATTTGAGTTTTCCAGATATTAGTGCTCAAGGTTTTGATGGTTCATCTATTGATTTCTTGGGTTATCTTTCTTCTGAGATTCAATTAAAAAATAGGAGTGCTTGGATAAAGCTCTATGTTGCAAGGAAAGGGGTGAATGTACTAGGTTGGAGAGACCAATGGAAGCTAGGGATTATGTTAAATCCTCATAACAAGGAACCTGTTATGGTAGTAGAGGGAAGTGGAACTAGTGAAACTATAAAGTTGTTTGAAAATGAATTTTCCTGATGTTTTTTTCTGAGAGTTTAGGGAAACTCAAAGGGTTTACACATTTACTAAGACTTAAACAAGGTGCATTGCCTGTTAGACAAAAACCTAGGAATGTTCTTATTAATGTACGAGAAGATCTGAGTAAAGCGTTACAAGAGATGTTAGATAATGGTGTCATTTAAGAAGTGGAGTCATCGGAATGGGTTTCTCTGATTGTTTTGGCACGGAAGGCAGATAAATCTTTAAGATTGTGCATTGACCTTAGGGCTTTGAATTCCAACATACTTATAGACTGTCGTCCTTTGCCCAATATAAATTAGGTAGTCAGCATGTTGGGTGGGGCCACAATATTTTCTACTCTGGATCTTCGATCTGCATATCATCAGGTTGAGCTGGCCAAGGAGTCACTTCACATGACAGCCTTCATAACACCGCAGGGTCTTGATCAATTCAAAAGGATGCCTTTTGGTTTGGCATCTGCTCCTCCGTTTTTCAGAGGTCTATGTGCCATTTGTTTAGAAATATGCAAACATATGTTAAATGCTTTCAGGATGATATTTTGATATTCTCGCCTGATGAAGATACACACACGAAACATCTTAATAATGTTTTCAATGTATTGAGAGAGTATGGGTTGACTCTCAAGAAGAACAAATGTAAATTGTTCCAAGACACGGTGGAATATCTAGGACATACAGTGTCTAAAAATGGTGTTGAACGAAAAAAAAACCTTGTGGAGGGTATTCTAAAAGCACCAGCACCAAATTCAAGAGACAAACTTCTTTCGTTCTTGGGATGTGCGAATATTACAGTAAGTTCATCAAGGATTTTGCTTCAAAAATGGAGCCTTTGCGAGAGTTAACAAGGAAGAACAAAGAGTTTCTCTGGACTGAAAAATAGCAAGGGGCATTTGACAATATAAAAGGGGAAATGATTTCAGCTCCTACTTTGAAACCTTTTTGTATCAACAAAATGTGTATTCTTACAATTGATGCTAGTGTTTATGGTTTGGGGTGTGTTTTGTCTCAACAGGCAGGTAATCAAGAGTGGAATGTTGCGTTTGCGTCCAGAACGCTGAACATGACTGAAAGACGTTACGCTGTTATCGAAAGAGAATTGTTAGGGTGTGTGTGGGGAGTTGAACATTTCCGCAATTACATTTGGGGAGCGCGTTTTGTTTTAAGGACTGACCACAAACCGTTGGTTTCTATTTTATCTCCTGGAGGTGGACAGAATGCTACTGCTCGTATAGCAAGGTTGATGTCACGTTTGCAAGAGTATAATTTTTCAGTGGAATATGTTCCAGGGAAAATTAATGTTTCGGCAGACTGTCTATCCAGACTTCCTTGTTGTGCAGGTGAAGAGGTTGAAGTGGAAGAAGTTGTTGCTGGTATAGAAGAAATTCTTACTGGTGGTTTCAAGTCAATTTCTAAGGAGAAGTGGGACAAGGCAATGCAAGAAGATTCTGTTTTATCTGAGGTTATTAACTATACCAAGATTGGATGGCCTGTGAAGTCAAGTGTGTCTGCCGAACTTTCTCCTTTCTGGAATGTGTGCGATGAGTTGGTAGTGGAAGGAGATTTGGTTTTTCGCAAAGGCAAGTGCATTCCTCCTGTGTCACTACGGAATCATATATTAAATGTGTGTCATGAGACTCATTTGGGTATGTCCTCCATGAAAAGATTGATCAGAAATGATTTTGGGTGGCCGGGAGTTGATAGATTTGTAGATAGGATTGTGAGGGAATGTTCTGAGTGTGCAAGCAGTGAAAAGATGCTTAAGTGTAATTCCCCTCCGCTTGTACCTATTCGTTGGCCAGATTTTCCATGGCAAAAAGTGGGATTTGAAATTACTGGTCCATTCAATTTTTTGCCCCAAGATTGTAGGTTTGCTCTTGTAATGGTGGATTACCATTCCAAATGGCCGGAGGTGAAGCTAGTACCACATGCTAATTCTACAACTGTTATTTCATTTTTAAAAGAAGTTTTTGCTCGTGAAGGGTATCCTGAGGTACTTATTACCGATAATGGGGTGCAGATGAAGTCGAGTGAAATGTCTGATTTTCTTAAGTTTCTTAACATTCGTCATTTCACTACTGCTTTATACGAACCACAATGCAATGGGCAAGTTGAAAGGTCTAACAGGGTACTTAAACAAGACATTTTGTGGGCAAGGAATTTCGGATCTTTGTGGAAAGATAAGTTGAGAGAAAAATTATGGTTGTATAGAATTACACCCAAATCTATAACAGAAGTTTCTCCTTTCCGTTTACTTAAAGGTAGAGAACCTGTGTCAAAACTTTGTCCGTGGTGGTTTAAAAAAGTTGCTGGAAATCAAAAGATTGAACTTGATAAAAGTATTGTAGCTCAAAGGGTTGGAAGGAAGCAACAACAAAGCAAAATTGAATATGATCTTCGTATGAAAATAAAGGAGCCTTGTTTTGTGGTGGGTGATCGGGTTAGGATTCGTAAACCTGGGATCCTATTGAAGGGTGTAGCAAAGTTTGGAAGACCTGTGAAAATTATAAAAGTGTTTCGCAACAGTGTTGTCACACAAGATGGTAAAGCCTGGAACGCCAAGCGAGTTGCCAAATGTGCTAATGTATAATTTTCCTATTTTTTTTTATTGCATTGCTTTCTTCTCCTTAAGGGAAGAGATGTGTTATATTGCTTTTGTTTATTACATGTATTATTCATTATGTGTCATTTGTCTTTTTCATGTCCTTTCCCTTTAAGTACATTGTGTATTTATGACTCTGTGGCACATGCTCTCCAGTTGCCTACATTCTTCTCAGAATGTTCTTTTTGTCATTCTGCAACTGCTACTTCATGAGTTGGTACTGTGCCTTTCATCATTAAACCTTGAATTTAATTTCCACTTGGATTTTGTATCTTCTTTTGTATTTCTACAGATTGGTTTTTCAAGCCCAACGGAAGTCCGAAGTAAAAGGACCCCGCCAAAAGGATTCACATCTGCGCAGCAAGGAAGGTGAGCAGAGACGCATTTGATTGAAAGTTCTGCTGATCTGCAGTGCAGAGGTTCACCCTGAAGCCGCCATCAGAGGGTAAGAGACTACATCTGATCCTTGGTCCCAGCATTTGGCGTATGGCAAACTAAGAAGCACAAAAAGTTCAACAGAGCACCCTGCCACAAACAGAAATCTGGCATATTGTCCACTTCATGTGTCCAAACTGAGTAGTCACAAGGCAGCCTCAGAGGAGGTCACCTTTCTTTGATAGTCAGCAGGCTAGGAAAGGTGAAGGTTGTTTGTCGCATGCACCACTGGGTGTGGTACAGGGGTGAGGCCTCACCACGTGGATCACTGGGCATAACACAGAAGGTACAAACATAGGCCCTGGGTAAGATATAGGGCCAACACCTTGACTTTATTTTTTAGTCTAAAGGGTTTTTTCAGTGCTGTCGGTTTCTTAACACTGGTTGTATATGAAGGAAGTGAGAGATGTTATTCACTTGGACCTTTGGGCGTGACACAGCTTTATACATGGCCCTTGGGTGCGAATAGGGTGTGTAAATAGGACATTAGGGGAAATTTGGATCTTGGATGCTCGGTGTAGCTTGTGCTTGGCCAAGAAGGGTTTGTGGTTGTCGAGGTGTTCCTTCTTCTTAGCATACATTTTTGCTATCTTTGTCACAGAGCCGATATTAACAGACTGTCTGGCCTACTTAGTCCTGTGTACTGCGTAGAGTCTCCCCTCGTCATCGGGCAGCATGCGCTAGGAGCAGCCTAATGTGTTTTTGTTTTAAAAAGTCACAATTTTTTTCAGTCAGATTTTTATTTCTCTCTGTCTCTCTCTCGCTCTCTCTCTTTTTTGTAATTTCAGTATTCAAATGTTACATTCCCGATGTCTTGGATATTCTTGATGTTGTGGTGCTAGTAAATTATTGCAACTAGGTTTTATGTTGCACATGGTATCTTGGTAACGACATACGAAGAAGTTGCCATTCCCACAAACTATTCCATATCTGCTATTCGGCCGCTAAAAATTCAGTGTTTTGAATTTAACCATTGCACTTGCTTTCAGGTTGTGACCCTACATATGCATTGTTGTTTTGTTTTGTGTAAAGTCTGTCTATTTTGATGCATCTTTGAAAGCTAAGCTCGTAGTAAGTAGTCAAGAAAATAGGACACACATTTGGCCCAAATATATAGGACAAAAGAAAGCTAGAAGAGAGTCCCTGCTAGACCTGTGGGCCATCTTCAAGGTGGTCCCGAATGGGAGTGCCATCTCAGAACACGCAAGTAAGGCATCCGCACCTCCCCCGCCGTATACAGGAGCGGAGGTGCTGATACCTGCCATCCCAGCCGCTCCTGCAATACGATACACCAGCCCCGCCGGTTGTGGGAGCTGGAGTGCCCCCCACCAGGCAGCTAGATCTAGGACTGGCAGGCTACCAGACTAGTAAGCACAGGCGACTCCAGCCTCACCCCAGCTCAGTGCTATAGAGTTCCCCAAAGTTCAACCCCCATCCATTGTATTCAACATATCAAGCCCAAGCGGATTGGGAAAACTGCACTCCAACCCATCCATTAGAACGCTCTCACGTAGGGGAGGGTAAAACTCCAGCATAGATAACCCCTCAGGAAATATAACACACTGAGATAGATAGCTACATGTGGTTGGAAGGGAAGGAGAAACCCCTAATTGTACGGAAAATTACACTTTAATCCTTGTGTTTCAGAGGCAAAGGAACGTTTAAACTCGGCATGAATGAGAACTGCGGATCTATACTGCATATACTGGACATGCAATGGGCACCTCCACACTGATGAATTTGTACTGGCATTGTGGGGAATTTTTATGCGTCAGCTCATCCCCGGATGGCGTCACCTTTGCACCCTCGTCACCTTACACACCCCGAACCTGATCATCCCTGGAGAAAATCTGACAGAGGTGTACCAATATCCGCTACAGAAGAAAACCACTCTATTGCCTTAGCCTTGAGAATAAAGAACTGCAGATTGTTTTTGGTTGGGCTCAGTACAAGGACAGTTCGGAAGAATTCTGACTGTTCACTGACACACAAGTAAATGCAGGGGAGTCTGTACTCTTTTTTCACCATACAAATAACCAGATGGGAGCTGTTGAAAATGATGAAAAGTGCAGAGCTCTGATTTAACCCGATCAAGGAAGAACTAAAAGCCATCCGGCTGGTGGTGATGCCACACCGATATGTATTGGACTTGATGACCGCACAGGAGGGAGGGGTATGTGCCAAGATTGGTGTTTCCTGCTGTACCTTCATCCCAACAATGACATGGATAACGGGTTGCTGACTCTTGTTATCTAAACACTGAATTGATTGCAAACGGACATGGGTAAGGCGGGAGGTGACCTTAAGCAGGAATGATATGAAGGCTGCTTTGCCTGGCTTCCCCGGTGGTTTGCGGTACTGTGTACGTCATTGTTGCTGGTTCTCATTCTTGTACTGTTTGTGTGTGGTTTCCTGCTGTAAAACCGCAGTCTTCAAAGTGAGTACAATAAAAATAAATAGAGAAGTAGTAGTAATTGAAAATGAGACAAAGCAAGCCCCAATTCAGTGACTGTCATAAAGTGCAGGGTAGATGATATAGTTGAAGATTCTACTAGAGGGGGGAATGGTAATATTGATGTCAATCTACGCAATGATACATGTATATTCAAAAACGCAATCAAGTCACTGTTGTCAAAATCTCCCGAGAGGACCTCTCCGTCAACCCAGAGTAAGAAATACGTGGTCAGGCAGGCACTGTGACCTAGGCCTGAGGCTACTGATTGACAGATCACAGGAGGGGTGGCACGTAACCAGCAGACAAACACACAAACAGAAAAAACCCAGATTAGTCCCATACATAGGCAGCAACACTAAAATGGTCCCAGGAGATAGGCCCCAATAACGCACATATGGCCCGCCGGATGGATGCATGCGGTCCCAAAATACCATAAAGTTAGATGCCACATGAAGTTAGGAACTCGGCCAATCAGAGCACAACACACACAGTACACGCATCAATCACCTGCACCCCAAGCTGAACATCTGGACACTTCACCCACTGGCCCTCATTGTATCCCCGCAAGGCTGCAACTCACCTGCATTCACTGTCAGGTGGCCTGATTTACACCCCCATGACTAGGCCCGCATTCCCTTCTCTGAATTAAGATCTAAACTGCTTTATGGTGCTCCATAAACTGCATATATTGGCACTCAGAACAAATTTATGTTGAGAGTCCTTAAACTCGTTTCATTGGATTTTTCCCATCCAAAGCACTTAATTAAACCAATTGTTCCTGTTTTACAAAACGCCTCTTGTCTTTTAATGTCAAAGTCACAAAACGCCTCTTGTCTTTTGTTTTTTTCAAGGCAAATTCATATTCCAACAAAACTTCACAGTTTATTTATTTTGTGTTTTATAGAGAGCAAACTTGACCCATTAGGGTATCAGAGTGCTTTGCTTTACAAAGTCATAGAGTTGTACAAAAGGCATGGAATCACGAGAGTATACCATAGATTGGGAGGGTGGGGGGTGCTGGGTACAAGGGGTAAGGAAGGAAGGACGCAAAGTACAGTTAACATTACAGTTGCTAAGGACTCAAGAGGGATGGAAGGATACAAAGTACAGTTAACATTACAGTTGCTGAAGACAGGCCCCAGGTTCCTTGGTGGGGCGAAAGGTTGACGGAAGGAGGCAATAGTCTCTGTGGAGGTTGAGGACAGGGTTTTAGACAAGGAATTTACTCATAAGAAATGATTTGGTCTCCTTTTTAAAACGTACAATAGAGGGGATTTTTCTGATGGCGGGTGGGAGGGAGTTCCATATTCTTGGCGCAGCCCCAGCGAACGCCCGATTTTACATTTTTGTTTTTTGAAAGCGTGCCGGCTGGATTAGGAGGTCTCTGGCGAACCGTGAGTTTCTGATTCCTCCAGATACCACAAGTTTCTGTGCCATATATGCAGGGGAGTTTGAGTATAAGGTCTTGTGCATGATGCATGCCAGCTAAAAAACATCCAAACTAAAACTCCTACATTGGCTTCCTGTTGCAAAAAGAGTATGTTTCAAATCACTGTGCCTGGCATACAAGGCTGTTCAGGGCTCAGGCTCACAGTTTCTGCGACCCTTTTTAACCTATATGTACCACCTCTGGCAAAGATCGTAAGGGAATGTGGTTTTACCCCAGTGTCCTATGCCGACGACACCCAGATAGTGGTGTCTATTAGCAAGGAGGTGAATGAGACAGCAGACAAATTCAAACATTGTATGTCACAGGTCAGTCAGTGGATGACGGACAACTGTTGAAGTTGAACGGTGACAAGAGTGAAGTGTTGGTGCTGGGAGGAAATGCTAATATCTTGTTCCCAGCCTGGTGGCCGGACAGCCTGGGAAGCTGCCCGGACCCGGTAGGCATGACCCTTGACATCAAACTTTCTTTTGATGCTCAAGCAAGTAAACGTGTATCCTCAGTTTGGTTCATCATAAAGATGATAAAGAAACTATTGCCTTATATACCAGACGATACCCGAAAAACAGTGGTGACGGCATTGGCATTGTCTAGGTTAGATTATGGAAATGCTTTGTACGCAGGGGCCAGAAAACACATTATATCCAAGTTACAACGCCTGCAGAATGCAGCTGCAAGGCTAGTGCTTGGCATCCCCAAATATGAGCCAATTACATCCAAACTAAAACTCCTACATTGGCTTCCTGTTGCAAAAAGAGTATGTTTCAAATCACTGTGCCTGGCATACAAGGCTGTTCAGGGATCAGGCTCACAGTTTCTGCGAACTAACCTGAAATTGTACGAACCATTCAGGATGCTCAGATCAAGGCAACTGAAACTAATTAGTAGCCCGAAATTCAGACGAACCAATTGGGGCGGTAGAAGTTTCTTAGTACACACAGCTCGGGCATGGAACCGGCTGCCACTTAGTATAAAAGAAAGTTCATCGCTGGCCGCGTTTAGAAAGGCAGTGAAAACTTGGCTTTTTATGGTTGACTGCTAGGGGGGTTTTCCTTCTTTGAGGCTTGCTATCTGTCTTAGCGCCAAGACGCCTTCGGGCAATCGCGCTCTTTATAAGTGGATAAATCAATCAATTTTAAATCAAATCAATCTTAAGCTGTATTCTGGCCTCGAGAGGAAGCCAGTTTAGCGCTTTCAGGTGTGGAGAAATGTGATTGAATTTTCTTGTGCCGGTAAGTAGTCTGGCGGCCGCATTGAAGCAGGCTTTCAAGGGCGTAAGGGAGCTCTTTGTAAACCAGAGAGGGTGGAACAGCCATATTCCAGTCTAGAAATGACTAATGCTTGGACTGCCATTTTTAGGTCGGGAGCGTCAAGGAAGGGTATCGGTTTCCATAGGTAGCTCAGGTGGAATCTGGCAGATTTGGCCATCGAGCTGATGTGGTTTTGCATGTTCAAGTTGTCATCCAAGGTTATCCCCAGTGATTTGGCAGAGTCCACAATGGTCGGTGGACAATTTAAGGCTGTGATGGCCTTAATCCATACCTGAATCTCAGGGTCGGTTTTTGGAGGGGAAATTAGAAGAAATTCTGTTTTCTTTGCGTTGAGTTTGAGTTGATTGGAGGAGAGCCATTGGACGGTCTGCTTCAGGACCTCATTCAGGGAGAGAACCTCCTCAAGAGATGAGATTTTGATGTAGATCAGAGTGTCGTCAGCGTACATATGGTAGGAGATATTTGCGGTGCGAAGGACTTCGGCAAGCAGTTCTAAATAAAGGTTGAAGAGGGTGGGGGACAGCGTTGAACCTTGAGTGACTCTAACCGTGACCGGAGAGTGAGCAGACAGGTTGCCATTGATAGGAATCTCTGAGATCGGTTTTGGAGGAAGGATATAAACCATTCAAGGATGGGGCCATCTAGACCAATTTGAGTCTGAGAGGTTCGAGTAGCTTCCCATGGTTGACCGTGTCGAAGGCCGAGGATAGATCTAGGAGGATTAGGAGACCGGTTTTGCCTTGGCCAAGGGCTTGGAGGGCAACATCAATAATGTGGAGCATGGTGGTTTCGGTGCTGTGACTCGGTCTGAATCCAGATTGGAAGTCATCGAGTAGGTGGAAGTTGTTGATGTGACAACTTAGCTGTAGTTGGAAACACTTATCCAGTGCTTTAGCTAAGAGAGGGATGTTGGAAATGGGTCTGAAATTGTCAGGGGAGGCTGGATCCAGAGACAGCTTTTTCAGAATGGGGGGGACTTGGCCCACTTACAGAGAGTCAGGAATTGATCACTGCCGGAGGGAAGCGTTAATTATCGCAGTCCTGCTAGGAATAATGGATTGGGTAATAGTAGCTAGGCAATTAGAGGGGAGCGGGTCGTTGAAATGGTTGTTCGGGTTTGAGGTAGATAGGATTTTGAAGACATAGTCTTCGTTGTAGAGTGTGAAGTTGGTCCAGTGTGCTTGATTCAAAGGTGAAGCCTGTTGGAACAGCGTGGGTGGAAGAGGCATTTCAGGGGGAGTAGAGAGTATGAGGCGGAACTAAGTTCGTAACCTACGGTTTTAATTTTGTCCGCAAAAAACGAGAATTCCTCGGATTAAATTAGAGACTTGGGGTTTTCTTTCAATGTTTTGGCCAGTTTGTTGGATTGGTGTTTGACCAGTTCGAAGAGTTTGCGGGGCATGTTCTGAGCGTTCCCCAGTACCGATCCGAAGAATTCTTTTTTTGAGTTGAGGATGTTCGTATTGTATGTATTTCTGGCCTGGCGGAGAAGTTTTAGGTGAGCAGCAGAGGGGTGCTGTCTCCAGATTCTTTCAGATTGTCGGAGGAATCTCTTCTCAATGTTGAGGTATCCAGTAAACCAGGGGTTTCTATCTTTGATTTGAGTTCTTTTTAGTTTTAGTGGGGCTAGGTCATCCACAATGTTGGACATAGTTGCAGAAAAGTGATTGTTGAGGTCACTGACCGTTGTGATATGCGGGGGGGGGGGTCAGATTAGCATAGAGCCTCGAGTTCCTTGTGGTCTAGGTTTTTATTGTCTCTGACCCAGCATTTAGGTAGCACCGGCTGTAGTGCCCTTGTCTTGTGGGTGCCAGGTAGAAGGAAGGCAATGGTGTGGTGGTCAGACCAGTCAAGATCCCTCTTTGGATCTGGGCGTTCTCACTGTCAATGGTGACAACTGAGGTAGTAGAAGGGAGCCTATCTCCTCATTCACCAGATGTCTCAGAAGCTGATTCCAGGCACTGTCTGTTCTCTTAGAGCCCATGAAGGTAGATGTTCTCCTTGTCCCTCAGGGTTCTGTGAGAAGGGTTAATATAGTAGGGACACTATCCTAGGCAACATATGCCTGCTAGGAACACAATGCAAAATTCATTTGGTTCTCTTTCTGCCTTCTTCCTGCCACATGCAAAAAGAACAATTCCAGTTTGGACCTAGCCATAATGCAAATCAGTCTTGACCCTGCACCCAATGGGCACAGTCCAGCCCGAACTGCCAGGCCAAGTCCTCCCTGGACTGGAAACTAGCATCCTAGGACCGGTTTCTGGCTTTCATCCCTCATCCCATCCAGCCAGGATAGCTTGACTCCAGTGGCATGGAGAGCATAGGACTCACGTCTGGGCATACCTGTCACACTCGGGGTGACAAATGAACAAGGAACAATTGATGGACAGAATGTAGAACAATGTCATACATTTAGCCCAATACAGAGATCTGGGCCTAAATCCACTGTTTCTTTGCTCACCAAGCCATTTCCAGTTTGGAAACAGCCATATGCAAATCAGTCTTGACCCTGCACCCAATGGGCACAGTCCAGCCCGAACTGCCAGACCAGGTCCCCCCTGGACTGGAAACATGCATCCTAGGACTGTTTTTTGGGCTTTCAGCCTTAATCAGCCAGGATAGCTTGGCTCCAGTGGCATGGAGAGCACAGGACCCAAGTCTGGGCATACCCGCCCCACTCGGGTGACAAATGTAAAAGGAACAATTGATAGACAGAATGCAGAACAATGTCATACATCCCAGTACGTAGATCTGGGCCTAATTCCATAGTTTTTTTGCTCACCATGCCATTCCAGTTTGGACCCAGCCATATGCAAATCAGTCTTGACCCTGCGCCCAAAGGGCATAGTCCAGCCCGAACTACCAGGCCAGGTCCTTCTTGGACTGGAAGGATAAGATACTTATCTGCAATCCTAGTTCTCTTCCAGGGGTATCCTCATCAAAGTCATAAGCACTGAATATTCGCACCCACGTGCGGGGATCCCCGGAAATAATAAAAAAATGTATATGAAAAACATATATAAACAGCTCTATATATATATATATATATATACATATATCTTTTTGTCTCATACCAATGCGGCCCCCATATAGTAGGCTAAACAATGCAATAATAAATAACTGCTATTGCAAACACACAATGAATGTATAAACCACAGGAGGGCAGGTACCACTTGAACTCTTTTTATTGAGTAAAAGTCATGAAAACTGCAAAAGAGCAGGCATTGTTAGCCTACAGGCTGCATTGTAAACCAATAGCATAGAAAATTAAAGCAATTGCACAAAAAACTGGCACCGTGCCTTTAAGGCAGCCATGACCCACAGCTTCCCATCATGCCTCAGGGGTGACAGTTAGGTCAGTTGTTCTTTGCGCTTTGCGGAGACCTGAAGGTCAGGGCGCAAAGATATAGTTCAACCTGTGACCTGACCTGACCCTGGTCTGTGAACGTCGCTCCACCCGCCGCGCGGCTCCCCCTGAGTGCGCCCGGTCTCCCTGCCTGCCCCGCTCGATCGCCGCTGCCCCTGTGGCATAGGTTTGTCTTCTCTGCCCTGTGCCCTGATCTGTGTTCTTGATTAATCTGTTGTTCCCTGTGATTGTTGTGCCGTTTTCTCTGCCCTGTGCCCTGATTCTTGGTTAATTTGTTGTTCCCTGTGATTGTTGTGCCGTTTTCTCTGCCCTGTGCCCTGATTCTTGGTTAATTTGTTGTTCCCTGTGATTGTTTTGCCTTTTTCGCCTCCTGTGCCCCTGTTCTGTGCTCCTCGCTCCTTGCCTTGACCGCTTCCCCCCAGTACACCCTCCCCGCTCCCTGCCGCTGCTCCCCTGCGGCCCGCCCCCTTCTTCCTCTGTACCCCGATACCCGCGCCACCCCGCTCCCGCCGGTTTGTCTTCTCTGCCCTGTGCCCTGATCTGTGTTCTTGATTAATCTGTTGTTCCCTGTGATTGTTGTGCCGTTTTCTCTGCCCTGTGCCCTGCCCTGTGCCCTGATTCTTGGTTAATTTGTTGTTCCCTGTGATTGTTGTGCCGTTTTCTCTGCCCTTTGCCCTGATTCTTGGTTAATTTGTTGTTCCCTGTGATTGTTGTGCCGTTTTCGCCTCCTGTTCTTCTGAAGCGGAAGTGGACGTAGCTGTGGTCCGTCCGTCCTGTGCTCCTCGCTCCTTGCCTTGACCGCTTCCCGCCAGTACCCCCTCCCCGCTCCCTGCCGCTGCTCCCCTGCGGCCCCACCCTCTTCTTCCTCTGTACCCCGATCCCCGCGCCACCCCGCTCCCGGCTCCCAGCTGCTCCTCCTCCCACCGCACCACTTATGGCGGAGTCCACGCGTACGCGCAGCGGGCGCGCCGATTGTGTGCCGAAGGCGCGCCAAATGCAAGCCCATCTGTGCCCGTCCGCGCCTGGACCGCGCCCAGCGCCAGGACCCCTGGCCCCCGCCGATGCAAGACCGCCCGCCGAACCTACGATGCCGCCAGCCTCCACGCCCTCAACGCAGGCCGGAACCCCGCCTGCTACAGAGCCACCCAGAAACGCACCCACGGACCCTTCACCTGCAAAACCTGCAAGTTCATCTGCCTCCGAACCTGCACCACACCTACCAAGCCAAGCACCGACAACAACCACCTCAAGTGCATCCTGCTCAACACCCGCTCCGTCCACAGACACGCCGTGGAACTCTGGAACCTCCTCGAGACTACTTCACCAGACGTCGCCTTCCTCACGGAAACCTGGATGAACGCCTCCTCGGCCCCCGACATCGCCATCGCCATCCCGGACGGGTACAAGATCACCAGGAGGGACCGCGTCAACCAGATCGGAGGAGGCATCGCCATCGTACACAAGAACACCATCCGCATCACAACCAACTCCGACGACACCCTCACCGCCGCCGAACACCTCCACTTCCAGATACACGCCGACCCCAAGTCGACCCTCAGAGGCACCCTCATCTACAGACCCCCGGGACCACGCACACGATTCAGCGAAGACATCGCAGACTTCATCAGCCCGCACGCCCTCTCCTCCACGGACTACATCCTCCTAGGGGACTTCAACTTCCACCTGGAGAACAACACCACCACCCTGCTGGACAACCTCGCCAACCCCGGACTCAAGCAACTGGTGAAAACCCTCACCCACTACGCCGGCCACACGCTAGACCCCGTCTTCTCCTCCAGCAAGCACATCTCCTTCAGTCACTCTACCGGACTTCATTGGACGGACCACAGCTGCGTCCACTTCAACTTCAGAAGAACCACGACCCACCACCACCCGCAACAGGTGCCACGCAGGAACTGGAGCAAGATCACCGCCAACCAGCTCACCACCTCCCTCAGCCAGAACCCTCCCGCCAGCACAACGGACCCCAACGAAGCAGCCAGCAACCTCACACAGTGGATCACCATCTGCGCAGACAACCTCGCACCACGGAAGACCCCTCCCAGCAGACCCGGCAGCAAGAAAGCCTCCTGGTTCACCGACGAACTCAAGAACTCCAAGAAGAACTGCTGTACCCTCGAGAAAGCCTGGAGCAACAACCAGACCACAGACAACATGACTGCCCTCAAGCACGCCACCCGCAAACACCACCAGCTGATCCGCACCACCAAGAAGACAGCATTCAAGGAACGACTGGACAGCAACGCCCACAACAGCAAGGAACTCTTCAGCATCGTCAAAGAGCTCTCCAACCCCAGCGCCGGAAACAACGACATCACCCACTCGCAGGACCTCTGCGACTCTCTCGCCTCGTTCTTTCACAGCAAGATCGCCGACATACACAACAGCTTCCGCGCACAGACCACGCACCCAACCGCCGAACCAACGCTCCCCACCACCAGCCTCAGCGCCTGGACACCGGTCAGCACCGAAGACACCACCCGCGTGATGAACACCAGCCACTCTGGATCACCAACCGACCCCTGCCCCGACCACGTCTTCAACAAAGCCGACTCCATCATCGCACCCCAACTCCGGGACATCATCAACACCTTCTTCAACACCTTCCCGGAGAACTGGAAGCACGCCGAACTCAGCGCCCTTCTGAAGAAACCAACGGCGGACCCCACCGACCTCAAGAACTACCGTCCCATCTCGCTCCTCCCTTTTCCTGCCAAGGTCATCGAGAAGACCGTCAAAAGACAGCTTGCCGCCTTCCTCGAGACGAACGGATCCCTCGACCACTCGCAGTCCGGCTTCCGAGCCAACCACAGCACCGAGACCACCCTCATCGCAGCCACAGACAACATCAGATCCCTGCTCGACAACGGGGAAACTGCGGCCCTCATCCTCCTGGACCTCTCCGCAGCGTTCAACACTGTCTGCCACCGCACCCTAGTACAGCGCCTCAGCAACATCGGAATCCAAGAGAAGGCACTGGAATGGATCGTCTCGTACCTCTCCGGAAGAACGCAGAGAGTCCGCCTCCCCCCGTTCAGATCCAAGGCCTCCGAAGTCATCTGTGGCATACCACAGGGATCATCACTCAGCCCCACCCTCTTCAACGTCTACATGAGCCCCCTCACAGCCATCGCACGCCAACACAACCTCAACATCATCTCCTATGCCGACAACACCCAGCTGATCCTCTCCCTCACAAACGACCCCGCCACCGCCAGAACCCGCCTACACGAAGGGATGAAATACGTCGCCGAGTGGATGAAGAACAGCCGCCTGAAACTGAACTCAGACAAATGTAAATGTAAATGTACATGTATTTATATAGCGCAAATCACCGACACGGTATCTAAGCGCTTGCTTAGGGAACCCGTCCTGGTATTCCCCTGTGAGATACCCCGGCAGGGTATCCACAAGGTGAAAGCCAGGCATCCCGCCACGAGGGGCCGTAGTGGAGATTAAGCAAGCTATTGCCCAGAGTCGCAGAGTGTCACCCCGTGAGTCAAGTAGGCACCGGAGCGAGAATGATCGAGTCCGTGGAATTTTAGAGCCCGAGACGCGCCGAGGCGGGGAATCGAACCCTGGTCCACGGCCGATCTCAGCTTCCGGGTCTGCCGCCTCTAACCACTGAGCCACACTTCTCCAAGACGGAAGTCCTCATCCTGGGATCATCGCCCTCCGCCTGGGACGACTCCAGGTGGCCCCCTGCCCTGGGCACCACTCCCAAGCCAACGGACCACGCACGCAACCTGGGCTTCATCCTGGACTCCTCCCTCTCGATGACCAGACAAGTCAACGCCGTCTCGTCATCGTGCTTCAACACCCTGCGTATGCTCCGAAAGATCTTCCGGTGGATCCCCACCGAAACCAGGAAGATGGTCACCCAGGCACTCGTCACCAGCCGACTGGACTACGGAAACACCCTCTACGCCGGAACCACAGCCAAACTTCAGAAAAGACTCCAACGCATCCAGAACGCCTCCGCACGACTCATCCTGGACATCCCCCGACACAGCCACATCTCCGGACACCTGAGAGACCTGCACTGGCTCCCCGTCAGCAAGAGGACCACGTTCAGACTCCTCACCCACGCACACAAGGCTCTCCACGACCTGGGACCCAAGTACCTCAACAAACGCCTGACCTTCTACACTCCCACCCGCCAGCTACGCTCCACCAGCCTCGCCCTCGCCGCCGTTCCACGCATCCGCAGAGCCACCACCGGAGGAAGATCCTTCTCCTACATGGCAGCCAAGACATGGAACTCCCTCCCCATCCACCTCCGGCTGACCCGGGACCACATTTCCTTCAGGAGGCAACTCAAGACCTGGCTCTTCGAGCAGTAGCAGACCCCCCCCCCCCAGCGCCTTGAGACCCCACCGGGTGAGTAGCGCGCTATACAAATGCTCTGATTGATTGATTGATTGAACAATACAACTGCCCTTGAGGGTCCCCCTGTCCCATGAAACTCAACCTGAGCAGGCTCAAGTTCTTCTAGGACAGTTCCCTGTTGGATCTCAGAATCATCCTCCTGGGAGGGCTGATCCTCAACCTGAGGCAGGGGGGAAGGCACTGCCTTAACCCTCTTGCTCTTTCTCTTGGGTAGTGTGTGGTCTATTGTTCCAAGATCCAGCACTGGTTCAGGTAAGCACTTAAGGACATGTGCTGATATTCCCAGCATTTCTGCATGGGTCCTATACTCCACCTCAGACCAAACTGAGGTTTCAAGATCATTACCCAACAGACACTCTACTGGAAGGTCTGAACTCACAACAACTTTTTTATGGCCAGTTACCTCTCCCCAGGAGAAGTTAACAACTGCCATACTATGGGAGGTAGTGGCATTGCTAGCATTGGTCACTAGGTAGGTCTCACCTAGTATGATCTGTTCAGGGTCCACAAAGTTAGGTGTCACCATGGTGACACTGGCACATGTGTCCCTGTAGGCCTGAGCCATCTTATTATTAATAAAAGGTGTCTGCCTGTACTTGCTCAGATTACTGGGACTTACAGTAGAGGACATTGCTATGTCCCCATCACAGACAAGAACAGCCTGAGTTGGTACTCTGACTAGGCCAGAGTCCACCTCAGTTCCCAGGGTCAACCCTACTACACCCTTCTGCTGGGAACCACCACTAACAGCTGGACTAGGGGGAACAGTTGCCTTAGGGGCAATGGTGGTTGGTGCTGTGCCCTTCTTGGTGCACTCACTAAACCAGTGAGAGACTGATTTACAGTATCCACACCAGGGCTTCTTTTGACCTTCTTGTTTCTGTTTGTTCTTTTTGGAGCCACCCTCCCCCTGTGCCTTTTGGGGGCCTGGCGAAGACTTCTGGTCTTTTTGTTTCTGCTCATTACCCTTCTGGTCTGCCTTTTTCTGATCACCCCCGGGTTCTGGTTTTTCTGCTTATTCCTGGTTCTGACCCATTTGTCTGCCTCCTTTCCCAATTCTTGGGGAGAGGTCAGATCAGAGTCAATCGGGTACTGATGCAATAGCTGGTTTTGACAGTTGCTAAGGATTTGCTCTCTCATGATCAAACTATACAATCCTGTATAGTCCATAACTTGACTTCCCAATAACCAGCCTTCCAGAGCCTTAGTGGCACAATCAACAAAATCAGACCAGTACTGAGTCTGTGTCTTCTGGGTATCTCTGAACATCAACCTATACTGTTCAGTGGTTAGGCCAAACCCATCAATCAGAGCACTCTTCAGGACAGAGTAATTGTTAGCATCCCTATCACTAACTGTGAGGAGCTTATCTCTACCTTTTTCAGAAAAGGAGAGCCATAAGATTGCTGCCCACTGACTTTGGGGTACCTGCTGCACTTTGCAGGCCCTCTCCAAAGCAGTAATCCATTTGTGGATGTCATCCTCTTCTTCATAGGGGGGCACAATCTTGCTTAGGTGTCTAATCTCATAGGACGTATCTTTATCCTTAGGGATATTGCTGCCACCAGTGGGTTCTAACCCACTCTCTCTATGCTCTTTAGCACGAGCAAGCTTCTCTTTGGCCAGGGCAACATCAAAGTTCCTGCCTATCAATCCTAAGAGCAGCCTCTCTCATCTTTGCCTCATGTTCCCTTCTCTGAGGGGAAGTCATCCCTCTCTGAGCAAGGCCATGAGAGCCATTTGAAGCCTGAGATTGGAGAGAGTCCCTGAAGTGGGATCTCCCTCTTCTCTGCCTCTGGTTAAGCCCACTTGGAGGTCTGTATCAGGGCTGCCCATACTGACTCCCATGTATGCTTAAGTTAGCCTGGCTAAGTCTTTTGACTGGGACCTGGCTGTTTACCTCAAGATCAGAATCATCTTCTTCTACCCCCTCTTCTTCCTCTGGTACAGGAGTATCAGTATTATCATCAGAAGAGGGAAAGACTCCATCTGCACTATCTGTGTCACCTGTCTTAGCTGGCTGTTGAGCATCATACTCTTCTAAGAGCTCAACCAGGAACTTGATGGTAGGGTTTGAACCCTGTTTTAGCCTTCTAGAAGTACACAATTGTCTCAATTCTTGGAAGGCTAAGGCTTCATATCTCGAAGCAGTCCTCAAGGGATCTACCTCTGCAGGCAAAGAACCACGGGGGTTCTCTGGATGAGACATGGTTTGTAGTGAGGTGGGGTGTTGCACCTACCTACACTATTTGTTTTCCTACAGAACCTCTCTAGTAGTTGTAGTCAGGGTGTGCTAGGCCCAGGCTCTACAACAACTAAGTTCTGCAGAACTTAAGTATCCTAAGACTTGTGTTTATATGTACCTACAGGTACCTATGTGATCTTTCAAATGATATCTCAAGATTACAAGTGGTAAAACAACAGCAAGCTCTAATCCCAACCGCTGCACACCAATGTGAGAAGTTGGCCTGGTATATGATGTTCACTATTCTAGTGAACACCTTGCACCAGTCCAAACAACCCTTATGGCAGTGGTTCCCAAACTTTTTCGACCTGTGGCTCCCTTGACCTAATTAGCAGTTGGCCGTGGCTCCCCATTGTGTGCGTCTCGATATACGCATATCGTTTATCACAATGTGGCGAATCAACTAAAGTATTTAGAAACAGAATAGTAACTCTTGCAAATGAGCAAGAGGGGATAGATACAGTAGGAATCGAGACGGACAGCCAGAACTCTACTTTTATTACATATTAATATGGTCGTTCAGGCTCAAAAAACATGAAGATGGTTCAGTGGGCCCAAACCAGTCGGAAACAGCACCTTGCTTGGCAACGGTGCAAAAGGTGGGTTAAATCACTGTGTTCCTGCTGTTCTCTCTTAACCTTGGATATGTTAGCCATCTCCGTGATTTAGTTTACTATCGCTGATTCAAACATAAACTTTACCCATTCTAAGGAGAAATGCACCCCCATCCCATCCACTTGAAGTGAGTGGCTCAGTGGAGCTTTGGTCATTTTGTCGTGCACCTCCCAAAGACTCAATGGACACAGCACAAATGGGAGACGGGCTGGGGGCGCTTTTCTTATGGCTTCGGCTTCGATGTCCCACCCAAGCCCTCCTTTTCAGATACTACACACAGCAATAAACGCCCATTCACAAAGCCAAAATAGCTCCATAAAAACTACACAGTGGAAATATCACATTTTCAACCAGCTGCAACTGTCAGGGTCGAAAACTGCCCTTTGAGAATAAATGACAAAAGTCCTGCCAAAGAGGAAAGGTGATTACAAAAACATATATACATATTTTTTGCAAATTACAGATGAAAACTGAATGCGTTCTAGGACCATCATGAAGGTGAGGCACATTGTAGAAGCAGCTTGGTAATTTTACAAGCTTGTCAAAAAAGATGTATAACAGGGAAAGTCATAAAAGGCTCATTTTACAAGAAATTATTAGCTGGAGCCTGCGTTTGTGAAGAGGTCGTCATTGAATGAAGATGCATGTGCGCATGTATGTTATTGGGCTGGAATGCACCTTCAAAAATATGCAGCTAAATTATCATTCTTTGTCTTTATTTTGGCTGATGCTGCACACCATCAGCAAAAAATGTTTTTTGCCAATGATTTAGAGCCTCGCCAAAAGACATTGTAAAGCCAATAGGCCCCAAAGGCGAGACCTGTTGGCTTTTCCAATGGTTATTTAAATAGTTGTCCCATATTGTGCACGCAGCAAAGAGTTTTGTGTAACCACAAGGTACAATACATTGTACAAGGCTCGATTTTAGTGTTTTAAGAATTTTTGCAGGAATTTCCTCGTGGTTACTTTGCTCTCTTGGGAGGGGCGGTGGGCTGCTGGCTCCATTTCAGTCTCACTGGGCACTGTTGACACCCCCTCCCCCTGAGCCGCGGGTGGCTGGGTGTTAAATAAGATTCATTGGCTGCCTTCAAGCTGACCAATTCATTTGTGAATTGCGCCTATTTACACACGTACACTAGAAGCTTCCTCAGCACAGCCACAGGCTATCTTTCACACTTCGTGATCCGCGGCGCCCCTGGCTACTCCTAACGGCGCACTGGGGTGCCGCGGCGCACAGTTTGGGAACCACTGCCTTATGGTGATGGTTGTAACTCAACCTTATAGACCAGCTATCCTAGTGGTAGCGTGGACAGAACAGTCTTAGGCTAAAAGACTCTTGAGGGCATGTAAAGCCAGCTGTTTTACCCTATGTAACCCCTTGAATACCAATTGAAAGGACACCACACAGGATATATATAAAATATATATGTATTTATTTACTAACACACTCCTCTGAACTCTTTATGAGATCATAGGCCAAAGCACATAACAAGTTACTTAATCAGAATACTTTAAGTTGCACAATTTACAGTTAGGCCCTAAGGGCGAAGCAAACCATATATTAAGAAAGTGGTATAAGTACCACGTCACGAGAAAATGAAAGGCCTAGGGCCTAGAGAATCGCTGGGGCTACACTATCTGACCCTTAGGTTAGGAGTAGGAGGCCCACAGGCAGCGCGTGCAGTGTCTTTACACACACGCGAGAGTCAATGTTAAGTCAATGGGAACTTAGAGTTTAGAAAAAGAAGGATTTAGGACACTTCTGGTCTAGCTAGAAGGGAACAACTAAAAACCTAGACACTTGGATAGTCAATACCCTTGGGAGCACCGAAGTACTCACGTTACCTCACCCACAGGGAGCGGGTGCATAGGTGTGAAGATGTGTCGGGTTTCGCCGTTGAAGTCTATGGAGCCTGTGAAGAAAGATGCTGCAGCCGACCAGGAGGAAGATGTCCGGGTGGATCCAAGGGTGGATCGAGGATGAAGAAGGCCTGAAAGCAGAGGGGACAGAGACTGGGTCACTAGCTAGTGACCGGGTGGATCCAGGAAGGAACCAGACTACGTCGAGGAGCAATCAGGTGCTGTCGTGAAGCTTGTCTCTTCAGCCACGCAGACCAGGAGGCGTCGAGGATGACCAGATGCTGGAGAGGAGCTGTCCCACGAAGGTTTTCGCAGATGGAGGGGTCGATTGCCGGATTGGAGTCAACAACCCTTGGCAAAGGCAACCCACGCAGGATTCAAAGAAGGATTATGATGCAGACCAGCAAGGTCTGAGGTGCCTCACCTTTGCAGGGAGGCAAGGGCCAGTCTGGAGCAACCAGACCAGCGAGTTGATTCAAAAGGATTGTCGTCACAGAGGCTACTAGCCAACGGGCCAGCAACCGGACAACGCGTCGAGCAGAACACAAGCAGAAGGGCCCCACGCAGAACTTGTGGAGTGTGGAGGGCTGATCTTCGGTGCAGGTGGAGCTCGGATTCGGGGCTTCTCAATCCCCAGTGCACAGCTTCGAGGATACCTCAGGAGCTGCACAGTTAGCAAGTTGCAGGCTTTTCAAGATGTCCAGTCCCACGTGTCTTGTCGCCTCCACGGATCTCAGCTATGCTACAGACGTGAAGAGAGGGTCAGCGAGGTCTGGAAGTCTGGGTCTTGTCAGGCTCTGTGCTCGGGTCCCGGCAGGAGCGTCGACAAAGCAAGCCGTTGATTTGCTGGATGGTGCCTGGTTGCCCAGGGTGGTCACTCCTTGGCCACAAGGGAGATTCTTCAGTCTTCAGCTTCAGCAGAACGTCGAAGGTCCAGAGTTTCGTGTCAAGTTTGGATTCCAGGATTAATCTAATCTCCTGGGGTCCGCTCCTACCTTTATACAACTAAAAGGGGCTGGATTACTTTCTAGGTCCCTCCTATGAGTGGGACCAGGAAGGGGGGTGGTTACACCCCCTTTTCTTTGTCCAGTTTCGCGCTGGGGCTGGAGTGCCCGAGCAAACCGGTTTGAACTGGGGTATGTATGGAGCACCTAGTGTGCCCCAGGCAGTGTCTCATTCCATTCAACCCTCCCTGTCCCAATACACAAAGTCCTGAGGTGGTGCTCGCACCTCTCCAGGCAGGAAACCTATTGTCCAAACCTCCGTGACTGGAAGGACTCCCAGCAGCAGGAGGTCAGACTTGTGTCTGTGGCAGCAGCGTCCATTTTTTGACGCTGGGGCTCTGGTTAACTTTAACCGGGATAGTCAGCAACAACATGTCTTCTCCCTCTAGAAGGGGGGAATGCTACCCCCGTCGCCAGAATTGGCGAGGGGTAGTATTCCAAAGCGTATGACATCTTACAGGACATGTTTAGATAAAGCCAAACCAAAGTTAGCATTCAACCGCGAGGATTATAATGCACTTAAGAGTATATGGTATGGCGATATCATAGAACAGCTATAAGGACATGGTTCCGAAAGCTGCAGACAGGCTCAGCTCAGGCTAGAGCACCATCTCACACATGACCAAGCACTCTGTCTTCAGGATTGTTAAGGCCTGCCATAGGAGTGACTTATAGGTTACTGTGTGTCTATATATAAGGGTAGATATAGGAATACTATACCTAAGCAAGGGGTGATTACACGACCTTGCCCCAGCTGAGTGATCAGCCAGTTGTGTCAGTTTGAGTGGCAAGCCAGGGGTGGCATAATACATGCTGCAGCCCCTGGTAGGCCTTGGTTACACCTATGCCCTGAGTACCTAGGGTACACTTCTACAGGGGCTGATAAGGTGAACCAATTCCCAATTGTGGATGTACCTAGAGTACATGGTGTGAATTTAGAGAGAGTGCATCTGGGCTGCGGGTCTGATTAGCAGGCCCACAGCCACATCTAAGTCGAAAACCAGTAAAGCAAAAGCAAAAAGTGGGGGTGACCATAGGAAGCAGACCCTACTCTCCTATAGTTGGTACTTAAAATCTGTTTGCCTTTCAGTGTGATAGATAACAGTCTCTCCTCCGAAGGAAACGCTTTTCCTATTGCAGAGTCTACTGAGGCACCCAGATAATTAATTCTTTGAGTGGGTTGCAGTCGACTTTTCGAAGTTGACATGTAGACCCAGTTGCTAACAAAGGTCTAGACTCTGCTGGAAATGACTTCACGCTCTGGGGGAAAGACCTTTTAGTAGCCAGTCGTCCTGATAGGGGTACATAAATATGCCCTTGCATCATAGAGCGGCTGCCACTACTGCCATGCACTTTGTGAACACTCGGGGAGCTGACTTCAACCTGAAGGGCAGCACTTTGAACTGAACCAGAAAATGTAGGAACTATCTGTGATGAGAACTGATTTGCATCTTGTAGACCCTGTTGCAGATGTGGATATATATGACCTTTCTTTTTCACTAGAAAATATCTTGAATATACTCCATGACCTCGTTGTGTTATCGGGACCTTCTCGATGGCTGACTTGCGCAGAAGGATAGATACTTCCCGCTGCAGTATTTTCATCTGGTGGCATGCTGTTTTCACTGGCGGGATCGATGGAGGTCTATGTCGGAAACGTAGAGAGTACCCATTCTGCAGCATAGTTAACACCCATTGGTCTTTTGTGATACCACCCTATTCATTTAGATGACTGGCAATACTTCCACCCACTGGAGTGGGAAACAGCGATGGGGAAAGCGAACACTCATTGTTTCACTGGTGTTTCAGCTGAGGTAGTGGACTGACGAGGAGTTCCTATTTCTCTGGCAGTACGATGGCCCTGGTAGTGGGATTTCGATTGACCCCGCTGCTGTTGTTGCCTCTGTCAGTGAGGTATTTGATGGAAGGGCCACCGATCATAGGGCCTGTTGCGTTGGAACTCTTTCTTTTTTTAAGCTCCACAGCCTTCAGAATGTCAAGTTTCAACTTCATTCCTGCCATCTCCTCATCAGTATGAGTGCCAAACAAAGTTGTGCCTGAAAAAGGAAGATTGAGGATTTGTGATTGCACTTCTGGTTTAAGGGCAGTGGGACAGAGCCAGGAAAATCTTCTGGTGCTGAATCCATGCACATGTGAGTGTGCAGAAAACTTAGCTCCATCAGTTGCAGCGCTGATCACTTGATTTGCTACCAAACTGCCTTCTTGCAAGATTTCCTCGAAATCTCTGCGGTCATCCCTTGGCAGTTTTTCTGTGAACCTTTGAAGAGAGTCCCACAAAGATCTGTTGTAGCGTCCCAACAGAGCCGAAGCACTGGAAACCTTCATCATGGAGGCTGACGTGCCACAGACCTTTCTCCGCACACATCTAGTGTTTTGCCCTCCTTATACGGTGGAACTGCAGATGAGGAGATCACAGGATGTGTCTTCTTAGCCGCCGCGATTATAACGGAATCTGACGGGGCTGACTTGATAGTCGCCGGTGTAAGAAAATGTCCATCACAGGTTGGAGTTGACCTGGCACCAAAGGTAACAATGGTTTGGCTGCCAATCTCTGACACAGAGTTTAGAAGATGACCGATGGTGAGCTCTGCTGAGTGGACATAGCGATGTTTAGTTTGCTTGCCCCTCTGGATAATACATCCTGAAAAGAGTTGACGTCATCCACTGGAGAGACACTCGACGATGGGCTGTCTGTCAGAGTCGGGGAGTAGTCCCTCTTCGAGGAGTGGGTGGAAGAGGGTAAACTTGTTGGAGACCTGTGTCTTCTGCTTTTTCCTCGAGATCTGGACCTCCTTCTTGAAGAGTGAGCAGGAGTATGCGTGCGATCTCTAGCCCTCGATGCAGTAGTAAGAGAAAGACTTGCAGCATGTACCAGTCATCTTATTGGAGATCTGTGCAGAGGGCTGGAATAGTCCTTGACTGGGCAGTGTCAGCTTTTTGCCAATGATGCAGGGGTAACAGCCATCTGGGAGAGAGGTGTACAGATAGAGATCTTCTGCCCTTTTCCGGCACAGCAGCCTCAGGAGAACGTGAGCGATGTGCAGATGGAAATCTTTGTTTCTCCGTTCTAGTAGGATCCTCAGTGGGACTGGGTCATACAGGTGAAGACGTCCGGCTATTCAATGACGAAATGACCACTGGTGAACTTGAGGAAGAAACAGAAGAACGTCCTGATAGGGTGTGGTGAGATTCTGGCCTCTACGTCGGTGATGGGGACGGTGAAAAACTCACGGAATGTAAGCCTGTTCGATTCTGATGACTCCACGTCGATCTCTCTCTGGGTGCAGATTTGTGT
The DNA here is from genome assembly GCF_964261635.1 of Lissotriton helveticus. NCBI lineage: Eukaryota > Metazoa > Chordata > Amphibia > Caudata > Salamandridae > Lissotriton > Lissotriton helveticus. The sequence goes on from NC_136061.1 coordinate 172,645,400, forward strand.
CTTGATGACGAACGCCCGTGTTGTGACACCGATGGAGTCCCTTGCCTCGACATTGAACACCTGGGTTGTGACGTCGACAGAGTCCCTTGTCTCGATGTCGAGTATCGTCGCCTCAATGTAGACCATCTTCGTAATGCTGTTGAGGGCATCTTGTCTCGACGTTGACCTTCTCTGTGCTGACGTCGACGGAGACCTTTGCCTCAACGTTGACCGCCGAAGTCTGGTGTCTCGATGTCAACCTTCTCAGAGAGGAAGCCGATGGAGTCCAATGCTGCTCGAGGTCGACTGCTCAAGGATGTGCGGAGACGGAGTGTCCTGGCCCGATGTTGAACGTTTAGCCAACGCTGACAGAGACCTGTCTCTTGACGTTGGCCGTCTCCTGGTTGACGTCACCTGAGAAACTTTTACCTGACTCAACGTTGAAGCTGATATCTGCGGTCTTGGAGTTAAATGATGCTTGTGCACAGCCGAAGACTTCGACGACGACATCTGCTTCTTCGCTGCAGGTAAGTTTGACGCCGATCCCGACGCTGACGGTGAACAGATCGGTATTCTACTTCTCGACGTCGATCTAGTTCTTCTTTTCTTCTGTCTCACAGGAGACCTACCTCTTTCAGAGAGACCATTTACACAAATTCTTTTTCTGTCCTTGAGAGTTCTCCTGGACAGCTTCTTACAATGTGAACAGGTCTCTGAAGAGTGAGAGTTAGGGAGACATAGTATGCACACAGAATGTGTGTCTGACCTGGCCTTCTTGCCACAGAAAGGGCATGGATCAAAAAGTAATAGCATTTTGACAGCAAATAAATCACTTTCTGCCAAAAAACTGGTTACACCTTACTCTTAAGTCAAAAAGACATTGAGTGAAAGGTAGAAAACCAAAAGAATTTTAGATTAATTTGACAAAAAAGTATAAAAAAGACAGAGCTGTGATTCCAGGAGCTTGACTGAAGGAGCCGGAAAGAACAACTGTCCTAACTGTCACCCCTGAGGCATGATGGGAAGCTTAGGGTCATGGCTGCCTTAAAGGCACAGTGCCAGTTGTTTGTGCAATTGCTTTACTTTTCTATGCTATTAGTTAACAATGCAGCCTGTAGGCTAACAATGCCTACTCTTTTGTAGTTTTCATGAGTTGTACTCATTAAAAAGAGTTCAAGTGGCACTTGCCCTCTTGTGTTTTATACATTCATTGTGTGTATGCAAAAGCAGTTATTTATTATTGCATTGTTTAGCCTCCTATACGGGGGCTGCATTGGTATGAGAAATAAATTGTATATGTATATGTATATAGAGAGCTGTATATATATGTTTTTCATATATTTGTTTATTATTTCCGGGATGCCCGCACGTGAGCAGGAATATTCAGTGCTTATGACTATTGATGAGGATACCATCCTGCCTATTTTTCAGGCAATCAAGAGCAGATCGCCGCTAGACCCAGCCCCAGTGAAGGCCTTAAAACTTGTGGCATCCACCATTCTGGCCCCAATGGTGAACGTGTTAAATTCCTCCCTCTCGAAGGGCATCGTCCCACCGAGTTGGAAGAAAGCTGTGGTTAAGGCCTTATTAAAAAAGCTGAATCTAGATCCACTGGATCTGAACAACTTTAGGCCAATCTCCCTTCTGCCAAGTACCAGCAAGATAGCTGAAAAATTCATTAACAGCCAGCTGTTTAACTATCTGGAATCAAGCAAACTACTCATGCCCTCACAGACGGGTTTCCCTCCGGGTCAGGGCACGGAGACAGCGATGGTTGCGGTTGTCGAGGAGGCCAGAAAGATCATTGATACAGGAGGATCAGTGGCAGTGATCCTCCTTGATCTGAGTGCGGCCTTCGACACCGTAAACCATCATACGCTGATCCAACAGCTCAGGGAACTGGGCATCTCAGGATCTGCACTGTCTTGGTTAAGCTCTTTTTTACCGAACCGCTCTTTCCAGGTGGCGGAAGGCAACTACATCTCCAAAGTGACCCCGATACACTGTGGAGTCCCGCAGGGCTCTCCATTGAGCCCGACGCTCTTCAATGTTTACATGTCTCCCCTGGAAAAAATTGTCGCCTCCCATGGAATCAAACTTTTAACCTATGTTGACGACACTCAGCTCGTTGTATCCCTCAACCAAAAGAACAACACTGCCACTGATATGTATTCCTGCCTCAGGGATATAGCTAGCTGGATGGACAAGTCCCAGCAAAAATTGAACAGCGACAAAACAGAGGTCCTGGTCTTGGGCAATCAGTCCCACTATCGTCCAGAGACCCTGTGGCCCCCCTGTATGGGTAGCCCTCCCATCCCAAAATCTGACATCAAAAGCCTTGGGATTTGGTTGGATCAAGACCTGACACTTAATACTCAAGCAAGGAAGACGATTGGAGCCTGCTATGGTTTCCTTCGGACTGCCTATAAGATCCTACCTCTGCTCCCCTTTCAGTCCAGGAAACTTTTGGTTCAGGGACTGATTTTGTCCAGACTGGATTATGGAAACGCTCTTTATCTTGGGGTACCAAAGAAGGTTACAGGTAAACTGCAGGTCGTGCAAAACAACGCAGCCTGGATTATCACATGCACCAGTAATCGCAGCTCGGCCAGACCGTCCCTTAGAGCACTCCACTGGCTGCCAATACAAGAGAGAGTACATTTCAAGGCCTTTGTATAACCCATAAAATCTTACATGGCAAGGCCCCACCCATTCTTAAAGATCTTATTGCCCCTCACACAACAAACAGAACCCTTCGGTCTACGAATCTCCATCCGGCCTCTATACCTAGGATTAAGAGAGCTCGAGCTGGAGGCCGCCTCTTTTCCTATAATGCTTCCAAACTGTGGAATTTGTTACACTTGGAAATTCGTGCTCAACCCTGTCTAGCCTCCTTCCGTAAACTCCTAAAAACCTGGCTGTTCCCTTAACTCTCCTCTTGCTGTCCACGCCTGTTCTCATCATCAGCGCTGGGACGCTCACGGGCAGCCATGTGCTCTAGAAATCCATAAACATAAACAACAGGATCCCCTGGAAGAGAACTGGTTTCGTGCTTTCAGCCCTCATCAGCCATGATCGATTGACTCCATGGAGAGCACGGGACACACGTCTGGGCATACCGTCCCACTAGGGGTGACAAATGCAGGAGAATCTGGCTTGGCAGTTCAGTCTGGACCGTTCCCATGAGGCACAGGGTCAAGACTGATTTGCATATGGCTGGGTCCAAACTGGGGTGACGTAGTGGGCAAAAGAACGATGGATTTAACCAAGATCTCTTGACTGGGGGAGAATGTTTGAATAATTCAGCATTCCCTCCATCATTTGCTGCAGTTACACTTTTCGCCCTAAGTGGGATGGGTATGCCCAGACGTGGGTCCCTTGCTCACTGTGCCACTGGATTCAAGCTAGCCTGGCTGATGAAGGGTGACATACCCTGAAACCGGTCCCAGGAAGCTTGTTTCCGGTCCAGGGAGGACCTGGCCTGGCAGTTCGGTCAGGATTGTTCCCAGGAGGCACAGGGTCAAGACGGATTTGCATATGGCTGGGTCCAAACTGGGGTGATATAGTGGGCAAAAGAACGATGGATTTAGCCCAGATCTCTTAACTGGGGAAGAATGTTTGAATAATTCAGCATACCATCCATCATTTGTTGCAGTTACATTCTTCCTGCCACAGGCAGGACAAGTAACAAAATGTGAAAGCATTCTGACAATATCAGAAATGATAACAATAGACTAACACACTTTAAAGATGTCAACTAAAATTTGGGTTGGCAGTGTATGATGTACATATTATGACCAGACCTCAATAAAAATTGGGTTACAAAAAAATTCAAGTATATAGGGATTTCCAAGGCTTTGAAAAGGTTGAGCTAGTGTTCCAGAATCCTGTTAACAGGAGCCTGGAAAAAAACTGCAGCAACTGTCACTGTCAGGACAGGATGGAATACCATTCTTTAAAGGAGCAACATCAATTTTCCAGGCTAAATAGGCTACAGAATATACATCTACACTGATGTGAATCTCTTTGAAAACGACGCATATGAGCCCTGATGGAGTTCAAAAGAGATGTTTTGAATGAAAAGTGCTTGCCGGAATTTTTATCTACATTTATGGATTTCAAGTGAAGAAGGAAAATAAAAAAAATTCCTACAAATATTGCATTGAAGAAATTAGAACTGCACTAAACTATTGGAAGCTGGCTTTTTATGTAGTAGACCAACGTAGGGGCACACCACGCAAAATGTCCAGATGACCCTTAATGGTTTTCAGGGGCTTACTTTAATAATCCCACGTGCTCTATTTGAGGTAGTGTGGTTGAGAAGCTTAGGCTTACCAGAGGGGAGTGTTAATCCTTTGTTGCACACACAGAGTCAACAAATGAGACACACTCTCAAGAAGAAATTCGAGACCAATTTTGAAAAATAAAATACAATTTCTTATGATTTTAATCATCAAGGTCATCAGATTGGGGTAAGTGCTTTCGGAGCTAGGAATTTTACAAGAAAACAGTAAACTAGTCAAATAACGTTTTTTGATGCATGAGCCTTGTACTTGTTAACCTATGGGAGGAAAAACATATACAGCAAAACAGTACTTGCAGTTGATGTACGGGGATGCCCTTTTGGACTTGAGGTGCTAAGGGGCCAAGGTCCAAAGAACCACCGGCAGTTTGGGTTTATGTGCCATGGTGTGTTCGGGTGCAGAGGCTGGATGAGTTGGTAGCCTTAAGCTGTACACTGTTGAAGTCAATGGTACCTGTAACAAAAAAGGCTGCAAGTGGGGACTTGGGGACAAGTCTAGTAGTACTTAAAGGGAGGCTCAGCTTGTGAGGATCTCTGGGGCAAAGGGGCGCAATCGGTTTCTGTGAACTCAGGCTGTGGGGCTCCGGTGCAGAGGGACTTATGTTGTCATTGGTTTTGCAGAGGAGAGGAAAACAGGACAGCTGGACCACTCTCATCATGGGTCTCGCTGGCCTTGGAGTCCCTTAACGTGCAGATTGGTCTTCCTTGGCTGTGGTGTCTGGTTGGACATAAACAAGCCTTTGTTGATGCAGGAGGTCCGGTACCCAGGGTACTGGTGCAGGGAGGCTCTTGAAGGGTCTAACGTCTTGAAACTTGCTGGAGAGATGCGACTGACCTCAGAGCCACAAAGACCACTTCCTGACGTGCTGCTCCCTCCTTGGTCCGATGGCCGACAGCACAATGTACTGGGCAGACGTGGCCGGTGCCTGTAGAGGGATGGCTCCTCCACACCAAGAGAAATGCTAGATGGTTGGCAAAGTGCTGGGCAGTCCTCCCAAGTGTTGGGGAGGATGCACAGCGTTTGGCTGAGTTGGGTCTTTAGAATTGTCGAGGTACCAGCAACGAGGCAGGGTTTGGCGCCAATTTCGGAGCAGGTACTCTGTTCTTGCGACGTCCTTCTTCTGTTCCCAGGAAGATGAATCTGCTGTTCTGATGTCAGGGGGACCCCTAAATACTGCATTTAGGGGAGTGAAAGACAGTAGCCAATGGGCTAACTACCCCTGGGGTGTCTACACCCCCAATACAAACACTTCCTGCAAGGAGTCGGTATGATCTTGACCCAGAGTTCCTAGTTTTACCAAAACCAAGATGGTGAAACTCTTCTTCGACTGTCCACTTTAGGTGGCCCACCTTAGGGGTGTGCCTAGCCTGTAAGTGTGACACGCATTCTAACTACCTCATTTCCCGCTTGCTCTGAAGCCAAATGGGCCTCAGGGCAGGGGGTTGCATTCTCCAGGTGTGGGGGGGGGGGAGCTGTGGTTGAATTTAAAAAGCGCCAGAGGCTTGGAAGTGACTGGCCTTGAGATGCTAATCTGCTAGCCATCCTGCTGGAAGAGGTGTAATCCCCTTCTGCCAGACAGGCACTGTTCCTGGCCTCAGAGAGCGCAGGCTCTCACCTGCAGAAATTTGTCCGTGACGGCAGGCTGGAAGATACCAGTCAGCTGTCACACTATGTGACTAGTAGGGTTTCATGGGACACCTCTATGGTGCCCTCTGGGTGCATGTCATAATAATTCCGGTACTGGCATCAGTACACATTTATTAAGACAAGATGTTTGATACCAAACATAATTATTGTTTTCAGGGAAGTTATTATGTAGCTGAGTAACTCGGAATGTCAAGTGCCCAATACATACCTTAAGATGGCTTCCTGTTCACTTGCAATGCTTAGGAATGGAACCAGGCATTACAGGGACACCTCTGCACCCTGCCTTAGGGCTCTAAGGTCTCCTGTAGGGGTGACTTACATGTAATATATGCAGTGTACAAGGGCATGGCACTCAGTGAGAGTGCTATGTCGTGTTTTATGAATGGTTTGCACCATTTCACACATCCTGCAATGGCAGTCTGTATGCGGTTTATGTACGGGTCCCTTAGGTGGCTTAATACATGCTGCAGCCCTTGGTGACCCTCTTTAGTACCCATGCATGCCCTGGGTACCAGGGGTTGAATTTACTAGTGACTTAAAAGGTTGCTAAAGTCCTTGCCAATTGGGTTACAATTGAATATTTGTCTTGTTTTTAGCGAAAGAGCACTGGTACTGGGTCCTGGTTAGTACTCTCCTATATTTGTGGAACGATCTAAAAAAGAAAATAGGAGATATAGTTACTCTAGCAAAGGAGGATTCTATTATATGCGAGGAAGAATTCAGATTTCTTGTCAACAATCATCCAAAAATAGCAGCCCTTTATGGACTTCCGAAAGGCCACAAAGATATGAAGGACCCCCCCATGCGGCCCATAGTATCTGGAATTGATTCCAGTACGGAGCCGCTGAGCAAATATGTGGATCATTTTATTCGTCCTTTAGTAGAAACACTACCATCGTACATAAAGGATACATCGGATATGATCTCAAAAGTTGAAGGTATTAATTTCAACAATGAAACTCAGTGGTTAGTGTGCTTGGACATCGAGTCCTTGTATACTAACATACCTCAGCAAGACACAATAACTATGATGAGAAACATTCTGTGCAAGGAAGAGGATGACCTGAATGCACAAAATACTTTTATTGTTGACTGCATTGAGATTGTCCTAATGAATAATATTTTCCTTTTTAATAAGGATCTTATTTGTCAGATAAAAGGCACGAGCATGGGAGCCACATGTGCTCCGAGTCTAGCTTGCTTATATGTTGGAAAATTTGAGGAGAAACACAACTACAACGAGGTCAGCCCTTTTTATGAAAACATCAAACACTGGTCTAGATTTATAGACAACGTGTTTTTCATTTGGGATGGAAGTGAGAATGATCTTAATGCTTTTTTGGACTGGCTTAACTGTGGAGACGTAAATCTCAGGTTTACCGCCAACAAGAGTCAAGTGGCAGTTGACTTCTTGGACATTAAGATCCTGGTGCAGGGGGGTAGGCTATGTGTGGAATTGTACGTAAAGCCTTCGGACAGGAACACACTGCTCCACCACACAAGCTACCATCCGAAATGTCAAAAGGATGGGATCCCCTATAGTCAGTTCATTAGAATCCGACGCAACTGCACGGATAGGACCACGTTTGAGAAACATGCAGAGATTTTAAAAAATAAACTGCTCCAAAGGTGTTACCCAAAAAGACTAATACGAGAAAGCTACAAACGTGCGAAGTATCAGAACAGAGAAACATTGTTTGAGCCCAAAAACAAAACACAACAAGCTGAAACCAGCATTGTAATGGTCTCAGACTATAATGGCATGAGTATGAAACTTAAAAATCTCATTAATAAAAATTGGTCAATCCTGAATAGAAAAGGACAGACACTCCTACCCAAACCAACCTTTTCATATAGAAGGAACAAAACGATCCGTAATTGCTTGGTTCAGACATACAGAGACCCCAAAAAAAGCTACCAACTGAGCATTGATCAGGGAACACCCATTCATGGGAATCTGCCGTGTGGAACGTGTTCCCACTGCAAATCAATCATAAAATCTGACAAGGTTGAACTAAATGGTATATCACATTGGATGAATGACCCTGTCAATTGCAGGACATCCAATGTTATATACCTACTGATGTGCCCATGTCAAAAGGGTTACATTGGTGAAACTGGCAGAGAAATGCGTTTGCGTCTATCGGAACACAGATCAGCCCTCAAAAATAAAAAGAAAAATGCCCCTTTAGTCGAACATTGGGTAATGGAGAACCATAAAGAAGATGACCTGAAGTGGTTCATTTTGGAAAAAATTAAGATATCTATGAGAGGTGGTGATACTGAGAAGAGACGCAAGCAGAGAGAACAATTCTTTATGTCAAAGTTTAGATCATACACTGAAGGCCTCAACAGTAGAGAAGAATGGGAGAGAATGGTGAGGTAGCACTTAATTGACTGTATATACACACATTAGGTATACTCTATTCACTTAACAGAAGAATAAATGAAAAATTAATGAAAAATCAATCTGTTAAAGAAACCATATATAATGTATATATGAAATGCTGACTATGGTAGTAACATGACTACTATTTCGAAGTTCTGAGTTGGATATATAAATGCATTATTGAATAGGATTATCGTGTCTTTTGGTAAAAACATGTTTTGTTTCCCTATGTAGTATAACGCATTATATATAGAATATAATGGGATTTCGTGAAAATACATTGGAGCTTATTGTAAATAGAGTGTACCTATAATATCTGTTAGAAAGACGGACGTTCCCACTTAACTCGGTGGTTCGTATTGTTTCAAATGATAGCAGGGGGATCCGAATTACAAAAATAAGAAATTAAATTCATAAACAAATTCATAAATATAGAGGGTCATGTTTTTGATATGATTGGATACCTACTATGACCTATTAGGTTGGGTGATTACGTTCGTTTTTCAATAAATTAACTACTTGCTTGAATTTATGTACACAGAAGCATTACTGTTGATATAATGTGAGTGAGACTGCTTTAGGGAATCGAGAATTTAAAAGAACTACGAAAATGGCCGACAACATTTCATTACGTGTTTTAAAAAAAATTAAAGTATCGTCTAAAAACACCACTTACTGTTGTACGCAAATAAAACATAAAACAGCCACCCTAACTAATATATAGAAACATAAGAAAATCGAGAATGTCTTTTAAAAAAAGCGATAGAGAATGTGGGCTTTAATGTACACAAGTCCGTTCTCTAATGTGGACGGTAACTTCTAGAGTAAAAAACTACAATCATGGCGCGAAAACTGAACCGGTAATGATTTAATTAAACACAGGTGTCTTGAATCACCGTTAAACTCTAGCCGGAACAGGTATATAAGGCTAAGGCTCAAAGCATGAGTCTAACCGATACGGGCAACCAGGGAGACCGGACGGCCGGAGCGTTAGTCCACACGAGAGGTAAGAGGAATTTTGATGAAAACAAGCAGAATTGCCTTTCCATGGACTACTCCTTAGTCGGGCGGTAACTCGCCCCAGATTTATCTAAAAATTTAAAAATAAGGGCTCCTGTTTAGTGATATAAATTTGATTTAAGAAATTAAACTCCACCGAAATATCTACTTTGTCTAATATCTCGATTATTGACAACTAGCAACCCCAGAGCCGGGTACTATAAGCATATGTGTAACATGCAATTTTTATGAAATCCGCCTCTGATTAATATGTATATTTTAAATTAGAAACGGTATAATACCTAAAATATGTGCGTTATTCGTTTAGACGCTGCTGATCGCCTCAATTAAAAAAAGAGGAGGGATCTATGCACGAGTCCGTGAAGCACTAAGGACCACGCCAACCCAGACCATATAAAGAGGAAACACTATCTAAAGTTGGAAAGAATCTAGCCAATGCTATGAACGGCTTCTGTGTAAACCATAAGCAAGTGGCAATGTTAAAGTTAAAGTCTGGTTTACGTAATACTCGATCTTATACCTGTGTACTGAATTTTAAAACATGGTGTCATTTTATGTATAGATCCTTTGACGACACAGCAGGCATGAGGAGTCATTAATTTTCATTACAATTCCTGGATCGATCTTGGTACTACATAACAGTATCATATTAAATGTAAGACAATTTTTAAGTCTTTCTCTTCAACAGCTAAATGGTAAAAATTCCCCCATATAGTACAAAACTAACAAATGTTGTGTATCTATTTCTAGAAATGAAGATGTTTTAAAATAGTCCTGAGGAAGGTGTTCCAAACAAAGAAGCACCGAAACGCGTCAACAAGCCTTTTTAATTGTAGAAGTTGATTGTTTATTATTATGTATTGTGGTATGAATATTTGTGATGATAAATTAAATGGATACATGTAAAATGTCTTTTTAAAAAATCTACTTGATTTTGTTTTACTGTGTACGTTGACTATATGAGAGAAATTGTTTTTAAAAGAGATAAAATAAAATACATTTAGATACATCAAATGTTATGTTTTGACTTAAATGTAATCTTTGGGGTGCTGTTGATTTAATGAATCAAAACAAATGTTATTGTTGACTTAGAATCCTAACACACAGAAAGGAATTTCCTTTTTTTGTTACTTTATCTCCCGGTCCATTCTGGGTTTAACAGGGAAAACTCTCTTTTTTTAACGAGAAAGCAAAAGACACACAAATGATGGATGGAAGGAGTAACAAATCAATAATCCATCCCCAGTCAAGAGATCAGGGTAAAATCCATTGTTCTTTTGCTCACCATGCCACCCAGTTTAGACCCAGCCATATACAAATCAGTCTTGACCCTGTTCTTCATGCATTAAGTTGAGGTATGAATGACGGTGATGCTCGGGAGGATGCACAGGATTCCTGAACTACACTGAATGGATACCCTTCCTGGTGATGCAACTGAGGATACACAGAGCTTAGAGGACTTACATAGACAGTCCCTGTGGAGCTCCTATTCACCTGGTTAAGTGCCAAGGTGGGGGGAGTAACAGCAGTCTTCCACAATCAGCCCCATAAAATTATTACGTGCACACCCAGCGGGCCTTAATCGGCCAGTTTGGGCCTATCTATTAAATATGACCGGTACTGCCCTGGGCCGTGCTTTATTGGACACTGTTTTCCATGGCTGAGCTCCTGCATTGAATTGAGACAGTCCAATGATTGGTGGGCTGGGCAGCTCGAAGTACCGAGGTGGCAAATTACTCCTATTATATAACTTCGCCATCTTCACTGCAACAATTGTGAACCCACAGATCTCATGGACGCAACAGCAAACTAAGATTCCCAAATACGCTACATCTACAGCGGAACAACAGCATGGAGATGGCAGTGCAGGCCCTAACAAACCCACCAGAGCGCAGGTCACCCCATAACTAATCTTCGGAGCAATACACAAGACTAAGCTAACCCTGAAGACGCAGTCCACTGGGGTGGGAATCGAGGTGAGTCTCTTGCGACAAGATCTGCGGAAAGTTGCTGAGAGGATTACAGAAGACGAAGCTGGACTCTCCTCAATGAAAGACACATTTAAAATATTAACCATGGTTTTCGCATGATTAAAGGGTACAGTGAACCGTGTGGAAAATAGAGAAGAATATGCCACAGGCAGATTACAAAGAAACAAACTCTGATTCGTAGGCATCGCTGAGGGACAGGAGAGCTAAAACGCAGAACAATTTCAAATTACATGGTTGAAAACCTGTGAGCTGGCAGATGTGGTGTTACCATTCTTCATCATAAAACGGGCACACCACTCGCATTCAGCAAGCCCCTCCCACCCCCAAGAAAATCCTCTAAGACCTATAACTGTCCAATTCCTGAAGTACACTGGCAGAGACACTGTGCTGTGCCAATCACGCCTTTAGTCTAACTAGACTGTTGACTCTTCCTGGGTCAGCATATTTCGAGACTACACAACCCATGTCCAGCAACAGAGCCACTCCTTTCAGGCTTTAAAAAGTAGGACAAGTAGGTTTATGTTTTATATGTTCTGGTAGTGTTAAACTCTTAAATATGTTTTTCACTCCTGTGAGGCCTGGATCTCGCCTTGCATAACATTGGATTATCTTATTACATTTAATAAGTGCTAAATTCTGGTTAAGAGCAGATAGGGGAGGGGCGTGGCCAGTGAGCCATCATGGCGGACGCAACTTTATAAGGCTCCGCAACTAATCCCTGAATTATGCTGATTTTCACCTGTCATCCGACCCATCCGAACATGAAAGTTGCAGTATTTAGCTGACGCCAGGATGTAACTGCGGCTGAATCCCTGCGACGGGCATGAAACCCGGCCCCTGCCTGTAACAGCGGCAGCAGCGAGTGCACAGTCGCGGAGTCCTGGGGCAGGTGCGGGAATACTCCGCCAACCGAGTAGCAGCACCTGGGATTATGGAGCTGCCCTACAGCTAAGGGCCCTGTCACCGCGCCGCCGAGGCTCGTAGGAAGCATTTTCGGTATCTACTCACCCTGTCACCGCCGCGGCCCTAACTGGGTGGAGCCGCCTGTCGTCGCGACGGCACCCAGACCTCGTCCCAAGTGATCCAGCGGCATGGGCCCTGCTCGGGTGGCGCTGGTGAGGAAGTCTTCGCAACTCCACGACCGAGATATGCCTACCCGGACAGTATTACACGGGGGAAAACCACAGCCACTGATGTCATCGGAACCGGCGTATGTCGTGGCACGGCTAAATTACAGCCCTTGCCTAATTGACAGAGGCAGCCTGAGAACAGTCAAGGCCTTTAACTTGCTTTCAAAGGGTCTAACTCCTGAGAGTACACTGGAAGGCACTGCGGGATGGAACTGAGGCCACTGACACCGCAGGAGTCTGATGTGCTGAGATACGACACGATCGTCGCCATTGGCCCGTGGACAGAGGCAACCTGTAGACAGCCGTGACCTACATCCTGCTCCCGGGAGGCCTGGCTCCTGCGATCACCACAAGGCCGATGATTTGGTCTACGGCTGGAGCGGAGGAGAGTGCCGATACCTGCGCCTTCCATCCGGTAAGCGACGTGCACGGCCTGCGCTCTGCAGCCTATGCTCACCCAGATGCCGGCGCAGCCCTGGCCGGGTGAAGCAGCCTGCAACTTACTGCGAGTCAGGCCCCCTCCCCCCAAGGGGTTAAGCGGGTTGGGCCCTGCCTGCACGGTCACTGCTGAGAGGGCCTCCAACTACTCTTGCTGAAGTGTGGCTACCCCGAGGGTTCAGGGGAAGCTTTGAGGCCGAGGGCACCATCAGGACTGAGTGTATTGGGACACTTCCAAGAAACTGGCATTGACCTACCGGAGGGGACGGCCAAGCAAACAACGTGGCAGGCACCATGCTGAGGGTGGACCCCGCTGCTGTGCCTGTGACCAAGCTTGCTGCTACACGTGACACCGCAGCGAAGTGTGGGGACGAGTCTTACATCTACGTCTGGTGGGAACTATACACTATATCCTGCATCCTGCACCCGCCCTACGCCTGCACGTGCTCGAGCCAAGCAACCCAATCTACCCCCACACCTGTGGAGACTGTGCAGCAGTGGGACAACCCTTACAGAGTGCCATAGGCCTGGACCACCTGCTGCAGTGCTTGGTATGCGGCTGGACACCCTAGCTAACTTTCCAGTGCCCTAGGCAACATTGCAGGGTGGTATGGGCTCGGAAACTATGAGTGTGGTGTGCCCCATGTGACAAGGTGGACTGGTGACGCTCCAACTGCCTGCGGATTGTCCAATTGACTGTATGCGAACACCAGAGCCGTGGGACGGAGCGGATAACGCCAATATATTCAAAGGTGAGGCCGCACATTTGGAGGTGTACTCTGGAGCAAGGGTGCATCAGAGGCGGGACCCTGAACCCGCTGACCTAATCGTCATCCACCACGCAGAAGCAGCCAGCACCAGCCCAGCTGAAGCGCAGATAATCAGCAAGAACGACCACACACCCGCGACCCACCTTCATACATACCCCCTCACAGTTGTCCAGCATCGCACATCAATGCTCTGGGCCCTAAAGTTGGCAATGGGCCGCCTCTGCAACAATGCATAGCAAAATGCACCGTGGACTGGCACGCTGGAGCCACTGCACACAGGAGGTAATACAACCTGAGATGCTCCAAATGCAGAGATAACCACAAAAACTGGACTCGGTATTGTCAGCGGTCGAAAAGGATTAGTTACTTACCTGTAATCCTAGTTCTCTTGCAGGGGTATCCTCATCAAAGTCATAAGCAATAGAATATTCCCGCCCATGTGCGGGACCCCGGAAACATAATCATATATGTGAAAACATATATGTATCTCCATATATATAATATATATACATATATATATATATGTTCAACAAACGTGGCCCCCGTTCCAGTTTTCGGGCGCTCTCCGGTGGTGCGAACAAGATACGGCAGAGTCTCGCCGTTATTTATTCTTTCAAAACTCCTTCTTCAAGGTATTTTCCTCGCAGAAACAGTCCCAGTAAAACGCTGTGATCCACAATTGCTTAAACCATCAGGTTTATTTTCAAGAATGCCAGCTGCCCCTACGCGTTTCGAGGTTGACAAACCTCTTGATCACGGGGATTCAGTAAACATATATATATATATATATTAGCGAGTCAAGAGTAATTTTTCAGGATACTGAAATCTTTATTGAAAACAATGCAATACAGACAACATTGCATCGCAAGAGTACCGCAACAAAAGCTGTCCTACATGCTCAAAGCTTCCATCAATCCAGCCTAATTCAAAATATTCCATACGGAGAATTCCTGCGAATAAAGAGAATTTGCTCAAAAGAGGAAGACTGGAACACAAACAAAAAACTAGCCAGTAAAAGATTTGAGAAACGCAAATACAATCCTGTAAGCATTTAAACAGCTCTAAATCGCTCCTCCAGCGTCAAAAGAACTGATTTACTCAAAGAAAAACAAGCACCCAACTCGGATGATCAAAAGATTCGATTCATTACTACTCACTCCACGGCCAACCAATCAATAATCAAAATCCTTAAGAAAAATTGGCACATTCTACATATGGATACAAAAGTTGCAGAAATTGTGGGGGATCATCCCAATGTGACTTATCGGAGAGCTAAGAACCTAAAAGACAAATTAATTTACAGTCACTTTCAAGAGAAGAAAAAACCTGAAGCTTGGTACAAACCCAAGGGATTTTACAACTGCTCTGGATGTAAAGTTTGCTGCATTGCCAAAAATATCAAAGAACTTGACATGGCGAATAAAAAAACATGGAAAATTGATCAATTAAATTGAGTTTTACAGTTGATTGTCATTTATGTTTTGGAATGTCCGTGCTCTTTGAAGTACATCGGAAGCACCAAAAAGGAATTAAAACTGCGCATCCTGGAACATGTCCGGGCCACTATCAACTCAGATCGCAGCAACGCAATGGCCAAACATATGGAAACAGAACATAATGGAAACTGGAAAGAACTAAAATTCTATGGAATTGAGAGTGTTGGACCAAATCAAAGAGGGGGTGATCGTGAAAAAATAATGAGACAGAAAAAATCAAAACACATTATGAGTTTCCGAACTTTGAGCCCACATGGGCATAACCAGGACGAAGAACTACATTGCCATCTTTAAACAATCCCAATTATTGACTAATGAATATTGATGAGTAGTAATGTTACCTCTCTTGAAAACATTTTAACTTGCACTGTTACATTATTAATTTCACTTTATATTTATTTTTTCACACTGAAGGACATGCATAATGTTTTACGCTATGAATGATATTTTGACCAGTATTGATACCCACAAGATATATTTGAAAAGCCCACCAGAGGGCTTTAATGTGAAACATAGAGACATAAAAGTTGAGAAATATGGGCACCAGTATGATGCCAAATTTTGGTTTGAATACATGTGGATATGCCCACTGGAGGGCTTTATTCTTAGCACATTGAATAATATTCGGTTTTGGTTAAAATATCGATGGGGTTCAATATCATTACCTAAATGACAATAGCATTTAATGATTGGTGATATAAAAGGTTAACATGATTATAATGGTTTCCTATAAAGACTACATGTCCCAGAAATCCTGTACAGCTAACAGGAAGTGATGTAATAGATAAGCACTTTTCACTCTATTTAAAATTGTAAAAAAATGTCGATTCAGTTTACCTGTGCGCAAGGTCTCCGTAGAGACCGAAACACGTAAGGTGTAGCTGGCTTGCTGTGGAAAAAGCAAACAAACCGCATATCTGACAACAAAACGTGTGGTGTAATTTCGAAGGACACGAGAGTGCATGAGGGATCAACTTTCTGCAAAGGGAAAACGGAAGAAATATATATATATATATATATATATATATATATATATATATATATATATATATATATATATATATATATATATATATATATATATATATATATATATATATAATAAAAAAGTGCAGCCTTCCATACACTAAGAGCTGAGTAATGCTGTAAGGACTTCCTTGTGTATTATAAACAATATCCTAAAAACAGGGAAAAAAACAGCAAAGTATGTTTAAGAAAACTGTTTTAATGCTTAGCACTTAGCACAATCCCTCAGATAGGACTTAAAGCATTGACAGCTCACAGGCTGCATTGGAGGAAATATAGCATAGAAAAGCTGAAAGCATGACCCCTAGCTTCCCTTCATGCCTCAGGTGTGACAGTTAGGTCAGTTGTTCTTTGCGGTGACCCAAAGGCCAGGGCACAAAGAGTTGAAATTTTAATTGTTCCTTTGCCCGGGGGACGGGAGGGTTGCTTATGACTTTGATGAGGATACCCCTGGAAGAGAACTAGGATTATAGGTAAGTAAATAATCCTTCTCTTCCAGGGGATCCTCATCAATAGTCATAAGCACTAGAATAGAATAGCAAGCGCCATCCCTTCCACCTGCGGGCAAAAGGAAAAGGAACTATCAATCGAGCTCAGATAACCAAACTTGAAAACACAGATATCTTATCATCTTAACAGATTTCTCAAGGAGGCTTGGCCTACTTGGGTATCCTCTCTGGAGTCGGATTCAAGACAGTAATGCCTCGTGAAAGTATGTACCGATCTCCAGGTTGCTGCCTTGAAAATCTCCGCCATAGGCACGTCATGCAAGAAAGCTACAGTAGCCGCTTTCCCCCTAGTGGAATGTGCCTTAGGAGGCAACAATAGGGGTTTGTTTGCCAACTGGTAGGCCAATTTGATACAGGACACTATCCATTTTGAAATGGACCTTTTGGAAGCTGGAAAGCCTGTCCTCATGGCACCACAATTTACAAACAATTGGGCTGTTTTCCTTATAGCTTTCGTTCCCTCCAAATAGAACTTGAGCACTCTCTTAAGGTCTAAGGAGTGGAGTGACCTTTCCGCAGGAGTAGTATGATTGGGAAAGAAGGAAGGGAGAGAAATTGTTTAAATAACATGAAAATCAGACACAACCTTTGGCAAAAATGAAGGATGAGTCCTTAACACCACCCTGTTGTGATGAAACACAGTATATGGTTCTTTGGTACATAGCGCTATGATCTCACTTACTCTGCACGCTGATGTTATTGCCACTTGAAAAGTGCTGCAGCCTGGCCTTATGAATGGGTTCAAAGGGAGGACCCATTAATCTGGAAAGGACTAAATTCAACTCCCAAGGAGGAGACGGAGGTCGAACAGGGGGATACACCTTCCTCAAACCCTGTAGGAAATCCTTGACCACCTGCAGTTGAAAAAACGAAGGTTGGTTGGGAGACCTTCTGTAAGCTGTGATGTTAGCCAAATGTACCCTAATTGAGGAATACTTCAAACCTGCCTTGGCCCCATTGTAGGATTAAAATTATTACATGCACACCAGAAGTAGAATCTTTTCCACTTAAAGGAGTCCGACACCCTCGTGGATGGTCTCTTTGCCTCTTTCAGGATGTGCATACAGTCCTGAGGAAGATTTAAGTGTCCATATTGCAGGACCTCAGGAGCCATGCTGCCAAATTCAATGAGGGAAGGCTGGGATGGAGAATCTTCCTGTCTATATTGGTCAGAAGGTCCGCTCTGTAAGGCAGCCTCTTGAGGGGGAGTACCGACATCTGCAATAGGTCTGGGTACCACCACTGACGAGGTCAGTCTGGAGCTATCAAGATCATCCCCATACACGTGGGGTTTGTACCCCAGGCACTGGTTATACAGTCCTTACGAAGAAGGTTTCACTCGTAAATCAAAAATACTGTCACCATAGAACTGTTGTAAAGATGCAACTTTCGCTTCACCTTCGTGTACGTCCGTATCCTACGTTTGTGTTTACTTTTTTGACATTTTCACGATGAATAGTCAATCACCGTCACCGCCACACGCTAGATGTTAAATAACTACCTTTCACTGCCTATCACCTATGAGTAAAGGTTCTCAGTTTCTTTCTTCCATGGCTGACCTCATGTACTGATATAGGAATCATTTGTTATTATTGCAGAGATTTCCCCAGATGAAGGCTACTATGCCGAAATGCATTGGGATCACCAAAGCTACTAATTAATAATTATGCATTCTGGGATTTGAAGTAAGAAAGTAGAAAAAAACACAGAATTGTGATGTAACAATTCCAATAAATCAAATCATGGATAAAGAATGATAGTTTACAACATTTTTGATTTACCAGTGAAACCTTCTTCGTAAGGACTTTATAACCAGTGCCCGGGGGACAACCCTCACGTGTATGGGGATGCACCTTGGTTGATATTTATTACACCCTAGTTCAGTGAGTGATACCCTGGAGCACGGCTCAACCAGACAACATACGTTTAAACTTAGGTAGTGCGCACACTAAACCCTTTGGATACTATCAAGATTATCGTCATGTTGGATCGGATGAGTTTGGACACCACCTTTTGGATTAGAGGCAGGGGAGTAAAGGTGTACGCAAATGTTCCGGACCAATCCAGCAAAATCGCATTCCCCCTCGTCCCTGGACGGTAGAACCTGGATGCGAAGGCGTGACATTTTTTGATTTGGTCGTCTGCAAACAGATCTATTGAAAGTTGACCCCACTGATGGAAAATGTCTGCCACCACCTTGTCGTTTGGCACCCAGTCTGGTGTCGCAGGAATCCTGTTCTCCTACAAAACTGTGCATAGAGACTTGGAACCTCAGTGAGTAAGGGTGTAACAAATCTCACCTTAGTACCCAAAATCCCCTACCTGACTAGCTACAGAGTCTCATTGGTCATTACAAACTCCCAATACTTAGACAAACCAGAACATGGACTTAGAATACCTCAGGTAACGTGGAACACATGAACACTCTTTCGTTATACAATCATTTCAATTCAAAACAAGGAGTAAATGAGGACGCAAGCATATTTGAAATGTTTATTTACTAATGCAGGGTTCTCAAGAGCAGTATCTTAGATAATACAAGCAAACATATTATAAGAAGCAAAGTAATCAGCATAGTTACTAGTCCATAGAATGCAAAAGGTGACAACATGCTAAAATGCTGAAATGAATAGGGTTTAACAACACCTAATTCTCACCCTCCCTAACTAGTATATTTATATTATATCTAAGAAGGTCTCATTGGGTTTTAGCAGGGCGGCCCCATACCTCAAGATCCTAGTGGTAAGGGATCACATCATCTTCCACCAGCTCTCTGCATGCGAAGCACCATCAAGTGTGTGTGGGTGCTCTGTGTGAAGCAATATAAAACGTGCCTAAAGCCAGAATTTGGCTGCCGCTGCATGTATGTTATGTCTAGGAAGGTGCGAAGATCAGACCTAACAACAACCACTGTGTCGAGTTATCCATGAAGGCTTCAGCACTCACTGTACAGACACAGCTCACTAAGCAAAGCTGATATCAGAGTAATAACATATTATTCTCGTGTGAATCAAAGCGCTCTACTACACTCAAAGCTAAATCAACAGTTATGTGTCGTGTGCAAAAGCAGCAGAAAGGTAAAATGGCGTTTAAACTTCTAATAAGCTCATCCAAACTTAACACAGCATATAGGCAAAGCGTATCTATATGACATCCCCCATGATCCGAGCACGGATAAGACAAGATAAGATAAGGGGCTCATTTTTGAAATGCAGAGTTCAAGAACGATAGTCAGTTCAAATTTGAGGAAGTGAGAAAAAATATTTTCGTCACTGAAAAAACCAAAATCTCACCATCTTGACAATTTAGCGTTCAATTTGAGCAAAGTCAATAGGTCTGGGACATGAAAATTTTGTCATAATTTAAAAAAAAAATATCGAAAACAGTTCAATGTCAACAAAGGCCTCAATTGGTCTCAGCCCAGGACTGAATATGCAAAATAACCAGCAACAGCTTCCAAAAGGAAGTCACTGTTATCATCCGAAAACAATTCAGCCATCCAATCCAATAGCGGGAAAGAACATTCATGCTCTTCAATTACCTGAGCCTCTAGCACCATCAGAGGACAACTCGGTGTGTTCTCAATGAAGCTGTGTGCCAAGAAATCTTGTGCCTCTGCAAATATATTCCAACGACCCAGTAATCCATGCATCGCTGCCAAGGCCATAATCCTTTCGTCGGAACAAAGCAACTCATGAGCAACTAAGGGACTCATGAGATGATTAAAATCCACGTTAGGAGAAACCATCTTGCAGAGACACAAATCCAGGGCCCAATCGAAATCGCAGCTCAGGCAATGAAAGACAGGCTGGACACATGTAAAATAGGAAAATTGAAACGATAATCCATACACTGCACTTAATGTGGCGAGCGGCAGCGTGCCATAGTATTCAAGCATCCTGTTGCGAAACAGTGCCAGTCGGGACTGCGCGTCTTGAAACACAGGACGGGCATCCATTTTTAACAAAACAAAATATCACCAGAATGCCTGCAGCTAACGCCAGTAAAACAGGAAATCCACCAAACAGGTGGGAAAAGATTGAATGGAAGAAAGCAGGAATGACTCCAAATATATTTTCAAATGAAGTCACAAGACCGCTGCTAACTATTTTAAAAAAAATGTGAGAGGCCCGATGTGGAGGACGCGTTAAAGATTGTATGAATTAGTTCACTGAAATGCAATGGTAGGTCAGTATTTAATAAAGCTTGCACCTCTGTGCGGGTGTTGGCTACGTGAAGGACAAATGTTTCATGAGCCGAAGTCAGGTCAACTTCTTTTTGTGACAATAGGGCTCATTCTACTCATTCCATTGAACTCTGCCTTCAAGGTTGGAATTCTCGGCCAGATGGAAACATCCGAGTTCCCATGCGGGGGTTGATACAAAACATTTTTACAGCAAACCACACGTTCACTGACTGTAACCACATAAGCGATGCCTTTTAATAACCCACAACAATCTTCATTATTTAAAAGTAAATAGCTGCCGTTTGCCAGTAATGTGAATGTGGGGACGATTGCAGGAACGGGAGTACCTTTCAAAACACAGGCTAAATTAGGCTGTTCTTGGTTGCAAGAGCCGTGCAATTGGATATGTCTACACATTAATGAGTGATCTGGCGTTTCTGTGCACTCCTCACCTTTGAGATAAACTTCCCTCCTTTCTCTAAGGCATCTGTATGTAAAAGGAAGCGACCAGGTTTCATAGAGGTATGAACTACCCAGTGGCTCGTATCTACCAATGGCAAAATATTTCATACAATTTGTAAATTTAAATAAAGCAAATGGTAACGTAATTAACCCGTGGATAAGCCACGTCATAGCCGTGTCCTCTGCCACAGAGAATGGCAAAGACTCCAACCTTTCAATGTGTAACATGGAAAAAGATGCATCTCTCATTCAAAGCAAACGCTGCTTGTCAGTCAAATTAAAAGGGGCAAAGAGAGAGGAGACATTCATGTAATTCCAAGGCACTTTTCCGGCCTTAAGTGTCTGCAGGGTCCATGCAAACTGCATAATGGAACGCAATTGATTTTGACCATGGTACAATACAGACACTTCATCCTGAACAATTTCAACAACAGATGACACAATATTATCCAATGTGTAAATGCGAGAAGAAAGCGTGTTAATGCTGTTATCTACAACTGAAAGCACTTTTTCTAAGTTAGCTTGCTCAATAGCTCTAATTTGGTAGCCGCCTCAATCTGTGATGTTTTCCAGATTTCATTATACACTGCATATATCCATCTTTTAGATCTAACGCTAACCGTGCCTTTTATGAAGTCATTCAAATCAACTTCATCAGTCAGCTTAGATAGATGCAGTTTAACTGATGCCAAGGTAGAATGTTTGAGCCAATTCTGACATAATTTGCCTACTGAATAAGTGGTGACAGAATGGTCAGTCTCAAAACGGGGATCGGTCCTGACTTGTTTGAAGCCATCAGCTAAACCCAGAAAACAATGTTGGCACGAATCAGCACCTCTGTGCCACATCAGACAACCTTTAGGATCCAAACTGGATATGTTAAAGGACGCATTTTGCAATAGAGTTTGCAATTCCCTAATGGAAAATTTTGTAATATTACTCCAACCTGAATATTCTTCTAAATCAGGGACGGAAGGAGTATTTAATTTTTTAGAAGTAGCCAATCCAAAGCATGTTGTTTGAGAAATGGTAGAGTTCAAAAATAACATATGATTTGGGATGAGACATGCACGGTGCAAAGCCTCAGTGCCTTGTACCTGCCAACTTTTAGAACCCCAAACAGATTTAAGGTCAATTGTTTCCTTCCACAACTCGTAGCCTCCAACAGCTAACTGGTCTAGAAAGGACTTCGAGTACAATAACTTAGTATCTGTAAGTCTTACCTTGGACTTGGACTCCTCTGTCATTTTAAAATAAAATGACGCGGGATTAGACTGATTCAAGTCCGTAAAATAAGTGTACTTTTTCGAAAACGTACTTGAACTGCCTTGTAAAGGAGCTGGGCAATGCTCCCACTGTGTATAATTTACAGTACTCCTCCTGGAACTAGTTTTGTGTAAGCAGTGATTGCCAAAATGTTGGAAGCAAAATAAATCACCATAATTAGCAGAGTCTAAATACAAATCTTCAGCATCAAAAGCAGCATAATATTTCAAATCAGAAAACAATGCCTCCACGGCCTGAACATCCCAATCATCAGAACATATGTTTTGTTTCACCACATCGCCCATATTTACTCTAAGAACATTAGGGACATTAATAACCTCAGTTGGGCCATGGATTTGAAATTCAACAGCATCCCATACAATCCCATCTAGGACAGGCCAAGCAGTGATATTACCAAACGCCAAGTCTCTCCTCAGTCTGTTGGCAGAATGTGAGGAGGAAAGGGGGGCCAATGTTCCATTTAGATGTCGAATGCATGTTCTCTCTTCGACATAGTGTCCATTGACGATTCGGAAAAAAGTAAAATACAAAACCAATTGACATAAAAAGGTATATGGAAAAAGCAGCCACCAAATATATGTCCAAGGAGGAATCAAAAAATGTTTTTTAAATAAACTTGCATAGACCGCAGTCCGTGAGGGCTTTCCTGACGTGTGTGAGACAGTGTCAAATGAGAATCTGGACTCTGCGGCCAAACGGGTTTGCAAATCAGGCATTGATAAGTCAGTTGGGTAAGTGTAGTCTATTTCATCAAGTTGAACACCAGGCAATGTACTCAATAAAGGACTAGAAATTGCAGGCATCTCGAGGGCCACCTCCGTATCAGTATTTGAAGTAGAGGCCAAAACAGAATTCCTCACAATCGAAGGACAGGAGACTGCCGGTGTCATACTAAGAAGAATCGGCCACTCTGTGTATCTTGACATTGTCAATTGAGATATACCTGTTTTCCTTACGACCTGGAAGTGGTGGTAAAATGACTGTTCTTGTGCCCTTCACACCAAGCACAGGAACCGGAGCTCAGTAAGAGGGACCAAATTCTTTCTTGTTCTCGATCTTCTCCCGAACCAGTTCTCCAACTTGGGGTAGCCAGCCAACTACCGGGATCTGCAACGCATCATCCGAAGTGGAGGGCAAATGTTCCTTTGCAAGACTGTCTCTGGTCTTTTGTAGAGTCTGTAAAACATTGCAATGTTCATCTACGTCAAAGGAGGCAGCGCCAGCCACCGAGTCTAGACCGTCAAGGTCCGGTACATACATCTTGATACCAAAGAGCATTTCGTATGGGGTCCGCCCACCCAGAGACCTTCTAGGGAGATTATTAAGAGCACGCTGCACGCCATTGAGATGGGCCAGCCAGTTCCTGCCAGTGCCTATAACTCAAGCTGTCAATGATTGCTTTAAGTCACGGTTCATTCGTTCCACTACACTATTACCCTCAGGTCTGTATGGAGATGAAAACTTGAATTGGACCCCCATCGAAATCATGGCATCCTTATACGCCTTAGAGGCGAAAGCCGGACCCTGATCTGAATGGAAGGTACCACAGGCAAAAATCCCTACAAAGACTCACAAATCTCTTATGACAGTCTGTGAATCAGCGCTGCAGTGGGGCCAGACCCAAACAAAACGTGTGCGTGAATCAACTGTGACTAAGATGTACTTATATGCAGTATCAGAAGAAAAAGGACCGCAGTGATCTAAATAAACACAACCTAGTGGTTTATTAGATATGTACAACTGTGTCTGGGGTGGACGCGCAGCAGTCGAAGGCTTAATCTGCTGGCAAATGTCGCATTGAAGGACATAATCGGGCATCTGTTTGTAAGTCCCCGCCACCAAAATACGCTGTTGTAAATGAGATACAGTGGCCGAAACGCCCGCATGCGCAGACGCAACACCTTCATGTGCCGCTGTGATCAATGTATTTCTGCGGTCCGAGTTGGGAATCAATCTCTCCCCAAATTCAGGAATTTTCACATAAGGAACCTTATCGGGACTTAAGTGGTATGAGTACTTCAAAGGGAACCCCGTAGGATATTTACCTCCCTTCTCAGTGGCAGCAACAGCCGCCAAGGTATCATCATCAATCTTACTTTTGGACCTGGTAACTGCTGCAACTAAATATGTCGATACCGCAGATTTCGCTGCCTCATCAGCAAGCGAGTTGCCAACAGCGTGTACTCCAACGCGTTGATGACCCAGAGTATGAATTACAAACATGAGTGGTAACTGCTCTTTAAGCTCAGCCACTCGGACCCAGATCATTTTATGTTTTATTGTGCTACCCTTGGAATCACGAAAGTCATTCTGAATCCAAAAGAACAAGTTCTCATTGTAAGACTGGACACAGTAGTAAGAATCACTCACAATAAGAGTCGTCACACTAGGATCTGCGTACTCCAATGCAAGCGTCAGAGCACGAAGCTCTGCCAATTGTGCGGTGCAGTCCCCTAGAGTCTGCGTGTGCACGACTCTGGACTTGAACTCATCGTTCACCATGGCACCGACCACAATGTCGCAAGCGGAAACGTAGGCGTGCTTAGAGCCATGCGCTACCTGCGCCGAGCCATCAGTGTATATGATGCAATGGAAATCCTCCAAAGGCCGCATTGCTAAAGAAGCAGGATGAACGAATTCATATTGCAAAAACTCCTGCGACGGTAAGAAGGCATCAAAAATAAACATGACATCCGGGGACGTCAATGAAGCAGCCCACTGTATCCACCGAGGGTGCAAAGTTTTTAAATTAGGTACACTGGCTTTCGTAACTGCCTCCAAAGCAGGACACGGGGTAACAACCAACATGCGTTTTCCCTGTGACAGAGCACGTTCCTTAAGAATCGCCATCTGTACAGCTGTCAAAACTTTCTCCACATTGGAAAATCGCATTTCAGCCGAAGTGTACAAGTGTGACTTGTAAGCAATAGGTACTGTGTCTCCTTCGGTAAAAGTCAGGTAAGTGAAACCCACCGTCCCAGGGATGATTCTTATCACCAGGTTGGTGTGGTTGTCACAAGTCAGTAAGAATTTAGAAGCGAGCAAATCAGCCTGCAAAGATTGCAGGATAGCTGAGTGCTCAGGCAGCCAGCATGATTTGGTAAAAGTAGGTTGTATCAAAGCATACAAAGGCTTGATACGCTGGGCATATTCCGGGATGTATGTCCTTCCGAAATGTAAAAAACCCAGCAAAGACTAATTTTTTCAGAGTTGTCGGAGCGCGCAGCTGTGCGCATTTCTCCAAGAAGTGAGGTGCTAATCCTCGGCCTTCATTGTTGAGCTCGTAGCCCAGGAACTACACTGTATACTCTGCAATGTGCGACTTTGCAAAGTTGAATTTGTAACCGAAGTCCGCAAAGCTACAAATTAAACGGTCAACTCGACACAGATGCTCCCAAAGTTCGGCGTCTGTGAGATAAATGTCATCCACATACGAGCATGCATCAGGGTCGATTCTCTCCAAGAGAGAGACAATGCGGGCAGCAAATACCCCAGGACTATTTTTATAGCCCATATGTAAATGTCAAAATAGTTTTTGCACACCGCCGCATGTAAAGGAGGTCCATTGGGAACTCAGACCATCCAAATGGTGGGCATAAAAACCATTGGAAATGTCAAGCGTGGTCTTAAACCGCTTACGCACAAGACTATCCACTAAGGCAGAGCCGTGAGTTTTCTGTACTGCACAGGTACGGCAATGCGAGTTTAAATGCCGGTAATCCAATACCAAACGATATGATCCGTCAGGCTTGGTCACAGTAAAAACAGGGTTATTCATTGGTGTCACACAAGTTTCAATCACTCCTTGATATTCCAATTGTTCAAGGATTTCCGCAACGGAAGCCTTAGCTACACGTCTAATGGGATATTGAGGTTGAGGCTGTGGCTGAGACCGCAAAGGAATCTCGTGGTGTGGGGAAAATTTATCCCAACCACAGTGTGTAGGGTACAGAGCCGGCGCTAGAGCCTTAGCCCACTCATTCAGCGCATGCTCCTTCGAGACTGTGTGCGCGAAACTGGGGAGGATTACCTCCTCCCCACGCGGAGCTGCGAGAACAAAAGGTGGGGGCCAGTCAGCCTCCGCTAACAAAATGTCATAAGTAGTCGTAAGAATTTCCCAAAATATCCCTTTTATGGTACGCTGTATGTCACCTTCTATCAAAAGGACTATTTCATAAAGTCTGTCAGGGGGAGCAACTCTAGTGTCAGCTGTTTCCACTACAACATAACGGTCAGTCGCTGTCACCTTCAGTAGTGGACGCATGGCCTCTCGCACTATGGTAATCTCCGCCGTGCTGTCCAGCAAAAGGTCAGAGCCCATGTCAGATTCCGAAGCCGCGTTCTCACTATGTGTGACATATCTCGCTGTCAAACCGGCAATTTTCTTCTTTGGAAACTGGGGCCTCTTTGGTGTAGAGCCGTCTTGCTTGCCTGCACTGTCTTTCGGGCGGGGCTGGTCGCGTCCTTGCTGGCCACCCCGACCCCTGCCGCTTCCTCCACCACCGGTCACCGAGGCCGATGAATCCTGAAAAGAACGAGGAGAGCGTTGATCAGAAACCTGAAATCGATCAGGTGATTTTATCTTCGCGCGTTCGCGCAAGTCATAAACACGTTCTGTGGGGGCAGGCAATGGAGACGCAGGACTAGACTCCTGTTTCTGTTGCTGTTGCTTTCCCTGTGTTTTGTTTTTTAGGCCAATTTTGTTTTTTGGTCTTGGGCTGGACGTCAGTCTCTGACTTCTGCCCTTGGGGTTGGTTTTTCTCTTTAGTAGAAAAAGGCTTGAGACCCCTACTATTGCGGCCAACGGTTTTATAAGCCGCCACAATAATCCTCGCTAACTGACGGGGTTTCTCGGCATCAGGAAGCGCATGCAAAGCATTGGCTACTTGAAAGTTCACTGCATCTCCCTTGACATTAGCAAGAACGAGATCGCAAACCACATCAAAGGTGCCGCATAGGCGCATACCCAATTCAACCGCAGCCTCAGGTCCTTGCTCATCCTGAACACGCTTAAGGACCGTAGGCAGGACAGTCATAGACGGAGTGCCGTAACACCTCGCATAGACAGCCGCAAATGTTTTACCCCAGGTCTCGCAGTCACCGATTTCAAGGGCCAAGTCTTTAGGTAAGCTTATTGTCAGAATCCTGTGTTTTTCACCAGGAGTCGTGTTAGGAAATACTGCTTCCAGCTGGTCAAACTTCTCGGCAAGCCAGAAAGGAAAATCATCCTTATCCTGGGGACGCTTGCCCATCACTGCATTGACCATCATGGGACTGAGCTTCATGCCGCCCTGTCCTGCAGTAAGCGCCGCACCACCCGGGGCCCCGCCCGGGAGATTACGGGTATTGTACTAACGACCGAATCACGCTAATTGCGACCACATGTAGTCGTCTTAACTCAACTACGGTACATGCGCCGTGTTGAGGATGAGGAGTAAATCCAGCCAAAACAGGCCAATTTGCGCCTGGAATGGACAAAGGACCTAACCTCGGTGCTGTCAAATAGTGGGGGAGGGCGCCATCAAACCAAACGCGGTAATGCCAAGTATCAATAGGTACTTCCTGTGCCCTATACGGAGTATATTCATTCGGCACAGCAGTGGGAGTGTATGTGTGGAACACACCTGAAGTTCCGTCCACAGCTGGGAATGTTACCCACGAGTAAAAGATTTCGTATGGGTGAGCCACCTCTGCACTCACCACCATTATCACGGCCATGCCATCCACGGGAACATTATACTGCAGCAAATGGTTGCGCACCGCAATGCGACTATGCTGCGGAATGTTCACCGCGGCCATAACGACATAGAAAGTATAAAGGAACAAAGGAAACTTTGTAGCACAACTGGGTAGTAATTCAAGGAAACCGTTTAAAAAGATTCAAGCTTGAAAAGACCTATTAAAAAAATAGGTAGGTTTGTCCGACACCACCGTTAACCGGAAACAATAGTGAAGGTGTTAAGCAATGAATGATATACTACTCAAGTGCCATGTAATAAGACCACCAAAACATTGGGCGCCATGTCGCAGGGATCCTGTTCTCCTACAGAACTGTGCATAGAGACTTGGAACCTCAGTGAGTTAGGGTGTACCAAAACTCACCTTAGTACCCAAAATCCCCTACCTGACTAGCTACAGTGTCTCATTGGTCATTACAAACTCCCAATACTTAGACAAACCAGAACATGGACTTAGAATACCTCAGGTAACGTGGAACACATGAACACTCTTTCGTTATACAATCATTTCAATTCAAAACAAGGAGTAAATGAGGACGCAAGCATATTTGAAATGTTTATTTACTAATGCAGGGTTCTCAAGCGCAGTATCTTAGATAATACAAGCAAACATATTATAAGAAGCAAAGTAATCAGCATAGTTACTAGTCCATAGAATGCAAAAGGTGACAACATGCTAAAATGCTGAAATGAATAGGGTTTAACAACACCTAATTATCACCCTCCCTAACTAGTATATTTATATTATATCTAAAAAGGTCTCATTGGGCTTTAGCAGGGTGGCCCCATACCTCAAGATCCTAGTGGTAAGGGATCACATCATCTTCCACCAGCTTTCTGCATGCGAAGCACCATCAAGGGTGTGTGGGTGCTCTGAATCAGAATCAAGTTGGACATGATAGAAGGTTGGAAAGTTTTTATTCCTAGATGGACTGCTCGCATCTCTAACATGTTTATATGGTAGGACTGCTCCTTGCTGGATCACCGGCCTTGCATCTGTAGGCAATCCATGTGTGTCCCCATCCTTGTAGAGATGCATTTGTGATAAAGGACTGTGCCGGAACTGGTTGATGGAAGGGGACCCCCACCAAGAGGTTCTTTGTCCGGGTTCACCGTAGAATGGACGACTTTGCTGATTGAGAGAGCACAATCTTGTTGTCCCAGTGAGCTGATGCCTGATCCCACCTGTCCTCCAGATCTTATTGCAAAGGTCTCATCCTCAGCCTGGCGTTGGGAATGAGGAAAATGCAAGACGCCATCGATCCTAGTAGAGATGCCACTTGCCGGACATTGGCCGAGCTGCTTGGAGAAGAGCATCTCATTTCTGCTGCATTGAAGAAAGACTCTCCTCCGAAGGAAACGCTCTTCCTCTGTTTGAATCCAGAGTGGAGCCCAGATAATGGATCGTCTGAGTAGGCTGATGAACTGATTTTTCCATGTTCACATGAAGGCCCAATCGGAGGAGCAGATTTAAACAAACTTGAAAGTCACTCCTTACTTTTCGAGGTGTGGAAAAGTAAATTTTGCCATGTTCTGTGTCCCTACGCCCCATCCATCATATGTTATGTATGCATGACCAATATGCATATGTTATTCCCCATTTCTGATTAATGACGCAATTACAGTTGTGTCCACCTCTAATATGTTAGTTTCCAGTCCTCGTGAATACTACGAATATCAGGCCTATGTAAATTAATGTTGCCACGTTTCTCAGTGTGCACGTTATTCCATTATAAAGTCCCCGTTTCTAGGCCTCAAAAGGGCCCGGACCCTGGATTCAGCTCCTGTCTCCTGAAAGCCTCGCTGAGGAGCGATACAGCCCCCACCTGTATCCTCGACCTTTCACTTACTTCCTGCCTCGCACTGCCCGGTGCAGCCCGGCCCTGCCTCTAAGTCTGCCAAAAGTATGTTATAGTTCCAGCTATCAGTTCAGTCCTCCTCCTTAGCATTCCTAAGCTACTGAACTGCATCAATAGTTTCCGTCGTTGTCTAGCCTTCTCGTCTCCCTGTTAGAGAAATACTGTATTTAATGGTCATTTAGTATTCTTCATCACGCATTTCATGTAGAATAATGCATGGTCCAGTCTTAGAATCAAGTTAGCCTCTCCCCTCATGACTTCTAGTTTATATCAACATGTTCCCTAAACATTAGATACCAGATAGGGTTTAGGTACATGTCGCTCCGACCCTCCAGACTCTAGTCTCTGCTCCTAGCACAGAGTTCGTAGCCCCCAGCTTCTCCTAGTAACACGTCATTGCCAGTTTTCGCGCACCATTAGGTTAGAGGTCCCGGCTCCTTAGGTAGCCCCCTCCTATGTGTCCGCCCATTCATGACATATTCTGTTACGTTTTACTTCACATGTCTAAGTAAACTCCCAGTTACACCTCTTTTTACTGTTATCTCTCGCGACTGCTACACGTCATGCCTTCTACTCCACCCACTGTTACGCCTACTGCAATGTAATGCTATGTGTTTGCGCTATGTATATAAATGAATGTCTTGTTATTAAATGTTAGCGTGCGCTCATCCCAGACCAAGCCCCGGCAGCTGCCGGGCCTCTTTTCCCCTGTCATCCTATTCCTATGCAGGTTGTCCTGATCCTGTCCTTATGCTGTAATAAACCTGCAGAAACTCCTACTACCTCGAATCTTGACTCTTATTTATTGAGCTATCTGTTATTCATTCATTCATCCAAAAATAGGGTATTATTTATTTATTTACCACATAATGGCGCCCGAATAGGGACTTGCCCTTTCCCCACGCGTCGGTGAAGCCACGCCGACCCCCTGACCCTCTGCAGTCGTGACGGAACCATACCGTGCACCTGGCAGATATTTCTGCTTCAAGTATCCCTCAGGCCCACGGAGGAGACGGAGGAGGCGGTCCAGCATCCGAACGAGACGGTGGAGGAACGCGGCGAGTCCCGACCAGAGCCCAAGCCGAGAGTCCAAGGTCAGAGGTATCCGGAGGTCCACCCGTAACTGAAGTCCGAAGTCCGAAGTTCGTCGTCGTAGTCCAGTCCCGTCCGAGGCCTTCCGTTCCGTGCTGCCCGGTGAGTACCATTGCTGGGGTAGTGTCTAGACAGGGTCAGTCTAAATTGACTCTGGTCCGTGGGTTGGTGGTACCCAAGCTCACAAACGAAGTGTTCACCTAGGTGGATACGGGTCTTGATGTGTTCCTTTATGGGACCGGTATGTTCCGTACTGTTATAGCAGTGCATCCAGTAACTCTAGTCTGTTCCGTTCTCGAGAATCCTGTTCTGTTTTCAGTATTTTCAGGTAGTATTCTGTTCGAACTGTTATTTATAATGTTGTTTAATGTATTTCCAATGTCGTGGTATGCCTGAATTGTTTCCCCAATTGTTATTGTTTTTCGTGTATTGTATTGTGTTCCGATTCAAGTTTAGAATGCCGCTTTTTTCCAAGTTACGTCAGTTAAAAACTAGAAAGGGTCTGCTGGAAGCAGCAGTTCCTGTTCCGCCTAGGGACAGTCCAGGTCACTTTATGTATCAGAAACATGGCATAAGCGCCATATTGTATCTAGATTTATGGGTAGAGTATACCAAACAGTTAGAAGAAAAGTATAGATGGCCCGTATCGGGTACATGGGATGCCGAATGTATCATGCGAGTAGAAGAAGCATTATGGAAAAAGAAAGCCAGACAGTCACAGAAAGATGCCATCGAGTTATGGCGTAAGGAAGCTCATAAAAGAACGGAAAAGGAAGTCAGAAAGTCAGAGTTAAGTAGAGAATCCCAAGAACGAGCCCAAGAAAGAGAATTAATCGAGATAGGTGAACAAGTCAAAACCGAACAGTCAGACAGACAGAGGCATGACCTTATTAGGGGTATGTATCCTCTCCTTGCCGAAGGCTTGCCAAAAGCGACCCCAGAGGCACCCAGTAATTTCCCGCCACCATTAGTTCCGACCAAGCTACGTCACAAACCGACCGCAGCTGATATTTTTATTTCGTCCTATTTGGACGACACAGTTCCAGAATATGCAAATCCTGTTCGCGCTCCGCTAGTCCCTGTAAATCAGGCACTTCCCGTTCCTCCAGACACCGGAGTACCTGTTACGGTACCTCCGGGTCAGCCTGCCATACAAGTTCAGCCCACGTTACAATTACCGACCCTGCAAGCACGAAGAATGTCAGTCGACGATTCTAGTCTAGGGGCCGCAGGAGGAGGTCCTCCTCAAACCCCGCCGCCACACAAACGTTTATCAGCACTCGAATTACATGCTCAAGCATCACAGCGTACTCCTAAAAGTAATAAGTCTGTTACAGAAATCAGACAAGCCCTTGCCGAATGTGTTTATGATCCAGTTCCAGGCGAATATAATATGGTTTTATATTCCGTACGCGTAAGAAGGGTGACCGAGTATCTAGTCACCTTGCCAAATATGAAAGAAGATCTAGACAGAATATATCGTTTCATCCGTACAGGGGATGATCCAGAAAGTATTGGCGAGATCATGTCTCAAAGGAAAGCCGAGATTCAGCTCATGATATTAAAGTTCCTGATCAATTGTCTAATAAGAGAACAAGATTACCCGTCTAAAGATCCCGCCGAAATGAGAATCCTGACAAGGTGGAGTGATAATATAGCCGAGGGTAAGCACAAGACCATTAGTGCCATGGAAAGTATGTACAAGAAAATTCGTAAAGAAATAGTAAGGTTACACGAACAGCGTAAAGCAGCACAAGTAAGTGAGAAAGAAAGTATCTCTGATCCTGAAGAGGAAGACGAGAATCCCGCCAGAATAGCGTATGTAGGGAAATCCAGATTTCCAGATCGCCATTTACGTCTAGAACCCAAGTCTATTTTTCATCATCCAGCACCAGAACGAGAGCCTTGTTCTCTAGAACAAGTATTTCAAGCTACCGATCACATTCTGAAATCACGAGTCGGTTATAGCGAGTTAAGCACCATGCATGAACAAGAATTAGCCCGATCAGCAGTCCGATGGATTACTGATTCTACCACTTTTCCAGACGAAATAGTGGCACAAATGTTTCTGAAACTGCCCCCAGCCGAGCAACGACTGGTGGGTATGTATATGATCCAGCACCTCATTATTCAGTATGAGGGTCAACACTCTGATCCAGGCCCGTTACACGATATCCTGAACGAGTTACTCCAGTACAGATGGAGAGGTCTAGGTACCGATTTAATTAGTGTTATTCTAGAACAGCGTCACAAGTATAGAACGTTCCTGAACCCGCATTTTGTTCACGTCTCACCCCCAGAAAGTAAACCATTCTACATAGACAGACAGAATCCGTTACGAGAAGTCCACCCAGTCCAAGGGACGGGTGGCGAAATGCAACGAGTGTTTGTATACACTCCGATTTCAAAGATGGAACTCCTCGAAATGAAAAAGCTAATTCCCTGTCATGACAAGGATCCAGCAGGGTTCCATAGAGAATTAAAAAGACATGCTCCGTATGGGAGAATACACGTACCCAGATGTCATTAAAATGTTAAAGGTTCTGCTACCCGCAGGGGTGTATGAAAAGTTAAAGGAAAAAGAATGGGAGGTGGGAGAGAAAAAGATCGATTGGACAGCTCTAGAAGCTGAAGACAAGGCACGAGTACCAGGTACCGGTCTTGGAGATAAATGTAAAGAATTACCAGAATTATTGATTCAAGTTTTACCCAGATTATTGACAACTAGAAAAGAAGACTGGGATGCCATCTCAGCCTGTAAACAGAAACAAGATGAAGACATTAGTGATTTTTATTCTAGATTTGAGAAATGTTTCAGTATTAATAGTGGTCTCAAGACAAGTAGTGAGTCATACCCTCATCTTTTCGTTACCAAATTAGTCGAGAATTCAAGTCCACAAATTAAAAACCGAGTTTTGAAAGTCGAAAGCACCTGGCAAGCAAATACTCCGTCCCAGATGCTCCAGATGCTCCAGTATCACCAGAATAGAATTAGAGAAGAGCAAGAACACGAAAGAAAACGTATGAAAGACACGAAAATGAAAGTGCTAGTTGCACAATCTATTCCTCAAGACAGTCAGAAGAGGGGTCCGATTCAAGCCAGTCATCCTGCAGCTCCCGTTAAAGGGAACTGCAATTATTGTAAACAGCCAGGTCATTTTATAAACGAGTGTGCAGTTCTGAAACACAACATAGCTACTGGTAAGACTAAAGAAAGACCACGTCCGCCGAGACAAGAACAAGTTTCACAGATTCCTCAGTCACAGAATGCACAACAGACAGTTACAGTACCGCAGCCTATTGCTGCAACACAGCACGTTACATCGCAGATGTACCAGTATGCACAGTCTGAGTATCCAGAGTACCAGTCATATTCATGAAACAGCCTAGAGAGGGAGGTAGGCTTGCCTCTCATCGAGATACCTGTAGACCAAGAAGGTCCCTATGTACACAGTCAAGTATTAGGGAAAGACAGAAAGTTTCTGATCGATACAGGGGCAAGTAGGACCACAATTAGTCACGCCGAAGTTCCAGGGGCTCCGCTCTCAGGCTCAAGAAATGTTTCCCTTGGATTTTCAGGAAAACCCATAGTTAATGAAATATCTCAGCCAGTTACTCTAGAAGTAGGTCCATTGTCCCGTACTACTGATCTGTTACTTACTAAGGCATGTCCAGAAAATCTGTTAGGTATTAAGACACTGAAAGAGTTAGGTGCAGTTATTTGCTGTTCCCCAGAGGGAATACGTCTGTTCCTACGTGACTTTAAGGGTCACTATGTATTACGAGATTTTGATTCCAGATTGTCTAATGTTCCGCAGCATTTATGGGCGCAAGGTCCAACTGATGTAGGTTACATGCAAATCACACCCTATCGTGTGACTCTCAAACCAGGTGTAGTGTTACCCCGAATCAGACAGTACAGATTGCCACCTGAGGCTGTAGCAGCCTTATCCAAAATTATTGACGAGCTCATGGCTCAAGGAGTAGTTGTAGAAACTGACTCCAATGTATGCAATTCTCCGATCATTCCAGTCATGAAACGTACTGATCCAAATGCACCCCCAGTATATCGATTAGTGATTGATTTACGAGAGCTTAATAAATGTATTATTCCTCAGTATCCAGTTGTTCCAGACATTTCTTCCCTGTTAACTGCCATTGATTCCGAAGCCATGTTTTTCACTGTTATTGACCTCAAGAA
The DNA here is from genome assembly GCF_964261635.1 of Lissotriton helveticus. NCBI lineage: Eukaryota > Metazoa > Chordata > Amphibia > Caudata > Salamandridae > Lissotriton > Lissotriton helveticus. Next base: position 172,680,924 of record NC_136061.1, read on the forward strand.
TGCATTTTTTAGTGTTCCAATTCATCCAGACAGCCAGTTTCTTTTCGGATTTTGTTTAAATGGAAGGAGCTATATGTTTACACGCGCTCCTCAAGGTTTCACAGAAAGCCCTAGTATTTACAGTCAAGCACTCAAGAGACAACTAGACAATATTCACATGCCAACTGACACTGCCCTGCTCCAGTATGTCGATGATCTACTGATCACAGCCCGTTCTGAACGTGCTTGCGAGCGAGCATCACTTACAGTTCTGTATTTTCTAGCCGAGATGGGGCACAAGGTGTCACCTTCAAAGCTTCAATTCTGTGTCCAGCAAGTGGTATACTTAGGACACTTGCTGTCCAAGAGGGGTAGGCAGTTGACACCCGACCGTATCCAGTTAATAGCGAATCTTCTCCAGCCCAGAACCCAGAAGGAGGTACGTGCTTTTATCGGCCTTACTTCTTATTGTAGACAATGGATTCCCCAGTATGCATTTCTAGCCAAGCCACTGATACAGTTAACGACACAGGAGGCAGCCGTATCGACTGTCCTCCCTTGGACATCTGAACATACACTTAGTTTCAACGAGTTAAAGAAAGCCCTATGCCAAGCTCCAGTTCTAGCTACACCGAACTACAGTAAGCCTTTTACACTTTTCGTTACAGAACGCGAAGGTACAGCATTATCTGTTCTCACACAAGATCAAGCAGGTCAATACAAGCCCTGTGCTTATTTTTCAAGCACATTAGATCCAGTCGCCCAGGCGTTGCCTGCGTGCCTCAAGTCAGTTGCAGCCACAGCACTAGCTATCAGACAAAGTGATTCCATAGTTTTAGGACATTCCCTGACAGTACAAGTTCCACATTCAGTAGAAGTTCTTTTAAACCGAACACAAACTCAGCACTTGACAATTGCACGTTTAACAGGTTATGAATTGACACTGTTCCAGCCACACATAGAAATTAGACGCTGCAACGTTCTGAATCCTGCTACACTGTTACCATCAGTTAGTTCAAATCCAGACACACATGACTGTGTGGAAGTAGTTAACGTTACGACAAAGCCAAGACAAGACCTGACAGACATTCCGTTACCAGATCCTGACCTGACACTTTATGTGGATGGTTCATGTATGAGAACTAGTACAGGAGAACTAGTCGCCGCATATGCAGTGACTACTGACACTGAAGTTATTGAAACACACCGTATTGATACCCTGTCCGCTCAAGCAGCAGAGCTAGTTGCTCTGACACAAGCCTGTATACACGCCAAGAACCTGAAGGTTAATGTTTACACAGATTCACGTTACGCATTCGGAGTTGTACACGACTTCGGAGTGCTCTGGCAGGAGAGAGGTTTTATGACTTCTCATGGAACCAAGATTCAGCATGGTCTCCTTATTCAAGCTCTGTTAGATGCCATACATTTACCGACATCTATTGCTATCATGAAGTGCAAAGCACATACGAAAGTTACGGACATTATTTCCCAAGGTAATGATCTAGCAGACCGCACAGCCAAGCTTACAGCACAGACACCAGACATTCCAGTAAACATGACACATACTCCAGATCTGATTACATGCATGACAGTTAAGGACCCTACACAAGATGTCATAGATATTCAGTTACATGCTACTCCCGATGAAATCAAGAAATGGTCTGTACAAGGAGGGGTCCAGACAGATCAAGGATGGTTAACGAAGGGTAGAGCCACATGGTTTCTCCCCGATTCTATGGTTCAAGTTATTATCAATACCGCACATAGTCCAGCACATTTAGGAGAAAAAGCTATGTTAGACAGTATCCAGAACATTTGGTTCAACAAGCATTTACGAGCTGCAGCCAAGCAGAAAGTCCGTACCTGTATGATATGTTGCCAGTTTAATCCAGGTAAAAGTGTCCCGGTGGAACAAGGTGGTTTCCAGCCCCCTGACCACCCTTTTGAGGTCCTCCAGATGGATTATATTCAGATGGAGCGATGTCGAGGTTTCAAGTATGTCCTTGTAGTTGTATGCGCTTTGTCCAGGTGGACAGAAGCATATCCAGTCCCAGATTACACAGCCGCGACCACTGCCAAGCAGCTGGTTCGTGAATTCTTCCCTAGATACGGACTCCCTAGAGTCGTATATTCTGATAACGGTCAGCCATTCTCATCCGAACTCATGAAACACGTTTCCCTGTTGTTAGGGTACCAGTGGAAGTTCCATTGTGTACGCCATCCAGAAGCAGCTGGACTAGTCGAGAGACATAATCAGACTCTGAAAATCCGTATAGCAAAAGTCTGTAAAGACAAGGGTGTGGACTGGTTAGTAGCTCTGCCAGTCGCTCTATTTTACATGCGTATGGTCGCACATTCCAGATCAGGTCTGTCCCCGTATGAGGTCGTATTCGGCCGCCCCCCTAACATGTGGGGTACTCCTAGACCCCGAAGTATTACCGATGTTTCATGTAATATGCTGACAGATTACCTAGCTTCCTTGATGTCTGCCCTCAACTCATGTCGTTCACAGGTTGCCGCCGCATTTCCAGACAATACAGAGGTGGCACCGCACGAGATCGTTCCAGGATCCTTGGTGATGGTCCGCAATTTTGACAGATCAAGTCCGCTGGAACCACGTTGGAAGGAGCCACGTCAGGTCCTCTTGACCACCCGAACTGCCGTCAAGTTAGAAGGCAGGAAGGGGTGGGTCCACCTCTCTCATGTAAAACTTTTTAAAGGACCAAAGCCAGACTTCAAAGACATTGCCAAGAACATTTCCCCGGATTCGAAGGATTGCCAGAACATTGTTTTAAAGGACTGTCCCGCACCAGACTTTATTACAACCCCTCCCTTGGTAGAGAAAACTCCGCAACAGGAGTATAAGTTAAAGCTCAGGTCTAATAAGTCAGCCAGTTTGATTGTATAAGTCCTCCCCTAGGTGAAACGGTTAGACTGTTTCTGACATGTATAAAATAGACCCCCATAGTGAGAGAGTCAGTCGAAGTTCACTGCAATGTATCGTTTTTCTGAGTTTCATATTATTTCTCAGCATAATGATTTCTTGCACCAGCTATGCTTTCTATCTGTATTTACCAGTTCCTCATGTGAATATGTCTGCTCATGCTACAGTAGAGCACACGTTTAGTGATCTGCCTCCTCACGAATATTCACACCGCCTCGCCATGCGTAATAACACATTCATCCGTATGTTACATTATTCACACCAGACCAGCAATGCCACTAATTGTTGGGTGTGTGGTCGACTCCCCCCTTTCCAGACATCGAAGGGAGTTCTGCCACTGTTTCCTTATCCATTTTCACACGATGGTTCGTGTGGAGCATGGTCCACGCTAACGTCATCCTCAACAGATATGTCTTTTCTTAACAGTACATGTTTCCCAGACAAGCAAGGTTTCCCCCATAGAACAGGTTTAGATCTAGAAAATGAAGTATATAATTTAGGAAATTATTCGTCGAATTTCATGGTTCTGAATGTTCAGTCTGATACTACTCCAGACTCACCCGCTATTTCAGTACTACCAGTCAAAGGCGAATTATGTGTCCGTAGTTATGGTTCTGTACATGTAGGACATAGTGATTGTACTACTATTGTCAAGTATAGTGACAGTAGGAAATCTATTTTTAAAGCTTCACGTCATTCTTATTTTGTTTGTGGTCAAACTGCATATGTCCGTCTGCCCCTCGATTGGGAGGGAACCTGTTACATTGCTTTCCTACTGCCACCTGTTTTTCTAGCCCCACCTGATTATCATAGGAATTCTTTCTTAGTACACACTAGACACAAGAGAAATCTCCCGATTGTCGATTATACTGAAACCGCCGCAGAGCAATTCATTGATATAGATAAAGGTGTTTTCCCTTATTTAGGTACAGTTGTAAATAGTAAGTTAATTCGTAGGTTAACAAGAACCCTTGAAGCTGTAGTAGATGAGACTGCCTCTGCTCTAGGTAACTTAACTGAAGAACAATCCTTTATGAGAATTGTCGTTTTACAGAATCGTCTCGTCCTTGACGTCATACTGGCCGATAGGGGCGGGGCCTGTAGAATTCTCGGATCCAGTTGTTGCATTTTCATTCCAAATAACGCGCCGTCTGTTTATTCAGCTATAACCAGACTCCATAAAATTGCCCATCTGTTACATCAAGATCCAGGCACCTGGACATGGTCCGGTTGGTTCTGGAATGTAATTTCCGCATGGGGATGGAAAGTCCTGTCCTTTCTAGGTATTGCAGTAGCGATCATATTTAGTTGCTGCCTCTGTATACAATGTGGCCCTGCGATTTGCAGCATGTGTGCTACCTCTTGTATTCCTAGTCCCAAGCCCCGTTCTAAATCCCGTTCCAAGACAATTCGAGACGAGCAAATGGTACTGTATGAAATGATAGACGGTATCATGAATATTGATGTTTCCTGATGGAAACGTAGTGACAAGGAGGGAATGTGGAAAAGTAAATTTTGCCATGTTCTGTGTCCCTACGCCCCATCCATCATATGTTATGTATGCATGACCAATATGCATATGTTATTCCCCATTTCTGATTAATGACGCAATTACAGTTGTGTCCACCTCTAATATGTTAGTTTCCAGTCCTCGTGAATACTACGAATATCAGGCCTATGTAAATTAATGTTGCCACGTTTCTCAGTGTGCACGTTATTCCATTATAAAGTCCCCGTTTCTAGGCCTCAAAAGGGCCCGGACCCTGGATTCAGCTCCTGTCTCCTGAAAGCCTCGCTGAGGAGCGATACAGCCCCCACCTGTATCCTCGACCTTTCACTTACTTCCTGCCTCGCACTGCCCGGTGCAGCCCGGCCCTGCCTCTAAGTCTGCCAAAAGTATGTTATAGTTCCAGCTATCAGTTCAGTCCTCCTCCTTAGCATTCCTAAGCTACTGAACTGCATCAATAGTTTCCGTCGTTGTCTAGCCTTCTCGTCTCCCTGTTAGAGAAATACTGTATTTAATGGTCATTTAGTATTCTTCATCACGCATTTCATGTAGAATAATGCATGGTCCAGTCTTAGAATCAAGTTAGCCTCTCCCCTCATGACTTCTAGTTTATATCAACATGTTCCCTAAACATTAGATACCAGATAGGGTTTAGGTACATGTCGCTCCGACCCTCCAGACTCTAGTCTCTGCTCCTAGCACAGAGTTCGTAGCCCCCAGCTTCTCCTAGTAACACGTCATTGCCAGTTTTCGCGCACCATTAGGTTAGAGGTCCCGGCTCCTTAGGTAGCCCCCTCCTATGTGTCCGCCCATTCATGACATATTCTGTTACGTTTTACTTCACATGTCTAAGTAAACTCCCAGTTACACCTCTTTTTACTGTTATCTCTCGCGACTGCTACACGTCATGCCTTCTACTCCACCCACTGTTACGCCTACTGCAATGTAATGCTATGTGTTTGCGCTATGTATATAAATGAATGTCTTGTTATTAAATGTTAGCGTGCGCTCATCCCAGACCAAGCCCCGGCAGCTGCCGGGCCTCTTTTCCCCTGTCATCCTATTCCTATGCAGGTTGTCCTGATCCTGTCCTTATGCTGTAATAAACCTGCAGAAACTCCTACTACCTCGAATCTTGACTCTTATTTATTGAGCTATCTGTTATTCATTCATTCATCCAAAAATAGGGTATTATTTATTTATTTACCACAGAGGGGATGGTTCCTTCAGCAGCCAATCATCTAAGTAAGGGAAAACAAACAGACCCTTTCAGTGCAGAGCTGCAGCCACCACTGCCATGCACTTAGTAAAGACTAGTGGGGCAGATTTCAGTCGAAGGGCAAGACCTTGAACTGTTAATGCTTGCTGCCGACTACGAATCGTAGGTACTTGCGGTGACGTGGAGCGATTGGTATGTGGAACTACGCATCTTGGAGACCCATCAAACACATCCAATCTCCTTCTTGCAGATGTGGACATATTTGATGAAGCGACAACATGCAGAACTTCTCCTTCAAGATGACTGTGTTCAGCGATCGAAGGTCTAGGATGGGTCTGAATTTGTGCTCTTGATCTCTTTTCGATACAAGGAAGTACCTGGAATACACTCCCTTCCCTCACTGAGTAGGAGGTACCTCTTCTATGGCCTTTTTTCGCAGAAGGGTTACCACTTCCTGACGAAGCAACTTTAGCTGGTGAGGGTGAGATCTTTTTGGAGGAATGTCCTTTGGAGGCACACAAAAACATTATGTGTATCCATTGTGCAGTATACTGAGCACCCACCAATCTTTTGTTATGTTGCACCACTATATCAGATGATGTGAAACACTTCCTACCACTGGAGTGGGCAATGCTCCCAGAGGAAGCTCGTACTCATTGCTTCCCTGCTGATCTGGCCGTGTTGGAGGATTGTTGCTGATGGCCTCCTCTACCTCTGTTTGACTATCGGCCTTGGAATTGCGACTTGCCTTGGCTCTTGTTTTGGGACCACTGAGGGGTTTGAACCTTCTGTTGGTAGCCCTTGCGCTGATTGGGTCTGTATCTTCGCTTGAACTCTTTTTTCTTTTCCAAACCCACAGCCTTGAGAGTGTCTAACTCTGCTTTCATCCTCACCATCTCCTCATCAGTGTGGGAGGGAAGAGCCAGAGAAGGGTAGATTGAGGATCCTCTGTTGGGAATCTGGTTTAAGAGCCGTTAGTTTCAACCAAGCCGATCTCCTAGCGCAAATTCCATGCGCATAAGAATGTGCCGATAGCGTAGCACCATCCGCTGCCGAGCTAATCACTTTATGGGCTACGAGGGATCCCTCTTTGATAATCTCTTCAAAGTCTCTTTGGTCTTCTTTTGGCAGCTTTTCCTTGAAACGGTCCAAGGAGTCCCATAAGGCCCTGTCATAGCGGCCTAATAAGGCTGCTGCGCTCGACACTTTCAGAGACGATGCTGCAGACCCGCAAACCTTCCGTCCCCAAGAGTCTTGGGACCTACTTTCCTTGTCCGGTGGGACTGACGAAGAAAAAGTCACTGCATGCGTCTTTCTTGCCACCGCATAGATCAAAGAGTCTGCAGGCGGATCTAATTGAAAGAAAAAAGGTTCTTTCTCTGCTGGCTTGTATTTCTTCTGGATTCTAGCCGGTGCAGCCCTAATTGCAGATGGAGTTAGAAAAATGTCCATCACTGGTTCCAGAAGACCAGGAACCAGAGGTAGCAACGGTCAAGAAGCTGATCTCTGATGTAGTGTCTCAAAAATTACCGTTGTAGCGACCTGGGGAGTCGACATCTCAATGTTCAGCTTCTGAGCTCCCCTCTGAAGCACATCATGGTAAGTATTTATGTCGTCTATCAGAGACACTCTTGACTGAGGGCTATCCGATAGAGTGGGCGAGTAGTCCCTCTTAGAGAAGCAAGTGGAGGAAGAAGACCATGTAGGAGACCTTCTCCTCTTGTGACGAGAACCAGAAGGTCTGCGCTCCCGTGACCTGTCTGCACGGTCCCTACGTCTGGCTGTTGGAGATCTGTCTACTTCTTGCATCAATATTTGCAGAGGCGAGCTGTGGAGTGGGCTGGTATATTTCTCCTCTCGCCTTGTTGCTCCTGCAGGATTTTGACTCCAGTGATGGAGTGGAAGCAGCCATCTCAGAGACAGATGGACAGAAGGGGAAGCACTCCTGCGGTGCGAAGGAGACCTTCGTCGCGACCTATTCGTATGTCGCCCTGGAGATGTTGATGGTGAATACTCCGGAGAAGGACGCCTCGAGGAGTGATAGGACGAGTGCTGTGATGATGACTCCGTCACCAAAACTACAGAGCCTCCTCCAGACCTCTTGATGTGGGTCTCGACGTCGAGCGTATGACCTGCTACGACAAAGCCTCCCTCGAAACCGAACGTGATCTTCTCGACGTCGATTTTCGGCCAGCTGTTAGATCTAGTCTCGACGTTGGTTCTCTATTCTTCGACGTTGATTGTCTTGCTGACGACGTCGAACTACCGCTGTGCCTCGACGCCGATCGTCCCCGAGCTGACGACGGCGGAGGGCTTTTGTTCCTCGATGCCGAACGTTGCCAGGATGACGACGGCGGAGGGCTTCTGTTCCTTGATGGCGGGTTGACAACAGCGGAGGACTCCTACTCAACGCCGATTGTCGCCGGGTTGACGACGGCGGGGGGCTTCTGGCCTTAGATGCCGATCGTCGCCGTGATGACAACGGCGGAAGGCTTCTGTTCCTCAACGCCGATCGTCGCAGTGTTGATGACGGCGGAGGACTCCTGCTCCTCGACGCCGATCGTCGCCGTGTTGACGACGGCGGAGGAATCCTGCTCCTCAATGCAGATTGTCGCCGGGTTGACGATGGCGGAGGACTTGTAACTCTCAAAGCCGATCATTGCCGGTTGACGATGGCGGAGGATCCCGATTCTTCGACACCGACTGAAGTGACGCACCTGAATGTCGGTGTTCTTTCGACCGCGAGCCCGCCGTCGATGGTCTTCTCTTGGACGTATGTCCTACCGGTGGAGGTTTGATCAGCACTGAGCCCGGCGCTGAAGAAGAAGAGTGTGGAAACGTACTTCTTGAAGAGGATCTGGCCCTCTTAGAGCCCTTTCTCACCGGTGACCTGCCTCTGGAAGATGTTCTATCCTTTTCAGCAAGTCCATAAAGATGGATTCTTTCTCTGTCTTTCAAAGTATTTTTGGATAACGACTGGCAATGAGGGCAAGATTTGGGGACATGGTCCTTAGGAAGACAAAGTATACAGACTGCATGAGAGTCTAACCTGGCCTTCTTTTTTCCACAAGAAGGGCAGGGGTCAAAAAGAGATGGCATTTTGGAGTGGAAAAAATGCCAAAGTCTGTCAAAAAAAGACAGTACCTCATTTCTCAAGCTTTTAGATGTCGAAGTAAGAAGCAATTTTACAAAAAGCTGGAGATTATTTCTTACAAAAAGTCAGAAAAAGGTAGAGCTGTGTAACCAGGGTCCTGACTGAAGGAGCCGGAAAGAACAACTGACCTAACTGTCACCCCTGAGGCATGATGGGAAGCTAGGGGTCATGGCTGCCTTAAAGGCACGGTGCCAGTTTATTTCTATGTTGCTAAGGGTTAGTTAGCTTTTCAGCTTTTCTATGCTATGTTTTCTGCAATGCAGCCTGTGAGCTGTCAATGCTTTCAGTCCTATCTGAGGGATTGTGCTAAGTGCTAAGCATTAAAACAGTTTTCAAACATACTTTACTGTTTGTTTTTCCCTGTTTTTAAGATATTGTTCATAATATACAAGGAAGTCCTTACAGCATTACTCAGCTCTTAGTGTATGGAAGGCTGCATTTACGTTTTTATTTATATATATATATATATATATATATATATATATATATATATATATATATATATATATATATATATATCTCGTTACAATCCTGACCACTGTCAACGCGGTTTGAAACAGGCGCAGACCTCTTCTCCTCTTCAAATGGATTAAAGCTTTAAAAATAAAGCGCCATCACACCATGAATTGTGTCAGCAGTGGTAATTATTTATTAAGCAATTACAGAGCAAGTGCTCTCCTCATATATATATGGAAATGTCGTGTATTTCTATAGGTTCTGATTCGATCCCCCTATTCCTGACCCTATTCTGGTTAAACTTACTAGCTAGTTAACTAACAGTCAGCCCATGAGGCAAGAAATCCCCCATAATGCAGATACCGTTATCTGACGCAGTCACACTACGGCACAGGAACGTGTTATCTGATTAGGTCATAACGCTTAAGATCTAATTAGACAAGCGACATTCCTCCAGCCCCTGATAAGGCATACGACGTTCTCATAACAAATCAAACCTATGACAACCTGGATAATCCGTGCGGCCATTGTTTTGATTTCACAGAGAACTTTAGTAAAGAATGTGCTAACGAGCAAGTCGTATGACATCTTTATTGACGTACCTATGTCCATCCTTACGTCAATCTCGGCACCTTTAAGGTATAAATATTGCCGACCTTGCCCTATGCAAACACACGCGTGGTGACAAGACGGAGCAGCCATACTTGCCGAAGCCGAGAGCAGAAGCAGACCCCGCAGGCAGCAGCCCCGCCTTCCTGACGCGCTGAGAGACGCGCTGCTATCTCAAGCCGAGAGACCCAGCACCGGCGCTTCTGGGCAGCCCTCGCAGGCAGCCTGGAATATCGAGAGCAGAGAAAGAGATACCATTCCTCATTCATCCTAAATTCCAGGTACAGAACTGAATAACCCCTCCTAGAGAATTCTTTAGTTATTCACTTGGCAAAAACAAACTTAAACTAAACTGTAACTTTCTATTCCCGCCCACGCATTAGACTTAGGTCAGGTACACGGGGTAGGCGTATTTAGAAACACCAGTTGAGTACGTTTAGTCAAATGTATATGTGTATGTAAATATATTTTAATCATTTTAAACATCATATGGCTCAGAAACCATATCAATGTTTTTACAGTATTATTTTATACTAATGCTTCTAATGTATGCACTTTACTTAACTATAAGTATTGCAATAATATCGATCCATTTCTCTTGTACGAGAAAAGAGACTGATCAATAAATAACATCTTTTATTGAACACGCCCGTCTCTTCCTTTTCTCTACATTCTGATGAGACTAAGAATGCACGTACTGACTGAGTAAAATAATTGCCTTGTGCTCACACGACTCTCGAGATTGACTCTTGATTAGGGGAGAGCAAAGTTGTCATGTTCTATGGTTGTCAGAAACTAAATCCCTTCTTGTCTAATCAGGGGAGTTAATCCTTCCTTGAACATTCGAGAAAGTTTCTAGCGAACTCTGAGCTTAGCTGGCAAACCCAAAAATTAAGTCTAGTATCGACAGTAGTAGACCTAGTTAACGTCTGGCCTAGGCCTTTACTGCTGTAGGCACTATTCCAATGCGCAGAGCCTATTGGGAAAATAGGAGCTACACTACATGGCGCCCAACGTGTTTGGAAAGGGTGATAAAACTAACGTAAGACATTTAGAGTAACTCAGTCGTGCTTTCTCACTCAGACCCCTTTTCCCAAATACTCCAAAGACGTCTGGAGTGGGTGAAAGGTTATTATATCCTCCAAAACCTCGCAGGAGGGAACTCCTATGTATGGTTCTTGGTCTAGTCAACGTTGAAGGATAAAACAGTTCCAAAATATTGTGCATCTAATCTCTGTTTCCATAAAGAAACCTGATCTGCAAACAAAAATAATACCATCCTGTCAGTAAAATGGGAGACAGCGATGGAGAAAGAGAGGCAATTAGATTAGCTACTGAAATAGCAGATGCTGATGCTACCATGCAAGCAGCAGACGCGGATATAATACTTATTCCGGTCATTAAAAGGAGATCTATAACCTTAAAACTTATAGAAAATGGACTGACACCTAGAGGTGGCACAGTCATATTCGTAATTGAGGCACACGAATATCGGCAGACAGAGGTATACTATACATGGATACATTTTCCAGCAGCAAATGCTGTAACAAAGTACTTCCACTATTACAAAGTAGAGGAACCTCCTGAAACGTACACTCCTTTCGAGGAGGTGGAAGTACCACTCAAATTCCAAGAGCATTTGCTCTTATTTGATGGCGCCCTAATACATAACAATCACATTACAAGGCTCGGTCCTTTAGGAAGACCAGGAGCAACGTGGCCGGTCCTAGCCGGATACACACCACATCCAGACATCGAAAGAATGCCTGCAGCAGAGCTATTAATACAGCTAAAACAACTACTAAAAATTCATAGACAATTAGTTCAGTATGTAATGCGGACTTCAACAATTCAGCCAGCAATTAAAATTCCACAGCTGACCCCTCACCAGGGGAACACAAATAAAATCACACCACAGAACATCCAATCCTGCCTAGGTAAAGTTCCAGCTAAACGGGAACAAATACCATTCTGGTTGGCACAGAAAATTACCCAAATAGAGGCGGTGTTTCCTGACACCACCCCATTAGAAAAACACAGGATTCTGACTATATGTCTCCCAATGGGAATCGCACCACACATTGAGGACTGTGACACTTGGGGTACAGTCTTTGCTTCCATCTATACAAAAACGCACGGTGTTCCATCCATTTCGGTGATACCAGATGTGCTAAAACAAATTCAAGATGAATACGGTCCAGAACCTGCTTTAACTCTCGGTATGAAATTACTGAAAGACTTCAAGCAGGTCTCGGCTATATTACTAGCCAACATAAAGGGTGAAGCAGCAAACGTGGCGATCCGCCAGAGGTTAAAAGAGACAGATATAGCAGACCAACCAGCTGAAATTGCCAGAATCATAGAAAAATCCTATGAAGAACTAGGCAGAGATAGTCTAGGTGGAATACCAGTAAAACCGCAACTGACTACAAGTCCAGAAAAAATATTTTTTAATAATAATTCACCAAAAAAGAACTGGGATGGAAATAAACAATCCAATCCTAAAGAAAAGAAATTCCAGTCCAGAGGAAGGTCTCCTAGGCGAAGAGAGAAATCTCCGAACCCGAGACAAAGGTCACCTCAGAGTGAACCCTCTGGGAATAGATATAACCTTAGAAATAGGGATAATATTAAAAAACCTGATAGATATCAAGACATTGATACACGTCCCTCTCAATCTTTTCAGAATTCCTCGCAGAAATCGGAAAGAAGAGGACGATCAGAAGAGCACGCCAAGTCCAAAGACAAGGAACCTGCTCAACTGAAAAAGAAATCACAATTTCCAAAAAAGAAGGTAGCCAGTATCAAGGTAGTTAACAATGCCGAGAATACTGAGGACACAACTGAAAAACGGAGAATGGGCTCAGACAATGCTAGACAGCGCAGCAGAGGTGAGCATAGCTCGCAAAGTCCTTATGAATCATCTGGAGACAGTGGACACGAATGAATACCTTCAAGTGGAAACTGCAGATACCAGAGTTAGCAAGCCCCACAAAATATACGAGATAACATTACGTATAGAGGGAGATAAGACTAGGAAAATAAGGGGACTATTTTGGGATAACCTATCCAAGGGCTATGACATCCTTCTAGCTGAAAAAGACTGGCCACCAGAGTTTGTCAGGGAGTGCCCTCATGGCGAAGAAGTAATTATGCCTGCCTTCTCGAATCAAATACCGATTCATAAAAAATATACACTTGCTAGAAAGTGGGCAGTGGCCTTAGCACCTGCTTTATATAAAAATCATGTAGGATGGGATGAGGATTCTCCTCCTCACAAAGTCCAGTTAAAATCACAACCTACTGCACAAAGGCAGTACCCAATTAAGCAAGAAGCTAAAAAACAAGTAAATGAAATACTAGATCAGCTAGAATACCAAGGGGTGATTGAAACTTGCACCTCACAAATGAACAATCCTTTATTTCCGGTCTCCAAACCAGACAATTCGTACCGTCTAGTTTTGGATTACCGACACCTTAACACATGTTGCAAAACTTTTGCAGTGCAAAACTCACACAGTGCTGCACTAATGAATAACATAGTGCGCAAAAAATACAAAACAACCTTGGACATCTCCAACGGATTCTTTTGTCAAAACATAGCACCAGAGAGCAGATATTTAACTGCATTCTCAGTAAATGGCACTCAAAAACAATTCTGTCGGTTAGCCCAGGGGTACAAGAACAGCCCGGGGGTATTCTCAGCGAGAGTAACAGAATTACTACAACTATATGATGATGAAGCATTATCTTATGTCGATGACATTTACTTAACAGATGATGACTTGGAAACTCACTTGAAAAGAGTGAACACCATAATACTTGGTTTCGCTGCAGAGGGTTACAAATTCAACTTCAAAAAGTCCAGAATTGCCCATCTGACGGTCCTATTCTTAGGATATGAGTTATCAAGTGAAGGCAAAAGCCTGGCAGACAATTTCCTAGAGAAATGTGCCGTAATCCAAGCTCCTAAAACACTAAAAAACCTACAGTCAATTCTAGGCTTCCTAAATTTCGGAAGAACTTACATTGCAAATTACGCAGAAAGGGTCAAACCCCTTTACGATCTAATTAAACCAGACTTTAAAAGATCCAGTTGGACTCAAGCACACACAGAAATTTTGAGATCCTTACAAACAGACATGCTAATTAAAACAAAATTAGAAACCCGTGATAATACACGCAACCTTGTGATCCGAGTCATCCCAGGGAGATACGGATTCACATACCTAACCTCTAATGAGGGAGATAAGGTACCAATTGCATTCAAATCACATTTGTACACAAAAGCTGAACAGAGATTCAACAACAAAGGAAAAATTGTTCAAGCAGTTCAAACCGCAATAGCTAGAGAAAAAGACATAGCTGACGGTAGACATATCACAGTCAGAACAGCAGAATCAGCTTTTGAGGCATTAACAACACCGTGTAATTTACCAACAACAACATTGGATCCAGAATGGTTACAATGGGTAAATTCAATCACAACGGACAAAGTATATTACTTCTTTGATCCAGAACTAGAAGAATTAAAAAATCTAAAATATGAAAAAACGTATCCTCTGCCAATCGACATTCTGCCTCTACGACATTACGCCTGTGTAATCTATACAGACGGACATGCTCAACCCTCCGTTTGGGGAGAACATGCATACAATCCCACATGTGAGATTACAAAAGAAGTGTGGCACGGAGGTAAACTAAGACCTCTATTAACAAAATCACACTCAGTAGAAACTAATCCAGAACTACAAACTGAAATATTAGCTTTGAAAATGGCGCTAGATAATGCGGATCGCGAATTCCCGACGCTTATAGTGTCAGATTCATATTTCTGCGTCAAAGCATATAACAAGGATTTGCAGACCTGGATTCAGAACGATTACAAAGATGACACGGATGCACCAATAAAGCAGAGACTGCTCTGGGAACAGGTAGCTCTTTTGAAAAAAGAACTACCAAAGACTCACGTGACACACTCACTGAGTCACCAGCGTGATGGCGTTCACGTTGTAGGGAATTCATTGGCTGAAACAGCCGCAGCGGCAGCCAGTAAACCGGCTCCCGTAGATCGAAAAAAGCGTACATTAAAATACATTGACGGCGAAACATTGCTGGCAGTAAAAACGTCATCAAAAGGCGACTGCTCGGCGTTACCGATCAACTATCCACTCAATTACACATACATCATAGATGCAAACTCCATTCCTTTTGCTCGAATCCCTGGAGTGGGGGATAGAGTGATTCCAAACATGGACAGGAGAAACTTGTTAATCGCAGACGCACACATGGGCGAGGGTCTCAGACACCTTAAATTAAAGGATTCTCTGGAAGAATTACAATCACGGTACTGGTGGCCAGGCATGAGCCTGCACTACACCATGTTTGTAAAAAACTGCCCAAACTGCAACAGAGATCGCAGTGGGGAGAGAAGCAGTTTAATACCTCGTCGTATCAAGGCAGATAACATCACCACTAAAAAGAATGGCTTGCGATTAACATATACAGGCTAGTTCCCACTTATAATGTAGATCCACAACACTCGGCTGACGTCCGGACTGTTATACAAGATTTGCGAGTCTAAATGGCATATACGCTAAGAGCATGCTACGTTCGACCAATTTTTTTTCCTTTTCTCAGGCAATCCAGCCTGGGGGGGGAAAGAATGGCCAAATGAGCACAGCCCAGCGGGAATCTTCTCACTTCCTTCCTGAGGGTATGGGATGGTGTAAAGAAAAAACCAAGACAGAAAGCAATCTATAATAGAAAGGATATTAGGTTCGGGAGCTGGGTGGGTCAAACATCTAATAAGTGTCCAACGTAGTCTTAATAACTTGCCAAGAAATTCTCTGAAGGGATTCAGTCCGTACGAATTATTATTCGGAACTAGGATGTTGATCTCTGACCTTGATAGTCAGACTTCAGTGGTAACAGAAAAAAGCTTTGATGTCAAAGACCGTTTGGCTATTTTGCAGGACTTAAACAAAACAAGAAAAGACCTGAGCAACATACAGTTGAAAGAACAGCCAACGACCACTGAAGAATCACCACCTGTCCCAGCAAGACCTGTCTGGATTCCAAAAGTCGGGGATCTAGTCAGGGAGAAGATCGCGGTAAAGAAGGAATTTGGGCCTTCTTACAGAAAAGCAGTTCCTGTATTGTCTGTCAACGGGACAAGATCAGTTGTACTACCGCCACTTGCTGGAAAAAAGGAGAACCGAGTTGTATCCATCGACCTGGTAAAACCACAACATGTGGCCGATAACAAACAGTAGGCCAAGTGGACTCCCAATAAGTAGCAGAACACCAAGGTTTGCTACCAGTACAGAGGTCCTATCAAAGAGGCTCATCACATTCGAAACGCCTACGGAAGAACAACAAGGACTATGCAACAATGCAATAGAACTTAGACCTCTGAAAACCCAAATAAAGACATTTAGCAGAGACACACCAATCTATACAGAAGTACCAAGTGAAAATGCGAGAAACAAAAATCCTGAACCAATTGGAACAATTGACAGAACTGCATCCGGTTACTTCATCAACTTCGATGATTCCTCTGACGGCTTCAGCGAACAAAAGACACAGCCATCATCAAAATCCTTTAAAGACAAAGCTAAGGAACTTTTGAAACAACTGAAAGAAACATATCTAGTTTCTCCATGGATTGAATTTTGGGTGGGTTTTGGTGCATTTATCCTCATACTTTGGCTCATCATGGTATTTACCTTGGGACGCTTCATTGAGGGAAAATATGCTAAAATGGACACAGCAAGTCAGAACATCAACTTGGTCCTCAAACCACACACATCTTCACACGTCGAGAAAAGAGAACTTTCTTCAGAACTTTCTTCAGCCAACTTCACAGCAATTCCAATATCTGGTGGGGTAGCCTGGGACAACACTGACTATGAAATTTATGGTCCGGTCGAGATCCTGAAATATCCACACCAAATCAAGATCTCCTTGAGTCACTTTGCAAAACCAAACTCATTTGCTGATGATTGGGACTTTGAAAGTATAAACAATATGATGTCTGACTTAGTAATGTCTGCTAAATTTACAAAACATGATTATTTGCAGGGTTCTACAAATTATGACAGCATGTACTGCTATAACCATTATGGTAACCATTTCTTGCATAAATCTGCACAACCTAGAAATGTTTTAAATTTTAATCAATGGGAACATTGTGCTACACCTCCAAAAGGGAGCTCTAGAACCGTGTATGGCAAATATTCATATTTTTCAGGTTTTAACATAACTAATGCTGAAACATTTTATTACAAATTGTCAAACAAGACAGGGATGAAAACCATGATAACCAACACAAAATTGATATATTCAGATTCTTTCTTTGAAAAAATGAATACTTTTGGATTTGATTATTGGGACAAACATGTTGATTTGAAAAGTGTTTGGGGCACAAAAGAATGGCAAGTACAGGGTTTAGAAGCTTTGTTTAGAGCCTGCATGATCCCAGAACAAATGATATTTTTAAATGACACCGTTCAACAAACCACCTGTCTTGGCTTAGCCAAAATCAAAGATTTAAATAACCTGTCTATTCCAAAGCCAACAATGTTTAGCAATAACTCTGAAACAGATGAAGAAATAGACATAAACCATATACTTAACCAAAACAGAACACATCCTGATTGGAAACAATGGTTGATCTGGCCCACAGATACAAATAACTGTCAAGATAGATTCCTGAATAAAACACAGGGTTTCAAAATGACCAGGCCAGACCCTAGATATCCCCAAAGACATCACCCAGGGATAATAACAACCTACAGTGTGGGCAAATTATGCCTTCAATGGCTACAAACTTCCACACTGCCTGAAATTAAGCAACACCTAACTTTACTTACTGATGGTGCTGACTTGCGTGATTTCATAATGGGACCACGCAAACAGCGTCAAAAGCGTTTCATAGCAGCCTCTGTATATGCAGCATACAATGAGGCCTGGAAGGTTACTCAAATTGAAACAGCAGAAAGAATACGGGAAATTGACCGTATTAATTTGGAAAAATCACTTTCTGTAGTGGACAATGGGTTAATGACTCTGTCCTCCAGAATTTTTTCATTGGACAGCATTGTGTCTTCAGCAATCGATATATTATCGCAAGACTTACTGTTATTACAACATGGTCAGTCACAATTGCGTTCTATTGTACAGCTTGGCTGGACGTTACAAAATCTGCGTTCAGGCTATGTGCCTTGGCGTTTAATCAACACAACGTCACTATTCCAAATCTTTAACCTTACTGATAGACAAATCGGTATGGCTCAGAAGGGTGCTGATTATACAATCTTGAGCATTGAAAAACTAGAAAGATTACCGTTGACAATGTCAGAACGACCTGTCAGTGAATGGATAATCCACGGAATCATAAATATTCCAATCTCAACCTTCAGGTTTCAATACTGCCAAAAATATATACAGGCTGGCATGTACGAGAAATTGGGAAAGGGGTACCTTAAAACAACATGGAACCTGCCCTATTCACATGCATGTGTCAGTAACAAAGGACAGAAAGTGTTTCTTAGTGGCAACAATTGTGCTATGTCACTAAGCGGCACGCTTCTGTGTAACGGTATTAGTTTGCACGGAGCCTGTGAAGGGAATTCATACAACCTTTCATGTCACCAGCAAGGCGCACCTGCAACTGAAATAGAACCATTCTTTCAAAGACTCTATAATGGGAGTTACATTCTTATTGTAGACCGCAGATGCTGTAGTCTTATGCCCGGGACTCCTTATCTCGTCACTACGACGGCGAAGGTCAAGTGCTGTGGACGTTCTTTGTTTCCCAGCTCCTTTCCAGACAGGGAGGCAAGGGCATGGCCCAGTTTGAAAATTACTTCTATTCGAATAGACACTTTAAGCAGAATGAAAACAGTGCTTCTTCAGACGCCTACAAGGCTCACGTCATCTAAAGAAACGTATGATCTACAAGTCGCAAGGACGACTGCAGAGATACATACATTATTATCAACTAATTCCCCCGTACATTTCGCGGAAATCCTGAGCGAAATCTTAAATATTTCTGATACCACAGGGGTCTCAAAGGTATTTAAGACAGTATTTTCGATGGCATTAACACCATTCAAAGCCATACTGGGTATTTTTCCAGACTTCGTCCATTCGATTTTTGGCGGACTTCCCCTGATCCTAGGACTAATTGCAGGAATCCTATTCCTAGTCCTTATTTTTCGTTATGGCAACCCATGTCACAGATCAAACTCTCGCGACAATGGAAGATACGATCCTAGCCATTGGATACCGGGACCGGATATCAAAAATCCTGGGACTATCCCGGCTTAGAGACCTAAACATGACTTGGTTTCTATCATTTCGACCAATGTGGCAAAGGTGTGTTTTACCTGTACTAAGGTGTCTGCTATGCGGAGAAGAATGCGTGTTAGACACCTGTCTGACGCTACAATCGGATGCGCCGGTGGATGCAGATACACTGTTGGTTCCTACCAAGGTTCACGCACTGTGCTGCCCTCAAAGGCTGCCAATTCTGATGACGGCATTCCTGGAATCTTCACCACTGCGATTGAAGAGTAGTGAAGTTCAAGATGAAAGCAGCATCGAACAGGTACGACCTTCTGTCAGCAATGCAAATCAGAATGTCAATGGAGACAATCATGCGCATGAATGCATGGTTACCCCTATTTCCGACTTAGAGGAACTTTCCCATGAAGCTGTTGACAGTTTTTTCGAAAGCCTGAATGATATGATGTTCTCTCCGGAACAGAAATAGAGACTTTTGAGTAAACTCGCACACGGCGTTCCCTGAATTCGGCCTTCAACTTTAAAAATAAAGTCACATGAACAATTACAATCCAGTTCACGGACAGCAACTTTTTTCAGCAAGCCCCTAAAATATTTTTCTATATATTTTTTCCCGGGACACTGATTTTCTGCTTAAAGTAAGAGACTATTCCTAGAGAACTAAGATTTCTATTTTAGATACTTTATAGACTTTATAGACTTTAGCTGCCCGCTGGTATGTTCGCAATAGATTTTATGTGATGAAATGGTTTCGACTTTTTTTCTGTATAGCCATATTAAGAGCCATTTCATGTGTATTTCTCATATACCAACAATCAATAATGCATAACAATGCGTGTTCACTTTTGCATCTAATTCATAGCTTAAGTGCATACAATATATATGACTGCAATTTTTCAGTATATTTGAAAATTTCGAAATGCATTTATGTATTTTGGGGTGGTAAGGTATACACTATACTCTATAGTATGTTGTACTATGTTATACTATGCATAGATTAGTAGATATGACCATAGTTAGCGTGGAGTGGGTGTCGTGTATTTCTATAGGTTCTGATTCGATCCCCCTATTCCTGACCCTATTCTGGTTAAACTTACTAGCTAGTTAACTAACAGTCAGCCCATGAGGCAAGAAATCCCCCATAATGCAGATACCGTTATCTGACGCAGTCACACTACGGCACAGGAACGTGTTATCTGATTAGGTCATAACGCTTGAGATCTAATTAGACAAGCGACATTCCTCCAGCCCCTGATAAGGCATACGACGTTCTCATAACAAATCAAACCTATGACAACCTGGATAATCCGTGCGGCCATTGTTTTGATTTCACAGAGAACTTTAGTAAAGAATGTGCTAACGAGCAAGTCGTATGACATCTTTATTGACGTACCTATGTCCATCCTTACGTCAATCTCGGCACCTTTAAGGTATAAATATTGCCGACCTTGCCCTATGCAAACACACGCGTGGTGACAAGACGGAGCAGCCATACTTGCCGAAGCCGAGAGCAGAAGCAGACCCCGCAGGCAGCAGCCCCGCCTTCCTGACGCGCTGAGAGACGCGCTGCTATCTCAAGCCGAGAGACCCAGCACCGGCGCTTCTGGGCAGCCCTCGCAGGCAGCCTGGAATATCGAGAGCAGAGAAAGAGATACCATTCCTCATTCATCCTAAATTCCAGGTACAGAACTGAATAACCCCTCCTAGAGAATTCTTTAGTTATTCACTTGGCAAAAACAAACTTAAACTAAACTGTAACTTTCTATTCCCGCCCACGCATTAGACTTAGGTCAGGTACACGGGGTAGGCGTATTTAGAAACACCAGTTGAGTACGTTTAGTCAAATGTATATGTGTATGTAAATATATTTTAATCATTTTAAACATCATATGGCTCAGAAACCATATCAATGTTTTTACAGTATTATTTTATACTATTGCTTCTAATGTATGCACTTTACTTAACTATAAGTATTGCAATAATATCGATCCATTTCTCTTGTACGAGAAAAGAGACTGATCAATAAATAACATCTTTTATTGAACACGCCCGTCTCTTCCTTTTCTCTACATTCTGATGAGACTAAGAATGCACGTACTGACTGAGTAAAATAATTGCCTTGTGCTCACACGACTCTCGAGATTGACTCTTGATTAGGGGAGAGCAAAGTTGTCATGTTCTATGGTTGTCAGAAACTAAATCCCTTCTTGTCTAATCAGGGGAGTTAATCCTTCCTTGAACATTCGAGAAAGTTTCTAGCGAACTCTGAGCTTAGCTGGCAAACCCAAAAATTAAGTCTAGTATCGACAGTAGTAGACCTAGTTAACGTCTGGCCTAGGCCTTTACTGCTGTAGGCACTATTCCAATGTGCAGAGCCTATTGGGAAAATAGGAGCTACACTACAGAAATACATATATGTTTTCACATATGTGATTCTGTTTCCGGGATCCCGAAACATGGGCGGGAATATTCTAGTGCTTATGACTATTGATGAGGATCCCCTGGAAGAGAACTAGACAAATCACTAGACAAGAAGCCGAATTCCTCACCACAACTGAAGGAAAAATTATGTATTTCTACACAGTCCCCAAAATACACAAGAATAAGATACATAACATAACAGATGTATTTGTAAAGCGCATGATTACCCGTAGGTGTCCTGGCGCTGAATAACAGATGTTTATTGTTACCCAACTCAATGGTACTCATTTTATCGACCTCAGATGGATGAAAGGCTGAGTGAACCCGCCAGGAATGTAACCTGTGACCATGCGGTCGAACACAGGCCCCTGCAGTGGCTGCTTTAGTCCACTGAGCCACCAGATACCACCCCCCGGATGCCCCATCGTTGCGGGCATAGGATCACTGCTGGAACCCTTCTCTCGCTACTGTGATCCATAGTACAGTCTACCAGCACGTACCTGAAGGACACTAAAGACCTCCTAAGACTGATTGCCAATTTGGCATACAATCCTGAGACCTCCTTTCTTGTCATCTGGACTTAGAGAGGCTTTACAGCAGCTTGCCGCAAGACGACACACTAACTGTACTCAAATTGGCCTTAGACAACACAGCTTGGAACTACCATACTCCTAAAGAACAAGTTACTTACCTTCGGTAATGCTTTTTCTGGTGGATACAGTATCTGCCAGTGGATTCCTCACCTTATGAATATCTCCTGCGCCAGCATTCCGCGGAAATGTTTCCTAGCTCTCTGCGCCGATGAGGTCGTCACAGCATCATGGCTCCGCAAGTGGCTCCGCATGATGTCACCGGAGCCATAAGAAGACCACATCGGCGTGATGGCGTCAGTTCCAACCATTTTTCCGTGCCACTGAGGAAAAACGGGCAGACCCACCATAGAGACAATGCATACATGGTATACAGAATTCACACAAATACACACAGTGTATAATGAAATGAGAAAGCTTACATTTCAAATAAGACAACAATAAACAAATAGAGGTAATAAAGTCTTGAGTACACAAAAATACATCAAATAACCAATACCTCAGCTTTTAAGGTATAAAAGGATGGACAATGGGGAGACGGGTGGGTCAGTGAGGAATCCACAGGCAGACCCTGTATCCACCAGAAAAAGCATTACCAAAGATAAGTAAATTGTTCTTCTGATGGATACATCGGACTGTGGATTCCTCACCTTATGAATAGAATCCCACAGCAGTCCAAATCCCGGAGGAGGGTGTCCACCCTTCTATACCAAAAAGAATTGTAAAACAGAGCGTGCAAAATGGCCGTCCCTCCTCACCTCGAAATCGAAGCAGTAATGCTTCGCAAAAGTGTGGAGGGAGGCCCAAGTTGCGGCTTTACAGATGTCCAAAACAGGAACACCCCTTGACAAAGCAGAAGTAGACGATTTAGCCCTGGTGGAATGAGCTCTAATGCCTACAGGAGGCTCCTTACCAGCCAGGTAGTAGCATATCTTGATGCACAAGATGATCCATCTCAATAAAGTGTGTTTGTGCACTGCCTTGCCCTTCATACGACCAGCATATCCAACAAAGAGCTGATCATCTTGACGGAAGTCCTTCGTTCTGTCCAAATAGAAGCTAATCGCCCTCTTTGGATCCAAACGATGAAGCCTCTACTCCTCCTTGGAAGGGTGATGGGGAGGGGGAGGGTAAAAAGTAGGGAGGGTAATGGATTGACCCAGATAGAAGAGAGTTACCACCTAAGGAAGAAAAGCAGCCCTGGTCCTAAGTATCATCCTTTCAGCATGTATGGTCAGAAAAGGAGGCTTTGAACTCAAAGCCTGAAGCTCACTCACCCTCCTAGCCGAGGTGATAGCCACTAGAAAGAACGTTTTGAAAGTCAGTAGTTTTAAAGGACAACTATGCATAGGTTCAAAAGTGGAACCCATTGAAAAAGATAACACCAGATTCAAATCCCACTAGGGCATAATGAAAGGAGTGGGCAGAAACATGTTAGTGAGCCCCTTAATGAGCCTTAAAACTATTGGAGACTTAAAAAGAGAAGGCTGATCGGGCAAACAAAGAAAAGCCGACAAAGTCGACAAATACCCTTTAACAGTAGCCACAGCACAACCCTGCTGAGCCAAATAGAGTGAAAAACAAAGAACATCAGAAAGATGCGCTTTCAGAGGATCAATATATTTCTCTCCATAACCATCTAACAAATTTCGACCACCCGTAGGAGTAGATAGGCTTGGTGGAGTGTCGCCTGGCCGATAAAAGAACATCCACCACGTCCGGTGGGAGAGAAAAAGAATTCAGGTTGCCCAGTTCAATCTCCAGGCATGAAGGTGCAGGCTCTGGAGGTGGGGATGTAGAACCTGCCCCTCTATATGAGAGAGGTGGTCTGCCCTGAGAGGGAGACGGAGCGGAGGGTGTGAAGAGAGGTGAAGAAGGTCTGTGTACCACACCCTTCTTGGCCAATCTGGGGCGATCAATATAACTTTGGCCCGGTCTTGGCAAATCTTCCTCAGAACCCGAGGAATCAAGGGTATGGGAGGAAACGCGTAAAGGAGTTGTGAGCTCCAACTCAACTGAAACGCGTCTCCCAAAGCTCCCTGCCTCGGAAACTGGAGACTGCAGAATGACGGGCAGTGCGTGTTCTTGAGAGTGGCAAACAGATCCACCCGAGGAGTTCCCCACGTCTGGAAGATGTGCCGAACTACCTCCAGATGAAGCCTCCACTCGTGGTCGACGGAGAACTGCCGACTGAGACAGTCCGCACGCAACTTCAACACCCTGGTCAGATGATTTGCCATCAGACAAATCCAATGGTCCTGAGCCCAGGACCAGAGCCGTACGCCTCTCTGCAGAGACGGTCCGACCCTACTCCTCCCAGCTTGTTGACGTACCACATCGCTGTAGTGTTGTCCGTCAGGACTTGAACAGACTGATCACGAAGGGAAGGGAAAAAGGCCTTAAGCGCCAAAAGAATCGCCCGCAATTCTATAAGGTTGATGTGAAGCAACCTTTCCTCTGGAGACCAAAGACCCTTGATCTCCAGATCCCCCAGATGAGCACCCCACCCTAGGGTAGAGGCATCAGTTATCACTGTGGCCATCGATGGAGGAAGATGGAAGGGCTTTTCTTGAGGCATATTGCCCTCCATGCTCCACCAAGACAGATCCGCTGCAGCTTCTCTGGAGATCCTTACAGACTCCCGGAGATCTCGGTTGTGCTGATATCAATGCCTGCGGAGACACCACTGGAGCGCCCTCATGTGCCAGCGTGCATGGTTAACCAACAGAATGCAGGAAGCGAACAGACCGAGCAGGCGAAGGACCTTCAGAACTAGAACAACTGCTCCAGTGTAAAACAGAGGAATCATTTTCTGAATGTCGAGAATCCTTTGCGGAGGCGGGAAAGCCCGACACACAGTGGTATCCAGTACTGCCCCTATGAACAGGTTGCACTGTGAGGGCACCAGGTGAGACTTGGGTACATTTATCTAAAAACCCAATTTGTACAACAGCTGGGTTGTAACCTGCAGATGATGACGCACCATCTCCGCTTTCAGTAGCTAGTCATCCAGGTAGGGGAAAACAGGGATCCCGACCTCCTGAGATGGGCAGCCACCACTGCCATCACCTTGGTGAATACTCAAGGTGCAGTAGTAAGACCAAACGGGAGGACCGCAAACTGGTAGTGTTGCGACCCAGCCGTAAAACGGAGATACTTCCTGTGCGACTTCAGGATTGGGATGTGGAAATACGCATCCTGCAACTCGATTGACACCATCCGGTCCTCTTGTTGCAGCGCCTGAAGAACCTGCACTAGGGTGAGCATCTTGAACCTCTCCTGCTTGAGAAACAGATTCAAGATTCTGAGATCCAGGCTAGGACGTAACCTGCCATCCTTCTTGGGGATCAGGAAATACTGGGAGTAGCAACCCTGACCCCTTTCCCACTCTGGAACCACCTCTATCGCACCTTTCTGTAAAAGGGTAAGAACCTCCTTCTGAAGGAGAAGCAAATAATCCTCCGTGCAAAACCCCTGACAAAGAGGGTAAGGAGGAGGGAATTTCCTGAAGGGAAGGGCGTACCCATTTTCCACAAGATCTAAAACCCAACGGTCCGAAGTGATTAATTTCCAATCTTGTAGAAAATGGGTAAGCTGGTCTCCCACGGGACCCACATGATCCAGGATGGCGGATTCAGGGCTGCTTTCCGGCATTAACAGGAGGGGTTGGGGAGGTAGAGGAGGAAGAGGAAGAGGGATGACGTCTGGCTCCATGAAGACTACCTCTGCCTTTACCCCTATAGCTTTTATACAAGGGTTTTTTCTGCTGTTGCTGCTGCTGAGGTTGCCTGGACCCACGACAGGAAGACTTCCCAAAGCCACGGTATCTTTTATATCCATAGCCTCTTGATTGAGTCTGCAGACCCAAAGACCTTGCCGTAGCCTTACTGTCCTTAAATTTCTGCAGGGCAGAGTCTGCCTTTTCACCAAAAAGCTTGGAACTAACAAATGGCAAATTAACAAGAACAGCCTGCACGTCAGGTGAGAACCCCAAAGATTTCAACCATGCATGCCTCCTTGTCGCAATAGACGAGCCCATGACTCTGACAACAGAATCCGCTGTATCCAGGCCAGACTGGATAACCGGGCGACAGCAGCTTGAGCATCCACCAACACCTCACTCAGATTCCCCTTATCCCCCTCAGATAACTTAGGGAGAAGCTGTTTCGCAGAGTCCATCAAAGCATGAATGTACCTGCCCAAGAGACAAGTGGCGTTGGTCAACTTTAAAGCCATACTGGCTGAAGAAAAGACCTTTTTCGCAGACTGCTCCAACTTCTTAGAGTCCCTTTCTGCCGGAGCCTGCGAAAACTCTCCTGATGGACTGCTTCGAGGATGAAGCCTGCACAACCAGACTTTCAGGAGAGGATGAGAGGAAAGAAACACCGGATCTCTAGGAGCAGGTCTATACCTTCTTGAAACTGACCTTGAGACTGCTGGAGCAGAAAGAGGATTGCGCCACACATAAAGTATAGGCTCAGTAAGAGCATCATTAAATGGCAAGAATGGCTCACCCACAGAAGAAGGAGAATGAAGCACTTCAGTAAGGATATTAGGCTTATACTCTGCCACAGGAAGCTGCAAGTCCAAAAGTTCAGCAGCCTTCCTAATAACTGTGTGATATGGAGCAACATCCTTACAGGGAAAAGCTTTCTGAGAAACAAAGTCCCACTCTGGAGAAGTGTCAAGCCCACTTGCTTCACACAAGTCTTCAAAAACATCCTCTGTGCCATACACTTCTCCTTCCTCCCTCTCTTTATCCTGGTACTGCTCCTCTTCCAATAACCTCTGCGCCTCTCTCCTCGAACACATCTTCGGCTGCGGCACCACACGCGGCGTCAACGGCTCCGGAAGCAGCGTCGAAAGTGGATCAATTATCGGCGCCGAGAAGCTTCACGGGATGGAGCAGGAGACTGCCCATACGGCGTCGACATCCTCGGAGACGGAAAAGACCAGGACGACGTTGCTGGAATGAACGGCATAAAGGGGGCCTGAGGATACTGGTAAGGCACACCTAAATTAAATGCCAAAGGACCCATGGGACCTGAAGGTGCTCCAGAGGGGTACGAGGACCTGGTGAAAACTCCATACATTGCATTTAAAAAATGCGAGGGATCAGAACCCGGTGTCGGAAACTGTGGGTAAGAAGCCGGTCCTGGATCCGAACGAGGTACCTAGGGAGTCGGAGCCGCTGGAGCCATAGGCGGATCAACCGGAGCCGAGGGAACCTCATCATCTTCAACCGGATTTGACGGTAAGAATCTTGGCGTCGCTGCCTGCTCTGGAGTCCCCTTATAGGAAGGAGAATGAGCCAGAGTCACCTGAGGAGACACTGAAGGTGATCGAGAAACAAAGTCATTTTCTCAACGTCGAGGAGCAGGAGAAGGCGACCTCGACATCACTGACTTCGAAGATCGGCGTCGAGAAGTGTGTCTCTCTTCTTCTTGTGTTTCTTCTTGGAGTCACGCGATGTCGAAGAACTAGATTTTGACCTTTTTCGACTCTTCTTTTCTAGCTTTGGCCATGTAAAGCTTTGCTTCTCGCTTCTTTAACGCCTTCGGATTCATCTTCCTGCACGAAGAGCATCCCTCAACGTCATGGTCTGAAGACAAACACCAAAGACAATCCTCATGTTGGTCAGTAATCGACATATGTTTACCGCATTCTCTGCAAGGCTTAAACCCTGACTTTCTTGGAGCAGACATTGCTACAAAGAAAGGAAGAGATACAACCAAAAATACAAAGTATCCAAACGAAGTATGGAGAGTCCCAGAAAAAAACTTTAGCGTCTACAGCGTGGAAAACGGGAACTGATGTCATCACGCCGACATTGTCTTCTTATGGCTCTGGTGATGTCATGCGGAGCTGCGAGTGGAGCCATGACGCTGTGACGACTTCGTCGGCGCGGAGAGCTAGGAAATAGTTCTGCGGAATGCTGGCGCAGGGTATATTCATAAGGTGAGGAATCCACAGGCAGATGTATCCATTAGAACAATTCAAATTAGAGTGTGCATCATTAGCACTCAAAGATAACTGCTTTGAATTTGAAGGTGAAATATACCTGCAAAAATATGGAACTTCCTTGGGAAGCGTTGTTGCATCCAGTGTGGCGGGACTCTATGTCCACAACTTTGAAATGACCTACCTATTCCATCAAAACAGATATCAAATTCCTCAGATCACATTCTATAAACGTTACATCGATGACATCCTTCTAATCTGGGTAGGCGACGAAGATTCTCTTAAAACCTTTTGCCAGTGGATCAACACCTGTGACCCAAACCTCAATTTCACTCATAATGTCAATTGGCACAACATGGTTTTCCTGGATGTGGAGATCCAAGCTGACAATGGAACACTTAAAAGTAAAACACACTTTAAGCCTACAGCCCGCAATTCATTATGACATTACACTAGTTGTCACCCAAGAACATTACGCGAAAACCTCTCTTACGGACAATTTCTACGATTACGTAGGAATTGTAGCGATGTACAAGACTCCAAGGATCAGGCAAATGCCCTCAGCACCAAGATGATGCACCAAGGCTATCCCATAAAGATAACTGCAAAATCCCAAAAGCGTGCACGCAATCAGAACAGAGAGGGCCTGCTTGAAACGATTGAAAGCACATTCCCATCCCCCTTACATGTGTGTTCACACATAACTCTGTCTCAAACAAGGTGTCACAAATCATCAAAAAAAACGGGATCATTTTGCACACTGGAAAACTGAAGTGGGATCAACCCTTACGATCTTACTATCTTACAGAAGGCCCAGATCCCTCAAAGATACCCTCGTATCTACACAACTGTCCCAACCCCACAACACAGTTTTGAACGCGTGGAGCCTTCCCAACATAGTAGGTCATTTTCCATGCGGAAATTGCAGTGTCTGCCACATTACTGAAACCACCAAAAGCCTATCGTTGGAACCAGGGAAAACCTGGTATATAAGAAAGCACACTAACTGCAACACTGCCCATGCAATCTACCGCATCACCTGCCCCTGCGTCCTCACGTATGTAGGCATGACTAATGGCAGAGTGAAAACCCGCATCAGCGAGCATCGCAGTACCATCCGCTCGCTGCAAGAAAAACACCACCAGGATGACCAAACCATTTCCTAGAGGCAGGTCACACCCCAAATGACATGCGGTGGATCGCGATAGAAACTCTGGGCCCGACCACCACCAACATTCAGAGTAGCCTTTGGAGAAGGAACAGCAATGGATCTACCGCTGTCCAGCCATCTGACTGGACTCAACGATAATACTCTGTGGAACTCCTTAAGCAAATAACCCTGACACCACAGAGTGCATTGAGTTTAGCTAGCTTGACAATATCTGGGTTGATCTCATATCTGATCCACCATAAGAAGCCTAATTGCTTTTCCAACAGCTTACATCGCTCCTTCATTACTCATGCCTGCTTGCATCGCCCCTTCATTACTCATACCTGCTTGCCCCATGGCGATGGACACTGTGACTGCACTCTAAATACACTGATCGCCACAACCTGAGTGATTTAAATGACAGCAGGTTTCTTTTTCCATTTTCTACAGGGTCCCCAGTCCCATTGGGCACTCTATTACGTGTCTTACCGGAGGCTCATTCCATCATACTATGGCGCCCTCTCTAGCTGTCCTCCAACATTACTACCATGCCTGTTTGCCCCATGCCAATAGACATCTTTATTTCACTTCTAATATATTTTCATTCCAAACGGTTTCTCTATTACCTGTGTGATCTATTAGAACTTCAGAAACCCATTCAATCTATGATTAGGGTCCCCTGCCTCATTGTAGATATGCCTGACCAGGGATTTTTCTAAATGCATTATGGTACCCGGGCATGCGCTGTGCGCCCAGAGATAGCCGTTCTAGTTGTTTTCCAGTTTGCCAACTGACGTGCTCCAGCACGCCGACGCTCTTGTAACATAGTCCCCGGAAAACAGACAAGCACCAGCAGCCGGGACCACATGAGACTGAAATAGGTTGTAGCGGGTCCACCGTCTTGATGAAGTAAGGTGCAGCCGTTCGCAAATGCGCTAATGCTCTGTGCCGCTTTACTCTGTATCTCATACTTATTCACATATACTACTTCTGTATGCAATGACTCTTTATGACTCGTTTTCACTCATGGCATTTCTCAATTCCTTCCCTGCCACAGAGTGTGACTACAGGCGGTACCCCTCCCGGGCCCTGAAATGCTTCCAAACACTCCATTTTCCTGTAATTGTGTTCTCTCTTCATAAACACATTTATTTTTAAACTCACTTTTTAAAAAAAATTCACTTTTCTTCTTGCAATCAGTTGTCATCTTTATAACTTTTACAGGTCACTCATGCTACCTGCGGCACACTGGTCACTCTGGCTACTATCAAGCCGACTAATACCTCTGCACCCAGGGCAATAACATGGGGCGACTTATGCCTCACACGATAAACATTCCAGCATGCTGCATGTTTTCTACAGTGCTCGCTACCATCATTATCACGCCATTGTAGATTAGCATGCTACTTTCACATATTACAGTCGAATAACTGCCATATGCCATAACATGTCATAAGCACTTTTTTCCACCCGGCTACCAGACCTAAAGGACTCACTGCTGTGCCTAGCTGATAAGCATTGACAGTGATCTGATCACACATAAGATTGCATTTTATTTTGCTACTATGTTTCTTTATGTGTCGGGTCTTGTCTCTTCCCTTACAGGTTCCCTCAAGTGGGGTCGTAAGTATCAACACCACTCAATTTTTTCCAACACACTTTAGTACGTGCGCTGAGAATTCACCATTCATATGGCCAGATTCTGCCACTCACTCAGATTTTTCACACGGTCCTGATGAAAGCCCACTTTACATCTTTTTTTCTGGGCTGAAACATGTAGACCTACTGCAGACAACTACGAGTAAAATCACTTCATTCGTTGCGCTCTTGGATTTTAACATATCCTGGGCCGCCACTAATAAACACATATGGCAAGGATTCCCAGGGATATTTTTAACCTGCACATTATCACATCACACCAATACACCACACCAGCTCTGCAGTAATCAGGCATCGTAGCACAACCGGGTGGCACTCGGCCACCCGGTTGGGACCTGTAGGAGAGTAGGGTCTGCAATCCTATGATCACCCAGATTTTTGCTTTTTGCTGCACTGGTTTACGACTTTCCCTGGCTGTGGGCCTGCTAATCAGACCCACAGCCTAGCTGTTCTCTCTATCCAAATTGTACCCAGGTACTGAATTGGCACTGGGCCCTCTCTAAGTCCCTGTACCCAGGGCTGAGGTGCACCCAGAAGTCTCCCAGGGGCTGAAGCATGTATTGTGCCACCCCTGGGCTGACTAACTAAACTGACACAACTGGCTGCACGACAGCTGGGGCAAGGTGGTGTAATCACCCTTTGCTTTAGATATAGTATACCTATATCTAACCCTAAAATGGACACACAGATCTCCTATCAGTCACTCCTATGGCAGGCCTTAACAATCCTGAAGGCAGAGTGCTTGGAATCGTGTGAGATGGTGCTCTGGCATGAGCTGAGCCTGTCTGCGGCTTTCGGGATCCATCCCTTAGCCGTTTCCATGATATCGCATACCATATACTCTTAAGTGCATTATAATCCTCGCGGTTATATGCCAACTCTGGTATCGCTTTATCAAAACATGTCGAGTAAGGTGTCATACGAATTGGAATACTAACCCCTCGCCAATTCTGGCGACGGGGTTAGCACTCCACCCTTCTAGAGGGACACGACATGTATGTAACCTGTAACCCCGGTTAAAGTCAGACAGAGCCTTAGCATCCACAAAATGGATGCTGCCACCGAGACACAAGTCTGCCCTCCTGCTGCTGGGAGTCCTCCCAGAGCAGGAGGCAAGGACAAAGGGTTTCCTGCCAGGGGCGGTGCCAGCACCGTCCCAGACAGGGTTTTGTGTATTCTAGGTAGGCAGGGCTACAGAGGAAGGTGACTGCAAGTGGCACCCCGGTGCTCACTGTGCATAGGCCGGCTGAAACCAGTTCCAGGGGCACTCCAGCCCCTGGCCTGGGGAAAGCCCGCCAAAGGAGAGGGGTGTAACCACCCCCCTCCTGGTCCCACCCATAGGGCAGGACTTAGTCGCGTGCCAGCCCCCTTTTCCCAGATAAAGGTAGGAGCAGGCCCCCTTCCAAATTAGATCATCTTTGGAATCAAGACACGACTTTCTACGAAAGGACATCAAGATTTCTTCTTCAAGATTCTCCCTTGTGACTAAGGAGTAGTCACCCTGCATCCGCAGGCACCATCTTAAGAACACTGCGGTCTGCTGCAAGTCCTTCCTCCGGAATCCGACTGCCCAGCTCGACAAGACCCGGCTTCCCTGGCACCTCCGACCTCTACTCACCTCTACAGCCAAGCTGAGAACCGTGAGTGCGACGAGACCTCAAGGGACCGACTATTGCCAAGACTGCACGACTTCTTCACAGCAAGCCCGCCGAGTAATCTCCTGGCGAGTGCTTTGGGGTCCGAGAAGCCCCAACCCTGAGCAGCTCCAGCACCGAAGAGCAGCCCCCCAGCATCTCCACGATCGGCGTGGGGCCCTTCTGCTTTTTGCTGCTCACCGCGTTGTTTGGCTACTAGCCCGCTGGCTTGTGGCCTTCTGAACGACGCCCGACGACATCACTGCTGCTGGTCTGGTTGCTCCAGACTGGCTCTTGCTCCCTTCCAGAAGAGGAGCACCCCGGACCCTCCTGGTCCACTCAAGACGCCATTTTGAGTCCACCGCGTGGGCTTGAATTAGCCAAGGCTTTGTTGCCCAATCCTGGGTCCTTCGACGCCGACAGCTTCATCCATCGTGGGACAGCTCGCCCCTCCATCCTGGTCGCCGACAACGCCTCCTGGTCCGTGAGATCTGCAGAGCACAGCGTCGCCCACTCACCTAGTCGAGGTGACTACCATACGGTGCCCTCCTGGTGCCCCCTGACTACTGGCTAGTAGTCACGAACTTGGTCCCCTCTGCTTTCAGGTATCGTCCATCTTCAAGATCCAGGCTTGGATCACTTCGAACTCTCTTCACTGGACGCCTGCCAGCATCTTTCTTCCAGGCTCCTGGTTCGTCTACGAGGATTCCCGACGTCTTTTGAGACATATGCAGCTGCAGCCCCTGGGCTAGGTAACTTCGGCATTTTGGTGCCCCAGCATAGCCTCACTATCCAAGGGTCAGGATCCACTGTCGTTTTCTTCCTACCAGGTCGGGTTCGCCCGTGAACACTAACTTTAACTTTACTAGCTATCATAGACTTTGTCCCGCAACCCGCGTGAGAGTGCACACTCTGCACCCGAGTCCCCTGGGCCTCCTAGAAGTAATCTAACGATTCTATAGTCAAGTCCTAGCGATTCCAAAGCCTATTAGTACTGTACTTACCTGCTAGTAATTTCGCATTCCACTTTTTGAGTATATGGTTTCCCGTGCCCCTCGGGCATTTGTATATACCGTGATAACTTAAGTATTTTTATAAGAGTTTTGTTGTGTGCTTAGCTCCCTGTCTCATAAAGAGCCAGGGTAGTCTTGTTATAAATAAATACACTGTTTATTTTCATAACAACTTGTGTGGTGTCCTTTCACTGGGTGTTCAAGGGGTAATGTGATGGTAAAACAGCTGGCTTAACACGCCCTCTAGAGTCTTAGCCTTAGACTGCTCGTATCCACGCTACTAGGATAGCTGGTCTATAAGGTTGACTTACAACCAATCATCAATAAGGGTTGTTTGGACTGATATATAGTGATCACTAGAATAGTGAACACTGCACATCAGGCCAACTTCTCACAGGACCCCAATGATGAAGCATGACACCAACCAGGTTGGTGTGTGAGGGGTCTTTTAATAAAACCTAATGGTTCTTAAGCACTGTTTACCATTACAGTGAGTCCAAAACCTTTTTCCTTTCTAGTGGATACGTCCACATTGTTTGTACATTAGACTTGGGGATAGGGATGTCCCCCGACCTTTACCTGCTTTCCCTCCTTTTTCGATTAACACAACCTTGTGAATCAACCATGGAGCGACTTGTCTCATTGGCGAAGTTACCGTGATCATGTCCCCGAAAGATCCTTCCACCTGACACACTGTAAGTCCAGTTGCTCCTGATGAGGACGCATTTGTAGCCTGCCGTGGGGTATCAGAGGAATACATGACAAAATAGATCCCAGAAGGGACTTGTAGAGGCAAACTGAAAGTGACCTTCTTTTTAGAAGTAGACGAGCCATTGACATTCATTTGGCTTGTATTTTTAGTGATGGAAATGCTCTGTTCAGGGACGTGTCCAATATGGCTCCCAGAAAAATAGCGATCTTGGAAGGACGCAAGCTTGACTTTCCCCTGTTGATGGTAAGACCTAGACCTTTGAACAGCTTTGTACAGGCTGTCACACAATTCCTGGCTGTTGTTTTTGAAGGGGCTTTTATCAACCAGTCGTCTAAGTAGGGAAACACCTGGTGCTGTTGTCTTCCGAGGAAGGCCTCTACTGGAGCTAGAATTTTCGTAAAGATTCTTGGTGCCGATCTGAGGCGGAAAGGGAGGACTTTGAATTGAAAGTGCCTCTTGGCTACTGTAAAGCAAAGGAACTTCCTGTGCGAAGGATGAATGGGGTCTTGAACATATGCATCCTCTAGGTCTAAAGTGGCCATGAAATCTCCCGAATTTAGATGTCGTAGTATGTCCTGTAAGGAGACCATTCAAAACGACTGCTTGATGAGATAGGTATTGAGCTCCCTCAGATCTAGGATAGGGCGCCACTTTTCAACAGTCTTTCGAGCCAGAAAGAACTTGGAGTAGAATCCCGTTCCTCTTTGAGATAACGGGACCGGTTCTATTGCCCGCTTCTGTAAAATGTTTTGGACTTCTAGGCACAGGAGATGTAGATGTTTTGTCATGTGACTGCGAGGAGGGGTGTTTGGAGGAGGATGAACAAATTCCAACATATGGCCAAATTTAACTATGTTGAGCACCCATCGATCTGCTGTTATTTATTGCCAATTTTGAAAGCACAAAGAAATCCTTCCCCGTAAAGGTGTTTGGTGTCGGGAAGAAACAATAGTCAGAGCCTGCAAGCCACTATTGATGTCTTGATGAATCCTTCCCCTGACGTCCTGCTCTGTCTCTGTGCGCCGATTTAGAATAGGCTGCAGATTGACCATGTCGCTGATTGTACTGCGGACGATAAGACTGCCTGGCAGGTGTGTAAGAGGAGTATCTATATTGTTGGTATCCTCCTCTGTATGAAGGAAGCCCCAACCCCTGGCTCCTCGAAAAGGAACTATGCGGTATTGAAGCATCCCCAACGACTTCGCCGTGTCTGTGTCCTTTTTTATGTCTTGGAAAGCGTCATCCACATGTTTTCCTCAAGAGAGCTTCTCCATCAAATGAAAGATCCAGTATTTTGTTCTGGACCTCTGGTCGGAACGAGGTTGCTCGAAGCCAACCCTGGCAACATAGGACCGCTGCTCCCGCCAGGGATCGAAAAGCTGTTGTAGCAATGTCCATTGCGCAATCAATGACCTCCGAGGAGGCCCTCTCCCCATCCTAGAGGATCTTTTTTGCCTGTTTTACTGTCCTCAGGCAGCTGGTTGAGTTAAGGAGATAAATCACACCACATCTACTGGTCGTAGCGGCCCAGAATAGCTAAAGCGTTAGCTGCTTTGACCAGTAAGCCTGACATAGAGGAGAATCTCTTGCAGGCATTGTCCAGGCATATGCCTTCCTTGTTCGGAGGCGTAGTGAGAGTAGCTGCCAGATTCTTTCACTTCCACTGCGCTGCCCGCGATATAACTGTGTTCGGTTTCAGATGACTCACCAAGCAAGCCGGGCTATCTTCAGGAGCCTTATATTTCTTCTCCAATAGTGGAAGCACTGGGACCACCGTGGCTGGGGTCTTCATAAGCTTACCACCCTCCTCCCACACATGATTGACAATGGGAGTGGCTCGCACCGTCTTCTTAAAGGGCTCCTTAAAGTCATATAAGAAACATTCTGTCTGCCGAGAAGGCATAGGCAGATCAAACCTCTTGGCTGTCCTTTCCAGCAGATTGTGGAAACCACCTATGTCCCCCAGCGGAGAATCCACAGGAAACGGTGAAGCGGAAGATGAAGTGGGGATAATATATCATCCTACTCCTTATGCAGGTCTGGAAGATCTGTGTCCCCATGATCGTCATCCGAGGTATCTTGGAGTTAGATAAAATGTGGAGTCGGTGGAGGCTCCTCTATTTGCAGCGGTGGTGGTGGCACTCGGGGGGTGGAAGGCAAGGAGGGCGGCCTTGTGGGAACTGACCCGTTCCGGAATCGAAGATGGTGTTGGAAATCTTCTCTTGTAGTCCAACATCATATAATGCACGTCCGAAATCAAAGAGGACGGCATACAGACTACCTCTTCTTGATATTCCCTATGGTAGTCTTGGGGAGGATCATAGTCCTGCTCCCCTTCATATCCTTCTTCAGAATCGTCCTCCTGGCACTTTACGTGCAGCTCTGAAGGGCTATGGGCAAACCGAAAGTTCCTTCCTTGTCTGAATCTTCCTCTTCCAGGAGGTGAGACGGTAGTAGAGGGGTCCCCTTGCTAGGGGAAGTGATCTCAGGAGT
This sequence comes from Lissotriton helveticus, assembly GCF_964261635.1. Taxonomy (NCBI): domain Eukaryota; kingdom Metazoa; phylum Chordata; class Amphibia; order Caudata; family Salamandridae; genus Lissotriton; species Lissotriton helveticus. Next base: position 172,717,737 of record NC_136061.1, read on the forward strand.
TATCTGGTGCTTCCTCACTTTTTCCCAGGACATTTTTACTCCTGTCGACGAGGTCGTCAACGGTGTCGTCGGCAATCTTGATATTGCCATTGACGGCGCTGTCTTTGATACTGTCGTCGATGCTGTGGACCTCATTGCCGTCGTCGCCGCCGTCGTCGTTCTTGTCACCACCGTCATTTTCGTCATCAACACTGTCGATGGTGATAGCTTCGTCTTCACTGCCGTCACCTCCGTCGTCGATGGAGGTGGAACCGTGGTCGTCAATATCAGAGAAGCTCTCCGCGACTATCCCGTCGTCTGAACTGTTGTAAGCTGAGGAGACTGGCCTTTGTCACTCCGCGCCGACGATGTTGATGAGGGTTTCTTCGTCGACGGTGTTGTCGTCTGCTTCGTCGACAGTGGCCTGTTTTTCCTCAAGAGGAACAGACAAGGGTTTTTAAAAAAAAAACTTTTCTTCCTTCAGGAGGAGAAGAAGGAGGAACAGAGTTCGACTTCCTTAGCCCACTTTCTCCTTTTCACCTTGGTGAGGAGATTTAGTTGGACTGAGCCTGTCAGACCCATGGGAGGTCTTTTTAGAGGCTTTTTGAGAGCGCTCCGCTGAAGAAGTAGGGTCAGATCTTCCCCTTTTCACAGATCTTCTAGAAGACGAATCAGATGAGGCCTCATCACTGTCGTCACTAGAGACCGGCTCTCTCCTGGATTTTAACTTCCTGAGCCAGGTAAGGAGACGACCCCTCACGATCCCTCATGCTCTTAGTGGAAAAGGTATGACATACTTTGCAATCCTTGGGTTTGTGGTCAGGATACAGGCAGTAGATACAATCCTTATGAGGGTCATTCACATAAAGCCTCTTAGAGCCGGTGGCACAAGGTCTAAAAATCATTTTTTCTCCTTGTCTGCCAAGAGGAATAGAGTAGTTTGTAAGATAATCAGTTGAAAAGATTAATAGCATAAAGAATAACTGAGCAGAACTCAGTGAAGACTCCCTAGCACAAAGTGCAGTAGAAAATCTCAAGGTCTGAGGTTCTCTTAGGATGTTTCTAGAGGGTGAGGCTGATCTGATTGGTTGTGTGTTTTATTTGGTCTCTTTTACAAAAAGAGGTGGATATGCTACAAAATTGGAATGCCTAGTTTCTAGTTTGTAATAGCTTTGCATTGCTATTTTTATATACACCAAGGACTCCCATCTCAACGACGGGGAATGATTCAAGCATATGAATCTATGAAAGTTCCAATACTGGAGTAAATACTGCTTCTGAAGTTTGGGTAGCTGATTTAATGCCCATTCACATTCGGACTTGCTGAAGATAACCAAGCAGCCACCAGTTCTGCCCTGGTTGGGAATTCACAGGCTGGGCTGCAGCATAGCGCGGTACGCTGTTTGTCTAGGATCACACAATGTCGTGAGGCGGCGAAGACGGGCTTTGAATCCGACCTGCTACAGTCGGTAATGTGCTCTCTTGTATTCGTTCCCTGCCGTGCCGATTACGGAAGCAAAATTTCCAATCTTAGTGACTCTGCTATGCTGTGTGCCCCCCTCATTCTCCTAATTTGGACGTTGCACCTGGCTGCACCTGGTTGGGGGCTCAAGGAAACTGCTCTCCTGTCCCTCACTGCTGTCAGAACTTTTCACCTTCCCAGGGATTCAGTGCAGCCCGCCCCCCCTTTAATTCAACCTCAGCTTCTCGTGCATTCACACTGCAGCCCAGCAGATTTAAAATTGGAAGAGATACCAATTACAAAATTGCATTATTTGCTTGTGAAAAGATTCAAGGTTTGAATTTAAAATTTAGGATCGCTAATTGGTTTAATGTGCTAGTGGTCATTAGTATTTCTGGTAGCTCAGTGAATATTTAATAAAATGTTCAATAATTTGTGCACAGTGCACTTTGTTTGCAAACAGAACAATACTAAAAAACAATGTTGCAAAATGTGAGAATAGCGATTACGTAAAACAAACTGTAAATAGAATGATGTTTCTTGCTTGTTCTATCTAAATTGTACGAGTCGCACATGATTTACAATTTCACTTCATTAATGTACCTTGAGCTGCATTTCTTTCTGGTACTTTGTTTCATTTTATAACTACTGCTGACTACATGCTCTATATAAAAAGAATAACCAGTTGCTATATTAAACAAGCATTTGCAATATAATAGGTCTTTCTGAGCACTTGATCTTTTATGGTAAAACTGCTTAATGTTTTCTTTAGGTCCCTTTCTGCACGAGCACCTGACCTTTTAAAGTGATTGCTAAACGATTTTAGTGTGATGTAATTTTGATGGTGACTGTTTTTATGGAATAGTCCACTGCTTTCATTTGCATTAGCACGTGTGAGACAATTCTTCTCATTAGCAGATGGGAACTGTGTCCCTTTTTACAACATTGTGAATGACCCTTGCGTCAGGCAAAATCGTTTGATAGAACCCTTCATTTAATGTATTGATGTTTTTATTGCTTTTGCTAGGTTCTCCTTATTAGTATCTTGCTTTTTTTTTTAATGTAAAAGTGACACAGCACCGGAATAACTGTTTTAGCCAGCTGTACTGTTTTAAAATGTGAGCTCTCTATTTATGCCAGGAGTTTTCTCATTTTATAAAACGTGTTTGTAACTGTAATGGTTTTAATTAACTACCCACAGTAACGATATCTGAATTCACTACCACATCCTTCTGCACTGTTGAATCCAAGCATTAGTGCTGTGTCTGTATTTCCATATTACGGCTCTACAAATGTCTTGAACAGACACACCAGCAAAACAGCAGCTGATGTACAGACACTTCTTGTGAAGCGTGCTCGTACTTTAGTCAGTAAAGGCTTTCCAGCTCCATGATGACAAAATTGAATGGCTGCCGAAATCCAGCGCGTTATTCTTTGCTTGGGAGGTGGAGAGCCTTTTTGAGGATTATAATATGGAACCAGCAACTGATGTGATTTTCCTGGCTACGTAAATTTTCAAACATATTTTAATATCCAGTGTATGCAATGTCCTTTCTGCAACATCCTTCAGGTCTGGAAAGAATATTTTTCATTTGGCACAATTAGATGAAATTCTGACAGAACTTTCTGAATGAATCAGGGGGTTGTCATCAAAATTACTGGATCGCTCCTGAAAAATGGTGAATACTTGTATTTCACTAACTCTCCTTGCTGATGTCAAGGCTAATAAAAGTGATAGTATCTATTAAAGAAATTTAATTTTAGCCTTCTGAATGGGATCCAATGGACTCTTCATCTGTGAGAGTGATGTATTTAGTTGCCATGGAGCAGGAGAAGGATGCCTTATTGGAGGGAAGAATCTAAAAAACTCCCTTTAGAAACTCTTTGATCTTATTTGACCAAAGGATGGTGAACCAGATAATCTCCTAAAGCAGGATATTACTGCTAAGTTCACTTTAACAGAAGTTATATCTAAATAATAGATAAGTAATATCCAGTATTAATATTATTGGTTTTGTCGTTGATTCGTGCCACCTTTAACAGAAACGCTTTGATTTGAGCTGGTAGGTTTTATTTGTTGAATCAGCTCTGGCCCGGGGAAGAATTTCTTTACAGTCTTCCAGAATATTCAAATGTGCAAACTCATTGTGTTCAGGTGCCTGGCTGACAATTATAATGATTTTGGATCCAAATGAAGCTCTTGGGTGTGGTTCATTGCCAATAATTTGGGGATTGGGCTCAACTAGATGTGATGTTTCTCCAACATTTTAGCAAACCAGTGCTGTCTGGGCCATTTCGTGGTGATTAGTGTTATTCAACATGGCTCGCTCTTCATTTTGTTGAGAAGTTTCAGGACCAATGGAGGAAAAGTGTAAGCAAAGATCCCTAATCAAGCTATCGAAAACACATTCTCCCACGATCCCGGTTGTGGATGCCAACTTGTTAAACTGGCATTTTCCTTTTTTTTGGGTTCAGAGTAGGTCTAGTTTTGGCTTGCCCCATTCTGTGAATATTCTGTTCAGAATGTTTTTGTTGAATTACCACTCCTGTCAACTGCTTTCATTCTGCTCAATGATCTGCCTAGAACCTTCCGCATTCCGGGAATAGATTCCGATTTCAGGTTTATAGGGGATAAGAGTGACCATGTCCAAATTCTTTGGGCTTCCTGAGACAATTCATTACATCAACAAACAGGGTGGTAACTGATCTTAAGCATTGAAGTTGTATTGCCCGTGCAAATTGTTGTGAAGTCAGCACACTAGTAGTTGAGAGTGGGCGGAGCTAGGGGGCCAGAGGAAGAGGAGGAGCGGACACAGGAAAGGGGCAGTTAGAGTAGGGACAGGGCAGGAGTAACAAGTGAGTAATAAAGCTCCAGTTAAGACAATTGCATGTGTCTGTATTTATTGTAGCAGGATGCTACAGCTGGCGACGAGGGTGGGATACAGCAAGCCCCACTGTGTGCAGAGCCCCACGAAGACGCCCTGTCCCAAGCAGCTGTGAAAACGCTGCTGAAAAGAACCACGCTGCCGCCCGGAGGTCGAGGCCAGCAGCTGTTGAGAGTGACCCCCAAAGTCTGTGAGGGAGCAGAGGGGCCGAAGAAACGAGCGCTGAACTGCTCGAGAGAAAAGCAGTTCGTCGCGCTGAAAGAGCGCTTCACGCTGGAAGCGTGTGTCCCAGGTGCAGAGCCGGTGTGCAGGAATCGGGAGCCCACTCCGACCCTGTGGAGTGCCCAGAGAGGTAAAAGAAGTGCCCCAGAGTTGTGGACGGCGTCCACAACGTGCCGCCAACAAGCGCTGCTGAGAGCGCTGCAATTCGAGCCCGGGCGCCATCGGACATCGGAAAACCTCACGCCTAATGTGTGAGGTTCGGCAGGTCATTGGCGCGAGAGAGAGCGGGGATTCAGGAATCGAGTTGGGAGCTCACCCCAACCCGATCTGGTGACTGTGGTAGCCAAGAGACGAGTAAACCCTGGGGTAGATCGCCCCACGAAGGCCTGCGCGCAATAATTGGAGCCTGGACTCCGATGTCGGAGAATCTCACGCTGGATGCGTGAGGATTGGCCTGCCGCCGCCGAGGACTCTGCAAAGGAAGGCGGGAGCCCACCCCAACCTCACCTGACTGCAGTGGCGACCAGAGGGAGTCGAATTGGGAAGATCCTGATCCTGGAGACGACTGCCGGTGAGTCTGGAGTGACTGAATCCAGAGAGAGAAAGCCTCGTGTGACTGCATTGACGGCGGCCATCTTAGAGTCAGGCGCTCGTCAGGACAGACCCCTGATTATCATAGAGCGGCCATCTTGGAGTCAGGCAACGTCAAGAAAACAAGCATTGGCAAAAGTGAACAAGCACTGGCAAGAACAAAGAAACAAACATTAGCAAAAGGAAGTCAACAAGCACTGATAACCGTAAGGTAGAAGCAAATCAACAAACATTGATACATGCAGATCAACAAGCATTGGACAAACGGAAACAAGTATTGGCGAAGAGTAAACAAGCATTGGCACATGCAAAGACAAGTATTGGCGAAGAGTAAACAAGCAGTGGTACATGCAAAGAAACAAGCATTGATCCATGCAAAGAGACACAAGCACTGATACATGCAGATCAACAAGCATTGGACAAATCGTGGCAAAGGAAGAAAACAGGCATTGGTGAAGGCCAAACAAGCCTTGACGAAAACCAAACAAGCATTGGCAAAGACCAAACAAGCAGTGGCGAAGGCTGAACAAGTGTTGGCGAAGGACAACCAAGCACTGGCGAAGAACCAACGAGTATTGATAGGAGCAAATAACCAAACATTGGTATATGCAAATAAACAAGCGTGGATAACGGCGCATGGACAACAATGAACAAGTCTTGGCGACCAAACAGAACAAGCACATGCTAACACGAGAGTGAATCAACTACCAAGCAAGAGCAACCACAGAAGTGACTTAACAAACAAGCATTGACAAAACAAAGGTTAGCACGGGTGGAAACGCGAACAGTGAGAAACGCAAGCGAATGCGCAGCGGCGAATGTAATGAAGTAACGCGTGTCCATAAAACAACAGAAGCGACAAGCAAACATAAACAAAGACAACACATGAATAATTACAACGGAACGAGCACAAGCCAAAGCAAGTGTGGAGTAGCCGATGAACACACACAACAAGCAAGTGAAACCCAACATTGTCACTAACCATGGATAAATTCAAGGGTGCAATGTTGACCAAACACGAGTGCACTGAAGGAAGAACTAACAATCAAGCTCAAGCTAGAACACAAGCAGAAGCAACTGAAACCCGAAGAAAAATGTACAGCACAATGCCCTGCCTCTACGACAGACCAGAACCTTTTTCTCTCATGAAGGGAGGAGACGTAGCTCAATGTTTCAATCCAGACCCTGAAGCATCGCCCCCAGCGGCACGGATTGACGATTGGATCCAGGGCCTCAAACGGCACTGGTGGCTGGAAGCATTGGACAATTTCTTGAAAGCCAACGGTGAGCAAAGAGAAAGAAAATGTCTGGTGTTACTCCTCCATCTGGTGGGTCCCGGGGGCCGATGCCCAATTAGAACATTTTCCAAAGAAGAAGCAGACATCTATGATAGACTCCAAGAGGAACTCTGTGCCCATCTCAATGCACAGGCAGAGGTGGATCATAATCGCATGGTCTTCAACACAGCCCGGCAGGAACCAGGCGAACCATTGCCGCATTTCATCACTCGGTTGCAAAGTCTGGTACAAGGCTGCCATTTCAACACATTTACAAATGAGGATGCTGTTCGGCTCCGAATAATTGAAGGCTGTGAAAACCCCGAAACAAGGCTCAAAATACTAAGAGGGCATTGGTCGCTAAAAGAAATTATCAAGAAAGCCGAAACTGGAATGCAAGTCCAAACAAGAGACAAATTGAGGGATGTGCATCTGAGTACAAAACTTCGAGATACCTGGGAAGAGAGAACCCAGAAATCCAACAAACACAAAAGGAGAGAGAGAGAAGGCAGACCAGCGAAAAGACAACGGGGGAGACACTGTGACAAGGAAAGTGACAAGGAATACTCAGATTACTCAGCGTCCGACCACTCAGAATCAACCAAAGATTACTCAGAGTCAACCATCCAAATAACAACTCCCCGGAGTCATTCAAAGTATGACACACGCTACTCTGACGAGGAGGGAGCGTTCAGTGGGACAGATTGCACTCCTGGACAAGATGGCATTCTGCATAACAAGTGGGGGAGAAAGACAAACCATAGAAGAAGGGGCTGCAGTGGTCAACACAGGAAATCGACACCGGAACATCAATCGCCAAGGAGTGAAGATGAGTCTGAGGAAACAGCTGGTAGGAGAACACACCACCAACAGATCAGAGATACTAGAGCACCAAACAAGTGGGAAGGAGAACCAGATCGCGCAAGACGGACTGGTCCCTCACAACAACAAGCAAGAAAAGATCCATGCATCCATGGGCCCCGCGACAACGAACAAACAGAGCGGAGGTGGGTAACCTCAAGCGAGAAGGACGAAGAGGCAAAAGCTTGGGATCAAGCACAAGGAACAAACACGGAATCTTCAAACAATCTCCCAAATGAGACAACATTGAAGATGTTCCAACAAAGACACACGGAGAAGCTTTTCAAAGACAATTCCGAGGTGGAAAGCAGCTCGTCACGGACTACCCGGTTCCGAAGATCACCAGGTAAGACATTCTCAAAGGAACACTCACAGAGGGAACTGACGGAGCACCCCTCTGATTCAGAAAGCACGTCGGTTCGATCCTCTGAGTCGGCAGAGTTGTGGTCCCGACAACGACCACGCGCAACATTCTTAAAGGAACATTCTCATAGGGAAGTGACGGAAAACCCCTCTGATTCAGATAGCATGTCGGTCCGATCCTTCGAGTCGACAGAGTCGTGGTCCCGACAACGGCCATGGCGCCAAGCACCTGAACACCTCAGCGAACCAAGGGACACTCTTCCCGTCAAGAGCGACATGTCTCACACCAATGTCAATGCACACTCGATCCCTCCACCTGACAACCTGTCACATCGATCACAGGTGCATCGCAACACAAATACTACACCGTCACCCCGGGTAGGGGCAGCAAGGTTGACTCGAAGGTCCTGGTCCTGGTCCTATAAAATGGAAACAGACATTGTGGCCATTAGCACCCAAATAAAGACGGACCAACCAGTTGATCTGCAAAGGAAGCCGGACACGTCAGGAGAGCCAAGTCATCATCGGATAAGAACGAAACACACAAATACCCAGCCGGTTCCAAGGGTTGTCTGTTCTAGGCGCGAGCAGGAGTGGGAGAGACAACCCGAGACAGCCAATCAACCTCCAAGCCATACCAAGATGACCTCCCCAGTTCATACCTCACCGGCTGGCATCCCAGACTCGAAACAGGAAGACAGTGTTGTTCTTAACCTGACAAGGCAAAAGGAAGTAAAAATACGTGCAGACACTCGGAAGGGAACTAGAATTACATCCCCTTGGAAAAGAGGGCGAGCGTCACGTGAGCACGAGTCACAAAGGACGACAGACTGCCGATATCAAATTGAGCTCTCCATAGGCACCTCAGACACTGAGGGCTCAGACTTCAGCAGCAGAGCTTGTCTATTCAAGGACGAACCAGTGGTGATCACGAAGAGGAAAGGAACCATGTTGACGGCGGAGTCCGAGCAGCGGCGAGTCACGAGAAACATCTCACACTTTAAGGAACTGTCACGGGACACCCCGAGAATCCTGATGAGTGAAATGGACACTCCCAGTTCGGATGAACTGCATTCAGATGATCGTGAGAACACTGCTCCGATCATTGAGACACTGAGCACTAATAGTCCGAGAGTCAGGTCGCCACGACCTCATTGCGACATACGTCCACCCAAGAGACTGATCGTAGAGATGGACTGAGAAGTCAGTATGTTTTGTTTGTTTTGTTACAAAGGGGGGAGATGTTGTGAAGTCAGCACACTACTAGTTGAGAGTGGGCGGAGCTAGGGGGCCAGAGGAAGAGGAGGAGCGGACACAGGAAAGGGGCAGTTAGAGTAGGGACAGGGCAGGAGTAACAAGTGAGTAATAAAGCTCCAGTTAAGACAATTGCATGTGTCTGTATTTATTGTAGCAGGATGCTACACAAATGAGCACTGATGAGTCCTTTATCACTGGAAGAAAAAACTGTACACTCAATGGTACAGCTTTGAATTCCAATAGATTTATGTGAAGGCTGAGGTGTTGTGGTGCTGACTTTCAACAGATTTTTAGGTCTTATAAGTTAACCATCCTTATAGGAAAGCGCCAGAGGTTGGAATGTTAAAACTGTCAAGCGATTTGTCTCCGGAGTCCACCTCAAAGTCAGCAAGACGTGAATACACAGATTGTGGTTCAGGTGGTGACGGAGCTGAGAATAAATAGTCATCTCATTCATTAGGCACATCTCGATACTCCGGAACTTCACCTTCTTCTCTTCTTAATCAGTGGACATATTCTGATCCACTGGGGGAATAGCAAGGCTCGACCTTGGTGTTCTTTTATGTGTATGTTGAGTTGGGAAATTATGAGGCGTTTGCTGACTAATTGGTTGGACATCAAGAGATTGCAGAGACCTAAATGGTTGTCTAGGTGATGTATACTTTGGAGGCTCTAGAAACCTTTGATAATAGCCCTCCAACATGAGGTTTAAGTCTCCAGCTAAAGCTCTTGGCACCTGCATGATGCCTACTTGAAACTGCTGGCAGTGTAGGGTTGGTAATGATCCACACATTGGATGGGTGTAATAGCACATAGTTCTGCTTGAGAAGAGTAATAGTCCCCCTCTAAATATTCATCACGTTCCTCTTCTTCTTGAAAATTTGCGTTTAATTCTAAAGAAATATCAGCAGGTCCAAAAGGCCCCTCATATGAATCGTCCTCATTTTGCAAATGACTTGGAGCAAGAGGTGATACCTTACTGGGGGGAGATATGCTCAGGCTTTAATGGGAACGATATTGTTTTCCCTTTCCCTGAGGGTATTTTATCCCTTGCAGAAGATGTATTCAACGATGTGTTCGGCCATTTCCTCGACAATGTTGCTACTCCTGTTGTCGGCGGTGTAATTGTCTGTCGCTTTGTTGATAATGTAGTTGATCCTACCATTGCCAGTATATTGTTGTAGTCGAGGTGGTCCTATAAGTAGATGAAATTGTCGTCAACGGTGCAATGGTAGATGTGACCCTCAACACCGTTGCTGTTGTTGATGTTGTCTTCATAGACTTCTTTTAGTTGATAATGCACTTGTCAAGCTCAGGAGGCCCATGCTAGGGTGAGGACCTTTAAGTTCGATGAGAGCGGATAGCCGAGGTCTTCATGGCCTTCGTTTACCAGACGTATGGGCGACCCCTTCCAATAGCCACAATGTGCAAATGCTAGGAAGCGCCTGAGCGGATAGTGCCTTCCATAAAAAGCCCCAATATGGAGGAAAAATCCAACTTGGTAAAAAATCTCCAGATGGTGGAAAGATGCTGGAGCAAGAAACAGGACTACAGGAAGCGGCAGCAACCGGAGCAGGACAGGAAGGCACTACAGGACTGGAAACAGGACTCAGTAAACAGCTAGGAAGCGAAGAATCCCTCAACAGGACTGATGAAGCGTTGCGACATAAGGGTAAAGCAGTTCTGATCTCCTTTATAGACAAAAAAATCCCAGGAAATGACATCAGAAAGAGGTCTTAGAAGAAAAGGTATAGCAGATGTTGCAGAGTCGTTTACCTTAATAGAGGGATGAAGGCAGTAAATGGAACCCTTATGTGGACCTTCTGAATGGAGCCTCTTTTATCCATAAGTACCACAAGGCCTGAAAAGTCCTTTTTTAGTAGACTGATATCCTGGGTGGCCTCTGTAGAGGTTAAATCTAGGAGAGCTCATGGTGACTCCATCACACAATGTGTGATAGAAAATCTGTGGGAAGGAAGCCTCTGAGGGGAGTGTTCTATAGGGTGCTGCAACCCAACTTGATTAGCTGGAGTTTGATCCTTTTTAGGGCTCGTAGAGAGACCTATTGGAGTGAAACCAAAAAGCTAAACCAGCGGATTTCTAGAAGTGCACGACGTCCTCGTGCGCGAGCTTGCCCAAGCCTTCCAGCAGCATTTCTCCTCCCCTTACCATTTGCTCCTGCCTCCGAGAGCTTCAAAGGGATCTGGTTCCCCGCCCACTGCTTCACACTTCACGGCCGCCAGGCCGTGACTCGCATTTTCACCCCTTACTGTCATGTTTTCCACTGTTTGCTCATTTGCCACTAACTGCTGCCCCCCTGCACCCCTCTGTTCTCACCCCTCTCCTTGCCGGTGTTTTCATCGCCCCTCTCCTTGTCCTGTGTTTTTATCACCCCTTCCTGTCCCGTGTTTCCCACTATGTACCCACGTCTGCCACTCCTCGCACCCCCCTGCACTGCTGTTTTCTTTCTTCTCCTTGCCATGTATTTTCATTACCCCTTCCTGTCCCGTTTTCCACTCAGTGTGCCCATCTGCCGTCCTAGTCATCCCTCTTCTTGCCCAGTGTTTTCATCACCCCTCTTCTTAACCAGTGTTGTATAGCTCCTATATATCCTTATATCGTGTTAAGTTAGCATAGGTACATTTGAGATTTAAACGCCATTTTTCCTTTCTTGCAACTTCTGCACACGACCCTTAATTGTTGACTTAGCTTTCAACCTAGTGGTTTGCCGTGGTGTATGTGAGAATAATATGTTATTGCTCTGATATCAGTTTTGTTTGTTAAACCATGTCTGCACGGAGAGTGCTGAAGTTTCAGGAGCAACACGATATGGAATTGTTATGAGGTCTGATCTCCACGCCTTCATAGTCATAACACAAGTGCAGCCTTTGCCAACTTGGGCTTGAGGCGGGATTGATATTGCTTTGCACGAGTTTTGTTAACACACTTGATGCGGTGCACATGCAGAGAGAGCTGGTGTATGCTGATGTGATTCCTTCATGCTAGGACACTAAGGTATGGGCCCGCCCTAAAACAACCCAAAGAGACCTTCTTAGCTAATAATATAATATATGTGTTAGGGAGGGTGAGATATAAGTGTTGTTAACTCTTATTCATTACAGCATGTTAACATGCTGTCACCATTCGCTTTTTATGTCTTAGTAACTATGCTGGTAATTTTGATACTGATAATAAGTATACTTGTATTATCTAAGATACTGCGCCTGAGAAGACGGCATTAGTAAATAAACATTTCAAATGCACATGTGTCTTCTTTACTCCATGTTCTGGTTTGTAATGATAATATAACGAAAGAGTGTTCATGAGTCCCACGTACCCTGAGGTACTGTAAGTTCATGTTCTGGTTGGTCTAAACATTGGGAGTTTGATATGTCCAATGAGACACTGTAGCTAGCTCGGTAAGGGGTGAGTTGGTTGCTAAGGTAAGTTTTGGGACACCCTAATTTGCCGAGGTTCCACTCCTCTGTGCACAGTTCTGTGTGAGTACAGAAACCCTGCTACATGGCGCCCAACGGTTTCGGTGGTCTTATATCATGACACTCGAGTAGTTTATCGTTCATGCCTTAACCCCTTCACATCCGTTTCCGGAAAACGGGGTGTCGGTGAAACCTACCTATTTTTTGAAATAGGTCTTTATTCAAGCTTGATTCTTTCTTAAACGGTTTCTTTGAATTACTACCCAGTTGTGCTACAAAGTATTCTTTGTGTTTTCTTGTTTCCAGTACTGTCATGGCGGCGGTGGCTATTGCGCAGCATAGTCGCGTAGCGGTACGCAATCATCTTCAGACGTACCAGGTCCCGGTAGATGGGATGGCTGTGATTTTCGTGGTATGTGCAGATCCGGCGTTTCCTTACGAGTTGTTTTACTCTTGGGTTACGTTTCCGGCTGTGGACGCTAATTCTGGTTTGTTCCACTCCTACACCGCCTCGGATGTCCCGGCTGAATATACGCCGTACAGGGCATTGGAAATACCTATTGATCATTGGCAGCATCGAGTTTGGTTTGATGGCGCCCTCCCCCACTCTTTGTCCGCTGCGAGGTTAGGTCCACTCTCAATTCCAGGTACAAATTGGCCTGCGTTGGGTGGCTTTACCCCGCACCCGAATCACGGGGCTTGTACCCTAGCAGAAATTCGCAGGCTACATGTTGTTTCCATTTCCGTGATTCGTGCTTTAGTGCAATACATCGGTCGACATCTTCCTGGTGGTCCCCAGGGGGGTGCGGCCGCTCCCATGGAACGAGGCGGAATGCGTCTCAATCCAGTGATGGTTAATTCGGTTTTTGGTGCGCGTCCAGTTGACAACGATGACTTCCCATTCTGGCTAGCAGAGAAGTTTGATCAACTGGAGGCGGTTTTTCCGAATTCTACTCCTGCTGATAAACATCGAATGTTAACGATTACTCTACCGAAGGATATAACTCCTGAACTTGTTGACTGTGAAAGCTGGGGAAAAACTTTTGCGGCAGTTTATACGAGGTGCTTCGGCACCCCGTCTATGAATGCCCTGCCTGAAATCATTAGACGTGTTCAGAATGATCACGGTCCGGAGGCAGCGGTTGAATTGGGTATGCGCCTGTGTGGTTCATTTGAGATTGTAAGTGATCTCATTCTCTCCAATGTTAAAGGAGATGCAGTTAACTTTCAGGTGTCGAATGCTTTGGCTGCTCTGCCCGATGCCGACAAACCCCGCCAGTTAGCAAAGATTGTGGTGGCCGCATATAAGACAATTGGCCGCACAAGTAGAGGTCTGAAATATTTTCCAGTGAAGGATAAAAAACAACCTCAGGGACAATCTGCAGTGACAGATGTCCAGCCCAAGTCCAAAAAACAGAATTGGCCTAAAAAACAGACACAGGGGAAGCAGACTAGGCAAACTCAGGATTCTGTTCCTGCTATACAAGCTCCTGCGCCGGCAGACAGAGTTTATGATTTGCGCGATCGCGCGATGATTAAATCACCTGATCGTTTTCAGGGTTCTGATCAACGCTCTCCTCGTTCCTTTCAGGAAACATCGGCCCAGAAGACCGGTGGTGGAGGAGGGGGTGGACGTGGACGTGGTGGCCAGCAAGGACGTGGTCAGTCCCGCCAGACGGACGGCGCAGTGAAGCAGGAGGATTCTACGCCTAAGCGTCCGCAGTTTGCGAAGAAGAAAGTCGCGGCCTTAACAGCGCATAGATATGCCACAGATAGTGAGAACGCGGCTTCGGAATCTGACGTGGGCTCTGACCTTGCTGGACAGCGCGGCGGAGATTACCATAGTCAGAGAGGCGCTCGTCCACTACTGAGGGTGACAGCGACTGAAGTGTTTGTTGTAATAGAAACAGCTGATACGAGATTAGCTCCCCCTGAAAGACTTTTTGAAATTGTCCTGTTAATTGAAGGTGACATACAGCGTACTGTCAGAGGGGTGTTTTGGGAGAACCTTTCGTCTACGTACGACATTTTGCTTTCCGAGGCTGACTGGCCCCCACCTTTTGTGCTCGCAGCGCCGCGAGGGGAGGAGGTAATCCTTCCCAGTTTCGCGCACACTGTCTCGACTGAGCATGCGCAGCATTTTGCAGAAGAGTGGGCTCGGGCTCTTGCACCGGCTCTCTACCGCAACCAATGTGGTTGGGACAAATTGTCCCCATGCCACGAAATTCCTTTGCGGTCTGAGCCGCAGCCTCAGCCTCAATATCCCATACGGCGTGAAGCTAAAGCGGCCGTCGCAGAAATCCTTGAACAATTGGAATATCAGGGAGTTATTGAAACGTGTGTGTCACCAATGAATAATCCCCTTTTTACTGTGACCAAACCTGACGGATCATATCGTTTGGTATTGGATTACCGGCATTTGAACTCTCATTGCCGTAACTGTGCAGTACAGAATACTCACGGCTCTGCCCTAGTGGATAGTCTAGTGCGTAAGCGTTTCAAGACAACGCTTGACATTTCCAATGGTTTTTATGCCCACAGACTGGATGGCTTTAGCTCCCAATTGACAAGTTTTACGTCCGCTGGGGTGCAAAAATGCTTCCGGCGACTCCCAATGGGCTACAAAAATAGTCCTGGGGTCTTCACCTCCAGAATAGTTACACTATTGGAGGGAATCGATCCGGATGCATGTTCTTATGTGGATGATATTTATCTCACAGACGACGAAATATGGATGCATCTGTGTCGAGTGAATTCCATAATTTGTACCTTTGCAGACATGGGTTACAAATTTAATTTTGCAAAATCGCACATTGCAGAACACACAGTGTTGTTTTTGGGCTATGAGCTCAACAATGAAGGTAGAGGTTTGGCTCCTCACTTCTTAGAGAAGTGCGCACAATTGCGCGCTCCAACAACTCTTAAAAAATTACAGTCTTTACTGGGCTTTTTGAATTTCGGCAGAACTTACATTCCGGATTATGCCCAGCGTATCAAGCCTCTGTATGCTTTGATACAACCAACTTTCTCAAAATCATGCTGGCTGCCTGAGCATTCAGCCATTTTGCAATCCTTGCAGGCTGATCTGCTCGCTTCTAAATATTTACTGACTCGTGATAACCACACCAACCTGGTAATAAGAATAATTCCTGGGACGGTGGGTTTCACATACCTCACTTTTAATGAAGGTGACACAGTACCTATTGCTTACAAGTCACACTTGTACACTTCGGCTGAGATGCGGTTTCCCACAGTAGAAAAGGTTTTAACTGCTGTACAGATGGCTATTCTAAAGGAACGAGCACTGTCTCAGGGGAAACGCATGCTAGTGGTAACACCCTGTCCTCACTTGGAGGCAGTCACGAAAGCCAGTGTACCGAATTCAAAGGCTTTGCACCCTCGGTGGATTCAGTGGGCAGCGTCATTGTCATCCACGGATGTCATGTTTATTTTTGACGCTTCCTTACGGTCGCAGGAGTACTTGCAGTATGAATTCGTTCATCCTGCTCCTCTGGCTATGCGACCTTTGGAGGACTTCCATTGCATCATTTACACTGATGGGTCGGCGCAGGTTGCGCATGGCTCTAAACATGCCTACGTTTCCGCATGCGCCATTGTGGTCGGTGCTATGTTGAATGATGAGTTCGTTTCCAGGGAAGTGCACACGTTGCCCCTGGGCGATTGCACCGCACAATTGGCAGAGCTTCGTGCTCTCTTACTAGCTTTGGAGTACGCAGATCCAAGTGTTACTACTCTAATTGTAAGTGATTCTTACTACTGTGTCCAGTCTTACAATGAAAACTTGTTCTTTTGGATTCAAAATGATTTTCATGATTCCAAGGGTAGCACAATAAAACATAAAATGATCTGGGTTCGAGTGGCAGAGCTTAAGGCTATGTTGCCACTCGTTTATGTGATTCATACTCTCGGTCATCAGCGCGTAGGAGTTCACGCTGTTGGCAACTCGCTTGCTGATGAAGCAGCGAAATCAGCACTATCTACATACTTAGTTGCAGCAGTTACTAGGTCTAAAACCAAGATTGATAGCGACATCTTGGCAGCGATTGCTGCCTCTGAGAAGGGAAGTAAACATCCTGCGGGATTCCCTTCGAAGTATAAATACCACTTAAGTCCCGAAAAGGTTCCTTTTGTGACAATTCCTGATGTTGGGGAACGGCTGATTCCCAACTCGGATCGCAGGACAGACTTGATTACAGCGGCTCATGAAGGTGTGGCGTCTGCGCATGCGGGCGTCTCAGCCACTGTAACGCAACTACAACAACGTTTCTGGTGGCGGGGACTGTACAAACAGACGCGTGATTATGTCCTTCTTTGTGACATATGCCAGCAGATTAAACCTTCAACTGCTACGCGTCCGCCACAGACTCAGTTGTACATTTCTAATAAACCACTAGGCTGTGTTTATTTAGATCACTGCGGTCCTTTTTCATCTGATACTGCGTATAAGTACATCTTAGTAGCAGTTGACTCATGCACACGCTTTGTGTGGGTATGGCCACATCGCAGCGCTGATTCACGGACTGTCATTAGAGATTTGCGTATCTTTATAGGGATTTTTGCCTGTGGTACCTTCCATTCGGATCAGGGTCCGGCATTCGCCTCTAAGGCGTATAAGGATGCCATGACTTCGATGGGGGTCCAAGTCAAGTTTTCGTCACCCTACAGACCTGAGGGTAATAGTGTAGTTGAACGAATGAACCGTGATTTAAAGCAATCTTTGACAGCCCGAGTTATAGGCACTGGCAGAAACTGGCTGGCTCACCTCTATGGCGTGCAGCGTGCTCTTAATAATCTCCCTAGAAGGTCTCTGGGTGGGCGGACCCCATACGAAATGCTCTTTGGCATCAAGATGTACGTCCCTGACCTTGACGGTCTAGACTCTGTGGTTCGCGCCATTTCCTTTGACGCAGATGAACATTGCAATGTTTTACAGAATCTACAAAAGACCAGAGACACTCTTGCAAAGGAACATTTGCCCTCCACATCGGATGATGCGTTGCAGATCCCGGTAGTTGGCTGGCTACCCCAAGTTGGAGAACTGGTTCGGGAGAAGATCGACAACAAGAAAGAGTTTGGTCCCTCCTATCGAGCTCCAGTCCCAGTGCTTGGAGTGAAGGGCACAAGAACAGTCATTTTACCACCACTTCCAGGTCGTAAGGAAAACAGGTTTATTTCTATTGACAATGTCAAGATACACAGAGTGGCCGATTCTTCTTAGCATGACACCGGCTGTTTCCTGTCCTTCCATTGTGAGAAATTCAATTATGCCCACTGCTTCTAATAATGAACCTGAGGTGGCCATCGAATTACCTGCTGTTTCCAGTCCATTATTGAATAATTTACCACTCCTCTGTGCACAGTTCTGTGTGAGTACAGAAACCCTGCTACACCAGTTTTTTCATCACCCCTCTTCTTAACCAGTTTTTCATCACCCCTCTTCTTAACCAGTTTTCATCACCCCTCTTCTCCACCAGTTTTCATCACCCCTCTTCTTCACCAGTTTTCATCACCCCTCTTCTTCACCAGTTTTCATCACCCCTCTTCTTCACCAGTTTTCATCACCCCTCTTCTTACCCAGTGTTTTCATCATTCCTCTCCCCCCTCTCTGCCTTTCCCAATACACTAAGCCCTATAGCTGAAACCTCCGACGTCACCACGCGCTTCTAGTTCCTCCCCAAAACTAGCTTGGTTTCACAGACGCATTCTTTACTAATAATTTTTTTTAAGCGCCTCGTTCCTCACATTGCAATTAACTGTCTGCTGATGAAGTGCTGTGAACGTATTGACGTGTCCGTGTTTTCATGTATGTACCTAGAATGGCCGCGGTATGTTCCTTTGTGGTCACTGTCCTAATGCCATAAGTGTTTTCAGCGCATATGGCTTATTGTTTTTGGCGATCTTGTGAATTTTGTGACGGGCCGTCCCCTCCATGGTACTTTAAAGCTCGTGTTTTGCTGTTCGGTTTCGCAACCTTACCCCCTCACGTGTGTCTGGTTACAGCTGAAATGTCGTCATCGAGTTTAATTGGCGGAATGACTGGGCGTGTGAAGTGACCTACAGGTCACTAGGTCGAGTCCCTGCAGGGCCGACACAGCCCTTCATTCTCCCGAAGCCATTCGTTGAGCTCTATTAAATTGGTGTAATTGGTGACGCCTTTTCAGCACAGCGTTTAGGAGTTACAGTCTCTGTGCATATGAGCTATGGTAATCCCGCACAATTATTGTATTGATCTTGAAGTAGTTTGTGTCTTGTGCGCGCTTTTCGTTGGGAGTTTGAAGAACTGTAGTGCTCTGTTCCCGGGTGCCACATAAATAACTTTGAACTGAAGAGGTCTTGAACGAAGCGCTGTTCTCTGCGAACACTTCAAGAATGTTCTTCAGCTCTATACACCCAGATACGTGAATTCAGATGATGTGTTTCACCATTTTGTAAAGGTGGAAGTATGTGGTATCTATCTAGTGCTTAAATGGAAAGTAGAAGTGCGGGTACTCTGTATCAGAGTACCTCCTTGTTTCTGAGAAGTGCTGGTACTCTCCAATTAAAGGTATTACGCCTCGCTTGAGAAGTGAAGGTACTCTCCCCCTCTTAAAAATTGCTGGTACTTAGTACCGGACAGTACCGGCTCATTTAATGCACTGGCATATCCGATCCCAGACAGATGGAGGGGGTAAGAGTATGTACGTGCTAACAGTAACAAGTGAATGAGGTAGAAACAGATTATTAGTAATGTTTGTACAGTGCTTAAATCTTTGGTCATGTGATCAGTGAGTTGAAGACAGGAGGGGGTGATGGAGTTATGTACTGACGACAACGATCGCGAACTAAGGAGTTTCTAATTGTGCGGTTTATACTTTATACAGTGATCTCTTTATATTGCTTTTATTTTTATTATGTAATTTTGTTCATGAGATATATGCTTTTGTAATAACATATGCAAATTGATTACATTGCTACATCTTACTGCCATGCAATAACACAAGTTCCTTTATAACAGCATGAACAATACATTTCGGAGAGTTGTACACGTCAATATTATTTACCTACCTTATATTGAGAAATTTTAAACATCGAGGATGCGTTCTTGTCTAATAAAGTTTCTGGTATTATCATATACTGGACTTTATTTTTATTTGTGCTCGAATATTGCCATGTCTCAAAGTCCTTGCATGGTTTGTAGGGATGCCCTACGAATAGTGATAGAGTTGTCGTTACAACTGCTGCCCATAAAATAGGGGTTATGGCAATTCCAGGCAACCTGCGAATGAGTACTAACTTGTAAATAGCTTCACGTTTTGGAAATATATCCATTATTTGAAAGCAGCTCAAGTTCTTTTTTTCAGAAAATAGTGCTAGGTAATACGGCGAGCAACCACAAACTTTTGTTCAGCTTGGAAAGAGTTAATGTACGCAGCGCACCACGTGACTCCTAACTGAGGGCGTTCCTGTTCATTACCTCAGATAAAAGCCCGCCCGAGTGACAGTGAGCTGTGAAATGAAAGCTTTTGACTTAATTGAAGGGCAAACACCACATAATGCAGCGCAGATTCGCCGCTGCTGCCTGCACGCAGCACACAGTGTGCGGCCTCTAGCCGCTAAATACACACAGATCATAAGCGCCGCACAGGGCAAGGGGGTTTTCCAAACCCGCGACTGTGGGACCTGAAATGTAACTTGCACACCTTGCCTTCGCTGGTTGTTTGATAACCTGCCCTGAAAGAGTTCACATGAAGCTGGAACATTTTGGCCAGGTCACTGTTACCAAAACGTCAGGTGCTTCGAGGCTTGTTGTGAGGACAAGGCAGAGTCTGCCTGTTGGAATGTGTAAACACCAAAGTTACAGCCTGTTTAGGTCTCGTAGTGAGGCTCAGGCTGCCTCGGCAGCAGTAATCTGAGAGAGATGCAAATTACTTTCCCTTCGGCGAGCAGAGTCCGCTTTCATGCGCCTCTTCTCCCCTGTCCTTCTCTGGGGACCCTCCACGTCCTCCTCTTCGTCACTTTACTGTATATTTCTGCGTTTCCTGCACATCCTGCCTTATGTGCTTGCACCTTACATTTATTCATAGCGTTTTTTGGCCCTTCTGCCCCTATTAGACTCGTTTTTTGTGCCCTTCTGCCCCTGTCAGACTCGTTTTTTGTGCCCTACTGCCCTGTTAGACTCGTTTTCCCCTTGTTTTTCTGCCCTCTGTTAGACTCGTTTTTCCCTTGCAACCCCAGCATCACTCAGCGCAACCCCTGCATCACTCAGCGCAACCCCTGCATCACTCAGCACCACCACATTATAACTCAGGACCACCACAACACCACTCAGCACCACCACATTATCACTCAGCACCACCACATTATCACTCAGCACCACCACATTATCACTCAGCACCACCACAGCATCACTCAGCAACACCACAGCACCACTCAGCACCACTCAGCACCACCACAGCACAACTGAGCACCACCACAGCACCACTGAGCACCACCACAGCACCACTGAGCACCACCACAGCACCACTGAGCACCACCACAGCACCACTCAGCACCACCACATTATCACTCAGCACCACCACATTATCACTCAGCACCACCACAGCATCACTCAGCACCACCACAGCACCACTCGGCGCCACCCCAGCACCACCACAGCACCACTCAGCACCACCACAGCATCACTCAGCACCACCACAGCACCACCACAGCATCACTCAGCACCACCACAGCATCACCACAGCACCACTCAGCACCACCACAGCACCACAACAGCATCACTCAGAACCACATTATCACTCAGCACCACTCAGCACCACCACAGCACCACTCAGCACCACCACAGCATAACTCAGCACCACCACAGCATCACCACAGCACCACTCAGCACCACCACAGCACCACTCAGCACCACCACAGCACCACAACAGCTTCACTCAGAACCACATTATCACTCAGCACCACCACAGCATCACTCAGCACCACCACAGCATCACTCAGCAGCACCACTCTGCACCACCACAGCACCACTCGGCGCCACCCCAGCACCACTCAGCACCACCACAGCATCACTCAGCACCACCACAGCACCACCACAGCATCACTCAGCACCACCACAGCATCACCACAGCACCACTCAGCACCACCACATCACCACTCAGCACCACCACAGCACCCCCACAGCATCACTCAGAACCACATTATCACTCAGCACCACTCAGCACCACCACAGCACCACTCAGCACCACTCAGCACCACCACAGCATAACTCAGCACCACCACAGCACCACTCAGCGCCACCCCAGCATCACTCAGCACCACTCAGCACCACCACAGCACCACTCAGCACCACCACAGCATCACTCAGCATCACAACAGCATCACTCAGCACCACCACAGCATCACTCAGCACCACCACAGCACCACTCAGCACCACCACAGCACCACTCAGCACCACCACAGCACCACTCAGCACCACCACAGCATCACTCAGCACCACCACAGCATCACTCAGCACCACCACAGCACCACCACAGCACCACTCAGCACCACCACAGCATCACTCAGCACCACCACATTATCACTCAGCACCACCCCAGCACCACTCAGCGCTACCCCAGCATCACTCAGCACCACCACAGCACAACTCATCACCAACACACCACCACTCTGCACCACCACAGCACCACCAAATTATCACTCAGCGCCACCCCATTATCACTCAGCACCACCATATTATCACTCAGCACCACCACATTCTCACTCAGCACCACCACATTCTCACTCAGCACCACCACATTCTCACTCAGCACCACCACAGCACCACTCAGCACCACCACAGCACCACTCAGCACCACCACAGCATCACTCAGCACCACCACTCAGCACCACCACAGCATCACTCAGCACCACCACAGCATCCCTCAGCACCACCACAGCATCCCTCAGCATCACCACAGCATCCCTCAGCACCACCACAGCACCACCACAGTATCACTCAGCGCAACCACAGCACCACCACAGCACCACCACAGCATCACTTAGCGCAACCACAGCATCACTCAGCGCAACCACAGCATCACTCAGCGCAACCACAGCATCACTCAGCGCAACCACAGCATCACTCAGCGCAACCACAGCATCACTCAGCGCAACCACAGCATCACTCAGCGCAACCACAGTATCACTCAGCACCACCACAGCATCGCTGGTTCAAATATGTTCTCTCAACGTTTCAAGCTTTATTACAAATGTCACAAAAAGATGTTAATATTTCACTTCTGTTCTTGGATTTTCGTCACTGAACATAATCTTCACAAAAGTTCTTTACAAAAGTTTAAGCTATTGCCATTATAAATTACAATCACTTTTATTTAAGTGTTAATTATTTTAAAAAATTTAAAGCCATTGTTATTTGTAATATCAATACATCTAAGTCACGTAAATACAAAACATGTTGCATTACAAATGCTATAGGTGTCACATTTGCGAAAGTTAAAACTATTGAAATTGTAAATGACAAAGCTATTAATTTAGCTATTTTCAAAAACAACACATAAATAAAAAAAATGTCATTTACAAAACCAATAGCTCAAACTTTCCTAATACGAGACCTATTGCATTGCAAATGCTTGTTTTATGATGTGGATAGGATACTGGAGTGAATGTTGTCTAGCCCTTCTAGACTATGTTTAACATTGTACTGCTTTCTAGTTACACAGCGGGACTACCACTTCGTTGACAGAATGATACAAGCATGTGAAATTATGAAAGATCTAATACTAGAGTTTTACCTTTCCTCCCTTCACTCTTGATGTCAGAAACGTTTTGTGATTTTATCTAGAAAGGACCACAATTTTACATAATATTAACTAGCTCTTTGTCAATTATGGCCCTCTCTGTATTGGCATGGTCTTCTCCAAAAAAGCCATTGCCAGATGGGTAGTCCTGTGCATTGCCCTTTGTTAGCATTCAGCCAACAATCTCCTTTCTGGCAAACCTAGAGTTAATTCTACACGAGGGAAGGCAGATTCTCCAGCCTGGTTAAGGTATTCCCAGTAGCAAAGATTTAAAAGGCAGCTACCTAGATGTCTAACTACACTTTCACTAAAACCTAGTTTTTATATGAGGATTCAAGAGCTGACAATTTAGTGGGCCAAGCTGCTTTTATGAATCTCTGCAGATAAGGCTCTGATTGTTAGTAAACCGTTCTTTTTGCTGCTGTTTGACTACCACGTGTTTTTGGTATAAGCTTGCTTTTTTGTTCAGTGTGTAAGAATATCAGTGAAAATCCTCAAATGCAGAAGGAAATGTTACTTGTAATCTTAGTTCTACATCGTAGGTATCTTCAATGTAGTAATAAACAGTCTATTTAATGTTTGTTTTGTCTTTGCAAAGTGAAGATTAAAAAATATCATTACATCCTAGGGTTCATGTAGCTTATTCATTCTAATGGCATTTATAAAAAAAAAAGGAGTAAATGCTACATCTAATATCCTCATTATTTTAAGCACAAATATTGGAAAGAGATATTTCATGTAGAGAAACATGTTTGGCAATAAAACACCGATATAGATGCACTCTATGTATAAATATTGTTAAAGGTTTTACAAAATAAAAGGGAAGATGCAGGGGCCAAGGACCTTTTAAGGGAACAGTTTATGGCAAGAGTGCATGGCGGTAACAGCACAGCGACCAATACAAATTATAGAACCTCTTTGTTATGGCTTTTTCATACACGGACAGAACAGGTTCTATATGTGTGTGAGAACTAAACATCCTTGAATAAATGTTCAGAAACACCCTTCAAGGCTACTGTGTTTTCTTACTTTAGCTCTTTCTCTATTTACATTGCTTCTAAATGAATATATCAGTTTTCGCCAGACTATCTCAGGCACAGACCGAGGTAGCAATTCATATTTGTACAAGGTACATCATTCTTACCAGGTGACTTGCCCTGCTGTGTTGCACCTCTTCGTTCTCTGCATCGGGCTGGAGGGGAGGCGGTTGCTTCTTTTCCCTGTTTGGCACCTGTGGTCACCTCATATATTAGGAATTCGATCTGCTCTTCTGGGAAAGTTGGATCTGAAGTGTCAGATAAATTCTTTACGCCGTGATCTACCTGAAAGAAATATATCATGCTATGCACCATTTATTGTTCACCCTTCATTTGATAGCATTAAGACAGAAATGAGTCCACAATTACAGATATAAGGTAAACAAAGCATGCAACAGATAATCAATACATAATTTACAATTGAGAACCATTACATTTCTTCCTTTTATAAGAAAAAATTGAAAAGAAACTGTTTCTATAGATAAATAACCTTATATAGAAGTAAAACTGCACTGCTGATACCAGAGCAACCTACAAGGCTGCCCTAAGGTACTACCTCCACGTCCTGAGAAACGCCAAGAAGACTCCTCAAAAATTGGATTTAAGCTAGCTCCAACAGTGGCATGGAGATTTTTGCCATCCTGAAGGAATTCACCACCCCAGAAGCCTCAATCAACTCCATTATATCGTCCCAGGAACTCTGCAACAACTCCCCATACAACCTCAAAGCAAAATTCAAAAGATAATAACTTCAAAAAACAACCGAACCATGAGAACATTATCAGCAAGCTGCACACCGACCACTTGATGGGACATCAAACCAACTGGAGAACAGTCACAGAGGAAGACCCCACTTCTATCATGAAAACCATGCACTCCTGGACCCCGCACCCATGTCCACATCACATTTACAACCTTGGTTAACCTGTGATCCGCAAATTGCTCACTCACATCATCAACTCTTCCATCGAGCCTGCAATGTTCCCTGGGACTGGTAGTATGCTGCAGGCACGGCCCTCCTCAAGAAATGGTCAGAAGACCCCAATGTACTGAGCTACCTTTCCCCCAACTCCCTACAACCATACCCAGCTAAGGTAATAAAAAAGCAATCAACCAGCAATTCACCAACTACCTGGAACTCTTTGACTTTCTCAACCACTCCCAATCCGACTTCCAATGCAACCACAGTACGGAGACAGCACTCATTGATGCCAGAGTCGAGATCCGCACCCTTCCAGATTGAGGAGAATCCACAGTCCTCATACTGCTGGTTATCTGAGCTGTGTTCTACCCTGTGTCACACTCCAGCCTCATGTAGCCTCCAGGCTACATGAAAAAGGCATCTAAGTTCCAGGTCTCAGATGAATATGCTCTTTCATCACAAGGAGAACCCAGCAAATCAGACTCCCTCCCAATGCATTAGAGCCCAAAGACCTGATCATCTCTCAGCCCCACCCTATTCAACATGTACATGAAACCACTCGCTGATTCATCAGATCTCACGGCATCTCATACACCATTGATACTCTAAGAACGGCACAGGGGCCACATGCAGCCCTCCTGACATTTAAATGTAGCCCCAACAGGAGTACTGGGCTGCGGTTTACTCCGTTCAGCACTAACAATATCAAGATGTTAAATAAACAGGCAAGCATTTACTTAATGGTAATTGTTGTTAAAGAAATGATGCAACAAGGGAGTCCTGCATCGCTTTACCTTAGAAATAACATCTTTTTTAAGCAACATGTTTCAGCAAAAGTGTAAAAATATGACAGTCTCTTCATTCAGAAAGTGTATTTCATTAAAATGCAGAACCTTTTCTCCTTAGTACAACTGATTATATCAGTGCATCTAGAAGTATTAATTTAAAAGTGATAGATTGCAAATATGAATTTAAAAACATTATTTCTTCCCTTTGTACTGACACCAACGCTAGAAGTAAACTACAAAGGGAAGTCAGTTGTTATGTGCAGTTTTTGGATTGACAGGGTTTCTATTATACATTAACAACATCATAGGTTATTAAATCAAACATAGGAGAAGTTTTGTCCAACGCAGATCATTAAGCCATGTATTTCAAGGTCCTTCTGTATGTGATAACGGACAAAAATAGGTAAAGTGAAATAAAACATTTGCCTAGGGTCACGCAATTTGGTAAAGTAGGGAAACGAGGAATAATCCCAGGTTTTCTGGTTTCACATTGTTTTATTCAGCCACTAGATGTATATCGTTTGTCTCCCTTAAACCCACCTTACCCCAACCCCCTTGCCCGACCGCCACCCCGCTGGCATCAATGCGGCCCTCGGGCACACCAGGCACCAAACGTTTTGGCCCTTGGAAAAATGTTTGCAAGTACCATGTCCTACACCAATGACACCCAGCTCATCCTCTCGATGTCAGACAGGTACCCCATGGCCAGATCCAACTTCACAAAATGCATGATGTGTGTAGCAGAATGGTAAAAAACAGCTACTTGAAACTCAACTCGGATAAGACAGAAGTGCTGATCTTCGAGAACAAGAACTTCCTCGGGGGCTCCACCCGGTGGCCATCAGATCTTGGCCAAACACCACCACCTACTAACCATGCAAAAAACCTGGGCATTCTAAGAGACCATAAACTCAACATGGCCTTACAGGGGAAGGCAGTTAGCTCCTTCTGCTTCCACATACTACGCATTCTCAGATAAATCTTCAAATGGATCCCCAAGAACACAAGGCATACCATCACTCAAGCCCTAGTCACAAGTAGAGTAGACTGTGGCAATGCATTCCATGCCGGAACTCCCAACACCTTCTCCTCACCAGACTCTACAGAAGGCTGCAGCCAGACTCATATTGGACCTCCCAAGGTGCACCAACATCACGCCTCAACTCAGAGAACTCCATTGGCTGGTGATACACAAACATTGCCAATTCAAACTCCTCACACATGCATACAAGGCACTGCACAACATGGGACCAGCCTACTTCAACTGCCGCTTCCACTCCACCATCCCACCAGACACCTATTCTCTGCATCACTCTCTCTTGAACACACCCCTTGCATCTGCAAAAGCAAAACAGGAGGAATTGCCTTCTCCTACCTCACACCCAAAACTTGAAACAACCTCCCTGTAAACATAAGAGCCTGCTCCTTGCTTCAGGAATCAGCAAGCAGCTGCAGTCTGGCTCGTCATCTAAAACCCAGTAAACCACATACACACCTGCTGTAGCGGCTGGCTACCCTTCAGTGATAATCCGCTCTTTACAAATACAAATATCATAACATAACACTGCTGCCTCAAGGTAGGCATGCCAGTGTTTCTGCAATGTGTTGTGTAAATGCCGAATATTGGCCTCTGAAATTGTCATATTAATGATTTTTTTCAGTTGGGGAAGCAGTCAAGTTTTTAAAGCCTGTCCTCGCCTCGAGCGAGCTTTTTCCTCGATTTTAAAGTTTTAATTTTTTCCCTTTCTTTTTTACAGGTTTACCTCATCTCAATTTTCAAAGGCTTGTCAATAGCTAACTGCCATAAAATCTCAGGAGGATGTCCAAAAGTCCTCCTGAGCACGTCATTACCCAGGACCATTTGCATCATATAATAAGCAAAAGTTAGGTTCATGAAAGCACATATTCTTCATGAAGTCACCTACTAATATTGGTAGTCAGCCACTAAAATTGGACATACTCTACCAGGGGAATTATTATGCGTTACCTCTCCCAATGGCCTGAGATATTGCACCGCTCCCCTCTAAGGCACCATAGTCCAAGCATGATGTACATAATCTAGTGAAATAATATTTTGGCTTTTTTATAAAATAACTTTTATAAATATTAAAAAATAGGAAAACAGAAAAATAGGTATTAAATAGGAACATATATGAATATGTAACAGCCATCTAAATAATGCAGTCGTAATTTGAATATGACAGAGAGGGAAACTTTGGTAAATGCTGGGACCAGCCGAAACGCGTCAGGATGGACATGGTGATGGAGATTTAATGAAATATAAAGATTTTTGACTTGCCTGGAGTACCCACCTCTGCTCTTTTCAATAAGAGTGTTCGAAGCATATTTCTTTTTTTGTAAACAAATTGTATTCAGCTTTCTTTTACCAATCGCGTGGATTTCCGTTTTTCTATGACATCTTACATTTAGGTACACAGCGTTGTACATATTAAGGATATATTATGTCATATTCGCAATCCGGTCTGCTCTGTCCAGGTCTTCATTACCAGCTTCTTCATTAGCGTTGTCCACAAAGTACATTTGTCTAAGCAGTTACAACCTTTAACTCTATCCTGGACGCCAAGTCCTCGCTGCTCTAAGCTTGCTCTTATTCTGACTCCTCCCCTCACCTAATAAAGCAACTAAAAACAACAACTCCCCCCTTTCCTCTTCCCCCCTCCGTCCCTTCCTTTCCCCTCCCCTCAGACATGTCGCTCTCTCCCGTATCTCTCATGTCGCCCAGCATGCATTCCTACCATCCTATTGAAATCCGTATGTCAGTAATAAGGGTTCCATCTAGGGGGATGCTCTCACATCAACCGCCTCACCCATCATCCGTCCCACCTACTCAACAGAGGCAATGTTCTAGAACTGGAGGATGAGTCCCCCACCTTCAGAAGGTCAGTCGTCATCGTCAGTTGGACTCTTAAGCAGCTCCACCATCGCTACCCAAGCCCTAGCCGTTTCCAGCAATTTATCATTATTGGTTCTCCGGGCCATTTGTAGTCGGAAAATCTCCTCACAATCCGCCCACATTATAAATTCCCACAGCCATCACGCTGTATTAGGTGTAGTGACCGCTTTACAATGAATAGTAATCTCCCTTTTAGCTAGGACTAATCCTAAATCTATTAATTTACTGGTGATCTTATTGCGGGCAGTGTGAGGAAACCAGTGTAGCAGGCAAACACCTGGAGTCAGCTGCAGATCCCTATCTGTCACCTCCTTTAGTTTGGTCAGGACCTCCCCCCAAAAAAAACCTGTGTAACAGTGGACATTCCCAGAGCATGTGTACAAATGCAGCATTTTCCAGTTTGCACCGCGGACAGGCTGTGTGGGATCCGAAAAACTCATTAATTTTGAGAGGAGTGAGGTACGCCCGATGGAACACATAAAATTATATTAGTTGGAATCTCGCTTTCCGGGAGCATTTCCACGCCCGTTCAATCAACATCTCCCACAGCTTTTCCTCTATAGGTGTCCCCAGATCCACCTCCCATTTAATAAGCAGCCCCTCTAAAGGAGCTCTAGACCCCTGTGTAATTCTCCTATACAGGCAGGTAACCGCCTTGATCTTCCCCGCTGAAGTGTCCACATACTGACAGGGGAGGAAGGTCTGTGGCTCCTCCATTCCTTACGAACGGCTGATGTCAATGCCGCATGCAAGAGAGAATCTTGGGCGGGCATTTCATATCTTTCCATGAGGTCTTGAAATGGTATGAGGACACCACCCTCATAGAGATCCCCAATATTGGAGATCCCCAGGTCTTCCCAATCCCATAACCTCTGCCAATCCCCTCCATGCGGTAACACCTCACAGAGCCATACTGGAACCTCAGGCGCATACGAGGGACCCACCTTAATTCTCCTATTGGCTCTATTCCAGTATTGTCGCACTACCCACAGATCCCTCGGCACCTCTCTTTCACGTAACGGCAGCTGAAGAAGAATCCGAGCGAGTTGGTGAAGGCCCAGGTCCACACCCCTCTGGTCCGTCTCTACCCTCAGCCTCCCTGCCATCCACTGCGTGAACCATTGAAATTGTGCCACGTGGTAATATGCCTCAAAATCAGGGGCTGCTAACCCTCCCTCCTGCCTAGGGCGCATCATAGAATTCAGCGCCACTCTACGCCTCCCTGAACTCCACAGAAAACCCGTAACCATA
The DNA here is from genome assembly GCF_964261635.1 of Lissotriton helveticus. Taxonomy (NCBI): domain Eukaryota; kingdom Metazoa; phylum Chordata; class Amphibia; order Caudata; family Salamandridae; genus Lissotriton; species Lissotriton helveticus. Next base: position 172,747,779 of record NC_136061.1, read on the forward strand.
GTATTTAGTTGGATAAAATATTTTCCAGGTATCCAAAGTGGCAGCGCTCCAAGTAAAAATTTATTTGCACAATTAGGTAAAATCATTGCAATTTACACAGTCATGGTTAAAAATTAGAAAGAGACACTAATCAATTCTGATAAAGAGACAGTAGACACATAGGATAAAAAGAATCAATTTTGAGGAGTTAGAGGAGCCTAGCCCGCAACCATGATGGCCGCCTGATTCCTCGGCTCCGTCGACCCTCTTGCCTTTCTCCCGTATTCCGCCCTATCCTGCTGGTGATCCTGATTTTGAGTGGCGACGTCGGAATCGGGAGGCGACCCCGGTTCTACCGGTGTGCTTTCCTGTTCGGTCCCCGCAGTGGAAGTGACGAGGCGCCCTCGCCTCCTCCTGGTGCTCCGCGGCGGTGTCCGGGTCTTTGTTCTCCGAGTGCGGACAGCCCTGAACTCAACGACAGCGCCATTGCAGGCGAGACAGAGCCGGTCGGCGAAACGTGGTTGCCGCACTGTGTTTTCCGCATCTTGGTTCGCCGCTTCAGAGGCTTTGTGAACCGCCGCGGAGAGGGATACATTGTATCGTCTCCCCAGCCCCCGGACGGCTGTGCTCGCTACTTTGTCTCCCCGAGCGCTGTGGTGGGCGCCATTTTGCTGACTACGTTCGGCACCTGATTGTGAGGATCCTGGGCTCCTACTTACGACACGGACGCCAGTCCACGCCACTTTGACACCGTGTGGGAATGGAGTGTGCTACCCCTGTGCCCCCGGACTGGTTGTGCTACGATGAGTGCTGGCGGGGTGATCAACTACTTGCTGGGGGTGATGGCAGCCAGCTTCCGGGACTACTACGCGTTTGTGCGCCCCATGCTCAGGGGACTGCTGCATCCTCTCTCCCTGAGGCTCCAATGTCGATTGGTGACGTTTTGGGCGCTCTAGGCACGCTGAGAACTGCCCTACGTATTGCTGCCCGGGATTTGGGGGACCGGCTGGACGCGGCTCTGTCTGTAGTACCCATGCCTGTCGGTGACTGCCCTCTAGTGCGGGACGCTGCGCCACACCCTGTGCTTGACTACTGTGGTTTTTCTGCCCCGGTCGCCACGGAAGCGTTGGGGGTGCGAGACCCTGCTCCTGCTGAGGTGCTGGCTGGAATATCCTTGGAGAGGTCTGATGTTCGTGGAGCTGTGAAATGGCTGGGAAATCGTCACCGGGTACCACGTATAGCGACTCCTTTTGGGACTACTGGCGTGCCTCGTTGCCTTACCCTGGAGCGGTTGCTACTGCTTGGACTGGCCGACCTTGGAGGATCGCTACTGTGCGCTTCTTCCTGTACCGCTGCTACTCGCATGGCTATGTGTCGGATGGACTTTGGTGGGCGGCGTCCTACCTTGCTGTGGTCACCTTGTTCGCTCACTTCATCCAGGATGACTACTATGAAACTGGACTATGTCACTACACCGGACCGCGGGGGGGAGGGTTGAGGGTGTCTCCTCTCATGTCAGGATTGTTGTTGCTCGCACTGCTGGGATGCTGATGGATAGCCGGGGATATTGAACATTCGTCTTGTATCGGTAACGGGGTCTAGGGACGGGCGGCCCGAGTAATACATGCTGGGAGCTGGTCTATTTCTCTCCTCCTCCACTCTTTATATTTTTCCTTACTGTGGGGCAGTTCCAGGGCGACAGGCACGCTGTTAGTGGTCTTGGCCGTAGCCATTACAGGGGTGCAGGGTGGTGGGTGTGGGGGGGGGGGTTTGTTATTTTAGTTTGTTTTGTTCTATGGTCTCTATCGCTCTTTTCCGGCTTGGGAGGGTTCTTTCCTCTTCGTAGGGTTGGCTGTTTCTGGGTCTTGCACCTTTTCTCTTCCTGTGTCTCGACAAATCTTTGTTTCCTGTTCTTAGGGGTGGGCACTCTGGGATTGTAATTGGAACTGTCGCTTTTTGTAATGCTGCTTATTGTCCAGTCTTATTGTTGCGGTGGCTTAGCCCATATAGTTGCGGTATTTATAGCCTAATTTCGATTGTAAATGGGGTACGCCCCTCTTGCTGCGTTTCTTTTGTGTCCCTTTATGTAAGGTGTGTAGTCCTTCCTGTTGCAGCCCCCTCGCTTCATCTAAACTTAAAAACGAAAACCTCCTATCCTGTGTTGCGCACCCCGTAGTCCCTTCTGGCGTACTTTGCATTATCCTGATTGTTTATTGGCCTGCTGTTCTCCTGTTTTTATCACCTGTCTTTGCGGCCGGCCGTGATGGTTGTGGGCTTGCGCATGTATCTCCTACTTTTATCTCAATAAAGGTTTTCAAAAAAAAAAAGATTTTTTTTTTGAGGAGTTAGAGTTCATTCTTGATCATCTGGTGGTAGCAAAGAGTTAATTTCAGATATAAATTTTACAAAGCGCGTTGCCATCTGAGGTGAGTCGCCCCTCATACATGCTTCCAATGCTTCTTGGCATGTCCTGATGTTAAGAAAGATCCAAATCGGGCAAAGTCAAAATGTTCTTTGGGCTAATAAGCATCTACAAATGCACAAAATGTAAATCAGGTTTTCCTACTCCTGGTTGCAGAAGCGGCATTTAGTGGAAACGGCCTTTTTGTATCCTTGGCCGAACTTGTATGCCATCAGTGGAATTAGGCCAAAACATAATCTCATTAGTTGATGTTTTACATAAGGTTTCATAGGCGATGAAAGATAGAGCGGTAGTATTTTTTGGGCATAGAGTTTAGAGGCCCAGCTGCCATGGAAGAGCTTTAATACTAGTTGTGCATCGTGGTCATAGGAAAGAATTTTTGCTTGTTTGGTTAAAAGTTTGGATTTCGCCTGTATGGGCAGCGAAATTGACCATATATCGTTAGCCTTTAAAGTTTCCAGACAAAAGGTCAAATATTTGCTCCATGATGTGGCAGGATTGCTGAGCAATGACCATATACAGCTCTTTAAAGTGTTGGAGCAGGCTAGTCTCGTTTTTAGGCTGTAAGCTATGACTCTTGCACTCATGATCCAGTGCTGGGAAGATAGGGAAAATTCCTTTCGGATTTGGGCATGAGAGGTCGAGTTTGGCAGTTGGAATACTCTGCGGAAGCATGATGATTGAGCTCTATCTAACCAGTTGATAATTTTATCTTTATAGGTTATAGCGCCAAAAGATAATGTTGGGAGAAGTTTTGCACCTATCAGTTTTATTAATGGGGAAAAGTCCGGGGAATGGAGGGTTCTCTTTGTTCTTATAAAAGCCCCCTCCAGGCTTCGAGCAGCACCCTGCATTGCGGTTATATGCGCGGTCGGTCTCCCTTTATGGTCTATCCAAACACCCAGATATTTATATGCTGTGACTGATTCCAATGCCTTCCCCTCAATAAACCAAGTGCTCTTTTTTATTTTCGAAGAGGATATTACCATCAGTGCACCAAAATAGTAAAGTAGACGAGGCAGGGATATCATCTTTAGCAATGCTAGTTTCCCCGCTACTGATGAAGGCAGAGTCCCCCAAAAATCAAAATTACTCCTGACAGCTCTCAATGCCCACCGTATGTGAGTGCTCGAAGTATATATATACATACAAAGCTGTCATTAAAGTGTTCCCGAAAGCTCCCCGCTGTGTCCTCTAGCTTTCTTCACAAAGGGGTCTTTTTGTTCGATAGTTTACGTGCCTGCCAGCAGCACGTGAAGAGGACCCGTTCTACAAAGTGTCCTGCGAATATTGGCATCTTTGCAGTTGTTTACCCGAGGGATCGGATATCGCAGGACCGCCACAGAATCAAAACAGGCAAGCGGCCACTGTCAGGCACAGCCCGTGACTTCACGGGGAAACGGGATCACTGTATCCCAGTTTCATGGCCCGGTTTGACTTTGGTGATGGGGCTGGAACGTTGGGGACCCGAGGGAATGCTGGACTATTATTCACAGGAGTTCTTCACATCTACATTATGCCCACTCCTTGCCAGGATTTACTGCTTTCATTTTAAGATTACACACTATGGCTCCACATGCGGTACTTACCCGAATACTGAATCATGGGAGCTGTAGTTCTCTAACATCGAACTGCAGCTGAAACTGTTTAGTAGGTGGAGCTAGCTGACCTCCCCTGACTGAGAGGACCTGAGAATATCAAGGGTGTAAGGAGGAGTGTTCCTGTTCAAGCTTGCGGCATCTGAAGAAGGCAAACGCCGAAATGCATCATGCCATACAAAAGCTGTCATTAAAGTGTTCCCGAAAGCTCCCCGATGTGTCCTCTGGCTTTCTTCACGAAGGGGTCTTTTTGTTCGATAGTTTACGTGCCTGCCAGCAGCACGTGAAGAGGACCCGTTCTACAAAGTGTCTTGCGAATGTTGGCATCTTTGCAGTTGTTTACCCGAGGGATCGGATATCGCAGGATCGCCACAAAATCAAAACAGGCAAGCGGCCACTGTCAGGCACAGCCCGTGACTTCACGGGGAAACGGGATCACTGTATCCCAGTTTCATGGCCCGGTTTGACTTTGGTGATGGGGCTGGAACGTTGGGGACCCGAAGGAATGCTGGACTATTATTCACGGGAGTTCTTCACATCTACAATATCCCCACTCCTTGCCAGGATTTACAGCTTTCATTTTATGATTAAACACTATGGCTCCACATACGGTACTTACCCGAATACTGCATCATGGGAGCTGTAGTTCTCTAACATTGAACTGCAGCTGAAACTGTTTAGTAGGTGGAGCTAGCTGACCTCCCCTGATTGGGAGGACCTGAGAATAACAAGGGTGTAAGGAGGAGTGTTCATGTTCAAGCTTGCGGCATCTGAAGAAGGCAAACACCGAAATGCATCATGCCATACAAAGCTGTCATTAAAGTGTTCCCGAAAGCTCCCCGCTGTGTCCTCTGGCTTTCTTCATGAAGGGGTCTTTTTGTTCGATAGTTTACGTGCCTGCCAGCAGCACGTGAAGAGGATCCGTTCTAAAAAGTGTCCTGCGAATGTTGGCATCTTTGCAGTTGTTTACCCGAGGGATCGGATATCGCAGGACCGACACAGAATCAAAACAGGCAAGCGGCCACTGTCAGGCACAGCCTGTGACTTCACGGGGAAACGGGATCACTGTATCCCAGTTTCATGGCCCGGTTTGACTTTGGTGATGGGGCTGGAACGTTGGGGATCTGAGGGAATGCTGGACTATTATTCACGGGAGTTCTTCACATCTTCAATATCCCCACTCCTTGCCAGGATTTACAGCTTTCATTTTAAGATTAAACACAATGGCTCCACATACGGTACTTACCCGAATACTGCATCATGGGAGCTGTAGTTCTCTAACATCGAACTGCAGCTGAAACTGTTTAGTAGGTGGAGCTAGCTGACCTCCCATGATTGGGAGGACCTGAGAATATCAAGGGTGTAAGGAGGAGTGTTCCTGTTCAAGCTTGCGGCATCTGAAGAAGGCAAACGCCGAAATGCATCATGCCATACAAAGCTGTCATTAAAGTGTTCCCGAAAGCTCCCCCGCTGTGTCCTCTGGCTTTCTTCACGAAGTGATCTTTTTGTTATATATATATATATATCGGCTCCAGGATTTCCCCCGCGAAAAGGAAGAAACGTCCGCACTCCCGTGGTAGATTTTGCAGGTTTTCAGTTTATTTGCACAAAAACAGGACGTTTCGACATACGTGCCTTTTTCCATTGTGTCAACGTAAACAAAGGCGACCACCATATTATACATATATTTCTCGCGTTGTTTACTCGGAACATCCAAAATCATAAACATAGAAAGTGGACTAATATTCATCATCACTGTGGGCGCCATCTTTAAATGTCATATGTACAATATTTTCATAGATAGTTATATATAAAATATCGTTATCTCAATAACTCAGATTTCATCCTTTGATAATTTTCAATTCAATGGCGCACAATTAAGCCCTGTATGGGCTTGTAAATCAACATAATTTTATACAAAAACTGATTTTTTGCATATTTATAGCAATTCGTTCCGCTTTCAGTTCATACAATATTTACATGATTGAGCCCAAGAGTATCAACAGTTCTTCTTCGGAGTTTAGACCAAATGGAATGCGGGTGTGCAGATCGATTATGTATCACGATTCGAGTCTACGTAATCTTTGTTCTCGTTCACCTATAGGGACATGGTCGATACAGAAAAATTTGAGAAGTGTGCGATCACTGTTGTGACATTCGGAAAAGTGCCTTGCTACTGGGTATGAGGGATCCTTGTTTTCAATTGCACGAGCGTGCTCCAAGATTATACGCTTAGTGGGGTGTGTTGTGCTGCCTACGTAAATTTTCATACATGGGCATACCAGGCATTAAACACAGAAGGGTGTGTTGCAAGTTAAGAACTTATTGATTTTCTTCGTGTCTTTCATGCCCGGAGCCTGATAAGCTAGAACTTTGGAGCTATTTCTACATACTTTACATTTAGAGCATGGGAAGAATCCTGCCAAAGTACTCAATTTTAGAACAAAGGGGACTGATTTGTAATGGCTATTAACCAGATGATCTTTAAGTGACCTACTACGTCTGAAGGTTACCTGAGGATGTTTCGGTAATTCTTTACCAACTACAAGGTCTGTTTTTAAGATATGCCAATTACGATATAATATTTCTCTCAGTGCCCCTGCTTCACTAGAAAATGTAGTGATAAATCTACAAGAGTCAGTCTCACACTGAGTGGGTTTCTCCTTTTCTTTCAGTAAGCTTCTACGTGGGATTTTTTTCACTTTCTCAAACGTCTTGGTCAACAAATCATTTTTGTATCCTCTCCTGAAAGCTATCAATGGCATCTATTGCAGCGATTTCAAAGTCATCATTGTTTGAACAATTTCTTTTTAAGCGAAGCAGTTCGCCATACGGTATACTGTTTTTTTAAACTCTTTTGGTGACTGCTGTTCGCCTCTAAAATTGCACTACCAGCTGTTGATTTTCTAAACAACGTTGTAAAGATCTTGCCATCTCGAATGAACACTTTCAGGTCTAGAAAGGATACCTCTTTTTGGCTCATCTGACCACTAAAGTGGAGATTAAGTGAATTGCTATTTAGTTCTTCAATATATGCCTCTGCTTGAATTTTAGGACCTTTCCATAGGATAAACAGGTCGTCTATATGCCTGTGCCAAGATATAATACAGTTTACCCATCCGCTGTACTGGTCCGACCAGGCCACCTGCTTCTCCCACCAGCCTACATATACATTCGCGTAACTGGGGGCGAAGCAGGTGCCCATCGCGGTCCCCCTTACTTGGCGGTAATGCTGTTTATCAAAAAGGAAGATGTTGTTATTAAGAACAAATTCTGCAAATTCTAATAACATCTCATTGTGTTCAGATAGTTCAATTGGCCTTCCTTTTAAAAAATACCGTACAGCTTGTAATCCTTTCTGATGTTCAATTACTGTATATAGACTGGTTATGTCAAGTACAATCATCCACATATCCTGCTCCAATGTAATGTCCATAATACTCTTGATGAAGTGTGTAGAGTCTTGTATATATGAGGGCAGTGTTCTGACAAAGTCCGAAAGGAAGTAGTCTATGAATTGAGACATTGATTCAGACAAACATCCAATTGAGGAGACAATAGGTCTACCAGGTGGCCTCTTTGTAACTTTTATGAATTTTGGGTAGGTAGTAAAAGGTTGATGTTACTGGATATGGGCATGTTGGACCTGCGATGGGCAAGCCCAGCACAAAGGGGGTAGCTTGGCTCAAGTGTCAAGGCAGTGAAGGCTGTAGGGCTAAGTCGTTCTGACCCAATAATAACCCCCTGCACAGTCACACCAAAAAGAAGGACACCACACCACTGCTGTAGAAAAATACGATTCCTTTATATAAAAGTTCTCTGCTGTAAATAGGGATCAATTGGGGAAGCACATTCACATTTCATTTGTTACAGCATTCTGGGATTCAGGTTGAGAATAAATACAGTAAATAGGACTTCAGGAACACTGGTGTTGCATAAATATTAGGAATAGCTCTATTAATAAATAAAATGAATATCAGGTTTATATATCACCAATACATGGAATAATAAAGCCTGGTTCATTTAAATGCATAACCACATTTTCATTCTGGTATCGCTGCCACCAATTAAATAAATCAGGAAGTTTACATTTGCAAGATAAACCCACTTTGAAAAGGATAACAGTACTTGTGGAATCATGGGGAATGCATGCGGGCTTCTCTGGATTCACGGTGCACTGGGGACTCTTTTATGTTCACGCGGGGCCCATGCGCGTGTACCTAAAGACAAGGAAACACGGTAAATATGACATTTGGCCCTCCGCTGCCACCGGGGAAGGATGTCCGCTTGCCGGTGTGGTTTACTTGAGCCTACGGCAATATCGCAGGCACCAGGGTAGCACAGTTCGAAGTCAGTAGACGAACGAACGGCTGCCAGCGGGGTCACTCAGTCTCAGCGCTCGCTCAAATCAACGCCGCTGCACAGTTCCTTGATAACGCGGCACCCCTCCAGGGGAAACGACCCACCTCACTACGGCTGCAATCGAATAGCGAATCAGTCGGGGCACAGCACTTCCTACGCCAGCATCAGGGTTCTCAGGGGCTTCACGGACCTCCCTCCGACTTCCTCATACGGGGGCTGGTCCCACCCACGGCAACAGTTTCCCGGGTCTCTGGGAAAGGGCAGGGACGCTAATCCCGCCCAATGAAGGCCGGCCTCTCTCCGCCCCGGCGCACCACCTCACCTTCGATCACTGCACAACCAGGAAGCGCGCAATGCCGGTGGGGCTCGGAGACGTCCGAGTCCCCCGCGATAGGCGCTATTCACAAAGGGGGCACTGTGGAAGGTCGCGACTCGCCTTTTCTTCACGATTTCGCCACCGGGGGGGGGTGGGGGGGGCGGGGAGGCACATAAACTTGGCCACAGTCTTTTGGGGCAATGAGGCACTAGCTGGGCAGGCGCTGTAGGCGCAAGGTTACTGGAACACGCCTGACTGGAACGCCAGTCAGGAATCAGGCTATTAACCCTTGCCACTCTACTGCCTGTGCTCTCAGCCACCTCAGGGGTCAGCAGGGCAGGTGTCAAGTCTGGAATCTGAATTACATCTAAAATGGCCACCAGGGACTGGGCTTTATATAGCCAGTGCCCTGAGGTACTGGCACGAGCCAGAAGGTTCTAGAACCTTCCCTGGCTGTGTCAATGGCATGGCACTTTTGAGGTGTCTTTTGGTCACTCAGAGCCACCGTACTGGGGCTCTGGAGCAGCCATTTTGTGTACCTGAGGAAAGTTATGAAATTCCTGTCAGGAAAGCGCGCCAAAACCTCAAAAGGTCAGGGTTCAAGGAGGCTCCAATGGGAGTCACTCACATGAGGGAAATATGTGTCCACCATTTTAAGGTTAAACACACACAGGTTGCCAACCTCAGTTTTCATGTCCACAGGTTTCGCCAGGCGCCTTGTACATAGGTGCCAGAAACCTTGTGAGCAACTGGGTGTCAAGGAACACCTAGCCCCATGAAACAACACACAAAAAGGTCCTGGTAGACAAATAAAAAGCGGCAAATTTTGGGAGGTTCAGGGGAACAAAAGAAATCATATTGGTGAGGGGACTCTCAGAAGCAGACGGGTCTAACACGCGTCCCCCCCCAGCAGAAAGTGGGGAGAACTACCCAACCCCTTGGGAGTCCTCAACACTAAGGCGGAAATACCTGGAGAGACCGTCTGCATTGGCGTGGTCAACTCCGGGCCGATGTTCCACCGAAAGTCCATTCCCTGTAGGGAGATAGACCACCTCAACAGTTTGGGGTTTTCCCCCTTCATCTGCATGAGCCAGCGAAGGGGTCGGTGGTCTGTCTGAACAAGGAAGTGTGAACCAAACAAGTATGGTCGCAGCTTCTTCAGTGCCCAGACCACCGCAAAGGCTTCCCGCTCAATGGTACTCCACCTCTGTTCCCGGGGAAGCAGTCTCCGTGACAAAAAGACCACGGGTTGATCCAGACCCTCTTCATTGAGTTGCGATAACACCGCCCCAATGCCAATATCGGATGCATCTGTCTGGACAATTAACTCTTTTCGAAAAATCTGGAGCCTTCAGGACTGGAGCTTTACACAATGCTTGTTTCAGAGTGTCGAAGGCTCGCTGGCAAGCCTCCGTCCAGATGACTCTCCTGGGTTGCTTTTTGGCCGTGAGTTCTGTAAGGGGTGCCACGATAGTGCCATACCCCTCCACGAACCGTCTGTAGTAACCTGTGAGGCCCAGGAAGGCTCGGACCTCAGTCTGGGTCTTGGGGGGTTTCCAGGCCATGATTGCCTCAATCTTCGCCTGAAGGGGCTGCACCGTTCCCCGGCCCACCAAGTGACCTAAGTACACTACCGACCCCTGTCCAATCTGACATTTGCTGGCCTTGATCGTCAAGCCAGCCCGTTCCAGGGCCTGGAGAACGGCTTGCAAGTGCTGCAAGTGATCCTCCCAACTGCTACTGAAGACAGCTATGTCATCCAAGTAAGCAGCAGAGAATGACTCCATCCCGGTGAGGATCGTGTTCACCAGCCGCTGGAAAGAGGCAGGAGCGTTCTTGAGCCCGAAAGGCATAACGCAGAACTGGTAGTGTCCATCAGGTGTGGAGAAGGCTGACCTTTCCTTGGCTCCATCAGTCATGGGAATCTGCCAGTACCCTGCAGTGAGGTCAATGGTACTGAGATATTGGGCAGCTCCCAACCGGTCAATCAATTCATCCGCCCGAGGGATCGGATGAGCATCGGTTCCGTTACCGAATTGAGTCCTCGGTAATCCACACAGAATCGTAATTCTGGTGTGGTGCCAGGTGGGGCAGCTTTGAGTACCAAAACCACCGAGCTGGACCAAGGGCTGTTCGAAGGTTCGATGACTCCTAGCTCCAGCATCTTGGCTACCTCGCTTCGGATGCTGGCCTTCACCTTGTCAGACAGCCGGTAGGAATTTGACTTCACAGGTGGGCTGTCTCCTGTGTCCACGTCGTGGGTACACAGATGGGTCTTACCCGGGACAAGGGAGAACAGCGGAGCGAATGTCCCCAGGACCTGGCGACATTCCTCCTGCTGCTCAGGAGTCAGGGATGGTGAGAGTTTTACTCCCTCCTCTGACCCATCCTTTTCTTGAGACGCTAGGAGGTCGGGGAGAGGCTCTGTGTCCTCTTCCTCCGATCCGTCAGTCACCATTCCCAACATGACTTCGGGCCTCTCGAAGTGGGGCTTGAGGCGATTGGCATGTAACACCCGATGCGGATGCCGAGGGGTCCTTACGTCCACCAGATAGGTAGACTTGCCCATCTTCTCCAATACCTCATAGGGGCCTGTCCAACGGTCCTGGAGAGCACTCAGCTCCCCCGGCTCCATCACCCACACCTTCTGTCCAGGCTCCAACTCCACTGGGTGAGCATTGTGGTCATACCACGCTTTCATAACTGCTTGACTGGCTTCCAAGTTGTCAGAAGCTTGCTTCCACAACTTAGCCATTTGGCTTCGGAAGGCCAGCATGTAGCTCACCACATCCTGGGGAACTTTCCGGGGAGACTTTTCCCAGGAGTCCCTCACCAGGCTGAGAGGTCCACGTACAGGGTGCCCGTACAAAAGCTCGAAGGGGCTGAAGCCCACTCCCTTATGTGGCACTTCCCTGTAGGAAAAGAGCAAACAGGGTAGGAGGACGTCCCATTTCCTCCGCAGGCTTTCGGGTAGACTTCTGATCATACCCTTTAAGGTTTGGTTGAACCTCTCCACGAGGCCATTGGCCTGTGGGTGATAAGGAGTGGTGAACCGGTAGGTCACTCCACACTCCTTCCACATTGCCCGCATATACGCTGACATGAAGTTGGTCCCCCTGTCAGACACAACTTCTTTGGGGAATCCCACTCGGGTAAAGATCCCCATCAGGGCCTTCGCCACTACCGGTGCAGTAATGGTTCTCAGAGGAACTGCCTCTGGATACCCTGTGGCGTGATCCACCAGTACCAGGATAAACCTGTGACCGGATGATGTCGGTGGATCTAGGGGCCCGGCAATGTCGATGCCCACCCTTTCAAAGGGGGTGCCAACGACGGGAAGTGGTTCCAGGGGAGCCTTCAGCTTCATCCCTGTTTTCCCACTGGCTTGGCATGACACGCACGACCGACAGTATGTGTCGGACGCCACCCTCATTCGAGGCCAATAAAAGTGGGGGACAAGCCGTGCCAAGGTTTTGTCCTGACCCAAGTGTCCTGCCAAGGGAATCTCATGAGCCAACTCCAATAGGAAGGCTCGGTAACACTGTGGGACTACCAGGGCCCGTGACAGTCCGTGCACTGGCGCCCTGGGTTCACTGTAGAGGAGACCTTCCTCCCAGTAAACACGATGGTTCCCAGACTCGTTACCTGCTGCCTGGGCTTCAGCCTGTTGCCTCAGACCCTCGAGGGTGGGACATTCCCTCTGTCCCTTGCTTAGTTCCTCCTTGGACGGTCCTCCCTCCACTCGCCACTCAGCGGGGATAGGTAGGTCCTCCATCAGAACCATGTCCTCCTCCGCGGACTCCGGGTCCACCTCCACAGGTGGCCTATCCGTCTCACGGGGCACGGACATCGAGGCAGGCTCCTCCTGTCCTCGAGATGCTCCCTCATCAGCAGCTGGGTGGGCCATTGTTCCAGGCTCCAACCCATGCGACTTCTCCTCCCGAGCAGCCGCAGACCTGGTACTCACACAGGCCCAATCAGGTGTACCCAGCATCTCAGAATGAGTCCGATATTCCACCTCCTGTCAAGCATTGTGCTCCATATCATTGCCCAGTAGACAGTCGACTGGCACGGCAGGCTTACGGCAACTCGAAGTGAACCTGCAACCCCTCCCCACTCAAAGGGAACCTCGGCCACGGGATAGTGGCACATTCTGCCGTCAGCCATCGCGGCTGGGTGAAGTACGCCTGGAATCACCTGCTCTGAAGAGACCAGATGACTCCTTACCATAGTCATACTGGCTCCAGTATCTCTCAGAGCTTCCCCTCTATGGCCGTTGATGGTGACCCACTGCCCATACTTGGTAGTATTTGAGGGCACCTGGATCTTTGGAACCATCTCCCGATCACCCAGGGACACTAAGGTGACACCCGCCCACTCCACCCTCTTAAATAAGGGCATCTCCTCCCTGAGCACTACACTAGCGACTCTTGGGGCTTTTCCTCCAGTGGGAGGGGGTGGTCTATTTGGGCATTTCACGTCTCCTTTATAATGTCCAACACCACCGCACTCAAAGCAATGGACAACCCTTGGCTGCTGACTCTGGCCAGGATTAGGGTTCTTTAGCGGGTTAGCCTTAGAGTTGGGAAAGGAACTTTTCCCCTTAAAATTATTTTGGGGGCCTTTGGAGAACTCCTTTTTCTTGTTATCTCCCCCCTCTTTCTTCTGGGGAGCGCCCTGTCCGGACATCTGAGAATCTCCTTCCGTCCCCCTCGTGGACACTCGGGTACTTGTCCAAATGTCCGCCTCCTCAGCAAGCTTACGGGGGCAAGTAAGTTTGCTGTCTACCAGGTGTTGCCTCAGCTCGGGAAGACATTTCTCGAGTAGATGTTCCTTGAGTATTAGGACGTACAACCCTCGATAGTCTTCCACCTCACTACCTTGGACCCACCCATCTAGGGCTTTCTTGGCATAATCCAGGAAGTCAGCCCAATTCTGTGAGCTCAGTTTGTGGCTGCCCCTAAACCTCTGCCGGTATTTCTCTGGGGTCAACCCAAACTTTCTGATGAGCGCCACCTTCATGGCGGGGTAATCTACCTGCTCCTCCCGGTCTAGGGCCAATAGGGCATCCCTCCCTGTCGGAGGCATGTACCGGTATAATCCACCACCCCAATGCTTCTCATGGATCCCATGGGCTCTTAAGGAGACCTTATAGGCGGTCAGCCACTTGGCTATGTCGTCTCCAGCGGTATAACTGGCGACCACATGGGAAGCACATTCACATTTCATTTGTTACAGCACTCTGGGATTCAGGTTGAGAATAAATACAGTAAATAGGACTTCAGGAACACTGGTGTTGCATAAATATTAGGAATAGCTCTATCAATAAATAAAATGAATATCAGGTTTATATATCACCAATACATGGAATAATAAAGCCTGGTTCATTTAAATGCATAACCACATTTTCATTCTGGTATCGCTGCCACCAATTAAATAAATCAGGAAGTTTACATTTGCAAGATAAACCCACTTCGAAAAGGATAACAGTACTTGTGGAATCATGGGGAATGCATGCGGGCTTCTCTGGAATTTACGGTGCACTGGGGACTCTTTTATGTTCACGCGGGGCCCATGCGCGTGTACCTAAAGACAAGGAAACACGGCAAATATGACATTTGGCCCTCCGCTGCCACCGGGGAAGGATGTCCGCTTGCCGGTGTGGTTTACTTGAGCCTACGGCAATATCGCAGGCACCAGGGTAGCACAGTTCGAAGTCAGTAGACGAACGAACGGCTGCCAGCGGGGTCACTCAGTCTCAGCGCTCGCTCAAATCAACGCCGGTGCACAGTTCCTTGATAACGCGGCACCCCTCCAGGGGAAACGACCCACCTCACTACGGCTGCAATCGAATAGCGATTCAGTCGGGGCACAGCACTTCCTACGCCAGCATCAGGGTTCTCATGGGCTTCACGGACCTCCCTCCGACTTCCTCATACGGGGGCTGGTCCCGCCCACGGCAACAGTTTCCCGGGTCTCTGGGAAAGGGCAGGGACGCTAATTCCGCCCAATGAAGGCCGGCCTCTCCCCGCCCCGGCGCACCACCTCACCTTCGATCACTGCACAACCAGGAAGCGCGCAACGCCGGTGGGGCTCGGAGACGTCCGAGTCCCCCGCGATAGGCGCTATTCGCGAAGGGGGCACTGTGGAAGGTCGCGACTCGCCTTTTCTTCACGATTTCTCCACCGGGGCGGGGCGGGGAGGCACATAAACTTGGCCACAGTCTTTTGGGGCAATGAGGCACTAGCTGGGCAGGCGCTGTAGGCGCAAGGTTACTGGAACACGCCTGACTGGAACGCCAGTCAGGAATCAGGCTATTAACCCTTGCCACTGTACTGCCTGTGCTCTCAGCCACCTCAGGGGTCAGCAGGGCAGGTGTCACTCTGGTGTCAAGTCTGGAATCTGAATTACATCTAAAATGGCCGCCAGGGACTGGGCTTTATATAGCCAGTGCCCTGAGGTACTGGCACGAGCCAGAAGGTTCTAGAACCTTCCCTGGCTGTGTCAATGGCATGGCACTTTTGAGGTGTCTTTTGGTCACTCAGAGCCACCGTACTGGGGCTCTGGAGCAGCCATTTTGTGTACCTGAGGAAAGTTATGAAATTCCTGTCAGGAAAGCGCGCCAAAACCTCAAAAGGTCAGGGTTCAAGGAGGCTCCAATGGGAGTCACTCACATGAGGGAAATATGTGTCCACCATTTTAAGGTTAAACACACACAGGTTGCCAACCTCAGTTTTCATGTCCACAGGTTTCGCCAGGCGCCTTGTACATAGGTGCCAGAAACCTTGTGAGCAACTGGGTGTCAAGGAACACCTAGCCCCATGAAACAACACACAAAAAGGTCCTGGTAGACAAATAAAAAGCGGCAAATTTTGGGAGGCTCAGGGAAACAAAAGACATCATATTGGTGAGGGGACTCTCAGAAGCAGACGGGTCCAACAGGGCATGAAAGGAATTTGTGTTCGTTATCATTTATCATGCTCTTATCTGCCCATTTCATGATCAGTTTATGGTATTGATGGATACTTGTAGTATATTCTCCTTTAGTAATTTGCCGATAGCAATTTTCGTCTGACAACTGGCGAATTGCTTCCTGAGTATAAAATTCTATTGTCATCAACACAATGTTGCCACCTTTATCTGAGGGCTTAGATATTATATCCTGGTTATCTTGTAATTCCGTAACAACAATGGAGGAGTACCCCCTCATTCGAGAAGGCAGAGAAGTTACTCTGTTTCTAGAGCTAGAAGCTCAGGTCAGCATATTGTGCCCCAACCCGTTATCGGACAGTACATGTCCTTATAGAAGACCCCTCACTCACCAACTTAGTTGGTGACATGCTTCATCATCGGGGTCCCACCCCATAGGCCGAGTGCCCACAGGGTGTGCTGCGACACCTGACTACAGTGGAGCTGGTTAATTTTTCTTTTAAATGTGCATAAGAATTAAAATGACAGGTGTGTTAAAAAGGGCCAAAACTACTCACTTCAAGTATTTATTCTTGAGTGCTTGCACCCTTGTAAAAACAATGTGGCACCCGTGCCTAGTTAGGTAGGCTTTGGTGTCTCAAAACGTGAGGTGCGTTAAAAATAGCGAAGTGTGCTATGTGAGATTTAACAAGAAAAAATAAGGTCTACAAGTTTCAACCAAAAATATAATTCAAAGGTTTTCGTAAGGACCGTGGTGATTGAACTGGGTGGTCCGCACACGCTAAGGTGCGCCCTGCCCTCGTTCAATTTGGAGATTGCAAAATTGCGATCTCATGTAAAAGGGTGTGTCTTTTCCTTATTCGGGAAAAAAACCTGGAAGACAAACGGGGGGACAAGATTGGGATCACGTACCAGGGTAGACAAAACAATGGAGTACATTTAACACATATTCTGCTGGTCGTAATCACAAATGAACAAAGGATCAATAGATGGAATACTAATGCCAACGTTTTTAAATTGGTAGGGTCCATCTAATACGCTCAAAATAGGGGTGCTCCAGTGCTAGTTGCCGGAACGTGCTTGAATTAAAAACCCGCGCCGTGTTGAGGTGTCGGTCTGGCTTGGCGACTGGGTATATTGTGGGAATGGACAAAGGTGCGGGAGAGTGAGTGATTTCAATCATACTACGATGTGGAGCATTGTGATATCGTTATTAGAAACAACCCGGGTTGGGCGACTACGTTACACAGCGTAGGTAGGTATTACGTGTAGTGCTAGCGTAACTATAGTGAATCATAACAACGATACAGTGTGGCTTACACTTAAGGCGGTAACTACCGCTTCATGGGCATCCGCAATTCCAAGACGGCAAGTGTCCGTCACCTGTATCAATTGAGAAATACAAACAGTGGATGAGCAGGGTTCAGCCCATGTTCGATAGAAAATGATGAAAGAACTGTGCGGTGGATAGCTGCCCCGCACGTAGATCGGCGTGGTTACACTTACTTGCGACTTCTGTTCGTCTCGCGTTAAACCTACTTGGTTACTGCTAGAGATGCCCCGTGGAGTGACCGGCTGTCCCCGAAGTGCCGGAAAAGTAAGCCGATCGGTAACGCTCCTTGCATACCCCACTGTGAGCTTGTGTTTGGGGATAATGGACAGCTGCGGAGTTGTGATGTGACTCTGCATATCCCACTGTGGTCTCACCTCTTCATTAACAGTGTGCTCCAAGGCAGACCACTCACTGAAGGAGGACAGGACATTACACTACAGGTACCATGAAGCCCTGCGACCGGCCACGTCCACCTGGGCGGGTACTTTTGCCGTGGTTTTGCCTAAAAAATTTCGGCCTTGAAGCTCGAGTCAGTGCCTCTGAAGAAGTAGCAATACGAAACGCATCAGGCTGACTTTTCATTGAATTCGCTGTTTTTGCATCCATTTCGCAAGCTGCGCTCCTTACAAAGAACTAAAGGCTGAAACCTTCACCTTGCTCGTGGGCCCCTCTTTCTTCCAGGCAAACTAGTTTTGGATATTGTAGCGGCGTCCCTGAGCCGCGGAGGTCAGCGCTGGGGCTGTTTCAGCCCCCCACGTAGACACCTAACAACGCCACCGATTTGGGAGCAAGGAGCTTTTGTTTGGGGATAATGGACAGCTGCGGAGTTGTGATGTGACTCTGCATACCCCACTGTGGTCTCACCTCTTCATTAACAGTGTGCTCCAAGGCAGACGACTCACTGAAGGAGGACAGGACATTACACTACAGGTACCATGAAGCCCTGCGACCGGCCACACTCACCTGGGCGGGTACTTTTGCCGTGGTTTTGCCTAAAAAATGTCTGTCTTGAAGCTCGAGTCAGTGCCTCTGAAGAAGTAGCAATACGAAATGCGTCAGGCTGACTTTTCATTGAATTTGCTGTTTTTGCATCCATTTCGCAAGCTGCGCTCCTTACAAAGAATTAAAGGCTGAAACCTTCACCTTGCTCGTGGGCCCCTCTTTCTTCCAGGCAAACTAATTTTGGATATATATATATATATATATATATATATATATATATATATATATATATATATATATATATATATATATATATATATATATATATAAAAACAAAGGTTACAGGGACTTTATAGTTAGGCTCAAGTTTCATTCGTACAAAACCAGAGAAATTCAACAGGTTTAGTTAGCTGTGCTACCCCGGCAATGCACTGCTTATGACCTCACATATTACAACACTCATTACATGGTCAGTAACTTCACTCATGACATCACTGCTGCACTTGAAGACATTTTTAAATAAAGTTTAGCTCTAAATATTTAGTACAATATTCCTTTAACTTCTCTTTCTATGATCAATTTAGAAGAAAGCCATCTTTTCAACAACCCCGAAAAAAAAGTTTATCATGACTACCAAAATCATTGCAATGACGTCAGTAGTCACGAAGAGCGCGTGGTTTATCCAAAGTGTAAAACATATAAATAGACATATTCTATAGTATATTTAACATTCAAGCCTTATTAGTGTACTTTTCAAACTCATATTTTTCTAGGGAGTCTCCAGAATAATCGCCTCCAAACAACTTTTCATGTTTCCGCAAAGACAGCGGAAGCCGCAATGACATCGGTAATCGCTGATAGCACGTTTTTTTCAATAACTCTGGAACTTATATGTAGGGGCATTTTGAAAATTTTTCGTATAGCTGTTCCCTATTATAATATTGAAAGTTCTGCTTTTCTTTCTATTTTTAAACAAAACTACTTGAAACTTATACTTTGAATTTCACCGAAAATATCACATGACCGTGAAAGCAAGGAATATCATTGGATAATATACTTTTCAACAAAATCAATAGGAAGTACACACCCACTGCTCCTTCTTGAATCTTCTTTCATAGAACTTCATTCTGAGCAGGTGGATTCATTTTGCTGTGCAAGCTTTTTTGTCTTTTATTATATCAGAAATGGCAACACAGCAAGGAGATGGGGGCCAGCAGGTACAACAGTTGGACCAGGATGTGGAGGAGGCAGACACTGAAGATATGGAAGAAGAGGAACCGTCACAAAAGAGAGCCAATGTATTATGGGATTTTCATCAGCTGCCAAAACTTGTGCAATGCACAATCTGCCAGAAGACACTCTCTAGAGGGACCAACAAGAAATATTCGTGTGGGCAACGTCCATGTTATATAATCTAAAAACCCATCATAAAAACCCTCTCCAACTGGCAATCAAGCAGAGGTAAACTGGAGGACCATCTACTTCAGTGGCAGCAGCAACAATTCCTGGTCAAAAATTCCCTTCTGAGGTGCAGAGTACTGCAACGTATATGGCTTCAGAGGTGTCAAGAAGAATAAGTTACTTACCTTCGGTAACAATGTATCTGGTAGAGACAGTTTAGTTGTAGATTCTTTACCTTAGAATTTCCCCCAGGCATCAGACTCGATCCAGAGATTTTTCTTAACAGTACCCCTGCGCATCGGTTGACTCTGCGTCCGTCTTTGGCAACGTGGTCGCCGGGATGACTTCACAGCGTGATCTTTGTAGGAGAGTAGGGTCTGCAATCCTATGATCACCCAGATTTTTGCTTTTTGCTTCACTGGTTTACGACTTTCCCTGGCTGTGGGCCTGCTAATCAGACCCACAGCCTAGCTGTTCTCTCTATTCCAAATTGTACCCAGGTACTGAATTGGCATTGGGCCCTTTCCAAGTCCCTGTACCCAGGGCTGAGGTGTACCCAGAAGTCTCCCAGGGGCTGCAGCATGTATTATGCCACCCCTGGACTGACTAACCAAACAGACACAACTGGCTGCTTGACAGCTGGGGGCAAGGTGGTGTACTCACCCTTTGCTTTAGATATAGTATTCCTATATCTAAACCTAAATGGACACACAGATCTCCTATCAGTCACTCCTATGGCAGGCCTTAACAATCCTGAAGGCAGAGTGCTTGGAATCGTGTGAGATAGTGCTCTGGCATGAGCTGAGCCTGTCTGCGGCTTTCGGGATCCATCCCTTAGCCGTTTCCATGATATCGCATACCATATACTCTTAAGTGCATTATAATCCTCGCGGTTATATGCCAACTCTGGTATCGCTTTATCAAAACATGTCGAGTAAGGTGTCATACGAATTGAAATACTAACCCCTCGCCAATTCTGGCGACGGGGTTAGCATTCCACCCTTCTAGAGGGACACAACATGTATGTAACCTGTAACCCCGGTTAAAGTCAGACATAGCCTTAGCTCCACATAATGGATGCTGCCACCGAGACACAAGTCTGCCCTCCTGCTGCTGGGAGTCCTCCCAGAGCAGGAGGCAAGGACAAAGGGTTTCCTGTCAGGGGCGGTGCCAGCACCGTCCCGGACAGGATTTTGTGTATCCTAGGTAGGCAGGGCTTTAGAGGAAGGTGACTGCAAGTGGCACCCCGGTGCTCACTGTGCATAGGCCGGCTGAAACCAGTTCCAGGGGCACTCCAGCCCCTGGCCTGGGGAAAGCCCGCCAAAGGAGAGGGGTGTAACCACCCCCCTCCTGGTCCCACCCATAGGGCAGGACTTAGTCGCGTGCCAGCCCCCTTTTTCAGGATAAAGGTAGGAACTGGCCCCCTTCCAAATCAGATCATCTTTGAATCCTGAAACTACTTTCCACGAAAGGAACTCAAGACTTCTTCCCAAGATTCTCCCTTGTGACTAAGGAGTAGTCACCCTGCAGCAGCAGGCACCAACCAAGCATCGCGGTTTGTTGCCAGTCTCTCCTTCGGATCAAGACTGCTCCAGCACGACGAGAACCGGCTTCCCTGGCACCTCTGACCTCAACCTACATCATCAGCCCAGCTGTGATCCGTGGGTGCGACGAGACCTCGAGGGACCGGCCATCTTCAGAACTGCACGACGCTTGTCCAGCACGACTCCCGAGTGACCCTCGACTGAGTGCTTTGGGGTAAGAGAAGCCCCGACCCTGAGCAGCTCCAGCACCGAAGTTCAGCCCCCCTGCATCCACGAGATCTGCGTGGGGCCCTTCTGCTCTTTGCTGCCAACCGCGTTGTCCAGGTCGCTTGCCCGTTGGCTAGTGGCCCTCTCACGACACTCCACGACGACAAACACTGCTGGTCTGGTTGCTCCAGACTAGCCCTTGCTCCCCTCCAAAAGAGGAGCACCCTGGACCCTCCTGGTCCCCTCAAGACGCCATTTTAGGTCCACCGCGTGGGCCTTGCATTTGCCAAGACTTGTTGCCCAATCCTGGGTCCAGCGACGTCGACAGCAAGAACCTTCGTGGGACAGCTCGCACCTCCATCCTGGTCGCCGACAACGCCTCCTGGTCCGAGAGACTGCAGAGCCCAGCAGTGCCCACTCACCTGGTCGAGGTGACTTCGTCCGGTGCCACCCTGGTGCCCATCTAATCACTGGCTAGTGATTCAGAACTTGGTCCCCTCTGCTTTCAGGTCTTTCTTCTTCCCTGATCCAGGCTTGGATCACCACGAACTTCTTCACTGGTCGCCTGCCAGCAACTTCTTTCTTCAGGCTCCTGGATCTTCAACGAGGGTTTCCGACGCAACTTCAACCCTATGCAGCCGCAGCCCCTGGGCTAGGTAACCTGAGTACTCCGGTGCTCCAGCATAGTCCAACACCCTAAGTGTTCGGATCCACTCTTGTTTTCGACCCACCTAGTCGGGTTCGCCCGAGAACAGTAACTTTGCAACTGCTAGCCTCCATAGACTTTTTCCCGCCTTACGCGTGAGAGTTCCCACTCTGCACACGACGTCCACAGGCCTCCTGCATCTAATCCCAGTGTTTAGAATTGTAGGCCTAGCGATTCCTGAGTCTAGAAAAGTATTACTTACCTGCTAGCAAGTTCGCATTCCACTTACTGTGTATATGGTTTTTCGTGCCCCTAGGGCATTTGTGTAAATTGTGCGACTTAAAGTATTTTCTTAAGAGTTTTGTTATGTGCTTAGCTCCCTGACTCATAAAGAGTTCAGGGTAGTCTTGTTATAAATAAATATCTGTTTATTTTCATAACAACTTGTGTGGTGTCCTTTCACTTGCTGTTCAAGGGGTAATGTGATGGTAAAACAGCTGGCTTAACACGCCCTCTAGAGTCTTAGCCTTAGACTGCTCGTATCCATGCTACTAGGATAGCTGGTCTATAAGGTTGACTTACAACCAATCATCAATAAGGGTTGTTTGGACTGATACAAAGTGCTCACTAGAATAGTGAACACTATATATCAGGCCAACTTCCCACAATCTTAGACGCCACCCCTGCGCACTAATGTCAGTTCTGACACGCCAGAAGCGCAAAGCCATGAAAGATACTGACCAATGGTGCGCCACAACTAGGGCCCTGTAAGGGAGTCCCTATCCATAGAAGTCAGTTCGTAGAGCGGGGGGGGAAGAGTGGAGTGGTAAGGAATCTACAATTAACCTATGTCTCTTACACTGGTCACCTGCGTAGCGGAGTCCAGTCTGTCGATTGTAGCGAGCAGCACAGCACAGCGAGGAAGCGGGGAAGCGAGGAAGATGCCAGCCGTCAGCTGCCACGCATCTCCTCGGCAGCTCCCGCGCCACCCCCCGCAGATCTCGATACAGCGGGGGGCCGGAGTCTGTTTTACTGTGTACGGAAGCACAGAAAGTTCACCTCTTCGTACCTGCCGCCAAACCTGCAGCATCAGCTGCCGCCGCCACAAAACGCCACGAGTCTCTGTCTCCCCGTGGCTCTGCAATTCCAAGAGAGCGGCAGTCTGGAAGCCAGGAGGAAGTTGGGAGGACGGAGGTGAAGGACAGGAGTGCTTCGTGGGGTGATTCAACTGTAAGTGGCAAGTGCGGCCGCCAGAGCAGGCAACCGCAGTAAGTGTGGGCTCATGGTAGAGGTGGAGGCACGACCAGCCCCCACCTCGTCCTGTGTGCCCCCGCTTGCCTTCGCTTTTGCTCCTATTACCCGAGTCACGCCAGCCATTTCTCTATTCTATCCCTTCATCTTCACCCCCACTCCTCTGTAGCTCCTCCACCCAGCAAGTGCGCAAGCAAGCAGATATACAAAAATCCATCAAGTAAGAAGTTAAAGTACACCGGTCTTCACCCTGGGTGTGTACTAAAGGACCAAACTAGGAGCCTTTGGAAGTAGCTAAGTCTTTAAAATACCTTAAGTAACGGCAATAGGTAAACGGTAACAGCAACACCCCAGCACCCAAGCACCTCAAGAATACCTGGCCCGGGACTCAGAGTTGCCAAGGTGCTCGGAAGCTTGGACAAAGTCACTTAATAAGAACTCAATAAGAGCAGGCAAGGCAATTACATCCAAGCAAGTCGCTCTGCCCAGGGGGAACAAAAATAAAAACTGAATAAAACTTGCGCCAGTTCACGCAAATAGACAACCATGAGATCAGGGAAAATTAGGGGGGCACCGGGCGACCAGCAACAGAAACTTGAAAAGGAGAGAGAGGACCAAACAGAGGACCAAACAGAATTGGAACATTTCAGTAAGCTATGGGATAAGGAGCAGAAACAGCATTCGGAACCAGACTACGATCAAGAGAAAGATAAGGAGAAAGATAAGGAGAGCAAAACAGAAAAGGACAATATCCAAGAAGACAACCATACCCTTACCATCGCCACTTGCTCTACCGCCAAAATTAACACCAAAACCAACAAGCGGGCTCTCATTACTGACTTTTTAAAAGTATGTCACAGTTTATCCCCGGGGAAGCAAAAGGAGCATAAAGCAGCCAAGGAAGCAAAGGAGGCAAAAGAAGCCAAGAAGTACAAGCACAAGGGGGGCAGCGCGGGCAATGAGACACACAAGAACAGTGCCAGCAAAATGGCAAACAAAGAAGACACTGAACAAATGGCCTTTAAGCTTTCTGCATTAGAAGACGCAAGCAGTGCCAATCCCATTCAGAGTCCACCAATCGATCATCACGGATCCCATCAACAGTACATCCAGGCTGTAGTCCACAACGACCTGGGATTAAACTGGGAGTCCGCATTCACATCCAAACAATGGACTTGTCATGCCCAAACAAACCAACCAAGCTCAGCAGTATCGTGAAGAGCAGATCCCGGAGGATAACCTGGTGCTCGGGCAGGATAGTATCGATAGCTCCTGTGCAATACTAAACACATTTGCAGACCCACACCTTGACCAACCTCTCGTTCAGTTTGGGGCCTAAACAAACTATGTACAAGAACAACTCTCCATTAATCTGAAACCACCAATTAAGCAACTTCAAATTGCACATCAGTTGACGCAGATGCCATTTCAAAGAAAGACAAATGGACCCCCGTCCAAAACCTCCCATGAGACTGAACAACTCAGTCCAGATAGCCACTTAGAAGCCCAAAAATCACCCGCACAACAACGAAGCATGAAGAAACAAGAGGGACAACACTTCACGGAACAACAAGAAGGCCCAACAGGACCATTTTGAGATCAGCTACCAGGCACCATGAAAACGATTGGATCAGCTACAACCTACCATGCTGGATACTCAAGTCCTGCTATTGTATGTATTAGCTTTATATGTGCAGGGGATAGACCAAAAACTGCACGACTTAAATGCTATGATAACAAAGGTACAACAAGTGCAGGATATCACATACCACATGTGCCACTGCTACCAAATAATCAACAAGCTTGCAACTGTCCCGACCATAATGTCAGAGTTGCTGGGGGCAGTCAGGGAAACGCAATTTAATTCCACAACAGCCACGGAAAGAGACCACAAGGAGGCAAATAGAATTAACAGGGATACCCCTAACATCAATACTAAATCATTAAAAGAGGAAAATACCTTTCAAGAAGGTGAATGCAGAAACATACCAGTCATTGAGAAAGAGTCGGAACGACCAGAGGAACAGCCGCATTTAGAAAGCTCATCACCATTTCTGAATCAAAGTAATTTCTCGAAGAAACTCGCACAAAGCAAGGAACAAAAAAGTTTGAAAACACCCCTTTCAAAACGGGAACGAAAACGCTTGAGGAAAGCAAGGAAAAGTAAAACAAAAAAAGTCACCCCATAAGCATTGCTGACACCAACCCAGAAAAGACAAGACAAAAGTGATGTAAGTAATAGTGATATAGTCAGCCCGCCGAATCATAAAAACTCGGCAATAAAAGATGCAGCGGCCTCAAGAAACTACGATGGCAAATTTGTCGACAAGCAAAATATACGACATATTTCAGTCCTCGGTTGAGTAGGAACATGACAATGCCAAAAACAAAGAAATTGTAAAATCAGACATAATCCAAACTTCACAGAACCCAAACATAAAGACAAACGATATGCAGGACATAGCAACAAGTGGGAAAGGAGCCACACAGGCGAGAAATCGCAATAATGAAATCCAAACCAATTTACAGTTCCGGAGCTCCAGAGAGTCCATTGAAAACACACAACAAGACTAAGTAAAACCTGTCCAGCACGTCGAAATACTTAATCAAGATCCAATAGATGTATTAAAAGGGAGCCTGATCGACTATAACAAAATACAATCGCTTACCACTCAAAGCCAGATAGAACTGATCCCACATTACAAATCGAGAGGAACCCACGACATACTAAATCGAAGTGCAATAATAAGGCTACTCAAATCTCTACCTGCCCTGAGACACATTACATCGAGCGACCTGGAAAGAATCGAATTTAAACCTAATCTCAACCAAATAACAACAGCCACCTGGATAAACTATTCAGTCACTGAACAGATTTTGAGGAACAAGGAGGCATTTGCAGCATGGGGTATAGAACTAAAAGAAGTGGAACCTCCTCGTTACCCGAGTCCCCCACAACAAGGAGCGAAAGGCCCAGAGAATCAGGATCAAACTAAGGACGACACCGAATTCATAAGACAAATCCCAATTACAATTTCACACCCAGAAACAGTCAAAAAAGAGGACAACCAACATTGGAGATCCCCAAACACACAAGGAGCAGCATGAACAAAATCCCATAAAAACCCAAGCACATTGCAGGACATTAAAGTCTGTTCCTGGAACGTGAATGGCCCAGCCTCAAAAATAGAGAAAATTGATTTTGCTGACTTCATTCTACAGTATGATATACTGTTATTTTAAGAAACCTGGCAGACAACACATACCCCGATTGTAGGTTATAAAGGATACTTAAATCCAGCTAAAAAGGAGTCAGCATATGGAAGAGCCAAGGGTGGTTTATCAATATACATCTCCACAGATATTTTATGGGAAGAAGAAAACATCGACTTAGACTGGAGCTGGATGCAATGTATTGAATTCACAGTCACCATCACCTGCACATTGTTTAATTCTGAACATCTACTTGCACCCAGCCTACAAGCATGAGGGGAGAGATATCCAACAATTGGCAGCTACTATTAAAACTCTAAAGTTAATATAACCACACACCAACATAATATTGTCTGGAGATTTTAATATGAACTTGATGCAAGCCCAAGAGAAAAACTTACCAAATGGAATAAGCGTCAGGAGTGACAACACAACCAGACGTGATACCTCGGACAAGAAATGCACCGCACTATTGGACAAACAATCATTATACACTTTAAATGGTCGAGGCCCACAAGACAGCCCGGCAGCTTTCACAAGAGTGACGGCAAAATCAGGAGCAACCATTGACTTCACCGTAGCAGATCCAGACCTATTCCCCTGCAGTACGAATTTTCAAATAATAGATAGAGTAGATAGTGATCACTATCCCCAATCTTTTACATTAACTAACTTCAGAGAAAAGTCCCGGCCATCGAGTGCCCTGACACAATTCACTCAATTGTACAAACTAAACCGGCTAACATGGAACGCAAATACCGTAGACGAAATCATGGAGTTTTGCTCAGCTTGTCCGGCCGCTACTGACGCAAAACCACTAGGGATAGAGGCCTGGAAGACCTTCATCAACAGCTTTTTTTTATTTGCATCAAGGGGAACAGCCAAGAGAAAAAATATTTACATACAGCAAAAACAAAATCAGTACAAAAACATATCCGCAGCAAGATAGTAATAAAATAATAATAGGGTAATCAAAGAAACAATTTTTATTACATGATTAATCCCCACATTCTATCCACTTTCCGCTTACTATGACTATGTAGACCCCTTGTAATCGCAAGAGAATGCTCCATATTATATATTTCCTTGACAAGGCTCCATCACTCCATAACCTTCTGTGTGGTCACCAAGGGTTGGAGAAAAATATCAGCGTATTTGCTTAATGGCTCCGTTAAAGAGCCTATGCTGGAGACAATTGGTCTCATCGGAGGATCTAGCTGATTTTTGTGCACTTTTGGAAGGCCGTAGAGTGCAGGAACTATAGGGGTAGTATTCTGTAGGAATTTAAATTCGTCTTCACAGATTACTCCATCTTCTTTTGCTAACTCTAACATTCTTTTGACCTTATTACCTAGCTCTGTCCAATCGTTTCCTACAGAATACTACCCCTATAGTTCCTGCACTCTACGGTCTTCCAAAAGTGCACAAAAATCAGCTAGGTCCTCTGATTCCAACTTTTAAGGTAAAGCTGCAATAATAAAAAGAGCCATTGAGCAACAAACTATATTAGCAGCATGGTTACCATTAAGTCTTTTTAAATAAGTCTTTTCAAATTTATCTATACCCCATTGAGCAAAATACGTGCGAGTATAGAGACAAATGTTCTCTAAATTTTGATTTATAGAAGCAAACGAGATAAAGAAAAAACAGTGCTCCTTACCGTGATGACTCTAAAGGACACAAACCTTACTAAGTAGAAGATAGCCGAAACGTAAAGAAAAGGCTTGTAATAGGAACCCGTACTTATAAGGTATGGTAGTAATTTATTACTTACTCATATGTTGAGGTTTGCTCTAAAAAAAAAAACAAGAATTCACCTTGGTCGTATATAAATCCCAACCACATTGTGTAACCAAACTCTACTTGTTTGCCCGATATAGTGTCATAATGTTTTGTAAAAACAACCTGTGAATGATAGAACTGCCAAATAGAAAATATTGTTAAAAAGAAGTCCAAATTAAATATACTAATTGTATGTTTCTTTTATTAATCAGAGAACTGTCCCGAAGAAGGTGTAAAACCGAAACGCTGCGTCGACAATCTGTTTTCTTACTTATGTTTTATTATGTAATTGTGTATTGATACATTTTTTTAACCTTGTACATGGCACTTATGTGCACAAAATTGTATTGCATCTTATTGAATAAATTGTAAAAAATTGTTTTTAAATATATTACACTTTTGTATTTTGTCTTGGCAATCTAGTTGATAATGTACTGCAGTGGCACAAGTGTCCTTCTGAGTGGTTAGTGGATTTTGATGCCTCTGTTTCCCCTGGAGAATTATAGGGACGTGACTCTTTGTTGATTATTTCAGAATGGTACACCTACGCTCTAAGGATAGAAAAACTAAAATTAAACAAAGCTTTGAGACAAATGCGAACTTACGGACAACAACCCTCCCTGGAGGTCCTGACCACAATTAAAGAAATGAAAAGCGACCTAAAAAAAGAGATTCGGGCTGCAAAACGTATATACAATGAGCAGTTTTGGACAAAAATGCTCCATGTCAGCCAACAACAAAATTCCAAGCAGTTCTGGGACCAAATTAATGTTTTATCAAACGGAAAAAATCGGCATTACAACTCCGACATAACCGAGCACGATGGCGAGCTCACAAAGAAGTTACATATAACCCCCACAAAGCTCCCAGAGTTACCTCTGAAAATGAAACACGGAAGGCGACACGATCCAACTACAGTACCTCCAGTGATATGCCAATTAGAGAGCAGAGGACGGCTGTGACACTGAAACCAACCTCACAGGCCCCAGATCACACGACATGCAAACTGAACCTGAAACATCACAGTAATTCACAATTCAAACAACCAGAAGGCAAATTTCAGCGAGACCCTCCTGAAATATCAGGGTCTGATCAATCAACCGCCAACATTCAGATCACACAAAAACAAGTACTGAATGTTATAAAAAAACAGAGATCGGATGGGGCGCCGGGACCAAACGGCTTGCCCAATGCCCTATTTAAAAAAGACTTAGCATTTTGGTCTAACCACCTAGCCACACTGTTTGCTAACATTTCGGAATCTCACACTATCCCAGACTCTTGGCGAGGAAGCATATTGCATCCAATATTCAAATCAGGGGCTCGTGCAAATCCCTTAAATTATAGGCTAATAGCCCTCATAGATGTTGAGGCAAAAATCTATGCTGCAAACTTGCTGAAAGACCTAGAGGATTGGGTAGACATCAAATTGATCCCCAATACACAGACAGGCTTCCTTGCCGGAATGAGCACTTTAACAAACATATCCACAATTACACTCTTGGCTAATCAATCTATTGTCAATTCAAAAGTTCTGTATGCATGTATTGTGGATCTCAAGGCAGCCTTCGACAAGGTCCCCAGACGAGCCTTGTGGGCAAAAATGGAATCCTGGGGTGTACCCACAAACCTATTGAATGCTATAAGTAATCTCTATTCAAAAACATGGGTTCAAATAAGAATGGGAGATGGTCGAGCTTTAACAAACAAAATTAACACCACCAATGGCTTAAAACAGGGGTGCGTTCTAGCCCCGTTTATTTAATATATATACAGCCGATCTAGACTATAACCTACGTTCGACATTAGGTGATCCTCCAAAACTGGGGAATGTGAGAACAGCAAGTTTGTAATATGCCGATGAGATTGTGCTGCTCTCCCAAACGCCTCGTGGCCTCCAACGTCTGATAAACAAACTAGTAGAATATACAAACCTAAACCAACTGTATATCAACTTAAAAAAAACAAAGGTCACGTGTTTTTCAAGTCCACATAAAAAAATACCTAAATTCACTTGGACGATCAACAGTAACCGCATTGGCCGAGAGGGGACATACAAGAATCTGGAATTAATTTTGGATTGCCACCTTAATTATAAGTGTAGGAAGGTGGATACCTGACTATGGTTACCCCAGATTGTTTGCCTTGTGTTTATCTGGTTTTCGACTTAGTTGGCTTGGGACCCTGCTAATCAGGGCCCCAGGCTATCTGCTCTCTATGTAAAATAGACTCCATGTACCCTAGGTACATAACTAATTGGATATTGAGTCACCTTATCAGCCCCTGTATAGTGTACTATAGGTACCCAGGGCAGAGGTGCACCCAAGGCCTACCAGGAGCTGCAGCATATCTTCTGCCACCCCTGGCTGGTCATCCAAACTGACACAACTGGCTGATCACTCAGCTGGGGCAAGGTCATGTAATCACCCCTTGCTTAGGTATAGTATTCCTATATCTAACCTTATAATCTAGACACATATGCACCTATAAGTCACTCCTATGGCAGGCCTTAACAATCCTGGAGGCAGAGTGCTTGGTTTTATGTGAGATGGTGCTCTAGCATGAGCCGAGCCTGTCTGCAGCTTTCGGAACCATGTCCTCATAGCTGTTCTAGGATATTGCCATACCATATACTCTCAAGTGCATTATAATCCTCGCGGTTATTGCTAACTTTGGTTTGGCTTTATCAAAACATGTCGTGTAAGGTGTCATACGCTTTGGAATACTACCCCCTGGCGACGGGGGTAGCATTCCACCCTTCTAGAGGGAGAAGACATGTTAGTTCCATTAATCCCAGTTAAAGTTAACCAGAGCCTCAGCATCACAAAATGGATGCTGCTGCCACAGACACAAGTCTGACCTCCTGCTGCTGGGAGCCCTTCCAGCGAGGGAGGCTTGGACAATAGGTTTCCTGTCACAGGGAGGTGCTAGCACCACCCCTGACAGGAGATAGTGGATTGGGGCAGGGAGGGCTGAATGAAACGAGACACTGCCTGGGGCACACAAGGTGTCCCATGCATAGTCCAGTTCAAACCGGTGCTGGGGTACTCCAGCCCCCGCTCTGGCGCGAAACTGGACAAAGGGAAAGGGGTGTAAACACCCCCCTTCCTGTGTCCCACACATAGGAAGGACCTAGCAGGTGATCCAACCTCTTGATTTGGAATAAAGGTAGGAGCTGTGCCCTTAGACTTTAGATCATCCTGACTGAAACTTTGATACGAAACTCTGGACCCCTCGACATCCTACTCGACGTAGAAGACTGAAGAATCTCCCTTGTGGTCAAGGAGTGACCACCCTGTTCAAGCAGGCACTATCAAGCGGTCAACGGTTTACTTTGTTGTTGCTCCTGGCGGAGCTCGAACAACAGAGACCGACAAGAACTGGACTTCCAGACATCCAACAGCCCGATCCACAGCCACAGCAAAGCTGAGACCCGTGGAGGTGACGAGAGACGTGGGACCGGCCATCTTGGAAAGCCAGCGAAGTGCTTTCTGTGCAGCACCTGAGGCACCCTCGAAGCTGTGCATTTGGGACTGAGAAGCCCCTGCCCCGAGCATCCTTTGCACCGAAGATCACCTCTCCACACTCACCGAGTGCTGCGTGGGGCCTTTTTGCATTTTCCTGCTCGACGCGTCTGTCCGGTCACTTGCCCGTTGGCTAGTGGCCTCTGTGACGACGAACCTTTGAATTTTCAACGCTGGTCTGGTTGCTCCAGACTGGCCCTTGCTCCCCTGAAAAGGAGCTGCCCATCAGACCTTGCTGGTCTGATCCAGAAGTCATCTTTGATTCCTGAGTGGGTTGCATTTGCCAAGGCCTGTTGACTCCGAATCGAGATCCGACACGGCCGACAGCGAGAGCCTTCGTGGGACAGTCCGTGCCCTGCTCCTGGTCATCGCCGACACCTCCTGGTCCACGTGGCAGTGGAGACAAGCTTCACGACATCACCTGATTGCAACCCGACATCGCCTGGTTCCTTTATGGTTCCTTCTTGGTCACTGGCTAGTGACGCAGACTCTGTCCCCTCTGCTTTCAGGTACTCTTCATCCTCGATCCACCCTTGGATCCAACCGGACTCTTCTCTCCTGGTCGCCTGCAGCATCTTTTCTCCAAGGCTCCATAGAACTCCACGACGAAACCCGACACACTTTGACACCTATGCACCCGCTTCCTGTGGGTGAGGTAACGCGAGTACTACGGTGCTCCTGTAGAGATTTACATCCCTAGTGTCCTAGTTTTAAGTGGTTAAGTTCTAGTCCAGTCGGAAGACTTCCAAATCTGCAACTTTCTAACTTTATGCACCCATTGACTTCTATTGGTGCACGCGTGTGCATTTACACACTGCACCCGCATCCTGTGGGCCTCCTGCTTCCTAACTGCTGTTAGTCCAGTGTAGCCCCAGCGATTCCCAAGGCCCTAGGCCTTACCATTGTTCGTGACGTGGTACTTATACCACTATTTTAGTATATGGTTTAACGGGCCACCAGGGCCTATCCATATCTGTGCAACTTTTGTATGTTATATTAAGTTACTTGTTATACGTTTGTGCTCCTGTGCTCATAAAGAGTTAAGGGGATCTATTTAGAAATAAATACTTATATATTTTGAATATATAACCTGTGTGGTGTCCTTTCATTTGGTATTAAAAGGTTTGCATATGGTAAAACAGCTGGCTTCACATGCCCACTTGAGTTTAGCCTAAGACTGCTTTTGTCCATGCTACCCCTAGGATAGCTGGTCTATAAGGTTGACTTTACAACCATCACCATAAGGGTTGTTTGGACTGGTGCAAGGTGCTCACTAGAATAGTGAACATCATATACCAGGCCAACTTCTCAAAATAAGCAACACCAAGAACAGCGGAAAAAAAAGCCAAACAGCTGTTATTTGCATTTAAAACTCTGCAAAATAAACTCAGTGACTGTTCAACGACCCACTTATTAAAGGTCGTGGCATCAACATTTTTACCTTCAATTACATACGGTACAGAACTCCTAAATACAAAGGACGCAACATCTCTGAACATCGCCCAAACCAGTCTCTTTAAAAATCTGTTTAACATTCCGCGCCATATTTCTCAAGCCCGGATCAGACCAATCAATCAATCAATCAGGCAAATTTGTAAAGCGCGCTACTCACCCGCTAGGGTCTCAAGGCGTTGGGAGGGGAGGGATCCGCTACTGCTCGAATAGCCAGGTCTTGAGTTGTTTCCTGAAGGAGAGATGGTCCTGGGTCAGTCATAGGGGGATGGGGAGGGAGTTCCATGTCTTGGCCGCCAGGTAGGAGAAGGATCTTCCTCCGGCGGTGGCTCTGCGCATGCGTAGGACGGTGGCGAGGGCGAGGCTGGTCGAGCGGAGCTGGCGGGTGGGTGTGTAGAATGTGAGGCGGTTGTTGAGGTGCTTGGAGCCCAAGTCGTGGAGAGCCTTGTGTGCGTGGGCGAGGAGTCTGACGTGATTCTCTTGCTGACGGGGAGCCGGTGCAGGTCTCTCAGGTGGGCAGAGATGTGGGTGTGGTGCGGGGGATGTCCAGGATGAGTCGTGCGGAGGTGTTCTGTATGCGCTGGAGTCTTCTCTGTAGTTTGGCTGTGGTTCCCGCGTAGAGAGTGTTCTCGTAGTCCAGTCAGCTGGTGACGAGGGCCTGGGTGACCGTCTTCCTGGTTTCGGTGGGGATCCATCGGAAGATCTTTCCGAGCATGCGCAGGGTGTCGAGCAGGGATCTGATGTCGTCGGTAGCTGCGATGAGGGCGGTCTCAGTGCTGTGATTGGCTCGGAAACCGAACTGTGAGGGGTCGAGGGATCCGTGCGTCTCGAGGAAGGCGGTGAGCTGTTTGTTGACGGTCTTCTCGATGACTTTGGCAGGAAAAGGGAGGAGCGAGATGGGGCGGAAGTTCTTGAGGTCGGTGGGGTCCGCTGTCGGTTTCTTCAGGAGGGCGCTGAGCTCGGCATGCTTCCAGCTCTCCGGGAAGGGGGAAGGTGGCGGTGTTGAAGGAGATGTTGATGATGTCCCGGAGTTGGGGTGCGATGATGGAGTCGGCCTTGTTGAAGACGTGGGGAGGGCAGGGGTCGGTTGGCGATCCGGAGTGGATGGTGTTCATCGTGCGGGTGGTGTCTTCGGTGCTGACCGGGGTCCAGTTGCAGACGGTGGTGGTCGGGGGCGCTGGTTTGGTGGTTGGGTGCGTGGTCTGTGCGCCGAAGCAGTTGTGTATGTCAGCGATCTTGCGGTGGAAGAACGAGGCGAGTGAGTCGGAGAGGTCTTGCGAGGGTGTGATGTCATTGTTGCAGGCGCTGGGGTTGGAGAGCTCTTTGACGATGATGAAGAGTTCCTTGCAGTTGTGGGTGTTGTTGTCCAGTCGTTCTTTGAATGTTGCGTTTTTGGTGGTGCGGATCAGCTGGTGGTGTATGCGGGTGGCATTCTTGAGGGCTGTCATGTTTGCTGTAGTCTGGTCGTGGCGCCAGGCTTTCTCGAGGGTGCGGCAGTTTTTCTTGGATATTTTGAGTTCGTTGGTGGACCACGAGGCTTTCTTGCTGCCGGGTCTGCTGGGAGGGTTCTTCAGTGGTGCGAGGTCATCGGCGCAGTTGGTGAGCCACTGTGTGAAGTTGCGGGCTGCTTCGTTGGGGTCCGTTGTGTTGGCGGGAGGGTTCTGGCTGAGGGAGGTGGTGAGCTGGTCGGCGGTGATCTTGCTCCAGCTCCTGCGGGAAACCTGTTGCGGGTGGTGGTGAGTCGTGGTTCTCCTGAAGTTGAAGTGGACGCAGCTGTGATCAGTCCAGTGTAGTCCGGTGGAGTGGCTGAAGGAGATGTGCTTGCTGGAGGAGAAGATGGGGTCTAGCGTGTGGCCGGCGTAGTGGGTGGGGGTGTTCACCAGTTAATTGAGTCCAAGGTTGGCGAGGTTGTCCAGCAGGGCGGCGGTGTTGCTGTCATTGTTATTCTCCAGGTGGAAGTTGAGGTCCCCTAGGAGGATAAAGTCTGAGCAGGTGAGGGCGTGCGGGCTGATGAAGTCTGCGATGGCTTCGCTGAATTGTGTGCGTGGTCCCGGGGGTCTGTAGATGAGAGTGCCTCTGAGGGTGGTCTTGGGGTCGGTGTGTATCTGGAAGTGAAGGTGCTCAGAGGCGGTGAGGGTGTCGTCAGAGTTGGTCGTGATGCGGATGGTGTTTCTGTGGATGCCTCCTCCGTTTTGGTTGATGCGGTCCCTCCGGGTGATCTTGTAGCCTTCCGGGATGGCTATGGCGATGTCGGGGGCTGAGGAGGCGTTTCCAGGTTTCCGGGAGGAAGGCGACTTCTGGTGATGTTGTGTCGAGGAGGTTCCAGAGCTCAACGGCGTGTCTGTGGACGGAGCGGGTGTTGAGCAGGATGCACTTGAGGTGATTGTTGCTGGTGCTTGGCCTTGCGGGTGCGGTGCAGGTCCGGAGGCAGGTGAACTTGCTGGCTTGGCAGGTGAAGGGTCCGTGGGTGCATTTCGGGGTGGCTCGGTGGCAGGCGGGGTTCCGGCCGGCGTTGAGTGCGTGGAGGGTGGCGGCTTCGTAAGTCCGTTGTGTGGGCTGGCATCATCGGGGGCCAGGGGTCCTGGCGCTGGGAGCAGTCCAGGCGCGGACGGGCGCAGACGGGCTTGCCTTTGGGGCGCCTTCGGCGCACCGGCGGCGCGCCCACTGCGCGCGGTCGCTTCGTGGTCTGCATAAGAGCGTTGGCGGGAGGGAGGAGCAGCTGGGTGGCGGGAGCGGGGTGGCGGATCGGGAGACGGTGTGCCAGGGGGGGCGGGGCCGCAGGGTGGCAGCGGCGGGAAAAAGTGCGGCAGGAGACCGGGCTAGGCGGGCAGCAGGAGACCGGGCAAGGCAGGCGGCAGCAGCGTGGGGGCGACATCACCTGAAGGCAGGGTCAGAGGTCGCTCCCTGTGCTGCTGCGTGCTCTCCTTAAGAGCGCTGACGGGAGGGAGGAGCAGCTAGGTGGCGGGAGCGGGGCGGCGAATCGGGAGACGGTGTGCCAGGGGGGGCGGGGCCGCAGGGTGGCAGCGGCGGGAAAAAGTGCGGCAGGAGACCGGGCTAGGCGGGCAGCAGGAGACCGGGCAAGGCAGGCGGCAGCAGCATGGGGGCGACCTCCCCTGAAGGCAGGGTCAAATTCAGGGTCAAATTTAGACTTGAATTTGGGTTAAAAAACCAGACCATGTCAAGACAAGGAGCACTGGTGAACTATTATTGGAGAATGCGGGCAGCAGAGGATGACTCTCTGGCACAATATTGTTGGCTGAAGGTCGAAAAGCAATCCAAATTGAATAATTCAGTTTATTCATTCTTAAATCAATCGATTGAGGCCTTAAAGTTAGAGGAAGCATGGCACACAATATCATCCTATCCTGAGTTTAAACAAATAGTCAACAAAACAGTTAATCAAATGTCTCAAGAACAGGATAAAGCTTCATTGACTATGAAAATCAATGCATGGATCGTGTTGCCAACATATAAAATGTTAAAGCCCCAAACATACCTTTTGGAACATTTTGCAAATCAAATGAAACAGCAACTGATCTTACTGAGACTGGGAGTGTACCCAACTAAAGATCTAATTTCAAAATGGAAACGCACCTGGCCCTCAACGGACTGCCGCCTCTGCGTACAAGGAGACAAATCAGTGCTCCACTTACTCTGAATTTGCCCGGCATTATCATCCAAACGGAAAGAACTTTTGCGGCCGTTAATGAAAAAAGAGCAGATAAGGACTTGTAGATCCGCAGTAATATAATGTTTAGGAGGGTCAACTGTGCAATTGGCATGTAAAGCATTAAAGTTTTTGAGTTTAGCTGCAAACAAACTAGAAAAGAGAGATACAGAACTTGAAAAGTAAGTAATGTGAAAAAGTTTAGATAATTACCCCGAAGCCAGCATAAGAATTAGATATCTCATAGACAGAATGAATCCTATAAGACCAAAGGCACCAATTGCACTGTTTCTCTTTTGTTTTATTAATCTATAATAAAAAAGTTTTTATTACAAATTCTAATTTTTCAACCAATTTGTACTTTGCTCATGAATTTTATGCGTTATGTGTTTATGCGTTTTAGCGGGAAACAACCTTTACAACGCAACTTTTACAACACACTACCATTACAACAAAACTTTTACAACCCAAGATCCATTACATCGCATGCCATTACAACTCAGTCATTACAATGCATACCATTACAACGCATACCATGACAGCGCATGTCATTACAACGCAGTCATTACAATGCATACCATTACAACGCATACCATCACAACGCATAGTACCCTTACACTATCCAAAACTTACCCTACTGTTGCACCCCCTGGAGTTAGAATAGTAATTTTTATCCCTACACTATCCAACACTTACCCTACTGTTGCACCCCCTGGAGTTATAATAGTAATTTCTACCCCTACACTATCCAACACTTACCCTACTGTTGCACCCCCTGGAGTTAGAATAGTAATTTTTACCCCTATACTTTCCAATACTTACCATACATGCAATGTAATGGTATGCCTTGTAATGGTATGCATTGTAAAGGTAGTATGCGTTGTAATGGAATGCGTTGTAATGGTAGTTTTTAGAAAATTCGTTCTAACGGTATGCGCTGTAATAGAATGCGTTGTAAAGGATTTTGCGTTGTAAAAAATGTGTTGTAATGGTATGCGTTGTAAAAGTATGCGTTGTAACATCATGCATCCGTTTTAGCGGTTAAGCCGCTCTTTTTATGATTTAAACCAAATCAAATAAAGTAATTTTACTACTACTATGTCTCTTACAGATACATCATTACTGAAGGTAAGTAACTTGTTCATGTGAAAGAGACAGTTAGTTGTAGATTCCTTACCTTAGAATAGATACCCCAGCAACCAAGTTCAGACTAAAAATTCCTGGGGGACCGAACGGGCAAAACAGCTGTGCCTCCGAACTTGACTGTCCAGGCAGTAATGTCTGGTGAACGTGTGCAGAGATGCCCACGTTGCTGCCTGGCAGATATCAAGGACTGGGACACCATGTGCCAATGCAGTGGTTGCTGCTGTAGCCCTAGTGGAATGAGCACGTAGCCCCACTGGAAGATTCTCCTTCGCTAAAGCGTAGCAGATCTTCATGCAAAGGACAACCCATCGAGAGATGGTACGTTTTTGAACAGCCTGGCCTTTCTTGGCACCCACATATCCAATAAAGAATTGATCATCCACCCAGAAATCTTTAGAATAACAGCGCACGTTTAGGGTCCAGACAGTGAAGTCTCTCCTCCTTGGAAGGGTGTGGAGGTGGGTAAAAGGTGGGCAAGGTAACAGATTGTCCTACATGAAATGGTATTATCCCTTTAGGAAAGAATGAAGGACTCATTCGAAACACCACTTTGTCCGGATGCACAGAGAAGAAAGGGGGCTTTGAAGACAAAGGTTGCAGCTCACTCACCCTGCGAGCGGAGGTGGTGGACACAAGGAAGGCAGTTTTCAGACTAAGGAGAGTAAGAGGACAGTAATAAAGAGGCTAAAAGGAAGCGCACATAAGATATGTTAGAACAAGATTCAAGTCCCACTGGGGCATTATGAAAGGAGATTGAGGAAAGAGATGAGCAATTCCCTTAAAGAATCTATTTACAATAGGATGGCTGATCTGGCAGCCGAAGAAAAGCAGAGATAGCAGCAAAATAACCTTTAAGAGTGCCCAGAGCAGAACCCTACTGGACCAAAGAAAGTATGTACAAAAGTACCTCTGAAAGAGGGGCAGAAAGGAGATCCACAGCATTTGCTGTGCACCATTGCCACAAACGAACAAGTTACTTACATTCGGTAACAATTTTTCTGGTAGATACAGTATCTGCCTGTGGATTCCTCACCTTGTGAATATCCCCTTGCATCAGACACATTCGGAAATTCTTTTCGTAGCCTCGCGCCGACGTGGACTTGGACGTCATAGAGACACGGCATCGCACGCGACCCCACTGACGTCACCGACGCCTATAATAGGCCCACGCCGGCGGGATGACATCAGTTCCGCCCTTGTTTCCGTGCCTTCGAGGCACACGGACGGACCAATGACAGTAGAAATTTACATAGTATACACAGTACAAGATAGTCAAAGTAACACACACAGTGTGAAGCAAATGTAAGCAAACATTTGAAATAACACATTTTCTTGACCATAACCTAAACACAATACAGATATTCTGGTATAGAAGAGTGGACAACGGGGAGGCTGGTGGGTCAGTGAGGAATCCACAGGCAGATAATGTATCTACCAGAAAAAGTGTTACTGAAGGTAAGTAACTTGTTCTTCTGATAGATACATCTGCCGTGTGGATTCCTCACCTTGTGAATAGAGTCCCGCAGCAGTCCCCACTCCCGGAGGAGGGTGTCCACTCTGCTATACCAGGAAATCCTGGAGGACAGAGCGCGCAAAGTGGCCCTCCCTCCTCACCTCACCATCTAAGCAGTAATGCTATGTAAAAGTGTGGAGGGAGGACCAAGTTGCGGCCTTACAAATATCCTCTACAGGAACACCTCTGGACAAAGCCGAGGTTGATGACTTAGCCCTCGTAGAATGAGCCCTTATACCCTCTGGAGGATCCTTACCAGCCAAAGAGTAGCAGATCTTTATACAGAGGATGATCCATCTTGAAATAGTTCTTTTATGAACCGCTCTTCCTTTTTTGCAGCCAGCAAAACCAACGAAGAGCTGGTCATCCACATGACAGTCTTTAGATCTGTCCAGGTAAAAGCTCACCGCCCTCCTAGGGTCCAGACGGTGTAACCTCTCCTCCTCCTTGGAAGGGTGTGGGGGAGGATAAAAGGTAGGGAGGGTAATAGATTGACCAAGGTGGAAAGGAGTCACCACCTTAGGGAGAAAAGCAGCCCTGGTGCTAAGAACCATTCGATCAGCATGAATCGTCAAGAAAGGGGGCTTGGAACTAAGAGCTTGAAGCTCACTTACCCTCCTTGCCGAGGTAACGGCAACCAAGAAGACTGTTTTAAAAGTCAAAAGCCTCATAGGACACTTGTGTAAGGGCTCAAAGGGAGCACCCATCAAGTATGTTAAGACAAGATTTAAGTCCCATTGAGGCACAATAAAGGGAGTAGGAGGGAATTTATTAACGAGACCCTTCAAAAATATTAAAACCACAGGAGATTTGAAAAGAGACGGCTGGTCCAGCAAACATAGAAACGCGGACAAAGCCGAGAGATAACCCTTGACTGTGGCAACAGCAAGTCCTTGCTGCGCCAAAAAGAGAGCAAACTGGAGAACATCAGATAAGTGGGCTTTCAAAGGGTCAACAGATTTCTCTCCACACCAGGGGACAAATCTAGACCATCTATATGAACAGATGGACTTAGTGGAGTCACGTCTAGCTGAAAGAATGACATCCACCACATCTCGTGGGAGAGAAAAGGAATTCAGGTTGCTCCGTTCAATCTCCAGGCATGAAGGTGTAATGACTGGAGGTGGGGGTGTAGAACCTGCCCCTCCATCTGAGAGAGGAGGTCTGCCCTGTAAGGGAGACGGAGCGGCGGGTGAGAGGAGAGGTGGAGAAGATCTGTATACCACACCCTTCTTGGCCAGTCCGGGGCGACCAATATGACTTGGGCCCGGTCTTGGCGAATCTTCCTCAGAACCCGAGGAATCAAAGGTATGGGAGGAAACGCAAAAAGAAGTTGACTTCCCCAACTAAACGGAAACGCGTCCCCCAAAGCTCCTTGCATCGGATACTGGAGACTGCAGAATGACAGGCAGTGAGCATTCTCGCGAGTGGCGAACAGGTCCAAAAGACGTGACAAACCACCTCCGGATGAAGCCTCCACTCGTGGTCGGCCGAGAACTGCCGACTGAGACTGTCTGCATGCACGTTCAGAACTCCGGCCAGATGATTCGCCATCAGACAAATCTGATGGTCCTGAACCCAGGACCAGAGACGCAGAGCCTCTCTGCAGAGACACCGCGACCCCACTCCTCCCTGCTTGTTGATGTACCACATCACGGTCGTATTGTCTGTCAGGACTTGGATCGACCGACCGCGAAGGGAAGGGAGGAAGGCCTTGAGCGCCAAACGTATCGCCCGCAATTCTAGAAGGTTGATATGAAGCAACCTTTCCTCTGGAGACCAAAGACCCTTGACCTCCAGATCCCCCAGATGAGCACCCCACCCTAGAGTGGATGCATCCGTTATTACTGTGGCCACCGGAGGAGGCAGCTGAATAGGCTTCCCCTGAGACAGGTTGCCTTCCGCGCTCTACCAAGACAGATCCGCCGCAGCTTCTCTGGAGATCCTCACTGACTCCCTGAGATCTCCGTTGTGTTGATACCACTGCCTGCGGAGGCACCACTGGAGCGTCCTCATGTGCCAGCGTGCATGGTTGACCAACAGAATGCAGGAAGCCATCAGACCGAGCAGTCGAAGGACCTTCAAGACTGGAACGACCGCTCCATTGTAAAATAAAGGAATCATTTCCTGTATGTCGCGAATCCTTTGAGGAGGAGTGAATGCACGGCATACAGATGTGTCCAGTACAGCACCTATGAACAGGATGCGCTGGGAGGGCATCAGGTGAGACTTGGGTACAT
Source organism: Lissotriton helveticus (assembly GCF_964261635.1). NCBI lineage: Eukaryota > Metazoa > Chordata > Amphibia > Caudata > Salamandridae > Lissotriton > Lissotriton helveticus. The sequence goes on from NC_136061.1 coordinate 172,789,247, forward strand.
TTATCGAAAAACCCAACCTGTACAACAACTGGGTTGTCTCCTGCAGATGTTGGAGCACTCTCTCTGACGACTTTGCTTTGATCAGCCAGTCGTCCAAATAGGGGAATACAGGAATCCCCGACCTTCTGAGATGCGCTGCCACCACCACCATCACCTTGGTAAAGACTCGAGGCGCAGTAGTAATTCCAAATGGAAGGACCGCAAACAAGTGTTGTGATCCCACCGTAAAACGGAGATACTTCTTGTGCGCCTTCAGGATTGGGATGTGAAAGTACGCATCCTGCAAGTCGAGCGACACCATCCAGTCTTCTTCTAGCAGCGGTTGAAGAACCTGAGCAAGGGTGAGCATCTTGAATTTCTCTTGTTTCAGATAGAGATTCAAGATCCTGAGATCCAGGATTGGACAAAGTCTGCCATCCTTCTTGGGAATCAGGAAATACCGGGAGTAGCATCCCTGATTCTTTCCTGCTCTGGGACCACCTCTATCGCACCCTTTCTTAATAGAGTCTGCACTTCCTCCTGTAGAAGCAAGAGTTGTTCCTCCGTGCAAAAACCTTGGCAAGGAGGGTAATTGGGAGGAAATTCCCGAAAGGGAAGGGCATACCCAGTTTCTACAAATTTGAGAACCCAAAGATCTGATGTAACCGATTCCCAATCCTGTCGAAAATGGGTAAGCTGACCCCCCACCGGACCCACATGATCCTGAATGGCGGATCTAGGGCTGCTTTTCTGAGGCTGGAGGGTTGGAGGAAGTGGAGGAGGAAGAGGCTTGACGTCCACGAGGAAGCGCTCTTTGCTTTCCCCTGTAAGATCTGTAAATGGAATTTTGCTGCTGCTGCTGTTGTTGTTGCTGCTGCTGACCTTGTCGGTAATTCCGAAAGGAAGAGCGACCAAAACCCCTGAATCTCCTGTTGGTCGAAGAACCTCTGATCTGGAGACCTAAAGATTTAGCAGTTGCCCTACTGTCTTTAAATCTCTCCAGGGCCGTATCAGCTTTCTTCCAAAAGAGACCAGATCCATCAAACGGCAGATCCAGCAAAGTCACCTGAACATCCGCTGAAAAGTCTGAGGATTTTAGCCAAGCTGATCTTCTAGTGGCGACAGCAGTGCTCATTATACGTGCCACCGAGTCTGCAGTGTCCAGACCACTCTGTATCACTTGGCGAGCCGCTGCCTGTGCATACGAAATTACCTCCTCAAAATCCTTCCTGTTGGCATCAGGGATCTTAGGAGCTAAAGTTCGCATAGTATCCATTAGGGCATGCACATACCTCCCCATCAGACAAGTGGCATTATTCGACTTCAACGCCATGCTTGCAGAGGAGAAGATCTTTTTAGCCACCTGATCCTGTTTCTTTGCTTCTTTTTCACAGGGGACCTGAGGAAAAACACTCACATTCTTTTTTGAACAGGCTGCCTGAATGACTAGACTCTCTGGTGATGGATGAGACGTCAAAAAAGGAGGGTCTTCAGGTGCAACCCTGTACCTTCTTGCCACACTCTTAGATACTGCAGGAGCTGACAGTGTTTTTTTCCACACCTCCAAATGGGTTCCGTTAAGGCATCATTAAACGGAAGCACTGGTTCTACCACAAAACTAGGTGAATGCAAAACCTCTGTGAGAAGATTGGATTTAAACTCCACCGTTGGCAAAGACAATTGAAGAAGATCCGCAGCCTCATTACAATATGATAAGGCTGGACGTCCTTAGAAGGAGTATCAGAGCCTGATGGCAACTCCCACTCCGGAGAGAAATCCAGGCTACCAGCGTCAGCCAGTTCATCAAAACAATCCTCCTCCAATTCACCTTCCTCCACATCAGGATGCAACTCCATATACCTTCGCTCTTCCAAAAGGCGTTGAGCTTCCCTTCTGGACCTCCCCTTAACACGCCTCGCAGCCGGATCCACCAACGGCTCTGACGGAGCCGGGATCGATGTCGGTATCGAATCCGAAGGCCCAGCGGGATGCTCTCGAGGTCGATCTGGAGCGGGCGACGCCGGTACCGGCGTCGACGACCTCTGCGGAGGTCGTTGTATTGCATTGGCGGCGTCGGAGCCGGCATATAGGGCATGAATGGAGCAGGAGGGTAGGAGTGAGGGACTCCTAGATTGAAAGCCAGAGGACCCATGGGACCCGAAGGTGCGCCAGAGGGGTACCACGCCCTTGAAAAGACGCCATACATAGCGTTCAAAAACGCCGATGGGTCCTGGCCTGGGGTTGGAAAGGGAGGCTGCAAACCCTCAGGCTGGTCTTGTGGAGGGTTCGGATTTGGCTCTTCGGCAGGCACAGAATCCACATCCACCTGAACCTCTTCCTCATCTCGGGCCGCGGCCGGAGACGGATTTGAAGCCGGAGTCGGCGACTGTGCCCGCGACTCCGAAGGCAAGGCCTCACCTTCAGGATCTGAGACATCCAGCGTAACCACCTTAGAACGTACCTTCTTCGGTGACCTCGACCTCGAGCCCGACTCCTTACCGGAACGACGTCAGGACTCATGCCTCCTCTTCCTATGCTTCCTCTTCGACTTCGAAGCATGGTCAGAAGCTGACCTCGAAGACGACTCCTCTCGAGATCCGGATCTTGACTTCGACCTCGACCTCGCCCTTCGAGAACGTGACCTCGAAGATTTTCCTTTTCCAGCCTTCAGCTTCGCAACTAGGAGTTTGGTCTCTCTTTCCCTCAGGGCCTTCCGGTTCATCTTCCGACAAGACGAACATCCATCCACATTGTGATCAGAGCTCAAACACCAAATGCAGTCCTCGTGCGGGTCAGTAATGGACATCATTTTCCCGCACTCCCTGCAGGGCTTGAAGCCGGTCTTCTTTGTCGACATCGTCGAAGAGACAAGAAACAAAGAAGCAGAAAGTGGTAACAAAAAGGCAACAAAGTACCAGTTGGCTACTGAGATTCCCGAAACGTTAGCGTCGACGACGCGGAAATGAGGGAACTGATGTCATCACACCGGCGTGGGCCTATTATAGGCGTCGGTGACGTCAGTGGGGTCGCGTGCGATGCCGTGTCTCTATGATGTCCAAGTCCACGTCGGCGCGAGGCTACGAAAAGAATTTCCAAATGTTGCTGACGCAAGGGGATATTCACAAGGTGAGGAATCCACACGGCAGATGTATCTATCAGAATTGTTCCATCTAAAGGTGTATACCAATTTAGTGGAGGGATGCCTGACTGCCAAGATGACTTAGGGGAAGGTTGAAAGCTGTCAACTGTCGCCGCTCAATCTCCACGCAAGGAGTTGGAGAATGGACAGGCTCGGGTTCGGAGCCACAAGAATAACCTGGGCCCAGTCGCTCTTGATTTTTTTGAGCACTCGGGCAGAAGTGGTACAGGCGGAAATGCGAACAGGAGACCGCAGTTCCACTCGCGCCGAAAAGCGTTGCCGAACGAGTGCCGCCTTGGAAACTCCAACGCACAATAATACTGACATTACGTGTTCTCTTTTGTGGCAAACAGATCTAGCCAAGGCTTTCCCCATCGCTGAAAGAGACCTTGAACCACCGCCGAATGAAGACTAGATTTGTGATTGACCATGCATTGGAGGCTGAGTTTGTCCACCCTGGCATTCAGAGAACCCGCCAGGTGTTGAACCACCAGGGTTCCAAAGTCCAACCAGACTGTGTAAGAACCGCTCCCGCCACGTAGCCAAGGTCGTCACAGAATAAAGATATACATGGGCTAATAAACCCATGTCCACAACGACATGACCTATTTGAAATAGCTCAATAAGAAGCATCTCAAACAGGAAATACTCACCTTGTTGGTCTATTTAAAAAAAATAATGAGGTCCAACTGGTACTCCTAGATAGAGTGAGGGACCAAATTGAAATACAGAGAGGGATTTTAATGAACTGCAATAGAATATTATTATTTTCATTGCCCTGAAGAAGACCTTTCGGGTCGAAACGCATTGGCTACGGTCATTTTTAAGAAGAGTTTTTTCAATAAAGAAACAGAGAAACAAGAACATGCTGAGTTGATGTGCCTCTCTTCATATTGTTCGTACCTGTAGAAAATATTAATCCATACACTTGTTGGAGTGCTGAATCATTGTTTTTTTGGTAAATGTATAAGATCCATATCCTTGGTGGTTTAAGGGGTATTGAGCCTCTGTTTTGTAGTGTAGTTCCTATATTCCCAATAAGCTCTGTGCATTGGAATAATATATCCTATAGTTTAGACGTAGGACTGAGGTTGACTAGGTCTCTATCGAATATATTAAACTTAATAGTGAGTGCCAGCTAGCTCAGAGGTCACTAGAAACTTTCTCGAATTCGCAAGAAGGGATTAGCTTCTGACAACCGCATAAACATGAAAACTTTGTTTCCCAAGAATAAGAAATGTATCTCTCGAGTCGTGGAAACAATAGATAAGTATTTCACTCACTCAATTGTGCATGCTTCGTTTCTACAGAGGAGCAGAGAAATAGAGAGACGGCCGATTTCAATAAAAGGATTTATTGAACAGTCTTCTTTCTCATGCAAAAGAAATGAACTGCTACAATCGTAATGTACACGGCAAAGTATAATGCGTACAACAAGAACAATATTATAAAATAATACTGTAAGAGCATTGTATGGTTTCTGAGCCATATAAAAATACATACATAAATAACAATGACTAAAAATACTCAACTGGTGTTTCTAAAATATGCCTACCCGAATGTACCTAACCTAAGTCTAGCACGAGGGAAGAAGTAAGTATTGTGTAGCCTAGGTTTAGTTTTCTTTGCCAATAATCTATCCAAGATTTCTCTTAGGTTCTAATCAGCTCCATACCTTAGTTTAGAGTGAAGGAGGTCTGGTATCTCTGTCTCGGGACTCGATTTCCCAACACCCCGCGAGGGGAGCTTGGAAACACTGGAGCTGGATTCTTAGCGAGAGAAAGGACAGCTTCTCCATCAGTGTGTCAGCTGGAGGGTCGGCTTCCTTCGGCACTTGCTGTAGAGAGCTGTGTCAGGCAAGTAGATAGTCGAACTGTTCCGAACCACCGTGTCTTGCTAGAGCAAGTGAAGGCATATTTATACCTTGAAGGTGTCTAGTTTGACGTAAAGTCGGGCATGATAACGTCAGGAAAGAACCCCTAGGGAATAGTAGTTCTTCATGATTTCTTTTTTTTTTTTTTTATAACATTTTATTGGGCTTTTCATCAAGTTACACAACACCATTGCCATTTAGGTTCAATTCGTGGATACATATAAATAGTTTGTTTTTAGATATATCATTACAATTCACATAGCAAACCACGTTTAACATATTGTCCGTATAACAGTTCGTTTTCCTTAGTATCGAACAGTGGGAGCTTTGGATGCGTCTACCCCACTGAGGACGCTCCCAACTTCGTACAGTTCCTTACTCAGTTCCCCCCACAGTCACCGATGTCAACATTAATAAAGGATCTTCCCCTTTCCCTCCCCCAACAATCACATAGACGATGTCACAGCAATATTCCATGTTCTCTCCCCTTATGGACTAGCTTCAGGGTCAGATAGTTCTAATGGGGGGTCACATAGGTGTCCTCGGTGTTCGTTCCATTTCCCCCAGATACTGGACCATTTTTTGGGGCAACCCCTATGCATATATACCGCCTTTTCTGCCACCATAGCTGTGTCCGTGTCATTCACCCATTGTGTGCATGAGGGCACCATTCCGGAACCCCACCTTTTGGCAATGTTCAGCTTTGAAAGGGCCAGACCCAGCATCCTCCAAGTCTGTAATCCTCGATTCATATCAGTAGGTGACCAAATATTTAACAAACAACATCTAGGTTCTCTCTGCAGTTCCACCCCACACGCCTCTGAGATTTCGGACAGAATTTGGTCCCAGTACAACTGTATCCTGGGACATTTCCATATTATGTGAAAGAAAGTACCCGGGGATCCACACCCTCGCATGCAATTAGGTTCTGGAATGCGGCCTAGCTTGTGCAAGAGCGTGCGGGAATAGTATATTCTGTGCAATATTTTTAATTGCACTAGTTTAAGCCGTGATGGTATGGAGGCCTCTCTAGCTGATGCTAGGGCATATAACTTCATCCTCAATGTCTCCTAGTTCCACCTCGCACTTGCTGCGGAGAACTACCATGGGGTCTGGGAGATTGTTGATCAGCTTCCGGTATGTGAGCGAGATCGCTTTCTTGTCTAGGCAGTCAGTGAGGAGTCTATCCTCTAGGGGGGAGGATTCTGCCAGTGTTGTACCTGTTGGAATGGACCCTTGCAAAGCATGTTTAATTTGTGCATAGCGATACCGCTCCGTGTCCACCATCCCGTATTGTTCTTGAAGGGTGGGGAACGTGATGACCTCACCCCCCCTCAACAGGTCACCTATCTTGGAGATACCAATAAGGTCCCACTGCCTGAAACCCTTAGTATTCGTCAGGGTACCTAGACGGCGTGTGTCCCAAAGTGGTGTGGCTAGTGTGAGCACTCCCTCCCAACCTAGGGCCCTCTGAGCTGCGTGCCAGATCTTAACCGTGTGGGCTGTTGGGCCTGTAAATGTGTGGCGCCGTTTGTTAGTATATAGTGCTCTCATAAGCTGGTCTGGGGGTAATACAGTCCTGTCAAGGCGGAAGGCTGGGTCCTGTTGTGGAGCGTGGATCCATTGATTCACTACCATTAATTGTGCAGCCCAGTAGTATAGTTTAACACTGGGTAGGGCGATCCCCCCGTCATACTGTGATGTATTCCTATAGGTACTGTATCGATTCCCCTATTCCTGACCCTGGTCTGGTTAATAATTAACTAGCAGCCATCTAACGGTGCAAAAACCGTTATCTGATTAAGCCACACCACGGCACAGAAGCGCGTTATCTGATTAGGTCATAACGCATGCCATCTAATTAGACAAGCGATATTCCTCCAGCCCCTGATAAGGCATACGGAGTTCTCAAAACAAATCAAACCTACAGCGACCTGGGAAATTCCCATAGCCATTGTTTTGATTTCACAGAGAACTTCAGCAAAAGAATGTGCGAACGAGCCCGTTCATATGACATCCTTATTGACGTATATATGTCCATCCTTACGTCAATCTTGGCACCTTTCAGGTATAAATATTACCGACATTGCCTTAAGCAAACACATGCGGTGGTGACGAGATCGGAGCAGCGAGACGTGCCGAGGAGCCCAGCAGAGAGCGAAGCCCACAGGCGCTGCCCCGCCTTCCTGACGCGCTGAGAACGAGACGCTGCCTTTCTCCTGCTGAGAAATCCAGCTCCGGCGCTTCCAAGCAGCCCTCGCAGGCAGCTGGAATATCAAGACCTGGGATAAGAGATACCAGCCCTCCATCATTCTAGATCTCAGGTACAGAACTGAATAACCCCTTGCAGAGAATTCTCGAATCAGTCCCTTGGCAAACAAACTTAACTTAAACTGCTACTTATCTACTCCCGCCCACGTATTAGGCTTAGGTCAGGTACACTGGGGTAGGCGTGGTTAGAAGCACCAGTTGAGTATGATTAGTCAAATGAATATATGTATGTATCTATTTTATCCATTTTAAGGTATCATATGGCTTAGAAACCATATCAATGCTTTTACAGTATTATATTATAATTCTGTCTTTACTGTATGCACTTTACTTAACTATAAGTATTACAATAATAGCGATTCATTTCTCTTGTATGAGAAAGGAGACTGATCAATAAATAACATCTTTTATTGAACACGCCCGTCTTTTCCTTTTCTCTACAATCTGGTGAAACTAAGAATGCACTGAACTGACTGAGTAAAATAAGTTGTCTTTTGTTTTCACACGACTCTAGAGATACACTCTTGATTAGGGGAGAGCAAGTTTCAAGTTTCAAGTTTTATTTATTATGATAAGGAACTCTATTGAGGTCCACATAAAACAACATATACATACAAAGCAACAAATGTATAAAAAAAGTTTCCATCACAAACACTTGTAATAACTTAATACAGGTCCAAAAAACATTTGAAGAAGTTGTACAGTTTAAAAGCAAACATTTCATTAGGAGGGTTAATCAAGGCTGCCTTAAACAAAGATGCAGATAATATGTTAAGTTGTAAGCAAGTTGGTCTTAACCATCTACGCCTGCCAGGCATCAGTGCAGGGCAAACAAACATGACGTGATCTAGATCTTGATCATACAATTGGCAAAGATCACAGCGTGCCGAACAACCAAACCAGCTGGCATGTAAAACTTTTAGCGGAAGCAAATTGTGTCTTAATAAGTACACCAGTCGTCTCACACCATGGAAAATATTCCAGTACATATACGGTTGAGCTTTCCGCAAGGTATAAGATTCAATCACAGGCGTACAACCTTTTTTCGCTAGGCAAAAGTCTCTATCTAGACTAAACCCCAATTCCCAGGAAACTGACTTCAAAACAGTTTTTAATTGATGAGGGGACAATAGAAATAGAGTCTCCTCATCTAATTTCAATTGTAACACAGCAAATCTGAAGTTTTTTACAATCGATGAGAAGTCATTAAAAAATCCTAATAATTCATTTTTTATGAGGTTTCTTAAGGTATTGGGTTCACCTTTAGATAATGCTACTACCCAGCGTATGATACTAGCCAGACCTTGTACCCTGCTGCTACGTAATCCCAATTCCAGTCTCAAGGAGGCAGTCGAATTTGCTGTGCCTACACACATTAAACTCCGAAGAATTTTTCCTTCTGCAGAGTTTAAAAAACTCCATTTTTTTGGATCAACTAACTCAATTCCATATAACAGGGAGGCAGGAACTTTCGCTCTGAAGACATCTAAAAGAATAGAAAAATGTCGTCTACCTGTGGCTTTATACAGCGAAACTAAGCTCTTTCCCTGAGAAATGGCCTTCCGAGAGTTATTGTCTATGTGTGGTTTGTCACTTAAAGTATGAGAGACAATTTTACCTAAAAAGGTATAAGAGTTCACACATTCTAGTTTTTCCCCCCCCACAACCCATGAAAAGTTAAAACATTTAGGCTTCTTTCTACCAGAAAAACAAATCATCTTGCTTTTTGCCGTATTTATAGATAAAAAATGACTTTCAGCAAATTCAGAAAGTGCGTGCAACCGATTATTTAGGCCCTTTGGGGTGAGATCCAAAATTAGGATGTCGTCTGCATACATTAGGCATGCAATTGGAACACCCCCCAGGGACGGAGCAATACCGGCGGAAGCCGAAAGGGCGATGGGTAAGTCAACAGTATATAAGGAAAATAGCAACGGAGCCAAAAGGCAACCTTGCTTCAACCCATTAGATGTTGAAATTAATCTCGATACGCCGCGATCACCTCCAAGTAATACTCTGCACCAAGTGTCAGAGTACAAGGCGCGAATTAACTTAATAAGTGATGCAGGCATACCTAGGTTAAATAACTTTCTCCACAGCAAATTTCTGTCAACTTTGTCAAAAGCGGTGGAAAAGTCAATAAAAGCGCCATATACCTGACCACCCCGAACTTTCACATATTTTTCATTGATAACTTGTAATGCAGTCAGGTTATCTAAAGTTCCATGATTTTGTCTGAAACCAGTTTGCTCCAAGGGAAGGATTTTATGTTCAGATACCCAATCATTAATTAAAGAAAGCACACATTTTGCAAACACCTTACCAATAGCGTCAAGCAAGGCAATTTGACGATAATTTTGTGGTAGATCTCTTGCCCCTTTTTTATATAAAGGGACAATGATGCTTCCTATCCAGGAGGGGGGGACTGTTCCGCTAAAAAAGCAGAATTCAAACACTGGAAAGAGTATTTTACTCCAAAGTTCACTCTGGTTTTTTAATACTGAAATTGGGATTTTGTCAGGACCCATCGCACCAGAGGAGCGCATATTCTTAATGGCACATTCAATTTCCTTTACTGTTGGACAGTCTAATTTAGGTGAAACATTCTCAGATTCAATTTTAAACTCAAAAGAATTATTATTACTGTACAACTTCTCGATATAGTGAACCCACACCTGTTCCTCAATGGCAATGGGCGTAGGACTGGCTCTAGTACCACAGCATTTGCCAATTAAGGACCAAAAGGTCTTAGTTTGGCGATTATAAGAAGCTTCCCTCAGTTGAATCCAGAGGGCATCTTCCTTAGAACGTTTTAAACGGGCCTTAAGCCTGACTCTCCTTCTTTTTAGAATAGACAACTTACATTTAGCTTCTTGGGTAAAACTTAAAAATTGTCCCCTTACAACTTTATTTATTTCTCTGTTTAAAGCCCGTAGAGGGTAAGGGGCTAAAAGGGACTGTTTCACACCTGATTTCTTTTTTGCACAAGCAGTTACGGAATCTAAAAAATTTGTAAAACATAACAATACGCTCCCTTCCCAGAAAGGTAAATTCTCAACAGTAGAATAGAGAAGAGGCGCTAGGTTTTCAACAATACAAGGATTCCAAAAACATTTCCCTGAGCTGGAATCAAAATTCACAGAATCTATATCCAGACTCCACGGAACCGCTTTCTGAAGACTAATGGAGACAGAAAGCGTCAATGCATTATGGTCACTAAGATTTGATTCAATGACCTTCATATCCTTCAATAGGTGAAAACCGGCATAATCTATCATGATAAAATCAATAATAGATTTTCCCTTATTGAATTTACGAGTAAAAGCTGCCGGGATATCAGATGGAAGCCTCCCATTTACAATTACACAATCCGCTTTAAGTAAACCATCTAAAATAAGTTTACCTCTTTTGTTAGTTTTAATTTTGGGGGGGAACTGGGCTGAAGGTATATTCAGAGATTCTTCCAATGCGACATTTCTAAACAACTCCAACCCGCAGTTAGATATATTACAATTTAGGTCCCCAAACATTAACACATGCGGAGATGGTGAAAACTCCAAAACTTTAGTTAAAAAGGTAAATAGAGTTTTTAAACCAGTATTAAAACAACAATTAGGGGGAATATAAATGTTTACCACAATCAGCAATCTATTAGGGCAATCCTCAAATACATCTTTTAGAATTATTGCTTGAAACAGTTTTCCTGGATCCAGATAGTGTGAATAGTTCCATTGCAATCTATTAGATAACAAGCATGCTAACCCTCCCTTAGCATGGCCTCTTCTAGTGCTGGTTGCGTTAAAATCCAAAACAAAATAGTCTTTATCCAAAACGAAACTTCCATCCACCCAGGTTTCTTGCAAACAGATTATATCTGCCTTTTGAGAATGAAGGAAACCCAATTTCTCCTTATAATCTTTGAATCCGGCAGTGTTCCATGAGATGAATTTCAGCTCCCTGTTAAAAATTAGAATCCTGAATGGAACGGGGAGCAGATTTACTCGCAAGGACTCCAGGAAGCCAACTCCATTTAGATTGATCATCCTTCACTGTCTGCTTAAGAGGAGGGTTTTTGTAGGAAACTAGCCTTTCATTCCTAGCCACACAAACTTTCAGATTCTCTGATCTAAGATTAGACCAATCCGACAATCGCACACCCGCATTGGCGGAAAGCGATAATGAAACATTAGCGGCCGTATTTAAAATACATTTTTCCCCAAAGTGTGGCATCACATCTATCCCTCTAATTTGAAGATCCTCAGCCCATTGAAGAACAAGATTTACCACAACCTTAGAATAGAATTTCACCCTTGTTGATCTTAAAGGCTTCCCCACATATGGATTGAGGAGAAGTACCAGATCTAAATCGGAAGTTTGAATTAATTTCAAGCTTTCGATCTCTTTAAAACAGGTCAAAAGGGCAGATCTATTCAAAATTAAATCTGGTTCAAAAAGAGGAGAGAAATCAAGAAATAACGTATCCACATAAGTTTTTTCTTTTGGGAGGACAACTGACGTTAAGGGTGGAGCATGAAAGGGTGTTGCCGTAGGATTTAAAGAAGACGGGGGCGGAACAACAAATGAAGAGGTAACCTTAGATATAACTTGGCTAGAACCTGGATTAACCTTACAAAAGGAAAAAGGATTAGCGGGAGGGAGAAAATCCTTGGGAAGGAAAGGGTTAGTTAAATTTATAGGACCTAGTCCAGCGGGGGGGGGGCATCGTCTTTGGGCAATACCACCCTGATTTCTACCTTAGGGGTGAGAGACTGCTCCACCTTCGGAGAATCATCTACACTTAAATCCACATTTTTATCAAAGAGAAGTTTCCTCTGTCTTTTTTTGGCAAACCTACGAATAGGTTTCCTCTTCTTCAATCTGTTCTTTTTATGTTTCTGGGGACTCATATTTCCCAACAATCCCATTTTTACTTTAGGGATCTCCTCTTCCTTATTTGATGGCAAGGAAAATATCGGAAAGAGGGAAGGCAATTCGGATTTAGAAATAAGAGGGGAAGTTGGCATTATCTCTATCTTATCACTTAGCAAGGCTATACAATTGGCACCAGCCGAAACCACTTTGGAGGGTTTGGGGATAGCTGAAAGTACTATGGGCTGACTTTCCTTTTGACCTTCTATCACGGAAGAAGAAGGCGCAAAATCCAAAACTGCAGAAGTGAAAGGAACGCTTATTTTCTGGGGCATCGACAAAGAAGCCCCTGAAATAGGAGGGTCTGACACTAACTCGTTTTTACTTAACAAGAGAACTTGCAAAATCTGCGTTACAGTATCAAAAATACATTCCGAACCTCCCACAAACTTTTCAAGTAATCTTAGAATCGAAGACAAAATTGATTCCAAAGAGGACAAAGAGTTAGAAATTAGCCTCCCATTAATATTTGGAGAGCCCTCAGCTAAATTGTTCAACATTGGACCTGAACAGGATGTAAGATTTAATTGTGGAAGGGAGAAATCTAATTTATTAGAGGGTGTGCTACTTAGGGGACCAGTACTTGAAATCGTTATTACTTCCTCTAAAGGCACACCTTTAGAGTTCCCCTGCAACAATCCCATCCGCGCCCTATGAGCTGTTAAATCAATGTCAGGCAGAGTGAATTCATTCCCTAATACAGGGGATGTAACTAACGTAGCTGCTTCAAAATCTGTAGTCAATGAAACTTTAGGGACATCCCTTAATGTAACTTGGGAAGGAGCAATGTCATCAGATTTTAAGGGCATATTGGCCAAAGAATTAAGGTGAATATTCTGATTCAGATGTACATTATTTAATGTCGGCGGTGAGCCCCTTAGTTCATCAGGACTGGCTAGAATGGGAAGAGAATGACTGACCGCCAAGCTTAAACTAGAAGAAACATTAATAACCCCATTAACAGGGACTACGTCATTGGAACCTGGAATTTCATCCCTAGACTGTAGCTCAATAGGTTTGTCTTTCCCTTTGTCCCATAAATTAAAAAGCTGGCATTGCCCCTTCAATTGCATAGTAGACGCTATTTTGTTTCGTAGGGGGTTTGATTTAGTTTTAGATCCAGATCTCCCCACAATCACTCGTCCAGAGCGTAGTTTTTTTAGCCGTCATGAGGCTGAATTAAAAAGGGACAAAAATTAAAATAGGAACGATTGTAAAGTATAAAACCAAATGAACAAAATCATTAAAATACAATACAAGCCTATGAATGATAAAACAGCATAAATTGTAGCTAAAGAACCAAGGGAGGGGGCCCAGCCCAGCCTCCTTCGGCCTCTGACGGCCACAGACGGTCCCGCCCTTGTCCCGGGCTTCTCCCGGCGCGCTCCCGCGCGCTCCCGCGTTGCGGTGATACTAAGGAGAATTATAGCCGCGCTGAGGCGGGGGAGGAGCCAGCAGGGAGAGCGGGTCAGCTGTTGGTGATGCCGAGTGTCAGGCGCTCCTGGGACTTGAAGTCCACGCCTGACCACGCTCGCAGCCCTGCACACACCACACCTCAGAGGCTCAGTTGTAAGGAGTTACACAGTCACAGCGCACTTCAGCAGCGCAGGCAAAGCACCAAAGGCGAAGCGGGACCCGCGGAGCGGGTACCGCGAGTAGTTAAGGAAGGAGATTACGGGAAGAGCAGCTCCAGCGTGCTCACAGTCCGAAGCTCCCACTGCTGCCAAACGAAACACAGGTGAGAGCAAAGTTGTCATGTTCTATGGTTGTCAGAAACAAAATCCCTTCTTGTCTATCCAGGGAGGTTAAATTCCTCCTTGCCTATTCGAGAAAGTTTCTAGTGAACTCTGAGCTAGCTGGCAAACACAAAAGTTTAAGTCTAATATCGTCGGTAGAAGACCTAGTTAACCTCTGCCCTAGGTCTATACTATTGAAGATATTATTCCAATGCGCAGAGCCTATTGGGATGATAGGAACTACACTACAATACCAGGAGCGGATCAGTTTGGAGTGCGCTATGCGGGCCGGTTTTCCGTCCCACAGGAGTGTGGAGATTTCTGCGTCTATTGATTTGAAATATGTGAGAGGGACCGGAAAGGGTGTGTTTTGCCATGCATAGAGGAATCTCGGGAGTGATAACATCTTAAATAGTGCAACCCTCCCCAGCAGTGTGAGTGGTAAAGAGCGCCAATGGGTTATATCGGATTTTAGCCTCTGTAGAGGTTTCATCAAGTTTTCCTCCACAAAGATCGATTCCCGTGGTGTGACGTATATACCCAGGTACTTGAAACCTCTAGTGACCGTTTGTAGGGTGCAGTCTGGGGGTAGCGTGGGCGTTTGACCTAGTAGGACATATAGAAGAGATTTAGCCCAGTTAATGGTATGTCCTGCCCCTCCTACCTACTTGTGCCCGCGCTCAAGTGGTTAGATGTACCATCCTTAGCAGGCTGGACTATTGTAACGCCCTCCTGCTCGGGTCCCCTGAGTTCCTGCTGGATCGTCTCTAGAGGGTCCAATCAGCAGCTGCTAAACTGGCCCTGGGGCTTCCAAGAAGTTCTCATGGAGCCTCCGCATTGGCAAAGCTGCATTGGCTCCCTATAAGGCAGAGGATCCAGTTTAAGGCCCTCTGTATAGTGTTTAGGGCTCTCCATGGAGCTGGCCCAGCTTCTTTGCAATCTAAATTTGCTTGGTATTCCCCTACTAGACAGCTTCGATCCTCTGACGCTTAACTGGTAGTTGTTCCCAGTTTCAGGAAGGTTAGAGCCGGTGGCAGATCCTTTGAAGTGACTGCCGCCAGACTATGGAATACTCTTCCCATCGAGATTAGGCATATTGGTGAACTCCTCCCGTTCAAAAGGAGGATAAAAACGTGGCTATTCCCCTGCTAGTCCGCTTCCCTCCGGTCTCTTTTATCTCTTAGCACCAGGATGCCTGCAATGGTGATAGCTGCGCTTTATAAATGCTTAAAATAAATAAATAAATAAAATAAATATCCCGACACCTCTCCGTAGATCTTGACTATGTCCATCAGAGCTGTCAGTGAAGAGGTAGGGGACATTAGATAGATCAATACGTCATTTGCGTAGAGAGAGATGCGGTCCTCCAATCCCGTCCCCCACGTGATCCCCTTGATTGAAGGGTCCAGGCGGATTTTCACCGCTAGTGGCTCCAATATGAGGGCAAATAGAAGTGGGGATAAGGAGCATCCCTGCCTCGTTCCGCGCCCTAGTGTGATTGTACGTGATGTATGGCCATTGGCAACCACTTGTGCCAGGGGTGCAGTGTAAAGGAGTTTAATCCAGCTACAAAACTTTGGGCCAAAACCCATCTTTCTGAGGACTGCAAACAGAAATGGCCACTCTACAAGGTCGAAGGCCATTGTTGCATCTAGGGAAAGAATGGCCGCATCTTCCCGTAGCATGGGAATGCGGTGCATGACTCCATGGATACGTCGTAGGTTAAGCGATGTGTTTCTCCCGGGCAAAAAGCCCGATTGGTCCGGGTGTATTAATGCTGTGAGGTGGGGCTGTAATCGGAGTGCCAGGAGCTTTGCTAGGACTTTCGCTTCTACATTCATCAGGGAGATTGGCCTATATGAGGACGGTTGGTCAGGTGGTTTGCCAGGTTTGTGCACTGCGACAATGGTGGCTAGTCTTTGTTCAGTCGTGAGTGTGCCTCTTTCCAAACAATCCTTATACATGGGAAGTATGTATGGGATGATCTGTCGCGCCAGTGTTTTATAAAGTTCTACAGGTAAACCATTTGGTCCCATGGCCTTTCCAGTATGAAGTGCTGCCAGGGCCTTCTCCAATTCTTCTCCTGTTAGGTCACCCTCAAGTGCTTGTGTGTCCTCCTGGGACAGCGTAGTCAGGGGTATGTCTTGGAGGAATGTCAAGCTGTCCTCTTCCGTCACCCCACCGCGTGCAGTGTATACGGTTTCGTAGTAAGTGGCCAGTTCTTCTACTATTCGTGGGGGAGAGGTCGTGTGCGTGCCATCTGGTAGCGCCAACGTGGCAATCCATCTATTTGCCCTGTCCTTCCGCCCAATCCAAGCGAGCATTTTCCCAGTCTTGTCTCCTAATTCGTAGACCCTATGCAACGTGTCAGTCAGTCTCGTTTTGGCCAAGTCCTCTGCGTATGCCCTGTATTCTTGAGATGCCAGTGTTAGGGTGTGCGCCGTTTCTTCCGTGTGGTCCGATGCATGGGCCAATTCTGCAGTCTCGACCGCTGTTTCTAGTGACTCGATGGTTGCCCTCTGCTCTTTCTTGTGCTTAGTGATACTGGAGATGGCTTGTCCTCTAATCACTGTCTTGAATGCCTCCCAGAGGACTGAGGGTGAGTCTACAGAATCCAGGTTTTCGTCAAAGTAGTGTGTGGTGGAGGTCATCAGTGCTTTCAAAATCGTTCTATTTTTTAGATATCCCGGATAGATCGGGAATATTCTTTGCCGTCTAGAGGGTTGCGCTGTGTAGGTGAGTTGCATCGGGGAATGATCTGATATTCCCCGTGGGAGGTGCTCTATGGCTATTACCTTTTCTGGGGGGGGATCGCTAGTGTCAGCATGTAGTCTATCCTAGAGAGACTATTATGGGCTCCCGAATGAAATGTGTAGTGCGGTCATGGGGGTGTTTAAGTATCCACATATCCACCAGTCCCAACGCTTCCAGGAAGTCTTTAAATATTTGGTTAGACCTGGTAGCCTCACGAGGAGGCTGTCGATCCACAGCTGTGTTAAGTACCGCGTTGAAGTCGCCTCCAATGATTAGTTCCCCCTCTGGGAGTTCGAGCAGAAGTTTACCCAGGTCTTGGAAAGCCTCTTGGTGTAGTGCTGGGGGGATGTATACTGAAAGTATATTGTATGGACGGCACTCCCATTGACAATGGAGCGATGCGAAACGCACCCGGTCATCGGTCCAAGTGCGTTTGATCAGCAACGGAGAGCTTCTTTGGATGAGGATACCCACCCCGTGGGAGCCAGAGGAGAACTCTGCGTGTGTGATCATCTTGAAACCCCACCGATTAAGAGCCTTGCATGCCGTTCCCACCAGGTGTGTTTCTTGCAGCAAAGCCAAGGTGGGTGCTTTCCTCTTCAGATATTGGAGGACCAGCCCTCGTTTAATTTTATGACCCAGCCCGTTTACATTCCACGAGATGATCGTCAGTGGGGGAGAGATCAACGGTTGTGATTGGGGGTCGAGTGCTGAAAGATCATGATCAGCCATAGTCTCCGGTAAGCAAGTGTATCAGTGCCATCTGGGTCAATACTCGGACCAAGGTCTGGTATTTGTCAGAGCCCAGATTACCTTCTAAGGCTTTTACTGGGTGTCCCACATGATATGTGTCGTGTCGTGCAAACCGTGACCGGCAGCTCTTGTATATTTGCTCCAGCCTGGTCCGCGTGTCTGAGTGTGTGGATAGGAACCAGAGCGTATGAGGTGTGTGCATAGGAAAAGCCAACCAAGTTAGGAACATGAAACTGAAACTAAAACTAAGCAAACTCAAAACTTATAAATCCCATACCCCCCACCCTGCCTCCCTGCCCGGCGGACAATAAACCTTCCACCTCCCCAACTGAGCAGAGTGCTTACAGTCCCAACTCATGAAGATTGTTCTTGGGGGTGAGACTTCTGTGTCCGCTATCGAACCCCCCCTCTCTGAGAGTGATCATGCAGTGCCATTTGTAACTAGAAGTCCTACCTGCATGGATCTTTTTGTGCGTATCTAGAGTCTCACCATATTCGGCCATCCGCGGTTGGTGGCTAGCCGTCTCACCTTCGTCCTGCGTGCCTGAGAAGTCCTATCCTATTTAAAGCGGAGTGGGCAAATGTCGTACTCTCAAGATATAGGCTCCAAAGGGACGGGCACCAACGTCAGTGTTCATAGTGCGCCGTTCTATCTTTATTCTGCGTCGTCGGTTATCTGAGGGCTTCTATCCCCGTAGTTCCGCTGCATGTCGCGATTCCTGGGCCCTCTTGCTGGCCTCCACCCCTCCAGCCATTCCTGGGTTGCTTGTGGCGAGTCAAAGAACCATGTTTTACCTTCGGATTCCACACGCAATTTCGCTGGAAAAATCATAGATTACTTGAGCTCCCGAGCACGTAGTTCCTTCTTTACCTCCGTGCAGCTCCGTCGTTGTTGGGCTACGGCCACTGTATAGTCTGGATAGAAGTGGATTTTTGAGTTATCAATTTTGATCGGTGGTCGAGTGGCGTCCCGGTCTCTGAAGTTGAAGATGCGGGCTAATATGGGTCGAGGTGTGGCCCCGGGTTTTGGCTTTCCTCCAGGCACGCGGTGGGCACATTCCACTGAGAAATAGTTCGACAGACCTTTGGGTTGAAGCTGCTTATATATGAGGTCCTCAACGTAGAGGTCTAGGGCTGGGCCGCGTTCGGATTCTGGTACGCCAATCAGGCATATATTATTACGTCTCAAGCGGCCTTCTTGATCGTCCAGCTTCGCCTTCAGCATGAGGTTGTCTTCTTCTAGCTTTTGGACTCTATGCTGCAGATCCGACGTGTCCCCCACAAGGTCGGTAGTTATTTTTTCGACCTCCACCATGCGGTCAGACATTTTCGCAAAATCCGCTCTGATCAGGGAGACCTCCGTAGAGATCGTGCCCATTGAGGATTGCATTGTCTTTAGGGCCGCCATGACGTCATGAAGGGTGATTTTTTCTGTAGTGTTCGGGTCTCCCACGGGCTGGGGCGGTGTCCGAGTTGGATCCCCCCTCATATTGTCCGGTGGGTCCTTGTGGTAAGCGTATTTCTCCAATTTCGAGGCCTGTTGGCCTCTTGTCTCCCTGCCGCTCATCACAGTAGTCGTACTGGTCCGATTGTCTAGTGTAGTGCTCCCTAACACACACCTGTTGAGCGTCAGTCCCCTCTGTGGTTGGGAGCGTTGCGTGGGATGTTCGCGGTCCGTGCTAAGCTGCTGCTTCTGCTTTCTGATTAGGCCTCTGCGGTGTGCAAACAATGGCGTTACTGGAGGCCCCAGGATAAAATTCGAGCCGGGTCGTGGCCGGTGGGTGAGTGGGACGGGGAGCTGCTGGCAGGACCTTGTGGCACAATATCGGGTCTGTCTCCTTTGGTCAGCGCCGTGAGCGCGTTATTTCCCCCCTCCGTCGTGGTCCCTTACACCCTCTGGGGTTGCGCCGGTACTTACAGGTGCCTTCCTGTGTCCCTCCGAGCCTGTGTGGGTGAGGGCTCCGTCTGGGTAGTTGTCACTGCCCGCAGATCAGGTATCGGTGCCTCGGCCCGTTTGTCCCGGGTCACCTGTTGAGCGTCAGCCCCCTCTGTGGCCGGGAGCGTAGCGTGGTTTGTTCGCGGTCCGTGCTAAGCTGCCACGTCCGCTTTCTGACTAGGCCTCCGCGGTGGGCGAACAATGGCATTACTGGAGCCCCCAGGATAAAGTCCGAACCGGGTTGTGGCCGGTGGGCGAGTGGGACGGGGAGCCGCTGGCGGGACCCTGCGGCACAATACCGGGTCTGTCTCCTTTGGTCAGCGCCGTGAGCGCTTTATTTCCCCCCTCCGTCGTGGTCTCTCACACCCTCTGGGGTCGCGCCGGTACTTACAGGTGCCTTCCTTATGTCCCTCAGATCCTGTGCGGGTGATGGCTCCGTCTGGGTAATTACGATTCAGAAAAGGGGGTGGTGATGAACAGAGTGTCTGAATTAAGCAGACCACTCTTACCCAGTCCAAAGATCAGGGCTTGATCCATCACCGTTATTTAGCTCACTGCCCCATCCCAGCTCAGAACCTGGCTATATGCAAATTAGTCTGTCCCTGGCCCAGTGCATCATGGGAACAGGGCAGACCAAAATACCAAGCCAATTCTTCACCAGAAAGGAGACAAGCTACCGTAATTGTCACTATCCGCAGATCGGGCACTGGTGCCTCCGCCCGTTTTTTCCGGGACGCTGCCTACATGGGGGAGATGGCGGCCGCCGCAGTGCCCGAGTTCCGCTGGGCTCGTCCTGTAGTCCAGTCCCTGGCTCCTGGCGCCAAAACAGGCCGCAGTGTTCAGCACGACGCAGCGTCTCAGGGGAACCACGCTGAGAGACGCGGATGAAAGCCAAGTGCACCGGACGGCTAGACGCTTCTGGTCACGCTGGTTAGCAACTGCTAGGAAAGCGGATTAGTTGTCTGATTTTGAGAGGAAGGCGCTTCAGTCACAGAGCTCTCTCAGACTGCAGCCATCTTGGCTGTTGGCTAGCCACGCACCCTCTCTTCAGGATTTCTTGGACAAATCAATATTCAAGCAAGGGGAAGGTCCATTACTGCTTAAGCCGATTTTCCTAACAATCGTTGTGACGTTTGGTACGGGTGGAAGTAGCCATGCCTGTATTTGGTCTGCATGGGCTGTGTCTAAATAAGGGAATGATTTCTATGCCTATATTAGGGCAATGTGAATTGTACCTATATAAGGGCATGAATCAGGAAATTTCACTCGGAGCCTAAAACGCCACACAACACCCACTCCACTTTATTATGTACAACACTACTAAGTTCTAAACACATTAAAACATATCTAAACATGATGTGTTAAGAAACCCACCTAAAATACATAAACATTATTTGGTACTGGTTGTACACAAAAAAAGCAATTGTGCTGTACGCATTTTAAAAGCAAAGTGTCATTCAAAGCATATAGTATGACATTGGAAATGCTATCTGAATAAATCATTGAAATGCATTTATGAAATGGCTCTTAAATACAGAAGAAAAGGTCGAGACCATTCCATGGCAGAATATATAAACTGTTCGAGTGTGGACAAGGTCAAATATTGTCTCTTGGAAGTATTTCAAAGAATTCTTGTTCTCTAAGAATAGTTCTACTTTAAGCAGATTACTTTGTGCTAAAAGGGGGAAAAAAATAGTACAAATTTGGAAATAGTCTCATCATAGAAAAAATAGAGTTCCAAAGTTAGGAGCTTGTTTTGGAAAATGAAGGTCGAATTCAGAGTCTCTCAGAACACTGTGTGCTAACTTCAAGAGTCAGTGTTATTGTTAGTAGAAAACATCAAATCTTCTAAGTTTGTTAAGAATTTGTCTACCATTGTAGGTGAAAGTTGGACTACCAAGCAGATCAATTGTACATAGATGCGAAGCATCGCCGTCAGTGTCAGTCGCATAAGCAATGTTCGAAGATGGTACCTGTGTGTCTGTTGCTCAGCGTATCGCACCGTCTGCATTGTGCGCCTGTGAGATCTCAACGAATGCCGTCATCAGGATTGGTGGCCGCTGGGGACAACACAGTGCATGAGCCGTTACTGGTCCAAGCAAAGTATTTACTTCCATTGGCAGGACTGATGGGAGTGTCAGACAGATGTCTAGCAAGCATTCTTATCCACATAGCAGGCATCGTAGGACAGATAAGATGCAATCTTGCCAGATTGGTCTGAATGATAGAAAACATGTGGTATTCAATTCTCTTAAACAAGTTAATCCCAAAATTTGGATTATGAGCTCAGGACACCTCATTGCCAGAAGAGTGTTCTCCACGGTGAACTAGGTATCACTGGTGATTTGGTTTACCATATCGGAGAAGAAGGAGCAAAAATAGTATTCCTGCTGCGAGTCCCAAAACGAGAGGCAGTCTGCCAAACACAGAGTGCACAAAGTTTGGAAAAATGCCTAGGACTGCTTGAAAAGGTGCTAACAGTCCAGAAAAAACTGTCTTAAATCCATGTACAATACCACTCGTATCAGACATGTTTAAGATACGACCTAACATTTCTGAGAAATGTATAGGGCAGTTTGTGGATAAAAGGGCATGTATCTCTGCAGAAGTCCTTGCAACTTGCAGATCATACGTCTCTTTGGACGAGGTTAGTGGCACAGTTTTTTGTAAAAGAATGGCTTTCATTCTGCTTAAAGTATCAATTCGTATAGAAGAGATGTTCAGCAAGGCCATAACGGCGACTCCCTGTCTGTCTTAGTTTTAGGAAACAATACTTGCATACAGCAAGTGACCCTGGCTGACATAGTTACGATATAGGCTATTCCTGGCAACATGCCACAGCAGCTGTGATCATTCAACATAATATAACTTCCATTAGAAAGTTGCCCAAGAATTGGATCTATCACTGCAGCTGGAGAACCTTGCAGGTGGCAGGATAAGTTGTTCAAAGAACCATCGCAGGCACCGTGTAAATTAATACCCTGACATAGGAGTGAACAGCTTAATGTGTTTTCACAATTTGTACAACTAAGAAACACTTCTTTTCCCCCACTCCAACAACTGTGTGTATAAGGTAAATCCCAGGATGTCTTGTTGTATTCCTTACCCAACCTTTCATATACGCCTGCTGGTATATGTTTTAAGCCATACTGAAAATGGAAAATTGTATCGCTTTGTTCGCCCTAAGTTGGCAGGGCATGCTCAAGCGTGAGTCCCTTGCTCATTTTGACACTGGATTCAAGCTAGCCTGGCTGATGACGTCTAAAATGCCAGACAATACTGCTGAAAAATATTGACCCACAAGGCATATTTTGCCTAGGTGTCAATTATCAAGGTCAACATTTTTCGCTCTTCTGTTGCCCTTAGGTCGTTAGCGCTTCGTCAGGACCATCAAGTAAAAAATATATATAAAGTGCACGTGATATAGTGAGTGTAAAAATTACCCTCTTGTCTCAATCAGGGCTGAAAATAACCCTGGACTATTCTTGAATCCCTGGGGCAGAAAACAGAATTGACACTGTGTCCCCATGATTGAGAAAGCGGTCAAGTACCTATTTTCTGGTGCGATGTTTTGATGTTATTCATAAGTGCTGCACTGTGTGCATTTTGTACTGTTCAAATGTCTGTAATCCAAAACTAGACGATATGTATTGTCTGGTTTGGACACAGGAAACAAAGAATTGTTCATTGACGTGGTGCATGTTTCAATCACCCCTTGGTATTCAAGTTGATCTAAGACCTCCCTGACCTGTTTTTCTAGCTTCGTGCTTAACTGGGTACTGCCTTTGTGCAGTTGGTTGAGTTTTTAATTGTATTATAGGGTGAGGAGAATCCTCATCCCATCCTACATGATTTTTGAATAATGCATGAGCCTAGGCTACAGCCCATTTTCTGGCATAGGTATATTTTAAATGTATTGGAATATGATTGGAGAAGGCTGGCATAATGATGTCTTCGCCATGTGAGCACTCCCTGACAAATTCAGGTGGCCAGTCTTTTTCAGCTAGAAGAATGTCATAACCCTTAGAGAGCTTCTCCAGAAAGAGTGCTCTTATTTTTCTAGTTATATCCCCCTCCATCCAGAGTGTTACTTCATATAACTTATCGGGTACACTAATCCTGGTATCTGCAGTTTCAACTTGGATGTGCTCATTCAAGTACACTGTCTCCAGATGATCCTTTAAGATGTTGCGAGCTATGGTGACTTCTGCTGCGCTGTCCAACATTGTCTGAGCCCACTCCCCGTTCTTGAATTGTGTCCTCAAGATCCTCGGCATGTCTGACCTTTAGACATGCTACCTTCTTTTTGGTGAATTGGGTTTTCTTATTTTTTGGAACGTGTTGATCATCTTTGGACTTCACGCGTTCTTTTTTCTGTTCTGACCGTCCTCTTCTTTCCAATTTCTGTGAGGAAGTCTGGAAGGTACGAGAGGAACGTGTATCAGTATCTTGATATCTATTAGGTTTTCTCAAATTATCCCTATTCCTAAGGTTATACCTCCTTTCAGAGGTCTCCTTTTGAGGAGACCTACCTCCGGATTGAGAACGCTTCTCTTTAGAAGTTTGTTTAGTGTTCTCCCACTTCTTTTTAGGAACAGTGAGTGTGTTTTTAATAAAGACCTTTTCAGGACTTTCAGTTAGTTGGGGTTTAACTGGTTTCCCACCCAAACTATCTCTACCTAGTTCTTCAGAGCATTTTTCAATTTTTCTGGCCAGTTCATATGGTTGCTCAGTTACATCAAATTCTCTTCGTTTTTGGTGGATCGCCACGGATGCTGCCTCACCATTAATATTAGCTAATATTATTGTTGAGACCTGTTTGAAATCTTTCAGTAGTTTCGTACCTAGATTTAAAGCAGGCTCTGCCCCGTATTCATGTTGAATCTGTTTCAGGACATCTGGTATTACCGCCACAGACGGAACACCATGTGTTTTTGTGAAGATTGCAGCCCAAGTGTCACAGTCCTCCAGGTGTAGTGCGATCCCCATTGTTAAATAGATTGTTAAAATCCTATGGTTCTCATGAGGGGTAGGTAGTATAAGGTAATTGACCACTGACTGATTGTATAGTCTGTGGTGTAATTTTGTTTGCGTTACCCTGGTAAGGGGTGTGTTGTGGAATACTAATAGGAGGTTGGACCGTTAGAGTCCGCATGACATATTGAACCAATTGTCTATGTATTTTGATTAGTTGTTTTAGTTGAACTAATAGTTCCGCACCTGTCATTTCTTCAATGGCAGGATGTGGTGTATAGCTGGCTAATTCCGGCCATGTTGCTCCTGGTCTACCTAGTGGACCGAGCCTGGTAATTAGATTTTGATGTTGTAGGGCGCCTTTAAACCAGAGCGCTTGCTCTTGGTATGTTAGTGGAATTTCAACATCCTTGAAAGGAGTGTATTCCGTTGGATGTTCCTCTTCTTTGTAGAAGTGAAACACATGTGTTACTGGATTTGCTTCAGGGAAGATAATTCATGAATAGAATACCTCTGTCTGACAATATTCATGTGCCTCTATCACAAAAATTACCCTACCACCTCTTGATGAAAGGCCATTTGTTATAAGTTTTATAGTGATGGTTTTCCTTAAATTTTCTGGGATGATTATAGCATCCGGGTCGTCTTCATTAAAGCCTGTAACGTCTAAGCCTGGTAGGACTGCAGCTGCTGTAGATCCACCGGTTGCATTGTTGTCACCGTTAACCGCCATTGTTTAATGAAGGTTACAGAGCAAGTTTCAAGGAAACAAAGATAAGGTGCACAATATTTTGGAACACTGTATCCTTCAACGTTGAACAAATCAAAAACTAATACATAGGATTTTCTTCGTACTCAGTTATGGCGGGTATTTTATCCTTTTACCCACTCCAGACTTCTATTGGAGTATTTACGGGAAAAAGGGGTCTCTGAGAAAAGTACGACTGAGTTACTTTAGTATCTAGCGTTAAATGAGTGCCTTACCAAACGTTGGGCGCCATGTAGTGTAGTTCCTATATTCCCAATAGGCTCTGCGCATTGAAATAATATATCTTATAGTTTAGACATAAAACTGAGGTCGACTAGGTCTCTATCGAATATATTAAACTTAATAGTTAGTGCCAGCCAGCTCAGAGATCACTAGAAACTTTCTTGAGAAGGGATTAGTTTCTGACAACCGCATAAACATGAAAACTTTGTTTCCCAAGAATAAGAAATGTATCTCTAGAGTCGTGGAAACAATAGATAAGTATTTCACTCACTCAATTGTGCATGCTTCATTTCTACAGAGGTGCAGGGAAATAGAGAGATGGGCGTTTTCAATAAAAGGATTTATTGAACAGTCTTCTTTCTCATGCAAAAGAAATAAACTGCTACGATCGTAATGCAGACTGCAAAGTATAATGCGTACAGCGAGAACGATCTTATAAAATAATACTGTAAGAGCATTGTATGTTTTCTAAGCCATATAAAAATATATACATGAATAACAATGACTAAAAATACTCAACTGGTTCTTCTAAAATACGCCTACCCCAATGTACCTAACCTAAGTCTAGTACGAGGGAAGACGTAAGTATTGTGTAGCCTAGGTTTAGTTTTCTTTGCCAAGAATCTATCCAAAAACTTTCTTAGGTTCTAATCAGCTCCATACCTTAGTTTAGAATGAAGGAGGTCTGGTATCTCCGTCTAGGGACTCGCTTTCCCAACACCCCACGAGGGGAGCTTGGAAACACTGGAGCTGGATTTTCAACAAGAGAAAGGACAGCTTCTCTATCAGTGTGTCAGCTGGAGGGTCGGCTTCCTTCGGCACTTGCTGTAGCGAACTGTGTTGGGCAAGTATATAGTCGAACTGCTCCGAACCACCGTGTCTTGCTAGAGCAAGTGAAGGCATATTTATACCTTGAAGGTGTCTAGTTTGACGTAAAGTCGGGCATGATAACATCAGGAAATAACCCCTAGGGAATAGTAGTTCTTTGAAAAGTACATGATTTCTTGAACAAATCAATATTCAAGCATTTAAAAGATTTTATATTCTTTTATGGTGAAATTGTATGTACTTTTATGATAATTTTTTATCGAATAAAGTATTACAACAACAACAACAACAATATTCAAGCAAGGGGAAGGTCCCTTACTGCTTAAGCCGATTTTCCTAGAAATCCTTGTGACATTTGGTACGGGTGGAAGTAGCCATGCCTGTATTTGGTCTGCATGGGCTATGTCTAAATAAGGGAATGATTTCTATGCCTATATTAGGACAATGTGAATTGTACCTACATAAGGGCATGAATCGGGAAAATTCACTCGGAGCCTAAAACACCACACAACAGTTTCTTTGCACCCACATATATTGAAGAAAAATATATATTTTTAGACATTGAGATAGGTGCATTTGCAAGTACCCTATACCCCATGTTTGTGGTGTTTTGCAGTGTAGTGACGTGCTGAATGATTCTTTGACCTGTGCTGCGCAGCTTGAGTTATAACTGTGTCTGGTTTTGGTTATCCCACCAGACATACTGGAGCATCGTCAAGGGCTTTATACTTCCTGTCAATCCTGGGAAGTAAGGTAGACACACGTGCTGGTGTTTTCATGATTTTAATACCTTCCTCCAATATGAAATCAATTAAAGGCATTGGCCTTACAGACTTTCTTGATTGGCCTTGAAAATCATAAAGAAAACAGTCAGACCGTTTGACTAGCGTAGGAAGCTGGAATCTGCCCTCTCCATCAGGAAGTGAAAACCACCTATGTCTTCCAGTGGTGAGTGCATCGACTGAGGAGCTGGGGAGAAGGTGTGGGAATTAGGTAAACCTCCCCTCCGTTGGTCGCTGAATGGGTGTCTCGAAGTTCTCCCTCCACCCTATCATCATCAGAAGAAGATAGATCCAGTCTCTGTGGCATGGTCATATTTGAAGTCGGCGTCATTCGAGGCTTAGGGGGAGGCAAAGAAAGTGGAGATGCTGTAGGTAGAGGTGCAGGAGGAGGTGGGGCTGCTCCTGTAAATGAAGGAAAGCATGTGTGATAGTCCCTCAACATTGCCTGTAGATCTTGCCCTAAAGCTAAATAAAGCTGAAGGATAAGTTATTTACCTGTATTCCTAGTTCTCTTCCAGGGGTATCCTCATCAAAGTCATAAGCACATGAATATTCCCACCCATGCGCGGGGACCCCGGAAAAAACATATACATATATATGTGAAAACATATATGAAGATAAATATATATAGCCTTTCATAAACCAAGAGCTGAGTAATACTCTTTGCACATATACACAAACCAAAGAAAAAAGCAGGAAAATAATAAAGCACATTTGAAAATGATTTAATGCACAGTAGAAAACATAATCCTGCAAAGAGGAATGAAAGCATTGCCAGCTCACAGGCTGCATTGTAGAAAACTTAGGGCCCTATTACGATGGCCGGACCATCCAGAGGTGCGGCGTTCCCGCTGTGGCCATTAGGATGCCACCGACACCGGTGCGGTGGCATCCCCCATTCACAACATTGTGGCGGGCAGTGCTGTGAGCAGCGCCCGCCACAATGCTGTGAATGCCCGGCATGCACAAGGTGACAGGCACCGCGCGGTGCCTGCCCCCCTTACCCCCAAACACCCATGGGGCCTGCAACGGGCCCCCTAAGGAAGAAACTGCATGTCTTTCTGCCATGGAAAGGCACGTCTCCCCATGTATCCTAATATGGATGGCGGTGTCTTGCAGATACCACCATCATATTGGAGCCCTTTTCCGCCCGGTTGCCTGTCCAACCTGCGGAAACCGCAGACGCCACCCGTGGCTCATGGCGGCGTGGTTCTGTCACGAGCGTGGAAGTGAACCGCTCACCCCCCACCACCCTGAGGG
The DNA here is from genome assembly GCF_964261635.1 of Lissotriton helveticus. Classification (NCBI taxonomy): domain Eukaryota; kingdom Metazoa; phylum Chordata; class Amphibia; order Caudata; family Salamandridae; genus Lissotriton; species Lissotriton helveticus. The sequence goes on from NC_136061.1 coordinate 172,817,452, forward strand.
CCGTGGCGGAATTCGAGCCGCAGCCAAGGGGTTAAACAAACATGGGGGAACACGTTCTCTCCCACTGTCACTGGAATCCCAAGTGATTTGGCACTGGCTCCTGGCCAGGAATCTCTTGATTACAGCGGTGCATCTGCCAGGAGACCAGAATGTGCAGGCAGACGCTCTCAGTCAAAACTTCGAAGAACAAGAAGACTGGATGCTCAACGGCGAGGTGGTGGCAGACATCTTTCATCAATGGGGTCGTCCATCCATCGACCTCGTTGCAGATGATCTAAACAAAAAATGCCATATTTTACCAGCCAGGAATGAGAGGGAATGCTCTTTTGATAGACTAGTCCGGTATGTTTGGAAACACCTTTCCGCCCCTTCCCCTCATCCCAAAGGTGGTGATCAAGCTCATCCGATCTAGGATGAAGATGATCCTGATAGCACCGGACTCGCCTCGCCAATGGTGGTATCCGGACCTATTGCAGCTCTCGATCTGGCCGCACAGGAAGCTTCCGTGCAGACCGGACCTTCTGTCCAAAATGGGTGGGTAGATTCTGCACCTCAGCCTTCCCTCACTGAGTTTGGCAGCATGGTCCTGAAATGCGGACATTTGAATCATTGTGCGACCCCGCACCATCGGAGAATGACTCCTCGATGCTGATTGTCGCCGGGTTGACGATGGCGGAGGGTGCAACGTACTTTTGTTCTTGAATGACGACCGGTGTTCTCTCGGCAGTGAGCCCGCCATCGAAGGTCTTCTCTGCGACATTTTTGGTGCCGGTGGGGGCATTTTTGGCATCTAGGCAGACGCTGATGGAGAGCAGACTTACTCTGGAGGAAGATCTGGCTCTCTCTTTCCTCTGCCTCACCGGAGACCTGCCTCTGGAAGATTTTCCCTTTTCAGCCAGTCCATCAAGACAAATTCTTTCTCTGTCTTTCAAAGTACGCTTGGACAAGGACTGACAATGTTGGCAAGACTTTGGAACAAGATATTCAGGAAGGCAACGAATACAGACAGAATGGGACTCTGATTTTGCCTTCTTTTTACCACAAGAAGGGCAAGAGTAAAAAAGAGAGGACATTTATGAGTGGAAAAAAAGCTCAGCTCTCTCAAAAATGGCAAAATACTACTCCAACAAGTAAAAGATGTTGAAGTAAAAAGAATTTAGTCAAAAAACCAGAGATAATTTCTGACAAAAAAGCCAGAAAAAGAGAACTGATTAACCAGGGTCCAGACTGAAGGAGCCGGAAAGAACAACTGACCCAACTGTCACCCCTGAAGCATGATGGGAAGCATGGCTGCCTTAAAGGCACGGTACCAGTTTTTTCTGTGTAGTTCTAATTGCTAGTGTGATGTAGAACAAGGATCGAGGTCTGGACAAGATTGGAATAAACGTGGTTTTTATATATTGCTCACATGCCTGCGTCGGGAAGCCAGAGTTCAGGGCAAGTGTACAATGGCTAATCCGTCTTATCCGGTTCTCTTGCGACTTTCTAGGTGCTTCGGGGGTCTTCTCTTTTCCTCAGGGAGCATACGTCAGTCCCACGGTATAAACAGAGGAGGAAATAGCAGGCATTGGTGTATTATCCTAACATGGTGCTTTGGGCAAAGGTGTGGGGGGATCACCAGTGCTCAGCGGATCGTCTGGTGAATAAGTGTGACAAAGAACAGGCACAGGAGTAGGAGAAAAAATATGTAGAGCCCTACTCGTCGGCAATTTCCTTCCTCATGACCCACCCCGCAACGCGGTCCCGTACCTGGTTGAGCCACGCTCCTCCTGAAGCGTGGCTGGACACAGCGTGGGAACGTTGGCCTCCTGGGTCTCTCCTTTCTCCTGTACTCCTCCGCGGCTTCTCCCGTTTGTCTGCTGGTGTTTTCGTGGTCTCCCTTGAGTTTCCAGTGAACGTTTCCTCATGCTGTCTTCGGGTATTTGCAGGTCCCTCCCCTGCATCATCGTCTTCCTGTTTGGCTCAGGGGGTGTGATGTCACCGTGGCAGGAGATGTCATCCGACAGGGATTCCCAGTTAAAGGGGCCTGGAGCGGGAAATGCTGATGCGTCTTCCTCCGTAGTCTCCGCTGGATTAATCCATTCGTCCTGCTGCGGAGAGAGGACAACATCTGATTTAGAGGGGGCGGTCCACCATTCTTTGGCCTCTCTAGATCTGGTATGGTTCCTTTGTGGGGAAGCCAGTTTGTGACACACCCTCCCCCTAGGATTCTCCCGTTCTGGGAGAAGAAACATCCCTGATAGAAAGTTGGCGGTTCCGTTCTCAGAGCCTCTCCGATGTTTAACCTCAAAAGAGAAGGGCTGCAGGGACAGGAACCAGCGCAAAACCCGTGGGTTGTGGCCCATGTTGTGACTCATCCATTGTAAGGGGGCATGGTCGGTGTATACAGTGAAATGGGTCCCATCCAGGTAATATCACAGTTTATCGATGGCCCATTTCACTGCGAGGCACTCCTTCTCTATTGTAGGGTACTTCCTCTCTCTGGGGAACACTTTCCAACTGATGAAGAGGATGGGATGTTCTACACCCTCAGGGGAAAGCTGTGACCATACAGCCCCCACCCCATTTTCGGACGCGTCAGTGTGGAGAATGAATGGCCTGTTGAAATCGGGAGGGAACAGGACCGGACTAGATGTTATAGCATTTGGTGTCTAACATCTTGTCAGTGGGGTTTAGTAGTGTCTGTACTCGTACCTCCTTTCGCATCTGTGAGGGGTTCCGCTATTTCTGAGTATTAGGGTATGAAGCGTCGATAATATCCCAGTAGACCTAAAAAGGCCCTCATCTCCTGTTTTGTCATTGGGAAAGTAGTGTCCGTGATAGCCCTTACTTTTTCTTCTTGCGGTGATCACCCCATGTGCTAAAACATATCCTCGGTATCGAACCTTTTGGAAACCCACCCTTGATTTTTTTTTATTGATATGGAGGCCAGCTTCCTGGAGAGAAAGCTGGATCACGTGGAGGTGTTTCAAGTGTTTCTCCCATGTAGGGCTGAATATCACAATATCATCAAGGTATGCTGATGAAAAACCTTGATGTTTGTGTAATATGGTATTCATCAAGCGTTGGAAGGTGGCTCGCGCTCCGTGCAACCCGAAAGGCAAGACAGTGAATTCATAAAGGCCATCGTGTGCAACAAAGGCAGTTTTCTCTCTGTCAGATTCTTTCAAGGGGACCTGCCAGTAGCCCTTTGTCAGATCGAGGGTGGTTATATATCTTGCTTCTCCTAGTTTCTCAATTAACTCGTCAACTCTTGGGATGGGGTATGAGTCAAATGTAGGCCCCGAGTTAAGGGCCCTAAAGTCCCTACAGAAGCTTGTTGAAGCCATCGGGTTCGGGGACAATTACAATAGGCAAGGACCACTTGCTCCTAGATGGGCGAATGACCCAGAGATCTAACATGCTTTTAACCTCGTCTTGAATAGCCTGCCTTCGGGTGGCAGGGATACGGTAGGGTCGCTGTTTTATCACCCTACCTGGGATTGTGTCAATGCAGTGTTCCACTGAGGGGGTTTTCCCAGGTCTATCCGAGAAAATCTCAGAGAAGGGTTCCAACAGTGTTGCTAGTGAGAGTTTTTCCTGTTCTGAAAGGGCTTCATTGGTTACTATTTGGCCTAGTGCGCATACTTGGGGACTACCCATGGGTAGGGTCAGATGGGCTGATGTTGGTAATGGTCCAAACCATTTTTTGAGTAAGTTAATGTGGTAGGTTTGCATGCGGGATGGCTTTATTTGAACTTTATAACTAGTCCTCCCGACAGTGCCCACCACTTTACAGGGGCCTAGCCATTCAGATTTGAATTTACTCATAGATGAGGGTCGTAATATCAAAACCCAGTCTCCTATTTCTAGCTCCCTCCACTTTTTTCCTTTGTCGTAGAAGTACTGTTTTTCTTGTTTCTTTTCGAGATGTGAGTATGCAAGGTCCCACAACTTCCCTATCCTCGTTTTGAGGTCCTGGATATATTTGAGTATCCCCCTGGTCTCGTATCCTCCTTCCTTTTCCCAGGCCTCTTTCGTCATTTCTAAGAGGGACCTTTTCAAAAGAAGGGCAATCTAGGGTGCTTTGTACCTGGCTGCGTATCACATATAGTGCCTGGGGCAGAAGTTGGTCCCACACCTTTCCCTCACTGTTGAGCATCTTTATGAGGATCAGCTTTTTGGTTCCATTGTACCGTTCCACCAAACCATCTGTTTGGGGGTGGTACACTGACGTCTTAATGTGACTGAGGTTTAACGTTTTGCATACTTCTTTCATTAGGCGGGAAACAAAGGAGGTGCCCTGGTCGGTCAATATTTACTTCGGGAAGCCCACCCTCGCGAAGAGCGCAATCAGCCTATCGGCTATGTTCTGCGTGGTGGGTGCTCTTAGCGGGAAGGCCTCCGGATACCGCATGGCATAGTCATCTATTACTAGGGCGTATTGGTGACCTTTTCTTGTTTTTGGCAGGGGCCCAATGAGGTCCATGCCTACCCGATTACAGGCATTGGTTGAAGGGGAACAGGGGTAGGACGGTAGGGATTTTTTCTCTGGCACACCTCACATTCGCGCCAGTATGTCTTGATGAGAAAAACACAAAAATGCCTAAACCACCATTGTTTTGAACAAAATTTGATGGGCCAAATAACCAATTTTCTAGTTTGACCAGGTAAATTTATTTATACCAATTATTTATATATTTTAGAAACATTTTAAGCAGATAAGACCACTGTACATTCATATATTTATACTGTTATATAATACAATTTACAAACAAACAATAACAAAACAATAATCATTAGAAAAAATCAATTATAACATCCTACATAAAACACAAGACTAATCAACAAGACAATACATCATATAATCATGTGCCTTGAAATTTGATACTTAAACCAATTCAAAACAAAATGAGTTGTCAAAATGACACTATTTAGACCAGCAGTTGCTGGTTTTAGTGCATAGATTTAGCGGAAAAATACTCCTTTTGTAAATGCCGACGCGTTTCGATTCCAGGACACCAGTTCCTGGGATCTCTTCAGGGCGTAGTCATTATATCAGATGGTTTCCAAAGGGATTGGGAGTTGCAGAATACATTCTTGTGATAACACGAGTCTTGTCTCGTGGGGGAGCAAACTTCCTTGCCAGTGTGGTAGCTGCCTCTGAGTTACGTGCAATGTGCCATTCTTATTATGCAGCTATGTTAAGGTTTCTGCTGGTTGAATCAATATGCCTTTTCATTTACAAAACGCCCGGATATTTCGACGGGGTTACAGCTCAAATGTAGCACGATGTCCTTTCGTGCTGTACGAAAGACGATGGTCCCGATTCTCTCCCTGCGTGGCTGCTGCTCCTCTTGAAGCTGCAGAGAGAGGACAAAAGCTGATTCAGAGGGGGCAGCCCATATTATTCGGCGTCTCTATATCTGATATTGTTCCTTTGTGGGGAAGCGAATTTGTGACAGTTAGCTATTCAGCTTTTCTACACTAAGTTTCCTATAATGCAGCCTGTGAGCTGGCAATGCTTTCATTTCTCTTTGCAGGATTATGTTCTCTACTGTGCATTAAAGCATTTTCAAATGTGCTTTATTTTTTTCCTGCTTTTTTCTTTGGTTTGTGTATATGTGCAAAGAGAGTTCTTATAGCATTACTCAGCTCTTGGTTTATGGAAGGCTGCATTTGTTGTTTTTTTGTTACTATATATATATATATATATATATATATATAGATGAATCAGACTACAACAACGGACAAATCTTCACATTCGCCCGAAAATACAACAATGAAAACCGTAAAAAATACGGGGAACGTAAGGGAAGGAGCAATGTGGAGATGAATGTACAGCAGCCTGCCACAATGGAAGGAGCAGCGGCAGAGAGTTCTAGTTTTGATTCTATCTCCCTATCTAGCGAATCAAGCACAGGGAGCGGAGAAAGGCCCACACCAGCAATTGTACTAGACATGGGTGAGGAATTGGATTTTTTAGCATCAGAGAGACTGCGTACGTTGAGACCGAGAAAAGACAGCAGACAGCAACAAAAAAATCAAGAAAAAACAGACGAAGAAAAGAAAGACGAAAAAAGTACAAACAAAAAAGGAAAAAACAAAAAGAAGAGCAATTGGACACGGAAGAAGTAAATGGAGACAGAACTATTATCAATTTGTCCAATGTGCCCCTGACGGATACAGAAAAATCTTTGCTGTCGTTAGGTCTCAACTTTTGCCCCAGCCAGACATTTAACTATAGCTCGACGAGAATAGATGTTTTCAGATTTGTGAGGAAACTCAAGCTGAAAAAATATTTTTCTTTGAGAAACATCAAAGACAAAGATGTTGAGCCACAGCGAGATTCGGGCAATCATGTAGAGAGTCTGGGCATTGCAGCGGCGGATATTCCAACATACCTAGACCTACATGACTTGAATACTGGTGAGGCAGAATCAGATGACACTGAGTATGACCCATCCACTCAAACTAGGATGAGAAACATCAATCTGCTGCAAAAGGGTGCTGGGATCAGTCCCTTTAAGAAGAAATCTAAGTATATCCCCATGATGCCAAGAGATGCGTTAGATACGTTTCATGACTGTGTGGTTGAGGACATCAAAAAGCTAAACAAACAAGTACAATCTAAAAAATCCAAAAAGTCTAAACAAAAAAGCAAATTGAACAAAGGAAGAAAGACTATGCTAAGTTGATGAAAAAACTAAGTGAGAACAATGAAATCATCATTAAAAAATCAGACAAGGGCGGCAACTTGGTAATATGGCCCCGAGTGGATTACATCAAGGAAGCCAAACGCCAATTGAATGACATGAACTGTTATGAGCCGTCTAACATCAAGAAATACAATATGGCCACAAACTCACTTAAGAAACTGTTGACACAATCACGCAGTGGTGGCCTGATTTCTAATGATGAGTTCAAATTTATGCACAAGGAACATCCTATTGTGCCAGTATTGTACCTAATACCTAAAGTGCATAAAGGTGTGTCTCCCATTCCTGGCAGGCCTATCATTTCCGCTATAGGGAGTGCAGCGGAACAGGTGGGCCAATATGTAGACTTCTTTTTACAGAGCCATGTAAAAACCCTGCCTAGTTATATCAAAGATACTGGTGATTTTTTGGGTAAAATCAGGGACATCCAATGGTCTGATGATATGTTTTTAATCTCATTAGACATAGAGTCTTTATATACCAGTATAGACCACCAAGCAGGTTTGAGGGCTGTAAAATTCTTTTTGGATTTAAGATCGTGTGAATACTATCAGCACAACAAAGCCATAATCAATTTGATAAGTTGGTGTCTCAATAACAATTTCTTTCTTTTCGGAAAGGAGTTGTTTAAACAACTAAGGGGTGTGGCTATGGGGGCCTGCTTCTCCCCCAGCTACGCATGCTTGCATGTCGGCTGGTGGGAGGAGCAGGTCCTCAAAAGGGACTATTCTTCCATTTTGAAAGATAACATCAAACACTACTATAGGTACATCGATGATATTTTCATCGTGTGGCAGGGTAGTAAAGAGAAAGCATTGGAATTCATACAAAACATCAATCACAATAGTTTGAATCTCCACTTTACCCACCACATAGATAGTTCCAGTCTGGAATTTCTGGATGTAAAACTGTATGTAGATAAAGGAAGAATAGAAAGTACCCTGTTTAGAAAACCAACTGCGGGCAATGTCACACTTCATGCCTCAAGTGCACATCCTAAGCACTTGATTGCAAGCATTCCTTATGGGGAGCTATTACGCTTAAAAGGGATTTGTAGCACAGAGACTGAATTTAATGCCTGTGCTGCAGCATCAATGCAACGCATGAAGGCAAGAGGTTATTCTGATAAGATCTTGACATTAGCCCTGTCTAAAACCTCATTAAGATCCAGGGCAAGTTTATTACCAGCCCAGATTGAGGAAGAACCTGCCCCACATGATGTGCATAATCCACCAGCAATCTCTGGGTCATCTGTAATTGATAAATGTCCAAGACTAATCACAGGTTATAGTGAGAATGAACGTAAGCTAAGATCTATCATTAATAAGAATTGGGCAATAGTTCTTACTGACCCCATTCTTAGAATGAATTTGCCATCCAATCCTACTATCACTTTCAGTAGAGCTAGAAACATGGGAGCAGTGTTAGACCCTACGAGTCCTGAAATACAAAGTAAACCAAACTGGTTGAAACCTAAAGATGGATTCTATAAATGCTCCACATGTCGTGCGTGCAAGTTTGGAATCAATACAACAGAATACCATACTCCATTCAGTCCTATACCACATAAGATAGTTGGGAATTTCAATTGCAAAACTGAATTTGCAGTTTACGTTCTTTCTTGCACCTGTGGGCTTAACTACATTGGTAGTACGAAGCTGCAGGTTCACGAAAGAATTCTTCAACATCTACGTGCCATCCTGCATAGTGATCCCAATTATCCAGTGGCACGCCACTTTAAGCAAGTACATGAAAACAACTTATCTTGTTTAAAGTATTATGTGGTATCTTCCGTCCCGAAACCACGCAGAGGGGGGAATAGAGAGGCTTTGCTAAGAAGGTTAGAAACTAAATTTATTCTTAACTTCGACAGCAAATGCCCAAATGGGCTGAATAACACCGAAGATATGTACACATGTCTGTAATATATATGTATTCTGATGATTGAAAGGAATGTATATTGTATCTTATATTCCAGATTGTGTCGCTGGTCTTGATGTATAGAACCCTATATCTTTTCATTTTTTTCTTTTTATCATGTACATATTGCTATTTTGAATTATAGATGGGAACATTGGGCAGTTTCCGATATACGATGTATGAGGACTGCCAATTCCTAAGTTTTCACTTATTCACACTTTGGCTGAAACATTTTGAACATGTATAAGGCATCATTTATATAAGAGAATTAATCTCCTTAAATATAGCTGAGGATTATATGAATTGTTTCTCTATAATCTAGTTGTTGCCACCTTAATACACATCGGGGTTCCTTTGTGTTTTCGTTGTGTATTATTTCTCAGCCTTGGTCGGGTTGTTTAGATACATTTTTGTCTTACAATCATTTTAATCATGCACGTAACAACACATTTTTTGCACATGATATTTTGCACATTCTTGAGAAAAAAGTACACTAATAATGAATTATTATATTGCTGTTATGCTCTGTAAATGTTTTGCAAATTCCTTTTGATCAGAGTCACTAATTAGCGATTGAATATATGCATTCATGCAGTTATGTTAAAATTGCTTTATTGCACTTCATATGTATATATGGATTTATCCAGAAATTCTATATTGCCCTTTGGACTAATTTGGTTGAGATTAGATTGTGGTTTCAATTAAATGTTTTCATGGCACAAGTTTTAAAACTAAATTTCCGTTCTATCTAATTGTATAGTAGGAATTATTATAGTAGGTCATGATAAGTGGTCCTATGGGTATAACGAATCAAATACATGTGCAATTTTCAATTGACTGTTTTGTTGCTATCACGCAGTCTGTTTGCTATGTCTACAACTAACTTGCTAAACATGTGACCGGAATGGGAAGGACATATTATTTAAAAATGGCTACAATCATTCACAGCCTTTATGTGATCAAGGGCGCCTGAGCCCGAAACGCGTCATCTGTCGTATGCTGTTGAGGAGGTTGTAATAAAACATCTTGCCTACAAAGAAGTGGTTCGCTTCTCCTTCTTCGCCGCCGAGGTTTTGGTGGAAGTGGACGGAGTGTTTGTTTGTGATATATATATATATATATATATATATCGCTTCATATATGTGGATATGTTTTTCCGGCGTCCCCATGCATGGGCGGGAATATTCATGTGCTTATGACTATTGATGAGGATCCCCTGGAAGAGAACCATGGATTCATGTACAGGACCCATATATTTCTGAGAATTGCCTGTCTAATGCTGAGGATGATAAACCTGCGCATAATACACTCCTCCTCCTCCTCTTCCTCCTATTGATACTGAAAATAAAGTTCTGATGGGCTATGAGCTGGTCAGAAAAGTCCATCATCATCAGATTGCTGGACGTCCAGTATATGGCTAGGTGGCAATAGAGGTATTTGTGAAGGATTTTGTAGAAAACGTCTCATCGACAAGAACGTTAATGGTGGGAAATCCAGAGTGAGAAGTAAAGATGAAGACCTCCTTAGTTTTAATAGAGGTGACATGGACAAGGGTTTTGTCGACAATGGTGGCGGTGAGACTGTGTTGACGATGAAAGGTTAATCATCGAGGTCGTCTTCATGGACGTATCGGATAAATCGTTGTTGTTGCTGAACTGGTCGGTGTCGATGGATCTTCAGCCGTAGGCGAGGTAGCTGTTCTTGGTGATTTGATGGTCGTTGATAGTATTGTTGTTGACGGTGCCAGCATCGTCGAAGATAGGGCTTAAAGCGACGATAGAGCCGTCAACGACGGAGGTGAAGTGATCGTTGTCGGTGATTTTTTCGTCAACGAATTTTTCAATGGCGTTTCCTTTTTTGACATAGATTTTATGGCAAATGTTATCTTCATCAATGAGGAATCTAAAGATTTTTTGGGTTTTGAAGTCAAAGCAGTGGCTGGAGTCGGAGGGTCAGATTGAACCTTAGTAGGAATTAAACATTTACCTTTCTGTAAAGAGCTTTTCAAAGACTCATGGTGTGTCTTTTTTTAACACACACATAGAAATGGGGCTTCGTAAGTACTGTCGATGAAAAAAAGAGAAGGGAAAACCCACAGGTGTTTTAATATTGCCCTCACAAACCAAAATCTGTGGCATGCTTCCTCATAGGGTTGCTGACACACCTCAGCAAAAGCCAACGCTGGAGGTGGAGCAATAGGGAGGGGAAGACAAAACACAACATAAATCAAGGCAAAGACAAAGTGCGGAATCAAGTAAAAAGTGCAGAATATGATTAAAAATAGACCTCAGTATCTCCCAAACAAACCCGTTAATGATAGATTCCCTCTGGACATAGCCAGAACAACATGGCCCCAATACCCGGAAGCACCTCCGCTCACCTATACTCTTGACATTATTTTATCCTGTGGGAGAGGGAAACGGCTGATTTCCTTGCTCTTGGGCGGCCTGGGAGGCAAACTTAGGGGTGGAGCTGGACTCTGACCAACGGAAAAGAATCGGGCTTCTGACCCGTAAGGTCTCCTGTAATGCAAGTTTTACACTTATACATTTCAACTTTGTCCATCGTACCTATCTGACCCCGGTCTCTCTGAACCGCATATCGGCAGAGAGACGACACACTTGTCCTAGGTGTGGAGCACAGAAAGCGGGTTTTCTCCATCTGGCGTGGGAATGCCCTCTGGTTCATGACTTCTGGAGGGAGGTGGTGGCCCACATTGCTCGAGCCACGAAGATCAGCATTCTCCTAGATGCGATCCACTGTCTCCTGGCGCTAGTGCCCAAGCCTAGAAAGAAGAAGCTGTCTTATAAATTCTTGCAACTCTTGCTAGTGTTGGCGAGGAGGCGCGTAGCTATCACCTGGATGGGTCAACGGGCGCCCGAACTCTCCCTATGGCTGAGGGATGCTAGAGAATGGTCCCTGGTTGAGGAGACGCAAATGCAGCGCACTCGCAGGGATGGGAAGCTACAGGATGATCTGCTTACCTGGAGGATGTTGTGCATAGAGGGATTAGCGGATGATGATTCAGATGCCACCAGCACTGAATTATTTACCCTGGCTGAATCAGAGTGTACGGGGGCGGGAGCTGAGCTGGAGGTTTTGGATCTGGTGTGAAGGCCCTAAAGCAACCACGTACCTATTCCTTTACACGCATTATTGTGACTAGCTGTGATTCCCACAGGTCCTGACTGTATTACAATGACTGTGCCTTAGAGGGGCTCACATAAATGATCTGCCTTGTTACAATCAGTACTAATGATGCCACATTTGGGGAAGTTAATTAAACAACAGGGGGTGGTGATGGACAGAGTTTCTGAATTAAGCAGAATCTCTCACCCAGTCAAGAGATCAGGGCTAGATCCAACACCGTTTTTTAGCTCATTGCACCATCCCAGTTTCAGAACCTGGCTGTATGCAAATTAGTCTGTCCCTGGCCCAGTGCATCATGGGAACAGGGCAGACCAGACTACAATAGCCAATTCTTTCACTGGGAAGGAAACAAGCTTCCGGGGACCGGTTTCTGGCATTACAGCCGTCTTCGGCCCGGCTTGCTTGAATCCTGATGGTGCAATGAGCAAGGGACTCACGTCTGAGTATACCCTTCCACGCTTATGGTGGACAAAATAATTAAACAACAGGGGGTGGTGATGGACAGAGTTTCTGAATTAAGCAGAATCTCTCACCCAGTGAAGAGATCAGGGCTAGATCCAACACCGTTTTTTAGCTCATTGCACCATCCCAGTTTCAGAACCTGGCTGTATGCAAATTAGTCTGTCCCTGGCCCAGTGCATCATGGGAACAGGGCAGACCAGACTACAATAGCCAATTCTTTCACTGGGAAGGAAACAAGCTTCCGGGGACCGGTTTCTGGCATTACAGCCGTCTTCGGCCCGGCTTGCTTGAATCCTGATGGTGCAATGAGCAAGGGACTCACGTCTGAGTATACCCTTCCACGCTTATGGTGGACAAAATAATTAAACAACAGGGGGTGGTGATGGACAGAGTTTCTGAATTAAGCAGAATCTCTCACCCAGTCAAGAGATCAGGGCTAGATCCAACACCGTTTTTTAGCTCATTGCACCATCCCAGTTTCAGAACCTGGCTGTATGCAAATTAGTCTGTCCCTGGCCCAGTGCATCATGGGAACAGGGCAGACCAGACTACAATAGCCAATTCTTTCACTGGGAAGGAAACAAGCTTCCGGGGACCGGTTTCTGGCATTACAGCCGTCTTCGGCCCGGCTTGCTTGAATCCTGATGGTGCAATGAGCAAGGGACTCACGTCTGAGTATACCCTTCCACGCTTATGGTGGACAAAATAATTAAACAACAGGGGGTGGTGATGGACAGAGTTTCTGAATTAAGCAGAATCTCTCACCCAGTCAAGCGATCAGGGCTAGATCCAACACCGTTTTTTAGCTCATTGCACCATCCCAGTTTCAGAACCTGGCTGTATGCAAATTAGTCTGTCCCTGGCCCAGTGCATCATGGGAACAGGGCAGACCAGACTACAATAGCCAATTCTTTCACTGGGAAGGAAACAAGCTTCCGGGGACCGGTTTCTGGCATTACAGCCGTCTTCGGCCCGGCTTGCTTGAATCCTGATGGTGCAATGAGCAAGGGACTCACGTCTGAGTATACCCTTCCACGCTTATGGTGGACAAAATAATTAAACAACAGGGGGTGGTGATGGACAGAGTTTCTGAATTAAGCAGAATCTCTCACCCAGTCAAGAGATCAGGGCTAGATCCAACACCGTTTTTTAGCTCATTGCACCATCCCAGTTTCAGAACCTGGCTGTATGCAAATTAGTCTGTCCCTGGCCCAGTGCATCATGGGAACAGGGCAGACCAGACTACAATAGCCAATTCTTTCACTGGGAAGGAAACAAGCTTCCGGGGACCGGTTTCTGGCATAACAGCCGTCTTCGGCCCGGCTTGCTTGAATCCTGATGGTGCAATGAGCAAGGGACTCACGTCTGAGTATACCCTTCCACGCTTATGGTGGACAAAATAATTAAACAACAGGGGGTGGTGATGGACAGAGTTTCTGAATTAAGCAGAATCTCTCACCCAGTCAAGAGATCAGGGCTAGATCCAACACCGTTTTTTAGCTCATTGCACCATCCCAGTTTCAGAACCTGGCTGTATGCAAATTAGTCTGTCCCTGGCCCAGTGCATCATGGGAACAGGGCAGACCAGACTACAATAGCCAATTCTTTCACTGGGAAGGAAACAAGCTTCCGGGGACCGGTTTCTGGCATAACAGCCGTCTTCGGCCCGGCTTGCTTGAATCCTGATGGTGCAATGAGCAAGGGACTCACGTCTGAGTATACCCTTCCACGCTTATGGTGGACAAAATAATTAAACAACAGGGGGTGGTGATGGACAGAGTTTCTGAATTAAGCAGAATCTCTCACCCAGTCAAGAGATCAGGGCTAGATCCAACACCGTTTTTTAGCTCATTGCACCATCCCAGTTTCAGAACCTGGCTGTATGCAAATTAGTCTGTCCCTGGCCCAGTGCATCATGGGAACAGGGCAGACCAGACTACAATAGCCAATTCTTTCACTGGGAAGGAAACAAGCTTCCGGGGACCGGTTTCTGGCATTGTGTGACATTGATCCACATTCAGTCCATCACTTGTTGTTTTTTGCAATTGCCGCCCTAAGTGCGCTGGGGATGCCCAGACGTGGGTCCCAGGCACTCCACACCACTTGGAGTCAAGCTAGCCGGGCTGAAGAGAGGTGTTACCTCGAAACCGGTCCGGTCCTCGGATGCTTGATTCCGGTCTGGGAAAGATATGGCTGTTGTAGTTCGGACTGGACTGTTCCCATGGGGCAACAGGGTCAGAGCTGATTTGCATAAAGCCATTATCTGACCCAGGGTGGTGTGGAGTGCAAAAAAACGATGGATTTGGGCCCAGATCTTTTGACTGGGGGAGTGTGTGACATTGATCCACATTCAGTCCATCACTTGTTGTTTTTTGCAATTGCCGCCCTAAGTGCGCTGGGGATGCCCAGACGTGGGTCCCAGGCACTCCACACCACTTGGAGTCAAGCTAGCCGGGCTGAAGAGAGGTGTTACCTCGAAACCGGTCCGGTCCTCGGATGCTTGATTCCGGTCTGGGAAAGATATGGCTGTTGTAGTTCGGACTGGACTGTTCCCATGGGGCAACAGGGTCAGAGCTGATTTGCATAAAGCCATTATCTGACCCAGGGTGGTGTGGAGTGCAAAAAAACGATGGATTTGGGCCCAGATCTTTTGACTGGGGGAGTGTGTGACATTGATCCACATTCAGTCCATCACTTGTTGTTTTTTGCAATTGCCGCCCTAAGTGCGCTGGGGATGCCCAGACGTGGGTCCCAGGCACTCCACACCACTTGGAGTCAAGCTAGCCGGGCTGAAGAGAGGTGTTACCTCGAAACCGGTCCGGTCCTCGGATGCTTGATTCCGGTCTGGGAAAGATATGGCTGTTGTAGTTCGGACTGGACTGTTCCCATGGGGCAACAGGGTCAGAGCTGATTTGCATAAAGCCATTATCTGACCCAGGGTGGTGTGGAGTGCAAAAAAACGATGGATTTGGGCCCAGATCTTTTGACTGGGGGAGTGTGTGACATTGATCCACATTCAGTCCATCACTTGTTGTTTTTTGCAATTGCCGCCCTAAGTGCGCTGGGGATGCCCAGACGTGGGTCCCAGGCACTCCACACCACTTGGAGTCAAGCTAGCCGGGCTGAAGAGAGGTGTTACCTCGAAACCGGTCCGGTCCTCGGATGCTTGATTCCGGTCTGGGAAAGATATGGCTGTTGTAGTTCGGACTGGACTGTTCCCATGGGGCAACAGGGTCAGAGCTGATTTGCATAAAGCCATTATCTGACCCAGGGTGGTGTGGAGTGCAAATAAAAGATGGATTTGGGCCCAGGTCTTTTGACTGGGGGAGTGTGTGACATTGATCCACATTCAGTCCATCACTTGTTGTTTTTTGCAATTGCCGCCCTAAGTGCGCTGGGGATGCCCAGACGTGGGTCCCAGGCACTCCACACCACTTGGAGTCAAGCTAGCCGGGCTGAAGAGAGGTGTTACCTCGAAACCGGTCCGGTCCTCGGATGCTTGATTCCGGTCTGGGAAAGATATGGCTGTTGTAGTTCGGACTGGACTGTTCCCATGGGGCAACAGGGTCAGAGCTGATTTGCATAAAGCCATTATCTGACCCAGGGTGGTGTGGAGTGCAAAAAAACGATGGATTTGGGCCCAGATCTTTTGACTGGGGGAGTGTGTGACATTGATCCACATTCAGTCCATCACTTGTTGTTTTTTGCAATTGCCGCCCTAAGTGCGCTGGGGATGCCCAGACGTGGGTCCCAGGCACTCCACACCACATGGAGTCAAGCTAGCCGGGCTGAAGAGAGGTGTTACCTTGAAACCGGTCCGGTCCTCGGATGCTTGATTCCGGTCTGGGAAAGATATGGCTGTTGTAGTTCGGACTGGACTGTTCCCATGGGGCAACAGGGTCAGAGCTGATTTGCATAAAGCCATTATCTGACCCAGGGTGGTGTGGAGTGCAAAAAAACGATGGATTTGGGCCCAGATCTTTTGACTGGGGGAGTGTGTGACATTGATCCACATTCAGTCCATCACTTGTTGTTTTTTACATTTGGGGAAGTTAGCTTTTGTTACACGTTAAAGAGTATAATTGCACAAAAATGGAAAATCGGCGAATACAATGATAATTCCATGTCCTTTAGGCGCAACTGAACTTTTCCTTTCTACATGCTCTGATCCTACGCCGCCCAGCCTCCGGGATGTGGGCCAAATATGGCTGTGTATTGACCTGCCACCTGCATGTTATTAACTTTTGCATATAAGTGGTCTGGATAACCATGTACCTTGTGCCTTTTTATAATTTCGCAATAAAAATATTTTCCCAAAAAAAAAGAAGATAGATTCCCTGGTCTAATTAAAATATCATTCCAGGACCAGTGGATAGTGGTATAGTGGGAAATAATGCACCACCTAACCCTCCACTCTGCGACAGTACTTACAAAGCCCCATTTCTATGTGTGTGTAGAAGTATATTAGGGAGGACGGTGTGGAGCATTTCCTCTTACCCCTCAACTCGTGTTGTTTGTGTCTTTTTTTAAGCCTTCTTATGGTGTTCTGGAGACCCCTATGGCCTTTCACTCTTCTTATATTTTTCCAGAGAGCAAGGGAACTCACATTGCCTTTCTCATCTGAGGGAACATTAGACTTAGTTTTAAGTCTTTGTAGCCATATTAATAATCTCCCTTCTCGTTTCTTAAGTGTTTTAGTTGAGAAGGTTTTACAAATCTTGCCGTCCTTAAACTTATGGAGTGGATACAAGCAATAGATGCAGTCCTTATATGGATCTTCAGCATGCAGTCTTTTCATACCTTAAGATCCACATGATCTAAAGAGTTCTTTTTTAGAGGATTCCCACATGGTAACAGAAAAAGGTTGGAAATACACCAGAGGTGAAGAAAACTGAACAGAGTTCAAAGAGACTCCCTCTCACATGAAGTGCAGTAGAAAATCTGAGGGAAGCAACCTCTTGGGAGTGTCTAAGGGGGCTGGCATCTGATTGGTAATAGTTCAACTTTGTTTCTTTTTTTACAAAAGAATGTAGATAGGCTATTGCAGTGACTGTTCATTGCATTGTAGTCTATGGTATGGCATTTACGGCTTTTATAATGATATAGTAAAATTCCCACTTCGACAACGGCGATGATTCAAGCATGTAAATCTATCACAGCTCCAATGCTGGAGAACTGTGTTAAGTTTTTATGCAGCACACAAACAGTAAAAAAAAGTGAAAACAAAATAAAATCCCACATCAATTTAGAACAAGCATTGAAAATGCAATAGGTCTTGCCTTTGATTAAGTTAAAGTCACTTGCTTTGCTAATGTTATTGTATAGCAAAGCAAATGGCTTTAACTTAATGAAATGCGAGATTTATTGCATTTTTAATGCTCGTTTTAAAGTGCCTTAGCCCTTTAAAAGGACAAGTTCTGCTTAAAAAAAGAGTGTTTCTCGTTTGTATAGATGTTAAGGTGATCAGGCAGTGGTGGGTGTTCGGTGTCTGTTGTTCAGCCACAGCTCGTGCAGGGCGTTACACCGGGCGGTGACATCAGGCAGAGGAGAGGCAGGGTGGATCATTACAGTGACTGCCACAACATGTGAATGGGCATTCAATCACAGTGTACAGCTGCATAAAGATCCTGTGATAAGCAGGTAGGCACACTTGTGTGATGCCAAACATTTGGGCCCAGCCTCCACCCTGGTGGGTGGTGTCATGCTGTGGGTTTGTGGTCAAGCACACAAAATGGAGTTGCAATTGCCTTTCTCGTCTTTCCAATTGCAGATAAAAGATGGCCATAAACCAGCATTTTTCTACACTTAATCTTGGCTGCCTGCCTTGTGCTGTACCCTTGACAAACAATACGAATGTGAACAAGCCATACAGGCCTATGCCACTCTGTTCATTTGCTATCAATCCCCAGCATTCTTATGATTTTACAGTGAGATCCCAACACTACAGATTAGTTCCTGTAGTTAACTAAACTGCTATAGTTCCCTTCAGGGTTTCCTGTGGATTCATCCTTGCTTTTCTAGTGAGCACACCCACAGATATATTTTCAGAACTGGCTACACATGGCCTAATTCACAAAGGTCCTAACCAGAATGTCCATAATTCCAATTCTGATATACAGGCTTTTGTCTACATGTTGCATCGATTGCTGATTTTTTTGTGTAATTCGCAAGGATATCCAGAAGCATCAAACTGCAAGAAGACAGGAATAAAACTGTAACTCCAACATGCGTTTGCATTTTTACAACTTTTATTTGGTTTCTCCGTTCAGGAACACAATGAAAAGCTTTTCCCTACTTCCCCACAGTTTCTCGGATTGTTCACTCCTCTTTAATATCCTGAAATGCGATTGACTCTGGCCCTTGGCAGGAGTGAATCTGTGATTGTTTTTGGAGTAGGAAAATGGCTACAAAATATTTGTTAATCTACCAATTCGTACTATTAGGGGTGTATACCATCTTTTGCATGTGTGCTCCCTCTGGAATATTCACAACATACCCAAGTTAGTAGATTCACTCACAGGAAAATCCGCCATTACGTTGGAATTTTAAGCATTCATTAATACATGTGCGACTGGTAATTCCCACTATTTCTGTTTCTGTGAATCAGGAACGTTATTTAGATTCGTGGCGGCTCACCTAAGCTACATAAAAGAGCTGATATAGCCTTGAGAACTAAGACTGTCGTGAAGAGAGCTTGTTAGAAGTTTGGGGGCCGATAACAAGAGTAAGACAATGCATATACTAGATATATGTATTTATTAGAAACTGTACATATCACATATATTTAGAATAATACATTGGGTGGAAAGATAGAGATATGTTTGCAACAGAGCATTAGCACATCAAGGGAGGGATACAAAAATAATTGCACAGTATTTTTGGAAACCGAACTGGTCCTGTGTACATGGGACACAAAATGCCCAGCTGAGAGGGATGAATTACAATACAGGCATCAGATACCCTTTGGGTACAAAACACTTCTTAGCTAAAGGGGCAACAACCACTGAAACGGAGGCGGCTGTAGGACAGACACAAAAATGTTTGTGGTTGCAAAATACACCAATCCCTCTGTGAGGGAGGAGAGGAATTCACATTACTGAAAGTCAAACAAATAATTGGTACTTGATGCACCAATGATGTTTGGTGCAGGCACAAGAATTCTCATGTGTCCGAGGCAACAATAACTCAAATACGAGGTAATAGTATAGGCACAAAGCAAATCTGAAGTTTAAAAGACTCTTCCCAACATGGCGGCCGTTGTTTGTGACAATCCCCGCCACTGTCCCGGGCGGGCTAAGTGTAGGGACTGGGTTGCGGGAGCAGAGCCGGGGTGTCCACGGGCGAACTGGGGAGTTGAGTCCCACAAGAAACAGGACAACGATGATGGGAAAGGCACAGGGACGTGAAGGCTGGTGGCTAGCAAGGTGTGCGCATCTAATGTCTTACTGCAGATATGGCTATGGTACGCACCCCATAATGCCCCTGCCCCGCCCTAGTCCCTGACTCTATCACCGGGGGATGCACCCCACCCCTTTACTGTACTCACAAGGGCCCCGTGCTGCTCCTATTTAGGTAGGGACGCGGCATGGCCCGGATTCCCCTCTCTGTACTCACATTCTCTGGGTCTCCCTATTTGAGCATTCGCGGGCCCTCGTGTCACTCAGCCTCGGACCTAGGGACCCGCTGCGCCCATCTCAGATTCCCGACAAGGCCTTCTACTACGGGCGACTCCTTGGTCGAAACTAAGGCTACATCATCAACATGCACGGTCCAAAAAGTGCCAAAGCATGGGCACCCCAAAGATGCACCCCAAAGATGGGCTTGGGAGGATCAGGAGCCACTGAAAGTGTCGGGCAAAGCAATTTGGAATTTGCCCCAATGAAGCCTGCTTCAGAGGGACACCGACTTCTCAGTTATTAACTTTGAAGCGTGCACTAGGCTATGTTAACGCACACAAAAAGCCAAAGATAATGCACAAAAATACGCCATCCATAATGGACAGACCTGTCACAAATACTGGAGAACCATAGTGTGTTAAAGCATTTAATACCAACCTTTGGCTGTACGTCCTCCCTGTACCAAGAAACCCAAGGAGGCAAGGCTAAGGCGCAGAGAGGAGGAGAAAGTGTGCGGAGACCAATAAGCCAACTGCCGCGTGCATTTAATACCAACATATGGCTGGACGTCCTCCCTGTACCAAGAAACCCGCAGGGAGGAGGAGAAAGCGTGCAGAGCCCAATGAAAGAGCCGACTGACGCGTGCTCCAGGAGTGAAGGCAGCGTGGTTGCAGGAAGCCCAGAACGTGCAGTACACAAGACGCCTCGTAAAGATAAGAAATTAATTTGCGACACACAGAAAGAAAACAAGCCAGTCCGGGTGGGCCGAACCAAAAAGCCAAAGAGAGGCAACCCAGAAAGCTAATTTCCAATGTCAGCCCACCGTTTACCATAAATGGTGATGCAGGCCAATGGGAATGAGGGGCGGGGCTTCAAGCCCCCTTCTCAAAGTCCTCATTAACAATAAATCTCACCAAGCGAGCAGTGCATACGCTGCAAAGATAGGCGAGACCTAAAAATGGAGAAAGGAGAAATGGAGCAGGATTACTATTGCAACAACACATCATCAGTAGGGTAAAACTAACCTGTCTCACGACGGTCTAAACCCAGCTCACGTTCCCTATTAGTGGGTGAAAAATCCAACGCTTGATGAATTTTGCTTCACAATGATAGGAAGAGCCGACATCGAAAATCCACTCAATAATCTGACACCAAGACAAATCAAATAAAGTCAGTAGAGGGGGGACTCAGAGTTATGAATATTTAAAATTTGCATTGAAAAATAGTGCCTGAATGATCAAAGCTCCAACAGCAGGCATTTAGCAGCGTGAGACAGAAGCAAAGTCAAAGGTTATGGTAGACGGTGATGGACTGCAGTTCGGATACACAAGATGGATTTGGTCTGGTCTCTACTTATCTTTAGACTCAGAAAAAGAAAAATTTACTGAGATGGTAAAGTTCAGCGAGGCAAGGAAGCTGGTGATGTCTGAGGAGGCAGTGATGTCATCGGGAGGCACTGGACGAAGTCGCAGTAAAGATTTCTAGGTTTGGACTTTGTCACTTTTTTGGAAGTTGAAAATCTCTAGCGGGACAAATCTGCAGTCTGTAACTGCTGAGGGCTCCATGAGGCCGGATACCGCTTCCGAGAGGAGCCGCTGAAAAGGATTTGCTGCTGCGGACAAGAATGTAGCTGTAGCTACCATGAATTCAGCCTGAACAGCGATACACCTTGGGCAAATTGGTGAGAAGGTAGAACCCCGACCCCTGTCAGTTCTCAGGCCAGTTTTTGCACATCCCCCCGAAAAAGTCCTACGTTTCAGATTGTGGCTGTTGGACACCTTTAGCACCACTTCCAATGGTCTAGGAAAGGTGACGCAATGTGTAAAAATTGGGGTACCCCTGACACAAGTTCCTAAATCAGGGAAAATAACTAGAGTGTGAATATCAGAATTTTAGGAACAATGGAAATAATTATGGACCTAGACAATGTTTTTCATAAGCATATACATGCAATCTCTGTTCAGTGGTATCAGAAATATTTTGTATTGTTATTGTTTTTATAAATAAGTTAAACTAGATACACAAACAAGGAATAAAACATATAGTCCTCTATATGTATGTTCACACTGGGTTCAAAAAGTCAAATTCTTGTATTGACCAAATATCAGATTCAGTATACACAGTGTCAATCATTGATATATGAAGAACTGTTTAACATGATACAGTTAATTTCAAGAACATACAGACGAAATAATCATATCAATGTATACAGAGGACAATCATTTCTGGCATGGCTCTTCGAAATCTGTCTCCCTCGCACGTTTCGGCTGTGTGCCTTCATCAGAAAGCCATGTACAAAATAACTGAAACCTAGAAAGAGGGTGCATGTACAAACAAAACATTAATCAATGTTTAGAAAGAAGATGGTCCTACTACATTATTAATTACCAAAAGATTTGGGGTGGATAAAACTCAGTCCAAGAAGACTGAAAAAGTTAAAAGCACTAATTGCAAACCAATCATAGCTATCAAAAACACATATCAAATTGTTAAGCTTGACATTGTGTCATATGCGCTGAGTATCCATCACCAAGAGATAGAAAGAAACCAACAATACACCTAAGAGTGAAAAGTTAGATGCAGGAACGATATCCCAAGAAAGAAATGGGAGTACAGACATGGAATCTGGTAAGGATTTTTGACACTAAAGGTGAATAGAAAAAATAAATAAATAGAAAGTGTTGTTAATCAGATAACTCCATGCTATAAAGGAGTTCTCACGAAGGTTATTCGTTATGTACCTCATGGAATCCCATAGGTTCCATTATACCCTGAGGGTAGTATGGAGCCTCAGACTGGATAGATGATTCTGTAAGGGAACAACAAGGTAGGGATAACGTTGGTACATGGGAGAGCTGTGCTAGCGCTGGAGATGTAAAGGTAAAGAAATGATATTCAAGCCAAGTACATTACCTATCATAAATAGAGGTCCAACGCTATAATAAAACCTAAATGATGTGGGATCCTCTAGTTCAGGTAGGGTGACCAGAAGAAGGATGATGTTACTCTCACGTCGAAGATGGCCGTGATCCACTGTAACGTCAGGCAAAAAATCTAAGGGATGTGATATATTTTAACAAGTACATACTAGGTTGGAGAATATTTAATGTGACTTTATGGACCATGTCTCTGTCTTGCCAAATTATTCAAAGGTTTAAAAAGGATTATACCTTAGTGTATGCATAATAAGTTGATGTTATAGCTGAGAGGATAATATATTCTCATAGTGGCCGCAGATATTGTAAAGATACTTAACACATTATGGCAGTAAGACAGTAGATAAATAGTATATTCCCAGCGTGCAGCGTGAAAACAATCTTATAGATAAAGTAAGAGGCACACGAGTCCTATTGATATAGACTTGCATCTGGGCTATTATACCCACTAGGTATAATAAGAAGCATACAACTGGTGTGCTGCGCGCTCAAAGTAGAATCAAAAAGACTCTAGGGATCCCTATTAGAAAAAGTATATGGCCCCTGTTGGTTCACTGCAATATTATGATAAGAAACCTAATAGAAGTGCAGTTGGAAAAGGCGCAAGAAACAATGGGGGCTGGTTCTTACCTATAGATAAAATAGGGTGTCTGCTCCTATGCGTTTAAGCGTATACATCCGGCGTCTGTACGCTCAATAGCGATCAAAGATTCAAGGTATTGCTGCAGACAGAATATGCTACCAAGATGTGTCAGGAGGTCTAACATTGGTGCGAGGAGAAAAAAAGGGGGGACTCACGCAGCCTGGTTCTTACCGTCGGTATCGGAATAATTGGAAAAGCAGGCGGAAGGCTGATCACGCTCAAATAGCAACCAGGGTTTCAGGATGTTGCTACAAATAAAAAGTAGCTCGGTGTTAGCAAACTACCATAGTATGACGGGAGGTCTAACAAACGTACTTTATGGAAGAGAACTCAAACGGGCTTGTTCTTACCTTCGGTATCAATAATTAGAGAGGCAGGAGGGGTGCAGATGACGCGGGGGAGCCCAAGATGGTGGGCGCCAAAGTTACTGGTTTCCGGGCCTCTCACTCACGCTCCCGTGCATTTGGATGGTTCCGTGATCTGCGTCTGCAGTCAAACTGAAGCGACGTGAATTACACATTGGTAGGTGCTAGCTATTTAAATTATATCAGTGTGTAATATGCGCGCCAAACCGGGACGGCGCTGACGTAGTCCATCAAAAGGTAAACAATAGAAAGAGGATAGCGCGATGTGCACTCAGTTAAAAAAGTTATCATCGCCATCTTGGAATCGACCGAAAGAAGTTACCATATATTATAAGATACTGATGGACCAGGTGCAACAGAGCAATCTGGAGGAAATATAGCACGTAAATTGCTGTATGAACCTTGCATACCTGGAAAAGATAAATAAAATGTGAAAACCATGTGATGCAAAAAAATAAAACGGGTTAGAGGGCAAGGGGCTCCATGTCTGGGGTAGTAGTAGGTATCACTCCACAGGGAAATCGACCAGCACCTGATAAAACTGTACAACAGGTTCAGAGGTGCCAATATCAATGCACTATATGGACTAGAGTCAATAAAGTCGGTACTACGGTACTACAAGACATAGATGTAAGGAGATACAGATCAACCAGGATTATGTTTAAGAACCTGGTCCCAAGGAATTTCATTGTTCATCCCATTCAAGTACGTATTCGATAAGAATATCCAATATACTTCTCGGCATTTTCGTATTTTGGTACTGAGGGTACCGGTATTTGTGTGGATTTTCTCTAGTATTAGCCAGCCTATCTCATCTGGAGTGTGTTGTTGGTCCATATAGTGTTGCACTAGTGGAGCCTGCAGTTTGTGGGTACGAATGGCTGATCTATGTTCCGTTAGCCTGGAGGACATGGTGCGTGCTGTTTTGCCCACTTAGCCTTTGTTACATGGGCACATAATCAGATAAATGATATTTGAGGTTTTGCAGTTTGTCAAGGTTTTCAATGATAGATTGATGTTATTGAACGAGAAATCTTTCTTCTTAATAGCAAATTGGCATGCCACACCGGTCATGCATTTGAAATTGCCCATAAGGAATGGGTGGCCTTGGATGTAGGATTGAGCAATATGGTTTGGTTTAGTAGGCATACGGGATTGAACAATAAGATCTTTTACATTTTTGCTTTTCCTGTATGCAAAAAGAGGTTTAGGTAATGCATTTACTTTAGGTTTAGTGGCGTTGAGAATGTGCCAGGTAGAATTGATTATGTGGCGGATTTTCTCATTCATGGTTGAGTGTCCGGTCACAAATACCAACCTAAAAATAGGATTTTTAGCTTGAAGTGTGAGGAGGTGTTGCCTATCATAAAATCGTGCCCGTTTACAGGAGTCACGTATCAATCTTCTAGGATATCCACGAGCTAGAAATGTTGCTTTAATGTCTGCGGCACGGATATCAAAATCCTGGACATTGGTACAATTCCTGCGAAGCCGCAAGAACTGTCTGAAGGGGATACTTGACTTTTGCATCTGCGGATGAAAACTGTCAAAGTGCAAAAGAGTATTGCGGGCTGTAGGTTTGACGTACAGGTCAACCTCCAAAAGATTGTCTTTGTACTGTATTGTAATGTCTAGGAAGGAAAAAAGGTACTTACCTGTAACTTTGGTTCCCCAGTATTGGTAACTTTCATAGATTCCCATGCTTTGTATCATTCGCCGTCGTCAGCCTCGTTAAATAGAAAATACTACAGCAGTATGTACAAAAAGAGAAAGTAAGGCCTAGGCCTCATCTCCTTTTGCAGCATATCCACCTCTCTTTGTAAAATAGACCAAAAACTTGCAACAATCAATCAGATTAGCCTCATCCCTTAGAACCCTCCTGAGAGAGCCTCAGAGCCTTAGATTTTCGTAGCCGTTGTGTAACAGTAACCACATATGCTGAAGGCTGATACTGGGGAACCAAAGTTACAGGTAAGTAAATTGTTTTCTTGCCCCAGTATTGGAACTTTCATAGATTCCCATGCTTTGTATCAGAGTAGCAAGCAGTAAGCCATAAGCGCACATTTTGTTACATGAGTATTAACATACCTCAGCATACCCAACTTCATATAAAATAATATATATATTGTAAAAATATATCGGAAACATTATCTGATACAAAATGTGCAATTACAGGAAGGAGGGATAGAAGGGAAAGCTCACCTCTCATTAGAAAAGATTCATCAGGACTGCTTGTCCGACTGTCGCCTCGCTCTTTATCGAAGAGTCCAAGCAGTAATGCCCTGTGAATGTGTGGGCACTGCTCCATGTAGCTGCCCTACAAATGTCTTTGATAGGAACGCTAGCGAATAGAGCCGCAGAAGATGAAACTGCTCTTGTGGAGTGGGCTCGCACATGTCTTTCCAGTGATTTTCCCTGCCGCTTGATGGCAATAATGAATTGCACTTGAAATCCAACGTGAGATTCCTTGTTTTGAAAGAGGAAATCCTTTTCGAGGAGCGCTAAAAGCCACAAAAAGCCGTGAAGATTTTCTAAAATCTTTTGTGCATTCAAGATAAAATTTGAGACACCTCTGGACATCCAAGGAATGTAGAGACCTTTCTGCTGGAGACGTAGGTCGTGGGAAGAAAGATTTTAGAACCACTGGTTCGTTCAAATGGAAATCCGAAGGGACCTTTGGAATAATTTTCGGATTTGTCCTTAAAACCAAAGTGTCATTTTTTTTGTGAAAATCTTTTTATTGTAAAAATTCAGCTCCAGAACAGTGCACATCAGGTTACAGCAGAAGTTCATTGGGAAATGCAATCAAATCAAACATAAACCCCCCCTCTACGGCACCCGGATCTGCCTACCCACCGAATCCAACTCTGAAACCAACCCCACCACCGTAACAAGGCACCTTCACCACCCCGGACAACTCCCACCATACAGACAACCACCCCATCTTGCTCCCTCCCCCTCCCTCCCTTGTCATGATATGTCGTTCCTCATCCACAGTAGCGGTCCGGTAAGCCCCTAGGGTATAGAGCAGCCCACTTCTTCACTACAAACAATACCCACAGGCAGTACACCGTTGTCAGTTTACACCACTTTAAACCGTTACAGACCCACCTTGGGAGTCCTTCCAGTCCCCCTTATATCGCCTCCATGCCGTCCATATTTTCTCCCATTTCTTGGGGCAACCCCGGCTTTCATAGATGACCTTCTCCGCCCTCTGGCACCAATCCAAGTCTTGCTCCCACTCTTCCACCGTTGGCACTAAATCACTCCCCCATAACCTCGCTATATTTCTCTTGGCTACTATACTCGCCAGGGCCAGCCATGTCTTGTCCCATTTCGGCCAGGTCGTGTCGCCCGTCACCCCTAGGACGTGCCATCGTACCTCCAGCGGGACCTCAGCCCCCACCACCTCCCCCATTATGCCTGTCAGTCTGGACCAATATGCTCTAATTTTGGTGCAGTCCCATAGAATGTGGAAGAAGGTGCCCTCCTCTATACATCCCCACAGACAGAATCGTGAAGCTACATATCCAATCCTGTACTGTACCGTGCGTGGGGTATATGATCTATGTAGGATACGCAGCTGCACCAGCCTAAATCTGGCGCGGATCGCCACCTCTCGGGGACATTGCTGGGCCTCATTCCAATCGTCATCCTATAGCAGTCCTATATCTGATTCCCACTTTTCTCGCAAGGGTCCTAATGGGTCCGGGAGATTGTTTATAAGCTTTTTGTAAGTGAGGGAGATAGCCTTATCAATCATGGGGTCTAGCAGTAGCCTATCTTCCAGTGGGGCATATTCAGGTAGCTGGTCTCCCTGGCTCATGTGTGTGCGGATGGCATGCCGAAGTTGCTGATAATGCAAAAATTCTCCATCCCCCATTTGGAATTCTGCCTGCAGGGCCGCAAAGTCCACCATATCCCCCATCTTCCACACATCTCCCAGTGTGTCGATACCGATTAGGCTCCACTGACGCAGATCCCGTAGTTTCAACTGCCGAGAGGAAATTGCCAGCCCATAGTGGCGTTTGTCCCGTGAGTTTCGCCCCCATCCCAGGAGTTTCGTCGCCCGCTTCCACACCCCCACTACCACTGCTGTTTGGGACGGCCAGGTCCGATCGCACCTTCCCTTGGTATAGAGAGCAGCTAAATAGGTACCGCCACCCAGGGCCATACGGTCCACTCTGTATGCAGGCTCCTCCTGTGGGGCAAACACCCAGCCATTAATGTTAATCAATTGTGTCGCCCAATAATATAGCCGGCGATCTGGAATAGCTAGACCTCCTTCATATGACCCCCGTTGCAGTTTCCTAAGGGCTATCCTCGGGCAGCCGCCACTCCATAATAAGGAGCGCTGCTCCGCCTCTAATTTCTGAAGATCTTGTCCGGGATTGGAAAAGCCGAGCTCTGCAGAGCGTATATTAACCAGGGAGGGGCCATCATTTTGAATAAGACAGCGCGCCCCATCAAGGAGAGCGGAAGGGTCTTCCAGTGTTCCACATCACCGTGAAGTCGTTCCAGCTGGGCCGACACATTAAATCGAAGAAACTCAGTATCTGATGTCGTGACCCATATGCCTAAGTAGCGAAATATCTCCCGCCAGACCATCCCCCCACAATGGTCAGTGAGCTGTGGCTGTGGACCCACCAGGACATGCCCCAGGGATTTACCCCAGTTGATGCGGTACCCAGAGTACTCTCCGAACAAATGTAGAATGACCATCAATCTCTGAATAGATGCCTCCGGTTGCTGTACATACAATAAGATGTCGTCGGCATATGGCGATATGCGTTCCTCCCAGCTTCCCCCCAAGTCTATGCCCCACACCCCGGGGTCCGCCCGTATCCAGTGGGCCAGCAGTTCCAACACCAAGGCAAAGAGGGTCGGTGAAAGGGGGCAGACCTGCTGTGTGCCTCGCCCTAACTGGAACTCCCTCGAAAGACCGCCGTTGACTCGGACCCTCGCAAGCGGTTCCGTATACAGCAGTTTCACCCACGACCTGAAATTGTCCCCAAATCCCAGTTTCTCCCAGACGGAGTAGATAAACTGCCATTCCATACTGTCAAAAGCCATATGGGCATCAAGGGACAGTAGGGCCGCCGGCACCTCAGGGAGTGCAGACACCGCCTGCATAACTCCAAACAGGCGCCTCAGTTTGAGCCGTGTGCTCCTGTGGGGCATGAAACCCGACTGATCCGGGTGGATCACAGACTGGATAACCGCCCCCAATCTTGTGGTCAGAATCTTTCCCAGGATCTTCGTTTCATAGTTGAGGAGGGATATGGGCCTATAGGAGCTGCACGCTCCCTGCGGTTTGCCAGCCTTATGAATAACTACAATTGTGGCTGACCGCAGATCCCTCAGAAGCCGCCCTACTTGCTTTGCCTCAGTGAACATGCGTAATATGTGGGGTGCAGTTCTGCTCGATACACACCCAAACGCCTCTGCCGTGGGAATCCGTTGGGCCCCGGCGCCTTTCCGGCCTGCAAATCCCCCATGGCCTTCTCCACTTCTTTGACCGTAATCTCAGACTCTAGAATGCCCTTGTCTGCCTGTTCTAGGGTGGGCAACTGCAGAGGGGCCAGGAAATCCTGCTCCCCCCTGGCCGTCTGTGACCGGTATACCGCCTCCTAATAGAGCGCAAATTCTTCCGCTATCTCCGTGCTCCAAAGTGTCCTTTTTGAACTGCAGAAAAGGTTCCAAAATGGAGAGAGCTTGCAACTCTCCCACTCTCCTAGCTGAAGTGAGGGCTAAAAGGAGAGCTAACTTCCAAGACAAAAATTTTAAATCCGCTCTGTGGATTGGCTCGAATGGAGGTCTCATGAGATGAGCCAGAACCAGATTGAGATTCCAAGCTGGAGGTGGAGGTCAAACTGGTGGGAAGACCCTGAGAGGAACTTTCAGGAATTGTTTGATAATTCTAGCAGGCCAGAGAGAGGGACCAGAAGCTGTCCTTCTGAATCTTGAAATAGCCGCCAGATGTACTTTGATGGAAGAATGTGAAAGACCTGACTTGGCCAGCAACAAAATGTACGGCAGTATCTGATGAGGAGCCGAAGAGAACGGATGAAGGTTTTCACGGTGGCACCATATGCAGAAGCGCTTCCATTTAGCACGATAAGTCTTATTTGTACTTGGAGCGCGAGCTTGAGTTAAAATTTCCCTACAGTCCTGAGGGATATTTAAGCTGTGGAATTCTCTGTGGTCAGGAGCCAAGCCTTCAAAAGGAGAGAGCTCGGATATGGATGTACCACTTGTCCCTGGGACATTATTAACAGAGATGGAATGGGACATAGGTGAAACGGTTGATCCTGATAAAGCAGGAGAAGCTCCGTGAACCAGAATTGGCGAGGCCACGCTGGTGCAATTAAAATCATTCTGCATGGTTCCGTCTTTAATTTCCTGAGAAGCCTCGGGATCAGGGGAATTGGAGGAAAGGCGTAAACAAATGCGCCTGACCAAGACATCGAAAGAGCATTCCCCAGTGACCCTTGATGGTGATCCCTGCTTGCATAGAGTCGGCATTTCTTGTTCTGTGGAGTAGCGAACAGGTCTATGGTTGGAGTGCCCCAATGTTGGAAAACTTCCTCGAGAATATCTTGATCCAATTCCCACTCGTGACAGGTCAATTTGAGATGGCTCAAGGCGTCTGCTGTTGTGTTTAGGGTGCCTGGTAGATGCTCCGCTGAAAGGATGACATTCTGGAGAATCACCCATTCCCATATTTCTTGTGCCTCTTTCGAGAGAAGATGAGACCTCGTACCTCCTTGCTTGTTTATGTAAAGCATGGCCGTTGTGTCGTCCGTCCGGACCAAAACAGTGGTGTCCCGAACCCTCGGCAGGAAAGCTTGCAAAGCCAAACGAAGCGCCCTGAGTTCCAAGAGATTGATATGGAGAAGGCGCTCTTCTGGAATCCAGTGAGTGTTCACCTAGAGGTCCTGTAAGACAGCGCCCCAGCCTTCCATCGAGGCATCTGTGGTTAGAATTAAAGGGGATGGAGCCATCCTGAAAGAGAGACCTCTTGAGATATTTTCTTTGATAGTCCACCAAACTGCTGCCTTCCTCATGAGAGAAGTGACCTTTCTCTTGTCTTCGACAGAACCTTCCACCTGGTGCCATTGCATGTCTAGTTGTTCTTGCAGGGGGCGGATACGCAGTCTTCAATGCGGAACTAATGATATGCAAGATGAGATCGACTCAAGGAGAGATTTGTATAGACGGACTGACAGGGATCGTCTCTTTTGTAATTGGCTAGCAGAGAAGATTAGCTTTTTCTGTCTTTCCTCCGATGGAAAAGTTTTGCAGCTTCTTGTATCCAGAATGGAACCCAGAAACTCGACCCTCCTGGATGGACGAAAGACTGATTTGTCTTTGTTCAGATGTAGACCTAGATGATTGAAAAGCTGGACGCAACTTTTCACTGCATTTGCCGTTGCTTGAGAAGATGGAGCTTTTATCAACCAATCGTCTAGGTATGGAAAAACTTCTAGATTGTTTCCTGAGGAATGCTGCCACCAGGGCCAAAACCTTTGTGAATATCTGCGGAGCGGATCTGAGCCCGAACGGCAGTACTTTGAATTGAAAGTGGCTTTTGGCTACTGTGAACGTAAACATTTTCTGTGCGCTGGGTGGATTGGAACGTGAAAATATGTGTCCTGGAGATGCTGAGTCGCCATGTAATCTCCTGGATTGAGAAGACGCAAGATATCTTGAAGAGAGACCATCCGAAAGGAGAGCTTTATGAGATAGGTGTTGAGCTCCCTCAGATCTAAAATTGGGCGCCACTTTTTCTCCGTCTTGTGAATCAGGGAAAAATCTGGAATAGAACTCTTTTCCTCTTTGAGAGAGCGGTACTGGCTCTATCGCTCCTTTGGTGAGCAGTTGACGAGCTTCGAGACGGAGAAGATGCAGATCTTTTGATTCTGTAGCGCGAGGAGCTCTGGGAGGTGGGAGGTCTTGAAATTCTAGTGTATGGCCAAATTGGATGATATTTAGGACCCACCGATCTGTTGTTATGATCTTCCAGCAATTGAGAAAATGTGTTATCCTGCCCCTCACTGATGTTACAAGGGGTGAAGGACCAGTAGGCAAAGCCGGGAAGCTGCTATTGACGTTTAGAGGTATCTCTCCCCTGACGTCCCTGTTTACCTCTGAAAGACTGGCGAGAGGAAGACGCAGATTGATTCTGGCGTTGAGAGTATTGAGGCTTGAATGACTGAGAAGATTGTGAATAGGAGGAGTAGCGTTGTTGATAACCTCCCCTATACGTAGAGAAGCCTTTTCCTCTTGCACCCTGGAAAGGCACCTTGCGATATTGAAGTGTGCCCAAAGATCTTGCCGTCTCAGTATCTTTCTTAATATCCTGCAAGGCGTCATCTATATGCTTGCCAAATAGCATATCACCATCGAAAGGAAGATCCAGAATTTTATTCTGCACTTCAGGGCGAAACCATGTAGATCGTAGCCAACCTTGACGCCTCAAGACTGCTGAACCTGCTAAGGCTCGAAAAGCAGTTGTAGCAATATCCATTGCACAATCTATAATCTCGGGTGAAGATCGTTCACCCTCCTCCAGGATCTTTCTTGCATCAGCCTTGGAACTCTCCGGAAGTTGATCAATAAAAGGAGAGATATCGCACGACATTTGGCGATCATATCGTCCCAAAATTGCTAGTGCGTTAGAGGCTCTAACGAGGAGGCTGGACATAGAGGAAAACCTCTTGCCCACATTGTCCAAGCGCCTGCCTTCCTTGTCTGGCAGGTGCGGTCAGGGATGCAGCTGGGTTTCTAGATTTTCTTTGAGCCGTCTGAGAGATAACCAAGTCTGGCTTCGGCTGTCAAATCAGACAGGCAGGACTATCCTCAGGAGCCTTATATTTCTTCTCCAGACACGGTAGAACTGGGATAACAGTAGCAGGAGACTGCATAACCTTCTTACCCTCACTCCAGACGTGTTCTACGATAGGTATGGAACTGATAGATTTCTTATAAGGCTCTTTAAAATCATAGAGGAAGCAGTCTGATTGTACCACAGGAACAGGAAGGCCAAATCTTTTAGATGCTCTTTCCATAAGATTATGGAAACACCCTATGTCCGCTGGAGGCGAATCCACAGGGTCCGGAGATGGAGAAGCCGGATCTGGGATGATATAATCTTCCCATTCTCTGTCAGGATTTGGGATATGTTGGTGTCATCGACAAAGGAATTGTCGTCGCTGGAGAAAGAAACTTCGTCGACGTTGGGATGGTCGTCGACGGTGGGCTGATCGTCGTTGGTACCGTCGACGAGGTCGACGTCAGAATCATCGTCGCCATCAACATCGTCGTCTTCGATGTAGTCTTCGTCGATACCATCGTCGGAGTCATCACCGTCGAGGTTGTCAGTCTCGTCAACGACACAGAGGTAGGATGTACCGTCGAAGAAGTCATCTTCGACGATGTCGTCGGCGAAGCTCTCGACAACAGGCCTGTCGACGGAGCTGTAGCTGAAACTGGATGGATTTTGGATGTCGACGTACCTGAGGAAGTTGTCGTCGACAGACGTATTTTCTTGTCCCCTTTTGTCTCCTGAGGTGTACTTGCAGGTTTCTTGAGAATGTTCTGCTTTTCAGATGGTTAAGAGGTAGTAGAAAGGCATTGGCTTGCCTTCTTAGCAGATAAAACCTCAGGAACAAGTCCCTCCCTCTCCTTTGCATCTTGGTGAGGAGATGTCTTTTAGACCTATCAGAGGTCTTTTGAGAGGCCTTAGCAGGGGGTTCAGTGGACGTAGAAGGGGAAGACCTACCCCTTTTTGTAGAACTCCTCGAAGATGTTGCTGAGGAGGAATCTTCACTGTCACTAGAAATTACCTCTTTCCGTGACTTCATCTTCTGTAACCAAGTCAGAAGTCTTCTTTCCCGGTCTCTTAGAGTCTTGGTAGAGAAGGTCCTGCAGATCTTACAAACAGTGGCCTTGTGATCCGGGTATAAGCAATAAATGCAGTCCTTGTGTTTATCTTCAATATATAGCCTTTTCTTTGAGGACGTAGCACAGGCCTTGAATAAAGATTTTTTTCTGACATCCTGAAGAGAGATTAAAAGTAGAAAACCAAAGTTGAAGAGAAAAACTGAGCAGAGTTCAGTGGAGACTCCCTCAGCACAAGGTGCGGTAGAAAATCTGAGGCTCTCTCAGGAGGGTTCTACGGGGTGAAGCTAATCTGATTGGTTGTTGCAAGTTTTTGGTCTCTTTTACAAAAAGAGGTGGATATGCTACAAAAGGAGATGAGGCCCAGGCCATACTTTGTCTTTTTGTACATACTGCTATGTTATTTTCTATTTACCGAGGCTCCCAAGCTGACGACGGGGAATGATACAAAGCATGGGAATCTATGAAAGTTCCAATACTGGGGCAATTCTACCTTGGTGTTACTACAATTGGCTGGACCACAGATACACAGGCTCACTCAATGGGGCAATCTCATTGTAGATGTAAAATTTTTCATATAGAGCCATATAGATGTTGGCTACTGTCGGTGCACAGGAAGCCCCTATGCTTACTCCCTTTGTTTGTTTGAAGAGGGAACCAGGGAACCGTTGAATTCAAACGTATTCTCCGTAAGAACAATACGTAGGCATAAATGTAAATGTAAATGTGGGATACTTGTAAAGCGCACTGTTACTCTACCCGAGTGTCCTGGCGCTGTAGACCGCTGGGGAACCCGTCCTGGTTTTCCATGTGAGATGGTCCCTTTCTGGGTATCTCCAGGGTGAAACCAGGCATCCCCAGCGTCTGTGGGGGGCTGTTGTAGAGATGAGGCAGGCTTAATGCCCAGAGTTACCGAGTGTGTTCCCTGGTTAGAGTAGGCACTAAGGCGCGAATTATCGAGTCCGTTTTGACCCTGGTCCAAGACCCTGCCGCATCGGGAATTGAACCCTGGTCCCGGGCCGTTCTCTGCTTACAGGTCTGCCGCCTCTAACCAGTGAGCCACACCTCTCCATTCAATGATGAACAATCTGGGGCAGTCAATGTTGAAGATGTCCATAAACCAGGTGACCACTTCAATAGCTTCAGTCTGTGTATGTTGGAATATAGAGCCTCTATATCCATAGTTACCAAAGTTTAAATGGAAGCGTTAAAAGGAAGATTTCCCACCTTAGTGATAATGTCTCGTGTATCAGAGATGTATGATGGAATTTTGGAAATTAAGGGTCACATGATGGTATCTATGTATTTAGATAAGGGCTCTGTGACTGAACCAATAGTAGTGACTATGGGTCTGTATGGGGGGTGTTTGTGTATTTTTGGCTGCCATCTTAGGCTGTTTGATGTTAAGGTATTGCCATTCTTTTTCACAGATCAGATTCTGGACAAGTGCTTGTGTGGTGATTCGAAGCACAGATTTTTGCACACTTTTGGTAGGGTCTCTTTGGATGGGGATGTAGTGACGTCTGTCATTCAACATCTCCTCCATTTTAGAGACATATTGGTCACTGTCTAATATAACTATGCCTAGACCCTTGTCACAGCAATTGATTTTTTTAAAAAAATATCTTTATTGCATTTTATCTTTTCCGTTACATTAGTCTTCAAGCATCGATACATATCGCTTTGGCAACAACATCACTTGTTCTATAACACTGTGCATATAAATCAAGGTATTTCCTTCTCACAGTTTAAGTGTCATCCGTGTCTGCAGTGTAAGGTTGCTCATGCTTTTGTAAGTCGCCTTGGGCTCCCGCGTCCCGCACATTCTGTCATCTCAAACTGAGGGCCAGAGTGAAGGTGCTTAGTACGCTTCTGCATGACAGCGAACAGTAATACGTGAAAACATCAATGCATACAGACAAAGGCTATTCATATTTGGACTCAGCTCTTGAATTGCATCACATAACATTTCATAATCAAATGGATCAATATACAGGTAAGTGTTGAGTATGTTCACTAGATAATATCTTTTATAACAATTTAACCACATCCAATAACAGCAAATAATAAATCAGAACAAAAGAGACATCAAATGATCAAGGGTGTATGTATCTAGTGTCTAGTGTGCCATCTGAGCGCGGTCACGGCTAGGCTAGCGTGCGAGTATGGTGTGTGGGCTGCTGCTTCAGCTTTCTATGCGGTTGCATGGTTGTTAAGGTAATGCATGACAGGAGCTACTTCCATACAGTGTCTTTAAGGAATGTGAGGTCTTTGCCTAGCCTAACAGCTGCTGTTGGGGTGACATGCAGAGGCAGCACGTCTTCTATGTCCAGGTGGTTTATCAGGTGTCAGGTCCTGCCCGTTGAGCAGGGGGTGCCCGTAGTGTGGCATTAGAGTGTGTGAGAGTTTATGAGCATATCGTCCCAGGTCTGTGTAATGGGATACTTGCGCAACCCTGCCGTTTCTTCCCTGTGCAGGGTGGTGCTCTCGCCTGTGCCCAGCGATCAAGGAATTTCACCCAATGTGATACCTCTGGTGGGTCCTTGTGCGTCCATCTCTTAGTTATGAGTCGTTTTGCTGTTATGAGGCCCAGGTCCCGAAACCTGGAGCTCACCTTGTTGGCCTTGGGTCTCCTATAAAACCCCAGGATGCAGACCTCCTACGTGGTAGGTACCTCAGTGTTAGTGCAGTTGGCAAGTGTTTCTGATATCGCACGCCAATAATGTAAAAGCAGGGGACCAGACCACAGCATATGTAATAGGCCAGCACCTAGGAGACGGCACCTTGGGCATTCGGAAGTGTTGATGTTAAAATATTTATTGATCTTGTCTGGTGAAAAAGATACGCCCTGTGTAACATGTAGGTTTGTATGAGTTTGAATCGGGAATTTCGCGGTATGTGTGTGGCACTAGCTAAAACGCGTTCCCACTCTTTATATGTCCAGGGACGACCTCTGTCTTCAGTCAAATATGTGTGGAGTCTCTGCAGTGGCTTCAATACATGGATGAGCAGGGCTTGTACCAGCCAATGTATCACATACAATCCCTCCCCCATTACATGCAGGTACTGTAATAACTGATGTGTCGGCGGCTCGTTAGTCATATCGCCCCATGCTAGTGTAAATGTTCGATTAATGGCTGTGTATAGAAGGAACTGGCCCACTGGTAATCCCTTATCTACTGTTAGTGTCGCAAAAGGCAGTAAGGTACCGTCTGAGTACAAGTCTCCTAGTGTCTCCACTCCCGCTTCAACCCAGGGCGCTAATGCCATGTCCGTTATAGGGTCTCTGCCTCTGGGCGTCCCGAGAAGTGGCAGTGTCGGGGCATATGGGATTGTGTCTTTTGTGAGGTGAAGGCTTCTCCTTAAACACCTATGAGTCAACTCAGCATGTATTTGTGTCGGGCGAGGAGTTTTCGCTAGCGGGTGAAACAATCCGTATATCTGGGTCTGCGTCCAAACTGTTGACTCGGTCGCCGTGTCCGCCAGATTCTTGCCGCTTAGCCACTTCGCGACCCACTGTAATTGTGCAGCTAAGTAATATAGTTCCAGATGAGGAACTGCCAAGCCTCCACTTTCCGGGGGTGCATATAGTTTCTGCATTGCTATCCTGGGCCGACCCGCATTCCAAATCAAGCCACGGATTAACCCCTCCAATTCTCTAAAGAGCCTCACTGGGACATACACCGGAAGATTCACAAAATAATACAGTAACACGGGTAGTACTATCATTTTGGTTAAGGTGACACAGCTCTTTTTGCATCTGTGCTCTTAGTGAGGAGATGGTGCGAACCAGATTACCCTCCAGTATATCTGTTGGGGACCGGTAAATATATATTCCTAGGTACCTGAACGTGGTCGGAGACCAGTCAAGTGCAATTCCATTAATGATTATATCGGTCGCAACTACGTCCTGGCGGAAAGAGTAAGCGCATGACTTAGCCCAGTTCACCCTGAGGCACGATATCGCCTCAAATCTACAGAACAGTGCTGATATCTCCGGCGGCACTGCATGAAGGTCTCGTACATATAATAACAGGTCGTCCGCATATAGGGACACTGTATGCAGTCCATCGCTCAAGGGGATGCTCCAATCGGCGCCACCCTCTCAGAGGAGAGCCGCCAATGGTTCCATAGCTAGGGAAAAGAGTAATGGGGACAGGGGGCACCCCTGTCTGGTCCCTCGTCTCACCCTAATTTCATCAGATAGGAGCCTGCCCGTACAAGCCCCCACTGTGGGATGTTGATACAACAATTGCACCAGTTGTAAATAGTCTTCTCCCAGCTCATCTTCACGTACGAACGCTGCAAGATATGGCCACTCCAGGGAATCAAAGGCCTTCTCCAGGTCTAATACTAGACAGCCAGATCTGGGCCAGTTTTCCGTTGCATCTTTTTGGATTCTAAACAGTCTTCGAATATTGAGGGAGGTGCTTCTGTTGGGTACAAATCCGTTCTGGTCAGCATGTACCAGAGTCGGCACAAACGGGGCAATACGTTTGGCCAGGGCTGAGGCAAGGATTTTATAGTCTGTGTTCAGCAGGGCCAGTAGACGTAAGAGCCCAGGAGGTCAAGGTTCTTGCCTGGCTTTAAAAGAGAAACCAACGTTGCCTCGTTTTGTGTGGGGGTGAGCGTTGAATATTCCAGTGCTGCCGCATATACTCGCAGCAGTTCTAGTACGAGTACATCTGAGTATGCCGTGTAAAATTCAGCCGGTAGTCCATCAGGACCCGGCGTCTTGCCATTCGACAAAGAGTAGATACTATCCCTTATGTCCTCCGGCAACAGAGGAGCACCTATTTCCCCCTGTTGATAGTCCGTTAGCTGCGGCAACGTTAGTGTGGAGACGATGTCCTGTATGACTGTATCCGTAGCTATCAAACAAGATCTGTATATTGTAGAGTAGTGTTCCACAAAAGCGTGGTGTACATCACTTTGGGCGTGCACCGTGACTTCCTGTGTATTCTGTATTGCTGTCACGGGCGGGGTAGCCATGTCTTGCCATATCAGCCACGACAGCAATCTACCGGGTTTGTCCCCATATGATGGGTGCGCGCTGAGTGTGCTGCATAGTTTAAATTACGGAGTCGGTCTAGTAATCTAGAGTGTTCCTCCTTAAAGTGTTCCAAAGGCCCAGTATTGCCCTCCAACGCTTCTCCCTCTCTTCTGAGCAGGTCAGTTTCAAGGCGTGTAAGATCTGCTTCCAACTGTCGCCGCATGCCTGCCTGTTCACCAAGGCAGTCTCCCCTGATCACAACTTTGAACGCGTCCCACTCCACCTGAGGCGCCGTGGTCGTGCCGGCATTATCCTCAAAATACTGGGTGATATTGGCAGTCAGTAGGTTACGAAAGGGCGCATCCAATAGCAGATCTGGTTGTAGACGCCAGGTCGGGATTGGCAGACGGGGGCGCTCCCATAACATCTCCAAGACATGCCGGTTGTGGTCAGAGTGCGTCCGGCCAAAATAATGAACTGCCGATATGTGGAGGAGCAGTGCGTCTGAAAGCATATAACGGTCTAACCGCACATGCAGGTCATGAGCCCCTGAATAATAAGAATATACCCTATCATGGGGATGACGGTGTCTCCAGGAATCGCTCAAATGCCATTGTGTTGCCCAATTGGTCAATGCCTTCCTAGCATGGTGTGTGCTTGTACCCGGAAGGGGAGGAAAGGATCGGTCCAGTGACACGTCAAGGACGCTGTTGTAATCTCCCTCTAGTAACATGGGGATGTCGTGCCATGGCGCAAGAATGTGTGATACCTTGTCGAGGAATGTAGTCTGTTCTGTGTTAGGAGCATATAGCGATGCAAGTACTATTTGTTGGCCATACAGCATGCCCCTAACTATCACATACCTCCCCTCTTTGTCCACCAGCGACTGTGTGATTGTGAGCGGAAGACCTGCCCTCACCCATATTAGCGCACCTCACGCAAAAGCCAAATACCCTGTGGCAAACTGTCATCCAAATATACTTGGTTCAATGTCCCAAAGTAAATGTCAAGATATTTAATTATCAGTTAGAATTGCAAGTATTATTCATATCCATTAGTCACAAATCCAATGATTAATCAACTGATAATTAAATATCTTGACATTTACTTTGGGACATTGAACCAAGTATATTTGGTTCAGAGGCCCCTTACCTCCGAGCACATACGCATCGGTTTTGAAGAAAAGATTTATGGCCCTGAGGATGGGCGAATGGCCCTTTTTAAAACACTTGCCTGCATTGCGTCATCCAAACGAGGACACTAACTGTACGGGCTGTGGTCATTACACGGAATCAATTAAGCATGTGGTGTGTGTTTACCCAGCATTTCTCAAGGAGAGTAGGCGGTTGTTACACAGTGAATGGATCAAGCAAGGCGTTCAATCATGCCGGCAAGCCATTATATCAGCAATGAACCCCAACAACACAATGCTCAATTTTAAGTTCGCAACATTTGTTTTTCAAATTGCAAAAAAACTTAACTTCATGAGGTTGCAGGACCCATCGCCACAATCTTCAAAGTCATGACTGGTCTGGGACCTCCTTTCCCCTATTTTACTCCGACGGGTTTTAAACTCACCAACAATGTTATTACGTTTTTAAACATAGCTTAGCGGCTTCATGTGTAAAAACAATAAAAACAATATTTATATATATTATCGTACTTTGTTAAATAATTTACATTTTCCGTTGCATTAAGATGAAATATATTTTTGGGTTGTTTTTAAATTGTCATGATTTTAAGTAATCGAACAATAAACAGTTTACATTTATATACCTTGATAATTATTGTATTGTTAAACCTTTATATTTTGAAGTTTGACTTATTTTACTTTGCTGTGCTCAGGGAGGAAGTGTTATATAGTTTGGTAGTGCCCACTTAGTGGGGTCTTGTAGGATTGTCTGGTAACCGATCCCCCCACCCTATGGAAGCACTTATTTATTTTAGAAATCTTTAAATTAACTTTATTTTAGAAATCTTTAAATTAACCTAGAATAGACGGTAGAGCGCCCAAATCTATACTTGGTTACCAATCTTGTTGTAAAAACAGTCTAACTTCCACCACTATACAAAATAATGGGGACTTCCAAAAACTTACATCATTGAAAAGAAAACCAAACGAATAGAACTACACAGGCAGTTCATGCTCGAGTACCTGAAAGCCGGAGTTATTCCGCAAGGCCTGGGGGTACGGAATATACCTGGTCTATTCGTACAAATTCGTAAATTTTTGAAAAGCGGGACACTCATAGCAAACAGGTGTTCCCGGGATCTCATGATCCTAATTATTGAAACTTCCAAGAGCTGGTTCAAACACATCCAGATGTTAATAGAGTGGTCCCTACAATGATGGGGAGCACACACTGTTCTTTATATACCCCTCACACACCAAAAGGACACTTGGTGTCATGCTTCATCATTGGGGTCTTCGCACCCCTCTAAGGGATGCGGCGTGCTGCTAACCGAAGACTACGTGGGAGCACTTTTATTATTTTGGCTATGTGTGGTGCGTGTGGGGTTTTTTGGGTATATAAGTGAGTGGTGGGTTCAGAAGGGTGAGAAAGTGAAGTTCCGCAACAACCTCCCTTATGGCCAATTCCTCCGCCTCAGAAGAAACTGTTCTGATGTGGATGATTACAAAACACAAGCAATAGACCTAAAATGTAAACTTCAACAAAGAAAATATCCTGCCCCTGTAATCAGCAAAGCCATGAAGAGAGCCCGTAACAACAACAGAGAGGCTCTTTTGGAGGAGAAAGTATAGAAGGAGCCCAACAAAAGACCCATCTATGTGACCACCTATAATGCCCATTCCAATGAGATTTCAAAAATCGTAAATAAGCATTGGCGTACCCTGGTGTGTGGTGATTTGGATTTTGAAAAACCCCTTTTTGCGCATAGGCGAGTCATAAACCTCAAAGACATACTAGTCCATACTCGCCCTCCGACAAAGCAATCGGAACATCCTACACTGCACGGGATACAGGGTGACCATCCCTGCAGTAACTGCAGTAGTTGCTACTTAACAAAAAAGAGCAGACATCTGACCTTCAGGAATGGGACCACATGGGATCAAAAAAGTTTATGAATTGTAATAGTAAACATGTCATATATATGATTACGTGCCCATGCGGCCTTGAATATATTGGGATGACAACGGGACCAGCAAAAACCAGAATTAGCGAGCACAAGAGCAATGTTAGGTGTAAAAAAAGCACAACTAAAATGTCAACGCATTTCCTGACTAAAAGGCACTGCGTGAATGACCTGAACTGGACCATAATTGAACAATTACCCTCTGAGAAAGGCCTTTTTGAAAAAGAACAACGCTGGGTGTTCCGTCTGGGCACCCAGGTGATTGGGGGCAGCTGAGTTAATTGTGTCATTAAAAAAAACCTCCTTTTTGTAAAAAGGATATAGAATATCCATATACTCATCTCAGGTGTTCTATAGGTTTTTGTTAGGACCAGTGCACATGAGACGCATCAGTTTGGAAGAAAAGATTTATGGCCCTGAGGATGGGCGAATGGCCCTTTTTAAAACACTTGCCTGCATTGCGTCATCCAAACGAGGACACTAACTGTAGGGGCTGTGGTCATTACACGGAATCAATTAAGCATGTGGTGTGTGTTTACCCAGCATTTCTCAAGGTGAGAAGGCGGTTGTTACACGGTGAATTGATCAAGCAAGGCGTTCGATCATGCCGGCAAGCCATTATATCAGCAATGAACCCCAACAACACAATGCTCAATTTTAAGTTTGCAACATTTGTTTTTCAAATTGCAAAAAAACTTAACTTCATGAGGTTTCAGGACCCATCGCCACAATGTTCAAATTCATGACTGGTCTGGGACCTCCTTTCCCCTATTTTACTCCAAGACTCTACTGTGGAACCCTTGTATCTTTTACTGAAAGTCGGGGACGGGTTTTAAACTCACCAACAATGTTATTACATTTTTAAACATAGCTTAGCGGCTTCATGTGTAAAAACAATAAAAACAATATTTATATATATTATCGTACTTTGTTAAATAATTTACATTTTCCGTTGCATTAAGATTAAATATATTTTTGGGTTGTTTTTAAATTGTCATGATTTTAAGTAATCGAACAATAAACAGTTTACATTTATATACCTTGATAATTATGGTATTGTTAAACCTTTATATTTTGAAGTTTGACTTATTTTACTTTGTGGTGCTCAGGGAGGAAGTGTTATATAGTTTGGTAGTGCCCACTTAGTGGGGTCTTGTAGGATTGTCTGTTGACCGATCCCCCCACCCTTTGGAAGCACTTAGACCTAAAATGTAAA
Source organism: Lissotriton helveticus (assembly GCF_964261635.1). Taxonomy (NCBI): domain Eukaryota; kingdom Metazoa; phylum Chordata; class Amphibia; order Caudata; family Salamandridae; genus Lissotriton; species Lissotriton helveticus. Next base: position 172,860,450 of record NC_136061.1, read on the forward strand.
CTTCAACAAAGAAAATATCCTGCCCCTGTAATCAGCTAAGCCATGAAGAGAGCCCGAAACAACAACAGAGAGGCTCTTTTGGAGGAGAAAGTATAGAAGGAGCCCAACAAAAGACCCATCTGTGTGACCACCTATAATGCCCATTCCAATGAGATTTCAAAAATCGTAAATAAGCATTGGCGTACCCTGGTGTGTCAAGTCAAGTCAAGTCAAGTCAGTTAATTTATATAGCGCGCTACATACCCAGAGGGTCTCAAGGCGCTTGAAGAAGGGTGGAGAATTACTTGTCGAATATCCAGGTTTTAAGTTGCTTTCTGAATGCTAGGTGGTTCTGAGTGAGGCGAAGGTGAGTGGGAAGTGAGTTCCAGGTTTTAGCCGCCAGGTAGGAGAAGGATCTTCCTCCCATGGTGGTTTTGTTGATGCGAGGTACAGCAGCAAGGGCTTGGTTGGAAGAGCGTAGCTGGCGGGAGGGGGTGTAGAAGGAAATTCGTGTGTTGAGGCATTCGGGTCCAAGTTCGTATAGTGCTTTGTGTGCGTGGGTTAGGAGGCGGAATGTTATCCTCTTATTGACGGGGAGCCAGTGGAGGTTTTTTAGGTGATCAGAAATGTGGTCTTTACGCGGGATGTCTAGTATGAGTCTGGCTGATGCGTTCTGGATGCGTTGGAGTTTTTTCTGGAGTTTTGCGGTGGTTCCGGCGTATAGGGTGTTTCCGTAGTCCAAGCAGCTTGTAACCAGTGCGTGGGTGACCGTTTTTCTAGTTTCGGTGGGGATCCAGCGAAATGTTTTTTTGAGCATGCGAAGAATGTTGAAACAAGATGATGAGACGGCGTTGACTTGTCTGGTCATCGAGAGTGAGGAGTCCAGGATGACGCCCAGGTTCCGTGCGTGGTCCGTCGGGATGGGTGCTTTTCCAAGGGACTCTGGCCACCAAGAGTCGTCCCAGGCGGAGGGGGAGGTACCTAAGATGAGGACTTCTGTTTTGTCTGAGTTCAGTTTCAGACGGCTGTGCTTCATCCACTCGGCTACTTCTTTCATTCCTTCATGTAGGTTGGTTTTGGCGGTGTTAGGGTCTTTGGTGAGTGAGAGGATCAGTTGAGTGTCATCAGCGTAGGAGATGATGTTGAGGTTGTGTTGGCGTGCGATGGCTGCGAGGGGGCTCATGTATACGTTGAAGAGGGTGGGGCTGAGTGAAGATCCTTGTGGTACGCCACAAATGACTTCAGTGGCCTCTGACTTGAATGGTGGGAGGCGGACTCTCTGAGTTCTTCCTGCAAGGAACGAGGTGATCCATTCCAGTGCTTTTCCTTGGATTCCGATGTTTCTGAGGCGTTGTAACAGGGTGCTGTGACAGACTGTGTCGAAGGCTGCGGAGAGGTCGAGGAGGTTGAGGGCGACTGTGTCTCCATTGTCCAGTAGAGTTCGAATGTCGTCTGTTGCTGCGATGAGTGCGGTCTCAGTGCTGTGTTTGGCTCGGAAGCCGGACTGTGAGGAGTCGAGGGATTTGTTGGTTTCGAGGAAGGCTGGTTGTTGACAGCTTTTTCGATGACTTTGGCCGGGAATGGAAGGAGCGAGATGGGGCGGTAGTTTTTGAGTTTGGTGGGGTCAGCTGTGGGTTTTTTCAGAAGGGCGCTGAGTTCGGCATGTTTCCAGCTTTCCGGGAAGGTGGCGGAGTTGAGGGAGCAGTTGATGACGTCTCGGAGGTGTGGTGCTATGATGGAGTCTGCTTTGTTGAAGATGTGGTGAGGGCAAGGGTCTGTGGGAGATCCTGAGTGGGTGGAGTTCATCAGGCGGATGGTGTCTTCAGTGGAGATTGGATTCCAGTCATTAAGGATGTACAAGGGGGGTGAAGGTGCGGCAGAAGGTTGGGTGGGTTGGTCTCCGTGTTGGTTGGTGAAGCTGTTGTGAATGTCTGCGATTTTGTCGTGGAAGAATGAAGCTAGGGAGTCGCAGAGGGTTTGAGAGGGAGTGATGTCGTTGGAGTTGGCAGTGGGGTTAGTAAACTCTTTGACGATGTTGAATAATTCCTTGCTGTTGTGGGCGTTGTTGTCTAGTCGATCTTTGAATGCGGCTTTCTTGGCAGTCCGGATCAGTTGGTGGTGTATGCGGGTGGCGTTTTTGAAGGCGTCCCTGGTGCTGGTGTTTGGGTCTTTTTTCCAGGCCTTCTCAAGGGAGCGACAGAGTTTTTTGGATTTCTTAAGATCATCGTTGAACCAGGGGGCGTTTTTGCTGCCTAGTTTGATTTGACGTTTTTTCAAAGGTGCTAGGTTGTCGGCGCTGTTGGTTAGCCATTGAGTGAGGTTAATGGCTGCTTGGTTGGGGTTCGAAGAGTGGGCAGGGGGGTTTTGAAGAAGCGATGAGGAGATTTGGTCGATGGTGATTTTGTTCCAGTTTCTTCGCGGAGTAGGTTGAGGATGGTTGTGGGTTGTGGTCTTTTTGTAGATAAAGTGAACGCAGCTGCGGTCCGTCCAATGGAGAGCTGTGGTGTGTCTGAAGGAGATATGTTTGCTGGAGGTGAAGATAGGGTCGAGTGTGTGACCTGCGTAGTGAGTGGGGGTATTGACAAGTTGTTTGAGTCCGAGGTTGAGGAGATTGTCCAGAAGGGTGGTGGTGTTGTTGTCGTTGCTTTTTTCTAGGTGAAAATTGAAGTCTCCCAATAGAATGTAGTCCTCGGAGGGGAGGGCGTGTGGGGTGATAAAGTCGGTAATGTCTTCACTGAATTGTGCTCGGGGTCCTGGTGGTCTGTAGAGGAGGGTTCCTCTGAGTGTCTTGGGGTCAGTGTGGATCTGGAAGTGGAGGTGTTCGGCGCTAGCGAGGTTGACGTCTGAGCTGGTTGAGATGCGGATGGAATTCTTATGGACGATGGCGATACCTCCTCCTGTTTGGTAGGTGCGGTCTTTTCGGATGATCTTGTATCCTTCCGGGATGGCAATGGTGATGTCTGGGGCTGAGGAGGCGTTCATCCATGTTTCTGTTAGGAAGGCGACGTCCGGAGAGATGGTGTCTGGTAGATTCCAAAGGTCGATGGCGTGTCTGTGGACCGAGCGGGTGTTGAGCAGGATGCATTTTAGGTGGTTGGTGTCGAATCTTTGTTTGGAGTTAGTGGATGAGGGGTTGGTCTTGGTGCTGTCATGCTTGCAGGAGTTGCATGAGAAGGGTCCATGGGTGTGTCCAGGAGCGGCTTGGGCGCAGTTGGGGAGTCGGCCGGGGTTTAGGGCTAAGAGGGTGGAGGCGTCATATGTAATGCGGGTGGGGTGGGTGGTACGGGAGACAGGGGGACTGGCGCTGGGCGCGGTCCAAGCGCAGACGGGCGTAGACGGGCTTACCTTTGGCGCACCTTCGGCACGGCCGCAGCGCGTGGACGCTGCGCGTTGATTCATCTGGCATAAATGGAGAGTGGAGGGGGCGGAGCGTGGGAGGGTCAGCTGGGAGGCGGGGAGCGGGGAGGAGACACGGGCAAGAGTAAATAAACACAAAGATGGCCGCTCGGTAGCTAAATCGAAACTGGGGCACAGCCGGAGTTCGAGTTCGTGTAAGGTTCCTAATGAAAGTATTCAGTAACGCTTCTTATGCAAATTCAATCAGTCGCTCTACAATGCTAGATATGCAATAAATGAAATGCCAAATAAGAACGATACCAAGCGCATACAATGTAACATATACAGCAATTAAAGTGCGGAATAGAAACGATACCAAGCGCTATAAACTGCGCAATGCGCTGTGTCAGGGCAGGCAGGCAGCAGGTCTCAGGGCAGGTAGGCAGCGGGGAGAGAAGCGTCCGATGTGCGAGCAGAATGCAGGGTGAGCGACCGCTATGGAGGGAATCCAGGTGGTCACAGAGTAGGGGAGGACGGGGCGAGTGTGATCTATCCATGTGTGGGAGGATCAGCTGGGAGGCGGGGAGCGGGGAGGAGACACGGGCAAGAGTAAATAAACACAAAGATGGCCGCTCGGTAGCTAAATCCAAACTGGGGCACAGCCGGAGTTCGAGTTCGTGTAAGGTTCCTAATGAAAGTATTCAGTAACGCTTCTTATGCAAATTCAATCAGTCGCTCTACAATGCTAGATATGCAATAAATGAAATGCCAAATAAGAACGATACCAAGCGCATACAATGTAACATATACAGCAATTAAAGTGCGGAATAGAAACGATACCAAGCGCTATAAACTGCGCAATGCGCTGTGTCAGGGCAGGCAGGCAGCACGTCTCAGGGCAGGCAGGCAGCGGGGAGAGAAGCGTCCGATGTGCGAGCAGAATGCAGGGTGAGCGACCGCTATGGAGGGAATCCAGGTGGTGTGTGGTGATTTGGATTTTGAAAAACCCCTTTTTGCGCATAGGCGAGTCAGAAACCTCAAAGACATACTAGTCCATACTCGCCCTCCGACAAAGCAATCGGAACAACCTACACTGCACGGGATACAGGGTCACCATCCCTGCAGTAACTGCAGTAGTTGCCACTTAACAAAAAAGAGCAGACATCTGACCTTCAGGAATGGGACCACATGGGATCAAAGAAAGTTTATGAATTGTAATAGTAAACATATCATATATATGATTAAGTGCCCATGCGGCCTTGAATATATTGGGATGACAACGGGACCAGCAAAAACCAGAATTAGCGAGCACAAGAGCAATGTTAGGTGTAAAAAAAGCACGACTAAAATGTCAACGCATTTCCTGACTAAAAGGCACTGCGTGAATGACCAGAACTGGACCATAACAACGCTGGGTGTTCCGTCTGGGCACCCACGTGATAGGGGGCAGCTGAGTTAATTGTGTCATTAAAAAAAACCTCCTTTTTGTAAAAAGGATATAGAATATCCATATACTCATCTCAGGTGTTCTATAGGTTTTTGTTAGGACCAGTGCACATGAGACCCTTTATAGGTGTTTATATTTATGGACACCTCCCTCTCAGGTCCGTGGTCTATCTAGGAACACGTAACCTATCTCCACAATCTCGTGCATGTTGTTGCTTTACATCATAACATCACCCATGAATGGTTTTCTACGGCTGTAGATCACCTTTTACTCATAAACAACACTGACATTGAGGTACATCACCAATGAGTGTGTTTGTACTCCGGTAGACTAGCTCTTTATCCATGGATATCACTCACACACACTGTGACACCAAGCAGGACCTCGCCCAATACACTCCCCATCGCGAGAGCTCACTAGGCACGAGCGCTACTATATCATTGCCGATCAGGCTTCGATCACTTTAGGATAGCCTTTGCCATCAATGCGCACATGCGCATAAACAGATACACTCTTACTTTCGTTTGGCACAGGCGCAGAAGCCTTTCCCGATATTGCGCATGTGCGACCTTTAACACACTACTCCTTGGGTGACTACGGCAATATCGTCAGACCGGAATTACCTTATATGGCTCACTAATTTCCTGGTTTTCGCCTATTAACCATGTGAGAAGTTGGCCTGATATATGATGCTCACTAGTTCTAGTGATCACCTTGTATCAGTCCAAACAACCCTTATGGTGATTGGTTGTAAGTCAACCTTATAGACCAGCTATCCTAATGGTAGCATGGACAAAGCAGTCTTAGGCTAAACTCTTTTTTGCATATGAAGCCAGCTGTTTTACCACAATATAACCCCTTGAATACCAAGTGAAAGGACACCACACAGGTTGTTATGAAAATAAACAGTATATTTATTAATAACAACACCTCTGAACTCTTTATGAGGTCAGAGGGCTAAGCACATGACAATCTCTTACGAAAAATACTACAAGTCGCACAAAATTACAATGGTGCCCTAGGGGCACGACAAACCATATACTAAGTAAGTGGAATGTGAGAGTCGATAATCGGAATGGAGCTGTCCAGAGGCTGTAGGATCGATGGGACCACGCTATACTAACTCCAGGTAGGTACTAGGAGGCCCACGGAACGCGTGTGCAGAGTGTGAACTCACATGCGAGATGCGTAACAACGTCTATGGACAGTACAGTTCAAAGAATAAGGTGAGTACGGACAATCCTGACTAGGTAGGACTAAAACGACTGTGGAACTCGACACTAGGACAGTTAAACTACCCTTGAGCACCGAAATGCTCGTGTTACCTCACCCACGGGCCGCGGGTGCATAGGTGTCAACGTGCGTCAGGTTCTCGCGTTGAAGTCAATGGAGCCTGAAAGAAAAGATGCTGCAGGCGACCAGGAGGAAGATGTCCGGTGCAATCCAAGGGTGGATTGTTGAAGAAGGAGACCTGAAAGCAGAGGGGACAATGTTCACAGTCACTAGCCAGTGACTGGAGTGGAACCAGGAAGGAACCAGATGTCGACGTCGCGATCAGGTGAAGAGTGGACGCTTGACTCTGCAGCCACGTGGACCAGGAGGTGTCTTCGACGACCAGGATGGAGGCACGAGCTGTCCGACGCAGGCTCTCGCTGTCGGCGGTGTTGGATCCGGGATTGGAGGCAACAGGCCTTGGCCAAGGCAACCCACACGGTGAGTGAAGAAAGCGTCTGGTGCGGACTAGGAGAGTCCGGAGTGCCCCTCTTTTGGAAGGGAGCAAGGGCCAATCTGGAGCAACCAGATCAGCAGTGGAAATTCACAGGTTCGTCGTCTAGGAGGCCACTAGCCAGCTGGCAAGTGACCAGACAACGCGTCGAGCAGGGACCAAGCAGAAGGGCCCCACGCAGATCTCGTGGATGCTGGAGGGCTTATCTTCGGTGCAGGGGCTGCTCGGGGCTGGGGCTTCTCAATCCCCAAAGCACTTGGTCGAGTTTACCTCGGGAGTCGTGCTGGAAGTGAAGTGCAGGTTCGTTCAAGATGGCCGGTCCCACGTGTCTCGTCGCACCCACGGGTCTCAGCTTTGCTGCAGATGTAGGTAGAGGTCAGAGAGGTCTGGGAATTCGGGTCTCGTCGGGCTCTGAAGTCTGGATCCTCGAGGGAAGACGACAAAGTGAAGCCGCTGGACGCTTGATGGTGCCTGCAGTTGCAGGGTGGACACTCCTTGTCCACAAGGGAGATTCTTCAGTCTTCTGTGGAGCAGAACGTCGAAGGCCAGAGTTTCTTCTTGTTGAATGGTTCAGGATAATCTAATTTGGAATGGGACCAGCTCCTACCTTTATCCTCCTAAAGGGGGCTGCACTACTGACTAGGTCCCTCCCCTGGGTGGGACCAGGAAGGGGGGCGGTTACACCCCTTATCATTTGTCCGGTTTCCCGTCAGAGCTGGGGCTGGGATGCCCCAGCAACTGGTTTGAACCGGTGTATGCACAGGGCACCTTGTGTGCCCCAGGCATGTCTCATTCCTTTCAGGCCTCCCTACCTCAATACACAAAATCCTGTCTGGGGTGGTGCTAGCACCTCCCAAGGCAGGAAACTCTTTGTCCAAGCCTCCCTTGCTGGAAGGACTCCCAGCAGCAGGAGGTCAGACTTGTGTCTGTGGTGGCAGCATCCATTTTGTGATGCTGAGGCTCGAGTTAACTTTAACCGGGGTTCACAGTTACATACATGTCGTGTCCCTCTAGAAGGGTGGAATGCTACCCCCGTCGCCAGAATTGGCGAGGGGGTAGTATTCCAAATCGTATGACACCTTACTCGACATGTTTTGATAATGTTATACCAGAGTTGGCATTTAACCGCGAGGTTGATAATGCACTTAAGAGTATATGGTATAGCGTTATCATGGAACAGCTATTAGGACTTGGTTCCGCAAGCTGCAAACGGGCTCAGCTCATGCTAGAGCACCATCTCACATAATTCCAAGCACTCTGCCTTCAGGATTGATAAGGCCTGCCATAGGAGTGACTGATAGGAATATATGTGTCCATTTTAGGGTTAGATATAGGTATACTATATCTACAGCAAAGGGTGTTTACACCACCTTGCCCCAGCTGTCGTGCAGCCAGTTGTGTCAGATTTAGATGGCCAGCCAGAGGTGGCATAATACATGCTTCAGCCCCTGGTAGGCCCTGGGTACACCTATGCCCTGTGTACAGGGACTGATAAGGTGGCCCAGTACCAATTGGTAAATGCACCTAAAGTACATGCTTGTCAATTTAGAGAGAGAACAGCTAGTCTCTGGGTCTGATTAGCAGGCCCACAGGCAGGGAAAGTCGTAAACCAGTGAAGCAAAAAGCAAAAATCTGGGGTGACCATAGGATTGCAGACCCCACTCTCCTACAAACCCCAATTAAAGCTCATTGGTGGGTGTATTTAAGGCCCCAACACCGGGCTTTAGTCACTATCATTGGAGCTGCGGCTGGGGGAAGTAAGACGCCGGAAATCCTGTGTAGCAGTGGGTATGACCTGCAGGGACGTTATACAGGTTTCTTCCATCACATTAAGTAAGTGATTACCAGGCCAGTCTACAAACTGAGTACTCTGCCTATCTCTTTTCAGGGTGCTAAATAAGCACAACAACCCCACCGTTTTGGAGGCTCATGATGCCAACCATGACTTTGGCAGCAAGTATGCACACAATTGTTTTTACTCCCCATTTGCTTACTATATTAGATTCCTGTCCAAATCATCTAAACAGGTTAATCAACTAGAGCGTGTGTTTTATGTTATATGTCATGTATGTCTTGTCTTTGTTCCTTTTTTACAGGGCACTTCACGACAATAGGATGACAAATTTGTCTAAACAGTTGCTGCCCTCACATATTTTTCTAGGTCACTGAACCTGCATGTTTGGATATTTTATCAGCAATACCAAATGCTCTCCTTCTTGTGTTCTTTACCTCCTCATTCCTTTAGGTTCTCAATGCAGATACCATTGAATATATAAGTAGGCACATAGTAGCCTTTTTTAGTTTAAATTTCACTTTCTTGTAGATAGGGCAAATAGACCCAGCGACATGAGTAAGGTGGGGATCTGTGCACCCCGTCCTGAAGAAGAAGCCTAGCTTCGAAACATGTCGACGCACACATGAGGTGTTGTATATTAACATACATAATACCTCTGAATCACTTTTTTAACAGTACCAGCACGGAGGGCCATTAAAGTTTTCTAGACCTCACGTGCCAGGTACCTTTTTAACTTCACTTTCTCACCCTTCTGAACCCACCACTCACTTATACACCCAAAAACCCCCACATGCACCACACATTGCCAAAATAATAAAAGTGCTCACACGTAGTCGTTGGTTAGCAGCACACCGCATCCCGTAGAGGGGTGCGAAGACCCCAATGATGAAGCATGACACCAAGGGTCCTTTTGGTGTGTGAGGGGTATTTAAAGAACACTGTGTGCTCCCCACCATTGTAGGAACCACTCTATTAACATCTGAATGTGGATTCTTTTTGTTTAAATAAATCTGTAGAGGGAGAACGAATCCACTTTTTTCTCTCCTCTCCCCTTTTTGTTATATTTATGCTGGTTCAAACACTCCTACTAGAAATTCTAGAACTAGAAGCCCAAATTAAAAATTCACAAGTGGTAGAAGAAGCTATAAAAAAGCTAGAAGAAGTCGACAAAGAAATTAATTCCTATAATGAATACGTACTTAAAAGAAAAACGAATAAGCTAAAAAAGATATTATATACTTCAGCCAGGAAAAGGTTTAGCCTTATCTGGCAGACAATTTCTACCAACCAGAATCGAATGGAGACAAACAAGACCAACCTTCATTTAATAGACCACCCAGAAAAATAGCAACTTTTTCCGATACTTCGGTCTCGGAGTGTGAAAGTAACGGTCACTACCAGGACTTAGGCCCAGGGAGAAGCATCACAGGGACTCCTACACTAAGCCGCCCCCCTTTTTTAGCCAGGCGAGGGAATCAACAAACCTGCTGGTGGACCAGATACCAACCCAGGTTCAGGGGCAATTATCAACAGCAACCGAACCAGCAATACCCTCCACATCAGGATTATCAGCAGGGACAGAATTTATATCAAAACCAGGACCAATACCTGGTAACGGGGAATGCACTGTATTGGCGCTACTGAAGGAAATTCCTATTTTCAATCTCAGCAGCCATACTTTAGACCAAACCACTGAAAACCTTCCCACCAAAGGTATTTACTTTGTGCCGCATAGTAACATCAATAGGTTTGAAATTCTTAAAGATCTAAAGGATCTTGTTTCGTAAAATCAGACTTCAAAGCTTTTTTTCAGGACAGGACAATCACCTTGAAAATAATGACAACCGGTCAGGTTTAAAACCTGCCTCTACTTTTCTCCCCACCTTGGAACAAGTGGGACGGAAATATCTAACTTTGAACACGTGATGTTCAATAAACTAAATATAGAAACTAAACACATCCCTCCGCCTAGATATAACATATCTCGGGACAAACATCTAGCACTTAAATCCCTTGCCGCTAATAAAAACTTGACAATCAAGTGCTGTGACAAGGGTGGAGGCATAGTTATATTAGACAGAGACCAATATGTCTCTAAAATGGAAGAGATGTTGCATGACCGATGTAACTACATCCCAATCCAAAGAGACCCTACCAAAAGTGTGCAAAAATCTGTGCTTCGAATCCCCACAGAAGCACTTGACCAGAATCTGATCTGTGAAACAGAATGGCAATACCTAAACAGCAAACAGCCTAAGATGGCAGCCATCTATGGGTACCTAAAATACACAAACACACCCAAGACCCCCCATACAGACCCATTGTCACTACTATTGGTTCAGTCACAGAGCCCTTATCAAAAGAAATGCGTTACTTACCTGTAACAGCAGTTATCCAGTATTGGTGTCTTTCATAGATTCACATGCCTGAATCATTCCCCGTCGTCGAGATGGGAGCCCCGGTAATAGAAAAGTAATGTCCTATAGACATACATAGAGAAAAATAGGCCTAAGGGCCTTGCCTTAGTAGCCTATCTATGTCCTTTTGTAAAAAGGACCAAATTTCCAAAGGTAGCCAATCAGCTACCACCTCCCTCTAGAACCTTCCTGCCAGGAGCCTCAGTCTCTCAGATTTTCGTACGCACCAAGCTAGGTAGACGTAACATATGCTCTGTAGTGAGAGATGAGTCCTTCCTGGGGAGGTGGGAGGGTTGCATGTGAATCTATGAAAGACACCAATACTGGATAACTGCTGTTACAGGTAAGTAACGCATTTCTTATCCAGTATTATGGGTGTCTTTCATAGATTCACATGCCTGAATCAGAATAGCAAGCAATACATTATGCACATATGCGATGGAATATAACAGTCTGAGATAATACATATCATGTGACTAGATACCATCAGTAATATAAAGAGTAAAGTAAATAAATGTGCATACCATTGCAGGACGGTGGGAAGTAGGAAGGCTCATCTTACTGGAAGAGATGGCGAAGTACAGCTTGGCCCACAGCTGCATCCTGCATCAGTTCCGTGTCCAGGCAGTAGTGTCTGGTAAAGGTGTGCGGCGATTTCCAGGTGGCCGCTCTGCAGATGTCCAGAATCGGTACACCAGCGAATAGTGCTGCCGATGTGGACACAGCTCTCGTGGAATGTGCTCGGACTGAGGAATGTAATGGACGTCCGGCTTGGTCATGACAAAATGCAATTGTTGCCGATATCCATCTGGAAATGGATTGTTTGGAGAGTGGCATGCCTTTTCTCGGCCTGCTGAAGGCAACGAAAAGTTGTTTGGTCTTTCTGAAAGCTTTCGTTTTGTCCAGGTAAAATTTTAGACATCTCTTAATGTCCAAAGAGTGAAGAGATCTTTCCGCCACTGTGCCTGGGTTCGGGAAGAATGAGCAAAGCACAAGTGGTTCATTGAGATGGAAGTCCGAGGGGACTTTAGGAATGAAACGGGGGTTGGTTCTCAATATGACTCTGTCCTCTCGAAATTGCAAGAAAGGATCCTGTATCGAAAGAGCTTGCAACTCACTGACTCTTCTGGCTGATGTTAAAGCTAAAAGAAGTGCAGTTTTCCAGGAAATGTATTTGATTTCAGCCCTATGGATAGGTTCAAATGGATGTTTCATTAATTGATTGAGTACAATATTCAGATGCCACGTTGGTGGTATTCGTCTTGGTCTAGGGAAAGATCTGTAAAGCCCTTTAAGAAACTGTTTTATCAGTCTGTTGGACCATAGTGAAGGGCCTTTTGAAGACCTTGTAAAGCGTGAGATTGCTGCCAGGTGTACCCTGATGGAAGCATGCGCAAGACCTGTTTGGGCTAGATGCAGGAGATAAGGCAGTATCTGCTCTGGAGTGATCCTGAAAGGGTGTATATTGTTGTCTTTACACCAAATACAAAATCGTTTCCATTTCAAGGAATAAGTTTTGTTCGTGCTAACTGCTCTTGCTTTAGCTAGGACTTCCTTGCACTCCTGCGGGATGCTTAGGTGACAGAATTCTCGGTACTCAGGAGCCAAGCCGATAATCTGAGAGATTTCAGATTCGGGTGGAGTATCTGGCCTTTGGACATCGAGAGTAGAGAGGGATGTTGAGGCAGTTGGATTGATGGACGGACTGAGAGGCGACGGAGGTCCGCGAACCAATGTTGTCTCGGCCAGTATGGGGCAATGAGAATCAATGTGCAATGTTCCATTTTCATCTTCCGGATGACTCTGCTCATCAGGGGAAATGGCGGAAATGCGTACGCAAACACGTTGCGCCATGCGATGGAAAATGCATTTCCTAATGACCCCTGTTGGGGATGCCAACTTGCGAAGCTGTGGCATTTTTTGTTCTCCTTGGTGGCGAAGAGGTCTATTTGTGGTTTTCCCCATGCCGAGAAGATGTTGTCTAGAACTTGTTGGTTCAGTTCCCATTCGTGGGACATTGACCTCTGTCTGCTGAGAGCGTCTGCTATGACGTTGTCTTTTCCTGGGACATACTCTGATGTTAATGTGATGTTGTTGAGCAGTAGCCAGTTCCACATTTTTTGTGATTCGCGAGACAGCGTCAGCGAGCGTGTCCCTCCCTGCTTGTTTAAGTAGTGCATTGTGGTCGTGTTGTCCGTCCTCACTAGCACTGCTGAATTTTTGATGCGAGGGAGGAATGCCTGCAGGGAGTGAAGGACTGCACGTAGTTCTAGGAGGTTGATATGCAGAGCCTTCTCTTGCTCCGACCATCTGCCGCTGATTTGTAAGTCTTGAAGGACTGCACCCCATCCTTCGAGAGATGCGTCCGTCGTTATGACGTGTGGAGTTTCTGGTAACAAGAACGTGAGACCTTTGGATAGGTTCTTGAGCTTCGTCCACCAACCCAGCGTCTCGGATATTTGTCGAGTGACGACAATGTGATCCTCGAAGGAATCTGTACATTGGGTCCACTGTTTGGTCAGGGCCTCCTGAAGGGGGCGCATTCTGAGCCGACAGTGAGGGATGAGTAGAATGCAGGAAGACATCATCCCTAGAAGAGATTTGAAAATCCTTACTTTGATGGTTGGTTTTGAAGATATTGCGGTAGCTAGAGTCATCAGTTTGTTTTTTCTTTCCAGAGACGGGAAAGCTTTGGAGGAAATGGTGTTTATAGTGGCCCCCAAAAATGTGATTATCCTGGTGGGTTGTAAAGTAGATTTTTCGAAGTTGAGAGTCAAACCTAGGTTCCGGAAAATATCGAGACAGGCGTTGGAAGACAGCTGCGCGTCGGTGAGAGACGGTGCTTTCACCAGCCAGTCATCCAGGTAGGGGAAGACCTGGTGATTCTGTTGTCTCAGGTAAGCTGCCACAGGAGCCAGGCACTTTGTAAAAATGCGAGGCGCTGATTTGAGGCCAAATGGGAGGACACAAAATTGGTAGTGGAGACCTGCTACTTCGAATCGTAGGAATTTTTTGTGTCGTCTGTGTATTGGGACATGGTAATATGCATCTTGCAGGTCCAAAGATGTCATAAAGTCTCCTTCCTCCAGGGAGCCTAGGATTTCCTGGATAGTCACCATTCGAAACGATTGGCTTTTCAGGAAGGCATTGAGCGCCCTGAGATCTAGAATGGGCCTCCATTTCTTCTTTTTCTGTTGGATTAAAAAGAAGCGGGAATAAAATCCCTTTCCCTTTTGAGCTGATGGGACTCGCTCTATTGCTCCCTTTTTTATCATGGAAGAGATTTCCTTCAGTAACATACGAAGGTGTTTGTGATGATGTTTGTGAGGAGGGGTTAACGGTGGTATGGAGTTGAATTCCAAGGTGTGACCGTGTTGAATCAATTGTAGTACCCACCGATCCGTCGTAATCATTTTCCAATTTTGGAGGAAATGTGTCAGCTTGCCACCAATTTTGAGCGGACAGGATGGTGGGGGGACTGGCTGCGGGAAATGGTCATTGTCTTCCGCCAGCCGTTTTCTTTTGCGATTTGCCCCTGAAGTTCTGTCTCCCGTAGGGGGTCTGACGACTTTGTTGTTGCTGTCGCTGCGGGTATTGTGAGCGATTTTGATTATATGAGTATGTGGATTTGCCTTGATAGGATCCTCTGTATGTGGATTGTCCTCTTCCTCTGTGCCCTCGAAAGGACTGGTTTCTGAATTGTAAAGTCCCGAGGGCCCTTGCAGTATCGGTGTCTTTCTTAATCGTCTGCAAGGCTTCATCTATTTTAGCTCCAAATAGTTGTTGTCCGTCATAGGGCATATCTACAACTTTGGTTTGTACCTCTTGCCTGAAGGACGTCGCTTTGAGCCATCCTTGTCTGCGCAAAACTGCGGCGCCTGCAAGCTGTCTGAAGCCTGTCATGGCGACATCGACAGCTGAATCTATGATTTCTGATGCTGACATTTGACCTTCATGAAGGAGTGCCTGGACCTCATTTTTCAAGTCGTCAGGCACGTGCGTGAGATATGGAGCAATATCTTCCCATAGTTGCCTATTGTATCTGCCCAGCAGAGCAATGGCGTTGGCCACTTTGACCGTCATGGCTGACGTTGTGGAGAAGCGTTTGCCTATGCCATCCAATTTCCTGCCCTCCTTGTCTGGTGGTGCTGACAGTGGCGAGGATGGGTTTCTGGAGTTCTTCTGGGCGGCTTGAGTGACGACCGAATCTGGTTTTGGATGTGAATTAAAACAAGTGGCTGCCGTTGACGGAGCTCTGTATTTTTTGTCCAGTCTAGGGACCACTATTGAAACAGATGCAGGAGTTTGCATGAGTTGTAGCCCCTGTTCCCAGATATGTTCTATTATGGGAATGGACCGTGCCTCCTTCCTTATGGGGTCTTTGAAGTCATACAAGAAACAATCCGTTACTTTTGTTTCCATTGCCATGTGAAATCTAGTGGCCGCTCTCTCTATTAAATTGTGGAATCCACCGATATCCACTGGTGGAGAGTCTGATGTGCTGGGTTCCGGTGTGGCCGGAGAATGAGCAACGTAATCCTCATCATCTCTGTTTTGAGAGAGGTCATCTCTAACCTCACCTTCCTCAGGAGGTTCGTCGTCATCATCAGAGGATTGTATGTTGTGAACCTGTTCATTGTCTTGAGGAATAACCAAAGGTGCTGGTCTTGCCCTTGGTGATCTTTGCTGTTTGGAAGATTCTTGAGAATTGTCATGTGAAGGTGTCGCCGACGATTCTGGGAATCGCTTTTTATAGTCTGTGATCAGGAATTGAAGATCATTAACTATCTCAGCCGGCAATACGATCATTGGAGTGACTTGAGTATGTACCTGAGCCCGAACAGTTTCTTCCGTAAAAATAACATCATCTCCGTCATCGTCAGTACTCTGGCATTTGACATTGAGATCTGACGGGCTAGTAGCTTGTTCGAATTGGTCATCATCTGATTCGTCAGCTTGTAGTATGTGAGAAGGAAGCAGTGATTGAACCCTACTGGGTGATGTCAATTCGGGCGTAATAGGGAGTTTGGTGACCTTTTTTGAAGGAATTAACTCCGCTTTTTTCCATGGCGTCGATGATGTCGTCGTCGACGAGGTCGTCGACGGTATCGACGTCGATCGTTTTTCAAGCGTCGAGTGTCCCTTCGCCGATGAAGCTGTCGTCGACGTGGCGGTCGTCGACGGTGCGGCTGTCGACGATGTCTTCGTCGACGCGATCGTCGACGGTGCCTTCGCCGTCGTCGATGCGGTCGTCGACGGTACTTTCGCCGTCGTCGATGTGGTCGTCGACGGCAGTTTTGTCGTCGTCGGCGTAGTAGCCGTCGACGGTGCATTTGTCGTCGGCGGTGCTCCTACCGTCGTCGGTGTCTTCGTCGACGATGCGGTGGACGTCGACTGAATTCTCGTCGACGATGTCGGTGTTTTCTGTTTTGTCGACGTCGACGGTGATGACGACGGAGATTTGACAAACGATTGCTGTTTTTTAATAAGTACAATCGACGATATTGGCTTACCCGTCGTCGACGAGTGGGTGGTTGTCGTCGTTGAAGTCAAGGCTGACGATGCCACCGTCGTCGAGACTGTCGTCGTCGATGTGGAAACATAGTTCGTTTTTCTTGAAGAGAATGTCATGGAAGTAGACGACGAGGACTGCGATGGCTTTCTGAAGGTTGCAGCATCCTTCACAGACGTGTCAGATCTTGCCTCAGAAGACTTTGAAGTAGTCTTTTTGTGAGGGACGTCTGGATGGCCAGGGGAAGCCTCCCTTGGCCTTTTTAAGGACAGTTTTGAGGAAACTGAAGCCATTTCACTGCCCTCCGAGGAGAGCACCTCATCATCTCTGGTTTTGAGTCTGTTCAACCAGAGGAGCAGTCTGCCTTCTCTATCCTTAAGTGTTTTGGAAGAGAATGTTCTACATACCCTGCAGTCCTTAACTGTGTGGTCAGGGTAGAGGCAGTAGAGGCAAGTCTCATGCTTGTCGTCGACGTGCAGTCTCTTCTTGCCACAAGAAGAACAAGCTCTGAAGAGTCCTTTTTTCTGTTGTTCAGCCATAGTTGAGATATAATCCAAGTTTTTTGAAGAAAAGTAGAGAATTTGAAGAAACCTGAGGAGAGCTCAGGTGGGGACTCCCTAGCACAACGTGCGGTAGAAAATCTGAGAGACTGAGGCTCCTGGCAGGAAGGTTCTAGAGGGAGGTGGTAGCTGATTGGCTACCTTTGGAAATTTGGTCCTTTTTACAAAAGGACATAGATAGGCTACCAAGGCAAGGCCCTTAGGCCTATTTTTCTCTATGTATGTCTATAGGACATTACTTTTCTATTACCGGGGCTCCCATCTCGACGACGGGGAATGATTCAGGCATGTGAATCTATGAAAGACACCCATAATACTGGATAATACATAGATACCATCCTGCGACCCTTCATTTTCAAAATTCCATCATACATCTCTGATACACGACACAATATCACTAAGGTGGAAAATCTTCCTTTTAACGCTTCTATTCAAACTTTGGTAACTATGGATATAGAGGCTCTATATTCCAACATACCACAGACTGAAGCTATTGAAGCGGTCACCTGGTTTATGGACATCTTCAACATTGACTGCCCCAGATTGTTCATCATTGAATGCCTATGTATTGTTCTTACTGAGAATACGTTTTAATTCAATGGTTCCCTCTTCAAACAAACAAAGGGAGTAAGCATGGAGTCTTCCTGTGCACCGACAGTAGCCAACATCTATATGGCTCTATATGAACATTTTTACATTTACAATGAGATTGCCCCATTCAGTGAGTCTGTGTATCTGTGGTCCAGATACATAGATGATGTCTTTTTTATCTGGACAGCTGACCCTGAAAATATCACTGAGTTTGTATCCTGGCTCAATCTCTGTGACACCAACATCAAATTCACAGCCAATTGTAGTAACACCAAGGTAGAATTCCTAGACATCACGATACAGAACAAAGACAATCTTTTGGAGGTTGACCGGTACGTCAAACCTACAGCCCGCAATACTCTTTTGCACTTTGACAGTTTTCATCTGCAGATGCAAAAGTCAAGTATCCCCTTTGGACAGTTCCCGCGGTTTCACAGGAATTGTACCAATGTCCAGGATTTTGATATCCGAGCCGCAGACATGAAAGCAAAATTTCTAGCTCGTGGATATCCTAGAAGATTGAGACGTGACGGGCAAGATTTTATGATAGGCAGCACCTCCTCCCACTTCAAGCTAAAAATCCTATTTCTAGGTTGGCATTCTTGACCAGACACTCAACCATGAATGAGGAAATCCGCCATATAATCTATTCTAACTGGCACATTCTCAACGCCACTAAACCTAAAGTAAATGCATTGCCTAAAAGCAAAAATGTAAAATATATTATTGTTCAATCCTGTATGCCTACTAAACCGAACCATATTGCTCAATCCTCCATCCAAGGCCACCCATTCCCTACGGGCAACTTCAAATGCATGCCCTGTGTGGCATGCCAATTTGCTATTGAGACAAAAGATTTCTCGTTCAAAAACATTAATCATTGAAAACCTTGACAAACTGCAAAACCTCAAATATCATTTATCTGATTATGTGCCTATGTAACAAAGGCTATGTGGGCGAAACAGCACGCACCATGTCCACCAGGCTAATGGAACATAGATCAGCCATTCGTACCCACAAACTGCAGGCTCCACTAGTGCAACACTATGTGGACCAACAACACACTCCAGATGAGATACGCTGGCTAATACTAGAGAAAATCCACACAAATACCAGTACCCTCACTACCAATGTACGAAAATGCTGAGAAGTATATTGGATATTCTTATTGAATACGTACTTGAATGGGATGAACAATGAAATTCCTTGGGACCAGGTTCTTAAACATAATCCTGGTTGATATGTATCTCCTTACATCTATGTCTTGTAGTACCGACTTTATTGACTCTTGTCCATATAGTGCATTGCTATTGGCACCTCTGAACCTGTTGTATAGTTTTATCAGGTGCTGGCCGATTTCCCTGTGAAGAGATACTGACTACAACCCCACACATGGAGCCCCTTGCTCTCTAACCTGCATCGCATGGTTTTCAAATTGTATTTATCTTTTCCAGGTATGCAAGTTTCATACAGCAATTTGCGTGCTGTATTTCCTATAGCTTGCTCTGTTACACGTGCTCCATCAGTATCTTATAATATACGGTAACTTCTTTCGGTCGATTCCAAGATGGCGATGATAACTTTTTTAACTGAGTGCACATCGCGCTGTCCTCTTTCTATTGTTTACCTTTTGACGGACTACATCAGCGCCGTCCCAGTTTGGCGCGCATATAACACACTGGTACGATTTAAATAGGTATTACCTATCAGCGTTTAATTCACGTCGCTTCAGTTTGACTGCAGACGCTGACCACGGAACCATCCAAATGCACAGGAGCATGAGCGAGAGGCCGGGAAACCAGTAACTTTGGTGGCCACCATGTTGGGCTCCCCCGCGTCATCTGCACCCCTCCTGCCTCTCTAATTATTGGTACCGAGGGTAACAACAAGCCCGTTTCAGTTCTCTTCCCTAATGCACCATTGTTAGACCTCCCGTCAGACTATGGTAGTTTGCTAACGCCGAGCAACTTTTTATTTGTAGCAACATCCTGAAACGGTACAAAAGGGGGTTGTGATGGACGGAGCATAAGAAACAATCAAACACTCACACCCAGTCAAAAGATCTGGGTTTAATCCATCACCGTTCTTTAGCCCACTCTGCCACCCCAGTTCAGACATGGCTATATGAAAATCAGTCTGACCCTGTGCCTCATGGGAACAGTCCAGCCCGAACTGCGAAGCCATGCCTTCCCTGGACCGGAAACAAGCTTCTGAGGACCGGTTTCTGGCATTCCAGCCGTCTTCAGCCCGGCTTGCTTGAATCCAGTGGCAAAGTGAGCAAGGGACTCACGTCTGAGCATACCCTGCCACACTTATGGTGGCCAAAAGCGGCACAAAAGGGGGTGGTGATGGACGGAGCATCAGAAACAATCAAACACTCACACCCAGTCAAAAGATCTGGGTTTAATCCATCACCGTTCTTTAGCCCACTCTGCCACCCGAGTTCAGACATGGCTATATGCAAATCAGTCTGACCCTGTGCCTCATGGGAACAGTCCAGCCCGAACTGCCAAGCCATGCCTTCCCTGGACCGGAAACAAGCTTCCGAGGACCGGTTTCTGGCATTCCAGCCGTCTTCAACCCGGCTTGCTTGAATCCAGTGGCAAAGTGAGCAAGGGACTTACGTCAGAGCATACCCTGCCACACTTATGGCAGCCAAAAGCGGTACAAAAGGGGGTGGTGATGGACGGAGCATCAGAAACAATCGAACACTCACACCCAGTCAAAAGATCTGGGTGTAATCCATCACCGTTCTTTAGCCCACTCTGCCACCCCAGTTCAGACATGGCTATATGCAAATCAGTCTGACCCTGTGCCTCATGGGAACAGTCCAGCCCGAACTGCCAAGCCATGCCTTCCCAGGACCGGAAACAAGCTTCCGAGGACCGGTTTCTGGCATTCCAGCCGTCTTCAGCCCGGCTTGCTTGAATCCAGTGGCAAAGTGAGCAAGGGACTCACGTCTGAGCATACCCTGCCACACTTATGGCGGTCAAAAGCGGTACAAAAGGGGGTGGTGATGGACGGAGCATCAGAAACAATCAAACACTCACACCCAGTCAAAAGATCTGGGTTTAATCCATCACCGTTCTTTAGCCCACTCTGCCACCCCAGTTCAGACATGGCTATATGCAAATCAGTCTGACCCTGTGCCTCATGGGAACAGTCCAGCCCGAACTGCCAAGCCATGCCTTCCCTGGACCGGAAACAAGCTTCCGAAGACCGGTTTCTGGCATTCCAGCCGTCTTCAGCCCGGCTTGCTTGAATCCAGTGGCAAAGTGAGCAAGGGACTCACGTCTGAGCATACCCTGCCACACTTATGGCGGCCAAAAGCGGTACAAAAGGGGGTGGTGATGGAGGGAGCATCAGAAACAATCAAACACTCACACCCAGTCAAAAGATCTGGGTTTAATCCATCACCGTTCTTTAGCCCACTCTGCCACCCCAGTTCAGACATGGCTATATGCAAATCAGTCTGACCCTGTGCCTCATGGGCTCATGGGAACAGTCCAGCCCGAACTGCCTAGCCATGCCTTCCCTGGACCGGAAACTAGCTTCCGAGGACCGGTTTCTGGCATTACAGCCGTCTTCAGCCCGGCTTGCTTGAATCCAGTGGCAAAGTGAGCAAGGGACTCACGTCTGAGCATACCCTGCCACACTTATGGCGGCCAAAAGTGGTACAATAGGGGGTGGTGATGGACGGAGCATCAGAAACAATCAAACACTCACACCCAGTCAAAAGATCTGGGTTTAATCCATCACCGTTCTTTAGCCGACTCTGCCACCCCAGTTCAGACATGGCCATATGCAAATCAGTCTGACCCTGTGCCTCATGGGAACAGTCCAGCCCGAACTGCCAAGCCATGCCTTCCCTGGACCGGAAACAAGCTTCCGAGGACCTGTTTCTGGCATTCCAGCCGTCTTCAGCCCGGCTTGCATGAATCCAGTGGCAAAGTGAGCAAGGGACTCACGTCTGAGCATACCTTGCCACACTTATGGCAGCCAAAAGCGGTACAAAAGGGGGTGGTGATGGACGGAGCATCAGAAACAATCAAACACTCACACTCAGTCAAAAGATCTGGGTTTAATCCATCACCGTTCTTTAGCCCACTCTGCCACCCCAGTTCAGACATGGCTATATGCAAATCAGTCTGACCCTGTGCCTCATGGGAACAGTCCAGCACGAACTGCCAAGCCATGCCTTCCCTGGACCGGAAACAAGCTTCCGAGGACCGGTTTCTGACATTCCAGCCGTCTTTAGCCCGGCTTGCTTGAATCCAGTGGCAAAGTGAGCAAGTGACTCACGTCTGAGCATACCCTGCCACACTTATGGCGGCCAAAAGCGGTACAAAAGGGGGTGGTGATGGACGGAGCATCAGAAACAATCAAACACTCACACCCAGTCAAAAGATCTGGGTTTAATCCATCACCGTTCTTTAGCCCACTCTGCCACCCCAGTTCAGACATGGCTATATGCAAATCAGTCTGACCCTGTGCCTCATGGGAACAGTCCAGCCCGAACTGCCAAGCCATGCCTTCCCTGGACCGGAAACAAGCTTCCGAGGACCGGTTTCTGACATTCCAGCCGTCTTTAGCCCGGCTTGCTTGAATCCAGTGGCAAAGTGAGCAAGTGACTCACGTCTGAGCATACCCTGCCACACTTATGGCGGCCAAAAGCGGTACAAAAGGGGGTGGTGATGGACGGAGCATCAGAAACAATCAAACACTCACACCCAGTCAAAAGATCTGGGTTTAATCCATCACCGTTCTTTAGCCCACTCTGCCACCCCAGTTCAGACATGGCTATATGCAAATCAGTCTGACCCTGTGCCTCATGGGAACAGTCCAGCCCGAACTGCCAAGCCATGCCTTCCCTGGACCGGAAACAAGCTTCCGAGGACCGGTTTCTGGCATTCCAGCCGTCTTCAGCCCGGCTTGCTTGAATCAAGTGGCAAAGTGAGCAAGGGACTCACGTCTGAGCATACCCTGCCACACTTATGGCGGCCATAAACCCTGGTTGCTATTTGAGTGTGATCTGCCTTCCGCCTGCTTTTCCAATTACACGGATACCGAAGGTAAGAACCAGGCTGCGTGAGTCCCCCCTTTTTTTCTCCTTGTACCAATGTTAGACACATCTTGGAATCATGCTAACAACCAGTCATATTCTGTCTGCAGCAATACCTTGAATCCTTGATCGCATTGTTTCTTGCTCCTTTTCCAACTGCACTTCTATTAGGTTTCTTATCATAATATTGCAGTGAACCAACAGGAGCCATATACTTTTTCTAATAGGGATCCCTAGAGTCTTTTTGATTCTAATTTGAGCATACAGCACGCCAGTTGTACGCTTCTTATTATACCTAGTGGATACCATCTGCATGAATCTCCCAGATGCAAGTCTATATCAATAGGACTCGTAGATAAAATGTGCCTCGTACTTTATCTATGAGATTGTTTTCACGCTGCACGCTGGGAATATACTATTTATCTACTGTCTTACTGCCATAATGTGTTAAGTATCTTTACATTATCTGCGGTCACTTTGAGAATATATTAACCTCTCAGCTATACCATCAATTTATTATGCATACACTAAGGTATAATCCTTTTTAAACTTTTGAATAGTAATAATAATAAGGTCCATAAAGTCACATTAAATCTTCTCCAGCCTAGTATGTACTTGTACATATATCACATCGCTTAGATTTATTGCCTCACATTACAGTGGATCACGGCCATCTTCGACGTGAGAGTAGCATCATCCATCTTCTGGTCACCCTACCTGGACTAGAGGATCCCACATCATTTAGGCTTTATTATAGTGTTGGACCTCTATTTATGATAGGTAATGTACTCTGCTTGAATATCATTTCTTTACCTTCACATCTCCAGTGCTAGTACAGCTCTCCCATGTACCAACTATGTCCCTACCTTGTTGTTCCCTTACAGAATCATCTATCAAGTCTGAGGCTCCATACTACCCTCAGCTATAAACACTATGGGATTCCACGAGGTACATAATGAATACCCTACTTGAGAACTCCTTTATCGCATGGAGTTATCGGATTAACAACACTTTCTATTTATTTATTTTTTCTATTGACCTTTAATGTCAAAAATACTTCCCAGATTCCATTTCTGTACTCCCATTTATTTCTCGGGATATCGTTCCTCCATCTAACTTTTTACTCTTAGGTGTCTCTGGTATTGTTGGTTTCTTTCTATGTCTTGGTGATGGATATTCAGCACATATGGCACAATGTCAAGCTTAACTATTTGATATGTGTTTTTGATAGTTATGATTGGTTTGCAATTAGTACTTTTAACTTTTTGAGTCTTCTTGGACTGAGTTTTATCACCTCAAATCTTTTGGTAATTAATAATGTAGTTGGACCGTCTTCTTTCTAAACATTGATTCATGTTTTGTTTGTACATGCAACCTCTTTCTAGGTTTCAGTTATTTTGTACATGGCTTCCTAATGAAGGCACACTGCCGAAACGCGCGTAGGAGACAGATTTCCAAGAGCGATGCCAGAAATGATTATCCTCTGTATACATTGATATGATTATTTGGCTGTATGATCTTGATATTAACTGTATCATGTTAAACAGTTCTTCATATATCACTTATTGACACTGTGTATACTGTATCTGATATTTGGTCAAAACAAGAATCTTATTTCTGTAATTTGACTTTTTGAACCCAGTGTGAACATACATATAGAGGACTATATGATGTTTTCCTTATTTGTGTATCTAGTTTAACTTATTTATAAAAACAATAACAATAACAAATATTTTTGATACCACTGAAGAGAGGTTGCATGTATATGCTTATGATCAACATTGTCTAGGTCCATAATTATTTCCATTGTTCCTAAAATTGCGATATTCACACACTAGGAAAGGTGACGCGCCACTTGGAGGGCTGGGTCCAGGTGTGAGTTCAAAGTTTTGGAACTTGTTGTATCCCTGTAGCTCAGAACAGCTAGCCCTTGGATTCACTCTGGTAGTACTGGGTTTAAGCAGCAAGGCAGGCCTCAAGTAGCAAGGCAGTCCTCTGAGGACACACACAGGCCTCAAGCATCAGGGCAGACCTCTGAAATAAAAGACAATCCTTCTGAGTGCCCTCTGCAGGTTTAGGAGTGAACAGAAAAGTCGGTCTGAGGGTCCTATATTTATATGTGGTGCCAGCTTTTGAAGTAGGAGAAACTTCTAGGCCTTTCTACATCTGGTTTTAGAAATGTCCCCCTTCCCCTGCCAGGCTGCAAAGAGGTCTAGGGTTACAAAAGACTGGTGGCAAGTTCTTTGTGAGTGTTCTGGAGACAGCCTCTTTGAAATATATGTGGGGAAGGGAACAGCTCCACCCCTCCCATCCTGCAAACTCCTAGGATTCCTTTGTCTCACTGTCTGGGAGGAATACACAGAGGCCAAATGCTAACTGTTCACAGTCATGTGAGTCAGTACATAGGCTGCAGGCACCAAACGGTTAGGACAAGAAAACGACAACTTTCTAAAAGTGGCATTTTCAGAATAGTGACTTAAAATCCAATTTTACCATAAAGGAGGATTTTAGATTGCAATTATTTCGAGACAAAACATGACATTTCTATCGGTCCCCAATCACAATGTAGCACATGTATAATGTTATAATGTAACCCAATGTTATCTTATGGGAGAGGTCGGTCTCAAAGTAGATAAAACATTATTTAGGAGTTTTTCACTACCAAGACATAACACTTAAAAACATATATCCTAGCTTTTAATAAAACTCACCCTGCCTTTGTGCTGTTTAGGGCCTACCTTAGGGTGACTAATATGTATTAAAAAGGGAGGTTGAAGTCTGGCAAAAGATTAATTTTGCTTGGTTGAATTCCCGTTTTAAAACTGCACACAGGCTGCAATGGCAGACTTGAGACATGTTTTAAAGGGCTACTTAAATGGGTGGCACAATACATGCTGCAGGCCCACAAGTACCAATTTAATTTACAGGTCCTGGGTACATATATTACCATTTTGCTAGGGAATTATAAGTACATTAAATGTACTAATTGGGGGTAAGATCATTTTACCGTGTGTGAGCACTTTAGCACTAATTAGCAGTGGTAAATTGCATAGAGCCCTAAAACCAACAAAATCATTCCAGTAAACATGAGGGGAGAAGGCAAAACATTTTGGGGACGACCACACCAAAGGCTGTCAGATATAATAGTGGTTATTTTTCATTTAACCCAGATCAGCCTGCAAAGAGGTTTTAATGTTTAGTGTAATATTTGCAATTACATTTTCTAAAAATTAATATCAAAGATCTTTCAGAAAACAATGTGAATTTAAGTGGAGCCTGAACAATGTAAAATTGGATTTTGGGTTTATGACATTTAAGTACTTTACCACATATTCATCCCCTCTCAGTAAACAATTTAGCAGCCTCAACTGGTTTGGTAGTTTTGATAAAAATCAGTTTAAGAAATGCCCTTCTAATACATAATGCAAAGATCCCCATAACAATTCTTTGTTATTGAGTGCCTTCCTACAAGGAAATTTGGTTTTATTGAAAGAATTAAGGTAGAATTCCAAAAACATTCCTAGGAGTTCACAGGAGCTGCTTTGTTGAAGTATTGCATCGAGAACTTGGCCAATCTACCTGCAGTTGTAAAGCATTCAGTACAATAGTGATATGGGACCATAAAATACTCATAGCAACGCCTGGCTCTCTCTAATATCTAGTCACATCGGAGCTATGGAAAACCAAGAAAAGAAATTACACCTTTGATAAAAAAAATCCTTGACATTTAAGCAACAGGGGATGAAACCTAGATCAACCTTCTCTACTGTACCAAAACAAACTTTTTCAATCCTGGTAAAAAAGATTGTTGGAAAAGATGAGGTATTTGGAGGATTTAGCTTCTGTACCACCGAAGCCCCTTTTGATAAGATATAAACAAGTGCTACATTCAAATTGATGCAACCTCATGTATAATAAATATGGATCATGAGTTTTGTAGGTTTGTATTAAATCTTAGAACTGTTGCACTGCTTCTGAATAACAATCAAATGTGAATAACAAAAGTAGTAAGTTTAGGATTTTGTTGTAAGTTAGTTCTGTGAATCGGCCCCTATGTAAACACAATTTCAATGAAACAATGGCATGAAATAAAGATTACATTTTCTTTTTGGGTATAGGCTTTGTGTTTGACTGTTTATTGGCACAGGAACATTCATGGTACAGTAGACTAAACTGGATCCTGAGAAATTATTATTAAATATGGTTGACAGCATATCAGATAGGCACAGCTTCTCCAGTATGTGGCTACTCCTAACCCAATACCTTGTTTAGATAACACAAATGTCTCCTAAGAGTGTTCCTAATTTGCTACTATGTTCCTCATACAATACACTTACTTAAAATGGTGCTGCAAACTGCACCAATTGGTGCTAAGTTGTGCAATTTTGTCTTGAGGGAAACATTATCCCAAATGCTAATAAAAGGTTAATTATGCTCCTTTGATTGGTCCAACGTGGGGGGTTATTTGCACTCTTGCCAGAGAATATTTTGGTTTTAAGTTTGGCTCTGCTCTTTAACATGTAAATATAAAATTAGTTCACCTGTGTATGCAAGTCAATGAAAATCATCTTAACAGAGACAACTGCGTTCTTACCTGCAAAGTATTGCTTGGCAGATGTTCCTCTACCAACACTACAGCTAACTCTGATGATTGAGTCAGCTCCTTCTCCAGTTTCACAGATACCTCTTCTGACCCTTCTGATACTGGATTTCCTACACCAACAGTCAAGGTGGCATCTTTAGTACTCTGTGTACCATGATTCGAGTGGGCAGTGTATAGAAAATTGGGAGACTGCTGTAGTGAACAAGTGATTGATTGCTCACTCCCCACAACAAAAGATGTTATGTCAGACGCAACAGGAGTGAGGGACTCCAGCTGGCTAGGCTCTCTGTTGCAGGATACCTCGGTAGAGACAACTTGGTTTACTTGCATCTGCTGGTCTGATTCAGGCTGTGGTGCAGATTCCTCCTGGTTGTCCACAGTGTTCACTTTCAGCATCTCCAACTTGGAGGAAGAGTGTAGCTCATCCACAATTTGGAAAACAGCCTCCAGATTCACTTCAGTCTTCTTGCTTTCTTCTGAAGTGTTACAGGACCAGTTTGAGGGCATAAATTCCATCGGATATGAAGATTGCATTGGTGGGCTCTGAAGAAACAGAAGAAAGCAGTTCTAGTACGTATAAATAAGGAAACACAGTAGAAAATATTTTTCCTAGAGATGGTTTTAGTATGTCTGCTATAAAGTGCCACCGTCACCTTGTGTGTGTTGCCAATTGAAACAGCTCCAATTGCAGAAGAAAATGTGAATAGATCAGGTATTACAAGGTTATGTGAGCTTGCTCCGACACTAACACCAAAAAGCAATATTGTCTGTTATACTATCAAGAGCTGAAAATCTTTAATATGATTATCTTCTAACATCATCCAGCTAGTAGTGAGAGACCTACTAAGGATGCCAAATTGATGATCTCACAGTGGAGAAGACATTCACTGACAAAGATATTCAACATAAATAAACAGTCTTCGGAACATGGTTGCAAAAACAATTAAAAAAACAAATGGAGAATAGCTGCCTTTCAATTTAGGCAAAGAAATAATAACTTACTTGGCCGATTGGTATTTTCAAAAATACATAAGTTTTTCTAAATATATATTTTATCTCGATTAACTCAGTCTCCAGATATTTTATTCATTAGTACTGAAACTGAAATTATAGAAACAGAGTGCATGACCTGTTTCACATTGTTAGGAATTCAGCTAAACAAGTTTCTCTTAGCTTCGACTTCAATGACCATGTTAGCTCTTTGCATTAGCAAGTAAATATCCTCCATAATCTGCCTTTCAGTGACAACAGTAGGTTTCATAGGACTATATGAAAGATATCATTGCTGGCGAACTAAATCTTCCCCATCCCCATGGAGAAACCTCATAAAGAGCATGTAAATAAACTCAGGCTTTTCTAAATGAGGTCCTTAACCTAACCTTTAAGGTAGAGACTGCCATGTGCGGCAAATGGTCTAGACACGCCACTGCTCCTAAGAAAAGTTTACATACCTGTAGTCCTGGCTCTTCATTGTAGGAATGTTTACCGACGACATACATTATTATTATTATTATTATTATTATTTATTTTTATAAAGCGCATAGTCACCCGGAGGTATCCCAGCGCTAGAGAACCCTAGAACAGTAAAACTGAGGACCGAGGCTGAGTTCACGGGGAGGGCATGAGAACTAGGGAAAATATTCGGCGGTCTCCCGGCTTCCGCCTCAGGAGTTTTCAAGGTTCTTGAATAATTCCCCCCACTGACCTCAGAACACCGTTACATAGTTGAGTCCCATGGAAACACATAAAAAAATGTCTCGGTTGTTGAAAACGTGTAAGGGGCTGCTTTGAATTAAGGCAGCCAAATGTATAAATGACTTGAAAGCTGGTTGTAATTTATAATGCACTGGCTGGAACTGCCATCATTGTGGTTCCTGTCAATACATTTTTTTCTGTTTGGTGCAGGGCACCGTCAGCGGGACGGAGCACTGTACCAAACAGGTTGTTTTTTTTATTTTCAGAAAGAAAATCCTGATACAGGATTTTCTTTTTGACAATGAAAAATACAATGCTCCCCTCACCATGGGAGTCCTTATCCTTGGCGAGGGGAGCATTTTGCAGTTTTCAGGGCCCCTTACTGTCAGGGTTTTCCTGGAGGTGACGAGAAGTGAAAACTGACCTGTAATTCCTCCCATATAAATTAGGTGGGTGAAATAACAGGTCAGCCTTCAACAGCCCCTTACTCCATAGGACTATCAAGAGGGGATTAATCACAGCGGAGACGGAGTACTCTACTGTAATTGACCCTAGGGTCCACCGCAGTTAAATTTGGTGGGCGGACACCATTCTTGGCGATAAAGATACTCTGTCCTTGCCGCCAATATTTAAATCAGGCCCTAAATCTGTTCAATGGAAGCCTAAAATGGCTAATATTTTATAAATGTACAGCAGAATAAAAACCTGCCACATGAATTCATAATACAGTATTGCAGCATCTTTTAATAGACAACACAGCACAATGAGATTTTTGATCAGAGAACATGAATGTAAAAATGTAGCCTGTTTGCTTTCATTCAATGCAGATCGAAAAGAGCCTATCCAATTAAGAACCTGGGAGGCACCCCCACCCAGAATGCCTTGTACTGCTGGTGTCTCTCTTACCTAATTCTTTTTTTCCAAGGCAAAGTGTAGAGAAGAACAATAGTTACTTACCTGTAATCTGTAGTTCTCCAGTATTGGTGTCTTTCATAGATTCACATGCCTGAATCATTCCCCGTCGTCGGAGTGGGAGTCCCACGGTACATAAAAAAGCAATAATATGCCATAATTACATAGATACAACCTGGTAAAACCAACCAGGAAGTAAAGTAGCCCAAGCTGCAGGAGAAATAACCTCCACATCCATGACTATCCTAGCCATTTTGTATAGTCCAAACTGCAGCCAATCAGGCAACAGCACCCACCAGAAGCTTCTCCCCAGAGGCTCAGGCTCTCAGATTTTCTCGCAAAGGAGTGATGATAACCATAGTAGCCTAGAGACTCCAAGGGGAGGTGGGCGGGTGCATGTGAATCTATGAAAGACACCAATACTGGAGAACCATAGATTACAGGTAAGTAACTATTGTTCTTCTCCAGTATTGGGGTGTCTTTCATAGATTCACATGCCTGAATCCGAGTAGAGAGCAGTATATATACGTGTTCGGCAGATGCTATTTGCAGTAAAGTTTGCATATAAGGGATGCCCATAATATACAATATATAATCATGCAGAAATGCAGTTACATGAGCATGCATAAAAGAGCAATAAAGCATAACAAGCGTTTGACAGCAAAAGAAGAGGTGGGAAACAGAGCCTCACCTTATTTGAAAAGATTACGCAGAACTGCTTGACCCACTGAAGTATCGGTCTCGCTGGCTGCATCCAAACAGTAGTGTTTGATGAAAGTATGGCGGCTCGCCAATGTTGCCGCTCTGCAGATGTGCTGGAGAGGGACTCCAGCGAAAAGAGCAGTTGATGAAGACACGGCTCTCGTAGAGTGCGCTCTTGGAGTTGCTTGCAAAGGTCTTCCTGCTTGTGTATGGCACAAACACGATAGCTGCAGAAATCCATCTTGCAACTGTTTGTTTAGATACTGGTTGGCCCCTACCGATTCCTCCATAGGCGATAAACAGCTGATCAGATTTACGTAAAGTGGCTGTCCTTTGTAAATAGAACTTTAAACACCTCTTAATGTTCAGTGTATGCAATGCCCGTTCCGCAGGGGATTGTGAGTTAGGAAAAAATGTCTTTAAGATGACTGGCGCATTTAGGTGAAAGTCTGAAGGCACCTTAGGCACGAATTTTGGGTTTGTGCGGAGCATTACTGAGTCATGTGGAACTGTAAGAAAGGTGGATGAACTGTCACAGCCTGGATATAGCTGACTCTTTTAGAGGAAGTCAAGGCCAATAAAAGTGACACCTTCCATGTAAGGAATTTCAAATCGACTCTGTGTATCGGTTCAAAAGGATGGCGCATGAGCTGCGCTAATACTACATTGAGATGCCACGATGGTGGTGGATGTCGTACCGGAGGAAACATTCTAAAAGTCCCTTGAAGAATTGTTGTATTATTCTTGAAGAATAAAGTGAGGTGGACCCATCTTGTCTGTACCTTGAAATTGCTGCTAGGATAACTTTCAGAGTTGCATGCGACAACCCCGACTTCGCCAGGTGCAAGAAAAAAGGTAAGATTTGCTTTGGCGTATCTAGAAAAGGATGAAGTCCAGCTGAAAGACACCAAATACAGAATCTCTTCCATTTAAGTCTGTATGTTTTAACAGTAGCAGGTGCTCTTTCTTTGGCCAGTACTTCCTTGCAATCTGCAGGGATATTCAGATGGGCGAATTCAAAGTACTCAGGCGCCAGGCCGCTAACTTCAGAGATGCTGGGTCTGGATGGAAGATCTGACCATCCTGGATGGAAAGGAGGTCCGGAATTGGCCGGAGCTGAATAGGTTCGCACTCCGATAGGAGAAGGAGCTCGATGAACCAGTATTTACGAGGCCACCTGGGGGCAATGAGAATCAGTCGACACGGTTCCTTCTTCATCTACCGCAGGACCCTGGGAACCATTGGTATCAGAGGAAAGGCGTAAGCAAATTCTTGAGACCAGTTGATCGAAAACGCATCCCCCTGAGAGTCTTTTTGTAGATGCCAGCTTGCAAAGAACTGGCATTTGCTGTTCTTCCTGGTCGCAAAAAGGTCTAGATCTGGAAGACCCCACTGTTGAAAAATCCGATCCAAAGTTTGCTGATGGAGTTCCCACTCGTGATTTGACACTGTTGTCCTGCTGAGAGTGTCCGCAAGAACATTTGCCGTTCCCGATACATGCATCGCCTGAAGATTTATTCCGTGTCGTATCGCCCATTCCCACAGCTGTTGGGCTTCCTGAGACAAAGGAGCCGATCTTGTGCCCCCTTGCTTGTTCACATAGTACATACTCGTCGTATTGTCTGTGCGAACCAATACTGTGGCTCCCTGAATGACTGCGTGAAAGGCCTTGAGGGCTAGGAAAATGGCTCTGAGTTCTAACAGATTGATGTGCCATTGCTTCTGCTGAGGACTCCACTTGCCGCTGATTGTTAGTCCCTGAAGATGAGCTCCCCATCCTTCGAGGGATGCGTCTGTGGTAATTGTAAAGGTTGGAGCGTCCTGAAGGAACGCACAACCTTGTTTCAAATTCTTTCTCTGTGTCCACCAGCGAAGGGCACCTCTCATGCGAGAGGTGATCTGGATGAGATCCTCGAATGAGCCTGAGACCTGCAACCATTGCAAGCTGAGTTCTTCCTGAAGAGGTCTCATTCTGAGACGGCAATTTGGTATCAAGGGAATGCAAGACGATACCATCCCCAGAAAGGATTTGAAGTGTCGGACAGAAATTGACTTTCTTAAAAGTAGATTCCGAGCCATGTTTTGTATCTTTCTTTGTCTTTTGTCCGATACAAACGCTTGGAGCCGCAGAGTGTCCAGTGTCGCTCCCAAGAAGGCTTGTCTTTGGGATGGAACTAACTGTGATTTGCTGACGTTGATGGACAGACCCAGAGACTGAAAGAGAATCAGACACCAAGATAACTGGTTGTCTGCGACTGCGTAAGAATTGGCCTTGATAAGGCAATCGTCTAAGTAAGGAAAAATTTGTATTCCCTCCAGCCGGAGGTGTGCTGCTACCGGCGCCAGGACTTTTGTAAATACCCTGGGTGCTGAGCGTAGTCCAAAGGGAAGGACCCATAACTGATAATCCATGCCAGCCACTCTGAATCGCAGAAACTTTCTGTGACGAGGTAAGATGAGGATGTGGAAATATGCATCTTGGAGATCCAAGGTCGCCATGTAGTCTCCCGCTGATAGAAGATGCAATATTTCCTGTAGCGACAGCATTCGGAATGTCAGCCTTTTCAGAAATTTGTTTAAAGCACGGAAATCTAGAATTGGACGCCATTCTCCTGACTTTTTCTTTACTAGAAAGAATCTGGTATAGAATCCCATTCCTCTCAGATGCTGAGGAACTTTTTCGATCGCTCCTTTTTTCAACATCAAATTGATTTGGGCAAACAGCTCCTTGAGATGAGCTGGAGGTGGGCACTTTGGGGGAACGTTTGGAGGAAACTTTTTGAATTCGAGGGCATGGCCCTTGGCCACAATGTCCAGGACCCACCTGTCCGATGTTATCGATAACCATTTTGAGTAGAATTTCGATATTTGTCCTCCAATTTTTTTGTGAGATTGCGGTAGAAGCGGTGGCAGGTGACAAGGCTCATTACCGTTTCCTTTCCGCGATAAGCAGGTTTTCTCTTGTTCTGGGAGTAATTGGTGTTGCGCTGACCGTAGGACTGATAACGTTGGCCTTGGTAGCGTTGATTTCCCTGCCTGTAGGAGGACTGTTGACTATATCCTCCCCTGTTAGAGAACGATCCCCGTCCTCTCGCGCCTCGAAAGGGCGGCTTACGAAATTGTAGGGTGCCCAGGGATCTAGCCGTCTCCGTGTCCTTCTTGATTATCTGAAGTGCTTCTTCCACTTGCGGACCAAACAGGTGCTCTCCGTCGTAAGGCATGTCCAATACCTTGGCCTGGACCTCATGGCGGAACGAAGTGGACTTAAGCCAACCTTGCCTGCGTAAGACGGCAGCCCCTGCTAATTGCCTGAAGCCAGTTGAGGCTACGTCATCTGCAGAATTAATTATCTCTGCTGATATTCTTTCTCCTTCCTGTAGAACTTTTAGAGCTTCGGAAGGCTCTGTCAGCAAATTAACATATGGCGCGATATCCTACCACATTTGCCGGTCATATCTGCCCAGGATGGCCAGTGAGTTGGCGGCTCGGACTGTGGTGGCTGCCATAGTTGAAACTCGCTTTCCAATAGCATCCAAACGCCTGCCATCCCTATCTGGAGGGGCTGCGATTGGAGAAGAAGGGTTCCTTGATCTTTTCTGTGCAGCCTGTACAATTACTGAATCCAACTTCGGGTGCCCCACAAGGCAAGCTGGGGACTTATCAGGAGCCTTATATTTCTTATCAATTCTTGGCTGGGCTGGAGGTAAGGAAGCCGGAGTAGACATAACTTTAATTCCCTCCTTCCAGATAAATTCTATGATTGGAATAGACTTTGATTGCTTCCTCGGCTGGTCTTTAAAATCATACAAAAAGCACTCCTGCTCTGTATGTTCCATTTCAATATGAAAGCGTTTTGTAGCCCGCTCCATTAAAAGGTGAAAACCACCTACATCCACTGGAGGTGAATCAGCGCTAGCCGGTGGTGGAGGAGAAGGAGTTTGCACCTGATAATCATCCCACTCCGACATCAAGGAGCTATCGTCCACTTCTCCTTCTTCCCTTTCTTCTTCATCAGAAGAATGCTGCTTGTCCGGTTGATTGGACGTTGTAGGTGGAGGAGACTTTGGGGGTCTGAAATCCGGAACAGGCGTTTGAACTACTGGAGTAGGAGGTACAGAGCTTGCTGACTCTGATGGAGGAAAATGCCTGTAATAATCATCCAGCATGCCCTGCAGGTTTGTAAGCAATGCTATGGGCACTTGAGCTAAAGAAACATTAGCCACAGGCGACGTCACATGCTCAGGTGACTACAGATCTTCCTGTTCATCCTCCTGATATTTAATATTTAATTCCGAAGGACCTGTTGCTGTCCAAAACCTTTCCTCAATAACGGAATCCTCTTCGCTTTCATCAGAATCCAGTAACTTGTCTGGAACTTGAGGTGACAAGCGTAGAGGAGATAAAGGTTCCAAGCTTGAACCTCGCCTGTGCAGCAAAGACGGCTTTGGTGCGGATGTAATCACCGTAGACGGCAACCAGACCTGCATGGTGGTACATGAGGATAGTTGCGGCATTGACGGAGGCCCCAACACAGGGCTCGTCGACGATAAAGTTGCTTTCGTCGATGAAGATGGCTCCGTCAACGGCGGTGTCTTCATCGACAGCGTTGTCTTCGCCGACGATGGTGGCTTCGTCGATGATGTTGGCTGCGTCGACGATGGTGTCTTCGTCGACGGCAGTGGCTTCGTCGATGTTGATGTCCTCGTCGACGATGATGACGTCGACGACGATGATGGCTTCGTCGACGGTGGTTTCTCCGTCGACGGCGAGGCAACCGTCGACGAGCCCGTCGACGATGCTTTCTTCGTCGACGGTAAGGCAACCGTCGACGGTGACGTCGGCGAAGCTAATGTCGACGGAGTTTTCTTCAGGTTGCTCGTCGACGAGGCGCTGACGACGGCAGATGAAGACTCTGTCGTGGACGAGATAGGTCTGACGGATACATAGACCATCGTCGACGGTGAAGACGCTGTTGACATAATCACGTCAGGCTTAGGAGAGGTAAAAGTTACCGTAGACGTTAAAGTAGCGCTGACTGGGATCCTGGTCGACGAAGAAGTTGACTGAGGCACCGGCGACAGCAGGGTCGATTTCTGAGGTAAAGTCTTCTCAGAAGATGATTGAGGTAACTTTTGGGTTGATCTTCTCGGGGGCGTGGATGACCCAACCTTTTCCTTAGTAGGGGGAGTAGCCTTAGATGTGGAAGGCCTCTCAGACCCCTTAGTAGGTTGCTGCTTCCTAGCAAGTTTAGCCCCAGGAGAAGAAAGTACCGCCTCTGCAGCCCTCTTTCTAGAGGCTGAGGTAGACCCAGAGGCAATACTGCCTACCTCTGAAACAGGATGATCCTGATCATTTAGCTTTTGTAGCCACAAGAGCAGGCGGCCCTCCCTGTCCCTGAGGGTCTTCTGAGGGAAGGTCCTACAAATCTTGCAGTCCTTCACCTGGTGGTCAGGGTACAGGCAGTAGATGCACTTCTTGTGGTGGTCTTCCTTAAAAAGCCTGAGCTTTCCACAAGAGTCACAGAAGTCATAAAGATTTATTGGATGATGACATCTTCAAAAGTAGATTCCTGAAGGAAATTAGAGAAGTACTGAGCAGAGCTCAGAGAGACTCCCTTCACACGACGTGCCGTAGAAAATCTGAGAGCCTGAGCCTCTGGGGAGAACCTTCGGGTGGGTGCTGTCGCCTGATTGGCTGCAGTTTGGACTATACAAAATGACTAGGATAGTCATGGATGTGGAGGTTATTTCTCCTGTAGCTTGGGCTACTTTACTTCCTGGTTGGTTTTACCAGGTTGGTTCTATGTAATTATGGCATATTATTGCTTTTTTATGTACCATGGGACTCCCACTCCGATGACGGGGAATGATTCAGGCATGTGAATCTATGGAAAACACCCCAATACTGGAGAAAACATGTTTTATTTAATGTATCAACATGCACAACTACTCCAGCAGCCAGGGAGGAGGGTGGGTCCTTTATGACTTCAATGAAGATTCCTAAGATGCAGAACCAGAACTATAGGCACATAACCTTTTCTTCTGAATAGTAGGATTTTGACTGATAGTCATAAATCGCTTGTATACAGTAGCATGCTTAAGAAAAATTATAAAAAGGCCACTGGCAAATCTATCGATGTATAATAATTTAAAGAGAGTTTCCTGTTCCACCCACCCTAACTTCAGCTTGAGTATCAGTGTCTAAACAATAGTGTTTAGTGACCATGTGAATTGATTCTCATGTTGCAATTTAATAAAGCTCTCTGATAGGATCATTTCTTATCCATACAGTGGCAGCAGCTTTCCCCCTTGTGGAATGAGCTTTAGGTTTCTGTTGTGTCCTCCCCCCAAGCAAAACACTCCAGGCAGGATAGTACTGGTAGTAGATTTATTGGATAATCAGTACAACATTAAAACAGGTCGTGCTCTTCCTCAGCCCATCTCCAACTGCCTCCTGACGCCCTACATTCAACACAGAATCCAAGTACATCAGGCCTTCCATTACATCACTGCCTTGCTGCATAGTACAAACCCCAACACATTCCCCTTCCATAAACAAAGGAAGTATACAGTTAAACACCCAACAAACAACCACAAGACAGAGTACATCCCCAATGCAGCACTAAGACCGCATACTGCAAAAGTATACAAATATATGGAGTAATATTCTTGAAAAATAGCTCTCACACAAAATAAAAATAAAAATGTGATTACATCGTATAATATGAGAAATTTGAAAGATACATTGACAACACCTTGTAATGAGAAATATGCTTTGCAAAACTCAAATGGATTTGACAATATTATTAATTAATTATCTAAGATAATCATCCAACCACCCAGGAGCTTTCTACATCCTCTGTGGACGGCTAGTACCCCCAACCCATGGACAGTTGTCCACCCTTTGTTCCTGGGATTCTGCCACGTTCCCACGATTTCCACACTCCTACTCATCCATCTCCACATCTCTTCCACTCACTTCAACTAGTCTGGGCATACTCCACCATTCCTCTGTATGTACTCCCACCTCATTGGATTTCACTTTGACAATACCGGAAGGTCTATGAAAACCACCATCACTCTTAGCATGAAACCGCGTTATTTTAATCCACACTTCATCAGCCACAGCCTATCCTCTCCTCACCACCCCATGCTTACGATCAAAAATGGCTTTGTATTTCTCCTGATACGCCACAATCTTCCCTTTCAAAGTCAAACCAAAATGACGCAACCTGGCAAGAACCTCAAAGAATTTCCCTTCATGGTCCCCTTCATCCATCCTTACCATACATCAGAATGTTATCCTAGAAAATTTTGACTCACCCTCTGGAAACAAGCTGCAGCAGGTGCAAGCCCA
Organism: Lissotriton helveticus; assembly: GCF_964261635.1. Classification (NCBI taxonomy): domain Eukaryota; kingdom Metazoa; phylum Chordata; class Amphibia; order Caudata; family Salamandridae; genus Lissotriton; species Lissotriton helveticus. Next base: position 172,898,143 of record NC_136061.1, read on the forward strand.
AAAGCCATGCAGGGAACCTATAAGCCCCGAGAGGGGTGGCAAACAAGGTAAGGGGTCTCGACTCTTCACTCAGCATCACTTGATGATATGCCGCTGATAAAACCATCACACTGAACACTCTCCCTTTAACATGGACAGCTTTTGTCCAATGTTGGGCAATGGCTGCCTATCCTCCCAATGGTTCCAATTGAGGTCACTCAAGTCAACACACATCCTCAAACTTCTTCCATTATCCTTGGGTGCCAAAATCACAGGAGCCAGCCATTCCGAGGACTCAATTTCTTCAATTACCCCTAACTCCAAACAACCTGTTCATCTTTTTTCCCAAGGCATCCGACATCAAATGTGGCACTTTCCTCACCTTATGCACCACTAAATTCGCTCCCTCCTCCAACTTGATCCGATGCTCAAAACCATCTTTTTTTCCCCAAACACCTCAGGGTATCTCCTCACAATGTCCTCATTTTCCTGAGCGCAGTCCAGTAACATAACTTGCTCCAAGGCATCTGGATTAAGGGTGATACCCAGATCTTTCTGGTGTCTCCACCCCAACAGACAATCTCCTCTCTTTGCCACATACACCTTTCCCCATGTCTTCCTTCCCTTGTAATCAATTAACATGGGCACATATCCCAACACTTCAATAGTTACTCCCCCATACCCAAAACATTTGATGTCTGGTTGGAACAATTCAATGCCCTCTGCACCATACACCTTTTCCCAAGTACAATCACCCACCAGGGTATAGGAAGACCCGAATTCACCCATTTGGTCCACTGTTTCCCTCTAATCACAACCCATACTTTAGCATGTCCACCATCTCCTTATCAAACGAGACATCTTTTGAGATTGCCTCTTCTGTAGTGATAAACACAACATGTCTCACACCTTCCTCAACCTCTGGAAGCAGATGCACCACTTTAATCTCCGCATTCATGTCAGTGGGGCCCTTACACACTCTTGCAAAGAGCCCCTTCCGACCACACTTCCTACAAATAGTATTTTTTGCAAAACAGTTGGGGCAATTTGCAGTGTGCTGTCCACTGCCACAACGATAACACTTGAATTTCCCACTGTCCTCTTTGTTTCCACTCTCTCACACTCCTCATCCAAAATGGTATCTTTCTTGTAGCCAGCAACATTAGAGACTGCTATTTCCTCATGATCTTCCTTCCGCATTTCCATCACCCAAAATGCTGTATGCTAAATTCCTTCAATAATGGCAATGGCTTCCTTTAAACAAAGATTCTCTACCAAAAGCCTCTCTTGTACCTTAACATTGTTTGAACAACGTATAAGTTGGTCACTACTAACTAATGAATTAGTTAGATCACTTAACTCGCATGTTCTGGCCAAATTCCCTATGCATGTCACTTAACTTTCTATAAGTTAATTTTTTCCTTGTTGGCATGTAAAAATCATATGATGTTCCAAAATCACGTTATGTGTGTTCTGAAAAGCAACTCCAACATGTTTACAGACATTTCGTACAATCCATTGCATCACCCTCAACATGACCCACTGGTATACCCTCCAAACTTTCATAAAGATTTCTGCCCTCCTCCCCAAGATTGTGTAACAAAACACCTTGTTTCCTGGATGCAGAAAATGTTTCCCCTAATCGCCACCAAATAAGAGTCAAAAAGCTACTTCCACCTAACCCATGGTATTGTTAGCTCCCCCAGGTCATTTCAAAATTAGGGAGGTTCCAGTATCTTGGCAGTGGACAACATACTCACTCCTCAGTGCCTCTACCAAACCAACACAATAAAATAAAGCAACAAAATAAAATAATACGTTAAAAAACAACCCTTGCTCAGTATACACTTAACAAGTGCACTGACCAGTTTGCCAAGCCCCTCGATAGGTAAAGCACACAGAAACACCATGCAGACAAGAAATACCTACACAGCGTGAAACAAGTCACAATTAATACAGTCCAGTAATGCAGTTCCCCAAGGCTGAGCCGAGTCCTCCTTGCAACCGGGTAACAGCAAAATCTGCTCCCTCTGTGCTAGCCGATTCCCTGTGAGCCAATGCCTAGGATGTGACACGTTTCCATCTACTTGGGGCACCTGATGATATCAAGGTGTCACCTTGCATGCGGACTCCGAGTCCCCTGAGGATCTGGCCTGATCCAAAATGGCCGCAGTGTGAGTCACCTTACGGAAAGACACCGCCCAGGCCAATGGGAAGGCACTCAGAGTTGCATGGGGCGTGATAAATCACAACACCAGTGCGCATACAACAGGATAACACTTTCTTACTTCTACACCAAATATTGTCTTGCTTGCTTTGTAGCGCTCCGACTTTGCACTCAAAGCCACAAGGAACATCACGAGGTTCGCTTGAGATCAACTGCCATCTCTCTAGATGCCAAGTAGTAAAATAACAGGTCTCTTGCCAATGTTAATTCCGTGTTCCTAAGGTCAATTCCAGATCACGCTGATCCTTGCCGATTACGCACTGTGCAGTTTCAAAACAGGAAGAATCTCAACAGTAGCAGCAATAAGGGTTTAATTTTGAGGTTTCCTACCCCTACCACAGGTTCCCATGATAGCCAATTTCTCATGTGGTGTCCAGCCCCCAAGCAATACCCTCCAGGGAGGATAGTACTGGTAGTAGGCTTATTGGATAATCAGTACAGCATTGAAACAGGTCAGGCTTCTTCCTCAGCCCATTTCCAAATGCCCCCCATGCTTTCCACTCAGAATCCGATGACATCAGGCCTTCCATTACATCACTACCTTGCTGCATAGTACAAACCACAACAGTTTCCCTGGTAATTGTTTATTTGACAGTTGGTAGCATAGTGAAATACAAGCTACAATTCCTCTAGCAATGGATTGTTCTGACTAAGCTAACGCTTGTCTAATGTGAACATAATTGATAAAAGTAAATTTGTCTTATCTACGTAAAGATGTAACACTCTTCCAATATCAAGATAATGTAGTGACTTTTCTGCAGGCGTGAAAGGATAAGGGAAACATTGGTGAAGTGATAGTTTGATTTAAGTGAAAATCAAATTCTTTTAGTAAGGAGTGATATGTTTGTACACAGCCCTAATAGCATGAAAGACCGTAAAAGGTTCTATCAAGGATAGAGCCTGATGTTCACTAACTCTCTCTGTTGATTTGACAATAATTAAAAAGGTATTTTTTATGAAAGTTGCTGTAATATGGCCTTCTGAGTAGGTTGAAAAGGAGAGTTCAGTAGTCTATTGAGCACTAGGTTCAGTCCCCACGATGGAGATGGGTTTCCGATAGGTGGAAAAACTTTCCAGGAAATGTTGAATTTTTATTTTTTATTTTTAAAGACCTTTATTATTCAACATGTATGGTACACAGCGTTCAGCTTACAACCCAGCCGGGCCAGCCGCGAGCAAGGAGTATTGCATTAAGCGTATCAGAGGAACACAGCCTTAAGGCCGACAACCCTGGGGTTCGGCAGCGTATGTCAGTTGGCTACAATACTTCACAATCATACAATCTATTCGGCGTTGTGAAAGTACGGGTCTATAGGGTGTTTCTCATTTTGTATGCGAACTTAAAGTTACAGTGTTAAGCTGGCACTCATCAGCGTCTTCAGGTAAGGCAGAGCCCACTATGACACGTGTGAATCACAAGAAAGAGTGTCGGTTAATTTCGTCTTTCAAGCGGGCGTGGTACAATATAAGTGAGGGATGAGACTGCTCAGCGTCCAAGTGTGTTGGTGAACGGGTATCCACGTAGTTCCAGGAAGTGTTTAATACCTGTAATTTTGACAAATGAAACCTGATAAGGAGACTTTCTGTATGCTGCTATGGCTGCTGAATACGTGTGTAGAAGAGAATTGAAGGGCCCGATTCACAGAACTAACTTAAGACAAAATCCTAAACTTACTACTTTTGGTATTCACAGAAGGTATTTAGTAGTAGTAAAGTTAGGATTTTGTCTCAAGTTTCACTTAAGACAGACTTAAGACAGACTTAAGACAAACTTAAGACAGACTTAAGACAGACTTAAGTTAGGATTTTGTCTTAAGTCTGTCTTAAGTCTGTCTTAAGTTTGTCTTAAGTTTGTCTTAAGTCAAACTTAAGACAAAATCCTAACTTTACTAACTAAATGCCTTCTGTGAATACCAAAAATAATAAGTTTAGGATTTTGTCTTAAGTTAGTTCTGTGAATCGGCCCCATGTACGTATTTTGCTAAATGTATCAAATATGGGAGAAATACCTCTTCTTGAGACGTAACAGAACTGACCCCTTTTAATTGTACCATATGCAGACTCTTTTATATTTTAATGCATAGGAGGCTCGCGTTGATGTCTTTTTACTTATTTTAAAATGTTCATACATTCTTGTAGAATATTTAAATGTCTCCATTGTCTGACTTCAGGAGTTATGCAGCCAAGTTTAAGGATTAAAGTTTTGAGGGATGAATTTGGCCCTGAAGTCTGGTTACTAGGTCTGACCTGCAAGTTAGTTTCTTGTGTTTGACCAGTTAGAGATGTAGAAGGTCTTGGTACCACCACTGCCTTCGCCAATCTCGGGCTATTTAAAAACTATTTTGGTTCAGTATTTGCAGTCTGACAATCACTGTTGGAATCAGTGAGATTGGTGGAAACATTTAAACAAATGAAGCCGACCAAATAAACAAACAAGCATTGCTCAGCGAGTTGCATTCTAGTACTGTGGAAGCAAAGTTTTCGCATTTTTTGTTTTTTGCTCTGGTGAACAAGTCTAGTGTTGAGGATCTATATTCTTGAAAAACAGCTGACAGGATTAAGCAGTTCAAGACACATTTGTGATTTTCTTTGTGGTCCCTGCAGAAAAAATTTGCTTTGTGGTTCAACTTTCCTGAAATGTGTTTGGCTGTCAGATTTATGCCTCTGGCTAATGCACTGTACCACACTGTATGTACTTAAAGGGACAGGTGTTCTGATCTTGTTACTCTTTGTTTGTTTAAGTAATGCATTGGAATTGTGTTATCTGTGTGTATCATTATGTCAAATGATTTTAGGGAAGGAGGGAAAGACTTCATGGCTAGATGAACTGCCACTAATTACAGCAGATTGGTGCGGTACATTTTCTGTTTGGGAGACCAAAGGTCTTGCACTTTGAATTGATTCATGTGGGCTCTCCAACCTATCAATGATGAATCTGTCACTATTACAGTTTTGATAAGTGTTTTCTAAAATTGGACACCTTTCATGAGATTTAGATGATTGTCCACCATGTTGGAGGTTGTTCTACATGGGTGGTTAATCAGAAATAATCTTCCCAATTGTCGCTTTTCTGTGCTCATTGGAGAGAAGCAATTTCACAAGCTGTGGGATTGCTGGTTTGTTTCAGATCAAGGCTTTTCAAATGGATAGCTAAGACTCTCCTACGAAGGATACACTTTTTCTGTCATTGTGTTCTGAGTGCTCGCACATATGTGTGAACTTGCACTAGTTTCTTGATTGATTTTTGAATGTTGATATTGAGACCTAGATGCTTCAGAAGTTTCAGATAGAATTAGAAGTCTCTTTTTGCCTTTGAATAAGTATTTGTTTTCATGAGCCATTTGTCTAAATACTGGTAAACAATAACCTTGTATTTTCTCATATAAGCTGCGATTACTGTCAGGCATTTTGAGCATGTTATTGGACTGGATTTCAGTCTAAATGGCAGAACAGTGTATTCATAGTGGGTATTTCCTACCAGAAATGTTTTGTGCTGAGTTGCAATTGGAATGTGAAAGAAAACAAGTTACTTACCTGTAACTTTGGTTCTCCAGTATTGGAAACTTTCATAGATTCCCATGCTTGTATCATTCCCCACATCATCGTTTCCTTTTTAGTAAAATTTAGAGTTGCACATATTACTTGCTGAACCTCAGGGGTGGAGAAATGTGGAGGATCTGGGTACCTGCACATGTGATAACTTCTCCACCCAGTGCACGATGCACATTGTGCTATTCTGCAAGCATTTTTTGCACATCCGAAAACGTTTTATTTTACCAATTTTAAGGGGCAAAGGTTTTTTTTTTGTGGGTTTTTTTTTGTGGTTTTTTTTAAAGTTTTTTAAGCACTTTATTATGGCTAGACCTGTTTTACAGCCAGTTTGAACCATTGTTTAGAAACACTGTCTCAGGCTCATTTGGAGGGTTTTCCCTTGACTTTCTTGGTATCCGTGGGCTTTTTGGCTTCCTAGGGTTTTTTGTCTTCCTTGGGTACTTTGACAACTTCAGGCTTCTCAGTTTTGTCTGGTGTTTGTTTGGGAAGATGACGCAGGATTGCATTGCGGCGTACAGTCTTTGCATACGGGTTCAGTTTTACCATCATTCTCAAATTCTTAAGAGGATTCTTCTTAAGAACTCTGCGTTTGATCTTTTTGTTAGGTGCACGCAAAGCCTTTTGGATCTCTTGGCTTTTCAGGATCTGTATTAGTCATCTTGTGCATTGGTAGGTTGTAGTTGGACTTAAGCGTTGATGGGCTCAAAAGGTGGGCCCATCAACTTTGATAGTACTAGGTTCAGCTCCCAGGGAGGAGAAGGAGGCCGTACAGGAGGGTAAATCTTTTTCAGACCTTGCAGGAAATCTTTTACTGCTGGCAACTGAAAAAAAGAGGTTTGTGAAGGTGATCGCCTATAAGCAGTTATAGCGGCTAAATGCACCTTAATGGAGTTAAATTTCAAACCTGCTTTAGCAAGGTATAACAAGTATGGAAGAACTGCTTCTTCCTGACTCTTCACCGGATTGTGACCATTCTGCACGCACCACATATAGAACCTCTTGCATGCGTAAGAATGTCTCGTGGAAGGACGTCGTGCTTCTCTCAGAATGGACATGCAGTCTTGTAGCAGTCCTAGATGGCCGTACTGAATGACCTCAGGAGCCATGCTGCCAAGTTCAGTGACGGAAGGTTGGGATGGTGAATCCTCCCGCTCATCTTCGATAACAGGTCCGCCTGCATGGAAGCCTCTTGTGAGGAGACACTGACAGGTGAAGGAGGTCCGTGTACCACCATTGCCTTGGCCAGTCGGGGGCAATCAGGATCATTGTTGTGCACGAGTGGCTCAGCTTGCTCACCACCTTAGGGATCAGAGGAAGGGGTGGAAAGGCGTACACAAATTCCCCTGACCAATCGATCAAAAGAGCATTCCCCCTCGTTCCTGGTCGATAGAACCTTGAGGCGAAGCTTGGGCATTTGCTGTTTACGTCGTCCGCGAAGAGATCTATGGAAGGACGACCCCAAGACTGGAACACGTCGTCTAGCACTTCGTCGTTGAGAACCCAGTCTTCTCTGTCTTCGAAGTGCCGACTTAGTGCGTTCGCCCTCACGTTCTGCTCTCCTGGGAGGTGGACTGCTTGAACAGACAACTTGCGAGCCAGAAGCCAATGCCAGATGCCCTGAGCTTCTAATGACAGAGTCCTTGAGCGGGTTCCTCCCTGCTTGTTTAAATAGTACATAGTGGTGGTGTTGTCCGTCTGTACTAGAACCACCTCTTTCTGAAGCGAGGGAAGGAACGCTTTGAGAGCCAGGTGGACTGCTCTCAACTCCAGCAAGTTGATGTGGTAGGTGCTTTCCTTAGACGACCACAGACCCTGCACCTGAAGAGGACCCATGTGGGCCCCCCAGCCTTGCAATGACGCGTCTGTGATGATCGTTTGTGTAGGAGGAGATTGATGGAAGAGAACTCCCACTTGCATGTTCTGCTTCTTCGTCCACCATAGGATGGAAGATCGTGCTACCTCCGACAAAGTGATCTGATCGTCCCAGCGATCTGATTGCTGGTCCCATTTGTCCTCCAGATCCTGCTGAAGAGGACGCATCCGAAGTCTGGCGTTCGGTACTAAGAATATGCAGGAAGCCATCGATCCTAAGAGGGAGGCTATCTTTCGCACTTTCTGAGTCCTGTTGCGAAGAACTTGCTGGCACTTGAGTGCTATTGAAAACTGTCTCTCCTCCGAAGGAAACACTTTTCTGACCTCGGAGTCTAGCAGAGCTCCTAGGAAGCGAATCTTCTGAGTGGGATGGGAGACCGACTTCTTGTCGTTGACATGCAGGCCTAGACGTTGACAAAGTTCTATGCACGTCTGGAATTGATTCCTTACATTGTCTGGAGTTGGACCTTTCAACAGCCAATCGTCTAAGTATGGGTATACGAAGACTCCCCTGCGGCGTAGAGCTGCCGCCACCACTGCGACACACTTTGTGAACACTCTGGGGGCCGACTTCAACCCAAACGGAAGGACTTTGAACTGGTAGTGAGAGGTCCCCACCTGGAACCGAAGGAATCTTCTGTGATCTGGTCGTATCGGGACATGAAAATATGCGTCCTGAAGGTCCACCGAACACATCCAATCCCCCTTCCTGAGATGTGGATATATTTGGTGAAGCGCCAACATGCGAAATTTTTCTTTTCGTACATGTAGATTGAGTGTTCTCAAGTCCAGAATAGGCCTGTATTCTGCCTTCTGGCCCTTTTTTCTGACCAGAAAATACCTCGAGTATACTCCTTTCCCCCTTTGAGCCACCGGTACCCTCTCGATGGCTGATTTCTCGAGGAGTGTCGCTACTTCTTTCTTTAACATTTGTAGCTGGTGGCTTGACGTTGACATCGGAGGAACGGGTGGAGGTAGACGATGGAAACAAAGACAGTACCCATTCTGCAGCGTAGACAACACCCATTGATCTTTTGTAATGGCCTGCCACTCTGTCCTGTGATGCGCAATGCTTCCCCCCACTGGAGTGGACAACGGCGCTGGGGGAAGTGAAGACTCATTGCTTCTGCTGAGACTTATTGAAGTTGTTGCCTTGTCGCTGATTTCCATTTCCTTTGGAATTGCGCTTGCCTTTGTATTGCGACTTTTGTTGGCCTTGCTGGTTCTGGCCCTTCTGCCAGTGAGGGGTTTGAACCCTCTGCTTCAAAGAGCCCTTGTTGTCCGAACGGAACTTCTTCCGGAATTCCTTTTTCTTTTCAAGCCCCACGGCTTTGAGGGTGTCTAACTCAGTCTTCATCCGCTGCATCTCCTCATCAGCACTCGCACCAAAGAGAGACGTGCCCGAAAAAGGAAGATTTAGAATTCTGGCTTGAGCCTCGGGTTTCAATGCCGTAAGGCGCAACCATGAGGATCTCCTCGCTGTGATTCCATGCGCATAACCATGCGCAGCCAACGTTGCCCCATCTGCCGCCGCTCCTATAATCTGATTGGAGACTTGACTGCCCTCCAACAGAACCTCCTCAAAGTCCTTTCTATCTTCCTGAGGAAGTTTTTCAGAAAACCTCTGAAGTGAGTCCCACAGAGATCTATCATATCTGCCGAGCTGCGCTTCCGCATTGGAGACCTTAAGGAAAGAAGCTGAGGTGTTACAAACTCTTCTCCCCCATGAGTCTTGCACCTTGGTGTCCTTATCCGGCGGTACCGTGGATGAGGATGCTACCGCATTGGACTTTCTTGCCGCCGCAATGATTACTGAATCAGGCGGGGGATCAGACTTGAGGAACAGAGGATCCTCATCCGGAGGACGATACTTCTTAAGAATCCTCGCTGGAACGGACTTCACCGTTGCCGGAGTCAGGAAGACTTCATTCACTGGGTCCATTATACCCGGGACCAACGGCAACAAAGGTTTGGGTGTCGTTCTGTGCTGTAGGGTTTCAAATATGACCGTCGTCTTGATCTGCGGAGCAGTCATAGGCACTCCTAGCTTCAGGGCTCCCCTGCCCAAGATGTCTTGGAACGAGAAAATATCCTCAGTTGGAGATATCCTTCAGCGTGGACTGTTCGTCAGGGTCGGAGAGTAATCCCTGTGAGATCGGGTCCTCGAAGAACGTGAAGAGCTACGGGTCCTCCTGGACCTAGATCTTCTACTTGAGCGTGTTCTAGAATGAGATCGGTCTCTGTGACGAGATCTTCCATTACTTGAGTGCCTAGAACGAGCCTTGCGGCGGGTAGCTTGGTCTCGATACGCCTTCCGCCGATCTGCCGTCTCCTTGTCCTTGGCCCAGTGGTGAAGAGGTCTATACCACCTTGGGGAAAGATGAATAGGAGGAGATTTGTGTGTGGGATCCTTCACTGGTGAACGTGACCGTGGAGGTTGATCCGCTTGATCACGTTGCGATCTTGCAGGGGACTTGGACCTCTCCCTATCCGAGTCGCTGTTTTGTCCATCCGAAGATCTGCCACTGCGAGATGCTGAAGAGGATGAGGAAAGGCTCACTAGAGATCTAGAGGAAGACCCCGAGCGAGATCTCTCTTCTGCGACCCTCCTTCTCTTGGCAGGAGGTGCCTGCACTGGAGATTGTCCCACCTCCGCAGCCGATGCTGATCCTGGAGAACCTAATTGAGGCCTAGACTGGTCCAATGGTTCACCCTCTTTCTCCTGCAGCACCTGCTTCAAAGGCGACCTCTCCTGTGACCTTGCAGGAGAGATGTTCACTGACTGCGAAACGCTCCGTTCCCTGGATCTCCGCTGATCCATCGACGGTGGCTGTATCGACGCCGAGCGCCGAGCAGATAGACACTCTCTCGACGTCGACCGTGGTATCCTCGACGCCGACCTCGGGTGGCGATGAATGTCCTTCGGCATAGAGCATCTCGCCGTTGAAGGCTGTCTACTCGACGACGACTGAGGCTGCTTCGACGCCGATCGCCGGTGCTCTGTCGGCGACGGGGTGTGCCTCGAGGCCGAATGCCGCTTGTCTGAATGCGACGGAGGCTGCCTCGACGTCGAATGCCGTTGATCGGGCGTCGACGTGGGCTGCTTCGACGTCGATCGACTATGTGTCGACAGAGGCTCCCTCGACGCCGAACGACCATGACTAGTCGTCGACGGAGGATGTGTCGACGCCGAACACCGGTGGCCAGGCGTCGACGGAGAATGCCTCGACGTCACAGCATGACGATGCTGTTTCGACGTCAGGTGGCTCGCCGTCGAGCTCTTCTGCTTCGACGGTGACCTATCCCTCGACGCTGTCTGTAGCGGAGGTACCTTGGATGTTGACGCTGAAGACATCTTCTTCGTCGCCGTCGACTGCTTCTCCAACGCCGATCTCGACGCCGAATGTGAACCAGTCGGGGCTTCTTTCGACGTCGACCGCGCCTTCCGACTTTTCTGCTTCTTGGGAGATCTTCCTCTCTCAGAAAGCCCCTAAACACGAATCCTCTCACGTTCTTTCAGAGTTCTGGATGATAAAACCTGGCAGTGTTCACAGGTTTTCGAGGAATGAGAGTCTGGTAGGCACAGGATACACACTGAATGAGTGTCAGTCTTGGCCATCTTCCTTCCACATGAAGGGCATTTGTCAAAGAGAGAAGGCATCTCTGTCAGAAAAATCACCTTTTTTAAGCCTAAAATAGGTAGCAGTAACACCCTAGGTCAAAAAGACGTCGAGTGAAAGCAAAAAATTGTAGGTAACAAGAATATTTTTTGACAAAAAGCCAAAAAGAAAGGGAGCTGTTTCACCAGGGTCCTGACTGAAGGAGCCGGAAAGAACAACTGACCTAACTGTCACCCCCGAGGCATGATGGGAAGCCTGGGGTCATGGCTGCCTTAAAGGCACGGTGCCAGTTTTTTGTTGAAAATGGTTCATTTTCTATGCTATTGTTTTGCAATGCAGCCAGAGGGCTAACAATGTCTATTTACAAGCAATTTTCAGGATTTATGAGTGGTCTACTCATTAAAACACAAAGTTCAAAGGTTATTTAACCTAATGTGTTTTTTCTTTTACTTCCTTACTAATTGCAGTGCATGTATATGTGTTTACATTGTTTTAGCCTCAGTTATGGAGCTGCATTGGTGTGAGAAAAATAATATATGTACATACATATATGTGGAGCGAGATATATGTGTTTTTACATATATATTTTTATATTGTTTCCGGGGTCCCGCACATGGGTGGGAATATTCAGTGCTTATGACTATTGATGAGGATCCCCTGGAAGAGAAATATATATATATATATATATATATATATATATATATATATATATATATATATATATATATATATATATATTTATATATGTATATAACATGGCTTGTATTGGCTTTGCCCCTAACCTACGTGCAAAATCATGAACCGCTATTCTAGATCTGGCCATTGCATTTCTTTTGGCTTTCTTTTGCGATTCCCACGTGCCCCTATCATCAAATAGGACATCTAGGTAGGAAAATGTTGATACCCCGGCTTTCTAATTTTCTTCAAAATTGTGTGTTTTGGGTCTTCTAGGCTTAGAAGCCATGATCATTGTGTGATATTTAGAAAAGTTTACATTTAGATCCAACAATCTCATAAAATTGGCAAAGGTGGTTAAAAGACGTTGTAGGCCAACTGCTGTTTTGGCTAATAAGGCAGCATCAGCAGAAAATAGGAGACCTGGAATCCACCGTTCCCCCAAACGCGGAATATCCTTGCTGGCTCCCCCCTTGTTTTAGCCTCTTTTTTCATTCTAAGCATTTCTTCTTCTCGCTGTTGGCTAAATAAGAATGTGCCCAAAAAGGGAAGGTTTGCTACTTTTAATTGCGATTCTGCCTTTCAAGATTATAGTCTTACCCAAGAGGACCCTCAAAGATATATGCCATGATAGCAGCCATTGGCAGAAAGCTCTACAGCGTCCACTGCAGCACTAATTGTTCGGTTTGTCACTAGGGAACCCTCCTTGACCGTTTCCATGTAATCCTCATAGCGATGTTTTGGTAAATCCTCCACAAAGAACTTCATGTCATCACAGATTTCCTTGTTCACAGTTCAGTGGGACTTGCATTTTTAGGTTACATTGATGCAGCTCCACACATCTTTGTCCACTAACATTAATAGGTTTGCTCTCTCGGAGAGAAGAGCTGACTCTTGCATCGAAGCATGTCTCTCATAAGTGCTATGACTATAACCAAACCTAGCTTATGATCCATTGTGAGAAAGGTTTGGTCCTGTCAGGAGACCTGTACTTTTTCAGTAAACGTGGTGTTACTGTCTTTACTGTAGCAGACGTTAAAAACTTTTCTTCTGCTAGAAGACCTGTTACTAAAGGAAACAACAGTCTTGGAGTGTCTCTAGGTTATAAAGATTCCAGGATAACACACACCGATTGTTGAAGTGTCTCTAGAGGAATATTTCATTTTTCTGCTCTTGCGGCTAATACACCATGGAAAGTGATGATGCCATTAACTGCTGATATTCAGCTCGGTGCATGAGTTGGTAAAGTAGGAGTAAATTATATTATATCTACATCAGTGTCTGCATATGGAGAGTATGATCATGGTCTTGATCGTCTTGATTCTCGTAAAACATCAGGAGATTGTCTACTGCTCTGTAGCTCTTGCGACTTGCATGAAGATGGGAGTTTCCACTGAATAGTGTTATCAAATTTGTTTTGTATGCTCTTCTGGGTAGAGAAACATTAAGTGGTGTCAAAGTAGTCTGTACCGGACTATACAGATGTATAATTGGAGTGATAGGTAGATAAAGTGACGAGTTGGATCTGGAGATGGAGCCCAATTATATGTTTTTGGAGAGGTAGATGATGATTCTTCTCTACAACTTTTTCTGGTTTTAAGTTTCTCATCTGATCGTACAGCTTATGAAGCTGAAGACTATATAGTTTAGACGGTTGATGGTGAAATAGACCAAGCCTTGGGGACTTTGGATAGAGATTGTAGGAGAGTGGGGTCTGCAATCCTATGGTCACCCCAGGTTTTTGCTTTTTGCTTTACTGGTTTACGACTTTCCCTGGCTGTGGGCCTGCTAATCAGACCCACAGCCTAGCTGTTCTCTCTCTAAATTGACAACCATGTACTTTAGGTGCATTTACCAATTGGTATTGGGACCCCTTATCAGCCCCTGTACAGTGTACCTTAGGTACCCAGGGCATAGGTGAACCCAAGGCCTACCAGAGGCTAAAGCATGTATTGTGCCACCCCTGTCTGGCCACCCAAACAGACACAACTGGCTGGTAAGACAGCTGGGGCAAGGTGGTGTAATCACCCTTTGCTGTAGATATAGTATACCTATATCTAACCCCAACATGCACACATATATTCCTATCAGTCACTCCTATGGCAGGCCTTATCAATCCTGAAGGCAGAGTGCTTGGAATTATGTGAGGTGGTGCTCTAGCATGAGCTGAGCCTGTCTGCAGCTTGCGGAACCAAGTCCTTATAGCTGTTCCATGATAACGCTATACCATATACTCTTAAGTGAATTATAATCCTCGCGGTTATTGCTAACTTTGGTATACCATTATCAAAACATGTCCAGTAAGGTGTCATACGAATTGGAATACTACCCCCTTGCCAATTCTGGCGACGGGGGTAGCATTCCACCCTTTTAGAGGGACACGACATGTATGTAACTGTGAACCCCGGTTAAAGTTAACTCGAGCCTCAGCATCACAAAATGGATGCTGCCACCACAGACACAAGTCTGACCTCCTGCTGCTGGGAGTCCTTCCAGCGAGGGAGGCCTGGACAAAGGGTTTCCTGCCTTGGGAGGTGCTAGCACCACCCCAGACAGGATTTTGTGTATTGAGGTAGGGAGGCCTGAATGGAATGAGACATGCCTGGGGCACACAAGGTGCCCTGTGCATACACCGGTTCAAAGCAGTTGCTGGGGCACTCCAGCCCCAGCTCTGGCGCGAAACCGGACAAAGGATAGGGGGTGTAACCATCCCCCTTCCTGGTCCTACCCATAGGAGGGACCTAGTCTTAGTACAACCCCCTTTAGCAGGATAAAGGTAGGAGCTGGTCCCATTCCAAATTAGATTTATCCTAACAACTTTACAAGAAGAAACTCTGGACTTCGACGTTCTGCTCCACAGAAGACTGAAGAATCTCCCTTGTGGGCAAGGAGTGTCCACCCTGCAACTGCAGGCACAATCAAGTGTCCTAGCGGTCCACTTCGTCGTCCTTCCTGCCGGATCCAGACTTCAGAGCCCGACGAGACCCGGACTCCCAGACCTCTCCGACCTCTACCTACATCTGCAGCACAGCTGAGACCCGTGGGTGCGACGAGACGCGTGGGACCGGCAATCTTGAAGAGACTGCACTTTGCTTCCAGCACGACTTCTGAGGCACCCTCGAGTAAGTGCTTTGGGGATTGAGAAGCATTAGGCCGAGCAGCTCCTGCACTAAAGACCAGACCTCCAGCATCCACGAGATCTGCGGGGGGCCCTTTTGCTTGATTGCTGCTCGACGCGTTGTCTGGTCACTTGCCGGCTGGCTAGTGACCTCCTAGACGACGATCCAAGAAATCTACACTGCTGGTCTGGTTGCTCCAGACTGGCCTTTGCCCCCTTCCAAAAGAGGAGCACCCTGGACCCTCCTGGTCCACTCCAGACGCCGTTTCCACTCACCGCGTGGGTTGCCTTTGCCAAGGCCTGTTGACTCCAATCCCGGATCCGACACCGCCGACAGCGAGAGCCTGTGTGGGACAGCTCGTGCCTCCATCCTGGTCGTCGAAGACACCTCCTGGTCCACGTGGCTGCAGAGACAAGCGTCCACTCTTCACCTGATCATGACGACAGCATCTGGTTCCCTCCTGGTTCCACACCGGTCACTGGCTAGTGACTTTGAACACTGTCCCCTCTGCTTTCAGATCCTCTTCTTCCTCGATCCACCCGTGGATCGCACCGGACACCTTCCTCCTGGTCGCCTGCAGCATCTTTCTTCAAGGCTCCATAGACTTTGAAGCGGAAACCCGACACACTTTGACACCTATGCACCCGCAGCCCGTGGGTGAGGTAACAAGAGCATTTCGGTGCTCAAGGGTAGATTAACTCTCCTAGTGTCCAGATTTCCAGTCGTTTTAGTCCTAGATAGTAAAGACTGTCCGTACTCACCATTTTCGTAAACTGTACTGTCCATTGACTTTGTTCCGCATCTCGCATGTGAGTTCACACTCTGCACACGCGTCCCGTGGGCCTAGTGTTACTTACCTAAGATTAGGATAGTGTAGTCCCAGCGAACCTACAGCCTCTGGACAGCTCCATTCCTTCTATCGATTTCCATATACCATTTGCTTAGTATATGGTTTGCCGTGCCCCTAGGGCACCATTGTAATTTTGTGCAACTGATCGTATTTTTCTTAAGAGATTGTCATGTGCTAAGCCCTCTGACCTCATAAAGAGTTCAGAGGTGTTTGTTATTAATAAATATACTGTTTATTTTTATAACAACCTGTGTGGTGTCCTTTCATCTGGTATTCAAGGGGTTATATTTGGTAAAACAGCTGGCTTCACATGCCAAAAGAGTTTAGCCTAAGACTGCTTTGTCCATGCTACCATTAGGATAGCTGGTCTATAAGGTTGACTTACAACCAATCACCATAAGGGTTGTTTGGACTGATACAAGGTGATCACTAGAACTAGTGAGCATCATATATCAGGCCAACTTCTCACATTGGTGTGCAGCGGTTGGGATTTGAGCTTGCTGTTGTTTTTACCAAATATAATCTTGAGATATCATTTGAAAGATCACATAAGGTACCATAGGTACATATAACAAGCTTAGAAATACTCTGAGTTCTACTGAACCAGCTGCTGTAGTAGAAAGGGCCTAGCACACCCTGACTACAACTCTTAGCAAGGGATCAGTAGGAAAACCCATAGTGTAGGTAAGTGCATCACTTACACCTCACTAGAAAGCATGTCTACCACAGGAGAGATCTCAGTAGCTCGCCTTGTGGTTAGTGACCCTCCACAGGTCCTTTCCAGATATGCAGCCCTCAGCATCCAGGAGATGAGACAATTGTGTACCTCCAGGAGACTGAAACAGGGTTCTAACCCTACCACTCCCTTTCTGTTAGGTCTCTTAGAGACATATGATGCCAGAAGGGCTGCCAATGCAGGCCCCTCTAATCCAGATGGGAGCATGCCCCCCTTAGAAGGTGATCCAGGTGATCCAGACTCTAACCTCCCCGAAACAGAGAATGTAGAGGGTAGGGACGAGGGAAACTTATCTGAGGATGAGGCAGAAAATGGACAACCTTTAGTCAGCAGACTTACAAGGGCCAACTTAGACCTACATAGGGAGGGAACTGGGGGAGCCCCAGTGCCATCCACTAGCAGGCCTAACTTTGGGGTCAGGAGAGATAGATCTCCTTCCAGGGACTCCAACAGATCTGTTCACTCCCATGCCTCTCATGCATCTGCTCAGAGGAGGATGACTTCCCCTCAGAGGAGAGAGCATGAGGCAAAGATGAAGGAAGTTAATCTGAGGATTCAAAGGGAAGAACTTGCCCTTGCCAAGGAGAAAGTTGCCTTTGCTAGAGCGCAACAGTTGAGTGGCTTAGCACCCACTGGTGGCAGCAATATCCCTAGGGATAAAGACAGGAGTTTTGAAACTAGAAACCTGAGTAAAATAGTGCCCTCCTATAAGACAGGAGATGATATCCACAAGTGGATAACTGCTCTGGAGAGAGCCTGCAAAGTACAGCAGGTACCCCACAGTCAGTGGGCAGCAATATTGTGGCTCTCCTTTGAAGGTAAAGGTAGAGATAAGCTCCTCACTGTTAGAGATGAGGATGCTAATGATTACCAAGTCCTGAAAACTGCACTGATTGATGGGTTTGGCTTAGCAACTGAACAGTACCGGGTGATGTTCAGAGACACCCAGAAAACTCAGGCTCAGGATTGGACTGACATTGTTGACTGTGCCACTAAGGCTTTGGAAGGCTGGTTACTGGGTAGTAAAGTTACTGATTACACATCATTGTATAATCTAATTATGAGAGAACAACTCTTAAATAATTGTCAGAACCAGTTTTTGCATCAGCACCGGATTGACTCAGATCTGACCTCTCCCCAAGAATTGGGAAAGAAGGCAGACAGATGGGTCAGAACCAGGGTCAAGCAGCAGAACCAGAACCAGGGTGGTGGCCAAAAGAAAGCAGACCAGAAGGGTAATAATGAGAATAATCAAAATGACCAGAAGTTTTCAACAGGGCCCCAACAATCCAAGGAGGGTGGGTCCCAGAATTCCCAAAAGAAGAAGAATGATGGTCCAAAGAAACCATGGTGCCAATACTGTAAAAGTAAGACTCACTGGTTTAGTGAGTGCACCAAGAAAGGCCCAACACCTACCACGACTGTCCTAAGACACCTACATCCCCTAGTACAGTTAGTAGTGGTAGTGTACCCCCCAAGGCTATAGTAGGGTTAACCCTGGGAACTGAGGTGGGTTCTGACTTAGTCAGAATACCTACTCAGGCTGTTCTTGTTTGTACTGGGGACATGGATATGACCCCTACTGTAAGTCCTAGTACTCTGGGCAAATACAGGCAAACGCCTTTAATCAATGGAAAAATGGCTCAGGCCTACAGGGACACATGTGCCAGTGTCACTATGGTGACATCAACAGTTGTGGACCCTGATCAGATCATGCTAGGTTCAGACTACCTAGTGACCAATGCTAGCAACGTCACTACCAATCACAGTATGGCAGTTGTTAACTTCTCCTGGGGAGGGGTAACTGGCCTCCAAAGGGTTGTAGTTAGTTCAGACCTCACAGTAGATTGTCTCTTGGGCAATGATTTGGAATCCTCACTGTGGTCAGATGTGGAGTACAGGACTCATGTAGAAATGTTAGGTCTCTCCTCACATGTCCTTGCTGTGACCAGGTCACAGGCCAAGAAATGCCCAGCGCTAAACAAGTGCTGGATCCTGGAAGAATGGACCAGACACTACCCAAGAGGAAGAACAGTAGGGTTAAGGCAGAGCCTTCCCCCCTGCCTCAGGTTGAGTATCAGCCCTCTCAGGAGGCTGACCCAAAGACCCCAGAAGGAACTGTCCTAGAAGAGCTTGAACCTGAACAGGTTGAGTTTCTTGGGACAGGGGGACCTTCCAGGGCAGACTTGAGACTTGAACCGCTCAGACAGCAGGCTGCTGCCGAGGCTGCAGGGAATGCTAAAGGTGCCCACAAGGTATACTGGGATGAAGGACTCCTATACTCTGAGGCAAGAGACCCCAAGCCTGGTGCTACCAGGAGGCTGGTCATCCCCTTGTCTCTTAGAGGTCTCCTTCTCACCTTAGCCCATGAGATTCCCCTTTCAGGACACTTAGGCCAGAACAAGACTTGGGACAGGCTTGCCCCACACTTTCACTGGCCTCACATGTCTGAAGACACTAAAGAGTTTTGAGGCTCATGTGTCACCTGCCAAGCCAGTGGCAAATCAGGTGGCACAACAAAGGCCCCCCTTATACCACTACCTGTGGTGGGGGTGCCCTTTGAGAGAGTGGGGATAGACATTATTGGACCAATGGGTCCCCCAACAGCCTCTGGGCACAGATTTATACTGGTGGTAGTGGATCATGCCACCAGGTATCCAGAAGCTATTCCCCTTAGGACCACTACAGCTCCTGTTGTGGCCAGGGCCCTGCTTGGAGTTTTCTCCAGAGTGGGGTTTCCTAAGGAGGTTGTCTCTGACAGAGGTGCCAACTTCATGTCAGGATACTTGACTGCAATGTGGAAGGAGTGTGGTGTAAATTACAAATTTACCACACCCTGTCACCCACAGTGCAATGGGCTTGTGGAGAGATTCAACAAGACCCTAAAAGGGATGATAAAAGGGTTACCTGAAAGGCTTAGGCGAAGATGGGACATCCTTTTACCCTGCCTCCTGTTTGCTTGCAGAGAGGTCCCACAGAAGGGGGTTGGCTACAGCTCTTTTGAGCTTCTGTTTGGGCATCCTGTAAGAGGACCCCTATGTCTTGTAAAGGAAGGATTGGAGTTACCTCTCAAAAAGCCTAAACTTGACATAGTGGACTATGTACTTGGTCTCCGCTCCAGGGTGGCAGAGTACATGGAGAAGGCATCCAAAAACCTTGAGGCCAGCCAAGAACTACAAAAAGCTTGGCATGACCAAAAGGCTGTCCTAACTGTGTATCATGCAGGACAGAAGGTGTGGGTGTTGGAGCCAGTGGCCCCAGCAGCTCTCCAAGACAAATGGTCTGGACCCCATACCATCATTGAGCAAAAGGGAGAGGTTACCTACCTGGTGGACCTTGGAACTCCCAGGAGCCCCCACAGGGTGCTTCATGTTAACAGGCTCAAGTCATTTGTCGACAGGGAGGACATGGGCTTGCTCATGGCCACAGATGAGGGGCAGGAGGAAGAGAGTGACCCTGTCCCAGACCTGCTCACTCAGAACCCTGATGATGGGTCAGTTGATGGTGTGGTCTTTTCTGACAGCCTCTCTGAGCATCAACAAGAGGATTACAAACAAGTTCTTCAATCCTTTAGACAAATGTTCTCACTGACACCCAGTCAGACAAACTGGTGCACCCATGAGGTGGACACTGGTGACAGTCTGCCTGTCAAGAGTAAAATCTACAGGCAACCTGACCACGTCAGGGACTGCATAAAGAAAGAAGTACAAAAGATGTTGGAATTGGGAGTCATTGAACCCTCGGAGAGCCCCTGGGCTAGTCCTGTAGTTCTAGTGCCGAAACCTCACACCCAGGATGGTAAGAGAGAGATGAGGTTTTGTGTAGACTACAGGGGTCTCAATGATGTCACTAAGACAGATGCCCATCCAATACATAGGGCAGATGAACTCATAGATAAGTTGGCTTCTGCCACCTTCTTGAGTACATTTGACCTAACAGCTGGTTATTGGCAAATCAGGTTAGCTGAGAATGCCAAGTCCAAAACAGCATTTTCTACCCCAGGAGGTCATTACCAATTTGTGGTGATGCCCTTTGGTTTGCAAAATGCACCTGCCCCTTTTCAAAGGTTGGTGAACCAAGTTCTCACTGGGTTGGATGACTTTTGTGCAGCATATCTAGATGATATTGCTGTCTTCAGCTCCACCTGGGAGGATCACCTGATCCACCTGAGGAACGTTTTGGAGGCCCTGCCAAAGGCAGGCCTCTCTATCAAGGCCACCAAGTGCCAGATAGGGAAGAGTCAGGTTGTATACCTGGGCCACCTTGTAGGTGGAGGCCAGGTTCAACCCTTGGAGAGCAAGATACAGGCCATAAAGGACTGGGCTCCTCCAATCACCCAGACACAGGTCAGAGCTTTCTTGGGCCTGTCTGGTTACTATAGGAAGTTTGCCAAAAATTATGGGTCCATTGTGACACCACTTAATGACTTGACAAGCAAGAAAATGCCAAAGAAAGTTCAGTGGACAGTTAGCTGTCAGAAGGCATTCGATGACCTGAAGCAGGCCATGTGTAATGCACCTATTCTCAAGAGTCCTGACTACTCCAAAACCTTCATTGTCCAAACAGATGCATCTGAGTTGGGTGTGGGAGCTGTTCTATCTCAACTGAATATTGATGGTCATGACCAGCCCATTGCTTTTATAAGTAGAAGGCTGACCCCTAGATAGAAACGTTGGTCAGCTATTGAGAGGAGGCCTTTGCTGTGGTTTGGGCCCTGAAGAAGTTGAGGCCATACTTGTTTGGAACTCACTTCAAGATTCAGACCGACCATAAGCCCCTCTTGTGGCTAAATCAAATGAAGGGTGAAAACCCCAAACTTCTTAGGTGGTCCATTGTCCTATAGGGGATGGACTTTACAGTGGAGCACAGACCAGGGACTGACCATGGCAATGCAGATGGTCTCTCCAGGTGTTTCCTCTTAGAACAGGAAGACTCACCTGGTCAAGGTTAGTTTAATGTCCCTAAGTTTGGGTGGGGGGTTATGTAGGAGAGTGGGGTCTGCAATCCTATGGTCACCCAAGATTTTTGCTTTTTGCTTCACTGGTTTACGACTTTCCCTGGCTGTGGGCCTGCTAATCAGACCCACAGCCTAGCTGTTCTCTCTCTAAATTGACAACCATGTACTTTAGGTGCATTTACCAATTGGTATTGGGACCCCTTATCAGCCCCTGTACAGTGTACCTTAGGTACCCAGGGCATAGGTGAACCCAAGGCCTAAAAGGGGCTAAAGCATGTATTGTGCCACCCCTGGCTAGCCACCCAAACAGACACAACTGGCTGGTAAGACAGCTGGGGCAAGGTGGTGTAATCACCCTTTGCTGTAGATATAGTATACCTATATCTAACCCCAAAATGGACACATATATTCCTATCAGTCACTCCTATGGCAGGCCTTATCAACCCTGAAGGCAGAGTGCTTGGAATTATGTGAGGTGGTGCTCTAGCATGAGCTGAGCCTGTCTGCAGCTTGCGGAACCAAGTCCTTATAGCTGTTCCATGATAACGCTATACCATATACTCTTCAGTGCATTATAATCCTCGCGGTTATTGCTAACTTTGGTATAGCATTATCAAAACATGTCGAGTAAGGTGTCATACGAATTGGAATACTACCCCCTCGCCAATTCTGGCGACGGGGGTAGCATTCCACCCTTTTATAGGGACACGACATGTATGTAACTGTGAACCCCGGTTAAAGTTAACTCGAGCCTCAGCATCACAAAATGGATGCTGCCACCACAGACACAAGTCTGACCTCCTGCTGCTGGGAGTCCTTCCAGCGAGGGAGGCCTGGACAAAGGGTTTCCTGCCTTGGGAGGTGCTAGCACCACCCCAGACAGGATTTTGTGTATTGAGGTAGGGAGGCCTGAAAGGAATGAGACATGCCAGGGGCACACAAGGTGCCCTGTGCATACACCGGTTCACACCAGTTGCTGGGGCACTCCAGCCCCAGCTCTGGCGCGAAACCGGACAAAGGAGAGGGGGTGTAACCACCACCCTTCCTGGTCCCACCCATAGGAGGGACCTAGTCTTAGTACAGCCCCCTTTAGCAGGATAAAGGTAGGAGCTGGTCCCATTCCAAATTAGATTTATCTTGACAACTTTACAAGAAGAAACTCTGGACTTCGACGTTCTGCTCCACAGAAGACTGAAGTATCTCCCTTGTGGGCAAGGAGTGTCCACCCCGCAACTGCAGGCCCCATCAAGCGTCCTAGCGTTCCACTTTGTCGTCCTTCCTGCCGGATCCAGACTTCAGAGCCCGACGAGACCCGGACTCCCAGACCTCTCCGACCACTACCTACATCTGCAGCACAGCTGAGACCCGTGGGGCGCGACGAGACACGTGGGACCGGCCATCTTGAAGAGACTGCACTTCGCTTCCAGCACGACTTCTGAGGCACCCTCGAGTAAGTGCTTTGGGGATTGAGAAGCCCCAGCCCCGAGCAGCTCCTGCACCAAAGACCAGCCCTCCAGCATCCACGAGATCTGCGTGGGGCCCTTTTGCTTGACTGCTGCTCGGCGCGTTGTCTGGTCACTTGCCGGCTGGCTAGTGACCTCCTAGACGACGATCCAAGAAATCTACACTGCTGGTCTGGTTGCTCCAGACTGGCCCTTGCCCCCTTCCAAAAGAGGAGCACCCTGGACCCTCCTGGTCCACTCCAGACGCCGTTTCCACTCACCGCATGGGTTGCCTTTGCCAAGGCCTGTTGACTCCAATCCCGGATCCGACACCGCCGACAGCGAGAGCCTGCGTGGGACAGCTCGTGCCTCCATCCTGGTCGTCGAAGACATCTTCTGGTCCACGTGGCTGCAGAGACAAGCGTCCACTCTTCACCTGATCGCGACAACAGCATCTGGTTCCCTCCTGGTTCCACACCGGTCACTGGCTAGTGACTTTGAACACTGTCCCCTCTGCTTTCAGGTCTTCTTCTTCCTCGATCCACCCGTGGATCGCACCGGACATCTTCCTCCTGGTCGCCTGCAGCATCTTTCTTCAAGGCTCCATAGACTTTGACGCGGAAACCCGACACACTTTGACACCTATGCACCAGCAGCCCGTGGGTGAGGTAACAAGAGCTCAAGGGTAAATTAACTCTCCTAGTGTCCAGATTTCCAGTCGTTTTAGTCCTAGATAGTAAAGACTGTCCGTACTCACCTTTTTCGTAAACTGTACTGTCCATTGACTTTGTTCCGCATCTCGCGTGTGAGTTCACACTCAGCACACGCGGCCCGTGGGCCTCCTGTTACTTACCTACGATTAGGATAGTGTAGTCCCAGCGAACCTACAGCCTCTGGACAGCTGCATTCCTTCTATCGATTTCCTTATACCATTTACTTAGTATATGGTTTGCCGTGCCCCTAGGGCACCATTGTAATTTTGTGCAACTGATCGTATTTTTCTTAAGAGATTGTCATGTGCTTAGCCCTCCGACCTCATAAAGAGTTCAGAGGTGTTTGTTATTAATAAATATACTGTTTATTTTTATAACAACCTGTGTGGTGTCCTTTCATCTGGTATTCAAGGGGTTATATGTGGTAAAACAGCTGGCTTCATATGCCAAAAGAGTTTAGCCTAAGACTGCTTTGTCCATGCTACCATTAGGATAGCTGGTCTATAAGGAGTAGTTTCTGTCCTGTAACTCCAGTTCTGTAGTAGGGGTATCTCTGTTATAGTCATAATCTAGTAAATAGTCTCGCCCATGTGCGTGGACCCCGGCAATCAAAAATAATCTCTTAAGTTGTCAGAAAATTGCAGAACTGCAAAGACACTTAAGAGAAAATTTAAAGACAAATAATGCAGCCTATATCCACAGGCTACACTGTCCAGTACTTCAACTAGAAAATTCCACCAAAAATCCACAAACAGCAAAGTCTGTCCAGATTTTCCTTGCTTTAACAGCAAACACCCTCAGAAATGATAGAGAGGAAGGCATGGACAGACAAGCCCCATAGGCTGCCATTATGTGGCTTAAATAGGATACTGTGCCTTTAAGAGAACTTTCCAGAATTTCTCCCAGTATCCCAGAATGCATAGCAGGTCCCTCTCACTTTCAGTTCTTTTTGAAGGCGTAACACGCCAGACCTGTCGCATTCCTCAACTGAACAACTCTCTCCACCGGGGAGGCGGGAGAGCGCTTATGACTATAACAGAGATACCCCTACTACAGAACTGGAGTTACAGGACAGAAACTACTCCTTCTGTAGTAGGGGATCTCTGTGTATAGTCATAATCTAGTGAATAGAATGGCAAGCCCATCCCCACACCAAAGCGGCGGTGGAGAAAGGAGAGTTAACGCCACTATTGTGCGAACAGATTTCGCAGCGAAGCCTGCCCAACCTGAGCGTCTGCCCTGGCATCAGTGTCCAGGCAGTAATGCTTAGCAAAGGTATGAACCGACTTCCAAGTGGCCGCCTTGCAGATTTCTGCAATCGGAACATTACGGAGCAAAGCTGTCGTAGCAGCTTTGCCCCTGGTGGAATGAGCCTTAGGCTTACCTCCTAAGGTCTTATTAGCTTTTTGGTAACATAACTGTATGCAGGACACAATCCACCTAGAGATAGACTGCTTGGAGGTCGCAAGGCCCGTCCTGACAGATCCATAATTGATAAACAATTGGTCAGACCTACGAATATCTTTGGTCTTATCCAGATAAAATTTCAAGACCCTCCTAACATCCAGGGAATGTAACGCCCTTTCCGCTGGAGATGAAGGATTCTGAAAAAACGTAGGCAAAGTTATGGTCTGGTTGACATGAAAATCAGAAATAACCTTGGGAAGAAATTTAGGGTGAGTACGCATAACAACCTTAGCAGCATGAAATACAGTATAAGGTTCTTGGCAACACAACGCCTGAATTCCACTCACCCTGCGGGCCGATGTAATGGCCACGAGGAACGCCGCCTTCCAGGACAGGTGCTGCAACGAAGCCTTATGAATAGGTTCAAAAGGCTCCTTCATCAACCTGGACAGCACCACATTCAATTCCCATGAAGGCGAAGGAAGCCTGACAGGAGGGAACACTTTCTTCAAGCCTTCCAAGAAATCTTTGATCACAGGGATCTGGAAGAAGGAAGTCTGCGAAGGGCATTTCCTGTAGGCAGTCAAAGCAGCAAGATGAACCTTAATAGAATGGACATTTAGGCCAGACTGCGCCAACTGTAGAAGATAAGGAAGGATGACATCTTCCTTACAAGTCATCGGATCATAGTTCTTAGACCTGCACCAGATACAAAATCTCTTCCACTTATAAGCATAGGAAGTCCTAGTGGAAGGTCTCTTAGACTCCTTCAGTATGTCCATACAATCTGCAGGGAGATTCAGATGACCATATTGCACTAACTCAGGAGCCATGCTGCCAAACTCAAAGACGAGAGGTTGGGGTGCAACATCAGCCCCCCGAACTTCGTGAGAAGGTCCGGCCTGCACGGCAGCCGAATGTGAGGAAGGAGAGACCGGTGAAGCAGGTCCGTGAACCACCACTGTCTGGGCCATTCCGGGGCAATCAGTATCATCCGCGCCCTGGACTGGGACAGCTTGATGAGAACCGCCGAAATCAGGGGAATGGGTGGAAAAGCGTACAGAAAGCTGTTCGACCAGTCGATCCATAACGCGTTCCCCAGCGTCCCCGGCTGGTAGTACCTGGAGGCGAAGCCTCGGCATTTGCTGTTTTCTGCGGTGGCGAACAGATCTACGTCTGGAGTCCCCCAACTTGCGAAGACTTCTCCTAGTACTTCGTCGTTTATGACCCATTCGTGGTTTTCCTGAATCAGTCTGCTCAGTGCGTCTGCCTGAACATTCTGCACACCTGGCAGATGGGTAGCCATTATCGTCAGTCCTCGAGCCAGAAGCCAACGCCAGATCGCCTGCGCCTCCTGCGACAGGGTGCGTGACCTCGATCCTCCCTGCTTGTTGAGGTAATACATCGTGGTCGTATTGTAGAGAGTCGGTCTGGAAGGACGGGTGAAAAGCCTTCAGCGCCAAGTGAACAGCTCTGAGTTCCAGGAAATTGATGTGGTACGTGGACTCCGTCGGGGACCACGTCCCTTGAATCTGTAGGTCTCCGGAATGCGCTCCCCAGCCCTGGAGAGAGGCATCCGTCACGATAACCTGAGTGGGAATGTCCTTGTGGAAGGGAACCCCTCTGAGGAGATTCTCCGCTGAACACCACCACTTCAGAGACTGAAGAGCATGCAGAGATAGACGTATCTTGTCATCCCAAGATCCTCTCCTCTGATACCACTGATCCTCCAAGCACTCTTGCAACGGTCTCATGTGCAGCCGTGCATGTGGCGTCAGGAAGATACAGGAGGCCATCGATCCCAGTAGAGAAGACACCGTCGTCCCTGTCGTGGATGGAGCGGTCATGAGAGCCCGAGCCTTCCGAAGCAGTGATAATCGTCGCTCCTCCGAAGGAGACACGCTTGCTGACAGCGTATCGATGGAGGCTCCCAAGTACTGAATGCACTGGACTTGAGTCGGAACCGACTTGGACATGTTGATGTGCAACCCCAGCTTGTTCAAGAGAACGCACGTCTTCTGGAAGTGTGCTTGCGCTTCCGTGAAGGAGGATGCCTTGATCAACCAGTCGTCCAGGTACGGGTAGACAAACACCTTGTTCTTCCGTAGGTGTGCTGCCACTACCGCCATGCACTTTGAGAATGTTCTCGGCGCAGACTTCAGTCCGAATGGCAGTACTGTGTATTGATAGTGATTGGCGCCGACTTGGAACCGCAGGAACTTCCGGTGTTTGTGTGCAATGGGCACATGGAAGTAAGCATCCTGGAGGTCGATGGCACACAGCCAGTCTCCCCGTTGCAGCTGAGGATAAATCTGATGCAACGACAGCATGCGAAACTTTTCTCTGCGAATCCACTTGTTTGCTTGTCGCAAATCCAGAATGGGCCTGAACTCGTTCTTGTCCTTTTTTCGAACCAGAAAGAACCGGGAGTACAGACCTCTTCCTCTTTGAGACAGAGGTACGACTTCGATCGGCCTTTCCTTAACAGGATATCGGCCTCCGCCTGGAGCTCGCGCAGCTGATACTGCGAGCCGACCGGAGGAATCGATGGAGGAGGGCTGATGAACCGAAGACTGTATCCATTGCAAACAATATTCAGCACCCACTTGTCCTGAGTAATTTTTCTCCACTCAGCCAGAAAAGATTGAATGCTTCCCCCCACCGGAGCGGGTAACAGTTGTCGGGGAAGTAAGTGCTCAGGGCCTAGACCCGGCCTGGCCCTTAGTCGCTGGTGCCGACTGATGGCCGCCTCTGCCCCTCTGGCGTTTCTGGAAAGGTCTTCTGAACTGCTGCTGTTGTTGTTGCTGCTGTTGTTGGTGCTGTTGTCCAGAAGACTGGCCACGCCCTCTACCTTGACCACCGAACCGGCGTTGGAACGGACGGTACGTCTTCTTGGTCACCTTGGGTTTCTCCAAACCCACCGCTGTGAGCGTTTCAGCCTCCGCCTTCATGCGGGCCATTTCATCATCAGCGTGCTTCCCGAACAGGGTTTCGCCAGAGAATGGCAGATTGGCAACCCTCTGCTGAGCGTCCTGTTTCAGAGACGTAAGGCGGAGCCATGCATGCCGTCGCTGGTTTATTCCGTGGCAGAAACCATGCGCCGCCAGAAGAGAAGAGTCGGCTGCAGCGCTGATGACTTGATTCGCCACCAACATTCCTTCGTTAAGCACCTCCTGGAAGTCTTCCCGCTTGTCCCGCGGAAGGAGCTCCACGAATTGTTGAAGGGATTCCCAGAGGGCCCTGTCATACCGACTCAACAAGGCAGTGGCACTAGCTGCCTTCATTGAGGTCGCCGAGGTCCCACAAACTCTCCTCCCAGAGGAATCCAACCACCTAGATTCCTTATCTGGCGGAACTGTGGAGGAAGGCGTGGTGGCATGCTGTTTGCGCGCCGCCGTCACAATCACCGAGTCTGGAGGGGGCTCCAGCCTTAGAAAGGCCGGGTCCGAGTCCGGAGCCCGGTACTTCTTCTGCAGTCTGGAAGGAGCCGCCTTCGTCACCGCTGGAGTGAGGAAAAGATCCAGGCCCGGTTCTTCCAGGCCTGGCACCAGTGGCCGAGACAGATGCTTCTGATGGAGCGTCTCGAAGATGACCGAAGTCTTTGGGGTGGGCACCGTCAAAGTAATGCCCAATTACGCCGCACCCCGTAACAGCACGTCCTGGAAGGACACCAGATCGTCGACCGGTGAAACCCTCGTGTCGGGCGAATCTGACAAGGTCGGGGAGTAGTCCCTGGTCCCAGACGACCGGGTCCGTGAACGAGACCTGTGTCTCCTGTGGCGTCGTCTAGATCGCGTGGAAGACCTGTGACGCGAACGTTCCCTTCTCCTGGAGCGGGAGCGCGACCTCCCAGCACGTGGGTGCTCCACCGGTTTCCGTGGAGGCGTCTTCCGTGGCCTATCCTGGGGCTTCGGGGTAGGCGTACCCTTAGGAGGTGTCGGAAGCAGAGGCAGCGACACCGACCTCGGTGGTCTATGAGGAGGGACCGGCGGTGGAGGCTGCCCCGCAGGAGACGGCGGAGGCAGGGAGGGGAGTGGCGGCTTAGCCGGAGGAGCCTCCTTCGGTAGAGGAGGAGGGGCCATAGGCCTCGGCGGTGTATATACCACCGAGTACACCGTGCCCGATGACTTCTTCGAGGGAGGGGCCTGTGATCCAGATCCTCCAGAGCGTAAGCGACGCCTCCGACGTCCTTCGCCAGATCCAGCGTGACTTTTGGCGCCAGAATCCCTCCTGCGCCTCTTAGAGGAGGGTGAGATCCTCGGTGATGCTGATCTCTTCCTGCTCGACGTCGAGCGTCGTTTTTCAGGCGTGGAGCGGCGATCCCTCGACTCTGGCGTCGAACGCCGTCTCCTCGACGTCGAGTGTTTCTTCCTCGACGACGATCGTCGCCCCCTCGACGACGAGCGGTCAGACCTCGACGGCGAGCGTCGACTCTTTCTCCTCGATGACCGCTTCCTCACGGTCCTCGATGCCGAGGATCCCCTCGACGTCGAACTGGTCGACGGCGACCGGCGGTGTCGCTTCGACGGCGAGCGCCGGTGTCTTCGTCGACGGCGATGCCTCGACTCCGACGACGACGACGTCGACGACGCCGTCGGCGGTGACTTCGACGGCGGCCTAGCCAGGCCTCTCGACGTCGATCTCCCACGCTGTCTCGACCCGGAGCCCCGGGGAGAAGGGGAACACACCGTCGTCATCCCTCTCGACGTCATCGTCGATGCTATCGACGTCGACGGAGACCGGGACCTTTTGCTGGTCTTCCTGCCTCTGGGGAGCCCCCCAGAGGCCTCAGCAGGGGCAGATGGAGCCTTCCCAGCCTGCCCAGACCCACCTGCAGCCTGCAGTCGTCTCTCTTCCAGGCCTTGGAGCCTAATCTTCTGCCTTTCCCTCAGGGTCCTTGTAGAAAAGGCCTGGCAGATGTCACAATCTTCAGGGACATGTTCATCAGGAAGGCAAAGAATGCAGACGTCGTGTGGGTCAGTCTTGGCCTTCTTCCTTCCACATGCTAGGCACTTGTCGAATAAAGCAGGCATGTTAGATCCCTAAAAGCCTGAACAAACACACAGAAGTGAAAAGGAAACACCAAGAATCAAATGAGAACACTTTTCAATCCAAAAAGTGCAAAAAATATCCAATAAACCCTTGAAAAAGGGAGAGCTCAATGCACAGGGTCCTGTAAGCAGGAGCCGGAAAAAAGAACTGGAAGTGAGAGGGACCTGCTATGCATTCTGGGATACTGGGAGAAGTTCTGGAAAGTTCTCTTAAAGGCACAGTATCCTATTTAAGCCACATAATGGCAGCCTATGGGGCTTGTCTGTCCATGCCTTCCTCTCTATCATTTCTGAGGGTGTTTGCTGTTAAAGCAAGGGAAATCTGGACAGGCTTTGCTGTTTGTGGATTTTTGGTGGAATTTTCTAGTTGAAGTACTGGACAGTGTAGCCTGTGGATATAGGCTGCATTATTTGTCTTAAAATTTTCTCTTAAGTGTCTTTGCAGTTCTGCAATTTTCTGACAATTTAAGAGATTATTTTTGATTGCCGGGGTCCACGCACATGGGCGGGACTATTCACTAGATTATGACTATACACAGAGATCCCCTACTACAGAAAGTTGACTTACAACCAATCACCATATGGGTTGTTTGGACTGATACAAGGTGATCACTAGAACTAGTGAGCATCATATATCAGGCCAACTTCTCACAGAGATGTAGAGAATCTCTTTTTTTCTACTTCAATCATGAAATTCTCGACAAAGAACTAAGCCTCTTAAGTGTTGATGGCGATATGAAAGTGCAATACAAGTAAGGTGCTTATCTGTATTAAACAAGGTGAAAGTAACTAAACATGAAACGCTTTATACAGATTTGGTCTGCTATAAATTAGCAAATAGGTTCTCAGGATGAAATCGGCAAGAATCAAAGAAGAGGTTATTGGTGAAGCATGGTAGGACATCATTAGGGGAAGGACCACACCAAATGAATACAGTCTGCTGCCTGGGCTCTACAGCATGGACAGCAGTCAGGTTGAGTGGAATATATAGAATGCTAGGTCTGTGGGGTGAGTAATGTTTCATGTATAAAATTATATTGGAGGAGTTTAAAGCGTGCGTTGGAACTAACCGCCCTCACCCTCTCATGCATTTTAGCCTATTCCTTATCAATATGTCCTTCCATTTGACCTGTACTTGGAGTGGCACATCATCCCAGAGCCTTCTGTAGATGTGGGATAGTAGTCTACAGCCCTGTGCCATCTCCAACAGCGTTACAAGGGTGCTAGATTGGACCGACGCCTCGAGAAGGGTATTTCAAAGAGTATGGGCCGTAGTCAAAATTTGTATGTATTATTAGTATTGTCCTGTTCCCAAAGAAAAAGATTCCACAGCTTCCTTCCCAGTATTGACGTGTCCCTCGGGGTAAAAAGGTCCCCCATAGTATTACAGCCCCCCTCTTGCCACTGCCATGTTGACACTGAATCAGTGATTTGTAAGATAAGGCTGCACTACCCCCAGTGGCATATACGTGGCGAGATGTAGCACTCTGCTAACAACACACTCCCAAACATCCACCACCAGTCAAATTACATTGGGGAAATTAAGAGGAATCGGCAAACTGCTCATTAGCAGTACCAGTATGGATTTTCCCTCATGTATGCCCTGCAGTAATCACTTTTCCCAGTTGCGTCTGTATCAAGCCAATGAATCGATTGTTGGCGGTGCACTGCTATGTCATATAGTTCTAGATGCGGAACCTCGAGGCCTTTTCTGGTCCCATGATCTCTGAAGCGTGATTAATTTGACCCGTTTATGTTTAGGGCCCCATAGAAGGTCCACCAAAAGGCTATTCAACTTACGGAAATTATGTCTAGGGATGCTTGGAGTGCATAGAAATATCAGGGCAAGATAATAATGTGTGCAATGGCTACCCTGCCCATGAGGGATAGAGGTAAATCCCTTCAGAAGCGTATTGAAGCCCAAAGCCCCTCCACCACCCTGCCTAAGTTTAAGGCTAGGTAAGTTGGGGCTGTGTCTGTTAGAAGAATGCCTAAATACCAAACCCCATCAGTTGTCCAAGGAAATCCCACCATCGGTAGTTCCTCCAGTGGGACACCAGTCAGTGGAAATAGTTTGGATTTCTCCAGATTGATGCAGAGTCCGAATATCTACTCTAACTCATACATAACCTGAAGTAGGACATGCACTGAGTCTGTCTGACAACGCAACTACATCAGTATGTTGTCAGCGTAAGAGAGACCACATGAGGGGGAGTGGCCAACCACCGAAGAAAATGTCAGCATTAAGAGAGACCACATGAGGGGGAGTGGCCAACCACCGAAGAAAATGGTCGCACTCTAACGCGGCTCTGGCTCGGATCCCCCCTATTCCCTGCAGAGCCTTACATTATCCAACTTTAATATCTTGTGTAAATACCAGAACTGTAGCAGCAGAGATCGGCAGCTATAACTCCGAAAATCGCAGGCTCCTACCTGGAGCCGACAGCCTGTTGTGCTCTGCGGCCTGTTCCGGGCTCAGTGGAAGACTACCAGACAGCGTTGCGGCCATGGGAGGCAGCCGTGATCAGCTCTGTGGTTGGCTGCAGCTGGAAGCTGGTGGCCCTTTGATCCACAGCGGGGCGAGCTGCAGGCATCTGTTGCAGTGGAGCGGCTGGCCTATTTGGTGAGGTGCCGACGATGTGGGTGAGCGACTTGTAGAAAACTGGGTGCCTATCGATGCAGCGCTACGCATCAGCACGGCAGTGAGAGGCAGTGGAGGACGACGTTGAAGTTCTGCACCTCTGGCGCATATTGAAATACAATACCCAATCACACTGTGCTCTGCAAGGACTCACCATTGAAAGCAGACACGACCGTTCAGCACAGCCGCGGTAAATGAAAAGGCGCCCCCACGCACAGCACAGTCTTGCCCCGTGAAGCTGATAAGATACAAGCGGCCATGGCTGTGTTACGGGTGGCGAAACGAGTGAGGAGACCCATCTAAGCCTCACCAGGGGAGCAGTGTCACCGAGAGGATGGCTTATACGGAAAGGAGCTCTGAGCCCAGCCTGCCAGCCTTACTCAGGGGCTTTGTAGTTGCACCATTCGATTGGATACGCACAGCACTATACTGGAATGTCCTGACCTCTGGAGTTGAGCGTGACCCCGTGGTCTATATGATATATGGCCACGTGTGGTGGTAGAACAGGTCAGTGAGACAGGACAAACTGATGGGAAACATCCTTTACAACGCAACTTTTACCACGCAGTGCCTTTACGACGCAACTATTACAACGCATGTCATTACACCGCATAGCGCTGGGGGGCGCTCTAGGATAGGGAATAGATTTAATTTACTATACAACACCTTCCCTACTATCCACGGGAACTGGAGTTGGAATAGTAAATTAAACTATTCACTATCCAGCACCCCTAAGCGCTATGCGTTGTAAAGGCATGCGTTGTAAAAACTGCGTTGTAAAGGCATGCGTGGTAAAAGCATGCGTTGTAATGTCATACATCCCAAACTGATTGATGACACCGCCACAATAGACCTTTCACACCTACCTAACCACCTTGGAACACAGCGCCTCAAACCACACATAGCTCAGCGGCCTGTGTAGAGGTCTCATAACTCTGCACTGTCCCACAAAGGATGCTGTCCCTGCCTGTGACAAAATACTGAAAAACCAGAGACGGTGACTGCATCATTAATAAAGACTGCTATGTTGCCTCTGCCGGAGCATGGGTAGGACCAGTGGGGTAAGCCGACAGGCCGACGGGGAAGACACCGGGCAGGGGTGGTGAGGCCCCATGCCCCCTCCTTCTCTATCTCTTTGAGCATAACCAAGCTAAAGCACCCCACAAACTGTGTCATGTCTGGAAACAAGGGAAACCGCATTTCCCATCAGCCCAAATTAGACAAGATGACGTGGCTCAAAAATCCAGACAAACCCGAAGCACAGATAGATACGACACCTACAACACATAGCTCCCGGCGCAATCAGCCCCTACACTGCAATATACCCTCGCAGCAGTCACAGCGGTGTGCACCTAACTTAAATCAAGGATTGATTCCGTCTCCATTGAAGTCGCCCTCATCAGAGCGGATTTTCGTCAAATGAATGACGTATGACGGAAGTGGAAGAAAGCACGCAGGCCGTAGCCACCACCGCTAAAGGCTTGGAAAAGCAAGTCCAGGACCTACAAGCTACTACCCGAGCCCCATCAGACCAGCTCGATGACTACGAAGGTAGGGCCAGGAGAAATAAGATTAGACTTATTGGAGTTCCCGTGAAGGCAGAGGGCCATGCCGTTGACCTGTTTGTGGAAGAATTTGTCACACAGAGGCTGCAGCCCAAGAAACTCTCCAAGTATTTTTCCATTGAGTGTGCACACCGAGTACCGGGAGGCAGATCCAAACTGGGACAACCCCCAGACCCATACTGGCTTGAGTGTTTCATTTTTGGGATAGAGACGCGATACTGCAAACTGCGCACTGTGCTCCTCCACTCAAAATCGACAACAGCACCATCCTCTTCTTTCCTGACTTCACGATAAAAGTTCAACAGCAACGTAGAAGCTTCCTTGAAGTCAAGAAGGCTCTGAGGGGGAGAGGCCTTTTGTATGAGATGTTATTCCCTGCAAGACTCCGGGTGGAAGCTGAAGGCAAAGCGTGGTTCTTCACAGAGCCAGAAGCAGAGTGGGAATGGTTAGACGGCTGGAGGCAAGTCGGAGGCCCAAACAACGCAGATAGACGACGGCGACAGACGGCAAAAAATCAAAATGGGACTACATCGAATCACAAAGAGAGAGAGGCCACGAACACCAAAAGAATAGACAATGACCGGTCTGCACCGGCATGATGTGTGGCAAAGGGCAACACTAGAGACATATGCGAGAGATAAAGATGCTGCATGTATGACCGTTGTGGACCCTGGTTTTAATCTACTATCCTTGAACTCAGATAGTACGTCATGCCTGCACAGAGACGAAGATTCGATAGAGCGATGCCCCGAAACCGAAACGGCTAAGTACACAAACTGAAATGTTATGATGCCAAATTGAATATGATAACTATACTCTAGGTTGGCGGGGGTATCAAGGCTTGTTGGTCCACGTCTCCGCTGAAACTGGGATGAGTGGGTGATGGGCGCTCTACATTGTTGGGGTGGCGGTTAGTTTGAAGCCGTATTACAGGGAGGCAGGGTGGGGGGGGGGAAGTTGAGGGTTTGTTGTTGTTGTTTAAAAGCGTCACAATGACGGTTACTAGACTGCAACACATATTCATCACTAGGACACGCCCGTCACAGCGGGTACATACGTTTTGTCTCCCACAAATTTTCATTAATAGGTGTATGCACAGGAGATATTCACAGTTTATCTGTCCCCTGAGGATGAAGAGTGCAATGAAAACCCCACAGCGTGCACTATGACACCAACCAACGTCCCTAGTGCCGCAAGGTTTGACAAGGCGATACCAAAGGGGATGAAGCGGCATTGAATTAGCTCTCCTGGAATGTCAATGGATTAAGGGATCGGATTAAGAGAGGGGTTGTGCTTCAATATATTAAACATCAGGCCTCAGACATTACCTTGCTACAAGAGACCCACCTTGTTGGGAATATCTGTAAGGCGCTGGACAAATCGGGATACAAACGTATTGTCCATGCTGGATTCACTACCGGCTCCTGAGTGGTAGGGAGTCTAGTAAAAATAAGCCCTCCATTTATAGTGACTCAGATACACATAGATATCAATGGACGCTTTGCTTGGATGTCAGGCACCTGGGAAGGTAGAGATATGAGTATCCTTTTGGTATATATCCCTCCGGCCCTGCCGGATTTGAGTAGGTTACTTCTGGCCTTCCCAGAAGGCGAAATAATACTGGGTGGGGACCTTAATATTACGTTATGTGGACAAGTGGGGGGGTCCAAGAGATTGGACGCGCTATACGTTATGGCTGATTTTGTCTCGGCACTGGGGCTGACGGATATATGGCGGGCAGCCCATTCACAAATACGCCAATACACGTATTACTCTGTTGCTCACAAAAGCGACTCCTGAATCGACTATATATTATCATTGGCTGATTCTGTCCACCAATTCACCGAAGTTCAAAACTTAGCTAGAGGCATCTCTGACCATTCTCTCATACAGGCGCGATACACAATCAGCACTGCCCCCACCGTACGACACTTACAATTAGCCCTTGGTGTCTCCAAGTCCCACATATTAAGGAATACTTAATCAAGGACACAGACTATTACTTAAAGGAAAACTTGGGGACGGTCCAGTCCACACAAATATTGTGAGAGGCTTACAAAGCTGTAATTAAGGGCCGAGCATTAGCCCTCACAGTGGGTCACAGGAAAGTGAAAGACAAGCAGCTAATCGAACTTGAGCAAGACATTCTCATAATAGAGCAGACACCAAGTGATACCCGGTATGAAAACCATGTTTTGGAACTCAGGAGGAAAGAATACAGGGACCTTGCACATGAAGTTGCCAGGGATTAACATGGGGCTACAGGATCTACAAACAGGAAGATAGGGCTAGTATGTTATTATCATGGTTGGAGAGGAAAGAAAAGGCAGACCGCTGGATCAGAGTCATACAGGGGCTGGACAGGACGTATCTACATGACCCGCAACATATAGCAAACAGGTTTGCTGAATATTATAAGCGACTATACTGACCTTTTGTGACAGCTACCGTGACAGAGGTGAGGGATATGATAGCCGACATAAAAATCCCGACACTGACCCCTGACGACCAGCAATTGCTGGAAGAAGATATTACTGTTGTGGAACTACTTACTACAGCCATATGCAGTATACAATCGGGAAAAGCCGGCGGACCAAATGGCCACCTAATTGAACTCATTAAAAGGCAGCTAAAGTGGCACCCCACTTACTTGCAATGTACCATGAAAGTAAATCCGTCGGGATGTCACCCAGAGACCAAAGACTGGCCTCTATTGTTGTCATTCGTAAGCCTGTGAAATCAGAGGAGGAATTCAATTCATACCGACCAATATCCCTATTAAATGCCGAAGTTAAAATACTTGCCAAAGTACTTGCCAATAGGCTGATACCTATAATTACAAAACTAGTCCACCCAGATCAGTCTGAGTTCATTCCTGGCCGAAACACAGCTATGAATCTATGCTGTTTGAACGGTGTGCTTACCAGGCAACACACCATCAGTGAAAACGCAGCCATTCTTTTATTGGACGCACATATGGCTTTTGATACAGTCGAATGTCCATATATGATAGCGGTCCTTGAGTGTATGGGAGTAGGCACGACCTATCTCGAAAGGATAAAGCTCCTATATGCGGAACCACCTGCTCAAGTGGTTGTCAATGGACAAGTATCTACCTCATTCACTCTGCACCAGGGAATGCGACAGGGCTGCCCACTGTCTCCCCTCATATTCGCTCTAGTGCTGAGCCCCTTGCATGCTGGAACCCATTGATACTGGGACTCAAATGAGCAAATAATGGGAAGATAGAAAATCATTCTACGCGGACGACATTTTATTGTATGTCGCCTCCCCGAGTGCCTCAATCAATAGGATTCTCCAGATTTGTTCGATTCACGGCAAGTACTCGGGTACCCAATAGACTGGTCCAAATCAGTTGTTTATTTACTACATGGGCCAGCACCGACCCTCCCGGCTAATTGTGCGGCCACAATTATGAGAGACGGGTTTCGATATTTAGGTATATATGCAACGGCTGACCCATCCCTTTTCCTTGACCGAAACCTATTGGGCCCCTTAACACGACTGCGGAGTGATGTCTGACCATTGCCGAATGCTGCCTGTGTCACTGCTGGGTAGCGCTGCATTATTTAAAATTATGGCTCTGCCGCGGCTTCTCTATGCTCTGAAAAATACTCCGTATAACGTTCCAGAGACGTATTTTAAAAAAATCGATGGAGAGGGTAGAAAAAAGACCCAAATTAGTCTGTGGGTTGTATGATGGTGGCATTGCCCAGCCAGATATCCGTGGCTATTACTGGGCTGCCCAACTCTCAATTATTAATAAATGGGTGTACGAAGAGCAAACGTATCCAGCGTGTTGGATGGACAGATGGTTGAAGGGTCGGGGAGGGTACAGAGAGGTACCGTACACAAAACTGCGCAAACAAAAACGTACTGGTCCCACTGCTCTCACGGTTGCCGTATGGCACACTACCACCACAAAACTTGGTTGGAGTAATACATTGACACAAATAACTACACTTTGGCATGCAGCAGTACTGGGCAATTTAAGTAACTACAGTGAATTCGACAAATGGGATATTATTGGTATATCACAAGTCGGTGATTTGGTCAAGAAGGGTAAAATAGTGAAATTTGCGGACTATCAAAAAGAATTTAAACTGTCCATAGGGGAAACATTCCGCAAGTCACAAATTCGATAGGAGGCAACCAAAGAAACGGCGAGATCCTGGAAGCCGCCCCGCTTGAGGATAGACTGCTAGTAGAACCCATGGATGCAATGCTATTTCACTCACCTACCGGACAATAATTAACAATTTACCAGACCCATTGCAACCACTATATATGTGTTGGCAGAGTGATGTGGGGGACTTGGAGGAAGAGGATAGGCATTTATGCACTGTCCTTCCCGCGTGAAGTGGCCATACCATCACGACTATGACTGGTGCAATTAAATATTTTGCACCGTACATACATGACATGCACTGCATTGGTTAAGATGGGCCAAAGTAGCTCCACAGATTGTAGGCGAAGATGCGGGGAGACAGGCATGTTCTATCATATACTAGGGGAGTGTCCCTTGATTCAGTCATTTTGGGGGGTGGTCAACAGGGTGGTCGGAGAGGTGTGTGGGATAGCCTTAGAATTATCCCCCAAGATATGTGTGCTCAATGTATGGGACGCTACAGACTTCAATCGA
Source organism: Lissotriton helveticus (assembly GCF_964261635.1). Lineage (NCBI taxonomy): Eukaryota > Metazoa > Chordata > Amphibia > Caudata > Salamandridae > Lissotriton > Lissotriton helveticus. Next base: position 172,937,212 of record NC_136061.1, read on the forward strand.
ATGGACTAAACATGGGGGACCACTGGCTTCAAGCTAGCGAAGGGCAATATCGCGTACAGATGGGGGGTTTCCGAGCTGCCAACGATAGTTGAATGGGAACAGGGTGTAGATTGGTACATGTTGGCAGAACACACAGTCTACACAAATAGAGGATGCCCCAACAAGTAGGTCAAGGTGCGGGGAAAATGGAATACATACCGGGGCAATATTTGCACCACCCCATTGGCGTTAGATCATGGGCCAACAAGATAATTCAAAATAAGACTCCACGAAGTGGGAGCGTAGGGAGGGTGTTATGGAAACTGTCTTTTACTGAATTGTACTTTTGTTCAAGATCTACTGTGACGCGTTAACTCCTTGTAATATGTCATTCATGAATGCTAATAAAAAGTTTATTTAAAAGAAAATTAAAAAGTAAAAAAAAGGGAGGCCACATGATTGGTTGCCCACAGATAGTTCACCATGGTACGTCGCAGGGCACCCGCCAAGGGCTCCATGGCCAGGACAAATAGCAAGGGGTAAGAGGACACCTGTGCCGGGTGCCTCTACTTACCTGGAGCACAGGGATCAGAGTAAAGAAGACAGGCCCACTGAAAGAATTTAGGGCCAAAGCCCCTTGTGTGCAGCACATGCCAAAGGTAAGTCCAATTGAGGGGATAAAATGCCTGCTCTATGTCTAGGCGTCGTCTTGGGGCTGTGGGGCATGATAAATAACAGCTACGGGTCTTAATGTTATGAAGAGTGTTTCGTTTCGGGATAAAACCTGATTGGTCAGTGTGGACCAAACCAGGCAGGAAAGGAAGCAGATGAGTCGCCAGTACGCCGCTAAAGAGTTTCACATCGATGTCCAAAAGTGATATTGGCCTGTATGCAGAAGCCACTGTTGGATCTCTACCAGGCTTTAGCACTATCGTAATCAAAGCCTCATGCATACTGGCTGGTTTAGCCACCAATGCGTAGGGCTTCCTCACATACCTCCAAGAGTCTGTCAGCCATCATCTCCACATATTTGTGATAAAATTCTGAAGGTAAACCATCGCTAACCCAGAGACTTTGTGGATTTAGCAGTAAGTATCTGCCCCTTGGAGAGTGATCTATCCAGAGATTCTCTATCCTCTGAGGAGAGACGCTGCAAAGAATGATCTGCTAGGAATTGCTGTAGATCCACCAAAGAGGGATTCAGCCACTTTGTATAGGCATACAGAGATACAGAGATGGGCTTACAAAACATAATTTATATTGAGATTGAGAACAGACTAGTGTCCCCACATCATTGTGGAGAGTCAGGATAGGGGGTCGGGGTGCCTTCTGCTTGACTAGCGAGGCCAACAATGTGCTCACTTTATCCCCTTCCACATAGAGCCTCTGGCGACAGGCCTTATAAGTACGATTATCAAGTCCACGTCAGTCTTCCAATAGATCGGTCCTGACCGCCTGCCACAGAGGTAGCTGTTGTGGCTGGGAAGGCAACTGTGCCTCCAATCTCTTTAATTTCCATTCACACGTATGAATGTCACCTTTTAGTTGGCGCCTATCCCCATAGGATGTGTTAATACGGGCACACATATGACAATTTTTATAGCCTTCCAAATCTAGGGCCGTAGTGCTTGCTGAGACTCAGTTGTTGGAAAATACTGCTCCAGTGTTTGAGAAACGGTCACCACAAATGTGGGATCAGATAGAGCCTAAGTACGGAGGCACCAGAGACAGGTACCCAAAGCTCACTTTTAGCAAGGAATGGTCTGATAGGTATCTAGCTAGATAGGGGATATGAACAGATGGCACCAGATTGATAGAGACAAAGCAGTGATCATGCCGACTGTGGGTATTGGCTACCAGGGTATAACAGGAGAACAATCTATCAGTTGGATGTCTGTCCCTGCAGCCCTTCTATCATGTTGCGGAGCGCTGCGGTCAAACGGGTCTTAGCGTGGTTTCGGGAGGGGTGATCCCGATCTAAAAAGCCATCCAGGATGCAATTAATTACAGTCACATGCTAATATAACAGCCACATCTAAGTATGGAGAAGATGTCACTGTGAACTCACTATTAATATTTAAATATTTAGGCAATCAACATTGGGAGCATAGACATCAACAAAACATAGCTCATTGCCATCCAAGGTACCAAACAGAATAACATAACGCCACTCTGGGCCAGCAGCGTGGTCCCTATAACCAAAAGGGACATTGGGGCTATCCACATAAGAGCCTCACGGGTGTATCCAGAATATGGGAATGCATATATGTGTCCTCTCCATACATGCCTATCTAAAGTGATACTTGTATCACTTTAGATAGGCATAAACACATCTGCATTTTTCAAATCGGGCAATACCCCTCACATACCAGGTAATCAGTTTTAGTACAGGAAGAGCCATATGTGAGGATCACACACACTCCGCGTCACAATCTGTACATTCCCATTACAGTGAGTGTTATCTGACATCCAGCCAGGAAGGCACATACACAAGAGTGAAAACAACATCAGAACTCCTACCCACAATGAAAAGTGTAAATATCCTTGTAACTTCCCACAATTCTTGGGCAGTGTGACCCAACCCACCCTGTCTAAACACAGAAAAGTGCTGACCCATTTGCTCAACTATAGATCAATAAAAAGAAAAGAATGCAAAGAAAAAACACCCAATCATCTACCTACCCACCCCCAACCTGGTGCTATGCAAGAGTGTAGGTCGTCAGAGAAGGTGGGAGGCGTAGGCACTCAGTGCCCCTCTGTGTGGCTACTAACCTCTAAATGGCAGTAGCTCCCCCTGGCAAGGTATAGTGTCTGAACCAGCAGTTGCGGGTACAGTATTTCCCAGCATATAGACCCATCAGTTCCCCCATGACAGCTTATCAGCAGAGCAACATGTACAAGGCACCGCCCAGGAAAAAGGGGAGGGGGGCAAAACCACAAAGGCTTCATATAAAATGGGTTCATCAGACCATTTGGTGGAACAAGGATAACCCAAATGCAAATGTCAGTCAATGTGTCACTGGGTGAACGGTGGTCCGTTCTTTGTCCTAGGAAGTCTTCCCCTGAGTCCGGGAGTACCTCTGTGGCTTGTAGAGTGCCATCTGGGACGACTACAATTTTCTCCAACCTGTAATTATACTCCAGGCTCTTCTAGCGCCCCCTCCGGCGCTTGAGACGTGCTGACTGACGCTGCATATCAGACAGAGACAGGCTGAACAATTGGTGCCCCAGGCCTACGAGCAAGGCATCTACCCACTCAATAACATCCTCTGGAGATAAAAGAACAGGGCATTCCCCTCATGTTGCACCCTCAGTTTTGATGGGTACATTAGGCTGTATTTCAAGTTGAGGTCCCAGAGCCTCCTGCAAAGGCCTGAGCAATGGCCCTCGAGGTGGAGTGGTGACAGCCGGCTGCATCGCAGACCTCCGGGATGACGCGATCCGCCCTGGGGTACGAGATTAAGTTATGGAGCAATTTCCCGTCTTTATCACCCAAGCCATACACTTGTGCCACCGAGGTACGCCAAAAGTTTTGGCAGAGTCGAAGGAAACATGACAAATTTCCTGGCGGAGTAAAACAAGTTGCCGGGACGAGTCAGCAGTGGTTTGGGCCGCCTCCAACAGTGCAGCAGGGGCCTCCAGCTGTGCAAGGCGGGCGGCCTGAGCAGCGCACCGTGCATGAACCAAGCCTCTAGGCACTCCCGCATAGTAGCCTTGCCAGCCTCCCACAACGTGGCCGGGGAGGCCACCGATCCTGTGTTGATCAGAAAGTATTGCCCTAGCTCTTGTTGGAGGGAGGCAACACAGTCCTCGTCCTGCAAGAACCAAGTGTTCATACGCCAGGTCGTACGTACGCCCCCTGGCTGAGTCCTGAGTCGAAGGGAGACAGGGGAATGATCCAAGATGCCCTGGGGTAGAATATCTGCCCGAGACACCAATTGGCAGTCGGTGGCCGACACCAAGAACAGATCAATACGAGAGTGCGTGTGGTGAGCCGCCGCGGTGAGGGTGTATTGGTCCCAGCGGGGATTCCACATCCTCCAAGTGTCGCAGAGACCCAGAGCAGAGGACCAATCGGAAAGTTGCTTAGCGGAGGCGAGACGGGACGCAGAGGGAGCGTCAGACGTGTCAAGCGGTGGATGCATAACATCGTTAAAATCGCCCACGACGACCGCCATCCCAGCGGGAAATAGGACAAAATGCTTGTGAGGTGTCGAAGGGTAGATGGCAGCGTGGCGGGAGGAACATATACACTCAGGAGATTAATAAGGTGCCCCTGGATCTTGCCCGACAGGGCCATGTAGCGGCCTTGTGTGTCCGTCTCGGCCCATGTCAAAGGAAAGGGAAGGCCTTTATGAATCAGTATGGCCACCCCCCGGGAGCCCCGTGAGAAGCCGGAATGCCAAACCCTGTCGAACCCATAGCGGGCGAGGAAGGTACAGTGGGTGCCCATCAGGTGCGTCTCTTGCAGGAAGAGGATAACAGGGGCCTGACGGTGGGCACTGCGGAGGACAGCAGTGCGCTTAATGTGGTCTAGTAGGCCATTGACGTTCCAGGACAGGATGTGGAGGGGTCTACCTATGACGGACAACCTTTGGAATGGACAGTGTGTGCAGGGGACTGCGCGGGGGGCATCCGGGTTCCAAGGGAGATAGTGATACCAAGCTGGAATGTGGGGAGGGGAACCATACGGCAGGGCAAGGCCCATGTCCCCAATAGACTCTCGGGTGCCCCGGGAGGTGTTATGAAGAACTAGGGATATCGGCCCGTAGGCGGCCGAAAACAATAAACATGCAGGAAACAACATGTTGTCTCTCCACCCACACCCCCTCACCCCCTGCTCCAACTTCAAGTGGGGCCTGAGAGTGAAGACCGCGTGGTCTGATAAGGCCTGTGTCAATGTCGGTGGCGTGTGAGCATAGTAGGCTTCCAAGGAAAACAAACAACAGCAGCAGATTGTAAGCGGCCGAAAACAATAAACCAGCGGGAGACAGCGGTCTACCCACCCTCCCTCGACCCCCAACTCCCCCCATCCTACACTTCTGAACATGAAGCATCTGTCTGAAACAAAAACACCTAAAACAACAATAAGAAAGGTCAAGGTGTTAAGCTAAAATGCTTAGCAGGACGTAAGCGTATCAAAGAGGGCCCCAATAAGCAAGCACAAATTACTCAGGGTACCCAACAAACCAGCAAGTCAAGCAGAGTCTTGGCGAAGGTGGACCCCCCAATACATATGGATACAGCAAGGGTAGCAGCTGCAATTAACAGTAAAGAACAGATGTGGACCCCACTTAGCTGGGCCTCAAGAGTCAGTCAGCATCATCTTCAGCAGATCCGTGAAGCACGGAGGTCTGAGTCGGACATGGAGGGCCGCAGCATTGCAGACGGGACCGGAATTTGGCCCAAGTCCACCAAGGATTCGGGCAGGTTAGGAGGATCCAGGCTCCGAGGAGGGGGAGTCTGAGACCTCGCCGCAGGAGATAGGGAGGCCCCTCCTCGCAGGTCGTTCTTCTTGCAGGAGAGAGTGCGGCGTCTCTGAGGTTTAGGAGGGGGTGGTTGGGAGTGCCGTGGGCCGCTGCGGGAGGGGAGGCGGGATGCATATGAAGAGGGCACTCCTCCATGAGCCAGGTCCAGGCCTCTTGGGGGTATCGAAGAAAAAAGTCTTGTCCTGGAAGACGACCCGGAGGCGGGTCGGGAAGAGGAGGCCATACCGGAGACCCAGGCCACAAAGTTTCTGTTTAACGTCATTGTAGGTGCGCCGTTGGGCCTGCACCTCCCTGGTATAGTCGGAGAACACCATAATTTTGTTGTTTTGAAAAATCAATGGACCCTGAAACCTCGCCACCTTGGGGATAGCATCCCTGTCTCAAAAATTGAAGATCCTCATGTTGATGGGCCGTGGCGGGGCCCCGGGCGGAGGTAGGGGAGCCAGGGAGCGGTGGGCACGTTCAACCGCAAACCAAGGGAAGAGGAGCTCCTTGGGCATCCAGGATCGCACCCAGGTCTCCATGAACGTGTACGCTCGACCCTGTTCGACCCCTTCAGGAAATCCGACCAGGTGCAAGTTGCTCTTCCGTGATCTATTTTCGGCATCCTCGGCCCGGCGATGGAGTTCGGAAGTCCGATTCTGAAGCTCAGCCACCTGGGTCTTGAGTTGGCTTATGTCGTCCTCCGCTGTAGAAATACGCGACTCAGATCCGTAATTCGGGCCGTGGTGTTGCGGAGATCATGACGAATGAGGGGCAAGTCAACCCGTACGTCACCAATCTTGCTTTCTACTGATGCATGGAAGGGTCGAATGGCCTGAAGAATGGTGAACAGGTCTCCTCCAGCGGGAGTGGGGGATAAGCTGCCCCCCCTCCAGAGTCCCGTTTGCAGGTAGTATAACAGTCCACCATGATCTGGGTTGGTGGGACGGCCGCCTGCGTGGTGCGGACTCTACCCATCTTCACCGCTGGAGAAAGTCGTTGGTGCAGGCCAGGAGATGAGGCTCAGCCAAGGGTCCAGCAGCAGGAGGGGACAGGCACCCAGACCGTCGATACTCAAGTCCGGGCGCCCCCGAGTAAGGCCCGAACCGATCCCTCGCCCAGGGATAGCCGGGAGAACGGGGAGATGTCAGACGGCTGGAAGGACTCCGACCCAGGACGGAGGCCACCGAGGCCGGGATGCCAAGAGGGCCAACACGCCCTACAAGCCAGTAAACAAGGAGGGGCACCTCCAAGGAAACCGTGGCGCCGGGCGGGAAGGGAGACAACAAGAAGGAGGGGGGAAAGGAGATGGCGCCACCCCCACACTGCCTGCCACCTGATATGATGGCCGAACTCAGCCCCACGCACCCGCAGTCGAGCCCCCAAGGCCACCAGGGAGTCCAGAAGCCCCCGGAGGCCGGCCGGCCAGCAGCACGAGGAGACCGCCGCCCAGGGGCCAGTCCAGAGCGGTCGAGGGGGATGAAGTGAGACGGATGAGGGAGAGGCCAGGCGGGTCCAGTGCCCCCCATGGGCCGGCAGACACAGGTGGCAACCCGAGAGGTAAAGTGTGGCACAAGAAGGGGGGAGCTGGAGCACCGATGCCAGCCCTCCACCCGCCACCCGACACAGTGGCCGATTCCTGGCCCCCGACAGTCCAGGGCTCAAGGCCACCACAAGGAAACGGCCCCTCCAGAGGCCCTGCAGCGGAGAGCAGGCTGCCGCCCTAACTCAAATCCAAAGCAGCAGGGGAGATAGGGCGAGGCAGCGGAGCCAGGCAGAATCAGAGACCCCACCGGTTGTCCAACACAGGGGGCAGCCCCAAAGAAGAAATGTGGTGTGGGGTTGGGAGCACCGATGTCCTCACGCCGCCAGCCACCCGAAACAGTGGCCGAAACCCCTGCTCCACTCACCGGCGGTCCAAGGCCTGCAGTTACCACGAGGCTCGGGCACCTCCGCAGATCCGGCGCGGCAGGCGTAGATCGGGGTAGGCTGGGAGAAGGATGTCCGCAGCCCCGGCAGGCCTCAGGGGGGCTTGAGGGCTGCACCCCCGCGAGATGCAGTAAAGGATGGCGTCCGGGCCGCAGATGGCCACCAGAGAAGGCCTCACCCCCACCTGCCCACCAGATTGCGCAACCAGCGCTGGGCCGGGAGGAGAACACCAGAGGCAATCCGGGAAGAGCACCACACCCTGCGCCACTACCCGACACCGGCAGTCGAGGCTCGACAGTCCGCGCATGGCCACAGACCCACCCGGTGGGGTTTGGATATGGGCCCCCACAGCAGCAGGCCTGGCCTCGAGCTCCTGGAAGCTGGGCCACTCCCAGCGGTCACCGCATACCACCCCCAGGGCCGGAGTGCCCTCACACCAGGAGGTGTCCGCAGTGCGGACGTGTAACGGGAGCAGACAGGCACAACCACCAGCACGGCCAGGGGAGCTGGACCCCCAAGAAGGCGCCGAGCCTAGAGATGAAGGGCCGCCGGGCAGCCATTTTGAGGACTCAGGGCTGACGGGAGAAGGTGGCGGCCCTCAATGGCGGGGACGCCGGTCTGCCCGCAAGAAGGATCAAAAGAGAGCCGAAGGTGGTGAGAAGCCCAGCGGGTAGGCAGAAGAGATGAGCAGCAACTGGTAAAGGCAGGTGCAAGGCAGAAGACGGAGGGGTCCGGAGCACTCTTAGAGTGCGTCCGCCATCTTGACGCCTCAGGCCACCCACCTCGCCTTCTCAGACTTTTAGTGTCTTTTGAACATTTTCTTTCAGATGTCGCAGTGAGTGACAGAGTGGGAAGAAGGCAAACATTTAGTACAGACTTTATGCATCTGTTACAGATTTCTTTCTCGTACATAAAGAGCACTTGGAGAAATGTGATCCATGGATAGATGGATGGGGAAATCCAGTCAGATAATGATGAGAAAGTGGTCCACTCGAAAGGGAATTGTAAAAAATGTTGAGTGAAAACATAAGCAATATTTTTCAATGAAGGAAAAAGTGATCATTTTGAGGTTAACACCTCAGCTGCGTTCCTGGGATCCTTTTCTCACAAGTTAGGGGGAAAAACTGGATGAGAGAGAGACAATTGCTAGTGGAAGGCATTATGGATAGGGTTGCCTTCTAAGTTTCAATGGGTTAGGCTCCCTTTTCAGTACCAGTGAAATGAAAGACAACAGGCTGCATTACATTCATGTTCTTCGATTAAAACTCGCATTGCACTTTTCTGTTAAAATATTCTGTAATATAGTATTATGAATACATTTGACAGGTTTTAACTGCTCCACATTTATGGAAAACAACATTTTAGGCTTTTATTCAAAAGGTTTATTAAGAATATGCGCAAAGGCATTCTTTGATGATATTTCCATGAGAAATAACTATGTAATGGTGTTCTGAGGTCCGCGAAAATGGCGGAGGGAATTATTCAAGCGTTTATGACTATCAGTGAAGAGGCTAGCTGCAGAAGCGAAACTTCTGTTTCTGTAAGCATTTATTTGCTGATCTCATGCCGAGAATGAGTTGATAATTCTCATTTGGAACCTGAAAGTAACAGGAGTTACTATTTGTAATGCCTTTTGATAAGAAGAGTACTAACTATCAGTAGGAGTAACTCTCAATGGTTTAGAGATGTTTTCTTTGGAGGATATAATGAAGTAGCCATCTGAGAATAACCTTTTTACACAATATTCAGCAGCAATCTGTCTTTTGTTCCTTTTTTCCACTTTTACAGATGATTGACAGTGGTTCCCCCACCTGAGTAGGGACAAAAAGTAGGGAAAGTTGAGAGTCACTGATCGTGTGATTTCCTGTAGTAGCTGGTGTTTGATGGGTGCCTTTCCCTTTTACAGACTTACAAGACTGGTAGACTTCTGATGTTTGTCCTTCTGTTGGCACTGTTGAACCCCATGAAGTGCTTGAACCCGCTGTTATTGGTAACAACAATTTTAGGGTTTGTACAAGTGTTTTCTGTACTCTTTCTCAGTAGCGGCTGCTACGGGGCACCTCACCTCCGTCCTCTTTGGTCGCAGTCAACTGCAGGCACACAGGCTTCTAGAATCCCCTAGCCAATCACAATGCTGCGTTACAGCAGCGTTGTGATTGGTCTGACTGCTGTGGTTCAGCGCTGTGCGAGGGACTGGGTGGCTGCACATGTTCTCCATGTGCAGTACAGCCAGTGGGAAACATGTAAAGTGTGCATGATGGTTTGGCCGGCCCAAGACAGCCAGCCAAACCGTCATGCACACTTTGAAAGTGCCCTCTATTCCTCCCCATTGTGTCATTATAATTTTTCCTGTGGGGCAACACCCCTCCTCAGCGGAGGAGCGGCCACTGCTCTTTCCTTTTCTCAATTCCCTCAGCTTTGAGTGTCTCCAATTCAACTTTAATACACTCTCATTCATATGCATATGTTCCAGAGTGACTCCAAAGAACAGTACGTTTAAGATTCTCAGTTTTGCTTCTGGTTTCAAACTGCTAGGATGTAGCCATTATGAATGACATAAAGACAGTTCATAAATGCAAAAACAACAGTTGATGGACAGAATGCAGTACAATGTCATACATTCACCCCAGTACAGAGATCTGGGCCTAAATCGATCGTTTATTTGCTCACCACACCACCCCATTTCAGACATGGCCATATGCAAATCAGCCTTGACCCTGTGCCTCATGTCCAGACAGTTCATGACAGTATCCACTGGAGCCACATCTGCTGAGTTGACATCAGTATTATTCCCTCTTATAGCAGCTCTTGAAAGCATCGTCTGGCCTCACAAGGGAGCTTATCTTAAAACCATTGGAGGGTCTACTAGAGTCATCTGTCATAAAGCCGGAGTAAGAAAGTACCTCTTGCCACCTTCATGGTAGTTGCAGGTATACAACAGAACTTTCTCCCAACTGTTCCTTGCTACAATTTTCAGGAGGCAAAGTTGAGGATGGAGAAGTGGGATGGTATTTTCTTTAAGACGTACTTTATTGTATTTTATAAACATATAATATCGATACAGGCATTTTTGGCAGTTTAACAAACCCTTTGATAAGTCTCGAATTTTATTCTGATGCTGGGAGTTAGAAGACCTGGGCATTTTACAGTACACACACAAATATACCCTTTTCTACAAGAGGTGTTTCTTTTACAATGTTCACACCATTTCTCCCAAATTGTATTGAATTCATTTCTTTGGGCACCCTCTTGCAGTGTACACCAAATGCTTCATTGTAGAGCATCTGTCCAAACCTAGCTTCCAGTTCCTCATTGAGGTTGGAGCTTCGGCTCTATCCCTTTTCTTGCTATGTCCATTTTTGCGATTAAGTCTCCAGCCCTAAAAGTGCATGCATTGCTGTACCACCACCAAATTCTTCCATAAGCCTCAACAGGGCAATCTTGGAAGTCAGTGCTGTAGGTAACCCATAACTTTAGTAAGATAGAGATGGAGTCTCGCCGAGTATGGTTTTAAGCGGGAACAGTCCCAGAATGTGCATGAGAGTGTCCCTCTCAGTATGGTATCTAGAACAATTTCATTTTAGACAGCCTATTAGAGGAATTATACATGCGGTGCAGGTAGTGAAATTGGATGAGGTGGAGAGGAGAGGAAAAGATATTGTATGAGGGGCCATTTTTGCCTCCCTCCACTCATCATCAAGAGTACCACGGTCGACTCCCCAACTAGCTAGCAATTGGGTTGACGGGTCTGGGGTGTTTACAATCATGATGCGATAAGTCCTCGAAAACCCACCTTTTCTGGCCGTTTCTAATGTCAGTTTAGATTCCAGTGAGTCAAATTCCGGATGGCATACCAAAAGGCATTGCAGATTTGGGCCTTGTGCATACAAAATGTACTACTTGCGGTAGCAAATGTCTTATACCATCTCCTTCCCATATTTTTTAAGAGGGGAAATAACAATGAGGTCAAATGGTTTAAAATCATGGCAGTCAGGAGTAAGTCTCTATGCCATTGGGGAGTTTCTAGCATGATCCATTTATACCAGGCTATGAGTTAACATTTTGTGCCATGTCACTAAGACCAGCAGTGGTTTCAGGAAAATGCTTGGGAGTGTTGGATTGAGATAAAAAATATAGTGGATTAGTGTCCTCAACATATTCCAATTCTAATCTATATGCTAGGTCGTCCCTGTCCCCAAACATGCAGTTGTTAATTTTTATAAGGTGGGAGTCTTAGTAGTTGGATGTCTGGACACCGGTGATTTGTGGATTCCGCAAAAAAGCAGAAGAACACTGTCTGCATATAAGGATATACGATCTTCTGGCTTATCCACCCACTGAAAAGCATCCCCCAAAACTGGGTAACGTCCCCATACCCAGTCTTCAATACGTGGACGACATTGTGCTCCTCGCTCTAACACCAGTAGGCCTGCAGCGACTCATCACCAAATTAGGAGCTTATACCACAAATGCCCAATTAACCATCAACCATCAAAAAACAAAAGTGATGTGTTTTGCCAGAAGAGTTAAATCCAAGCCTCATCGCAAATTTACCTGGTACTTGGACGGGCAACCCTGCCCCCAGTAGACTCCTACAAATATCTAGGTTTCACTGTAGACCGTAACCTCAACTTCAATTTACAACTGGGGCAAGGCCGTACCAGAGCTAAACAACTGCAGTTCGCCTTCAGTGTCTTAAAGAAAAAACTCACGGGGTGCTCTACAGGCCATTTGCTTAAAGCCATTTCAGCAAAATTTTGACCCTCAATTTCATACGGCTCGGAAATTTTAAACACGAAAGACGTCATCAGCTTAAACTCAGCACAATCAACTCTCTTTAAGGCCCTGTCCTCAATCCCCCGACACATTTCACCATCCCAAATTCGTCTTGAGTACGGCCTGAGAAGCGAGTCGCCTGACAGACAAGGGGCATTAGCGAAATACTACTGGAGAATGAGGGACGCAGAGGATAACACCTTAGCACACCACTGCTGGAAGGAAATTGAAAACCAATCCAGGCTAAGTAATTCAACGTTCAGCGTTCTGAAAGACTCCCTCGCGGCACTGCAAGTCGAGGAGGCCTGGCTTACCCACCCCACTTACTCCAGTTTCAAAATCGTAGTGAACAACGCAATTAAAAGGACCTCCCTATTAATGGACAAAACAGCTGTCTCTAAAACCACGCCTGGACCGTGATTCAAGGCTATCAGTGGCTGAAACCTCAACCATATTTACTTGATCATTTCTCCCAGGAGAGAAAACAGTACTTAACGTTATTGCGGCTGGGGTCATTTCCATCAAAAGATCTGACACCAAAATGGAAATACCCCAGGCAATCCAAGGAATGTCGCTTACGCGGAGGTCGGGACGAGTCCCCTTTACACTTGCTATGCATATGCCCCTCCCTGGCAGCTACCCGAAGAACGGTCCTCCGGGACGCCTTAAGGAAGGAAGAAATACGGACATGCAAAGCTGCTGTCATTCAATGCCTTGGGGGGTCATCAATCCAACTATCCTGTAGAGCAATAACATTTCTCAAAATGGCAGCAAGAGAGCTGGATAAAAAGGAAATCATTCACTAATTTAATCAGTTCCAGCATACCCATCAACGGCATTGTCTTAATGTTTTAAATTCTCCTGTTTAAAAAAATTTAAAATGTATTTTTATTTAAGGTGGTTCCCCACCCTTTAATGATTTTTTTTTTTAATCAAATAAAAGTATTCATGACTGCATCCACTGACATTTTCGGCACCTTTGAGGAAATGTCAGGCTTGAAAGTCAACTGGGCCAAATCAGGGGCCTACTCCTTTGACCCGAATACTCCAGAGAGTGAGATACGCATCAGGGGTGTGAGACTGCAGTGGTATCCCACGACATTCAGGTATCGTGGGATTCATATCTACCGTGAGCCTGCGGATATACTGGACGGGAATCTGCTGCGGGCGATTGCATCCATCGGATCACAGGTTGGGTTCTGGAAAACGCTGCCACTGAATGTTCCTAGTCGCGTGGCCCTGACGAAAATGATCGTCCTGCCACGGCTACTGTACTACTTTGCTAATATTCCAACATATGTCCCCAACCGGGTGTTTCGAGACCTCGAAGCCCTATTACGCGATCTGCTCTGGAATAAGGGCCGGCCACGCATCGCTCTGGCGAAATTATATATGCCAACTGAAGCGGGGGGACTGGCTGTTCCCAATCTGGAACTATACTATCTGGCAGCGCAAATGCAGTGGGTGTCAGGATGGCTAGGCGGAAGGGACTTGGGAGACACGGCCACGGATGACGCGGTGTAGGCTACCCCCACTTCCCCACGCTGTGTTTGACAGCACGAAACGTGATTGCGCCTGGCGGATTCCCCCTATTCCATTTCCCCCCTCTCCAGTCCTGCCGCGATATTGCAATATAGCCTATGCTGCACTGGTCGCTGCCACCATGACTCCCGGGTCTTGACTACTGTATGCTACGTACCCGGCTGTCTCGCAGTGACGGGTGTGTTGCCTCTCCCGCACCCTCGTCCCCACGCACTTTACATCTGACATGCCTTTACGCTGGAAACCCTTCCTTACGTGCTTGACACACAGGCGGGCCCCCTACTGCGCCCCCCGAGCTACCCCGCCTGCTGAATAGCTACAGACACATTGGCACCACACCACCCCCCCTAACACATGGCTACTTCCATCCCACTCCCCTCCTCCCTTTCATTTGTATTTTCCAAGTTACTGTTATAAACGTTATTGACCTACTGTCCCACCTTCCTCTGGACCAAACCCTTTAACATTGCTTTTCGTACACGCTACATCATGGGGTCTTTGAGGATAACTGCCAGGGCCGAGGTGATCCTACCCGCACACAACTACGGACACCAGACACTCCCATCAGGTCAGATACGCCGTATAATCACCCGATAACCAACACGCTCAAGAAGCTATGCAGCCTCATCCCTTCTTGATGCTATCCCGCGCCCTCCTAGAGAGAGAGCTAGTCTGTCATCCTTCCATGTGCCCTACAAGTGTTACAGTGGGCCACGGCTCACAAAATGACATCGATGAGCGCTAACATAGCTCAATGTTTATGAGTTTGCATATGAACTAAAGGGTAAAAAGCAAGACCTACGGACCTACACTCATTATTTTCTTTTCCGTTTTCTTGCATTGCCGAATGTTTGCATGATTGTGAAATCCTAATTCAATCTCCTATACGCCGCCGGACCCCAGGGTTGTCGGCCTCGTGGCTGTGTTCATTTAATACATGTGATATGATTTCAACCATACGCGGCTGGCCCAGACGGGTTGTAAGCCGAATGCTGTGTACTGTACACTTCCAACAATAAAGGTCTTAAAATATATATTTTTTTTAAAATGACTGACTGACTGCATCCACTAGTACATCTATCCTGATCCACTCCACTAGGGTTCCCTCTTGATACTTACACATGCTCAGAATGATTAGTGTAAAATGAGAAGGAAAGTCAAAAACCTTGGGCCGAAGTTTATCTGATGAAGGACTTAAATAGAAACCTAAATCCTATTGAGTCAAAGCCTGTTTCAAAGTCTAATAATAATAGAGCGTGAAGGGAGAGCCTTCCTGTGCAACTTTGGAGGGTTTTTAGTGTGGCGGAGCCTGAGCCTTGTTCCCTGATTACCACCCTACTTCTCGCGGCAGCTCGTGGGTGCCTGGACATCTTTGCTTGGAGTCTGCCGGGATCTCGAGGACCTGCCTGAAAATCACCTTCCCCACAAACGGACAGAGGCGGGACTGCGAGGACCAGCCTGCTCAGCGGCCCTGATCGGCCGCAGCTGTTCCTCTTCCCGCCCCCTCCTGCTAAAAAGACCGAGCGGAGAACGTACCTGGTGGGAGAGCCTTCCTGTGTAACTTTGGAGGGTTTTTAGTGCGGCGGAGCCTGAGCCTTGTTCCCTGATTACCACGCTACTTCTCACGGCCCCCGCTTCGCAGGGGCCGCTCGTGGGTGCCTGGACATCTTTGCTTGGAGTCTGCCGGGAGCCCGAGAACCTGCCTGAAAATCACCTTCCCCACAAACGGACAGAGGCGGGGCTGCGAGGACCAGCCTGCTCAGAGGCGTTGATCGGCCGCAGCTGGTCCTCTTCCCGCCTCCTCCTGCGCCTTCGCCTTTATCAGTGACTAACCTCTACGCGGGCGCACGTTTCTGCCCGTTCCTGACCGATCAGGACCGGACCGGCCCACCCCTCTTGGTCCTGGGATTGTAGCACCATCATTAACTTTTTGAACTATGTCAGGGCGCGAACTAAGAAGTAAGTCAACGCTTGCTGGGGGCCCTACTGCGGGAGGTATGGACAATTTTTTAATTAGAGCAAACTCCCTAGTTGATAAAGAGATATCATTTTTGGAAAAACGTATGTCGCTTTAAATTCCTGCTACTAAAAGATCCTCTTTGGGAGCAATTGCCAACGCTAAAACGCCTGATAGGATCCTGGATACGGCTACTACAGTGTCCTGTATATCTGAGCAAGACATTACCCCTCGAGTGGATGAGCATGACTCGCAGGTTTTGGATATTTTAGTTAATAAAATCTTGCCCGAAATTGACTTAATCCTCGATAATCATGAGATTACACCTACCGAACCTGGGGCTACTATCAATAGTATTTTGCGTCAAGGGCCTAAAAAAGGGGCTATCCCTAAAAGGAAACAGGTTTACAATAAGAAAGATGGGAGTAAAGCTAAAATAGCCAAGCGACAGAGCGGTGGTGTCAATCCCGGTGGACCTATAATGGGGATACAATTACCTGCAAATGGGATGGTGGATTTAACTTTGCCCTCCTCTGCCGCTCATTTGCAAACCCAGCCCGGGACTGAGTTGTCCATTGAAAGCCTGGGAGCGTTATTTAAATCTATCCTATATCCCTTAGAAGCCAAAATGGAACAAATAGAACTTAGATTGGCTAATATTGAGAAAGTAACATCTGCTCTAGTAGCAAACTCAAGGGTGGCCAATAAGCCGGGCGCAGTTATGATCCCTGATTGCCAACTAGGAGGGGCACCACCCCCTGTAGATAGCAGAGCCCCCATCATTAACTGTAGATCACCTGGTTCACCAGGCCCTAACCCGGTCTATCAGGCTCCCCCCGGGCAGATTCCTGCCCCCTTGCCTAGTGGTAGTGATAACTCTGGGAAGGCAGACAGCGGTAAGCTTGCACCGCCTGCACTGGTAAAAGAGTGTAGTGTCAGTAGACCCCGGCTACCGGACTTCCCACCAGAAGCTAACCGTTATATGGTGGTTTTGGCAGGCGCCACTGCCCTAGAAGAGGGCGAAGGTGAATCTTATGGCTCCCTAAAAAGTAAGGTCGTTAAATGGTTAAACTGGAACAGACCCCTGCCGGCCCACTTATCTAGTGAGATTATAATGTTAAGAAGGTTGCCTTGGTTGGGTAAGTCAGTAAAAACTATAAACGGGGACTGCATAACAGTAAACTTTAGGGACCCCAGAACAGTCTTGTATATTTGTGCTGGTTTTAATAGGTCACCGGATTCCACTATCCAGACCTTGCCGTTGTCTTTCTTTTATACCCCAAATCGCATGGCCCATGGGAAAGACACTGATGATTGGACAAGGGCCGACCGTAGGGGGAGAAGCAGGAGATTTGACAGTAGACCAGACCATATGCCAATCTGTGCTCCTTTTTGTAATTATAATCGCTTTAGCTGCCTTGATGCAGTAGACTGACTACCCCCTGTCGCACCGTTGTCATCCATGGGGGGAAGTCTAGACACAAATATAGAAGTTTTGGTGGGGAGCATTAAACAAACTGAGTATGACCCTGTGGAGTGTATGCCAACGGCTGTAGTCCAACCAGGAACAATTTACCTGACACCCACTACCCCCTGTGCGATACGCATTCCCATAGTCTGGAGGCCCTAAAGAAAACGATATCTCTCCATACGCCTACGGGGGATAACACAGGATTGGATGAGGGGGAACATGGTACTGGGTATAAACTAGTGAGTTGGA
Organism: Lissotriton helveticus; assembly: GCF_964261635.1. Taxonomy (NCBI): domain Eukaryota; kingdom Metazoa; phylum Chordata; class Amphibia; order Caudata; family Salamandridae; genus Lissotriton; species Lissotriton helveticus. Next base: position 172,954,586 of record NC_136061.1, read on the forward strand.
ATATTGCCCGTTGGCGGAAAAAGGATGAGTCACTGGGCTGGAGGGAGTATGTAACAAACCATGATATACTCTGTCTACAAGAGACGTGGTCCACGGAAGAGATTCATTTTGATGGGTATGTCTCGTTTAACCGTCTGGCGCAGGGATCAACCATGGGAAGGGCCAAAGGTGGGCTTGTGATATTACTGTCCATGAGCTTGCCGGTACAAGTCAAATCTTATATAACTATTGGATTTCACTCACAAATGCTCTGGCTGCAGCAATGTTTTGTTAATCAATCACTACAACAACGTGTTTGATTCCTCCAGCTTCTCAGTAGTTAACGATCTTGAGATTGCAGTAGACAAACTATGTGGGGCCAACCCTGTCCCTTTTGATTTTATCTGGGGGGAGACTTTAATATCTCTATATGCCCCTTCTCATTTACGAATGCTTGCGGATTTGATGGGATAAAGGGGAGGGCCGGGCTCATTTTATTCACACCCCTTATGGAGAGTCACTCAACACCTTAATGCTCAAATTAGAACTGTTAATCCATGTGCCCGCAAATGATAGCGAGGGCAACCCCGTCCCGACCTTTGTAGGGAGGAATTCAGCTACTGTCATTGATCACTTGTTGGTCTCTGAGAATATCAGCATTCTCTGTGCTATCCCGAAAATTGTAGATGTGGCCCTTAGTGATCATAATTGCATTACTATGTCTACGTCCATCTGGGGGAAGAAGGTCCAAGCCCCCCGAAGGACTGTTGATGATATAATTCCATGCAGGCCAAATGGCATTAGGATTAAATGGAGCAGGGACAACTCAGAGAAGTTGCTGATCAAAATCGTGGCTGCGAGTCTCCAAGAGCTGCAGCACTGCCTGGATGTTAATGCAGGCGCTGTATGCATCCTTGCCGACTTCGTGAAAATAAATGAGTTAACTAAAAAGATTTTAACTATTACCAAGGTCAGTAGGTCTAGGGGTATTGTAGGTTGGTTCGATGGGGCCTGTACAAAGTCCCTACAAGAACTAAAGAAAGCACTTTCTAGCCGTCCCAGGGACAAGGGAGCCGTTAAATCCCTAAGGGCAAACTACGAAGACCATCTGATACGTAGGAAGCAAGAGCTACGGGAGGAAGCTTGGGACAACCTCTCGAAAGCGGCAGAGTTCCGGGATAGCAAGCTTTTTTGGAACGCAGTGAATAGCCCTTTCCTTTTACAGAAGGAGGATTTCCCAGTATTATCTGCCCAGGTTAGTGAGGAAAACTGGGTTGTCTTTTTTACTAGTATTTTTAACCCGGGGGGGAAGCCCCTATATGTTCAAGGGCTGTAGCCCTCGGCCCAAACCTACCCCTCAATATTACAAACCTAGAGGTGGTTAATGCTATTCAGAAAAGTAAGGGAGGGAAGGCCCCTGGGCCTGACGGGGTGCCGATTGATCTCTATAAAGTGGATACTTTGTTATGGGGCCCCCTTTTGACTAAGGTCTTCAATGCGGCAGTCATGGAAAGCACCCTTTTAACATGGGGTGAGTCTATAATCATACCAATGTACAAGAAAGGAGATAGAGGCAAGGCCAAGAACTACCGCCCTATCTTCCTCTTAGACTCCTCCCAAAAAATAATGAGCAGGGTGCTTTTGTTGCGACTGGAGGAGTGGGCAGAGGTTAATGGCATCCTTGCAGATTCCCAATTTGGGTTTCCTAAGGGCCTTGGTACCATCGAGCAGTGTATTAACCTAGACCTTATTATAGGTAAATACACACGCGCCAAGCAGGGCGCGTTATTCCTCTGCTTTGCGGACCTCTCCAGCGCATTTGATTTGGTGGACCACGCTCTATTGTGGACCACGTTATTAGATATGGGTGCACCGGCTGCAAGTATTTATTTCCTGGCTAGATTATATAGTAACCTATTGGCCCAGATTCGATTTGGCCAAGCGGGGGAATGTACCAATAACATCAAGGTCAAATCAGGTATTAGGCAAGGCTGTGTCCTCGCCCCTTTACTTTTCTCCCTTTTTATTAACGCCATGGACTCCGAGCTAAAATTAGTCAATGCTGATGCACCAATTGTTGAGGGCCAATTGATCCCCGTACTGCTCTATGCAGACGATACAGTCCTACTATCTAGAACACCGGTCAGTCTGCAGAGATTAATGGACACATTTTTTTATTTTATTAAGGGGAGGAAACTAAAAATTAACAACTCTAAAACTTTTATCATGGCTTGTGGGACCAAAAAAATCCAAGTGGTAGATAAATTCTGCTATTTGGGCATCACTTTTAACAGTAAGGGCACGTGGGCACAGGAAATACATAATGTCAAGGCCAAGATGGGCAGAGGCACCTTCGGTGTTTTTAAATTTGCTTCTAAACTGGGAAGTCGTCGTATATGGGACATGTTGCATATCTATCGCCTTAGATGTGCTTCAGTGGCACTTTACGGTTCAGGTGTTTGGGGACATTGTTGTCACGTAGATCTGCAAGTGGAGGAAAATAACTTTATAAAGAGACTTCTTTGTCTTCCAACCTCTGCCTCTACTGGGCTGATTCACCAAGAGGTTGGGTTGGAATTCTTGTCTGATCTCATAGGTTTAAGACCACTAATGGCCTGGAGATCTATCTGGGCCAAGGAGGAAACTGGCTTTACCAGAAGAATCATTCAAGACTGCCTCCGTTTGGAGAAATATAATCTGATCCCAGGGCTTAATTACGTCATAACAACATTTAGGGATGCATTTGATTTGAAAGTGTTTTTGGACCCCGTTAGTGCTACTGATATCTCCAAAAAGGAGCTCAAACATGTCTATCTGGGGGCTAAAGCCAAATTACGTAGGGATGCCACTTGCCTGTATGTAACACATCAATTTTATTACTCTAATAATCAGGCAAGTCCCGGCTATTCTAAGTATCTAAATGTGGTTACCAAGCAATCCCACCAGTACGTCCTTACCAGACTACGATTAGGTATTGTCCATAATCTGGTGGCTTTCCCCCTGATAAAAAAGTATACGTCAACACCCTGCCCATGTGATGGGTTTTCTAAGCAGAGCACCAAGCACTTTTTGCTACTTTGTCCTTTGTATTTGCATCTCCATATTGCCTACGTTAAGCCGCTTTTTAAAAAATATTTTGTGTCAACAGTTAAAACTGCTATGAGGCTTTTATTTGCACTTGACGAACCGGATGTGTGTTTTTTCACAGCGATATTTATTCTGAAATCTGTGTCCGCCAGGAAAAGTATGACCTTTTAACTTCAATGCATTGTTTCCAGCAAAATTAGCAGCCCTTGCTTATTCTACCGCCCCTCTCTTTTATTGATTGTACGAATTTTAATATTTCACCAAATGTTTTGTATTACTGATGTATCATATGTGCTTTTATGATTGTTTTTTCAAATGATCGAATAAAGCTTTTTGAAATTAAATGAAATGAGCGTGAAGGTCTAGCAGCTCTCATCTCCTGGCCAATATCAATTGCAGTCTCCATTAGTTTAGTGTTTAGTGCTACGTCCGGGCATAACACCATTTTGCTCCGAGAGCACTAGTGTCGTAATGACATTAACTAACAGATTAGCAAGTATTTTATAAAGTATTTTAGTCTCTACATTTGTAAGATAAAATGCTCAGTAAGACGAGTCAAGTTCGGATGGCTTATTGGGTTTTGGAAGAAGAACCAAGATTATTGCCACATAAAAGTCAAAAGCCAACTCGCCTATGCGCATCACTTTCTCTAGTAGAGTAAAGATGGGGGTCAACCTATGATAAAAACTTCCAGCGCAGCTCTGGCCTGCTCAATATAAAATTTTTGGCTGTGCCACCTCAGGCATTCGCCTGCTACTCTAGAAGTGTCACGGTGACTGATACCTTACCCCGTGGCTTCACCAGGAACAGCCGAGGCGGCCAAGCCCTACAGCGGTCTCAGGAGAGACAGGTTATGTACAGCTCACCGAAGGTTATATCCTCAACAGTCAGCTCCACAGTACGCAGACAAGGGCTGAGCTGCTCTGACACAGGCCAGCACACACACAGTTCCCACTTTTCTCCAGCCTTTCATTTCCATCAGGTATGGTCGGTTACAGGCTGGTCATCGAATAGCATGTTGAGGGATGGATTAAATATTGGATTATGGACGGATGTAGGAAATGTTCAGGGTTGCCAGCAGGAGCCTGAAAAACACAGCCGCCATCTTCAGTGGCTTAGGCACGCCCTCCTGGCAGGATGGTATGTACTCACAGCAGATATAACTAAGGGGGTCTTATTCAGGTGGTTAATATTTTCCAGCAAGCAAATCGGTGTGGACTTCGCAAAGGCTGGAGTTAGGGACAGCTCCATAGCAGGTTCTAACTGACCTGGACCCAATGGAAGCAACGGTCTTGCAGAAAGAAAATGACGGGAGGGTTTCAAGGATAACTGAGGTTTTTGGCTGAATAGTTGGGATGGGTATGTTGAGTTTTGCAGTCCCTCTTATCAAGACTGTGTTGACAGGCAATATGTTATCAAATGTTGAAACCTGGGCTGGTGGTGAGTCGGATGGAATTCAAGGATATTGTTTGACTGAATAAACAGAACAATATAATGAAGTGTATTTATGTTGCAGAAATCTTGCGGAATACGTGGACTTTCATAATGGCTCTAGAACAGTGTGATCTTATGAAGCTGACCAACGCTGAAATGATGATATATCCCATCTTGAGGACTCCTAGAATCACTCCTCGCAATTTGGGATCTCCATCTTGGTGCACATGGGGGCTTATGTAGAGATCAGTGAGCCTCAGTACGTGGAAGTGGTAACACTGGTTGAGGCTGGTTGAGGAGGCAGCACAGGTTGAGGAGTCATTAGAGGTGCATACAAAACCGATACAGTAAGCGGTGCTACTGATGTATCCCTCTGCTCTGAAGAATGTGATCTGGTAGCCGAAGCAGAGAGTAGTGTTCCCACTGGCAAGAGGCGAATATATCCTGCAGTAACCTGAATCTGGCATAAACAGCACTGTCCTTGTCTTAATATTGCCCAATCCACAGATAGAAGGAAAGACTCCCTAGGTGTTATCTCACTCCTTCTTGACTTTGATGAAAACCTAAAGTTTGATGTTGCAGTGCCTGTTCACTTTGACTTTGAATGACGTCTCAATGACAAACTAGCCTTAAACAGCAAGCATTTTGTTACTGATCCTACCCTAGACATCATGGATCCTGACATCACATAGATGCACCCATGTTTTTCCTTATGAAATCCTCCATTGGATCTCCCTCACGGGGGCTCTGGAATGGTAGGAGCTTTGGTAAATGAAGCACCCTCTCCAAATCCCCCAGATCTTCCAAGTACTAACTCTTCATGCCTGTGGTAGACCTTGTGCAGTTCATGCAGTATGACCTCCTCGTCCTTTAAAGTACTCCTCAAAATATTTGGATAAAATTATCAGGTCTGTGAATGTATACAATATAACATTGTCACAGTCTGTTTGTGCCTCTTTTCTCACACAAGTATGGCATTTCACCAAAAAGGAAGGCATTTTGAGAAGAGAAAAATATTATTTCTCTCTAAAAAAAAAAAAATTTAGAGGCTAATTACGGGTTAGGTGGTCTGATTCACCGCCAAACCTGCGGTGGCGGTGCAGCTACCAACGCACCAGCAATCGGACCACCGTAATATGACTTTGGTGAGGATCCCTGGTCTTGCAGCGTTCTGAAGCATTTTAAGGGTTTTCTCACTTCCAGTTTTCATGGCAATGAGCCCGCCATGAAAAGTGTGGTGGAGTGGAAACTAAGGGTATCCTACAGGGCCCCTTAGAGCCTCTGTGCACGGGGTGCCCCCATGCCTGAACACCCCCCCAATTCCAGCAAGGCTTGGACTGCACAATCCATGCCATGCTGGAACGTGATGTGGTGGCCCCATGGCGCTGCCTTTCTGAAGCTCACATACAAGCCTTTGAAAGGCACCGCCGCTGCAGAACTGCCTGCCAGGATTCTACTCGGAATACGGCGGCAGTCTGCATACAGGTTTTGCAGTCTTGGAGCGGGGGCTGGCGTGGCGGCCCATGTCAAGACCGGCAAACTCGTAATCAGGCCCTTAATCTCTGTTGTTAAAGGTATTGTGTAAAGGTGTTTTTGAAGGTTTGGACTTTCCAAGAGAAAAAGCGACAAAAGGTCAAGCTTACTGCTTCTGGTAACTGCCACTGACAGGGCTAGATGGGATATTAGTGGAATGATATTCCTTAAAGGAGCAATTACAGTTTTACTAGCCCTACAGGCTGCAGCCTTTCAGGCTACATGTCGCCATTTCCTCTCACCCATCTTTTGAAAAAGGTTTTCAAAAGAGTTTTTGTGTCACCATGTTATTTATAGTGCCACTTTTTTCAGCATTTTACATTGATGTTGCTTTTAAAGGAAATAAGTGAAAATTGATCAATATTTCCTTTAATAGGCAGTCATAAATACTTTGGCTTACAAAAAATAGAAAAGCATTATGGCCCAGATTTACTAAGATGTTTGCATTGGGATTGTACTTGTAAAAAACAAGGGTTCCCTTGATTAGTAATTATGTTTTTACATTTAGGTTCTTGAGTATTTTGTCCTGAAGAAGGCGCTGGTCGCCGAAACGCGCGTTGACGAGAAACTCATAATTATTTTTACCTTGTGATTATTGTATAGTTTTAATGAAATTGTGTTTTTGGTGTATAATTCATTTCATTGTCACTTTTCCCATTGTTTGATTGAATATGCATGTAATCCATGCTTTTTAAACTTTTATGTTTTTATTTTGCTTCTTTTTTTAATATTGTTAAATAAAAGCTGTCGTCCTTTTCTACGGAAGTGGTGCCGTGTCTTATCATTATTATGTGGACAAGTCCCCATTAACCGCCTGGGTTGTTACTCTCACACTGCATTGGGATTGTGTCACTTTTGTGGCACAGCCCGACACAAAATCCATTTAGCATTTACTAAGCCACGCAAAGTCAATTTGCGTGGCCTCGACTACGCAACGCAACACAGTGCATAGCGCTGCCCTGTGTTACTTTGCCTAATGAGATACAACTGTTTTGGGTTCCTTTTCCATGGAGTAACTTTAGAAGTACTGGTTGTGAATAGCAAAGGGCTTACTCTTTTGTGGGTGAATGCATATCCCTCACTAAACCCCCTTCTTACTCCTTCCTATACTCCTCCCATTTTCTTGTAAGCATGCCCCTTTTTCCAGCCACTCCCCCTGGCGCCTCTCACATTCACAACTACATGTGTGAGGATCTCCTCATAGAAAAGATAAGAAAAGTGAAGATTTGTGGTATTTTAGTAGTACTACTGTAGTACTACAAAACACACCACAAAATGCAGTTTGTGAATAGGCCTCTGTTTCTAGAAGGCAGGCTACAAACAGATGCTTTCATTTGAAAGAGGGACACTTCACAAATAGTGAAGACAGTGTGACATGAATAGTAAAAATAAATACAGAAATGTCAGTAGAAAAATGATAGACAGTGCATCTGTGACTAAGGATGTTGAGTGAACACCAAATTTTCATTTAAAAAGATTTCCCTGTCAGTAGCTGGAACATGTCTCACAATTCGGAATTTACATGTTCATGTGTTGTGTATGTTTTGGAGTATAATTAATCCAACTTATTGTGAATCCTAAAATGAAAGTAAAGAAATGGTATTGCTTTCTCAGACGGTACACCTGACTAAAACCCATAACCAGATGTTCTGCTTTTCTAACAAGAGATGTCTTGATCTCATGCCCCATTGTTTGAGAACTGTGGCTCACTGATTAGAGCGGCAGACCCTGAGGCAGAGGTCTGGCCCGGGACCAGGGTTCAATTCCCGACGCGGCAGGGTCTTGGGCTCAATGTCCACGGACTCGATAATTCTCACCTCGTTGCCTACTCTAATCATGGGTCCCACTCTGCAACTCTGGGCAATAGCTTGCTTAATCTCCACAATGGCCCCGAAAGCGCTAGGATGCCTGGCCTCACCTTGGGGGTGCCCAGTAGGGGGCATCTCACAGGGAAAGCCAGGAAGGGTTCCACAGCGGTATACAGCGCCAGGATGCCTGAAAGGTGATAGTGCGCTTAACAAGTATACATACATTTGCTTAATTAATGCATCGGGTTGCATTGTGCTTTTGAATAAGAATCCTGTTCATTATCAGAGACGGTAGGAAGCAACTGAGAGCTAGATAGACTTTTCTATGCTCTAGGTAACTAATCTGATGAGAGCTCTTTTTCTGACTAATGGCCTTGCATGGACAGCGTTCCCAGGTGAGATCCCTATCCTGAAAAAGATGCAGCTTTCACAATGGTTTTGAGTTGGAGGTTCCTGATGGACATGGATTCGTTGAAAAAGGTTTCCTCTTTTGCACCACAATGGAGACACTGGCTTGTAGCTATTAATGTGTGGAGTTTGTCATCATAAGCACTGTTCTTCTGAGAACTTCTGGGATGCTATTCCAGGGTATTTGGACAAAATATTGAGTAGTAAACACTGGGATACAGAAATATCGGAAAACATTTTATGATACAAAAATATCGTGATGCAGAAATATTAATTTTTTTCAGGTAAATAATATTGTTGTTAATATAATTTTCGAAGGTATTGTTGTAAAAAATATAGTTTTTTAATTATCTTAATGTGTTTTAGTGCTTATATTAAATGTATATGTTATTATTGTTTGTGTAATTGTTAATAATATTTTTAAATATAGTTTGTAATCTTAAGTGATTTATAATGTAAAAAAAGAAAACAAGTTACTTACCTGTAACTGTAGTTCTCCAGTATTGGAAGCTTTCATAGATTCAGATACCTGAATCATTTCCCCGTCGTCGAGACGGGAGTCTCCGGTACATAAAAAAGTAATGGTTAGCAGTATAGCTAACTGTAAAACAGGCCTAGGCCCATTTTTCTTTTGCAACACATAACTTTCGTTATGTAAGAACAATTGTTACTTACCTGTAAATAGGTGGTACTCCAGTATTGGTGTCTTTCATAGATTCACATGCTTGCTTGAATATTCCCCGTCGTCGAAGTGGGAGTCCCACGGTAAATAAAATAGCAATAATGCTAAATATATATAAATATATATAAACATAATACAAGACAAAGAAAGGAAATACAACTGAAATCTTCTAAAAACGATTCCTACATTGGAATGCAAGGTAAAGAGAAAAACTATTTGTAAAACATTAGTGTCATTATGTTAGTCCAAATTACAGCCAATCAGGCGCCAGCACCCTCTAGAACCTTCTCCTCAGAAGCTCAAGCCCTCAGATTTTCGTAGCACAAAGTAACCAAGAGTGTATGAGGAGAAGAGAGCCTCTGAGGGGAGGAGGGTGGTTCGCATGTGAATCTATGAAAGACACCAATACTGGAGAACCACCAGGTAAGTGACAATTGTTCTTCTCCAGTATTAGGGGTGTCTTTCATAGATTCACATGCTTGAATAGAATAGAAAGCAGTAACCTCCGAGAACTAAGATTGCTAGGCATATAAAGAAGAAATCAAGACAGTACTAAAAATAATACAGTCATATAACACATCATAGCAATCACAGGAAACACAAAGGAGGAGGGAACAGAGGCTCACCTTACTGAAAAAGATGGCGAAGCACTGCCTGTCCCACTGCGGTATCCGCTTCATTGATGGCATCCAAACAGTAATGTTTGGTGAAGGTGTGCCTGCTGGACCATGTCGCTGCATGGCAGATCTGATGAAGTGGCACACCAGAAAACAAGGCGGTGGATGAAGACATCGCTCTCGTAGAATGAGCCCTCACTGAAGACTGCAATGGTTTGCCCGCTAGTTGGTTGCGTAGGCAATGAACAGTTGGTCGGACTTGCGGAAGGGGGCAGTTCTGGCAGTGGGCTAAAGAATGGTGATGGATTAAACCCAAATCAGTTGACTGGGGGTGAGTGTTTGATTGGCTCAAACGCTCCGTCCATCATCCCCTTTTGTATCGCTTTGTTCGCCCTAAGTGTGGCAGGGTATGCTCAGACGTGAGTCCCTTGCTCACTTGGCCACTGGATTCAAGATAGCCTGGCTGATGAGGATTATGAATCCGAAACCAGTCCCAGGATGCTTGTTTCCGGTCCATGGAAGACATGGCTTGGCAGTTCGGGCTGGACTGTTCCCATGAGGCACAGGGTCAGACTGATTTGCATATAGCCATGTCTGAAATGGGGTGGCTGAGTGGGCTAAAGAATGGTGATGGATTAAACCCAGATCAGTTGACTGGGGGTGAGTGTTTGATTGACTCAAACGCTCCGTCCATAATCCCCTTTTGTATCGCTTTGTTTGCCCTAAGTGTGGCAGGGTATGCTCAGACGTGAGTCCCTTGCTCACTTGGCCACTGGATTCAAGATAGCCTGGCTGATGAGGATTATGAATCCGAATACGGTCCCAGGATGCTTGTTTCCGGTCCATGGAAGACATGGCTTGGCAGTTCGGGCTGGACTGTTCCCATGAGGCACAAGGTCAGACTGATTTGCATATAGCCATGTCTGAAATGGGGTGGCTGAGTGGGCTAAAGAATGGTGATGGATTAAACCCAGATCAGTTGACTGGGGGTGAGTGTTTGATTGGCTCAAACGCTCCGTCCATCATCCCATTTTGTATCGCTTTGTTCGCCCTAAGTGTGGCAGGGTATGCTTAGACGTGAGTCCCTTGCTCACTTGGCCACTGGATTCAAGATAGCCTGGCTGATGAGGATTATGAATCCGAAACCGGTCCCAGGATGCTTGTTTCCGGTCCATGGAAGACATGGCTTGGCAGTTCAGGCTGGACTGTTCCCATGAGGCACAGGGTCAGACTGATTTGCATATAGCCATGTCTGAAATGGGGTGGCTGAGTGGGCTAAAGAATGGTGATGTATTAAACCCAGATCAGTTGACTGGGGGTGAGTGTTTGATTGGCTCAAACGCTCCGTCCATCATCCCCTTTTGTATCGCTTTGTTCGCCCTAAGTGTGGCAGGGTATGCTCAGACGTGAGTCCCTTGCTCACTTGGCCACTGGATTCAAGATAGCCTGGATGATGAGGATTATGAATCCGAAACCGGTCCTAGGATGCTTGTTTCCGGTTCATGGAAGACATGGCTTGGCAGTTCGGGCTGGACTGTTCCCATGAGGCACAGGGTCACACTGTTTTGCATATAGCCATGTCTGAAATGGGGTGGCTGAGTGGGCTAAAGAATGGTGATGGATTAAACCCAGATCAGTTGACTGGGGGTGAGTGTTTGATTGGCTCAAACGCTCCGTCCATCATCCCCTTTTGTATCGCTTTGTTCGCCCTAAGTGTGGCAGGGTATGCTCAGACGTGAGTCCCTTGCTCACTTGGCCACTGGATTCAAGATAGCCTGGCTGATGAGGATTATGAATCCGAAACCGGTCCCAGGATGCTTGTTTCCGGTCCATGGAAGACATGGCTTGGCAGTTCGGGCTGGACTGTTCCCATGAGGCACAGGGTCAGACTGATTTGCATATAGCCATGTCTGAAATGGGGTGGCTGAGTGGGCTAAAGAATGGTGATGGATTAAACCCAGATCAGTTGACTGGGGGTGAGTGTTTGATTGGCTCAAACGCTCCGTCCATCATCAGCTTTTGTATCGCTTTGTTCGCCCTAAGTGTGGCAGGGTATGCTCAGACGTGAGTCCCTTGCTCACTTGGCCACTGGATTCAAGATAGCCTGGCTGATGAGGATTATGAATCCGAAACCGGTCCCTGGATGCTTGTTTCCGGTCCATGGAAGACATGGCTTGGCAGTTCAGGCTGGACTGTTCCCATGAGGCACAGGGTCAGACAGATTTGCATATAGCCATGTCTGAAATGGGGTGGCTGAGTGGGCTAAAGAATGGTGATGGATTAAACCCAGATCAGTTGACTGGGGGTGAGTGTTTGATTGGCTCAAACGCTCCGTCCATCATCCCCTTTTGTATCGCTTTGTTCGCCCTAAGTGTGGCAGGGTATGCTCAGACGTGAGTCCCTTGCTCACTTGGCCACTGGATTCAAGATAGCCTGGCTGATGAGGATTATGAATCCGAAACCAGTCCCAGGATGCTTGTTTCCGGTCCATGGAAGACATGGCTTGGCAGTTCGGGCTGGACTGTTCCCATGAGGCACAGGGTCACACTGTTTTGCATATAGCCATTTCTGAAATGGGGTGGCTGAGTGGGCTAAAGAATGGTGATGGATTAAACCCACATCAGTTGACTGGGGGTGAGTGTTTGATTGGCTCAAACGCTCCATCCATCATCCCCTTTTGTATCGCTTTGTTCGCCCTAAGTGTGGCAGGGTATGCTCAGACGTGAGTCCCTTGCTCACTTGGCCACTGGATTCAAGATAGCCTGGCTGATGAGAATTATGAATCCGAAACCGGTCCCAGGATGCTTGTTTCCGGTCCATGGAAGACATGGCTTGGCAGTTCGGGCTGGACTGTTCCCATGAGGCACAGGGTCAGACTGATTTGCATATAGCCATGTCTGAAATGGGGTGGCTGAGTGGGCTAAAGAATGGTGATGGATTAAACCCAGATCAGTTGACTGGGGGTGAGTGTTTGATTGGCTCAAACGCTCCGCCCACCATCCCCTTTTGTATCGCTTTGTTCGCCCTAAGTGTGGCAGGGTATGCTCAGACGTGAGTCCCTTGCTCTCTTGGCCCCTGGATTCAAGATAGCCTGGCTGATGAGAATTATGAATCCGAAACCGGTCCCAGGATGCTTGTTTCCGGTCCATGGAAGACATGGCTTGGCAGTTCGGGCTGGACTGTTTCCATGAGGCACAGGGTCAGACTGATTTGCATATAGCCATGTCTGAAATGGGGTGGCTGAGTGGGCTAAAGAATGGTGATGGATTAAACCCAGATCAGTTGACTGGGGGTGAGTGTTTGATTGGCTCAAACGCTCCGTCCATCATCCCCTTTTGTATCGCTTTGTTCGCCCAAAGTGTGGCAGGGTATGCTCAGACGTGAGTCCCTTGCTCACTTGGCCACTGGATTCAAGATAGCCTGGCTGATGAGGATTATGAATCCGAAACCGGTCCCAGGATGCTTGTTTCCGGTCCATTGAAGACATGGCTTGGCAGTTCGGGCTGGGCTGTTCCCATGAGGCACAGGGTCAGACTGATTTGCATATAGCCATGTCTGAAATGGGGTGGCTGAGTGGGCTAAAGAATGGTGATGGATTAAACCCAGATCAGTTGACTGGGGGTGAGTGTTTGATTGGCTCAAACGCTCCGTCCATCATCCCCTTTTGTATCAAATTGTAAAATTTAAGGCATCGTTTGATGTCCAAAGAATGCAAGCGCTGCTCCGCCGGAGACTTTGGGTCCGGAAAGAAAGTCTTGAGGAACACAGGTTCATTTAAATGAAAATCCGTAGGTACTTTAGGTAGGAAGGAGGGGTTAGTGCGGAGCGCCACCCCATTAGGTTTGAACTGAAGATAAGGCGGCTTGACAGTGAAAGCGTGAAGGTCGCTCACGCGACGAGATGAGGTCAAGGCCAGAAGAAGTGCAACCTTCCAGGTGAGGAATTTGATATCCGCTTTATGGATAGGTTCAAATGGTGACTTCATAAGCTGGGATAGTACCACATTGAGGTGCCAAGATGGAGGAGGGCGCCGAACAGGTGGGAACTTGCGGAAGAGCCCTGTGAAGAATTGACGTATAATCCGTGATGAACAGAGGGAAGAAGAGCCATCATGTCGTAAACGAGATATTGCAGCTAAGAAAACGACTCACTATCCAACTTCTGAGCGTGAACCCGCCAGGAAAATATGTTTACAATTACCATAGTGGATTTTGAGGATATGATTGATTGTAATAACAGTGTCTAAGGGGTATCATCCTCCTAAAAAAATGTGCTGGGGCCACACCGGCAGACTGTGGGATGTTGGATAAATGTATTTGAATCCAAGCAGACACATAGAGAATACATTTAAATTTAAATCTTTTCTTTGCAGTAACCAGCACAGAAAGAAAAGTAACTTACGTTTGGAGTTACCTAGAAATCTACCAGGGGTTGAACCTCTCAACTGGTATGCGCCATGGTGGTTGATGGAGGGTAAATAATGGGTTGCTATTTGTGGTGTGGGTACACTCATATTTCAAAACCTCACTGTTGGGGTTTTACTAAAAACGAAGGATGACAACCACATTTGTTTGTTTTTTTATATGTTTTTTCAGTTGTGAAGACAAAGCATGTCCTAATGCAGTGGCTTAACCTGTGACGCCCTGAAGAAATTGCCTAAATTCGGAATTGGCAATGAAACCTGTCGGCAAGTGGAGTTTGGCTAGATAGGTATTAGCCTTCCTCTCCTTTTCTTAATATCCCGCAACCAACACGAAATTGACAGAATAAAACGAAGCTCTGTGTTGTTTGTGTGGCTTTTATATGTTTGTTGTTTAACACAGTCTATGTGTTTTCCGTTCGTTCCCACACACTGCATTCCCTCACAAACACTGTTTTGTTTGTTTTTTGGACACAAGTCTTTCTTTTGAGCTTGATGGTGCCAATGATGAGAACAGGGCAATCCTGGTGAGTACCTGCCAGGTTCCCGTTGGTGGTTCGCCCGTGAGGCGCCATCTCGCTCACACACACTTTTTTCTACTTACCTTTTTTGGCACTAAGGTGTGTGTTTTTTGTCTCACAACTGTGTTTATGTTTCCATGGGATTGGGCATATGTTTTTAAATAGGGCATAACATGGATGTACCTCCTACCTCATTCATTTAAAGAGAGGAGTAATTTGCAAAAGATTTGCATGTGACGGTACACCATTAAGTGATTTATGATTTGATGCCTTGATGGTCTAGGTCTTGTGTTGTGAATTCATAATTGCGTAGAGGGCGACCTATGACCATTGTTCCCTCTGTGCTCCGTGTTGTTTATCATGGGCTAGGATGTCTCTGCATTCCTGGGATATGTTCAAGTCAGCGAACTCAAGGTGCTCAGGTTCCATGCCCACAATTGTAGCGTGGAGGGGTCCGGATGACACACTAGGCCCCTGTCCATAGATAGAAGGTCTGGACGAGGACGTAGAGGAATGGGCTCGCACTGGGACAGCAGAAGCAGTTCTGAAAACTAAGCCTGCCTGGGCCAACGGGGTGCGATCAACAGGGTGTGGCAGAGCTGCCTCCGCATTTTCCACAGTACCCGCGGTATTAATGGGAGCGGCGGAAAAGCGTAGGCGAATATATCGCACCAGTCGATCAAAAGGGCATTCCCGCAGGACCCGGGGTGGGGACGCCAACTTGCATAAGACGGGCATTTCCGATTCTCCGGTGTTGCAAAGAGGTCTAGATCTGGGTGACCCCACTGGCGAAACACAAGATCCAGAGTCGGTTGGTGCAGTTCCCATTCGTGTGTTGAGCAAGTGGACCTGCTCAGAGAGTCCGCCAGGAGGTTGGACACGCCCGGAAGGTGGACAGCTGTCAAGGTGATGTGATGGCGGAGAGCCCAATCCCAGATCGACTGGGCCAAGCGGGACAGATGTGGAGACTTGGTCCCTCCCTGTTTGTTCACGTAGTGCATACTGGTGGTATTGTCTGTTTGGATTAGCACTGACTCCCCGTGAACAACCGGGAGGAAGGACTTGAGCGCTAGGAAGATCGCCATCAATTCTAGCCTGTTGATATGCCACGTGCGTTGCGTCGGCGTCCACTTGCCCTTGATGGATAAGCCCTGGAGATGAGCGCCCCACCCCTCCAGGGAGGCGTCCGTCGTCAGCGTAAGATCTGGAGCTTGAACGAGGAAAGACATTCCCATTTGCAGATTCGTGGGTTGCGCCCACCAAAGCAGGCTCTTTCTCATGCGAGCTGTGACGGCAACTAGGTCGTTGAAGGACCTGAAGACCTGACGCCACTGTAAGTCCAGTTCTTCCTGAATGGGATGGGTGCGCAACCTGCCAATTGGGATCAGTGCGATACAAGATGAAGCCATTCCCAAGAATGACTTTAACGTCCGAACAGAAACGGACTGTTTTCTTCGAATGAGGGAGACCAGACGAAGGATCTTCTGACGTCGCTCGTTCGAGACGAACGCTTTTGAGAGCTGCGTGTCTAGGATCGCTCCCAGGAAGGTTCTGGTTTGCAGAGGCGCAAACTGTGACTTTTCGACGTTGATGGTCAACCCCAGAGATTGAAACACTTGCTGGCAAAGGCGAGTGTCCTGACCTAGCTGATGGTGGCATTGAGACTTGAGAAGGCAATCGTCTAAATATGGAAAGATTTGAACTCCTTGTAGACGCAGGTGAGCCACCACAGGGGCCAGTACCTTCGTGAACACACGAGGAGCTGACTGCAGCCCGAAGGGCAGAACTTTGAACTGAAAATGCATTGGTCCCACCTTGAAATGCAGGTACTGGCGATGTTGTTGGATTATCGGGACATGAAAGTATGCATCTTGAAGGTCTATGGTGGTCATGAAATCCTCGCTGGATAGAAGACGCAGGATTTCCAGTAGCGTCAGCATGCGGAACGATTGTGATTTTAGGAACTGGTTGAGAGCCCTCAAATCCAGAATGGGTCGCCAATCTCCGGTCTTCTTGAGGATGAGGAAGAATTGAGAGTAAAAACCCTTCCCTCTTTGATGTTTCGGGACCACTTCGACTGCACCTTTTAAAATAAGAAGACGGACCTGATGGTAAAGCTCCTCGAGATGTGGAGGAGGCGGGCCACGAGGTGGAGTGCAAGGAGGAATCTCTACAAACTCCAGGGTATGACCCCGTTTGACAATGTCCAAAACCCAGCGGTCTGTGGTGATCGAGGACCACTGAGAATAAAACAGAGAGATTCGTCCTCCAACACTTTGAGGGTGACAAGAGTCATTGGCGTTTTGGGTTGGATCCACGATAAGTAGACTTTCCTCTGTATGGTCTGGAGGGCTCCTGACGAGATTGCTGATTGGGCGTGTAACGTTGGCCGCTCTGATTGTAGGAGCAATATTGTTGCCCACCTCGAACGTTGGAAGAAGTGCCGCGTCCCCGCGCACCTCGAAAGGACTGCTTCCGAAATTGCAACGTGCCCAAAGACTTTGCCGTATCGGTGTTCTTTTTGATGGACTCAAGGGCGTCATCGATATGGGATCCGAATAGCGATTCCCCATCATAAGGCATATCCAGTATTTTTGATTGGACTTCCTGCCGGAAGGAGGTGGACTTCAGCCAGCCTTGCCATCGGAGTGCAGCCGCACTTGCCAGCAGACGGAAACCTGTGTTAGCAATATCGACTGCACAGTCGATCATTTCTTCCGATGCTCTCTGACCATCGCGAAGAATCTGTTGAGCGTCAGCCTTGGAAGCATCAGGTATGAGTGCTATGAAATCTGAAATGTCTGACCACATCTGCCCGTCATAACGTCCCAAGATGGCTAAAGCATTGGCTGCCCGGACAGATGTTGAAGCCATCGTTGAGAACTTGCGGCCAATAGCATCTAAGCGTCGACCCTCTCTATCCGGAGGGGCTGTGATCTGGAATTCTGGATTCCGTGCTCTACGCTGTGCGGCCTGAGTCACTACAGAGTCCGGCTGGGGGTGAGAAATCAGGCAAGCTGGAGAACCAGTTGGGGCCTTGTACTTCTTCTCAAGGCGCGGTATCTTAGCAGGTAAGGAGTTTGGAACATTCATGAGCTTAATTCCCTCCTTCCAAACGAAATCGATGATAGGAATTGTGTGTACCTGCTTATAAGGTTTGTCTTTAAAATCATAAAGAAAACAGTCCTCCTCGTGTTGTGAACGTGGTAATTTGAAACGCTGAGCCGCTTTATCCATTAAAAGATGGACACTGGCGATATCTACAGGTGGGGATTCACCCGAGTTCCCAGGCTGAGGAGAGGGCGTCTGTGCCCGATAATCGTCCCATTCAGCCATATCCTGGTCGCCTGCATCGTCATCCGAGTTGTCAGGGACCTCTCCGTCCTCACGCTCTGGGATCGCCTCATCATCCGCATCCTGCGGGTAAACAGTGGTATGTATTCTAATTGACGTCTGAACCTGAGACGAAGTTGTAGGTGGTAAGATAGGCGGCAAAGGTTAAGGGAATGATAGCCATAGGAACTTGAACCAACTGCTCTTCTTGCTGAGACTCTTGGTCTCCGCCATCGTAGTCAGAATCAGAGTCTTGACATTTAATAATTAAATCAGAGGGGCTATGTGCCGCCCCAAACGTGTCCCCTTCATGCTCCGAGTCTGTGTCATGCTCAGATGTTGTTGCAAACATCGGAGAAGGTGGTTGCGGCTCTGGATCAGAGATCTGTTGGCAGGGAACCGTAGTGCGGCGATGTGAAGATGCAGAAGTCTTCAACGGCACTAACGGCAAAGAGGCAAACGAAATCGGTGCTGCCGTCGACGGTGCCGTCGTCGTTAGCGTCGACGAGACTGACTTTGCTGTCGACGAAGGTAATTTTGGAGAAGGTGTGGTCGTCGACAGAGTCTTCGACGGGCGATTCACTGTAGACGAAGTCGTCGACGGGGCCGTCGTCGACGTCGAAGCTGGTAGAGCCTCCGTAGACGGAGTCTTCGTCGACAGGGCCTTGCTCGACGGTGTCTTCGTCGACGAGAGTTTGGTCGACGGTGTCTTTGTCGACGAGAGTTTGGTCGACGGTGTCTTCGTCGACGAGAGCTTGGTCGACGGAGTCGTCGACGTTGACGATTTCTTCGGGTCGGTCGTCGACGAGCATTCTCTCTTCTTCGCCGACGAGGAGATGGTAATCGTCGACGGAACAGGTTTAGACGGCAACGAAACCCTCGTCGACGTGTAGGCTGTCGACGATACCGTCGTCGACGACGAGAAGGCTGAAGTGGTAGTCAGCGTCGTCGTCGAAGATGCAGGCAATGCTGTCCTCGTCGTCGGAACGCTCGTCGACGCTCCCTTCGACGGCGGAACTTTAAGAGGCGTGGAAACACCTCGAGAGGCAGCAGAAGACGCCTGAGAGCCAGGTCTCGTGGGCGTAGAGGTGGTAGGAGTGGCAGAAGACACCACAGGAGCCAGAGACAAGGTCAATCTAGGCTTTTTGAGGAAAGGAGATGGAAACTCCTGAACACTACCACGCTTAGAGGCTGCTGTAGAAAGACCAGATTGTAAACTTTCTGCATCGGACAGTGCAGAATCCTTGTCCTTAAGACGTTGCAGCCAAAGGAGAAGACGGCCTTCTCGGTCTTTAAGAGTCTTAGTAGAAAAGGTTCTACAGAACTTGCAGCTGGCTGCCTCATGATCAGGGTATAAACAGTAGATACACTTCTGGTGGTAGTCCTTTTCAAAAAGGCGTAGCTTCCCACAAGAAGAGCAAGGTCTGAATAAAGACTTCTTACTTGACATGTTGAGATAAACACTGGAAACTAGATGAGTAGAGTTGAAAACTGAGCAGAGCTCAGGGAGACTCCCTTCACACGACGTGCGGTAGAAAATCTGAGGGCTTGAGCTTCTGAGGAGAAGGTTCTAGAGGGTGCTGGCGCCTGATTGGCTGTAATTTGGACTAACATAATGACACTAATGTGTTACAAATAGTTTTTCTCTTTACCTTGCATTCCTATGTAGGAATCGTTTTTAGAATATTTCAGTTGTATTTCCTTTCTTTTTCTTGTATTATGTTCATATATATTTATATATATTTAGCATTATTGCTGTTTAATTTACCGTGGGACTCCCACTTCGATGACGGAGACTATTCAAGCAAACATGTGAATCTATGAAAGACACCCCTAATACTGAAGAAAAAAAGACCAAACTTTTCTCTTAGGCAATCAGAGGCACTCACCCTCTAGAACCCTCCTGAGAGAACCTCTTGCCCCTCAGATTTTCGGGCACTTGTGCTATAATACTTTCTGTACCCAGAAAGGGGATGAGGGGAGGAGGGTGGGCGTATTTGAATCTATGAAAGCTTCCAATACTGGAGAACTACAGTTACAGGTAAGTAACTTGTTTTCTTACTCCAGTATTGGAGCTTTCATAGATTCACATACCTGAATCAGAATACCGAGCAGTAAACTATAGCACATTTTGTCTTTGTCTCCTTGTTTTCATTAACATTCAACACATGATATTTGCACATAGCAGTAACCATATCAATATATACATAGACATATTGCCTCTCAATGACATATCCAATATCAATCAACAATAAAATGTGCTTTCCTTACCCAAGAAAGGAAGGAGGGATGAGAAAGAGGCTCACCGTTATTGGAAAAGGTTCCGCAGCACTGCTTGTCCCACTGCTACATCGCTCCTTGCATGAGCATCTAGGCAGTAATGCCTGGTGAAGGTATGCGTACTCCTCCAGGTGGCTGCTCTGCAGATGTCCTGTATGGAGACGCCTGAAAATAGAGCAGTTGAGGTTGATACCGCTCTTGTGGAATGCGCACGAACACGTGCAGTCAATGGCTTTCCCGTTGCTTGGTGACAGAACTGGATAGCACTTGAGATCCATCTTGAGATTCCTCGCTTTGACAACGGGAAAACTTTTCTGGGGGCACTAAATGCCACAAACAATTGTGTAGACTTTCTAAACGGCTTTGTCCTTTGCAAATAGAACTGCAAGCAACGCTGGACATCCAGAGTGTGGAGAGTCCTTTCCGCCGCCGCCGATGGTTGAGGAAAAATTCTTTTCAAGATTAAGGGCTCATTTAAATGGAAAGCCGCTGGTACTTTCGGAATGTATCTTGGATTCGTTCTGAGGACTAATCTGTCTTCCCTGAATTGGAGAAATGGTTCTTGCGTTGTAAGGGCTTGCATTTCTCCTACCCTTCTGGCTGATGTTAGAGCTATTAAAAGAGCCACCTTCCAGGAGAGAAATTTTAGATCAGCTTTATGTATTGGCTCAAATGGCGGTTTCATAAGTTGTGACAAGACAACGTTCAGTTTCCATACAGGTGGTGGAGGTCTGATGGGTGGGTAAACTCGAAATAACCCCTTCATAAAGTACTTCACAATTCTCTCCGACCACAGAGAAGGACGTGCTGAGTTTCTCCTGTATCGTGAAATTGCCGCCAAATGCACCTTAATAGATGCATGGGCTAATCCCGATTTCGCTAGTTTTAGCAAATATGGGATAATCTGATGCGCCTCTGCCCGCAGAGGATGTAAGGCATTCTCCTGACACCATAAGCAGAATCTCTTCCATTTCATCCTGTACGTTCTATCAGTGCTTTCCGCTCTTGATTTTTCCAGAATTTCTCTGCATTCTGCTGGAATGTTCAAGTGCTGAAATTCTCCGTAGTCAGGAGCCAGGCCGCTAATTGCAATGATGTCGGGTCTGGATGCCGTACTTGTCCCTTCTCCATAGTCAGTAGTGTTGGAATTGGTCGAAGACGTATTAGCTCGGTCTCCGATAAAAGGAGCAGCTCTGTGAACCAATGCTGCCTGGGCCACCAAGGAGCTATCAGTATCATCCTGCGCGGTTCTTTTTTCATCTTCGTGAGCACTCGTGGCAGGAGGGGAATCGGCGGAAATGCGTAGGCAATGACGCCTGACCATGCAATCGAAAACGCATTCCCCCATTATCCCCTTGACGACAACTTGCAAAGAATCGGCATTTCTTGTTCTGGGCTGTGGCAAATAGATCCACCGTTGGTATTCCCCACCTGGCAAAGATGGACATCAGTGTGTCCTGATCCAGCTCCCACTCGTGACAGGTCGTTTTCTGCCTGCTGAGGGTGTCCGCTGTCGTGTTTTGATCTCCTGGAAGATGTATGGCTTTCATCGTCACTCCGTGAACTATCGCCAATTTCCATATTTTCTGTGCCTCTTTTGACAGAGAGAGAGAGATCTTTTTCCTCCCTGCTTGTTTATATAGTGCATTGCAGTTGTGTTGTCTGTCCGCACTAACACTGATCTTCCTTCTATTCTTGGCAGGAAGGCCAACAACGCTAATCCTTAACTCCAATAGGTTTATGTGAAGGTGTTATTCCTGTCTGCGCCATCGACAGCTGACCTGTAACTCCAGTAGGACGGCTCCCCATCCCTCGAGAGAGGCATCCGTGGTGACCACCAACGGCTCAGTCAGGTAAGAGAGACCCACAGAGATATTGTTTCTGCGAGTCCACCACTTTGCTCCCTGCAAAATTGGACGTGTGATTCTTATCTAGTCCTCGAAGGATTCCTTTGCTTGGCACCACTGAAGATCCAGTTCTTCTTGGAACGGTCGCATTCGTAAGCGACATAGGGGAATGAGTGGTATGCATGAGGACATTGTTCCCAGAAGCGACTTGTATCTTCTGACTGAAAGAGACTTTCTTTTGCTGAATCCCTTGGCTAGATTTACGAGTCCCAGCTGTCTTTCCACTGATGGGAATGCTTTGTTTTGTGTTGTATCCAGGATTGCACCTAGAAACTTGATCGTCCTGGATGGCTGTAGAGATGATTTTTCTACATTCAAGGTGAGGCCCAGATCCGCAAACAGCTCCATGCATGCTACGGTGGAAGCGTGAGCTGCTTCCTGCGACGGTGCCTTTATCAACTAGTCATTCAGGTATGGAAATATCTGGTGTTTTTGTCTTCTTAGATAGGCCGCCACCGGCACCAGACATTTTGTAAATATTCTCGGTGCAGACTTTAGGCCTAATGGTAGCACCTTGAATTGGTAATGGCCTTTCGCCACTGCAAAACGAAGGAACTTTCTGTGGGACTGATGGATGGGGATATGGAAATATGCATCTTGTAAATTGAGGGAGGTCATCTGATCCCCTGGGTTTAAGAGCAGCAGAATATCCTGCAGGGTTACCATTCTGAATGACTGTTTCTTGAGGTAGGCATTTAGGGACCTTAAGTCCAAGATCGGGCGCCACATGAGAGCATCTTTTCTGATCAAGAAGAATCGAGAATAAAATCCTTTTCCTCTCTGGGAGTTCGGCACAGGTTCTATTGCTCCCTTTCGGAGCATTGCCCGAATCTCCCGACGCCTCTGGGATAGGTGTTTTGCTTCTTGATATGTCGGTGGCGTTGGAGGAGGGAAGTGGAGGAATTCTAATGTATGTCCGAATTGTATCACGTGGAGAACCCATTTGTCCGATGTTATCTTCCGCCACTGTGGTAAATAATGAGTCACTCTTCAACCCAGGGGAACATTTGACAGGATAGGAGGAGAAGGATCCGCAATCTGTAGGTTGTCATTGTCTTTTATTATTACCTCTTCCTGAATTACCTCCTCGTCCTCTGAGAGTTGACTTAGAGTAGCCTCCCGATTGTTTCTGCCCATATTGCTGCCGATAGGGCTGCAAAGAGGAAGGATAGGATGTATATCTTCCTTGCTGGTATCCCCCTCTATATGAGGGTTGTCCTCTTCCACGGGCGCCTCGAAAAGGCCCCTTCCGGTACTGTAATGCACCTAAGGATTTCGCTGTATCCGTGTCTTTTTTAATACTTTGAAGGGTGTCATCCACCTTGCGCCCAAAGAGATCCTCCCCATCAAAGGGTAGGTCCAGAATCTTATTTTGGACCTCTGGTCTAAAGGAAGTGGCCCTCAGCCAACCTTGGCGCCTCAAAACTGCTGCTCCTCCGAGGTAACGAAATACTGTGGTAGCTATGTCCGTAGCGTAATCAATAACTTCAGCTGAAGTTCTCTCTCCTTCTTGTAAAATCTTCTTCGGCTCCTGCTTAGAGTCTTCCGGGAGGAGGTCGATATAGGGTGCTACATCACACCACAGCTGTCTGTCATATCTGCCCAGGATGGCAAAGGCATTAGCAGCTCTGACCAGGAGCGCTGATATGGAGGAGAATCTTTTTCCTGCGTTATCTAAACGCCGTCCCTCCCTGTCCAGAGGTGCCGAAATAGGTGCTGCTGGATTTTTGACTTCTGCTGCGCTGCTTGCGAGATGATGGAATCCGGTTTAGGATGGCCCAGTAAACACGCTGGAGCGTCCGCAGGTGCCTTATATTTTTTATCCAGTCTCGCTAGTACCGGTGTAACCGTTGCTGGAGTTGTCATGACCTGCAATCCTTCCTTCCATATGTGGTCAATAATTGGTATAGACGTGACTGATCTTTGATATGGCTCTTTAAAGTCATAAAGAAAACATTCTGTCTGAGTTGTTTTCATTGACAGTTGGAATCTTTTCGCTGCGCTCTCCATTAAGTTGTGGAATCCACCAATATCCACCGGTGGAGAATCTGCCGGTACTTGGGTGGGCGAAGGCGGAGAAGGAATCAGATAATCATTCCATTCTCTGTGGGGTTCTGGTAGTTCCCCTTCTTCACGGTCATCATCATCATCTGTTGTCACAGGATCCTGCTGCTGACGAGACGTTAGCACTACAGATGGTGACACACACTCCGGAGAATCCTATTATTAATCTGTCAGATTATGTACTATCCTCAGATGAACATAGTGTCTTGTCTAAAGGATTGTCATTCGTCCCCACTTCTATGCCTAATGAGTTCAATCTAAAGATGGAATTACAGCAATTCTTCAGGAAGGTACGTCTGAAACATCATTTTCACAAGGTACCATATAACCCCTCCTTTTCTGCGAGTGGACTGAGACCTCCGTCCAAATTCAATCCACCAACTCACTTGGTGGATCATAGAATTTTGACGTTTGAACAGATGGTAGTGAGGGATGTTGATCAGACACTTCAGAAAAGACAATGCGTTCCCTACAATATAAGTAAACCTGAAAAGACAGCTCTACAAACTCTTAAGGATAATTTGAATATTGTCATCAAGCCCGCCGACAAGGGCGGGGCTATCGTTATCCAAAGTGTTGATAAATACAGAGCAAAGATTCTCTCCCAGTTAGAGGTTGAAGGGAATTACAGAAGGTTGAAAAATGATCCAACAAAGAATATTAGCCATAACATTGCTGAAATAACCAACCAAGCCCTTTTAGATGGTGTGATTACAAAACATGAATATGATTTTTTGAATAACAAATATCCACGAACACCTACAATATACACATTACCTAAAGTGCACAAACGCTTAGTGGATCCCCCAGGAAGACCCATCATTTCGGGGTGTGGTTCCTTACTCGAACCACTGTGCAAGTATATTGATGTGTTTTTAAAACCTATAGCCGTTTCCACTCCTACCTACTTGCGAGACACTACTGCCACGATACAGTTAGTAGACGGACGTCCATATGACAAAAATACATCTCTACTTGTGACCATGGACATCACTGCCTTATATACAAATATCCCACAACAGGCAGCTTTAGACTGTATTGAAATGGTTCTCAACCGTAGACCGTCCCCACATAGGGTCCCCACTGATTTCATTATTAAACTCTTGAATGTAGCCATGACCCAAAATTTCTTTGTTTTTCAGGGTAACTTTTATGTCCAAACAAAAGGGGTGGCAATGGGCGCTAGCTTCGCTCCAAATCTGGCTATAATTTTTATGAGCGAATACGAGAACAACTATGTCCTCAATAAAGATAACCCTTATTTTGACAACATCTCGATGTGGGCCAGGTACATCGATGATGTTCTATTGATTTGGCATGGTACCAAGGACCGTTTGTCACAATTTCATGAGTGGTTGAATGGGTGCATGGTTGACATTCAATTCATGATGCAGTCGGATAATGCGACAATAAACTTCCTGGACATTCAAATCAAGGCAGATTTGGGATGCCTGTTCACTAGCTTGTACAGAAAAAGCAGTGAGCGCAATACGCTTCTAAGATACTCAAGTCATCATCCCCGCAACCTCAGAGATAACTTACCCTTTGGGCAATTTCTGAGGTTGCGGAGGAACTGCACCAAAAAAGAAGACTTTTTTGATGAGGTTGAGTGAGCGCGGATATCCAATGCGCCTGCTGAAAAAGGCACGGAAACGTGCATGGCACAACCATCTGGACAATCTGTTAGTGGTCCATGAAAGAGCACCCAATGATGAGAGATTAGTATGCGTTACCACCTTTATACTAAAAGCAATTTGATCAAAAAGGTGATTAATCGCCATTGGCATTTGGTAAAGGATGTAGTTGGCAGTCTGGATCCTCCGTTACATGCATTCCGAAAAGGGAGGAACATTAGAGATTATTTAATAAAATCTCTGTTACCTAAACCGCCTAAAGTAACTCAAACTACATTATGGGGCCTCCCGCCTGTAGCGGGCCATAAAAAATGTGGCACATGCAAAGCATGTGCCCTTACTAATGAGTGTACTACATTTACCTACAATAATCGAACGTACAACTTGAAGGAACACAGTAATTGCAATACCACAGGGGTGATTTATGCCATCCTATGCCCCTGTGGTTTCCTGTACGTTGGACAGACGATCCAAAGGGTTAAGTGTCGTATCCTCCAACATACCAGCAGGCTACGCTGTAAAACTGTGGGTGCTCCCCTGGTGGAGCATTTCACCTCTTTTGGACATGAACCAAATAGCATCAAATGGTGGGTCATTGAAAAAGTGATAGTCAATGCTAGGGGTGGCGATTTCAATCAGACTCTCAGCCTTAGAGAATGTAAATGGATACACCTTCTGGATACGGTCAATAGGGGTCTGAATGAATTGGAAGAAACAGGCAGGTGATGCACTTGTGATTTTTGTGTATGGTAAACCGAAGTAATTGTCCTGCTAATCCTCTGTGCTTTATGTTTGATGAGCAGAATTGTAGCATTATTATTTTTGTAAATATGTTGTGTGTAAATATGATTGTGTATTTTGTACATATGTATAAATACCCCTCCTCCCCCTTTTTAACTTTGATAAGTGGTTTCCAACTCCAGTACCTGTTAATAATTCGATCCCAATCAACCATTTTGGATACCTTCAGAGTGTCCGCCCCTCGATTGATGACCCTAACGAATATGGCCGTCACGGGCTTCTTGTAATCACCGTGGCATCACGGACCGAGTGCCTTAACAAACATGGCCGATTCTATCATCGGTTTTAGATCTTTGGCAGATTACGGGGTTAATCACTATGCCTTGAGCCCTTTAACACTCTCGTTTTGGCGCTCGGGACGCTGTAATATAGACGGTAACAATTAAATATTTATTTACGATCGTGGAACTATGCTTAGTCCCCTTTCGATCTCCCTGAACGTTGGGGACGCACTCACACGCATATGACGCTAGTCCCCTTTTCGCTTTTCTATACTCCCGTACTGAAGGGCGGCTTGCGTTCCAATGAATGGCCGCTAACAGCTTGCTGTCTCCGTGGATGCCCCGTTAAACAAAAAAATGTGTACGGTGAGTGTCTGTTTGGTTTGGCACTCGTTTTAAATTAGCTACCTTCGCCCTGGGTTAGGTTAGTTTAACCCGTTGCATTTATTTTCTTTATAGCCAATTGAGTACGGCGTGTGAGAAGTTGACCTGGTTAAATCCAGTACTGGTCACCAAATCTAGTCGGCCAAGGAGGATAAATATTACAGAACCCGCATTTACAGGTAACTTGTCCTCTA
Organism: Lissotriton helveticus; assembly: GCF_964261635.1. Lineage (NCBI taxonomy): Eukaryota > Metazoa > Chordata > Amphibia > Caudata > Salamandridae > Lissotriton > Lissotriton helveticus. Next base: position 172,981,893 of record NC_136061.1, read on the forward strand.
TGATATTGGAATACATAGGGACATATAGAATGTGGGGTAATACTAACTACTCCCTGTAATACTTCTTTTCGGAGCTCTGAACCACTACCATCCTCCTTGATTTTCAGATCCACCTTGAAGATAATAAGGTAATCGATCTGACCCCCCTTAAAGGGGATTGTTATTCTAATTGACCTCCAAAAAATCTAAGTATTTATTTATTTATTCATTCGTCACCTTGTAAGTTATAAGAGCCACCAGCTTGTTGCGGTGGATTCTTGATACACTTACACCAGCTAGGGTAAGTGTTCTGCATTAATGGGCAATTTCTTGTGAAATAGTTAGGGCTAGTGTAAAATCTTCATTATTTTCTTTTGTAGGGACATAGAATATCCCTTGGTTGCCCCCATTGTCCTGGTGAAGACTCGCACGGCCCAGGCTTAATACACCGCATGGCTCTAAGACGTAAGATACCACCGTCGACGAAGCTGTTGTCAGCGCCATAGATCCACTCCTCGCTGACGACATAGTAATCGTCGTCGACGTTCCCGTCGACGATCTCATTGTCATCACCGTCGACGACGATCCAGTCGTCGACACTGCCATTGTCGTCCTCACCGTCGTCGACGATGTCACCGGCGTCGACACTGTTGTCGTCGACACTCCCGTCGTCGACGCTACCGTCGTCGATACCTTCGCTGTCGACGCCTCCGCCGTCGACGATCTCGTTGTCGACACTCTCATCAACGCTGGCTCCAATACCACTACTGGTAACTCCTGTACCTTAGTCGTCGCCGTAGTCAATGATTTCTTCGTCGACGGTCTCGTCCACGCTCCCGTCGACGATGTGGATTTTTTAACCTTCTCCTCAGGAATACTGGAGGATGGCTTCTTGAATGATGCCGGAGCCCGATGGTGGTGTATTTGAAGGCTCAGAAGAGGCTCTTTTGGATTCTTTCTCTTTTAAAGTGAGTCCTTTACTCACCTTTGATTTTTTCTAAGGAGATTTTGAAGGACTACGCCCGGAAGACCATTGGTTGGTCTTTTTTAGGGCCTTCTCAGGACGGTCCTCTGAGGAATGAGCCTGAGGAGATCTTGACCTTTTGTGAGATCTCCTGGAAGAAGAGGAGGATTCCTGGTCGCTATCGCTAGAAACCACCTCCTTTCTGGCCTTGATCTTCTGAAGCCAAATTAGCAGGCGTCCTTCACGATCTCTAAGGGTCTTACTAGAGACAGTGCGACATACCTTGCAATCCTTTGCTTGGTGGTCCGGGTAAAGACAATATATACAGTCTTCATGTGGGTCATCTGTGTAGAGTCTTTTTTTAGAGCAGGTGGCACAGGCTCTAAACAGACCCTTTTTCTCCTTTCCAGCCATTTTCAGGAATGTAGATAAGAAATAGATTCTAATTTCTCTAATCCAGAAGAAATAGCCTGAATATGAAGCTTCTACAAATGTGGAAATCCAGATTTTGAGCTGAGCTCAAAGGAGACTCCCTAGCACAACGTGCCGGTAGAAAATCTGAGGGGCAAGAGGTTCTCTCAGGAGGGTTCTAGAGGGTGAGTGCCTCTGATTGGCTAAGAGAAAAGTTTTTCCTTTTTTACATAACGAAAGTTATGGGTTGCAAAAGAAAAATGGGCATAGGCCTGTTTTACAGTTAGCTATACTACTAACCATTACTTTTTTATGTACCGGAGACTCCCGTCTCGACGACGGGGAAATGATTCAGGTATGTGAATCTATGAAAGCTCCAATACTGGAGTAAAAAGTAATTCCTAATAGTAATTTATAGTGTTGTAGCAGGTTGCTATGTTTGTAGGGGTATTGGCCGGGAAGTTAATTAAGCAAAAATTAACATTTAATTATTAATTATTCAATTGAGTATTAATTATGTAAACTGTGTAATATTTATATATTTTTGCTTTATATCAGGTGCGGGCTGCTGGGTTTGTAGGGGTATAGTGCGGGAAGTTAAGTAATAATTAATTAACAATTAAATCTTAATTATTTAACTGATTATTAATTATGTATATTGTGTAATAACTTTAAATATTAGTTATATTTTTTGCGTGGGCGGTTTGTAGGAATACAGGGTGGGAAGTTAATTCAATAATAACTATTGTTAGACCTGTCCCCATTGGCGTGGGTCACCCTTCCATTTTTTCGCTGATGGCTCGTATGTTTTTGCAATGTTTTGCTGGTTTAGCTGCTTGGGGCACTTTGCCACTGCTGTTAAGTGCCAAATTGCAAGTGCTCCCTGTTGTAAATTGCTGTAATGGATTAGTGACTACATGATTGGCTTAATTGATTTACTTGTCAGACCCTAGTACAGTGTACCATGAGTGCCCAAGGCCTGTAAATCAAATGCTGCTGGTGGGCTTGCAGCACTGATTGTGCCACCCACAGAAACAGCTTGTAAAATATGGCTCAGGTCTGCCATTGCAGAGCGTGTGTGCAGTCTGGGACTGCCATGTCAACATGGCAAGTGCACCCACTTGCCAGTCTCTAAACTTACCATTTTCTACATGTTAGTCACCCCTAAGGTAGGCCGAAGGTACACCTATGGGCAGCGTGCATTATATGTGAAAGGTAGAACATGCCCTGGTGTGTGTGGCATGTCCTGATAGTGAATTACAGCCAATTTCGTTTTTCACTATTGCAAGACTACCTATTCCCACATGCCGAAATGGGCAGTTTGATTATAATATCTTAGAATCCTAACTGACCCATGGAACAAGGTAGAAAAATGAGTTTAGTATGCCTGAACTGAGAATGTTAAAATATATCTTTAAGCGTGGGTGATTTTTACATTCTGTGTATGAAAATACCACTTTTAGAAAGTAGGTATTTCCTTGCCTAACCATCCAGTATTCCCCTGCTAGGTTTTAGTATTACATGTCTGGTTTGTGAGTGATAGGGGGCTGGAGAGGGCTTTGGCTCCAGCAGTCTGATGAGTCAGGGCTGGGCTGAATAGGACCTGGGTTGAATAGAGAGTTGGGGAGGAGATTTCCTTTCATTTGCCTGAGCCTACATTGAATAAAGAGTAGGGGGAGGAGATTTTTTTTCCGCTACCTGGGTCAGGTCTGCTTTCAACAAAGCTGTCTCAACCTCCTGCCAGGAAGCTGCACCAGGGAGGACAGAACTGGTTTGGGCTGGTTACAGACACTCTCTGACTTCAGAGAACAAAGAAATTGTGTGTATAAAAAGAGGGGCCCAGACCCCAGAACTTTAGATCACTTCTGGGAATCAAGACAAACCTTTGCCAAGGAGAGAAACCAAGGAAGCTGAAGGAGGAGACTGCCCCTGCGCTGGTTACTGTTTGGTGTTGGCCTGCAGTGGTTACTTATTGCCAAGGAAAGGAGAAAAGGAACTTCATGTGTACTTTATCATCTTGGGGAAGATCTCCAAGGGCTTGAAGCTGAGCTTGCCTCCTGTTCTGTAGTCTCATGGACACAAAGACTTCACCACCAGCTCCCCTGAATTTCCTTGCTGGGAATTCTACCTGCAGAGGGGTGCCTGCTGTTGTTTTAGGACCTCTAAAGACTGCGTGTGGCTAGGTACTGGAATCGCAACGCAACAAGGAAGAAGCGTGTCGCCGCCGCAGCTGTCGAGCCGCAGCTGTTGCATGCCAAAGAAGTTGCCACCCCACAGCTGTTTGCCGTCGCATCACCGAGGAAGCGTGTCACCGCCGCACATCACCAGAGAAGCACGTTGCAGGGCCTGTCGCGGCATGCACGCACCACATCCAAGTTGTTGCATCTCATCAAAGATGCCATCTTGTCGCATCGCAACGGATTGTCCATCACGGCGCCATCTTGTCGCTTCGCAACCGGGACACAGTAAGAAACAGACGCATCCCCTCCTCTCCAGTAAGGAACAGAAGCATCACCTCCCCAGAGCAATGAACTGATGCATCGCCTTCATTGCGCCCCTTTTGTTTATATTACGTTAAGCAACCAAGGTACTTTGAGAGTAAAGTGCCACATTTACCATCTACATTGAACTAAGCTATTTCTACCAGTCATATTTTTGAATACTCAATTGTGGATTTTTGTGGTTTAGTCTTGTGTTAAATCTAGATAAAGATTACTTATTTTTCTAAACTGGTGTGGTGTCCATTTGTAGTTTTTTCACTGTATTACTGTATGTGCACAAATGCTTTACGCACTACTGCCTCTGAAATAAGCCTGCCTACTCGTGCCAAGCTACCAAGGGGTGAGCAGGGGTTATTTTGGGAATGTAGACTCCTTACCCTGACTAGAAGCAAGGGCCCCTACTTGGTCAAAGGTAGAGACCCCCATTTCTAACAACTATCATTTATCTATTATTAATAATTTAATTGATAATTATATATATACATAATTTAATATTGATTTATTTCAGTAGCTAGGTTTGTAGGGGCATAGGGGTGGAAGGCTATGTAAGAACTTAATTATAAATTAGTTAATTGATTATCAATTAAGTAAATTGTGTTCTACTTTATTTTAGGTATATTTTAAGTGTGGGCTGCTAGAAGTGTGGGGGTGTAATGTGGGAAGTTAGGTAAAAATAAATTATATTTTTTCAAATTGATTAATATTAAAGTTTTAATACTCGTAAATTGTTTAGTGTTTTTCAGTTTTTATGTATTTTTTGGGGGCTAATTAATAACGTTCATATTAAGAGTTGTATATTTGTTCTACATTAATAGAGGTATTCAAATATGTAATATGTTTGCACTGAAGTGCTTTCCCTACTGTTGCACAGACTGGAAGTTGGAATAGAAAATGTAACCCCTCTCATGTCCAATGTATCCCTACTGTTGCCCAGACTGGATTGGAAATAGTTCATCTCACCCCCCCCAAGACCAACGCTTTCTCTACTGATGCACAGACAGGAGTGGTAATAGTAAATATTAACACTTCGAAGTCCAACGCTTTCCCTACTGCTGTACAGACTGGAGTGAGAATAGAAAACCTTACCTTTATAATATTATAATTACATTATTAATAATAAATAAATGATAGTTATCACTTAATTAACTTCCCACCCTATATCCCTACAAACCCAACAGCCCATACATAAAATATAACTAATATATAACGTTTTTACACAATATACATAATTAATAATCAGTTACAATATTAAGAGTTAATTGTTAATTAATTATTACTTTATTAACTTCCCATACTATAAACCTACAAACCCAGCATATATAGATATAGATATGTATATGTTCTGGACACAGTCAACATACAGTACTGAAGAGTGAAGAAGAACTGTGGTCACATATTGGCTAATTACGACAGGTCCGCATTGTGTAGAATAGAAACGGTCCCTATGATGATATGTGCATCAGTACATCAGGGAGTCTCTCTTCTCTCCTTTTTTCTGGTAGTTAATTTATTTAGGTACACTTTACGGTTATCCAACTGAATATGTACAGTAGGGCGACCTTTAGCAACATAGGTGACCAAGGAAGGTTCATTTGGGATGCATGACCATTAAGAGAGTAATCTGTTCTGCATGAGCTATTAATACATTTATGTCCATGCACCAATGTGTCCCTATCACCAATATAATGGAATATGGTTTCATCATAGAGACGATGTGGGGGGTTATTAGAGATGAGTACAGCACTCAGAGAAATGTAGGCCCATTGTGGGTGTGATTGTGATATTTTCAGGATCATTTCGGATGATATAATTGAGCAATAAGAATTAACTGCGAAACACATTTGAGTTTTCTTATAAATTCTATAGACAGTTGTTGCATGAATGCAGCTTTCTGCAATTAATATCAACTTAGCACTTATTGTTGAGACTTAATGATTTCATATTGGAACAATACTAGTTTTTGAACTATAATAATGCATTATGAGGTGGTAGCCAGAATCGTTGTATTTAAGAATGTTTTTGGAGTCCAACTTGCTTCTCGTTGAATGAGCCAATGTATTTTATTATAATTTCACACTACATGATGGCCGCACCGATCACCCTATACCCTGTACCAAAGAATGTCCTCTAGTCCATTTTGTATTTTTATATTTTGCTGAATAAACTGCTAACCAATCAATTCTGATCATGTTAGGCGGGGAACCGGCAGGACCGTGGGGGCATTGGGGCTCCCCCCACGGTCCCCAACTGTGAGGCCAGGCCACGGGGTATGGGGTCCCTGGGGCCAGAAGTGACCCGGGAGGGGGGCCACGCAGCCATCCTCCCCTGTAATGTGTCATGGTTCGGTGAGAGGCCCCCCCTTCCCCCTTCCGGATCACCAGGTGTGTGTGCACGCGCTTGGCCCGTCACTCATACGGAAGCCAGTCTCCTCACTTCCGTGATGCAGGCGGTTAACGGTTCAGCTTCCATTGCCGGAACCGCTGGCATGTCACTCAGCACTTCCGGGGGAATCCGCATAACCTCAGCGGTTCCCACCGGCTCGCCGCTTCGTATTGACGCCTGTGCCTGGACAGACGCCTTCTTCTTCTGCAGGACGCTCTTCCAGGTATTCGGGGCTGCGCAGGAATGCTGCCTCTTCTTCTCTGTGCCCATGTTCTGACTTGCCCGCTAGCGCTGTCACCCTTCAGGATCTCGCTCCTCTACCAGTGCGTATGCACTGGAAGTGCCTCACACAGCATTTTGGATATTTGCCACGTTCTCCCGGGGGGTCCGGTCAGTGGGCACCTGGTTGCACAGGAACGCTTACGCTTTTGCGACATCGTGCTGGAGCGCTTGTTTTGGATTTTCTTTTGGTTAAGCCAAACCGCGCTGGAGCGCTTGTTTTTGGATTTCTCTGCACCGCGCTGGAGTGCTTGTCTTAGGTTTTCCCTGTATCGTGCTGGAGCGCTTGTTTTTAGGTTCTTCTTGTATTGCATAGGAGCGCAAGTTACTTTGATGTGCATTCCGCAGGAGCGCTAGTTACTTTGGAGTGCATTGCGCAGGAGCGCATATCGGTTCATTTTATCGATGGCTTCTGAACTTATGGTGTTCCCAGTTATGAGGTAACCACTACCTTCCGCATGAGTGTATGAAGTGATAGGAAGAGGGTTTGTCTGTGCTGATAGTAATAGGTATTCCTTTGTCTCCCTGTCTAGCCGGTGGCCACGGTTGCTCCGAACAGAGGGACGTCTTATACTGGTCTTCCGGACATCATCCTGCCGTCTTTAGCTTCCTTCCCCACTCCCATCTTTATCCTAGTTTGTTTACAAGTCTCGATTGGGGTAAGGTGGGTATGGGGGCGATAGCTCATGTCGTCTCTGTGAGATCTCTCCTCAAGCAACAGGTAAAACTTGTGGGGTACCAGACATAATGAAATGTATTTTTATTTTTTTTTAAACGGAAAGGCTGACCCGGGGATGGGGTCCCCGGGACCAGAAGTGGCCAAGGGAAAGGGGGCCACCTGGCCCCCTCCCCGTACTATTATGTTAAAAAAAACAACAACGAGGCAATGCCTCGGGGATGGGGTCCCCGGGCCATTATAGGCCACCTGGCCTCCCTCCAATAAAAAGTATACAAAATGCAGGCCAGGCCCCGGGGGATGTGGTCCCTGGGGTCAATAGCGGGCCAGGGAATGGAGGCCATGCTGCCCCTTCCCGTTTTTTGTTTTTTTAAATGCTCAGGCCCTGGGTGATGGGGTCCCTAGGGCCCAAAATTCAGTAAAAGAAGGGGGGCCACACAGCCCCCTTTCTACAAATATTTAAAACATAGGAAAGCCGGCATCTCGCCAGATGCCCGCCCCCTCCATGCACCACTCTGAAAACGCGCTCTCTGAATTGGGCGATTAAGTCTCCTTGAATACTGAGGGTCCCTGGGGGGCAACTAGCCCACCAGCTACCTCCAGTGGTGGGGCGATGTGGTCCTCTTGTGTCCTGAGGACTTCAGGACACAAGTGGACTTCATCCCCTGAGCAGCAGTGCGCCAGGAGTTGCGTTTGCAGAGTGGTTAAAAATGGTGTGTGGCATCGGACCACCACTCTGCAAACCAGCTATGTGGCGTTTACTGGAGGTACCTGGTGGGCTAGTTGGCCCCCAGGGACCCTCAGTATTCATGGGGACTTAATTTCCCAACTTACAACACGCCAGGGGGCGCGTTTGCAGAGTGGTGGGAAAAGGGGCGTGGCCTTTGTCCAGCTCTCAGCAATTCCACTGTGTGGGGCTTACTGGAGGTAAGAGGTAGGCTAGTTGGCCCCTAAAGGACCCCCAGCAGCGAAGGGGAATTCTATCCACATTCAAGAGCGCGCCAGGGAGCGCGTTTGCAGAGTGGTGGGCAAAGGGGGCGTGGCCTGCTATGAGAACTTAGCAATCCTGATGTGTGGGACTTACTGGAGGTAATAGGAGGGGTAGTTGGCCCCCCAAGGTTGGTAACGTCCAATAAGTCCCCACAGTGGGATTGCTAAGACGTCTTCGGAGGACATGCTCCCCTTTCCCCACCACTCTGCAAACGCGCCTCCTGGCAGACTAAGGGATGGGGGATGAAGTCCAATTTGCTCCTGAGGGACTTGGGTGCCAATAAGCCCTCCTAGTACTTCCTCTAAGTCCTATACAGCGGTATTCCCGAGCGCTGGTCGGAGGCCCAGCACCCTTTCTCCACCACTCTGCAAATGTGACTACTACTTAAAGAAGCATCTTTCTGCACCTCTGACTTAGAGGTAGTTTTAATACCCCTGCCCTATTATGTACTAGGGTAACAGAGGAGGTCATGCCAATCACAGGGATACCCCAATGCATAGTGTTCCCTAGTGTATGTAGGTGTTTTCACTGTATTCTAAGAGTCTTTTAGCATTGCACTGGCTATAGGCCTGGTTAGTCAGAGTCAATTACCACCAGTACTCGTCAGCAAAAAGTTGGGGGCACAGGATGACTTTCCAACAAGGCCTCTTTCTGCTCCTCTGTTGGTTCTTTGTGCACATCTCTTGCTTCTTTCTGCACATTCTTCTTCTTTCTGGACTTCCGTTGCCTCTTTCTGCATTTCTCTTGCTTCTTTCTGCACCTTTCTTCGTCTTTGTGAAATTCTGTTGCCTCTTTCTACATTTCTCTTGCTTTTTTCTGCGCCTTTCTTTCTCTTTCTGCACATGTCCTACCTCTGAAGACATAGTTAGAAATAAAAATGTAATATATCTTTGAAATTCACTCTACAAACCACAGGTTTCATGGACGCTATACTTAGAAATTAGCATTTAAAAAACCTTAGCAATTCACTGAAGAAAACATAGTTGGACATTTCACTCGTACAAAACCAGAGAAATGTGTCCGTTATAGTTAGCCATTGACCTTGATCTTAATCTTTGTGGAACTGCTAAGTGTCTCTTTCTTTTAAATGTAGATCTGTGAGGTGATCTTGTTGAGGGCAAATGGGGCGAAAGCTCAGGTGAGAATGCAAGGAGGGGTGTTCATCTGATGTGGTGTCTGCTGAGAGGCCCTTGAAGGTGAATAAATATGTGAATAGTCTATGGCTGGACTCTGATGTGGATCAAACCAATGGGTTACATTCTGCAACCATTGAGGAGACAAATTAATGGCCGTTTCTGTTGACCTGAGCTCAGGATAACGGATTTTCGACATTGTTCTGTTGTTCCTGAACGTCCATTTTTCTGCCCTCCACGTCGATCTTATCCTTGACTTCAACTGAGATTTGTCAGCATGTGAATGCCACGGCGTCAACGAATGTGTTGACGGGGGTCGTGGTGTTATTGACGCCGAAGTTGACTGATGAGTAGCCGGTGCCTGCGTCAATGTCATCTCTGGAGACACTACTTCGTCCAGTGTTGATTTTCTTGACGTCTAGATGGTTGACGATAAATTTGCTGTAGACTTCGATCGAGGTTGTGTCGTTGTCTCTGATGTAGTCGGCCAGGTGGTTGCCATTCGTCTTTACAGCGTTAAATCCATCATGGTCTAAATGTCGTCGGATGTCTATCAGGTCCTGTTGTCATCGAGCATACCGGGATTTGCAGTGCGGTGACTTCCTACCTCTCGACGGCGAGGGGTGTTTTGGTTTTTGACTTCTCCTTCTATGTGTGTGCTTGTCCTGGGATGAGGGCAGCTTGAAAGAGGTACGGGGCTCTTCAAGGCCATTTTCAGATGTTTTCCCTCTCTGTTGTAGTGCATGGAGTCAAATTTTCTCTCAGTCCCTGAGAGTTCTTTTTTAAAAACTCGTGGCAGTAGTACATGCATCAGGGACATGCGAGGCAGGCAAACATGCTTTGCAGACTGAATGTGGGTCTGATTTAGCCATCTTCTTGCCACAGGAAATGCATTTTTTAAAAAGAGATGGCATTTTTGACAGAGAATAAAGGTATTTTCAGTCAAAAAACTGGTTGAAACAGCGCAGGGCACTTATAACCGTCGAATGACGAGGAAAAATGTGTTAGTTGTAGAGAAAATTTAAACCAAAATTGCAAAAATGTATGGGAATCAGGAGGAATTAAAGTCACTGTGACAGTTTTCTCTGTTATGGTTTTCAATGCAGCATATTGGCTAACAATGCCTTTCATTCACTTTCCCTTTTCTTTTCAAATAAAGGCTATGTTTTACACGTTAATGCTTTCATTTACTGTGCAGCAGAAATGTTAAAAGTATATGTTTTATTTAAAAAAGAAAAACTATGTAATTTATGCATTGTATTTAGACAATGTTTCTAAGGCTGCATGTTTTATATATATGCACTGTGCTTAATATATATATATATATATATATATATATATATATATATATGTATATATATATATATGTATATATATATATGTATATATATGTATATATATATATATATATATATATATATATATATATATATATATATATATATATATATATATATATATATATTAAGCTTTAAAAAACCTATGCTTAAAGACTTTGCTGTAAAAAATGGCAAAAGACTTTGTCCATTTCTATCTCGGCGTGGATAGCACTCTGCTAATCCTATGCTTTAAAACTTTGATAGAAAAGCAGACATTTGAGGTGAGCAAATTTAGAGTGTCGCTGATGTTGAGGTTGCTCAATACAGGAGTACAGGAGCTGCCTTCCACCTAAACTTGGGAACTACAAAGTGTTCTCTCCTTCTTTTTTGCATAATTTATGTGTCACTCTATGCCTGCAAGGTCATTATTTTGACTTATAATGGGTGCTCCCTTGTGTCTGGACAAAGCTAAACCTCTCTTAAGAGCTGTAATGACAGCGAAACACGTGTCAGGGGTTGCTTTTATTCATTTCAGGTTGACTTGGATGGTATGGATAAGTTTCTTACCTGTAATCCTAGTTCTCTTCCAGGGGTATCCTCATCAAAGTCACAAGCACTGAATATTACCGCCCACGTGCGGGTCCCCGGAAATAATATATAAACATATATATATGTAAATCACATATAAATAGCTCCACAAATATGTATGCACATATATCATTTTTTCTCACACCAATGCAGCCCCAAAACTGAGGCTAAACAATGTAATTACTCATACATGCACTGAATTAGCAAGGAAACAAAAAGCACATTAGGACACATAGCTCTTGAACTCAGTGTTTTAATGAGCAAAACACTCATAAATCCTGAAAATTGCTAATCAAGAGACATTGTTAGCCCACAGGCTGCATTGTAAAGCAATAACATAGAAAATGAAAGCATTTTCAACAAAAACTGGCACAGTGCCTTTAAGTCAGCCATGACCCCTGGCTTCCCATCATGCCTCAGGGGTGACAGTTAGGTCAATTGTTCTTTGCATAACCCTGAAGTTAGGGCTCAACAATAAACCACAAACACTTTGACAATCTCTCATTTAGCTGGGGAGGCGGGTGGGTTGCTTATGACTTAGATGAGGATACCCCTGGAAGAGAACTAGGATTACAGGTAAGTAACTTATTCTTCTCTTCCAGGGGATCCTCATCAATAGTAATAAGCACTGAATAGAATAGCAAGCCCATCAACCACCTGCAGGTAAATGAGAAAACATATGACCCAACCAAAGATTGCAACAGCCGAAAATCAGCTGTTAAACAGATTCCGCAAGGAGGCCTGGCCGACCTGGGTATCTGCTCTAGTGTCTGAATCCAAACAGTAATGTCTGGTAAATGTATGGACGGACCTCCAGGTGGCTGCCTTACAAATCTCAGACATGGGCACATTATGAAGAAAAGCTGTAGTAGCCGCTTTCCCTCTGGTGGAATGTGCTTTGGGCGAAAACCCCAGGGTCTTCTGCGCCAATTGATAAGCAAGTTTGATACACAAAACTATCCACCATGACATGGAACGTTTTGAGGCTGCATAACCTGTTCTGATCGATCCATAGTTGACAAATAGTTAATCAGACTTACGTATATCTATGGACTTATCAAGATAAAATTTCAGAACTCTTTTCAGGTCCAAAGAATGCAATGCCCTCGCAGCTGGTGTGGAGGGATTGGGACAAAAGGTGGGTAGAGAGATGGTTTGGTTTACATGAAAATCTGACACCGGAAGAAAAGAAGGATGTGTTCTCATTACTACCCTATTCAGATGGAACACTGTGTAAGGCTCTTTGGTACAGAGAGCTTGAATTTCGCTCACCCTGCGAGCTGACGTGATTGCTACCAAGAAAGCACCCTTCCACGAAATATGTTGCAAAGTTGCTTTATGTATGGGTTCAAAAGGTGAACCCATCAATTTTTATAGCACCAGGTTCAACTCCCAGGGGGGTGACGGAGGTCGCACTGGGGGATAAACCTTTTTTAACCCTTGCAGAAAATCCTTCACCGCTTGCAACTGGAAAAAGGAAGGTTGGGAAGGTGACCGCCTATAAGCTGTTATGGCAGCCAAATGCACTTTAATAGAATTAAAACTCAACCACGCTTTAGCCAGCTACAATAAATAAGGAAGAATGACTTCTTCCTGACCCTTTATAGGATGGCAATTGTTCTGCATACACAACAAGTAGAAGCGCTTCCACTTGCACACATAAGAATGTCTTGTGGAAGGACATCTTGCCTCTTTCAAGATGGAGATGCAGTCTTGCGACAGTCCTAGGTGGCCGTACTCTATGACCTCAGGAGCCATGCTGCCAAGCTCAGTGACGGAAGGTTGGGATGATGTATCCTTCCGTTCATCTTGGAGAGCAGGTCCGGTCTGTTTGGCAGCTTCCTGTGCGGGGTCACTGACAGATGTGGAAGGTCCCTGTACCACCATTGTCTCGGCCAATCGGGGGCTATGAGGATCATCGTTGTGCACGAGTTCGTCAACTTGCTCACCACCTTCAGGATCAGCGGAAGGGGTGGAAAGGCGTACACAAATTCACCTGACCAGTCTATCAAAATGGCATTCCCTTTCGACCCTGGTCGACAGAATCTTGAGGCCAAGTCTATGCATTTGGTCTTCTCGTCATCTGTGAAGAGATCTATGGTGGGACGACCCCAAGATTGGAATATGTCTTTGACTACCTCGTCGTTGAGAACCCAGGCTTCTCTATCTTCGAAATGCCGGCTTAGAGCGTCTGCCCTTACATTCTGTTCTCCTGGAAGGTAGACTGCTGTGATCGACAGATTGCCAGCCAGGAGCCAATGCCAGACGTTCTGGGCCTCCAGCGACAGAGTCCGTGAGCGTGTACCCCCCTGCTTGTTCAGGTAGTACATCGTGGTGGTGTTGTCCGTCTGTACTAGCACTGACGAGTCCTGGATCGAGGGCAGGAACCCTTTGAGGGCTAAGTGGACCGCTCTCAACTCCAGCATGTTAATGAGGTAAGTACGCTCTTTGGGGGACCATAGACCTTGCATTTGGAGATGACCCATGTGTGCTCCCCATCCTTGCAAAGATGCATCTGTGATTAACGTCTGGGCAGGAGGAGACTGATTGAATGGAATCTCGACCTGCATATTTCTCTTCTTTGTCCACCAAGGAATGGATGCTCGCGCTGCTTCTGACAGTGTGATTTTGTCGTCCCAGCGTGCTGATTGCTGGCCCCACTTGTCCTCCAGATCCTGCTGAAGAGGACGCATTCAAAGTCTGGCATTCGGGACCAGGAGAATGCAGGATGCCATCGACCCTAGCAGGGAGGCAATTCTTCGCACCCTTAGGTCTTTGCTGCGAAGTACCAGCTGACACTTCTGAGCTCTGGAACACTGTCTCTCCTCCGAAGGAAACACTTTTCCTACCTCGGAGTCTAGCAGAGCTCCTAGGAAGTGTATCTTCTGCGTAGGCTGTGAGATTGACTTGTTGAAGTTGACATGCAGACCCAACCGGTGGCAAAGGTTGATGCAGCTCAGAAATTGATTTCTTACACTGTCTGGGGAAGGACCTTTCAACAGCCAGTCATCCAGGTATGGGTACACGAAGACACCCCTGCGGCATAGAGCGGCCGCTACCACTGCGACATACTTTGTGAATACTCGGGGGGCTGACTTCAACCCGAACGGTAGGACTTTGAACTGATAGTGAGAGGTCCCCACCCGGAACCAAAGGAATCTTCTGTGATTGTGAGCGATCGGAACTTTAAAATATGCATCTTGTAGATCCAGCGAACACATCCAATCTCCTCTCCTGACATGTGGATATATTTGATGAAGCGCCAACATGCGAAACCTTTCTTTTTTGAGATACAGATTGAGTGTTCTTAAGTCCAGAATGGGTCTGTATTCTGCCTTCTGGTCCTTTTTTCTGACTAGAAAATATCGGGAATACACTCCTTTCCCCCTTTCAGAAATTGGCACCCTCTCGATGGCTGACTTGTTGAGTGGGATCGCCACTTCCTTTTTTAGAAGGTCCAGCTGATGACTTGATGCTGGCATTGGAGGAACGGGTGGAGCCAGGTGTTGGAAACAAAGACAGTATCCATTCTGAAGTGTAGCTTACACCCAGCGATCTTTCTTAATGGTATGTCACTCTTCCATGTGATGCGCGAGGCTTCCCCCCACTGGAGTGGTTAATGGCGCTGGGGAAAGGAAGGACTCATTGTTTAGATTGGGCTTTGTTTTGATTGTTGCCCTGGTGCTGATTTCCACCTCCTCTGGAATTACGCCTGCCTCTATATTGAGATTTCTGCTGCCCCTGTTGGTCCTGACCCTTCTGCCACTGAGGGGTTTGAACCCTCTGCTTGGAAGAGCCTTTATTGTAGGGGCGAAACCTTAGTTGAAACTCTTTTTTCTTTTCAAGCCCCACAGCCTTAAGGGTGTCCAATTCTGTTGTCATCCGCTGCATCTCTTCATCCGTACTTGCCCCAAACAACGATGTTCCTGAGAACGGCAAGTTCAAGATATGGGATTGAGCTTCAGGTTTCAATGCAGTAAGACGCAGCCAGGAAGACCTTCTTGCACACACTCCGTGAGCATAGCCATGCGCTGAGAGGGTCGCATCGTCTGCTGCAGCGCCAATGATTTGGTTGGAGACTTGGCTGCCCTCCAAGAGAATCTCCTCAAAATCTTTCCGATCCTCCTGCGGAACTTTTTCGACGAACCACTGCAGAGAATCCCACAGGGACCTATCATAACGTCCAGGTAGCGCTTCTGCATTGGACACTTTTAGGAGAGAGGCTGAGGTGTTGCAGACTCTTCTTCCCCATGAGTCCTGCAACTTGCTCTCTTTATCAGGAGGTACCGCGGACGAGGAAGCTACAGCATGGGATTTTCTCACCGCTGCAATAATTACTGAGTCTGGTGGCGGATCGGCTCTGCGGAAGAGTGGATCCTCCACTGGCGAGCGGTATTTCTTGAGAATCCACGCTGGAGTGGCCTTTATTGTCGCTGGAGTGAGGAACACCTCCATAACCGGTTCAATAATCCACGGAACCAAGTGTAGCAGGGGTTTGGGCGCAGACGGGTGATGCAAAGTCTCAAAAATAACTGAGGTTTTGGTCTGTTGCGTTGTCATGGGGACTCCTACCTTAAGAGCCCTGCTGCCCAAGATGTCCTGGAAGGTAAAAATGTCATCCACAGGAGATATTCTGGATGGAGGACTGTCCATTAAGGTCGGAGAATAATCCCTATGAGATCGAGTAGGGGAAGAGGAAGAAGTGGGAGATCTGCGATCCCTTCTTCTGCTCCTAGACCTGGAGCTCCTTCTGCTGGAGCGCACCGGGGTGCATGATCGTTCTCTGGGCTTGGACACTGGACTGTCTCGATCTGCTGCCAGCCTGGCCGCTGTTCCTTTGTCTGGCACCCAGTGTTGGAGAGGCCTGTACCATCTTGGTGATAATCTGATGGAGGGCGACTTCCAAGTATCTCTCCTCACAGGCGAACTTGTTGGAGGGGGTGATCTCCTCTGTTCATGCGTCAAACGAGCAGGAGAGTGCCTGGACCTCTCACAGTCGGTGGAATATATTACCACATCTGAGGACATGTTCCGGTGAGAGGAGTGCGAGCCTGAAGAAGATGATGAAAGGCTCACTGGAGGCGAATTCTCTCTGGAAAGGCTTCTAGAGCGGGATCTTGAGCAACTCCGTGATGTCTGATCCGCTGCACCCCTCTTTCTTTTAGCAGGAAGACTTCTGCTCCCAGGAGAATGCTCTGCAGACCTAGAGTGTCCCTCTGAGGTCAACTCTCTCTCTGCCGCGAACGCTGTCTGTGGAGATCTCTGCTGTGACAGTGTTCTGTGTCCTGGCGACAGAGCTGGTAAACTCGATGTCGTAGCTTTCTGTGTCGATGTGGGCCTCGACACTGATAAAGAAGTCTGCGCAGAGACCAGTTGAATTTCTCCTTGCGCAGATCTATGACTCGACGTCGAACGTGTGGAGACGTGCCTCGACGTCGAGTGCCGATGCTTTGACGCCGGCGGAGACAGCCTCGACGTTGAGCGCCGTTGATGAGGTGACGACGGAGTGTCTCGACGTCGAGCGCCGGTTGTGAGGCGATGATAGAGTAGGCCTCGACGTCGAGCGTCGATGATGGGATGCCGACGGAGTGTGCCTCAACGTCGAGCATCGATGATGGGACGCCGACGGAGTGTGCCTCGACGTCGAACGCTCCTGGCTAGGCGTCGACGGAAGAAGCTTCGCCGTCGAGGACCTGTGATGTTGCATCGATGAAAATTGCTAATCAAGAGACATTGTTAGCCCACAGGCTGCATTGTAAAGCAATAACATAGAAAATGAAAGCATTTTCAACAAAAACTGGCACAGTGCCTTTAAGTCAGCCATGACCCCTGGCTTCCCATCATGCCTCATGCCTCTTGACGTTGAGCTCCTATGCGTCAACGGAGACCTCTCCTTTGACGCCGAACATCGCCTGGTTGACGTCGGCGGAGGTACCTTGGATCTCGACGTTGAAGTCTTCCTCGTTGATGGAGGGTGACTCGTCTTCAACGTCGTCTTCGACGTAGTCGCCGCTGGTAGCTTCGACTCCCATCACGACGCCGAAGGTGAACAAGTTGGGACTTCTCTCGACGTCGATCGGGCCCGTCGTTTTTTCTGTCTCTTAGGAGACCTACCTCTTTCAGAGAGGCCATATATCCTTATCCTCTCTCTATCCTTGAGGGTTCTCCTAGAAAGATTCTTGCAGTGTTCACAGGAATCTGCTGAGTGTGTCTCAGGGAGACAGAAGATACACACAGGGTGTGTATCAGTCTTGGCCTTCTTCTTCCCACAGGAAGGGCAGGTGTCAAAGAGAGAAGGCATTTTAACAAAAATATTCCTTTTTTGAAAGCCAAAAAGGTAGCACTGACACTCTAAGCCAAAAAGACGTTGAGTGAAAGTAAAAATTTAAGAAAATCAGCAATATTTTTTGACAGAAAGCCAAAAAAAGGTAGGAGCTTTTTAACCAGGGTCCTGACTGAAGGAGCTGGAAAGAACAACTGACCTAACTGTCACCTCTGAGGCTTGAATAGAAGCCAGGGGTCATGGCTGCCTTAAAGGCACGGTGCCAGTTTTTGTTGAAAATGCTTTCATGTTCCATGTTATTGCTTTACAATGCAGCCTGTGGGCTAACAATGTCTATTGATTAGCAATTTTCAGGATTTATGAGTGTTTTGCTTATTAAAACTGTGGAAAAGTAAATTTTGCCATGTTCTGTGTCCCTACGTGTTCCCCATCTTATGCTATATGTGCATGATTAATATGCATATGTATTCCCCATGATCGATTAAAGACGCAATTACAGTTGTGTCCATCTCTAGTATGCCAGTTTCCAGTTCTCGTGAAAGCTACGAGTATTAGGCCTATGTAAAGCTACATTGCCACGTTTCTCAGTGTGCACGTTATTTCATTGAAAGTCCCCGTTTCTAGGCCTCAAAAGGGCCCGGACTCAGATTCAGCTCCTGTCTCCTGAACCCTCTCCGAGGAGCGATACAGCCCCCACCTGTATCCCTGACCCTTCACTTACTTCCTGCCTCACAGTGCCCGGCTCGGCCTGGCTCTGCCTGCCAGTCTGCCAAGAGTATGTTATGATTCCAGTTATCAGTCCAGCTCTCCTTCTCTGCATTCCTAAGCTACTGAATCGCATCAATAGTTTCAGTCATCGTCTAGCCTTTACGTCTCCATGTAAGAGAAATACTGTATTTATGGTCATTTAATATTCCTCAACACACACTACATGTAGAATAATGCATGCACCAGTCTTGGTGTCTGTTAGCCTTTGCCCTGATAACTTTTGGATTCTATCAACATGTTCTCTAAACATCAGATACTAGATAGTGTTTAGGTACATGTCGCTCTGACTCTCCAGACTTTCGTCTCTCCTTCTAGCTCAGAAGTCATAGCCCCCAGCTTCTCCCTAGTAACACGTCATTGCCAGCTTGCGCGCACCACTAGGTTAGAGGTCCCGGCTCTTTAGGTAGCCCCCTCCATGTTTCCGCCCCATTTGTGACATATTCCGTTACGTTTACATCACATGTCTATGTATACGCCCTGTTCACGCCTCTTGTTACACCTACTTTCTGCCTTATCTTTCGCGACTGCTATAGGCCCTGCCTACTGTTACGCCTATTGTATTGAACATCATGTATTTTGTTTAAGTATATATACTTGTGCACTGTTATTAAAAGTTGCTAGCCATTCCTTTGTCCCTGCCCTGTGCAGCGCTGCCATCCTATTCCCGTGCAGGTTGTCCTGTTCCTGTCCTTTATGCTGTATTAAACCTGCAAACTCCTACTACCTCGAATCTTGACTCTTATTTATTGAGCTATCTGTTATTGTATATCTAGTCAAAAATAGAGGTATTATTTATTTATTTACCACATAATGGCGCCCGAATAGGGACTTGCCCTTTCCCCACGCGCCGGAGAAGCCACGCAAGCCCCCTGATCCTCTGCAGCCGTGACGGAACCATACCGTGCACGTGCAGATATTTCTGCTTCAAGTATCCCTCAGGCCCACGGAGGAGACGGAGGTTGCGGTCCAGCATCCAGACGAGGCGGTGGAGGAACGCGGCGAGTCCCGACCAGAGCCCAAGCCGAGAGTCCAAGGTCCGAGGTATCCGGAGGCCCACCCGTAACAGAAGTCCGAAGTTCGTCCGTCCGGCGTCGTAGCAGTCCAGTCCAGTCCGAGGCCTTCCGTTCTTGCTGCCCGGTGAGTACCGTTGCTGGGGTAGTATCTAGACAGGGTCAATTGCATTGTCTCTGGTCCGTGGGTTTGGGTACACAGATCCAACACGAAGTGTCCACTTAGGTGGATGCGGGTCCTGACGTGTCTCTTTATGAGACCGGTAAGTTTCGTACTGTTTTAGCAGTGCATCTAGTTTCTGTTCTAGTCTGTTCTGTTCTCGAGAAATTCATGTATTCTGTTTTCAGTATTCCAGGTAGTGTTTTGTCCGAACTGTTATCCTAAATGTCATTCATGTATTTCAATGTCGTGGTATGAAAGTGGTGTTTCTGCAGTAATTATCGTGTTCATTGTGTATTGTATTGTGTCTAGACTCCAGCCCAATCATGCCATTGTTTTCCAAGTTACGTCAGTTAAAAACTAGAAAAGGTCTGTTAGAAGAAGCAGTTCCTGTCCCGCCTAGGGACAGTCCAGGTCATTTCATGTATCAAAAGCATGGCATAAGTGCCATATTATATCTAGATTTGTGGGTGGAGTACACCAAACAGTTAGAAGAAAAGTATAGATGGCCCGTATCGGGTACATGGGATGCCGAGTGCATCATGCGAGTAGAAGAAGCATTATGGAAAAAGAAAGCCAGACAGTCACAGAAAGATGCCATCGAGTTATGGCGCAAAGAATCTCATAAAAGAACCGAAAAAGAAATCAGAAAGTCAGAATTAAGTAGAGAATCCTTAGAAAGAGCCCAAGAAAGGGAATTAATCGAAATAGGTGAACGAGTTAAAACCGAACAGTCAGACAGACAGAGGAATGCCCTCATTAAGGGTATGTATCCTCTTCTTGCCGAGGGCTTGCCAAAAGCAACCCCGGAAGCATCCAGTAATTTTCCGCCACCCTTAGTTCTGACCAAGCTACGTCACAAACCGACCGCAGCTGATATTTTTCTCTCGTCCTATTTGGACGACACAGTCCCAGAATATGCAAATCCTGTTCCGCCAGCACCTGTAAATAATGTAAATCCTGCTCCTCCAGTCACCGGGGCACCTGTTACAGCACCTGTTACGATACCCCCGGTCCAGCCTACATTACAAGTACCCGCTACACTGGTCACTCTGCCAGCACGAAGAGTATCAGTCGACGATTCCAGTTTAGGGGCCGCGGGAGGAGGTCCTCCGGGAACCCCGCCGCCACACAAACGTGTAACGTCAGTCGAGTTACATGAACGTGCGTTACAGCGCACGCCCAAACATCAGTCTGTTGCAGATATCAGACGAGCTCTTACCGAATGCCGTTATGATCCGGTCCCAGGTGATGATAGTATGGTTATATATTCATTACGTGTAAGACGGGTGACCGAGTATTTGGACACCCTACCGAATATGAAAGAAGATCTAGACAGAATGTATTGTTTCATTCGTACAGGACAAGATCCAGAAAGTATTGGTGAAGTCATGTCTCACAGAAAATCTGAGATCCAGTTCATGCTGTTAAAGTTTCTGATCAATTGTTTAATTAGGGAACAAGATTCCCCGACTAAAGATCCGACCGAAATGAAAGTTCTGACAAGATGGAGTGATAATATAGCCGAGGGTAAGCACAAGACACTCAATAGTATAGAGAATATGTACAAGAAAATTCGTAAAGAAATAATAAGGTTACACGAACAACGCAAAGAAGCTCTAGGAAGCGAGAAAGAAAATGACTCTTCTACTGAAGAGGTAGAGGACGACAATACCGCCAGAATAGCGTATGTAGGTAAATCTAGATTTCCAGACCGACAGTCACGCCTAGAACACAAGAAAGTGTTTCATCCTCCAGCACCAGAACAAGGCTCCCTAGAACAAGTATTTCAAGCTACCGATCACATTCTGAAATCACGAATCGGTTATAGTGAGTTAAGTACCATGCATGAACAAGAACTAGCCCGATCAGCAGTCCGATGGATTACTGATTCTACCACTTTTCCAGACGAAATAGTGGCACAAATGTTTCTGAAACTGCCCCCAGCCGAGCAGCGACTGGTGGGTATGTATATGATCCAACACCTCATTACACTGTATGAGGATCAACATTCTGATCCAGGTCCGTTACATGATGTCCTGAACGAGTTACTCCAGTATAGATGGAAAGGTTTAGGTACCGATTTAATTAGTGTCATCCTAGAACAGCGCCACAAATATAGAACGTTCCTAAATCCGCATTTTGTTCATGTCTCACCTCCAGAAAGTAAACCGTTTTATATAGATAGACAGCATCCGTTACGAGAAGTACACCCAGTTAGGACAGCGGGTGGTGAAATGCAACGAGTATTTGTTTACACCCCAGTTACCAAGATGGAACTCTTAGAGATGAAGAAATTAATTCCCGTTCACGACAAAGATCCAGCAGGGTTCCACCGAGAATTAAAGGACATGCTCCGTATGGGAGAATACACGTATCCAGATATTATTAAAATGTTAAAAGTCCTGTTGCCTAGCCTGGAAAGCCCCCAAGGCTCCGTTGGTGGGGGTGTGGAAGCGGGGCATGGACTTTAGCATGGGTTTGGAACGCCCGATCTTTGAGGCCAGAGGCTGCCCCAAGAAACATTATAGGATTTGGAAGAAATGGGCTGATTATAGGGGCCTATTGCTGGACCCCCCAGCGCCACAAGCCTCTGATACAGATCACGTCTATACTACCCTCATGTGAACTGTCCACTTGTCGCTACCATGCTGCTTTGGCTCCTGTTTCTGGACATTATGAACACCGTGCAGGGAGGGGGGTGGGACCCGGGTGGGGATGCGGGGAGGGGGGTGTTGGATAATGTTGACTGAATTTCTTGAACGCTGTTGCTCTTCTATGCTCACTGTCTTTCTGCAATCTTGGGAGCAGTGTTTCTTTTGTATTCTGTCAACTGCCATAACACTAATAAAATTTGTTCTGAAAAAAAAAAAAGTCCTGTTGCCTGCGGGCATATACGAAAAACTCAAGGAAAAGGATTGGGAGGTGGGAGAGAAAAAGATTGATTGGACAGCTCTAGAAGCTGAAGATAAGATACGTGTACCAGGTACCGGTCTTGGAGACAAATGTAAAGAATTACCAGAATTATTGATACAAGTTTTGCCAAAGTTATTAGCCACGAAAAAAGAAGACTGGGATGCAATCTCAGCCTGTAAACAGAAACCAGACGAAGATACTAGTGATTTTTATTCTAGATTTGAGAAATGTTTTATAATAAACAGTGGTTTGAAGACGAGTAGCGAGTCATACCCTCATCTTTTTGTTACTAAACTAGTCGAGAATTCAAGTCCACCAGTTAAAAATCGAGTTTTGAAAGTCGAAAGTACTTGGCAAGCTAGTACCCCGTCCCAGATGCTACAGATGCTCCAGTATCACCAGAATAGAATCAGAGAAGAGCAAGAACACGAGAGAAGACGTATGAAAGACACGAAAATGAAAGTACTAGTTGCACAATCTGTTCCACAAGACAGTCAGAAGAGGGGTCCGAATCAAGCCAGTCATCCAGCAGCTCCCGTTAAAGGGACATGCAATTATTGTAAACAGCCAGGTCATTTTATAAACGAGTGTGCGGTTCTGAAACACAATATAGCCACTGGTAAAACTAAAGAAAGACCACGTCCGCCTAGACAAGAACAAGTTTCACAGACTTCTCAGCCACAGAATGCACAACAGACAGTTCCAGCACCGCAGCCTATAGCTGCAACACAGCATGTTACACAGCAGATGTACCAGTATGCACAATCCGAGTATCCAGAGTATCAAGCGTATTCATGAAACAGCCTAGAGAGGGAGGTAGGCTTGCCTCTCATCGAGATTCATGTAGATCAAGAAGGTCCCTATGTTCACAGTCAAGTATTAGGGAAAGACAGAAAGTTTCTGATTGATACAGGGGCAAGTAGGACTACCATTAGTCACGACCAGGTTCCAGGGGCTCCGCTCTCAGGCTCTAGAAATGTTTCCCTTGGATTTTCAGGAAAGCCTATTGTAAACGAGATATCAAAGCCAGTTACTTTAGAAGTTGGTCCATTGTCCCGAACTACTGATCTATTACTTACGAAGTCATGTCCAGAGAATTTGTTAGGTATTAAAACACTGAAAGAATTAGGTGCAGTTATTTGTTGTTCCCCAGAGGGAATACGTTTGTTTTTACGTGACTTCAAGGGTCACTATGTATTACGAGATTTTGATCCGAGATTGTCTAATGTTCCGCAGCATCTATGGGCGCAAGGTCCAACTGATGTTGGTTTCATGCAAATCACACCCCATCGTGTGACTCTCAAGCAAGGTGTAGTGTTACCACGAATCAGACAGTACAGATTGCCACCTGAGGCTGTAGCAGCCCTATCCAAAATTATTGACGAGCTCATTGCTCAAGGAGTAGTTGTAGAAACTGACTCCAATGTATGTAATTCTCCTATCATTCCAGTCATGAAACGTACTGATCCAAATGCACCCCCAGTATATCGATTAGTGATTGACCTTCGAGAACTCAATAAATGTATCATTCCCCAGTACCCAGTTGTTCCAGATATTTCTTCCCTATTGACAGCCATTGATTCTGAGGCTACATTTTTCACAGTCATAGACCTCAAAAACGCATTTTCAGTGTCCCCATTCATCCAGACAGCCAGTACCTTTTCGGATTCTGTTTAAATGGAAGGAGCTATAAATTCACACGAGCTCCTCAAGGTTTCACAGAAAGTCCTAGTATTTACAGTCAAGCACTTAAGAGACAACTAGACAATATTCACATGCCAACTGACACTGCCCTGCTCCAATATGTCGATGATCTACTGATCACAGCCCGTTCTGAACGTGCTTGCGAGCGAGCGTCACTTACAGTTCTGTATTTCCTAGCCGAGATGGGGCACAAGGTGTCCCCTTCAAAACTTCAATTCTGTGTCCAGCAAGTGATCTACTTAGGCCACTTACTGTCCAAGTGGGGTAGGCAGTTGACACCCGACCGTATCCAGTTAATAGCGAGTCTTCCTCAGCCCAAGACCCAGAAGGAGGTACATGCTTTTATCGGCCTTACTTCTTATTGCAGACAATGGATTCCTCAGTATGCATTTCTAGCCAAGCCACTGATACAGTTAACGACACAGGAGGCAGCCGTATCGACTGTCCTCCCTTGGACATCTGAACATACACTTAGTTTCAATGAGTTAAAGAAAGCTTTATGCCAAGCTCCCGTTCTAGCTACACCGAACTACAGTAAGCCTTTTACACTTTTTGTTACAGAACGTGATGGTACAGCATTATCTGTTCTCACACAAGATCAAGCCGGACAATACAAGCCCTGTGCTTATTTTTCGAGCACATTAGATCCAGTAGCCCAGGCGCTGCCTGCGTGCCTCAAGTCAGTTGCAGCCACAGCACTAGCTATCAGACAAAGTGATTCCATAGTATTAGGACATTCCTTGACAGTACAAGTTCCACACTCCGTGGAAGTTCTTTTAAACCGAACACAGACTCAGCACTTGACAATTGCACGTTTGACAGGTTATGAATTGACACTGTTCCAGCCACACATAGAAATCAGACGCTGCAACGTTTTAAATCCTGCTACCCTGTTACCATCAGTTACTTCAAATCCTGCCACACATGACTGTGTGGAAGTAGTTAACACTATGACTAAGCCGAGACAAGACCTGACAGATATTCCATTACCAGACCCCGACCTGACACTTTATGTGGATGGTTCATGTATGAGAACGAGTACAGGAGAACTAGTAGCCGCGTATGCAGTGACTACTGACACTGAAGTTATTGAAACACACCGTATTGACACCCTGTCTGCTCAAGCAGCAGAGCTAGTCGCTCTGACACAAGCCTGCATACGTGCCAAGAACCTGAAAGTTAATATTTACACAGATTCACGCTACGCATTCGGAGTTGTACACGACTTCGGAGTGCTCTGGCAGGAGAGAGGTTTCATGACTTCTCATGGAACCAAGATTCAGCATGGTCTCCTCATTCAAGCTCTGTTAGATGCAATACATTTACCGACATCTATCGCTATCATGAAGTGCAAAGCACATACGAAAGTTACAGACATTATTTCTCAAGGTAATGATCTAGCAGATCAAACAGCCAAGCTTACAGCTCAGACTCCAGACACTCCAGTTAGCAAGACACCGACATCCACTCTCGAACAGACTACTTGTATGACAGTTAAGGACCCTACTCAAGATGTCATAGATATCCAGTCACATGCTACTCCTGAAGAAATCAAGAAATGGTCCGAACAAGGAGGGGTCCAGACAGATCAGGGATGGGTGACGAAGGGAAAAGCCACATGGTTTCTCCCCGACTCAATGGTTCAAGTCATTATCAATACCGCACATAGTCCTGCACATTTAGGAGAAAAAGCCATGTTAGACAGTATCCAGAACATTTGGTTTAACAAGCATTTACGAGCTGCAGCCAAGCAGAAAGTCCGTACCTGTATGATATGTTGCCAGTTCAATCCAGGTAAAAGTGTCCCGGTGGAACAAGGTGGATTCCAACCTCCTGACCACCCTTTTGAAGTCCTCCAGATGGATTATATTCAGATGGAGCGATGTCGAGGTTTCAAGTATGTCCTTGTAGTTGTATGCGCTTTGTCCAGGTGGACAGAAGCATATCCAGTCCCAGATTACACAGCCGCGACCACTGCCAAGCAGTTGGTTTGTGAATTCTTCCCCCGTTATGGACTCCCTAGGGTCGTGTATTCTGACAACGGCCAGCCATTCTCATCTGAACTAATGAAGCACGTTTCCCTTTTGTTAGGGTACCAGTGGAAGTTCCATTGTGTACGCCATCCAGAAGCAGCCGGTCTCGTAGAGAGACATAATCAAACCTTGAAAATCTGCATTGCCAAAATCTGTCAAGAAAAAGGTGTAGACTGGTTAGTTGCTCTGCCAGTCGCTCTGTTCTATATGCGCATGGTCGCACACTCCAGATCAGGTCTGTCCCCTTATGAGGTCGTATTCGGCCGCCCCCCGAACGTATGGGGTACACCTAGACCCCGAAGTATTACCGATGTTTCCAGTAATATGCTGACAGATTACCTAGCTTCCTTGATGTCTGCCCTACACTCTTGTCGTTCACAGGTTGCCGCTGCATTTCCCGACAATACTGAAGTCAAGCCACACGAGATCCTTCCCGGCACCCTGGTCCTCGTCCGCAATTTTGATCGTTCAAGTCCGCTGGAGCCTCGCTGGAAGGAACCGAAGTTAGTCCTCCTGACCACCCGTACTGCCGTCAAGTTGGAAGGCAGGAAGGGGTGGGTGCACCTGTCACACGTCAAGAAATTTCACGGACTAAAAACTGTTTCCAAGAACATTTCCAAGGAATGTCAAGATTTTAAAGACTGCCAAGATACTATTCTTAAGGACTGTCCCGCAAATGACATTGATATCAAGCCCTCCCTGTTAGAGAAAACTCCGCAGCAGGAGTATAAAAGTAAGCTACGGTCTAGTAAAATAAGTCAGCCAGTTTAATTGTCTAAGTCCTCCCCTAGGTGAAACGGTTAGACAGGTATCTGACATGTATGAGATAGACCCCCATAGTGAGAGAGTTAGTCAAAACTCTATCCGATGTATCGTTTTTCGAAGTTTTATATTGTTTTTAAGCTTAATGGTTACCTGCACGAGTTATGCATTTCATTTATGTTTTCCAATTTCTCATGTAAATATGTTTTCTAATGCTACAGTAGAGCACACGTTTAGTGATCTGCCTCCTCATGAACTATCCTATCGTCTTGCTATGCGCAATAACACATTTATCCGTATGTTACATTATTCACACCAGACCAGCAATGCCACTAATTGTTGGGTGTGTGGTCGACTCCCCCCTTTCCAGACACCGAAGGGAGTTCTGCCACTCTTTCCTTATCCGTTTTCACATAATGGTTCATGTGGAGCATGGTCCACGTTAACGTCATCCTCAACTGATGTGTCCCTTCTGAACAGTACATGTTTTCCAGACAAGCAAGGTCTTCCCCACAGAACAGGGTTAGATCTAGAAAATGAAGTTTATAATTTGGGTAATTATTCTTCGAATTTTATGGTCCTGAATGTTCAGTCTGATCCTACTCCAGACTTACCTGCTATTTCAGTACTACCAGTCAAAGGCGAATTATGTGTCCGAAATAATGGTTCCGTACATGTAGGACATAGTGATTGTACTACTATTGTCGAGTATAGTGACAGTGGGAAATCTATTTTCAAAGCTTCACGTCATTCTTATTTTGTTTGTGGTCAGACCGCATATGTTCGTCTGCCCCTCGATTGGGATGGAACCTGTTACATTGCCTTCCTACTGCCACCAGTTTTCCTAGCCCCGTCTGATTATCATAGAAACACACATCTAGTACACATTAGACATAGAAGGGAGATCGAGTCCCCGATTGTCGATCAAACTAAAACTGCTCTAGAACAGTATACAGATTTCAATAGAGGATTCTTTTTCTTTATAGGACCTATCCAGAATAGTAAGTTAATCCGTAGATTAACCAGAACCCTTGAGGCAGTAGTGAATGAGACTGCCTCTGCTCTAGGTAACTTAACCGAAGAGCAATCTGCTATGAGATTTGTCGTGCTCCAAAATCGTCTCGTTCTTGACGTCATACTGGCCGATAGAGGAGGAGCATGTAGAGTCATCGGATCTAGTTGCTGCATTTTCATTCCTAATAACGCGCCGTCTGTTTATTCAGCTATAACCAGACTTCATAAAATTGCCCATCAGTTACACCAGAATCCAGGCACCTGGACATGGTCCGGTTGGTTTTGGAGTATAATTTCTGCCTGGGGATGGAAAGTATTGTCATTTCTAGGTATTGCAGTAGCGATCATATTCAGTTGCTGCCTCTGTATACAATGTGGCCCTGCGATTTGCGGCATTTGTGCTACCTCTTGTATTCCTAGTCCCAAGTCCCGTCCTAGATCCCGTTCCAAGAAATTTCGAGACGAGCAAATGATACTGTATGAAATGATAGATGGTATCATGAATATTGATGTTTCCTGATGGAAACGTAGTGACAAGGAGGGAATGTGGAAAAGTAAATTTTGCCATGTTCTGTGTCCCTACGTGTTCCCCATCTTATGCTATATGTGCATGATTAATATGCATATGTATTCCCCATGATCGATTAAAGACGCAATTACAGTTGTGTCCATCTCTAGTATGCCAGTTTCCAGTTCTCGTGAAAGCTACGAGTATTAGGCCTATGTAAAGCTACATTGCCACGTTTCTCAGTGTGCACGTTATTTCATTGAAAGTCCCCGTTTCTAGGCCTCAAAAGGGCCCGGACTCAGATTCAGCTCCTGTCTCCTGAACCCTCTCCGAGGAGCGATACAGCCCCCACCTGTATCCCTGACCCTTCACTTACTTCCTGCCTCACAGTGCCCGGCTCGGCCTGGCTCTGCCTGCCAGTCTGCCAAGAGTATGTTATGATTCCAGTTATCAGTCCAGCTCTCCTTCTCTGCATTCCTAAGCTACTGAATCGCATCAATAGTTTCAGTCATCGTCTAGCCTTTACGTCTCCATGTAAGAGAAATACTGTATTTATGGTCATTTAATATTCCTCAACACACACTACATGTAGAATAATGCATGCACCAGTCTTAGTGTCTGTTAGCCTTTGCCCTGATAACTTTTGGATTCTATCAACATGTTCTCTAAACATCAGATACTAGATAGTGTTTAGGTACATGTCGCTCTGACTCTCCAGACTTTCGTCTCTCCTTCTAGCTCAGAAGTCATAGCCCCCAGCTTCTCCCTAGTAACACGTCATTGCCAGCTTGCGCGCACCACTAGGTTAGAGGTCCCGGCTCTTTAGGTAGCCCCCTCCATGTTTCCGCCCCATTTGTGACATATTCCGTTACGTTTACATCACATGTCTATGTATACGCCCTGTTCACGCCTCTTGTTACACCTACTTTCTGCCTTATCTTTCGCGACTGCTATAGGCCCTGCCTACTGTTACGCCTATTGTATTGAACATCATGTATTTTGTTTAAGTATATATACTTGTGCACTGTTATTAAAAGTTGCTAGCCATTCCTTTGTCCCTGCCCTGTGCAGCGCTGCCATCCTATTCCCGTGCAGGTTGTCCTGTTCCTGTCCTTTATGCTGTATTAAACCTGCAAACTCCTACTACCTCGAATCTTGACTCTTATTTATTGAGCTATCTGTTATTGTATATCTAGTCAAAAAAAGAGGTATTATTTATTTATTTACCACAAAACACAGAGCTCAAGGGCTATTTGTCCTAAGGTGTTTTTTGTTTCCTTGCTAATTCAGCACATGTATGAGTAATTACATTGTTCAGCCTCAGTTTTGGGGCTGCATTTGTGTGAGAAAAAATGATATATGTGCATACATATTTGTGGAGCTATTAATACGTGATTTACATGTATATTTTTATATATTATTTCCGGGGTCTCCGCACGTGGGCGGGAATATTCAGTGCTTATGACTGTTGATGAGGATCCCCTGGAAGAGAATTTACCAATCCAAAGCTGTAATATTGTGCCTGGAGTGGTAAATAGCTTTTGTCATTTTACAGCTCGGCGTGGATAGCACTGTGCTAAACCTAAGCTTTAAATACTTTGCTGTACAAATGGCAAAAGACTTTGTCCATTTCTATCTCAGCGTGGATAGCACTGTGCTAATCCTATGCTTAAAAACTTTGATAGAAAAGCAGACATTCGAGGTGTGCAAATTTAGAGTGTCGCTGGTGTTGAGGGTGCTCTATACAGGAGCTGCCTTCCACCTAAACTTGGGAACTACCCAGAGTTCTCTCCTTCTTTTTTGCATATATATATATATATATATATATATCAATGCTCGAAGGTGTCCACCTTTGAGTAGCACGCGAACAGCAGCTTGGTTTATGTATAGGTGAGGACGGGGATCCACTCGTAGACGCCGCTCCGTACGGGATCTGCCCGACGCGTTTCGAAGCTCCATATGCTTCTCTTCAGGGGCTTTAACGGAAGCGGTGTGCGCAACCGCCGACCCACTTCCCCATTTTATATATAACACACCCACCGATGGGAGGCTCAAATGAGACTGTGCATTCTGGGAAGTGTGGTCCCGGAAGCACACAATCAAGTCCTGTATGGACTCCACAAGTGGGCCCGTCCTCGATTCCAAGTACGACTGCTGCTTCACTTTCGTGACCCCCAGGGTACCGGGGTGGTGCATACTCCGCGGCTGGACGGCCGCGTATAAATCAATGCTCGAAGGTGTCCACCTTTGAGTAGCACGCGAACAGCAGCTTGGTTTATGTATAGGTGAGGACGGGGATCTACTCGTAGACGCCGCTCCGTACGGGATCTGCCCGACGCGTTTCGAAGCTCCATATGCTTCTCTTCAGGGGCTTTAACGGAAGCGGTGTGCGCATCCGCCGACCCACTTCCCATTTTATATATATCACATCCACCGATGGGAGGCTCAAATGAGACTGTGCATTCTGGGAAGTGTGGTCCGGGAAGCACACAATCAAGTCCTGTATGGACTCCACAAGTGGGCCCGTCCTCGATTCCAAGTACGACTGCTGCTTCACTTTCGTGACCCCCAGGGTACCGGGGTGGTGCATACTCCGCGGCTGGACGGCCGCGTATAAATCAATGCTCGAAGGTGTCCACCTTTGAGTAGCACGCGAACAGCAGCTTAGTTTATGTATAGGTGAGGACGGGGATCCACTCGTAGACGCTGCTCCGTACGGGATCTGCCCAACGCGTTTCGAAGCTCCATATGCTTCTCTTCAGGGGCTTTAACGGAAGCGGTGTGCGCAACCGCCGACCCACTTCCCCATTTTATATATAACACACCCACCGATGGGAGGCTCAAATGAGACTGTGCATTCTGGGAAGTGTGGTCCGGGAAGCACACAATCAAGTCCTGTATGGACTCCACAAGTGGGCCCGTCCTCGATTCCAAGTACGACTGCTGCTTAACTTTCGTGACCCCCAGGGTACCGGGGTGGTGCATACTCCGCGGCTGGACGGCCGCGTATAAATCAATGCTCGAAGGTGTCAACCTTTGAGTAGCACGCGAACAGCAGCTTGGTTTATGTATAGGTGAGGACGGGGATCCACTCGTAGACGCCGCTCCGTACGGGATCTGCCCAACGCGTTTCGAAGCTCCATATGCTTCTCTTCAGGGGCTTTAACGGAAGCGGTGTGCGCAACCGCCGACCCACTTCCCCATTTTATATATAACACACCCACCGATGGGAGGCTCAAATGAGACTGTGCATTCTGGGAAGTGTGGTCCGGGAAGCACACAATCAGGTCCTGTATGGACTCCACAAGTGGGCCCGTCCTCGATTCCAAGTACGACTGCTGCTTCACTTTCGTGACCCCCAGGGTACCGGGGTGGTGCATACTCCGCGGCTGGACGGCCGCGTATAAATCAATGCTCGAAGGTGTCCACCTTTGAGTAGCACGCGAACAGCAGCTTGGTTTATGTATAGGTGAGGACGGGGATCCACTCGTAGACGCCGCTCCGTACGGGATCTGCCCGACGCGTTTCGAAGCTCCATATGCTTCTCTTCAGGGGCTTTAACGGAAGCGGTGTGCGCATCTGCCGACCCACTTCCCCATTTTATATATAACACACCCACCGATGGGAGGCTCAAATGAGACTGTGCATTCTGGGAAGTGTGGTCCGGGAAGCACACAATCAAGTCCTGTATGGACTCCACAAGTGGGCCCGTCCTCGATTCCAAGTACGACTGCTGCTTCACTTTCGTGACCCCCAGGGTACCGGGGTGGTGCATACTCCGCGGCTGGACGGCCGCGTATAAATCAATGCTCGAAGGTGTCCACCTTTGAGTAGCACGCGAACAGCAGCTTAGTTTATGTATAGGTGAGGACGGGGATCCACTCGTAGACGCCGCTCCGTACGGGATCTGCCCGACGCGTTTCGAAGCTCCATATGCTTCTCTTCAGGGGCTTTAACGGAAGCGGTGTGCGCAACCGCCGACCCACTTCCCCATTTTATATATAACACACCCACCGATGGGAGGCTCAAATGAGACTGTGCATTCTGGGAAGTGTGGTCCGGGAAGCACACAATCAAGTCCTGTATGGACTCCACAAGTGGGCCCGTCCTCGATTCCAAGTACGAAGAAGGACTTCTCATCCTCTACCCACATGCCGCCATAATTGAGCAGTTTTTTTAGCTATTGTATAGCGCATTAATAATGCCCATGGGCTCAACAAGATATTCCATGTGCTCAAAAAAGATATTTTCATATTCAGTTCCAACCCCATGGCATATTTAAGCACATTGAATGCATGTGCTCCTATTCCTTTCGGGGACTTTGGTGATGGATACATATATATTGTATTTGTTAGGTGCTCCAGGGCCCCCACATGTGGGCGGGACAATTTGTGCAAATGACTATTGATGAGTATCCTTTGGAAGAGAACCCTGCCCTGCGGCTGCGATCCTCCTCAAGAGGTAGTCTGATTGGATGAAAAATGGTCATGCCCAGGAGTTGGGTAAACCAACTTAAGGCAACGTTGGTATATTTATACCTGAAAGGTGCCGTGTTTGACGTAAGGTTGGACATAAGACGTCACTAAGAACTAACAGTTCTTTCTGGACTCCAGGAGTTCTTGTGCAAATCAAAACAAAAGCAGGGGGAATTCCCGGGCTGCTGGAGGCTTGGTTTGTTTAAAGAACACTTTGTGCTTTCTAGGAGTCTATGGGAGTAGCCCTGCCGTATTTGGACTGCATTGGCTATGGCTAAATATGGACATGATTCCTATGCCTTTATAAGGATATGTTTAGTTATAACCACATAAGGGCATGAATCGGGGATATCTAATTAGGGTCCTAGATAGATTCACAACAGGATTTCTCAGCAGGAGAAAAGACAGCGTCTTTTCAGTGCGTCAGTTGGAGGGTCGGCTTCCTTCAGCACTTGCAGCAGCAGGGCGTCGGGCAAGTAGTTAGTCAATCTGCTCCTGAACCACCGTGTGTTTGACTGGCCAAATGTAGGCATATTTATACTTTGAAGGTGCCGAGTTTGATGTAAGATTGCACATAATATCGTCACTAGTGCCTCAATTCCTTGAAAACTCCCGGATTTCTTGGATAAATTAGTATTCAAGCAGGGGGAGGTTCCTGACTGCTGAAGGCTGGTTTTACCACGAAATCAATGTGGATTCTCGGAGTTTAGTGGAAGTAGCCATGCCATATT
Source organism: Lissotriton helveticus (assembly GCF_964261635.1). NCBI lineage: Eukaryota > Metazoa > Chordata > Amphibia > Caudata > Salamandridae > Lissotriton > Lissotriton helveticus. The sequence goes on from NC_136061.1 coordinate 173,015,480, forward strand.
AGGGCTGCACAGGCTATAACTAAATAAGGCAATGATTCTTTATGCCTATATAAGGACTGGGTGAATTATACCTATATATGGGCATGAATCGGGAAAAATTACACTAGGGTCCTAGATTCCCACATAACAAGGTGACTTCTGTGGAGAGGTCATTTTGATGTGGGAGGTAGAGCCAAATGGGATGCATGAGAAAGGCAGTGCATTTCAGCAGAACTGTTGCTTTTACCCACTTGGAATGTTATAACTTTGGTATGCGAACTCTCGGCAAAACTCACATGAGTAATACTATTAGTGTGACTACAGGAACCAGAAGGCTGCAGGAGCTGCCACGCCCACTGGGGGGAGGTTCTAATGATGTAAAGGAGAGCACACTTTGCCTTGAAATATCGCTGCACCTGTTGCCAATGATTAAGGGGAAGCCCGAAACGAGTTTGGCAGAGAGTGACTATGATTTTAAAGCCCGGTTCTGTTTAAATGTTTCTGCAGCTACTCATTAAAAGAAGTGCAACTAACAATCTACCTGGCAGCTCTTCTACAAGGGTAACCTTTTTGTTTTTGAATATATATATTTATTGGCGTCTTTTGTATACATGGTAATGTTTACATTGCATAGGATTGCACAGTATTATAGGATTAGCTTCTAGAACAATAATTCATTTTGTATATTAAGTGTTTTTAAGTATTTATATTATACTTTTAAACCAATTTGTCTATATGCACTGAATGTCATGTTTACAAACCTTGATTATTTTCATCAGATGTCTAGTTATAATATAATACTGTTTTAACCATATTTAAGCATTTATGCAGAAACATTCTTGCCATTTTTTATGAATTTATTCAGCTATTATTTGGCATTCGGGTGATATAAATACTGAAAGTGGCTATTACCCATCTATACTCTCTGTTGTGCCATTGAAACGAAATATTATTTTTTCCATGTTTAATGTAATCACATGGTGAGCACTAGCACTTTAAAAATTCAGGTATGATGGGTAAACATTTGACTGTGATCAAGGGCACCTGCCCGAAACGCGTCAGTTCGCTTTTGCTGCTGAGTTTGCCTTATTAAAATTCCTACTGGCCTTATATTGGATTCGTTGGTCGTCTGTTTCGTCCTGGGGCCATATATATATGCATATATATATATATATATATATATATATATATATATATATATATATATATATATTCCACAGTTCAGGTAGCACCCACTCGAGAAGCCACAGGAAGCAAATTTAGCTCAAGGTTTTTAATGTCGATCGGTAACTTTCCAGCATACTCAGCACCAATTCAGGCATCCTCAATAAAACAGCCAGACGCGTTTCAGGATGGACTCCTTTCTTCAGTGGCTTGGCAATGGGATAGGGAAAACGCTCTGCTCAAGCAGAATTTAAAGTTCAAACCTCCGCCCCGGATGGGCTTGGCCGTGAACACAGCCTCATGGTTAATGTAGTCATGTATTACCCCAGTGGGTGCGTTTTCAATCCTTTATATGATGCAAATAAATACCCAAGTGGGTTGGTGCGTAATTCGGCGCTGTCTCTGCCATAGTTTGTAGTTGCCGACCTCGAACATCATGCGGGCGGGAGCCCTGAACTCCAACCTCACATGGTGAGCACTAGCACTTTAAAAATTCAGGTATGATGGGTAAACATTTGACTGTGATCAAGGGCACCTGCCCGAAACGCGTCAGTTCGCTTTTGCTGCTGAGTTTGCCTTATTAAAATTCCTACTGGCCTTATATTGGATTCGTTGGTCGTCTGTTTCGTCCTGGGGACCTGGGGCCATATATATATGCATATATATATATATATATATATATATATTTCAAACAAATGCCCTGGAGCTTTGAGATGGAACACGACAGCATTCCGCCATCCGGCTTCGTGATGCGGCCTGCTTTACTTCCGTCTTAATTTTCTTTCTGCCAACGCGTTTCGAGGCTTAAAGCCTCTTCTTCATGGGCACAAACAGCACATCTGAGGCTCGCATTCTGATTTTAGGTTTTATTTATTCCAACTCCGCCCCCTGTGGGCGTGTGCTTAGTGCATTTCATTTCTGGTGCATTGTAGGTCATTGAGTCCTTAATGCGAGCAATGGTGTTCGCTTTCAGTAAGTTCAAATTGTGCGTTCGTAATTTTAATTAATCATCATATGCTCACTTTGCCTGCTTTCAGAAACTGTCACCTACTAAAAGAATGATAATTAATTAAAATTACGAACGCACAATTTGAACTTACTGAAAGCGAACACCATTGCTCGCATTAAGGACTCAATGACCTACAATGCACCAGAAATGAAATGCACTAAGCACACGCCCACAGGGGGCGGAGTTGGAATAAATAAAATCTAAAATCAGAATGCGAGCCTCAGATGTGCTGTTTGTGCCCATGAAGAAGAGGCTTTAAGCCTCGAAACGCGTTGGCAGAAAGAAAATTAAGACGGAAGTAAAGCAGGCCGCATCACGAAGCCGGATGGCGGAATGCTGTTGTGTTCCATCTCAAAGCTCCAGGGCATTTGTTTGAAATATATATATATATATATATATATATATATATATATATATATATATATATATGTGTGTATATATATATATATATTGAAACCACAATCCTGAAGCCGAGCGAGTAGCGCAAAATCAGGTACAGACCACTCAATGAGTGTAGTGATAATACGGTGCTTTATTCCTTCATTAACAGTAGCATGACGCGTTTCGACCGGGTAAACACTGTCTTGATCACATGATATGGCCAAAGAACCAACAAATTTAAATACTGTGGTGCTCACAAATTATGCTCCGCCTACTTAACCACAAACAGTGAAAAAAAATATCTATATAGTATTACTTAAAAAGTATATAAACAATATATTTGTTTACATTCGTTTTCTGTGTACTACAAGCCAAAACTATTGATCACTGACAACACAATACAGTGCAGTTCCAAGTGCATCACACATGTAAGGCATTAACACAACACTCTAATCATTCAAGAAGTTAATGTGGGAGGGGTATCAGACGCCATCTGGGGCCAATCCTGCTTCCTCCACCACACTGCCGGTCTTTCCCGCAAGCAAGTCCGATCTCGCCGGGGTGTGTGGAGGAACTCCAGAGCTGCTTCACCACCAACATAGTAGGATATCCACATTCTCCCAAATCTTTCCAAACTTCCTCGGGCATCCCCTGGCTTTGTACACCACACGATCAGATTCCATGCAATGCATCATACCCATAATCCATATGTGTTTGATAGACACCTAGGGGCATTCCCGATTCTTGGTGACATCATTTTTTGCCAGCACGTACCCCAGAGTGCCGGAAAGGATTTGTTAGCCTAGTAGATCCATGTCACCCGGGATACCCAGGAATGTAAACTGTGGGGTGCACAGGACTGAGACTCCCAGGACAGTCGTAGGTTCCCCCACTATCTACTACCAGTAGCTCCCAATGAGTGAACAACCCCATATCATATGAAAGAATCATAGATTCACATGCCTGAATCATTCTCCGTCGTCGTAGTGGGAGTCCCACGGTACAAATAACATAGCAGTAAATAGTAAAAAACAATAGGCCCATCAGATGCAAACATGCATTGTATAGCCTATTAGTCTCCTTTTGTATAAAGGATCAAACTGAAAATCATGACCAATCAGACACCAGCACCCTGTAGAACCTTCCCAAGGGAGGCTGAGTTCCTCAGATTTTCCAGCACAAGTGTGGTAAGTACCGTAGTATAGAGGAAGCCTCTCTGGGGAGGAGGGTGGGTGCATGTGAATCTATGAAAGATATCAATACTGGATAACTGAAGTTACAGGTAAGTAACTTATTTCTTATCCAGTATTGGGGTAACTTTCATAGATTCACATGAATGAATCAGAATAGCAAGCAGTGCCTCATATGGATAATGGAAATGTATCCATATATTTACGCATGCGTATTAGCTAGTAAGCACTATAGTGGATGGTAGGCAGTGCTAATATATTGCTTAGTACCATGTGAAATATGAAAAGTGATGGAGAGTAAAGCCAACATGTTACATTACTAAGAAATAGTCAACAATGCTATATACTGTATTAAGTATAGATATCGTTATATCTGTGTAGGTAACAATATTCACCAGCACATGATAACAGAAGGATACATACCTATATATATATATATATATATATATATATATATATATATATATATATATATATATATATACATATACATATATATGTATGTATGTATATATATATATATATATATATATATATATATATATATATATATATACACATATACATATTTATTCGTATTATTATAATAATACTTTTTTTCATATATAAACATGTTTAAAAAGCAACTACTTAATTTTCAACGATGAATTGTTCCATCAAACCTGTGGTACTGCGATGGGCACCTGCTTCGCCCCCAGCTATGCTAATTTGCATATGGGCTGGTGGGAGGAGCAGGTGGTCCGGAAGCAGTACCAGGAGGAATGGGAGAACAACATTTTACATTGGAGTCGGTATATAGACAACTTATTTATTGTGTGAAAGGGCTCAGTAACATCAGTAAATTAATTCATTAATAAGCTTCAGAAGAATAGTTTGAACCTGAAATTTAGCAGTATGGTTAGTGATACCTCAATTGATTTTTTAGATCTACCAATCTATGTAAACGATTGTAAATTGCAGACAAAACTCTACAGAAAAGCTACAGCGGGAATACACTGCTACATGCAGCAAGCTTTCACCCGAGTAATCTAGTAAATAGCATCCTGTATGGGGAGTGTTTGAGAGTATTACGAAACTGCAGTGAGCCAGAAGTAAAGGAGAATAAGTTGTTGAAACTGAGAAAAAGATTTACAAAAAGAGGCTATACTGAGAATTGTCTGCAAGCTTCAATGGAGAAAGTGAAGAAAAGAACAAGAGAGGAGGTTTTATTCAAAGTGAAAGAAAAAGAGAAAAATACAAATGTATGTAGATTAATTACAAACCATAATAAACTGCATGGCCCTATCAGAAATATTATGTCGAAACATTGGCATGTGATTAAGAATGATCCAGTGCGGTCGGTGGCCAACAGCCAAAGGGAATGGTCGCCTGCTAGAGCGGCTCCCGGCCCTCGCCTGAGAAAATCCGTCAACCAGATCCGTTTCCTGATGTGGGACCCCCTCTACAATCGAATGGTCCCCACCATCTACTGGTGGTCCGTATTCTGGTGGCGACGCCGGAGGACTGGATACAAGGGGCGAGAGAAACTAACTTGGAAGAGTGCGCTTCCCAGCGAGCTAACGAGATGGCGGCGTCTGCGGTGCCTCGGCCCGGAGCCTAGAGGTGAACTGCGTGACTGCTGGGCCTGCTTTCCTGCTTGAGCACCCCCGCACTTGTCGATCCTGCCCGTGGTGTCCCTGCTGTTTGCCCTGAAGTTTTGAGCGCCTTCTGTCGCAAGGAGAGCCCCCGCGATGAGGCGTGCGAGATAGGGCTGTCGCCGCTGCTCTGAGCTCCGAGGTGCGTCTATGCAACACCCCGGCTTCTCGGCCTACGTAGGGCCCACAATGGAGACCTAAGACCCCCGCCCCTGCCGGACTCACCGGGGTTGTCCCTGCTGCCCGTCTTATAACTCTGGAGGCTCCGTGGCGCTGAAGGGCACCCCGCGACGAGGAGGAAAAGATGGAGCTGTCTCTGCGGCGTCCGGGAGACACCCCAACTTTTGGCCCTACGCATCGCCCGCATCAGAGCCCGGAAGTGCCCCGCACCTCCCGGACTCATTATTAACATTCCTGCTGCCCACCCTGCAACTCCGGGGGCTCCGTGACATTGGAGGGCCCCGCGGCGGAGCGGGAGGAGTGGGGGTTGTCTCTGCGAGGGCCGCGCAGCGTCCCGACTTCTGAGCCTGCGTGCTGCTCGCATTGAAGACCTGACGGGCCCCTACATCTGATCGGCCTGTGCTGGCGCCTGCCTTTGAGCGTGGTGAGTGCGCTGGCCACTGCTGTGTAGCCCCGGCGGGGGTATTGCTCCCATCGATCCCCCCCCCTGCTGGCCCCAAGGAATGACCTTGCACGACTTTGCGCAGCGGCGCCCCTGGGGACACTCGAGGATTGAGGCACTCTCTGCTGTGGCCTACTGGTCCCCCCGCCTGCTGCGGATGACTCCCCTAGACCCCAGGACGACGCGATCCTGATTTTCAACCTGTTCTCCCGGCCCGGGGGGTGAGGGACAGGTGGAACTGCTTCCTGCCATTTCCCTGGCGATTGCCAGATGAACGTCTTGGCGCCCAGTGGTGAAGTGTCTGATCCTGTGTGCCTCTCCCCTGCACCAGTTGACGTGCATATTGAGGACTGCACCACTTTGATTGGCTCACCTGCCTCCCTCTGGCGCGCCACACTATAATCCTCTTAAACTGACACACCTTTGGGTGATTTTCACACTCGGAACGATCTGCTGGTAACACCCTAATCACGGTGGGGAATGATCAACCATTCCATTGTAGTGGCATTACTCCATTCCCTGGCTGCTGCCTGCATCTCGACCGGTGACATCGGATTAGGAGGTGCCAATTGACCCACAGGATACCCTCTAACAAGGGCAATAGACCCTCTACGCAAAGACAGATCAACAAGCTCTCGTGGGGCTCTAGGGGGGAGAGCAGAGAAGCTAACTCGGGCATAGACCCAAAAAACATAACTTCCCCACCGGCAACAAAATCGCCCACGCTGGAGGACGTGATGGAGGCAATAGCCGGCGTTTGCTCCTCTTTGGTGACCCGTATAGACTCAGTGAAAATAGAGGTCACCTTGTTGCGTGCAGACCTACGCAAGATGGACACCAAGGTAAAAGACTTAGAGGTCAAGACCACAGCGCTCATTGACGACACCTCCACCCTCCAACAACATGTGTACCAACTTCAGAAACAACAACAGATGATGGGGGAGCTCCTGGATGATTATGAAGGGCGCGCACGTCGCAACAACCTCCGCATCCTGGGAGTCCCGGAGCGGATGGGGGAGCCGGCCACCGACCTCTTTGTCGAGAACCTCATCCTCAAACATCTCCAGCCCAAACAGCTATCCAACTACTTCTCAATCGAGCAGGCGCACAGAGTCCTGGGAGGTAGGCCGAAAACGGGAGCTCCTCCTCGCCCTGTAATTGCCCGAGTCTTCAACTTCAGAGACCGAGAGGTCATCCTCCAAATGGCGCGAGCTGAAGCTGGAAAATGTCCAAATTACAATCTTCCCCAACTTCACGGTAAAAGTACAAGCGCGGAGGCGCAGTTTTCTTGAGGTCAAAAAAGCTTTGAGAGCTAAGAGTATAAAATACGCTATGCTGTTCCCTGCCAAATTACGAGTGGAATCAGAGGGGAGGACATGGTTCTTCATGTCCCCTGAGGAGGCCTGGGACTGGCTCGAGGGTTGGCGTCAACAGGGTGCATCTTCGAGTAATCGCCGAGCTTCGACTGACCTCTCCGACCGGAACCCAATGCCTGGAAGTCAGGACTTGTTTATTGATGGAACTCAGGGTGACCAGTGACGTTCTCTAGTTGCCTAGAACTCACTCCGATGCTGTTGGAAACTAATTTTGTTGCTTCCCTTCCTCTGGATCGGACGCCGGAATGACCGCCATCAGGTTCTATTGTTGTTTATTGTAATATGTAGAAGATTACTTCGAAGCAAACTGGTTTGTGTTATATAATGCATATACTCTCATAGTCCTCGGGCGAGGGCTTCTAAGGCACTCCACACACCCCACCAATGTTTGGGAGGGCGACAGGCCCTCTGCCGAGTTGGGGAGTGGATAGTTTAAGGTCCGCGGGCAGGGGGGAAGGGAAGGGTGATGGTATGGGGGGGAGGTGGGTAGTTGAGAAGTCTGTTATGATTATGGTTTTGTTTTTGTTTCTGTTTACACCTTGCAGAGTTCTTTTGAATATGGGGCTTACCAAACAGCGCTTCGTGCCCTTGCGAGGCACTCCATACTCAACATTGAGTCATATTTGGTTTCCTTTATATTCCACCCCCGGCCGATTCAGTTTCGCCACTGACTCTGGGAGACAACCTGGGACTCAGAGGCCTGTATTCCGTAAATATCTTCCATTCTTTGAGCCACCATGACACCCCCCTGACTAACACACTCTTCCTGATGACATGGAATGTCAATGGCCTAGGCAGTAAAGTAAAAAGAGGGACAGTGCTGCAATATCTTAAACACCACGCTCCTGACCTGGTTCTCCTCCAAGAGACGCACTTGATGGGTAACACATGCCAAGCACTACACCGGGGAGGTTACAAATTGCTTGTACACGCAGGATTTACCTCCGGATCCAGAGGAACCGGTATCCTTGTTCGCAAACATGTTGCACTGACATGTACGAAGACATGGGCTGACCCACTCGGTCGCTTTGCTGTGGTAGAGGCCATCTGGGAGGGAAAACAGTTAAATGTTATTTCAGTTTACATTCCTCCAACCCTGGGAGTAGATGCACTGCAGACTTTGAAACGACTCATACTGGATCTCCCGCAAGGGCCCCTGCTTATTAGGGGTGACTTCAATATGACGATGAATGACGCACTAGACCGACACCCCCAACGTACGTCACATAGGCAAGGCTCTGATCTCCTAGATTTTACACAGGCATTGGGACTCAAAGATATATGGCGTACAATTCACCCGACTACTTCCTACTTCACACACTACTCTAATGCACATAATAGTAGCTCCCACATAGATTACCTCTTCTCCCCCGCAACTGATATAGAGCTTTTTCGCCACCCAAAGGACTCCCCAGGGGAATCTCAGACCACTCCCCACTTACTGTAGAACTTACATACCACCGCCAAAGATCCCGAGGTCCCATAATAATAACCCCATGGCTTCTAAAAATCCCCGACATAAAAGACTGCCTATTAGAACATATAGAATATTATTTTGCCAAAAATGTTGGGTCCGTGAAGTCAGCTATAACTATCTGGGAAGCCTATAAGACTGTACTCAAAGGGAAGGCGTTAGCTCTCAAGACTGGCTATATACACAAACAAAGTGAACACCTAATCCAGTCCGAAGTAGACCTAGCCCATCTGGAGTCGGCCCATAATACAAGCCCCTCAGAGGAGACGGCAACCCGTCTCCGAACGAAGCAGCTAGAGTATAAAGCACTGGCCTTGGAGAAGGCGCAGGCCAAGCTTCTAAAAACTCGCCACCGAGTATATGAATTGGGTGATAGAGCAGGTAAAATGCTGGCATGGCTCGAAAAACGCGAACAAGGCTCCAGATGGATCCCAGAGCTATCCGGCCCAGACAATTCTCCTATCACAGATCCCCAGGAGATAGCGGAGGCATTTGCTGACCATCTGGAGGAGGTATACACAGCCAGGGTGCACTATACTGCCGAGGAATCTAGGCTACTTTTAAATGAAATGCGCTTGCCCACACTTTCTGAGGCTGACACAAAGGAATTAGAGGCAGACCTCACAACGGAGGAGTTTGGAAATGCACTATTTGCCATAAAGTCGGGTAAAGCTGTGGGCCCCAATGGTGTCCCTATTGAATTTCTGAAAGGCATGGCGCCTGAGGTAATCCCTCACTTGAAGGCAATGTTTGAAGAGAGCCGAGACACCGGAAGCTTGCCGCTTGACCAACGGTTGGCGTCAATAGTCGTAATCCACAAACCTAATAAACCAGCTGCTGTTTGCAGCTCTTACAGACCGATTTCCCTCATTAACTCTGAGGTGAAGATCTTGGCGAAGCTCCTCGCCACCAGATTTATGACAGTCCTCCCCTCCTTAATTCACGAAGACCAGTCGGGATGCCTCCCAGGCTGCAACACGGCGCTTAAGCTCCGTAGAGTTCACAACGTCATGAGTAGAATGCCATATCTCCAAGAAGACGCGGCTATTCTTTCCCTTGATGCCACACTCGCCTTCGACTCCATAGAATGGTCTTATCTTTTTGAGGTCTTAATCCGCTATGGCTTTGGTCTGAACTTTATTCAGTGGATCCGATTGCTCTATACTGATCTCTGGGGTCAAGTTTACGTCAATGGTCATACATCTAGGCAATTTCCACTATACAGGGGAACTAGGCAGGGATGTCCTCTATCCCCATTATTGTTCACACTCACCCTGGAGCCCCTGGCCCATTGGGTCAGAACTGATGCCTCTATCAGAGGCCTTCGGTGGAATGACAATACAATTGATAAGATCTCACTATATGCAGACGACATTCTCGTCTACATCTCCTCCCCCAAATCCTCTATCAATAATCTACTGCACGTCATCACCAATTTTGGCAAATACTCGGGCTTCTACATAAATTGGTCCAAATCAGTGTTATACGGACTGCATGGCCCACCCCCTCCCCTTCCGAAGGGTTATTCGATTGCTGTGGCCCAGGATGGATTCAAATACCTCGGCATATTTGTCACCCCGGACCCTAAAATCTTCTATAACCATAACCTGAAGGGCCCACTACAAAGACTCCATAACGACATATCACATTGGAGATCACTGCCTCTGTCCCTCCCAGGCAGAGCTGCCCTTTTTAAAATGCTCGCACTTCCTCGCTTTTTGTACGCCTTACAGAATTGCCCATTTCCCATTGCTGATTCTTATTTTATTGCACTGGAAGGAGACCTCTGCCTCCTCCTATGGGACGGTGGTTCTCCCCGCATAGCTCTTCCTTCGCTCACACAGGGGTGGTACGATGGTGGTATTGCCTTGCCAAATATTCGACTTTATTATTGGGCATCCCAATTGGTTGCCGCCAACTCTTGGCTGTATGGTTCGCCAACTAACCCTGCTTTTCACCTTGAACGATATCAGACAGGCCGAGAGGGTTATCTTGGTGCCTTATATAATAAGCCTTCCCGCAATCGCTATGTAGGCCCGATGTCGCAAACACTAGCAATCTGGCACTGAGCAAATTACACTTACACATTAGCCACTCCGCTCTGGGCCTCACATACACTGGGATCCCTATGTCATTATCAGGGTTTTGATAAGTGGGACATGATTGGCATCTCTACCCTGGGAGATATGATCCATAAGGGCAAAGTATTGACGTTCACAGAGCTTCAAAAGAACTATGCTTTAGCCCATTCTGAGGCCTTCCGCTACCTCCAAATCAAACATGCCATACTCACTAATGTCCCTGATCTCTCTTCTCTCCCACAGTCCTCACCTCTCGAGGACAGACTACTATCAGAACCCCTCAGGCCAAGGCGATATCCTACACCTACCGCAAGCTAAGTAATAACATGCCTAACTCCTTCCAGCTTCTGAGGGACAAGTGGCAGGGTGACATTGGGGCCTTAGAAGACGATGAATGGCGGGCGGCACTGATGTCCCCGCGTGAGTCGGCTATCAATAACAGATTTAGACTTATACAATTGAAGATACTCCATAGAACATACATCTCTGCTCCCCTCCTAGTCAAAATTGGTAGGCGCACAACCGATCTCTGTCTCCGTAACTGTGGGCTTGTAGGCACTTTTTACCACACTATCTGGGGCTGTCCGATGATTCAAGACCTGTGGGAGCGAGCGACCCGGAAGATGTCTGATGCACTGGGAAAGCCTGTCCCTCTATCTCCCAAAGGCGGACTCCTTAATGTGTGGGACTGCCAATAAAAATTTTTTTACAAAAAAAAATAGGAAATGGGGTCACTGGAATGTCTATAGAATGTCTATAGAGGCGAGCTTTGTAGTTCCCCTACAGCTGATATGGCAATGACCAGGATTGGTCCTTCCCTCAATCGAAACTACTAATGTACTGCTGTAATGTATGCCTTATATGTCAATTTTTGTAATTTAATGACTGCCGACTGATCACTTACTCTGCTTTTGTTCAATAAAATATTTTCCAAAAGAATGATCCAGTGTTTGGGAAATTAATGCCTAGAAGACCGTTAATAACCTTTCACAGGGCTAGATCTTTTAAACAAATGCTAGTGAGCAATATGATTTCTAAAAAAGATGGTTCTGCAAGCTCGTCTTTGTTGAAACGCAAAGATGGCTTTGTGAAATGTATGAAATGTAAGGCATGCACGCATGGGAAGAATATGACGACCTATAAACCAGGATTAGTGAAAAGAGTCAAAAAGATCAAAGGAGAGTATAACTGTAAAACAGAATATGCTGTATATGTTTTAAGATGTGCATGCAATTTACAATATGTTGGAAGTATGATTCTACCAGTACACAAGCGTATTTTGCAGCGTCTGAAAGCGATCAAAAATGGGGATAGATCGTACCCAGGGCACGCCATTTTTAACAATTCCATTACAAAGACGTTCAAAGTTTAGTGTATTTTGTCATTGATGCAATTCCACCAAGTAGCAGAGGCGGTGATAGAGAAAAGAGATTGCGGAGATTGGAATCTTTCTAAATAGTTGAGTTGAATACAAGAAGCCCTGCCGGTATAAATATGGAAGAACATTTATGAGGTTGAGGTGTACTGTGTGAGAAGAACAAGTTACTTACCTTCGGTAACACTTTTTCTGGTAGATACAATATCTGCCTGTGGATTCCTCACCTTGTGAATATCCCCCTTGCGTCAGCAACGTTCGGAATTTTTCTTCGTAGCACGTCGGCGTGGACGACGTCATAGGAGCACGATTACACACAGTGAGCGACCCAGAATACCCTTGAGGGCTTGGGAGATAATGATAGAAGGGTAAAAGTGCCTTCAAGGGAATTTGTTTACATCAACTTAAGTTATTCAAACCAAACTTGGAGGGATAAATAAATAAACCCTGTGTGGATTCAATCTTTCTATGAATACTACAACTCACATAACATTAAACAAATCAAAACTACATCAAAACACAAGGACTGACAAGGTGTATAGACAAAAGGTATTTATCAAAAAATAATTGAATCAATATATACAGTAAAACAAAGGTCTGAAGGTCTATAGATAATAAAAAAATATATAACACAACAGAACCTAAGAACACCTATCCAATACAGTACAATAAATGATACAAAAGGAAGAGGTGAAGGTCGACGTTTCGGTCTCTTTAGAAAATACTTTTTGAGACCATCTTCAGGACTGGAGTCAATAAAAACTGTATAATGACCAACCGTAACCTGAAACATAAATGTTCTAAGTTACAAACAGTTCATAGATCAGTTACTCTTATCCATAACACCTTGAACATTCAACATTTAATATTACAAATTAAACACACTAAACATATAACATACTATTACACATTACGACGAATACTATCAAATAATTACAAGAAACACTTAGACATGAATCAAATTATCATTAGATAACATCCTACATGTTTTCACGGTCGTGCCGATCCAGAAAATATACATTCAATGTGAGCGATTACTATATTGTAGCAAAATTAATTCAAAATGTGTAATAGTATGTTATATGTTTAGTGTGTTTAATTTGTAATATTAAATGTTGAATGTTCAAGGTGTTATGGATAAGAGTAACTGATCTATGAACTGTTTGTAACTTAGAACATTTATGTTTCAGGTTACGGTTGGTCATTATACAGTTTTTATTGACTCCAGTCCTGAAGATGGTCTCAAAAAGTATTTTCTAAAGAGACCGAAACGTCGACCTTCACCTCTTCCTTTTGTATCATTTATTGTACTGTATTGGATAGGTGTTCTTAGGTTCTGTTGTGTTATATATTTTTTTTATTATCTATAGACCTTCAGACCTTTGTTTTACTGTATATATTGATTCAATTATTTTTTGATAAATACCTTTTGTCTATACACCTTGTCAGTCCTTGTGTTTTGATGTAGTTTTGATTTGTTTAATGTTATGTGAGTTGTAGTATTCATAGAAAGATTGAATCCACACAGGGTTTATTTATTTATCCCTCCAAGTTTGGTTTGAATAACTTAAGTTGATGTAAACAAATTCCCTTGAAGGCACTTTTACCCTTCTGTCATAGGAGCACGGCATCGCGCGCGACTCCGACTGACGTCACCGACTCCTTATTAGACCCACATCGGCGTGATGACGTCAGTTCCGCCCTTTTTTCCGTGCCTTCGAGGCACACGGACGGACCAACGACAGCAAATATACAAATATACAATGTACACAGTACATACAAATCAAAATGCGCAGCAAAATCAGTAGAATAGCATAAAATATACACACATAAAACCAGGTATAGCAGAGTGGACAACGGGGAGGTGGGTGGGCATGTGAGGAATCCACAGGCAGATATTGTATCTACCAGAAAAAGCGTTACCGAAGGTAAGTAACTTGTTCTTCTGATAGATACATCTGCCGTGTGGATTCCTCACCTTGTGAATAGAGTCCCACAGCAGTCCCCACTCCCGGAGGAGGGTGTCCACTCTGCTACACCAGGAAATCTTGGAGGACAGAACGCGCGAAGTGGCCGTCCCTCCTCACCTCGGAATCCAAACACTAGTGCTTCGCGAAAGTGTGGAGGGAGGCCCAAGTCGCGGCTCTGCAAATGTCCTCAACAGGAACACCTCTAGACAAAGCAGATGTTGCAGACTTTGCTCTAGTTGAATGTGCTCTAATACCCTCAGGAGGGTCCTTACCCGCCAGGGAGTAGCAAATCTTGATGCACAGGATTATCCACCTGGAAAGTGTGCGCTTGTGCACCGCTCTGCCCTTCTTACAGCCAGCAAAACCAACAAACAGCTGGTCGTCCATTCGGAAGTCTTTAGTTCTGTCCAGATAAAAAGACACCGCCCTCTTAGGGTCCAGACGGTGCAGTCTCTCTTCCTCCTTAGAATGGTGAGGGGGAGGATAGAAAGTAGGAAGGGTAATGGACTGTCCTAGATGGAAGGGAGTTACCACCTTAGGCAGAAAAGCAGCCCTGGTCCTAAGAACCATTCTTTCAGCATGAATGGTCAGGAATGGGGGCTTAGAACTAAGAGCCTGAAGCTCACTTACCCTCCTTGCCGAGGTGATTGCAACCAAGAAGACCGTTTTAAAAGAAAGAAGTCTCAAGGGACACTTGTGCAAGGGTTCAAAGGGAGAACCCAGCAAATAGGTCAACACAAGATTCAAATCCCAATGAGGAACAACAAAAGGAGTAGGAGGGAATCTATTAGTGAGTCCCTTCACAAATCTTAAAACCACTGGAGACTTAAAAAGAGAACGTTGATCCGGCAAACAGAGAAATGCCGATAAGGCCGAAAGATACCCCTTGACCGTGGCAACAGCAAATCCTTGTTGTGCCAGAGAAAGAGCAAACTGCAAAATGTCAGACAAATGAGCCTTCAAAGGGTCAACATCCCTCTCCCTACACCAAGAGACAAATTTAGACCACCTATACAAATAAATGGACTTAGTGGAGTCACGCCTGGCAGAAAGAATGACATCCACCACATCGTGAGGGAGAGAAAAAGAATTCAAGTTGCCCGTTCAATCTCCAGGCATGAAGGTGTAATGTCTGGAGGTGGGGGTGTAGAACCTGCCCCTCCATCTGAGAGAGGAGGTCTGCCCTGTGAGGGAGACGGAGCGGTGGGTGAGAGGAGAGGTGGAGAAGGTCCGTGTACCACACCCTTCTTGGCCAATCCGGGGCAACCAATATGACTTGGGCCCGGTCCTGGCGAATCTTCCTCAGAACCCGAGGAATCAAGGGTATGGGGGGAAACGCGTAAAGGAGTCGATTTCTCCAATTCAACTGAAACGCGTCCCCCAACGCTCCTTGCATCGGATACTGGAGACTGCAGAATGACAGACAGTGAGCATTCTCGCGAGTGGCGAACAGGTCCACCTGAGGAGTCCCCCACATCTGAAAGATGTCGTGAACAACCTCCGGGTGAAGCCTCCACTCGTGGTCGGCAGAGAACTGCCGACTGAGAACGTCTGCACGAACGTTCAGAACTCCGGCCAGATGATTGGCCATCAGACAAATCTGGTGATCCTGAACCCAGGACCAGAGACGCAGAGCCTCTCTGCAGAGACACTGCGACCCTACTCCTCCCTGCTTGTTGATGTACCACATCGCGGTCGTGTTGTCCGTCAGGATCTGAACCGACTGACCGTGAAGGGAAGGGAGGAAGGCCTTGAGCGCCAGACGTATCACCCGTAATTCCAAAAGGTTGATGTGAAGCAACCTTTCCTCTGAAGACCAAAGACCTTTGACCTCCAGATCCCCCAGATGAGCACCCCACCCGAGAGTGGATGCATCCGTTATAACTGTGGCCACTGATGGAGGAAGTTGAAAAGGCTTTCCTTGTGACAGATTGCCTTCCACACTCCACCAAGACAGATCCGCTGCAGTTTCTCTGGAGATCCTCACTGACTCCCTGAGATCTCCGTTGTGCTGATACCACTGCCTGCGGAGGCACCACTGGAGTGCCCTCATGTGCCAGCGTGCATGATTGACCAACAGAATGCAAGAAGCCATCAGACCGAGCAGACAAAGGACCTTCAGGACTGGAACAACCGCTCCATTGTAGAATAAAGGAATCATCTCTTGTATGCCGTGAATCCTTTGAGGTGGAGGGAAATGCACGACATACAGTAGTGTCCAGTACCGCACCTATGAACAGGTTGCGCTGGGAGGGCACCAGGTGAGACTTGGGTACATTTATCGAAAAACCCAACCTGTGCAACAATTGAGTTGTCTCTTGCAGATGATGAAGCACATTCTCCGGCGACTCCGCTTTTATCAGCCAGTCGTCCAGATAGGGGAACACAGGAATCCCCGACCTTCTGAGATGCGCAGCCACCACTGTCATCACCTTGGTGAAAACTCGAGGCGCAGTAGTAAGCCCAAAAGGAAGGACCGCAAACTGGTAGTGTTGCGATCCCACCGTAAAACGGAGATACTTTCTGTGCGTTCAGAATGGGGATGTGAAAATACGCATCCTGCAAGTCGATCGACACCATCCAGTCTTCTTCCGTCAGCGCTTGAAGAACCTGTGCAAGAGTGAGCATTTTGAACTTCTCCTGTTTGAGATAGAGGTTCAAAACCCTGAGGTCCAGGATTGGCCGAAGTCTGCCATCCTTCTTGGGTATCAGGAAGTACCGGAAGTAGCACCCCTGACCCCTTTCCTGCTCTGGAACCACCTCTATCGCACCCTTTCTGAACAGCGCCAGGACTTCTTCCTGCAGGAGAAGAAGGTGGTCCTCCGAACAATAACCTTGGCAAGGAGGGTAATTGGGAGGGAACTCCTGAAAAGGAAGAGCATACCCATTTTCTACGAGATTGAGAACCCAAAGATCTGATGTAACCGATTCCCAATCTCGTAGAAAATGAGTAAGCCGACCCCCGACCGGACCCGCATGATCCAGAATGGTGGATCTAGGGCTGCTTTGCTGATGCAGGTGGGGGGTGGGTATTACTGGAGGAAGTAGAGGAAGAGGAGACCTGACGTCCACGTCCACGACCCTTCTGTCTACCTCTATTAGACTTGTACAGAGGGTTCTGTTGCTGCTGCTGTTGTTGCTGGCCTTGTCTGAAAGGACGAAAGGCAGATCTACCAAATCCTCTAAACTTCTTAGTGGTAGAACCTCTTGTCTGGAGACCCAAAGATCTTGCAGTAGCTCGGCTATCTTTGAATCTTTCCAAAGCCACATCCGCCTTCTTTCCAAAGAGGCCTGTCCCATCAAAAGGCAAGTCCATCAAAGTAGATTGGACGTCTGCTGAAAAGTCAGAAGACTTTAACCATGCAGCTCTTCTGGTGGCAACAGTAGAACCCATAATTCTGGCAACAGAGTCCGCCGTATCCATGCCACTCTGAATGACTAAGCGGGCTGCAGCTTGAGTGTCGGAGATTACCTCATTAAAGTTTTTCCTATCATCCTCAGGAAGCTTAGATGACAGTTGCTTCACAGAGTCCATCAAAGCATGTACATACCTCCCCAGCAGACAAGTAGCATTGGTAGATTTCAAAGCCATGCTACTTGATGAGAAAATCTTTTTAGCAGATTGGTCCAATTTCTTTGAGTCTTTGTCTGCTGGCACTTGAGGAAACGAACCTGCCGACCTGTTGGAACAAGCGGCCTGTACTACCAAGCTCTCAGGAGAAGGATGTGAAAAGAGGAACTCGGGGTCACCAGGGGCCACTCTGTAACGTCTCGCTACAGATCTGGAAACTGCAGGAGCAGTTAAAGGTCTTTTCCAAACTTCCATTATTGGTTCAGTCAAAGCTTCAGTAAATGGAAGTGTAGGCTCAATAATGGATAAGGGTGAATGTAAAACCTCTGTAAGGATATTAGGTTTGTATTCAACAGTAGGTAAGGTTAGATTAAGTAGATCTGCAGCTTTTCTAATTACAATGTGGTAAGGTGCCACGTCCTTTGATGGAACATCAGAAACTGATGGCAAACCACACACAGGAGAAAGTTCCAGGCCACTGGCACTATGAAGGTCTTCAAAACAATCTCCCTGATCCAGAAGCTCACCTTCCTCTATTTCAGGATCATCGTATTCCTTTTCTTCTAAAAGACGCTGAGCTCTACGTCTCGACCATTCCATACGAATCGAAGTCGATGGATCCGGTAACGACTCCGATGGAGCCGGATCCGACGTCGAGCGAGGAGCTGGAGCAGTAGGAGGATGAGACTCACGAATCGGCGTGGTATTTCGATTGGATTCACGAGGTCGATCCGGAGCCGGCGAAGCCGTATGCGGAGTCGATGACCTCGGTGGAGCCGTACCGAGCCAAGGTGTATAAGGCGCCGGCATAAACGGCATATAGGGAGCCGGGGCGTAAGATTGAGGAATGCCCAAGTTGAAAGACAATGGACCCACGGGACCAATTGGTGCGCCGGTAGGGTATATAGCTCTATTATAGACCCCAAACATCGCATTAAGACAATGTGAGGGGTCTTGTCCTGGACCAGGAAAAGGAGGATATGAACCAATTGGCTGTTCCGGAGGAGGTCGTTCCGGCATCGGCTCATAATGTCCTTCGAGATTTTCAGGGACTTCCACCGGAGTCTGAGCTCGAGGAACTTCTTCTTCAACCTCATGATCCGAAGAGTGATGTGATTCCGGATCAGGTTCTTGTTCCGGAGTCGGGGAACCTTGAAGAGATTGTAAAGGAGAAGGAGAAACGAAGTCCTTATGATGTCTTCGAGACTTTTTCTTTTAATCCGAAGAATCTTTACCAGAATGATGTCTAGAGCTATGCTTTCTCCTCTTGTGCTCCTTCCTCGAGGAACCCGAAGCATGACCCGAAGCCGACTTGGATCCGGACCTCGAGCTTTCTCTAGACCTCGACCTTGCTCTGGATCTCGACCTCGAAGCCGATTTCGACCTCGACTTCGATCGCGACTTCTGTCTCGACTTCGAGCGTCTCGACGTCGACCTCGATGATCTATCAGCTTCTCTTCTCTTTACTTTCGCTAGAAGAAGTTTAGCTTCACGTTCGCGCAAAGCCTTAGGATTAATTTTGAAGCAAGATCGACAGTTTTTAACGTCATGGTCTGATCCTAGACACCACAAACAATCACCATGTGGATCGGTGATCGACATCATGCGAGCGCATGACCCACACTGTTTGAACCCTGTCTTCCTCGACGACATTCTCGACGAAGAAGGAACAATCAAAGATGAAATAGTAACACTAAAATAGTAGAAGATACTAAGTATCGCAGAAGATCCCAGAAACCGTTAGCGTCGACGACGCGGAAAAAAGGGAACTGACGTCATCACGCCGACGTGGGTCTAATAAGGAGTCGGTGACGTCAGTCGGAGTCGCGCGCGATGCCGTGCTCCTATGACGTCGTCCACGCCGGTGTGCTACGAAGAAAAATTCCGAACGTTGCTGACGCAAGGGGGATATTCACAAGGTGAGGAATCCACACGGCAGATGTATCTATCAGAAAAAAAGTGTCATGATCACATAATTTTTTAAAATTCCTTTTTGCTGAATTCCAAGTTTTTTAGAGCACTATTTTTGAGCACTTTTTAGTTCACACATTAGACAATGTATGACATTGCTCATTCGGGCTGACTATTTGTTTTGGCAAGGAGTTATATGAAGAAGTGATTTTTAATATAAGCCCACTTAGGCATGATGTATTCTGAACTGTTTTGGGCAGTAAAGGTCCGTCTCTGTATAAAGATTGATTACGCTGTCAATTGAAACAGAGATGTAGTACATGAGGAAATTATACATTTCTGATTGTTTGTGCCATATGATGTTTTTTTATTAAGTATGCATAATTTGACAAAAAGTAAAAACTGTTGTATTTAAAATCACCACATAAAGCCAAAGACAGACTTAAAACTACGAGTCTGTCTTTCATTGCATGCATTGTGTAGTTTCACGTGACCAGTGTCACATGCACAAGATTGAAAAATACTGAAATGTGTTGAAAACTTTATTCGTGAACAAGCCTGCTAGTTTAGGCGAAACGCGTAGAGCAACCGTCTAATAAAGCGGATTAAATCACGACATGGTGACATCCTTCCTTGGGGATACCGAGGTTTTTGTGCAATATAAACATGTAGAACACCTCTAGGAAAATTGATTTATCTTATTTAAAAAGGTTTCGTAGGTCGGCCTGTCCAACAGCTGCGTCAGCTCTGTGTGATGACTCAAGGCAGTAATGTTGCGAGAACGTGTGGGTTGTCTTCCACGTTTCTGGTCTGCAGATTTTTTCATGGTGCTCCGGCAAATAGAGCAACAGAAGCAGAGACTGCTCTAGTGAAGTGCGCCCATACAGTCGTGATAAAGGCTTGCCAGCCTTGTCGTGGCAAAACTATATTGCATTCGCTTCCCATCTAGCTATGGTAGCGTTGCAAGTAAAACTTGAGACATCTTTTTATGTCAAGAGTAAGTAGGGTTCTTTCAGCCGGTGTGGACGGGTTAGGGAAAAAAGTTCTGAGGACAAATGCTTCATTCAAATGGAATTGAAAGGGTACTTTTGGAATTAACTTAGGGTTTGTTCTTAAAATGATTTTATCATTAAAAAACCGCAGAAAAGGATGAGATATAGTGAACGCTTGTATTTCACTAACTATTCTCGCTGAGGTGAGAGCCACGAGAAGGGCAGCCTTCCAGGTTAAGAATTTCAGTTCTGCTTTATGTATAGGCTCAAAAGATTGCCTCATCAACTGAGACAACACTATATTTAGTTGCCACTCTGGAGGTGGAGCCTTGATGGGTGGAAAAGTCCTAAGCAGGCCTTTCATGAACTCTTTCACGATTCTTGATGACCACCATAACGAGGGGCAGTTGGGCCATTGCCTGTATCTCGATATAGCAGCAAGGTGAACTCTAACTGAAGAGTGTGTGAGACTTGATTTAGATAAAGAGAGCAAATAAGGTAAGATTTCTTCAGCCGCAGAGCGAAAAGGATCTAAGGTTTTGCGTCCGCACCAAATACAGAAACGTTTCCACTTAAGTTTGTATGCTCTATTGGTGCTGTCAGCTCTTGACTTAGCTATAATTTCTTTATAAACCTGGTCAATGCTTAGGTCTTTAAATTCAAAGATTTCAGGAGCCAAGCATGTGATTGCAGTGTGGCTGGTTCTGGGTGACACACTTGTCCGTTGTTCCTGGATAACAGTGTTGGCGTTGGGAGCAGGCGAATGGGCATCGCTTCTGGCAACAGGAGAAGTTCTGAGTACCAGTGTTGCCTGGGCCATCTGGGAGCTATGAGCAGAATGCGACAACGTTCCCACTAGATTTTCATGAGGGCCCTTGAAATCAGGGGTATAGGGGAAAAGCCTACGCATAGAAAGTGCATTCCCCCGAGATCCTGGGAGAGGGAATCTGCTTGCGAAGAATCGCCATTTGCAGTTGATTTGGGTCGCAAAGAGATCCAGTTCTGGCTTCCCCCATGTCGCAAATATCTTGTCCACTTGTGATTGTTCCAGCTCCCATTCGTGACAACCATTGTTTGCTCTGCTCAGGGTATCCACTAGGGTATTTCTTAAACCTGGAACATGTTCCGCTGTTAAGGAGATTTTGTGGAGCGTTAGCCAGTCCCAAAATTGTTGAGCATCCTGCAGCAGAGATAGGTACTTGGTTCCTCCCTGTTTGTTGATATAGAACATGCACGTGGTGTTGTCCATGCGGACAGAACCAAGGATCCCTGAATCCGTGGGAGGAAAGTTTGGAGTGAGAGAGATATGGCTTTCAACTACAGCCTGTTTATATGCATTTTGCGTTGAGCTGAGGACCACTTCCCTTGAACTTGTAGGTCTTGTAAGTGACCTCCCCAACCTTCCATAGAAGCGTCTGTTGTGACGACATAGTCCGGAATAACTGGGAGAAAAGAAAGCCCTTTGGACAGATTTCATTGCTGTGCCCACCAGTGGAAAGCTTTTTTCATTAACAGAGTGATCTCTACTATGTCGTCGAAAGAGCCTTTGGTCTGTATCCACTGGCATTGCAGCCCCACATGCAAAGGTCTCATGTGAAGTCGAGTCATTGGCACCAGGTCTATTGCCGATGAAAGCATTCCCAGTAGAGACTTGAACACCCTTACAGAAACTTTTTTATGGATAGTTTTAGTGCTAGTGTCTGCAATCATTGCTGTTTTCTTGGGAAAGGAAGGCATTGTTCTGAATGGTGTCCAGAATTGCTCCCAGAAAACACATTCTCTGGCTTGGAATGAGTGAGGATTTTTGATAGTTTAATGATAGGCCTACTCGCTAAAACAGAGAAATGCAATCTTTTGTTGCTGCTTCCACAAGTCGAGCTGATGGCGCTTTCAGAAGCCAATCGTCTAGGTATGGAAATACCTGATGACCGCTGTTTCTTATGCAGCTGCTACAGGAGCCATGAATTTCGTGAAAGTTCGTTGAGCCGATTTGAGGCCAAAAGAAAGGACTCGAAATTGGTATTGGGTACCAGCCACCTTGAACCTTAGAAACTTTCTGTGCTGCGGGTGAATAGGGATGTGGAAGTAAGCGTCTTTGAGGTCCAATGACGTCATGAAGTCGCCACTGTTAAGGCGACGCAAGATATCTGCCAGAGTGACCATCCTGAATGTTTGAGTCTTCAAGAATGTGTTTAACTTCCTGAAGTCCAGGATAGGCCTCCACTCTCCTGATTTCTTGCGAATAAGGAAAAAACTAGTGGAAACTTTTCCTCCTCTGTGAGAAAGGGACTCTTTCTATTGCTGCCTTTTGAAGCCTGATCTTCGCTTCTCTCTTGAGCAGATGTAGATGAGGGGGGTGTGATCCCCTGGGGGTATTGGGTGGTATCTTAATAAAGGGGTGGCTGTGAGATACGAGATCCAGGACCCACTTGTCTGAGGTAATTTTGCGCCACTGGTGAAAATGCATGGAGTGTTTTGCACCTTTTAAGGGAAGATGCGCACTTACCGGTTCCCGACTGAACTCAATGTTTGCGTTCGGAGTCGCGGCCTTGGGATGCTGGCTTTTATCTTGAGCCTTGACGAGAGAAACCAGCCGTAGTTGGTTGGCGGTTATATTGTTGATATCCTTGTCGAAATTGTGGATGGTGAGATTGATAGGTCTGGGAACGCTGGTAATTACTTCTGTAGTTTGAGAAACCCCGGCCTCAAGCTCCCCGAAAAGGAACATTGCGGTACTGAAGGGTACCGAGAGCTCTAGCTATGTCTGTATCTTTTTTGATCACAGTCAAAGCCTCATCAATGTGGCTGTCAAAAAGGCTATCACCATTATAGGCCATGTCCAAAATTTTGGATTGCACTTCCGGGCAGAAACTCGTCGCTTTCAGCTACCCCTGACCCCGTAAGACGGCAGCACTAACTGCCTAAAACTGGTAGTGGCAATGTCCATAGCAATGTCAATCCATTCAGACGCTGCTCTTTCTCCTTCAGTGATGAGTTTAGCAAACTCATCCTTATTTTCTTGCGGGAGGAAGGATTTCATTTCCCTACATCTGACCATAGCTGATGATCGTATCTGCTCAGGATTGCTGGAGAGTTTGCAGCTCTTCCAAAATTCGCTGCCATCGATGAAAATTTCTTTCCGATGGTGTCAAGAAGTCTACCATCTTTATCAGGTGAGGAGGTACTAGGAGAGGACGGATTCTTAGAGCGCCTCTGAGCCGCCTGAGAGATTACTGAATCCGCCTTTGGGTGACCTGTTAGACAAGCAGTCGAGTCCTCAGGGGCTCTATATTTCTTATCCAGTTTCGGCATTACCGGGATCACAGAAGCTGGTGTTTTAATCACTTTCACCCCTTCTTGCCAAATGTGATCGATGATAGGTATGGATCTCACACTTTTTCTAGATTGTTCCTTAAAGTCATGTAGAAAACAGTCTTCCTGACGTACGACAGTTGGTAGGTGGAATCTAACAGCAGCCCTGTCCATAATATTATGGAAACCTCCTCGGTCTTCAGGAGGTGAATCCGAAGGGCGGAGAGGTGGCGGCGAAGGCATTGGCACTAATTAATCATTCCATTCGTCTGCGGGTGTCGAAGGGTCAGGAATCTCACCCTCTTCCTGCTCTTCGTAAGAGGTAACAGGGTCTTCTTGTGGCGGCAGAGGGTTAACAGGACTTGGTATCACAGGAGGCGGCAGTGGTTCCAGAGTTGCTGTTTGTGGTGCCGGTGCTACAATTTCTTGTTCTTGAGGAGGGAACCTCTTTCTGTAGTCCTGCAGCATACTTTGAAGGTTCAACAGTAACTCTGGTGAGAATTGAGCAGGTTGCTGCATAGGCTGTTCAAAGTATTTATATTGTCGAAAGCGAGTAGGAGGGGCTTTATACTGTTGATAGTCGTGCTACTCTTCAGCATAGTCATCATTCTCCTGGCATTTAATATTGAGCTGCGAGGTGCTATAAGCCGCTCCAAATGGACCCTCCTCATCGTCCTTATCTTTAACATCCAGAAGATTGGTGGGAGGTAAAGGTGTAATCTTTGGAGATTTAAACTCCATGCGTGCCTTTTGCAAAACCGACGTTAAAAAACTGGCATACATTACTGCTGGTGAAATCCTCGTAGTCGACTGATCCGCCGTTGACGGTGGTATTGTTGCCGATGACGATGTCATCGTCGGCGATGGTGTCGTCGTCAACGTCAGTGCCATCGACGTTGGTGTCGTTGTCGACGCCAGTGCTGTTGACGATGGTGTCGTTTTCGACGCCGGTGCCGTAGACGATGGTGTCGTTGACGGCGAAGCAGATGGCAATGCTGTCGTCGGCGATGGCTTTCTCAATGACGAATGGCTCGTCAACGGTGCGGTCGGTGTTGAGGCTTTTGATTTGGATGCCCTCGACGATAATGGCAATGTCGATGAAATAGAACCTTTGAGACTTGCCGTTTAAGATATTATCGTCGTCGAAGGTCTGGAAGATGACAAAGTCGAAGTTGTAGAAGTAGCAGGTAAGGCTATTGAACTTGAGGAGGTTTTCTTAGCAGATTTGGTTTTAGAAGCACCTGCATATTGAGGGGATGAAATCCCTGAGGAGACTTTATATTTTTTCTCCTCATTAAGGGATTCTTTTGCCATGCAAGAGATCTTAGGTTGTTTCCTTTTTTCCTCAGGCTGTCCCTCAGGCGATCTCTGCCTCTTATGAGACTTAGAGGAAGTATCACTTTCCGCATCTGAAAAGGCATCATTCTTCTTTTTTAGCCATAATAAAAGCGGTCCCTCTCTATCCCTCAAGGTTTTAGTAGGGAAAGTGCAGCATATTTTACAGTGCCTTTCTTCATGCTTTGGATAAAGGCAATAAATACAGTCTTGTGGGCATCATCAATGTGAACATCCTTCTTCCCACAGGACTGGCAAGGTCTGAATAATCCCTTAGAATCCAACATTATCCTGATAAAGTATAAGATATACACTTATCTGAATTCACTGTCGAACTGAGCCAGGCTAAGGGAGACTCCCTTACACAACGAAGTGCGTTGAAAATATGAGGAACTCAGCCTCTCTTGGGAAGGTTCTACAGGGTGCTGGTGTCTGATTGGTCATGATTTTCAGTTTGGTCCTTTTTTACAAAAGGAGACTAATAGGCTATACAATGCATGTTTGCATCTGATGGGCCTATTGTTTTTTACTATTTACTGCTATGTTATTTGTACCGTGGGACTCCCACTATGACGACAGGGAATGATTCAGGCATGTGAATCTATGAAAGGTACCCCAATACTGGATAAACTCCATGCCCAGATAACGGAAATCATCAGTTACCACTGAATTCCCACCGGAAGCACAAGCGTCTACCTTCTTTCTCCCATAAGAACAATGTAGACTTATTCCAGTTAATATTATATGCTGCATATTGCTAAAAACTGACAACACAGTGGGTAGGGAAGTTGCCAGGTGGGACATATATAACAATACATTGTCACCATAGAGGGACATTTTTTCTGGCTCTGTACACACTGAAGAAAAGCCCACTATATCCCCCCTTATACAGATCCAGGTCACAAGCGGTTCCATTCATAAAGCAAACAGCAGGGGTAAAAGCCAGCAACCCTTTTGTGCCCCCCTTCCCAAAGGAAACAAATCTGAAACCATTGACCCCCATCCAAGCCATTGGTTCGCGTAAAGAACCTCCACCCAACAGAAGAAAACCGGACCCACTTCAAATCTCCTGATGACCTGGTGAAGAAAAGTCCAATCTATGGGGTTGAATGCCTTTTTGACCTCTAAGGTCATGAAGTCCTGTGGCCCCTGAGTGTTTTTTTGGTGGTAAGCTACGCATGAAGATGACGGATGTTATGCCAAGTCGAACGATTGGGCATAAACCCAGTTTGGTCCCTGTGGATCAAGGGAGAAACCATGTGTGGCAAGCAGTTAACCAGGACTTTGGCCAGGATCGTCACCTCTGTGTTTAATAGGAAGATTGCCTGCTACAAGAAGCACGCGGATCACAGCTTCCCGGGCTTATGAACTACCACAATCATCGCCAGTTGCAGATTGGGTGGGGACAGCCTATCTCTCCACGCACTGCAGGGTGTTTCAGTCTACACCCAATTGAGATTAGGGTGGCCCATTGTGTGAGCGAAGCACCACAGATGTGATGCCAGGCCATGGGCGACTGCAGCCTTCGTGGATCTATTCTGTGTGTTATCCATTTCTCCTCAAAGGAACCCCCTACTATATATCCGTTAGCCCCCGCCTGCAGGAACACAGGGCCCACGCCATCCCGCACCGGTAACTGCAATCTCAGGGGGGCATAGACACAAGTCATGAACAAGGAGTTTCTACCTCTGGTACTGGACACTACCACAAATCTACTGTCGGATCATGCAACATTTTGTCTATAAGAAAGGGGGAGCTCTTCCTAGCCAATATCACCATCCCACAGGATTCCCTAGCATACTCCAAGAAAGCAGCACCTTGTTTTGCCCTCTATTAAGGTAGGACACACTAATCCCCACTAAGCGTGTTTCCTGCAACAGCACCAAATGCGGGCTTGCATCTTCAAAAATTCAAATATTGCGCAAACACTCCTCTCTTAAGTTTGCACAGTAAAGCTTTAACATTGTATGATAAGAGTACTAGGCGATTAGAATCAGCATGCAGCATATTCCAGTCATGGTTTAGAAATAAAGTAACCCAGCCAGGACCACCACCTTCAGTATTCCACCTCCCCCTTCAGCCACGTTGTACTATCCTCCACTCCAAGGAACCCAAGTCAGTAACCCAAGTCAGTATTGCCACTCGGCCACCCACACATTCCAGGGCTCCCATTACCCACCCCCAGAACGTGACTGCAGATCGTACAACTTGCATATGAAGGGCTTCAAACAAACACAACTCCAACTAGGAGGGCAACTGGCATCCCCCTTCTTCCCCACCCCAAACTTCTAGAAATTGAGGGGCCTGATTCCACAAAGGACTTTTGCACTCGTGGCGGAGGTCCCACAGTCATGCTGGAGTCTCTGCACTTGGGGTGGAAGTTTCGTAATGAGAATTCTCAGTGCAGAGAATCCACCCCAAGTGTGAAGACTCCCCCCCCCCAACCGCGGGACCTTCGCCCGAGTGCGGAGACTCTTTGTGAATCAGGTCCTCAGTATCTGTCACCCCTGACTACTACTACTTGTAACATAATACCAATAGGGCAGTAGCCAACAACTCCATCCCAATGCCCCCATTAACAGAGTAACAGTTAGTTATGCTCTACCGACCCTTGAAGAGCCTCAGACTGGAGCTATAGAGCAGCCCAAATTGCCTGTAGTATTTGAAGCAGGAAGAGTTCAAGAGTACGAGGGGAGTCCTCAGTCTGATATTTGAAGTTCAGGTGCTGTTTGGGAGTCCCTTTTCCCTGAAATCAGACATTGTGGTGCAGCTAGGCCCTCCTCCAAACCTGTTCACCATCTGTTTTGCCATGAGTCGATTTGGGCCTACGGCAGAGCGGGACGGAGAAACCATCCTCCAGGTGTCTGCTGCACGAATAGACGGCCCTGCACCTCCAGTCTTCTGGGTGGCGTTCCTCCACTTAACGCCAAGCTTCTTCCAGATCCTCAAAGAAATGTGTCTTCTCCTGCTAAATTACCTTCAATCTGGAGGGATAAAGGAGCATATATTTGATCTATTTCACTCGGAGTTTTGCTTTGACTGCTGTGAATGTTTAGCGCGGTTGCTGAACTTGCAGCGTATAATCCATGAAGATCATTATTTTTGCCTGCTCCGCGCCAAAAATATCAACCTGATCACATCCACGAACACAAACTCCGAACATCATCTCACCCACTGCCACTTCTTCACCACACAAGCCGCAATATACATCATGAACTCAGTACCCTACGGAGCACCCACTGACCTCTGTCCCCACCACGTCTTCAACCTTGGAAGCAAGACAATTGGCAACAAGCTCAGGAAAGTCCTGAAACCTCCATCACCTCGGCCTCCTTCCCTGAGGACCACAAACATGCTGAAGTGAGGCCCCTCTTGAAGAAACCATCCGCCGATCCAACAGAACCTAAGAACCACCAGCCCATCTCGCTGCTCCCCTTTCCGGCAAAGGTTCTCAATAAAAGTTATCAACCGGCAACTCACTGAACACCTGGAAAACAAAAACCTCCTTTTGAGCCAGCCACACCACAAGACAGTCCTGATCACAGTCACTGATGACATCAGGGCCCTTCTGGACTGTGGTGTAACAGCAGCCCTCATCCTCCCAAGAGCTATCTGCAGCCTTTGACACCGTCTCCCATCACAACCTGATCAACAGACTCCACCACGTCAGAATCCAGGGAGATGCCCTCAAATGGATCGCCTCATTCTTCTTTGGAAGTACTCTGAGAATCCGGCTACCACTAATCGCCTCAGTGCCCAAGAAGATCATCTGCGGCGTGGACCCAAGGATCATACCCCAACCCCTTCCTCTTCAAAATCTGCATGACCCCACGCATGGCTAACACTATCAGATCACATGAACTCAACATCATCTCCTACGCCAACGAAACCCAGCTCATTCTCTTGCTGTCAGAAGACCCCTCCAACAACAGATGACTGGATGAAGGCCAACAGTCTCAAACTCAACACAGACAAGACGGAAGTCCTAATCTTTGGGAACAACACTTACCATGGATGGATGCACGGTGGACCGTGAAACTCGGCCCACCCCCACTGTGACTGACCATGCCTGCACCCTCTGCATCATGTGGGACAGCAAGCATTCCCAGAAGAAACAGATCAATGCAGTCTCATCCGCCTGCTTCAACACCATTACCTTGCGTGGCTGGTTTCACCTCTTTATTGTTGCCGACAGAGCTGCAGAACAAAGAGTCTGTCTTCCAGGTGGACATTCTGTGGGTGCATAGAGTGGATGAAAGGAATGGATGGTCTTTGTCAGTTTATGAAAGATTAATGGATTCCGCAAGATGTTCAGGTGGCTCCTAGTCACCAACAAAAGTACTGTCACTCGGGCCCTCATCACCAGCAGACTGGACTACGGGAACACACTCTACATAGGAATCACTGCATGCCTCCTGAAGAGACTACAGACAATACAAAAACCAGAGGCAAGATGCATCCTCAACCTCCCCAGATGGACCCACATCACACCTCACCTCAAGATGCTACACTGGCTCCCTATCCAGAAAAGATGCCAGTTTAAGATGCTGACCCATGCATGCAAAGCCCTACACAACGAAGGACCTGCATACATCAACAAGGTCTGACCTTCCACCAACCTACCAGACACCTACAAACTGCTTCCCTCTTACTCGCAGACACCCCTCGCATCTGCCAAACCTACAGTACTTTCTTTCTCGCACCTGGCGGCAAAGGTAAGGAGCAGCATTCTCCTGCACCTCAGGACCTCCACATTGATCGTGCAATTCAGGAAAGATCTCAGGACCTTGAGTTTCTTATGAACAAACCACTGCACAGCAGCCAGTTTCTCCGGCACCTTGAGACCCTCACAGGTGAATTGTCACGCTATATAAATGATTGACTGATTGATTTTGTTGGGTCCAGGAGGACAGACTGTTGAACCTGAACATCCCTGAGGATCGCATACCGATCGACGTAATTAAGCAGTCTGATGACCGGCTTCGTGGGGCTCCGGGTAGAGGCCTGGAGTGAGGGATATGTGGGCTCTTTCTATGACAAAACAGGAGGATAAATCTGCATTCGGTATCCAGGACCTAATCCAACTTGTGGAAGAATTGCTCAGGTCACAACCCTTCAAGTACCTCCAGGTGTAAATGATTCCATTAGGATCTCCCCTCTGTATCTTAAGCGTTCCTTTCTAATTGTAGCACCAACTCACAGAGCTTTACAGTCACTTTTCAAGGCACGCACCTCATCCTCTGGCATGGAAATCCTAGACTTTGCCTCCGTCAGTGATCAGTCACCTTTTTGCAAGTCCCGGCGCAGGAGGGAAACCTCCATCCACACAATATGAATTTGGTCCTCCAATGCCTCTCTGGACACGCAAATAGCCTGTAGGATAGCTGGCAAGGAATAGTTTCTTACCTGTAACTCCAGTTCTGTAGTAGGGGTATTCTCCAACATTGTCAGATTCCCCTCCTACGAGAGTGTCACCTGTGGACGACATTGTGACATTTCAGGAGGCGCTGCTGAGGGGGGCAGCGAAGTTAGGGATCACATTGACGGTACCCACACCATCTACCTCTGTGATCTTTGAGACTTTGCACAAACGGCATCTCTCTCGCCCGTTGTTGCCCTTGGTGCCAGGACTGGAGGAACCAGCCATGGAGTTGTTTCTGACCCCGGCTTCGGTGTAGTCGGCTCCATCTCGGCTGCAAAAGAAGTACAGGCCCCCGGATTCTGATCCTGCGTTCTTGAGGTCAGATCCTGTACCGGATTCTGTCATTGTGACAGCAGCTAAGGAACAGCATGCTACTGCCCCGTCTTCTACGGTGCCTCTGGACAAGGAGAGTTGTCAGATGGATTCAGCCGGACGGAAGGTTTGCGGTACGGCTGCCACATCAATGAAATGGGCGAGTGCCTCGGCGCTCTTGGGTCGCTATGACCGCCCTTTGTGGGAGTCTCTGCAGCAGTTTATCGAGCTCCTCCCGAGGGATAGAAGGGAAGACTTCCAAGAGATATTGAACGAGGGCATGATGGTCTCCAATTAAGTCATCAGCTCTGCGGCGGACGGCTCTCTCCTGGCAGCTCATGGTTAATTTAAGATGCCATTCCTGGTTGCGCCTTACCTCTCTCAAACCGGAGGCGCAGCAGAGAGTCGCAAATTTGCTCTTCTCTGGATCGACGCTCTTCGGGACACATGTGGATGAGGTGATGGCCCGCATGAAAGCGGAAGTAGAGACATTGAAGGCCGTTGGTTTGGAGAAACCAAAGGAACAACGGAAGTCCTTCCGCCCGTTCCAGAGGAGATATGGTTCCCAGAAGCGAGGACAAGGTCGTCAGGCCGGCCAGCAGCAACAACAGCAGCAGCAGTACCAGCAGCAGCAGTACCAACGGCAGCCTTTCCAGAAGCGTTAGAGGGGCAGAGGCGGCCAGCAGTCCTCCTCGGCGAACAAGGGCCAGCTGGGTGTAAGCCCTGAGGTGCTACTTCCCCCTCGTCCGTTACCCACTCCGGTGGGGGGAAGCATACAAAATTACCTGAAATAGTGGAGAAAATGTACTCAGGACAAGTGGGTGCTGAATATTGTTTGCAATGGATACAGTCTTCGTTTTGTCAGTCCTCCTCCAGCAATTCCACCGGTTCGCTCGCTGTTCCAGCTGCGAGAGCTCCAAGCGGAGGCCAATACCCTGTTAAGAAAAAGGGCGATAGAAGACGTCCCTCTGTCTCAAAGGGGAAAGGGTCTTTACTCACGGTTCTTCCTGGTGCGCAAGAAGGACAAGAACGAGTTCAGGCCCATTCTGGATTTGCGACAAGCAAACAAATGGATTCGCAGGGAGAAATTTTGCATGCTGTCTTTGCACAAGATTTATCCTCAGCTACAAAGAGGAGACTGGCTTTGCGCAATAGATCTACAGGATGGGTACTTCCATGTGCCTATTGCACGGAAGCACCGGAAGTTCTTGCGCTTACTAGTCGGCACCAATCACTATCAGTACACCGTACTACCGTTTGGACTGAAGTCTGCACCCGGGACTTTTTCAAAGTGCATGGCAGTGGTGGCAGCGCACCTGAGAAAGAACAAGGTGTTTGTCTACCCGTACCTGGACGATTGGTTGATCAAAGCCTCCACCTTCCAGGAAGCGCAATTGCACTTCAACAGGACGGCCGTTCTGTTGAGCCAACTAGGGTTGCACATAAACATGTCCAAGTCTGTTCCGACTCCTGTCCAGTGCCTACAGTACTTGGGAGCCTCCATCGATACTCTTTCATCAAGCGTGTCTCTTTGGGAGGAGCGACGCTTATCGATCCTTTGGAAGACTCAGGCTCTCATAGCTGTTCCATCTACGACAGTGAGGGCGGTGTCTTCTCTACTGGGGTTGATGGCCTCTTGCATCTTCCTCACGAACAGCTTTCTATACGCTTTTCCACCCATTCCCCTGATTCCCAAGCTGTCTCAGTCCAGAGCACGGATTATCATCATTGCTCCGGAGTGGTCCAGACAGTGGTGGTTCACGGACCTGCTTCACCGGTCTCTCCTACCACACCTGTGGCTGCCGTGTCGGCCGTACCTTCTCACGAAGTTCGCGGGGCAGATGGTGCACCCCAACCTCTCATCGTTGAGTTTGGCGGCATGGCTCCTGAGATAGTGCAATATGGACACCTGAATCTGCCTGACGATTGCATGAATATACTCAAGGCGGCTAAGCGACCTTCCACTAGGACTTCCTATGCCTACAAGTGGAAGAGGTTCTGCATCTGGTGCACTTCCAAGAACTATGATCCGACGATCTGCAAGGAAGATGTCATTCTTCCATACCTTTTGCATTAGGCTCAGTCTGGCCTTAATTTTCATTCGATTAAGGTTCACCTCGCAGCATTAACTGCGTGTAGGAAATGCCCTTCACAGACATCCTTCTTCCAGATTCCTGTGATTAAAGGTGTTTTGGAAGGATTGAAGAAAGTGTTTCCTCCTGTTCGGCGTCCTTTGCCTTCATGGGAGCTGAATGTGGTGCTGTCCAGGTTGATGAAGGAACCTTTTAAACCTATTCATAAGGCTTCACTGCAGCACTTATTGTGAAAGACGGCTTTCCTCGTGGCCATTACATCGGCCCGCAGGGTGAGTGAAATTCAGGCATTGTGTTGCCAAGAACCTTATACTGTATTTCATGCTGCTAAGGTTGTGATGCTTACTCACCCTAAGTTCCTTCCTAAGGTGACTTCTGATTTCCATGTCAATCAGACTATAACTTTACCTAAGTTTTTCCAAAATCCTTCCATTCCAGCGGAAAGGTCTCTTCATTCCCTGGATGTCAGAAGGGTGTTGAAGTTCTACTTGGATAAGACCAAGGACATTCGTCGGTCAGACCAATTGTTTGTCAATTATGGGTCGGTCAGGACTGGTCTTGCCACCTCAAAACAGTCCATCTCGAGGTGGATTGTGTCCTGTATCCAGTTATGTTATCAGAAAGCAAACAAGACCTTAGGGGGTAAGCCTAAGGCTCATTCTACCAGGGGCAAAGCAGCTACAACGGCTTTGCTACGTAATGTTCCCATTGGAGATATCTGCAGGGCGGATCCCCGTCCTTACCTACACATAAATCAAGCTGCTGGTCGTGTGCTACTTAAAGGTGGACAACTTTTTCAGCGATAATTAACACGCGGCCGTCCAGCCGCGGAGTATGCACCACCCTGTAATTCTTGGGGGTCACGAAACTGAAACAGCAGCTGTATACAGGATCGAGGACGGGCCCACTTGCGGGGTCCATACAGGCCTTGATTGTGTGCTCTCCGCACTACACTTCCCATAATGCACAGTCTCATCTGAGCCTCCCATTCGTGGGTGTGTCATATGGAAAATGGTGAAGTGGGTCAGCGATTGCGCACACCGCTTCCATTAAAGCCTCTGAAGAGAAGCATATGGAGCTTCGAAACGCGTCAGGCAAATCCATTACGGAGCGGCATCTACAAGCGGATCCCCGTCCTTACCTACACATAAATCAAGCTGCTGGTCGTGTGCTACTAACGGTGGACAACTTTTGGAGCGATAATATATATATTCAGGGCTAGTAAGCATATATCAAGCAGCAGGATTGAGCAAACATGAAGCAGGACTCCATGCAGTGCAGGGCGCTGAAGAAGGCTTTATGCTGAAATGCATTCGCCGCCACTGTGTTGTTCCGAATAAAGCATGTTTCCTTCCTGAAATCCCCTCTGGCCTCTGATTTCTGCGCTGGGAGAGATGTGGTGTCATGTGTATATGTCTTATCACCACAACTGCCGGACTCTCCCAATATTACGTTTCGGAGGGGACCCTTCTTACGTACGCATGTGTCTAACCCATTCCCAGAGCTACCAAAAAAGAAATCCTGTCTTCCACCTAAATTGGGGTTTTACAAGTGTACCAGTTGCAGGGCATGCAAGTTTGGGGTTAACACCCAGACTTACACTACTCCATTCAGCCCTGTTCCATTGCCAATCAGAGGGAATTACGGTTGCAAAACAGAGTATGCTGTTTATGTTCTGGCATGCACCTGTGGCCTGAGATACGTGGGTAGTACCAGGCTTCCGGTGCATGCCAGAATGTTGCAGCATTTACGTGCAATCGTAAATAACGACAGTTCATATCCCGTGGCAAGACACTTTAAAAGTGTACATGCAAATGATTTGCAGTGTCTTAGCTACTTTGTCCTGACCTCAGTTCCAAGACCCAGAAGGGGAGGTGACAGGGACAAATTGCTTCGGCAATTGGAGTCTAGAATGATCCTTGAGCTAGACACTAAGGTACCAAACGGATTAAATACTACGGAAGACCTTTATCATTTTCTGTAAATTTCCTGTCTATTATGTTGAAGGTCTTCTGTTTACTCTGACCCCACAAATTTTATAATATTACAAATTTAGCTCCTATTGGTATGACCGTCCCCCGTCCTAATTACTCACAGTGTTTTAATTTAGTCCGTCATTTGATTTAAATAAACTTCACTCCCTTCCCTGTTTTTTCTTATCACGGTTTATAGTTCTAGGATAAAAGTATTACTACTCCTGAATTATACTGGTTGCACTTTTCACTTTAATATGGAAAGAAAACAATGTTTTTTCTTAGGTAGAACATGTACTACTATAATATAGGGGTTGCCATCAAACATAGATGTCCCCAGTTTGATACACTGATAAACATGTTCATAGAACTAAATTATGAACTTAAAGGTTTAGGTCCAATGAGTCTCCTATTTATTGGCATGATTTGCACATCTGTAGTTATGTTTACAAATGCGACTATTTTGCACATTGAGGTGGTACCATAATTTGTACCACAATATAATACTGATCTTATATAAGGTTTTTAAGTATGTACATTATTACTTTTAACCTATATGAAATGTTGTACTATGATATTTATATGTTTATTTATATTCATATTTATATTTATAGTAATGTATTTATGAGTGGCGATATTTTGCACATACAAACAGCAAGTAAATAATATGCACTTTATGGAGTATAACTCATATTGGACTCTAAGCTAATTTTGAATTAACCAGCATTCATGCAGGTATTATGTCAACTTGGTTATTAAAATGTATCAAAGACATAGGAACATCCTAATAATACAAACCATGTACCCCTTTTCAAATAAGTACTTTTACTAGTAGTATGTTTTCTAGTTTCACTAGTCACATGGTGTATTCACAAGTATTTAAAGAGGGCATTGTGGGAATTTAAATCTGATGTGATCAAGGGCTTTTGCCCGAAACGCGTCATCTACTGCGCTGCTGAGTTTGCAGGAATAAACCCTTTTGCCAAAAACTTTGGGACTCGTTGGTCTTTGTTTAAACAGCTGAACAGCTGGGAGGAATTTGAACTGACATTTTTCATTCATATATATATATATATATATATATATATATATATATATATATATATATATATATATATATATATATATATATATATATATATATATATATATATATATATATATATAATGCAGAACCAGGATTAAAGTAATAACAATACTGTTCATGGGTTCAACTAGTATAGCTTAGAGAGAGAAAGAACCAACACTTAGACAAACAGGTTCTTTAGAACTCCTTCTCCAACCATAGTGTCAGCTGCAGTATCTCCATCCAAGTAATAATGTTTAATTAATGTATTGGTAGATTGCCATAAGGCTGCTTTAAAAATATCTTGAAGTGGTTAATTTCCTATCCAAACAGCAGTGGCTGCCTTCCCTTTTCTGGAATGCACTTTAGGTTTTATGGGTAGAGGTTATTTGGCTTGTTACCAGCAAACAATGCAGGAAACTATCTATCTTGCAATGATTTGTTTTGCAGATGCCATCCCTGTATGGAGGGGTCCATAATTAACAAATAGCTGATTAGTGCGTCTAGTATATTTTGTTCTATCCAAGTAGAACTTCAGAACCCGTCTAACATCCAAAGAATGGACAGCTCTTTCTGCAGGATTGGACGATTTAGAGAAGAAAACTGGTAAAGAAATAGACTGATTAATATGAAAGTCTGAAACTACTTTAGGTAGATAGTTCCTAAAACAGCTCTAGTATGATGAAATATTGTATAAGGATCAAGAGAGTATAAATCTTGGAGGCCATTGACCCTTCTAGCTGATGTAAATACTGTTAAAAAAGAAAGCTACTTTCTATGTAAGATGGTGCATGCTGCAAAGTGACATATGAATAGTGTAAAAGTGTGGCTCTTTTGGATATGGTTAGCCCCCACTTTTTGCCTGGAAATGATGTGATTTCGACTTGAAGTGCACAGGGTCCCTGACAACCAGGTCCCCTGTGCCAGAGCTCCTTCTCTAAAATTTACCTTTTGTTTTCCCAACTGGCACAACCCCAGTACCCCATATAAGTCCCAAGTAAATTGTACCCTGGTACCTAGGGCATTGCTATAAAACGGACCCGTTGGTAGCAGCACAAATTGTGCCACCTAGGATCCACTCACCAAGGCCATGCATGCTGCCGTTGCAGACTGTGTGCCCAGGTGCAGACACAACCGAAGAGTCCACATGGCACACATACCTGTGTACCATGCCCACTAACACTGCATGGGGTATAGGTAAGTCACCTCTCTAGCAGGCCTTAGCCCTAAGGCAGAGTGCACTGTATCCCCTGTGATGACATATCTGCATGAGTAGATATGCCACATGCAATAACCATGTTGATTATTGGATATTGTAAGTGAACAGGGAAGCCATGGAGAGTACATGGGCTGGAAACTCATCATTTAGAGTTCTCCAGCGCCATGATGGCTTCACTGAATTATGAGATGTTTGGTACCAAACATCTCGTCTTAATAAACCTATACTGATTCCAGTGTTATATTTATTAATATCCGCACTCAGAGGACCCTTTAGAAGGGTGCCCTGGAACCTGCTGACTTCTAGTTAGTTCCTGACTGGTCTCCACCAGCTTGCCACTACTAGACATGTTTCTGGATCCATGGGGTGAGAGCCTTCACTCTCATGTGCCAGAAAGAATGCCTGCCCTGGGCATATGTGTTTCACACCTTCTCCAGGAAGGAACAGTTTTCCAAGGCGGGAAGCTTCACCTTTGAACTCCAACCCACGCCTCTCATTCTAGCAGCAGATGGCAACCCCCCTATCCTGACCCCACTTTCGGTGGGAAGACAGGCGAGAAAATTAGTTAGACGAGGAGGAGGGTCTCCAGTCAACCTGCACCACCCCTAAGGCAGGCCAGGCGATGTGGATTCCTCAAGCTCACTTTCTACCATCTTGAAGATGGGGAAAATAACCTATCAGGGTCAGGGTCAATGCTCACCTCCCACTTGAGGTGAGCATTTAGAGGTTATAGTCACCCTAAAGGTAGGCAGCTCACTGGATACTACCTAGCACTCCCTATAACATCCTTAAATGTAGTATTTAGGTGGCACCCCCGAGCACTGATTTTCAAATTCGACAGACACAGGAAGGCCAAGGAAAAGAAATAACAGCTGACCCAGAGAAGAGAGAGCGTGGACTGGATTTTGGTGCAAAACCCTGCCTGCTTCCCAAAGACTCAACAATTGCAGGACTCTGTCTCGCCTTGCCAATAAGAGACCTCTACAACCCCTAAGGGCCCTCCAGCACTTTACCAAATTTCCTAAGAACTCCTACGGAGTAGACACCGAAAGAGTCTGAACTCTCGATTTGCAGCTCCCGATCTCCGTCAATTACGCAACTACTAAGGAGAATGTACTGCAGCTCTGAAGGATCACCTCTGCTGCCTCACCACCTTTGGAGGCACCAGAATCTTCCGGAGCAAGACAGCACCAACCCAGGGATACCAAACACCCTGAAATCCAAGACCAACTACAAGAGTGCAAGTCGGTCTCTAACTGCCTGAGGACCAAGCACTGGTCAAGGAAATTCAGCAGCCTTGAGTTCTACTTGCTGAGTAACCCAGCCATCCTACACCAGCTCCTCTAAGTTCTTTGCCCTTACAGCAAGGTGCACTTTGCACACCAGATCTTAGTTCACCAATTTGGTCTGTATCCAGCCCCACCAGCCGGGGAATCTCCGAAATTGTTTTGCTCCTGTGGTCCCCAGGCCCTTGCAACCTTCACACTCTTTTGAGTGCCCTCAGACTTGCCTACAAGTCACCTTGTGGAGCCGGTTTTTAGGTCGCCCCTCTTCTCCGTAGCACCAGCTACTTACTTTTCCAGCACTGTGCTCCCAGCCGAATTGGGATCCTCCAGAGGGGATCCTCCAGAGAAACTGCTGGTAGAACTTTGGACCCTGGTTTCCTAACATTCAAATTCTATAAGGTGAACCCCTTAGTTCTACTGCACTGTGATGTATTGCATTGTATGTTTTTCTCCATAGGATAACATTGTGCGTAATGGCGCACAACTGTATATTACCTGTACTTACCTTGCTTATTGTAAACATGTTTTATAAGCTTACCTGTAACTAAAGTTCTTGGTTCAAAATATATATAAACAGACTTGCTATTTTTCTATAAATCAGTCTGAACATCATTCTTTAGTGTGTGTTCCATTTATTGCCTCTGTGAGTACAACAAATGCATAGCACCACCCTCTGATAAGCCTAACTACTCGTCCTCGATACCACAAAATAGATGTTAGTATTATCTACTTTTGCCTCTGTAAACGAATAAGGGTCTCTCCGACCTCTCTGCACAGGGTACTCTATTGTGGTGCACTATATAGAGAGGTGGGTTTCTTACAATGGTGGATCAGTGGAGGGGTCTATGTCTTTGCGTTTCCTGAACCACTCAAACAAAGTGACCACAAGAGTGAAGTCACAATTGCCTTTAGTTAAACTGTATTTTGCAAATGTCCTATATTTCGAAATTTTAACATAATTGTTAGGGCCCTGGTTAGGTCCCTTTTATCATAGCTGTTTTAAAAATCCAAAGCTTACCATAGTTAGGAAACCAGCACTGTTAGGTTGTTTTCCTCTCCAAAAAGGTTACAACTTAATGATAATAATGAGTTTCAGAAACAGTAGCCCAGAGGACCTGATACAGGTGGAGGAACTCAACCTCACACCTCACCTGTCCTGGTCAATAAACCAGCTTGGAGGCTTGTGTAAAACTTATGGTGTCAGGACTGGGTCAAACTTTACCAAAGCACAGCTCTAAATGCTTTTGGCAAAGTTTGACAAAGAGCATCCAGAGGATGACTCTGATCTTACAGAAGTTAACAACACAGATAATAGGAGTGATGATACAGCACCCCAAAACAGAGGAGCACTTCCAGATAAACAGCTTGCTCTAGAAAGATTAGCTAGGAGGGCAGCTGTAGAAAAAGGTGGGAAAGAGTTGGGCCTAGGACCCATCTCTCGTGGCAGCATAATTATAAACGAGGGAGAAAAGTGACTCTTTCGACCCCAAAATCCCCAAAGGGACTGACCCAAAATTCTTTGAGTATGATGATATCCACCAAGTGGTTCATTGCTTTTGAGACGGCCTGCCTTTGCAGACAGGTCAACAGGAATCTGTGGAGTGCTACCTTGTGGGAACTGCTCTCAGGAAAGTGTAGGGAGAGACTCCTGACACTCAATGAAATATATGCTGAATCCTATAATCTCATGAAGGGTACCTTATTTGATCCCTTTGGATTCACCACTGAAGAGTATAGAATATGGTACAGGGAGGCTCGAAAAACCCAGAGTCAGACCTGGGTATATGTTGTGGACTACTCAGGGAAATCATTAGAAGGTTGGTTAGCTGTTAACAATGTGAAGGGCTTTATAATTTGATAACGAAGGAGCATCTTTCAGTTAATTGATACTAAGAGAAGTTACCTAAATTCCTAGTAGGCTTATGTCTACTTTCTCCTCAAGAGTTGGTGATGAGGGGAGACCACTGGGTCAAAACAAGGGTGACCAAAACTACCACTAGTGGGTGAGACCAAAAGAAAACACCAAAAAGCCCCACCCCTCCCCCCTACCTCCTACCCCCAAGGGAAAGAAGGTACCCCTAAAACATAGAGTATTCTTCCAGCCCCCAAAAACCTGTGCAGGAGGGTGGGCCCAGTGGCTTTTCACGGCCAAAGGGTGGGTACCAGGGAAGGAACTGGGATCCCAAGAAGGTTTGGTGCTAGGACTGTAGACCCATAGGGCACTAAACTGAAGACTCTGGCAATAAAAACAAGAAAAATGCCTCTAGTCCACCAGCAGAAAATGCAGTTGCCAATCTCCAGATGGGATCTCAGGAGAGCAAAGGCCATGTCAGGGATCTCACTCAGGCGACTCTATTTGGGGATGTGGATGTAGCCACCTTGGCTGCCCAGGCCATTAACATGCAAACATACTGCTATTAATAGGGTTAGCAACTAAAATCCTCTGAACAGTATCTGCTTGAAAGGACCTATCCAGTCACAAGTGTTTACAACGTGATAACAAATCATACCCTGGTGATGGTGTCATTTGACTGGGGAGGGGTTTCTGGCCAAAAAGAGGTAGCAGTGTCCACATCCATTCCAGTTGATTGTTTGGTTGGCAATTATTTAGAGCCCTTAGCCTGGGCTGAGGTAGAACTGAGAATCCATGCAGAAATGGATGGAATCCCACACTGGGCGTGAGTACAGAACAAAGCACAGAGCAAAGCCCAGAGTGTAAAAGAGGTGCTGGAGTCTGGATAAATAGCCCTGCCCTCCAAGCGAACAGGCAGGAAGACTAGAGAATCAGCTTCAAATCAGGCACCAAACCCTTCTTTACAGGTGGAAGAGTCCGCCCCAAAGGAAACTGAGCCCTAAGACTTGGAGCTTTACCAGGATGAATTCTTGGGCCCAGGAGAACCTCTACAGAAGATCTGTGCCAGGGGCAGAGGACCTGTTGCAACCATAAGGAGAAGGAGTTGTTATAACTCATGTGCCACCTTTCAAGCCAGTGACAAGACAGGTAGTAACCCAAAAGCTCCCTTAATTCCACTTCCAGTCATTGGGGTTCCCTTTGAGAAGGTAATAATTGACATAGTAGGTCCCCTCCAACCTCCTCCAGTTTCAGGGAACAGATATATTCTGGTGGTAGAGGATCATGCCACCAGGTCTCCTGAGGCTATTTCCCTTAGGACTACCACTGCCCCTGCAGTGGCTGGAACCCAGGGCCGGCTCTAGGGCGATGCGACCGGTGCCACCGCACTGGGTGCTGACTCTTCGAGGGGGTGCCCTGTTTGGAAGTATTTTGTGGTTTAAAAAGCACCTGCTTCTGCATTGCTGGCCCCAGCAATTTTCACACAACAATAAAAATGTCAAGATAACTCCAGTTATTAATGTTCTTCCTGGAGAGAGAAGGAGTTTTGTCTAGTGGAGGTTTTAACTCATCTTATGGTAGCACAGAGGGTTAATATGCATGCTGCAAAGAATGTGTACTATGCAGATCACAAAGTGCATATAGTTTAAATAGGTCAGTGCTTTTGCCAGGGAGATCCTTTTGTTACTAGCAGTGTAGATGTTATAATCTTAACATGGAACGGTGAGCTAATATCTGTCAAAGAGCTGAATGTAAACTGCAAGGTATATATTAGAGCAATTATGATTCTTTTCCTCCGTCTTTCCTTATTCTAATGTTCCAAAAATGGTTCATTTCAGCAAAAAAAAAAAAAGAATTATTACATGTAACCCCCAACCATGGGGTTATGTTTCACATTCTGAGTTTGTGATTCTTCAGACCAAGTACTCTCAAACTATACTGTCTACCAGTATGGATGGCATGTGACTCGCCTTGCAGTCTTCTGGCTTATGCAACATTTCCTATACACTGATTTACACACATATGGTTGATTGTTGCTGTGTAATGTGTGTTTGATGAAAAGTGCTCTGACACCCTACACTGGTATAGGTGGTGCTATATAACTAATTAAATACATCTGAGAGAGAGTGGTTATGGAGACTTGAAGGGGCACTCTTAAGGGGTGGTAGTGAGGGAATCAGTGGGGGGTGCCCATGGGGGGCGTCAACAAACATTGTCGCACTGGGCGCCACCAGTGCTAAAGCCGGCCCTGCTGGGACTCTTACTGGTATCTTTACCAGAATTGGCTTCCCTAAGGAGGTGGTGTCAGACCGAGATACAAACTTCATGTCTGGCTACCTCAAACACATAGTGTGGATTGACCCACCAGTTCACTACCCCCTACCACCCATTGTGTAATGGCCTTGTTGAAAGATTCGACAAGACCGTGAAAGTTACAATTGGTGGACTCTCTGAAAAACTCAGAAGGAAATGGGATGTCTAACTTCAATGCCTGCTTTTTGCCTAAGAAACAAACAGAAAAGGCAAAAAGAGAGCAAGAAACGAGCAGAGAAGGCACAAACAGAGGGCAAGCAACAAGCAGAAAAGGTACAGAGAGCCAGAAAAGAAGAGAGAAGGCACAAACTGAGGGCAAGAATTAGCAGCAAAGGCACAGAGGGCAAGAAACAAGCAGAAAAGGCAGAAACAGAGGGCAGCAAGCAACAAAGCAGCAAACGAGTAGGGACGTATTCCAGGGGGGGAGGGCATAAAGGCCTGCTTAGTGGGGTTGCGCTGCAGCCTCCATTAAGTAAGTCTTGTGGGAAGGGAGGGGCACTGGGTGGCAAGAGGAGGGAAATGGCGGAAAGAGGGCAAGAAACAAGCAGCAAAAAAGCAAAGCAGGGGGCAAGAAACTAGCAGAAAAGGCAAAAAAGAGGGCAAGAAACAAGCAGAAAAGGCAAAAAGATGGCAAGAAAATAGCAGAAAAGGTACAAGATGAGGGCAAGAAAGGAGAAGAAAAAAGCAAAACAGAAGGCAAAGAATGAACAGAAAAGGGAAAAAGAGGACAAAAAAAATGCAAAATGCAAAAAGAGGGCAATTGCGAGCGGAGAAGGCAGAACCAGAGGGCAAGAAACGAGCAGAGAAGGCAGAAACAGAGGGCAAGAAACGAACACAAAAGGCACAATCAGAGGGCAGAAAACGAGCAGAGAAGTCAAAAAGAGGGCAGGAAATGAGCAGAGAAGGCACAAAAAGAGGGCACAAAACCTGCAGAAAAAAGCAGAACAGAGGGCAACAAGCAAGCAGTAAAGGCAAAAAAGGGCAAGAAACAAGCAGAGAATACACAAACAGGGTAAGAAATGAGCAGAAAAGGCACAGAGGGCAAGAAATGTGCAGAGAAGGCACAAACAGGGCACGTAATGAGCAGAAAGGATTAGTTACTTACCTGTAATACTAGTTCTCTTCCAGGGGTATACTCATTAAAGTCATAAGCACTGAATAATCTACACCCATGAGCGGGAACCCGGAACATATACTAAAATATATATATATGTGTAAATATATAACAATAGTACATAGTACTAAACAAATTATACACATATATATGTATAAACCAAT
Source organism: Lissotriton helveticus (assembly GCF_964261635.1). NCBI lineage: Eukaryota > Metazoa > Chordata > Amphibia > Caudata > Salamandridae > Lissotriton > Lissotriton helveticus. The sequence goes on from NC_136061.1 coordinate 173,059,670, forward strand.
AATATGCAGCCCAACATAACCCATAGGCTAATAAAGCCGTCATTACATATTTTCTGCAGTATGAAAATAAACTATATAAACAATGCAATAAACAGGCATGAGCCTAAAAAGCATTCCATAATCAGCAACATACCAGCTCCGCAGTCTCCTGGCGTTGAAGCACACCCGGGGCACATTCGGTGCCACTGTGGTGGGCCCGATGATGAAGCATGCCACCGACTAGGTCGGTGGGTGAGGGCTTTATGAGGAAAACAACGTCTTTCCTCACTTTATGTTGCTCTTTGACGTACCTAACTGAGTCTCTTATATCCTACTAAACTAGCTAGCCCTTATTGATATAAATACATATAACCCTGGGGATCCGGCCTAGCTTATCTAGTCCTCTCTCTCCCTTTTGATCTAAGCATTACTGAGCAGCACGCAGCTGCGAGAGTTCTATCTACCCTCAATCATGGCCGAAAATTTTGGCCTCACCTTCACTGCAGAGGATGTCAGTGAAATACTATCTGACCCCTCACTCATGGCAGACTTCAACATCTCCACAACTGTAGCTCAATCAACAGACTGGGACTCCCTGACGGAGAAAAAGAGGAACAGGATCCGGACTGTTCTACACGGTGTTATACTGGCACAATATCTACGCACCAACACAGCCCCAAGTGGCCTCTTGGTCACGAATGCCCCGAGAATATTCCTAAACGATGCAGCATTCCGTAAGGACTGGGCTCAGATCGCCTGGCACTGCACCAGAGACTGGTTAATCCTCATCATAAAAACAGCTAAACGACTATCAGACGCCATCATGATAGAGATACAGGCAACAGAGACTCATTTCAAAACGACTCTGACAGGCTTTAAGAAAAAACTTGATGACCAGAACCGCGAAATAGCGGAATACAAAGACTACCTATCACAGACAAAAATCAAAAAATTTGAAAAAGATCTGAAGAGGTTCAGCTACACCAAAACTTACCCGTACTCTGACGATGACTACACTCCTCCCAACAAATCCTCAGACAATCATGACAATAGCTCTATTTCCAGCACATCTAGTAACTCCAGCTCAGGATCCAATCAGTCCAGAGGCAGAGGCCGGCGAGGACAACAATGGCCACAACACTGGCAAGGCCCGCAGAACTACAACTTTGGGCCACCACCACCCCCCCATTTTGCCAACCCACCACCCCCATTTTTTAGCTACCCCCAACTCTACCCCCCAGGAAATATGCCCTTCTTCCAGGGAAATCAGAATCAACGATACCCTTTTTCATCCCAGGGCAGACGAGGGCGGGGCAAGAGGCGGAACCCGGGGCATGTCCAATGGGCACCGGTAGAGGAACCAGTGAGTTCGAACACCAGAAACAAAACAAAGGAACAACCGGGAACAAGCAAATAGTACCCCCACGCCCACTTGTATTCAACCTGTCTGACACTCAACTAACCACAGAAGAAATGGAAGTGCTCAATAAAGGCCTCTCATTTGTCCCTACTACTAGACTGGACAGCTTCAAACTTCATGTGGAACTCGCTGAGTTTTTCAGGAAACTAAAATTAAAAGCATTTTTTGAGAAGCAAGACAGTTTCACCAACGATAGGGAAGAAGCCCCTAATGAAACAGGCCTCAGACTAAAATCCACTTTCACCCCCCCACCGGGAAGTATACCGGTAGAAATCCTGACATTTGAACAGGCAGTATACACAGAAGTGGAGAACCTTCAACACAAGGAGACCTTCAACAACCTCTCCAACAAAGACAGAACAACCATCCAACGTTTACAAAACGACCCCACCCGTGTCATAAAACCTGCGGACAAGGGTGGTGGCATTGTTCTTATGAACAAAAGCGACTATGATCAGGAATGCAAGAGACTCCTCGGTGACACCAGAAATTACAAACGCCTCAACAGGGACCCAACTGAACAACTACAGAAGACCATTAACCTTCTGGTCACTAATGCTAAAGACAATGAGAACATCTCCAAACAAGAGGCAGACTACCTGTGCCCGAGAGATACAAAAACTCCGTATTTCTACATAGTCCCCAAAATACACAAGGGCATCACCCCTCCACCCGGTAGACCCATCGTATCTGGAATCAAGTCACTACTTGAACCCCTATCACGGTTTTGTGATTTCTTTCTCAACCCTTTGGTTCAAAAAGCTCCCTCCTACATCAAGGACACCAAACACCTCCTAAATGTAATCCAAGACATCACCTTCAACCCCAGCTCTGAACTACTAGTAGGATTAGACATTGAGAGCCTTTACACCAGCTTGCAACAGGATGCAACACTAAAGGTACTGCATGATGTCCTCATGGCAAACCCCTGGGAATACAACACCCCCCGCAGCTTTATCTTAGACTGCGCGACGCTGGCCCTCAAAGAGAACTACTTTGAATATGAAGGAACCTACTACCTGCAGACCAATGGAACTTCCATGGGCAGCGTCTTTGCCCCCAGCGTGGCAGGACTGTATGTGGCACATTTTGAGACCACCTACATACAACAATCCACCAATCCGTTCTCGGCCAACATAAAAATGTGGCGACGCTATATCGACGACGTCCTCCTGATATGGGAAGGCAACAAAGAACAATTGGATAACTTCATGCTCTGGATCAACAATCAGGATCCCTTCTTACGCTTCACCAGCACTAGCAGCTCTACTGAACTAGCTTTCCTTGACCTGAACATCAAACCACAAAACGGAGGTCTCGTGACAACCACCTTCTACAAACCCACAGCAAGGAACTCCTTATTAAGGTTTGACAGCTTCCATCCCAGACACCTAAGGGAAAATTTACCTTACGGACAATTCCTACGCATTAGACGCAACTGCAGTAACATCCAGGATTATAAGTCGCAAACGACTTAACAGACAAACTAAAAGAACGCGCTATCCGCCTGGGATAATAAACAAAACCTGCAAAAGGGCAAGAAATCAGAATAGAGAAGCACTCCTGGAAACCATTGTAAAACAACAGGAAGAACCGCCTCTAACTTGCGTAACCACCTACAACACGGCGAGCAACCAGGTAGCCAATATCATACAAAGAAACTGGAAAATCATCAATTCTGGCACCAGGAAATGGGAAAAACCGCGCTTTGCCTACAAAAGAGCAACCAATCTCAAAGACCAACTAGTCAAACCCAGACCCCTGCCCAAGAACAATACCAGTGACAACACCTTAATCAACATTTGGGGACTACCCAAAGTCACAGGCCACCAACCCTGCAACAATTGCAGCGTGTGCCACCTGACGTCCCCCTCCAAAACCCTGGACCTAGAACCAGGCAAGGTCTGGACACAACGACAGTTCACAAACTGCAACTCTACAAACTTGGTATACCTGATAACCTGCCGATGTGGCCTAAGATACATTGGCATGACCACCAGGAAAGTCCGAACAAGAATGACGGAACACAGGAGCACGATAAGATGTGGTAAAAATATCAGCAAGCTTACAGACCACTTTCTTACCCACAACCACACCCCCAATGACTTCTCCTGGACTGTCATAGAAAAATTTGACAATACCACCAATGAGAGACTCCTTCTCCAAAAGGAACAACGATGGATATACCGTTTATCCACACATACCAATGGCCTCAACGATGCCATACCTTGGAATTCCCTAACTGTGTAACCCCTGCATCATGTGCGTAGTAGTCCACTATTCAGTGATATAAGTGCCAAGGCACCCCAGTATGAGCGTGTCCACCCGTTCCCCTCTCCTTCCTGACGGGCCCACGACACATGCTTTGGTGTACCAACTTGTCACCGTCATTTTTAATTCCTTTTTTTCCCCCTTGATCACGCAGCCAGGCTATTACATTCTGGTTCCAGGCCGTGCAATACCAATAGTTCCCCCCACCACGCAACCAATGCCCACACCCTAGTCTTCAATTAGACTTCACTGGGCACTCACACGCATGCGCCACACTCCGGCGCATGCGCTAAAGCCACACGCATGTGTTTATGCCCAGCGCATGCGCGAGAAGGCGCTCCACTTCGTAGCGCATGCGCACAATGCCCACAAAGACAGTCTATCAGCTCGCGCTCAAAACGCATGTGCTCATTGCCGGCGCATGCGAGAGAAGGCGCACTACTCGATAGCGCTTGCGCGCACTGCCTGCAATGACTTGGCTATCAGCGCGCACCCCTCCCTCTGTTTCTACTACACGCAGGTGAAACTTTTCAACTGGGCAGTACAAATAAGAGACCGGATGCCCCTTTCCCCTCATACCGGGCGCCGCGGAAGGACGAATAGGTCCAAGGAGGAACCAGACCGAAAATCTCGTGAGTAAAACAGAACCGCTACAGCTACTACAGGGTAAGCCAATACCTTTCTCTCCCTACAGGTTGGACATATGTTGAATATACCTTTATACCCACAGGGTCTCTTTCTCTGCCAGGCGACCCATGAAGCTTTTTACAAGTTAAAACAGAGTGAGGACCTATTACCATACTTACCTGTACCTCACCTTGTAAATACGCTCTTTTAGTCCACCACAAAAACACCTCCGGTTTTTGCTAAAATCCTCACCAGCCTATTGCACGTGCCATGAGCTCACCATAGCCGTTTATAGGTCGTACACCACCTAATAAGTCGGCAACATTGTGGTACAACTAATTACCATACTGAAATGACTCTACCTTGTACGTCTTGTCCCTGTCCTATGTGTTATATGTAGTCAAGCTTGAGGGAATCCCCTCTAACAGCTACAGCGCCTTAGCGAGCGCCACACATAGCGAAAAAAACAACACAATCACTTAAATTAAGTTTATTTTGCACTCTTTCACATAGTAAATGGTCCTGAGGAAAGCCAGCTTTAAATTAACAAGGCACTGGCTGAAACATGTAGACCGCACTAGACGCTGGAGGTCATAATTAGCACTCCATCACGTCTCCTTGCCTTTTTATCTGCTAGCAGAGGCCCAGTTCATTAAAAATAAACAACCCTCGGGTGCTGGGACCTCCTGCATAGCTTTTAGACTACACCTTCTCACCCTTTTTCACCGCACACTCAGCAACATACCAGCTCCGCAGTCTCCTGCCGTTGAAGCACACCCGGGGCACATTCGGTGCCACTGTGGTGGGCCCGATGATGAAGCATGCCACCAACTAGGTCGGTGGGTGAGGGCTTTATGAGGAAAACAACGTCTTTCCTCACTTTATGTTGCTCTTTGACGTACCTAACTGAGTCTCTTATATCCTACTAAACTAGCTAGCCCTTATTGATATAAATACATATAACCCTGGGGATCCGGCCTAGCTTATCTAGTCCTCTCTCTCCCTTTTGATCTAAGCGATACTCATTAATAGTCATACGCACTGAATAGAGTAGCAAACTCATACCCACAAGACGCGGACGAACAGAAAAAATAATAACAACAGCTTTAACACACAGATCTCAGCTAGAATTAGCAAATACATTTCTGAGAGATGCTTGCCCAACTTGTGCATCTGCCTGTGTGTCTGAGTCAAGACAATAATGACGATTAAAAGTATGCACTGAACGCCAAGTAGCTGCCTTACAGATTTCTGCCATAGAAACATTTCTAAGGAGAGCTGTGGTGGAAGCTTTCCCTCTTGTAGAATGCGCCTTTGGTCTTCCTGACAAAGACCTATTTGACAACTGATAAGGTAGAAGAATACAAGAAACAATCCACCTAGAAATGGACCTCTTAAATGCTGCAGAGCCTGTATTAATAGGACCATAGTTAATGAACAAACGGTCTGACTGTCTCAAAGTCTATGTTCTGTCCAAGTAAAACTTAAGAACGCTCTTCAGATCTAAGGAGTGAAGAGCCCTTTCAGCAGGACCGGTAGGATTAGGGAAAAAAGTAGGCAAGGTTATGGCCTGATTAAAATGAAAATCTGACACTACCTTGGGCAGAAAAGCAGGATGCGTCCTGAGTACCACTCCATTAGAATGAAACACAGTGAACGGTTCTTTGCAACACAGAGCCTGAATCTCGCTCACTCTACGAGCAGAAGTAATGGCTACCAGGAACGCTACCTTCCAAGTTAAGTGTTGAAAGGAAGTCTTTTGTATAGGTTCAAAAGGAGCACTCATTAACTTAGTTAACACCACATTAAGCTCCCAAGGTGCAGAAGGTGACCTGACTGGGGGATACACCTTTCTCAAACCTTCCAGAAATTCCTTCACTACAGGCATCCTAAAGAAGGAGGTCTGAGTAGGTGATTTTCTGTAGGCTGTGATCGCAGCAAGGTAGACTTTAATAGAATTAAATTGAAGACCAGATCTTGCTAAATGTAAGAGATAAGGCAAAATCACCTGTTCCTGACCATGAATAGGATCAAAACCATTACTCTCACAACACAGATAAAATCGTTTTCATTTAAATCCATAGGATTTCCTTGTAGAAGGCCGCTTCGTCTCCTTAAGGATGTGCATACAGTCAGGATTCAACTGCAAGTGTCCATACTGGATGACTTCAGGAGCCATGCTGCCAGGCGCAGGGAGGACAGATTGGGGTGGAACACTCTCCCCTTCTGCTTGGACAGAAGATCCGGGCGACACGGCAATCTCCTGTGTGGCACTTCCGACAATTGAAGGAGATCTGGAAACCACCATTGGCGTGGCCACTCGGGGGCAATCAGAATCATCCTGGTGTCGGTTTTGTACATCCTGTTGATTACTGTTGGTATCAACGGGGTCGGTGGAAATGCGTACAGTAAGTTCTGACACCAGTCTATCAAAAGGGCATTCCCTTGAGACCCGTTCTGGGGAAACCTGGACGCGAAGACGGGGCATTTTGCGTTTTCCGCGTCTGCGAACAGACCGATATCTGGTGTTTCCCATGCCTGGAAAATACTGTTTGTGACTTCCTCGTTGAGAACCCAATCGTGAGCCTCAACGAAGTCTCTGCTTAGGAAATCCGCCTGCGAGTTGAGGGTTCCCGGCAGATGCACAGCTGTTATCAACAAGTCTCTCGCTAGTAACCAATTCCAGATGGTCTGGGCTTCTATGGACAGAGTCCTGGACCGGGTACCCCCCTGCTTGTTTAAATAATACATTGTAGTTGTATTGTCTGTTTGCATCAGGAGGGACCGAGACTGGAATGATGGTAACAGAGACGTGAGGGCTAGATGAACCGCCCGTAGCTCCAGCAGGTTGATGTGATAGCCCTTCTCGGAGTTGGACCATAGCCCTTGTACTTGCAGAGGGCCCATATGAGCACCCCAACCCTGGAGTGAAGCGTCTGTGATCAGAGTTTGAACAGGAGGGTCTTGATGAAACGGAACACCTCTCATGAAGTGTGATCTCTTCATCCACCACCTGATGGTGTCCTTGGCGGACTGATGAAGAAGAATTCGATCCTCCCAGCACCCCGTCCTCTGTCTCCACTGATCCTCTATGTGAGAAGTTGGCCTGGTATATGATGTTCACTATTCTAGGGAGCACCTTGCACCAGTCCAAACAACCCTTATGGTGATGGTTGTAAAGTCAACCTTATAGACCAGCTATCCTAGTGGTAGCATGGACAAAAGCAGTCTTAGGCTAAACTCAAGAGGGCATGTGAAGCCAGCTGTTTTACCATATGCAAGCCCTTTAATACCAAATGAAAGGACACCCCACAGTTTATATATTCAAAATATATATGTATTTATTTCTAAACAAATCCCCTGTACTCTTTATGAGAACAGAAGCACAAGCGCATAACAAGTTACGTAATATAACATACAAAAGTTGCACAAATATGGATAGGCCCGCTAAACCATATACTAAAATAGTGGTATAAGAACCACGTCACAAACAATGGTAAGGCCTAGGGCCTTGGGATTCGCTGGGGCTACACTGGACTAACAGTTGTTAGGGAGCAGGAGGCCCACGGGATGCGTGTGCAGTGTCTAATTGCGCACGCGTGCACACATAGAAGTCAATGGGTGCGTAAAGTTACAGAGTTAAAGAATTAGGAGTCTTCCAACTGGACTAGAAGGTAACCACTTGAAACTAGGACACTAGGAGAGTTAATCTTTACAGGAGCACCGCAGTACTCGCGTTACCTCACCCACAGGAAGCGGGTGCATAGGTGTCGGGTTTCGTCATGGAGTTCTATGGAGCCTTGGAGAAAAGATGCTGCAGGCGACCAGGAGAGAAGAGTCCGGTTGGATACAAGGGTGGATCAAGGACGAAGAGTACCTGAAAGCAGAGGGGACAGAGTCTGGGTCACTAGCCAGTGACCAGGAAGGAACCAGGAAGGAACCAGGCGATGTCGGGAAGCAATCAGGTGATGTTGTGAAGCTTGTCTCTGCAGCCACGTGGACCAGGAGGTGTCGACGACGACCAGGAGCTGGATACGGACTGTCCCTTGAAGGCTCTCGCTGTTGGCTGTGTCGGATCTCGATTCGGAGTCAACAGGCCTTGGCAAATGCAACCCACGCAGGAATCGAAGATGGCTTCATACTCAGGCCAGCAAGGACTGAGGGGCTTCTCCTTCGCTGGGAAGCAAGGGCCAGTCTGGAGCAACCAGACCAGCAGTGTAGATTTCGGATTTCGTCGTCACAGAGGCCACTAGCCAATGGGCAAGTGACCGGACAGACGCGTCGAGCAGGAAAATGCAAAAGGGCCCCACGCAGCACTCGGTGAGTGTGGAGAGGTGATCTTCGGTGCAGTTGGTGCTCGGGGCTGGGGCTTCTCAATCCTCAATGCACAACTTCGAGGGTGCCTCAGAAGATGCACGGAAAGCAATTTGCTGGCTTTCCAAGATGGCCTGTCCCACGTCTCTCGTCGCCTCCACTGGTCTCAGCTTTGCTATGGCTGTGGATCGGGCTGTTGGATGTCTGGAAGTCCGGGTCTTGTCAGGCTCTGTGTTCGAGCTCCGACGGGAGCAACGACAAAGCAAACCGTTGAGCGCTTGATGGTGCCTGCTTGCACAGGGTAGTCACTCCTGGACCACAAGGGAGATTCTTCAGTCTTCTACGTCGAGTAGGATGTCGAAGGTCCAGAGTTTCGTATCAGAGTTTCAGTCAGGATATATCTAAAGTCTTGGGACTCAGCTCCTACCTATATACCAAATCTAGGGGCTGGATTACCTGCTAGGTCCCTCCTATGGGTGGGACCCAGGAAAGGGGTGGTTACACCCCTTTCCCTTTGTCCAGTTTCGCGCCAGAGCTGGGGCTGGAGTGCCCCCGCACAGGTTTGAACTGGACTATGCATGGGATACCTTGTGTGCCCCAGGCAGTGTCTCATTTCATTCAGCCCTCCCTGCCCCAATATACTATAGCCTGTCTGGGGTGGTGCTAGCACCTCCCTGTGACAGGAAACCTATTGTCCAAGCCTCCCTCGCTGGAAGGACTCCCAGCAGCAGGAGGTCAGACTTGTGTCTGTGGCAGCAGCATCCATGTTGTGATGCTGGGGCTATGGTTAACTTTAACCGGGATTAATGGAAGTAACATGTCTTCTCCCTCTAGAAGGGTGGAATGCCACCCCCGTCGCCAGGACTGGCAAGGGGGTAGTATTCCAAAGCCTTACACGACACGTTTTGATAAAGCCAAACCAAAGTTAGCATCTGACCGCGAGGTACATAATGCACTTAAGAGTATATAGTATGGCAATATCCTAGAACAGCTATAAGGACATGGTTCCGAAAGGTGCAGACAGGTTCAGCTCATGCTAGAGCCCCATCTCACATAAAACCAAGCACTCTGCCTTCAGGATTGTTAAGGCCTGCCATATGAGTGACTTATAGGTGAATATGTGTCTAGATATAAGTTTAGACATAGGTATACTATATCTAAGCAAGGGGTGATTACACGACCTTGCCCCAGATGAGTGATCAGCCAGTTGTGTCAGTTTGGATGGCCAGCCAGGGGTGGCAAAAGATATGCTGCAGCCCCTGGTAGGCCTTGGGTGCACCTATGCCCTGGGTACCTATAGTACACTGTACAGGAACTCATAAGAGTGACCCAAATCCCAATTGGTGATGTACCGAAAGTACATGGTGTGAAATTTAGAGAGAGAACAGCAGGACTGTGGGTCTGATTAGCAGGCCCACAGCCACATTAAGTCGAAAACCAGTGAAGCAAAAAGCAAAAAATAGGGTGACCATAGCAAAGCAGACCCTACTCTCCTACACTCTAGACACTGTTGCAGAGGACGCATGTGCAATCTTGCGTTTGGAACTATGAAGATGCTCGACGAACTGTCGGATAAGTGGATTGACGAAGAAGTTGACACTTTGGCCTGATTGATAACACCTCTCCTCCGATGGACACACGTTTTCTCTTTCTGTGTCCAGAAGAGCTCCTAGGTAGTGGATCCGCTGAGTCGGGTTCATAATCGATTTCTTGAAATTGACCTGGAGACCCAACTTGTGCATGAGATGAAGGCATATGGACAGATGATCTTCCAACAGAGATGGGGACGAACTTTTTAGGAGCCAGTCGTCCAAGTAAGGATAAATGAAAAGTCTCTGTTTCCGAAGGAAGGCAGCCACCACCGCCATACACTTGGAAAACGTTCGGGGAGCTGACTTTAGCCCGAATGGAAATACTGCATACTGGTAGTGATGAACAGACACTTGAAACCTGAGAAATTTGCTATGCCTTTTGGAGATTGGAACATGAAAATATGCATCCTTCAGGTCGATGGAACACATCCAGTCCCCCTGATGTAACTGGGGGAATATTTGATGGAGCGCTAACATTCGAAACTTCTCCTTTCGAATGAATCTGTTCAACAGTCTCAGATCCAGTATGGGCCTGAATTCTGCTTTGGGACCTTTCTTTTTCACCAGGAAAAAACGGGAGTACAGACCTTGGTTTCGCTGTGGACGAGAAACTTTCTCTATGGCTTTCTTGCACAGAAGGATGTTTGCTTCTTTTTTGCAAAAGCTTTATATTGTGATGAAACATTGTCTTCGGACTGATAACAGGAGGAGGTTTCTTGAATTTTAGGAGGTAGCCATTTTGGATAATGGCGATGACCCACCTGTCCTTTGTTAATCTTCTCCACTCGTCCAAGTATGACGCAATGCTTCCTCCTACCGGAGTAGAATATGGCTGTGGAGGAAGTTTCTTCTCATTGCTTCTGAGGCTGTTTTGCAGCAGAGGACTGTTGTCTGTTTCCTCCCCTGCCTCGCCCAGGTCTGCGCTGCTGAAACTGAGACCTCTGTTGGTTCTGGCATTGATTTTGCGAAGACCAGTTCGACGTTTGCCCACGTTGCTGAAACGACCTCTTGTCGTAAGGACGAAAATTACGACGGCGGAAGTATTTCTTCTTCTCCAGGCCCACTGCCTTCAGAGTGTCCAGCTCCGACTTCATCTTGGCCATCTCATCATCCACATGAGATCCGAATAATGTCGACCCGTTGAAGGGTAGTGTGAGAAGTTGGCCTGATATATGATGCTCACTAGTTCTAGCGATCACCTTGTATCAGTCAAAACAACCCTTATGGTGATTGCTTGTAAGTCAACCTTATAGACCAGCTATCCTAATGGTAGCATGGACAAAGCAGTCTTAGGCTAAACTCTTTTGGCATGTGAAGCCAGCTGTTTTACCACAATATAACCCCTTGAATACCAGATGAAAGGACACCACACAGGTTGTTATGAAAATAAACAGTATATTTATTAATAACAACACCTCTGAACTCTTTATGAGGTCAGAGGGCTAAGCACATGACAATCTCTTACGAAAAATACTACAAGTTGCACAAAATTACAATGGTGCCCTAGGGGCACGACAAACCATATACTAAGTAAGTGGAATGTGAGAGTCGATAAAAGGAATGGAGCTGTCCAGAGGCTGTAGGATCGATGGGACCACGCTATACTAACTTCAGGTAAGTAGTAGGAGGCCCACGGAACGCGTGTGCAGAGTGTGAACTCACACGCGAGATGCGTAACAACGTCTATGGACAGTACAGTTCAAGTTAAAGGTGAGTACGGACAATCCTGACTAGGTAGGACTAAAACGACTGTGGAACTGGACACTAGGACAGTTAAACTACCCTTGAGCACCGAAATGCTCTCGTTACCTCACCCACGGGCTGCGGGTGCATAGGTGTCAAAGTGCGTCGGGTTCTCGCGTTGAAGTCAATGGAGCCTGAAAGAAAAGATGCTGCAGGCGACCAGGAGGAAGATGTCCGGGGCAATCCAAGGGTGGATTGTTGAAGAAGAAGACCTGAAAGCAGAGGGGACAATGTTCACAGTCACTAGCCAGTGACTGGAGTGGAACCAGGAAGGAACCAGATGTCGTCGTCGCGATCAGGTGAAGAGTGGACGCTTGACTCTGCAGCCACGTGGACCAGGAGGTGTCTTCGACGACCAGGATGGAGGCACGAGCTGTCCCACGCAGGCTCTCGCTGTCGGATCCGGGATTGGACTCAACAGGCCTTGGCAAAGGCAACCCACGCGGTGAGTGAAGAAAGCGTCTGGTGCGGACTAGGAGAGTCCGAGGTGCCCCTCTTTTGGAAGGGAGCAAGGGCCAGTCTGGAGCAACCAGACCAGCAGAAAGGATTCAAAAGTTCGTCGTCTAGGAGGCCACTAGCCAGCCGGCAAGTGACCAGACAACGCGTCGAGCAGCAAACAAGCAGAAGGGCCCCAAGCAGATCTCGTGGATGCTGGAGGGCTGATCTTCGGTGCAGGGGCTGCTCGGGGCTGGGGCTTCTCAGTCCCCAAAGCACTTGGTCGAGTTTACCTCGGGAGTCGTGCTGGAAGCGAAGTTCAGTTTCTTCCAAGATGGCCGGTCCCACGTGTCTCGTCGCACCCACGGGTCTCAGCTTTGCTGCAGATGCAGGTAGAGGTCGGAGAGGTCTGGAAATCTGGGTCTCGTCGGGCTCTGAAGTCTGGATCCTCGAGGGAAGACGACAAAGGGAAGCCGCTGAACGCTTGATGGTACCTGCAGTTGCAGGGTGGACACTCCTTGTCCACAAGGGAGATTCTTCAGTCTTCTGTGGAGCAGAACGTCGAAGGCCAGAGTTTCTTCTTGTTGAATAGTTCAGGATAATCTCATTTGGAATGGGACCAGCTCCTACCTTTATTCTCCTAAAGAGGCTGCACTACTGACTAGGTCCCTCCCCTGGGTGGTACCAGGAAGGGGGGTGGCTACACCCCCTATCCTTTGTCCGGTTTCCCTTCAGAGCTGGGGCAGGGATGCCCCAGCAACTGGTTTGAACCGGTGTATGCACAGGGCACCTTGTGTGCCCCAGGCATGTCTCATTCCTTTCAGACCTCCCTACCTCAATACACAAAATCCTGTCTGGGGTGGTGCTAGCACCTCCCAAGGCAGGAAACCCTTTGTCCAAGCCATCCTCGCTGGAAGGACTCCCAGCAGCAGGAGGTCAGACTTGTGTCTGTGGTGGCAGCATCCATTTTGTGATGCTGAGGCTCAAGTTAACTTTAACCGGGGTTCACAGTTACATACATGTCGTGTCCCTCTAGAAGGGTGGAATGCTACCCCAGTCGCCAGAATTGGCGAGGGGGTAGTATTCCAAATCGTATGACACCTTACTCGATATGTTTTGATAATGTTATACCAGAGTTAGCATTTAACCGCGAGGTTGATAATGCACTTAAGAGTATATGGTATAGCGTTATCATGGAACAGCTATTAGGACTTGGTTCCGCAAGCTGCAAACGGGCTCAGCTCATGCCAGAGCACCATCTCACATAATTCCAAGCACTCTGCCTTCAGGATTGATAAGGCCTTCCATAGGAGTGACTGATAGGAATATATGTGTCCATTTTAGGGTTAGATATAGGTATACTATATCTACAGCAAAGGGTGTTTAGACCACCTTGCCCCAGCTGTCATGAAGCCAGTTGTGTCAGATTTAGATGGCCAGCCAGGGGTGGCATAATACATGCTTCAGCCCCTGGTAGGCCCTGGCTACACCTATGCCCTGGGTACAGGGACTGATAAGGTGGCCCAGTACCAATTAGATATGTACCTAAGGTACATGGAATCCATTTTAACAGAGAGAGCAGGAAGCCTGGGGTCCTGAATAGCAGGATCCCAGGCCAACTAAGTCAAAAACCAGCAAAACACCAGGCAAAAAGTTGGGGGCAACCATAGTCAGATATCCACCTTCATACAGGTATGTTAACTATTTTCCTTTGGACATCCGGCTTAAGACCCGTGAGATGCAGCCAAGCCGACCTTCTGGAGCATATGCCGTGGGCTTAACCGTGCGCTGCACGATCCGCCGAATCCGCAGCCGCACTTATACTTTGATTTGCCACCAATCCACCTTCTTCAACAATCTCCAGGAAATCTTTCTGATCTTCCTTTGGAAGTTTCTCGGCAAACCTCGCCATAGAGTCCCATAACAGGCGATCATAGCGACCCAGCAAAGCCGCAGCACTGGCCACTCTCATGACAGAACTAGCTGTGTTACACATCCTTCGGCCCAAGGAATCTATATTATTACTGTCTTTCTCCGGTGGAGCAGATGAGACAGACGTAGCCGAATGAGCCTTCCTGGCTGCCGCCACTATAAGAGAATCTGGTGGTGGATCTGTGCGCAGGAAAAGGGGGTCTTGATCAGGTGCCTTATATTTTTTTGCAATTCTTGAGGGCCCTGATCCCACTGTCGCTGGCGTCAAGAATGTCTTCATTGCCGGCACCAGTGGAAGAAGAGTCCTAGCAGAGGACTTATGATGTAAAGTCTTAAATATGACAGACGACTTCACCTGAGGCACTGTCATAGTAATGTTGAATTTGCTAGCCCCACGACACAATACCTCATTGAAGGTTCTTAAATCATCCACAGGCGAAACCCTAGAGGGTGGCGTTGATGAGATCATGGGCGAATAGTCTCTGTAAGAAGACCTTGTTGTCTCAGGGGTATTAGACCTATGCCTACTGCGCTCCCTTCGCACTGGAGATCTGGATCTCCTTGAACACCCACCAGCCGGTGGTCTCGACGACTCCATAGTAAGTGGTCTTTGATCAGGCCTTGGTTGCATCTTCCAATGACAGATGCTCCCTAGCCATCTTGGAGACATGCGTACAGGTGGTGTTTTACGCACCGGAGAGCCCTCCGGGGAAACCTGCACAATTTGTATTCCCATTGAAGAGAAAGAAGCAGATGAGGAAGAACTCCGAATAGAATGCGGAGATCCAGAAGCTGGAGTCTGCACCTCTCTAAGAACCAACTGTCTTTCTCTTGACGCTGACTTCCTTGACATCGAGTCAGAATGTGCCACCACTAAAGAATCTTGGTGTGGAGAGGCTCCGACCACTGGAGATCTGTCCACAGATGCCCTTGACTCCAGGCCGTGTGACGCAGACCTTGGAGGGTCATCCAATACCCTCGACGCCGACTCAGACCTCAACAAAGACCTATGAGAGGTCCGAGAGGCTGATCTAGAATGCCTCGACGCCGACCGTGAGACTGGTGACGGAGACCTCGACGTCGACTTCCTCGACGTCGAACATTTTCTCGACGCCGACCGGACCTTCTCAAGCCTCGAGCCCGAGGAATGCCTCGACGTCGAACCATGTCTCGACGGCGACCTGGATCGTCTTCTCTTCTCAGGTCCCGACATCGTACCTTCGTCTCTTGACATCAATCTGAATTTTTCTCTCAACGTCGACCTCACTCTTCCTCTCGACGTCGACTGCACTCTCTCTCTCGACGTCGAACGCCTTGCTCTCGACGTCGTCCTCAAAGCAACCAACACCAGATTTCTCGACGTCGACAAGCTTCTCGACGGCAACCTCGATCTCCGCTTCAACGCCGACTTATGCCTCACCGGCGATGTCTTCGACGTCGATGCAGTTTTCTCTGGTCTTGACGTCGACCTAGGTTTCGACGCCGCACTTACTTTCTTCGACGTCGACGCTTCCTGATGTCGTTTTTTCTTGCTTTTACCTTCAGGAGAAGCAGATCTTCGACATTTTGACTGAGAAGAGGGCCTTCCAGATGACAATACACTCCTTGCCCCCTTTTCATGACGTCCTTCTCCCTTTATAAGCCCCAAAAGCCGAACCTTTTCTCTTTCCTTCAAAGTTCTGCAGGAAAGCTTGAGGCAATGATAACATTTTTCCACATCATGTGTGGAAGGCAGACAAACCACACAAACAGAATGAGGATCTGTTTTGGACATCTTCTTCCCACAGGAAGGACAATTATAGAATAAAGGTGGCATAACTGACTAAACTTTTTTTGAAGATTTAGTCAGAAAAGGTAGAAAAATACCACCAATAACCAATACTGTAAAAAAAAAAACAGGAAAAAAACAAATTCTGACTGAAAACCGTCAAATTCAGCCGAGCTGAAGTTCCAGGTTCCTCACAGAACAAGCCGGAAAAAAGAACTGACCTAACTGTCATCTGTGGTGCATGATGGGAACAGAGTTCCCCTGGAGGCCTTAAAGGCAAAGTGTTCAGATTCTCTGAGGCCTTAAAGGCGAGGTGTCAGTCTGATTTTCTGTACAGGGATAGTTTTTCTGTATGCAGCCTTCTTAGGCTAATTGCCTTTTATTACAAATTCTTTGATGAAAATAAAAGTTTTTTTTGCTGATTATGGAATGCTTTTTAGGCTCATGCCTGTTTATTGCATTGTTTATATAGTTTATTTTCATACTGCAGAAAATATGTAATGATGGCTTTATTAGCCTATGGGTTATGTTGGGCTGCATATTATTGGTTTATACATATATATGTGTATAATTTGTTTAGTACTATGTACTATTGTTATATATTTACACATATATATATATTTTATTATATGTTCCGGGTTCCCGCTCATGGGAGGAGATTATTCAGTGCTTATGACTATTAATGAGTATCCCCTGGAAGAGAAAAGGCAAAACACAGGGCAACAAGCGAGCAGAAAAGGCAAAAATAGGGCAAGAAACGAGCAGGGAAGGCACAAAAAGAGCAAGAAACGAGCAGAGAAGGCACAAATAGAGGGCAAGAAACAAGCAGAAAAGGCACAAAGAGGGCAGCAAGCGACAATGCAGCAAGAGGCTAGAGGAATGCAGGCAAGCTGGACAGGGGAAAATAACAGAAAAAGCAAAAAGAGGGCAAGAAACAAGCACAAAAGGCAAAAAGAGGGCAAGAAAGGCACAGAGAAGGAATAAACCAAGGGCAAGAAAAAATAGATATTGTTGCGAGCAGGGAATCTCAAAGCGCTTGCCTCTGATACGGCGTCCCGCTGGCTGCTGGTGGTTCATTAGTTGCTCGCAAACAAAAGGAAGCACTAAAGTGGATCCCTGCTTCCCACTGTTGCCACATGGCGATCAGTACATACATTCACTCGCCATTATTGTTTAGAGTCTGACACTCAGGTGGATGCTCAGTTTGGACAAGCCTCTTTAAGGAATCTGTTTGGATGATTTATCCTTGGAGTGTTTTACTCTGACTATACTGATGTTCGACCGCATGACAGTGGGTATTGGCTTGCTATTCTATTCAATGCTTATGACTATTGATGAGTATCAGTAACAAAAAATCCGAAGTCTCAGATAAGGAACCTAGCTGGTAAGGTAGATTTTCATCAGTGATAGATGTAATCTAGAAAGGAAAAATGTCCTTTCTTGAGTGCCCTCACTCATCGGAGTTTCCTCACGGTGACATGCTTCATCATAGGGGCCATCCCAACCCGGTGCGGGTTGAGGTGTGCTACGACTTGCGAAAATACGTAGGAGTACTTGTAGTGTGGAACTATGTGTGGTGCAGTGATGTGTGGGAGTGGAGTGATTTTTTAAAATACCTAACTAGTGGGAGGAATTACTTTATTCTTGCTCCTAGTTGATATATTAAAAGTGGGGTACGTCTCTAGGTCTGCCTGGTTAGCAATGAGTCAGGGGTCCTAGTAGAGTGCCAACAAGTTTCGAGCTTACCCCCTTAGATCTTCCTCAGGACACCACAGGGACCAGCCCTGCGTGTACCACTCCAAAGTGCAGTGAAAAAATGCCAAATAATGAGCATTAATGGAAACCATATACATACGACATATGATAATGTTCAGTAGATATGTTTCAACAAGGCTAAACTGAGCCTCATGGTCAGATCGGGGGGCTATAGAGATCCGCGAAAATATTTGTAGAAGATTCTCTCCTTGCCGGTTCCCTACTTGGCTGCCCTCGAGACCGGAGCAAGAATAAAGTAATTCCACCCACTCAAGTTTATGCCTTCAGCAATGATACTGTTTCCTAAAGCAGCCTTCTTTGTTGCTCAATCGCCTGTTTTAATGTGCACATAGATGTAAAAAAGCAAAGAACAAGTTACTTACCTTCGGTAACGCTTTTTCTGGTAGATACAATATCTGCCTGTGGATTCCTCACCTTGTGAATATCCCCTTGCGTCAGCAACATTCGGAAATTCTTTTCGTAGCCTCGCGCCGACGTGGACTTGGACGTCATAGAGACACGGAATCGCACGCGACTCCGCTGACGTCACCGACGCCTATAATAGGCCCACGCCGGCGTGATGACATCAGTTCCGCCCTTTTTTCCGTGCCATCGAGGCACACGGACAGACCAATGACAGTAGAAATGTACACAGTATACACAGTACACAATAGTCAAGGTAAAACACACATTGTAAAGAAAATGCAGGAAAGCAATTGAAACATTACCTTGACAACAAAATAAATAAATATTACATTACAGTAACTCTGGTATAGAAGAGTGGACAACGGGGAGGCGGGTGGGTCAGTGAGGAATCCACAGGCAGATATTGTATCTACCAGAAAAAGCGTTACCGAAGGGAAGTAACTTGTTCTTCTGATAGATACATCTGCCGTGTGGATTCCTCACCTTGTGAATAGAGTCCCACAGCAGGAGGGTGTCCACTCTTCTAGACCAGGAAATCCTGGAGAACAGAGCGTGCGAAGTGACCGTCCCTCCTCACCTCGGAATCCAAGCAGCAATGCTTCGCGAAAGTGTGGAGGGAAGACCAAGTCGCGGCTCTGCAAATATCCTCTACAGGAACACCTCTAGCCAATGCCGAGGTTGAAGACTTAGCCCTTGTAGAATGAGCCCTTATACCCTCTGGTGGTTCCTTACCCGCCAAAGAGTAGCAGATATTTATACACAATACGATCCATCTTAACAAGGTTTTCTTGTGGACAGCTCTTCCTCTCTTGCAGCCAGCAAACCCAACGAAGAGCTGATCATCCAAACGACAGTCTTTAGTTCTGTCCAAGTAAAAAGACACCGCCCTCTTAGGGTCCAGACGGTGTAACCTCTCCTCCTCCTTGGAAGGATGTGGGGGAGGATAAAAGGTAGGGAGGGTAATGGATTGACCAAGGTGGAAAGGAGTAACCACCTTAGGAAGAAAAGCAGCCCTGGTCCTAAGAACCATCCGATCAACATGAATGGTCAAGAAAGGGGGCTTGGAACTAAGAGCCTGAAGCTCACTTACCCTCCTTGCAGAGGTTATTGCAACGAGGAAGACTGTCTTAAGAGTCAAAAGCCTCAAAGGACATTTGTGAAGAGGCTCAAAGGGAGCACCCATCAGAAAGGTCAAGACAAGATTTAAGTCCCGCGGAGGCACAATAAAAGGAGTAGGAGGGAACTTATTTGTGAGGCCCTTCAAAAACCTTAAAACTACAGGAGACTTGAAAAGAGAAGGTTGGTCAGGCAAACAGAGAAATGCCGAAAACGCAGAAAGATAACCCTTAGTTGTGGCAACAGCAAGCCCTTGCTGCGCCAGAGAAAGGGCAAACTGGAGAACATCAGACAAATGGACTCTCAAAGGGTCAATAGAATTCCCTCCACACCAAGTGACAAATTTCGACCATCTATAAGAATAGATGGACTTAGTGGAGTCACGCCTGGCCGACAAGGTGACATCCACCACATCAGGCGGGAGAGAAAAGGAATTCAGGTTGCCCCGTTCAATCTCCAGGCATGAAGGTGCAATGTCTGGAGGTGGGGGTGTAGAACCTGTCCCTCCATCTGAGATAGGAGGTCTGCCCTGAGAGGGAGACGGAGCGGCGGGTGAGAGGAGAGGTGGAGAAGATCTGTATACCACACCCTTCTTGGCCAGTCCGGGGCGACCAATATGACTTGGGGCCGGTCTTGGCGAATCTTCCTCAGATCCCGAGGAATCAAAGGTATGGGAGGAAACGCGTAAAGGAGTTGATTTCCCCAACTCAACTGAAACGCGTCCCCCACGGCTCCTTGCATCGGATACTGGAGACTGCAGAAAGACAGGCAGTGAGCATTCTCGCGAGTGGCGAACAGGTCCACCCGAGGAGTCCCCCACATCTGAAAGATGTCGTGAACCACCTCCGGGTGAAGCCTCCACTCGTGGTCGGCAGAGAACTGCCGACTGAGACTGTCTGCACGAACGTTCAGAACCCCGGCCAGATGATTTGCCATCAGACAAATCTGATGGTCCTGAACCCAGGACCAGAGGCGCAGAGCCTCTCTGCAGAGACACTGCGACCCCACTCCTCCCTGTTTGTTGATGTACCACATCGCGGTCGTGTTGTCCGTCAGGACCTGGACCGACTGACCGCGAAGGGAAGGGAGGAAGGCCTTGAGCGCCAAACAAATCGCCCGCAATTCTAGAAGGTTGATGTGAAGCAACCTTTCCTCTGGAAACCAAAGACCCTTGACCTCCAGATCCCCCAGATGACCACCCCACCCTAGAGTGGATGCATCCGTTATCACCGTGGCCACCGATGGAGGTAGTTGGAAAGGCTTCCCTTGAGACAGATTGCCTTCCACGCCCCACCAAGATAGATCCGCCGCAGCTTCTCTGGAGATCCTCACTGACTCCCCGAGATCTCCGTTGTGCTGATACCACTGCCTGCGGAGGCACCACTGGAGCGCCCTCATGTGCCAGCGTGCATGGTTGACCAACAGAATGCATGAAGCCATCAAACCGAGCAGGCGAAGGACCTTCAGGACTGGAACGACCACTCCATTGTAAAATAAAGGAATCATTTCCTGTATGTCGCGAATCCTTTGAGGAGGTGGGAATGCACGACATACAGTTGTGTCCAGTACAGCACCTATGAACAGGTTGCGATGGGAGGGCACCAGGTGAGACTTGGGTACATTTATCGAAAAACCCAACCTGTACAACAACTGGGTTGTCTCTCGCAGATGATGGAGCACCCTCTCTGACGACTCTGCTTTGATCAGCCAGTCGTCTAAATAAGGGAATACTGGAATCCCCGATCTTCTGAGATGCGCCGCCACCACTGCCATCACCTTGGTGAAGACTCGAGGCGCAGTAGTAAGTCCAAACGGAAGGACCGCAAACTGATAGTGCTGCGATCCCACCGTAAAACAGAGATACTTCCTGTGCGACTTCAGGATTGGGATGTGAAAGTACGCATCCTGTAAGTCGAGTGACACCATCCAGTCTTCTTCTAGCAGCGCTTGAAGAACCTGAGCAAGGGTGAGCATCTTGAATTTCTCCTGTCTCAGAAAGAGATTCAAGATCCTGAGATCCAGGATTGGACGAAGTCTGCCATCCTTCTTGGGAATCAGGAAATACCTGGAGTAGCATCCCTGACCCCTTTCCTGCTCTGGGACCACCTCTATCGCACCCTTTCTTAACAGAGTCTGCACTTCCTCCTGTAGAAGCAACAGGTGTTCCTCGGTGCAAAAACCTTGGCAAGGCGGGTAATTGGGAGGGAATTCCCGAAAGGGAAGGGCATACCCATTTTCTACAAGATTGAGAACCCAAAGATCTGATGTAACCGATTCCCAATCCTGTAGAAAATGGGTAAGCTGACCCCCCACCGGACCCACATGATCCTGAATGGCGGATCTAGGACTGCTTTTCTGGGGCAGGAGGGTTGGAGGAAGTGGAGGAGGAAGAGGCTTGACGCCCACGAGGACGTGCTCTCTGCTTTCCCCTGTATGATCTGTACATGGAATTTTGCTGCTGCTGCTGTTGTTGCTGCTGCTGCTGACCTTGTCGGTAATTCCGAAAGGAAGAGCGACCAAAACCCCTGAATCTCTTGTTGGTCGAAGAGCCTCTTATCTGAAGACCTAAAGACTTAGCAGTTGCCCTACTGTCCCTAAATCTCTCAAGGGCTGCATCAGCCTTCTTCCCAAAGAGGCCAGACACATCAAAGGGAAGATCCAATAAAGTTGCCTGAACATCCGCCGAAAAGTCAGAGGATTTTAACCAAGCAGACCTTCTAGTAGCGACAGCAGTGCCCATGATGCGCGCCACAGAGTCCGCAGTGTCCAGACCACTTTGTATAACTTGGCGAGCTGCTGCCTGTGCGTCTGAGATCACCTCCTCAAAGTCCTTCCTGTTGGCATCAGGAACCTTAGGAGTAAGAACACGCAAAGAATCCATAAGGGCATGCACATATCTCCCCATCAGACAAGTGGCATTTGTTGACTTTAATGCCATACTTTCAGAGGAGAAGGTCTTTTTAGCAACCTGATCTTGTTTCTTTGCCTCCTTTTCACATGGAACCTGGGGAAAAGCACGTACATTCTTCTTAGAACATGCAGCTTGAATGACCAGGCTCTCCGGCAAAGGATGAGAGGTCAAAAAAGCAGGGTCCTTACCTCCTGGCCACACTCTTAGAAACCGCAGGAACTGACAATGGTTTCTTCCATACCTCCAAAATGGGCTCTGTCAAGGCATCATTAAATGGAAGTAAAGGTTCCACTATTGAAGTTGGAGAATGCAAGACCTCAGTTAGAATATTGGATTTAAATTCCACAGTTGGCAAAGTTAATTGAAGGAGATCAGCAGCCTTCCTCATAACTAAATGATAAGGTTGAACATCCTTAGAAGGCGTACCAGAGCCCGAGGGCAACTCCCACTCTGGAGAGAAATCCAGGCTTCCTGTGTCAGCCAACTCCTCAAAACAATCATCATCCAATTCACCTTCCTCCATATCAGAATGTGAATCCAAGTACCTCCGTTCTTCCAAAAGGCGTTGAGCCTCCCTTCTGGATCTCTCCTTCACACGTTTTGCAACCGGATCCACCATCGGCTCCGACGGATTCGGGATCGACGTCGGTATCGAACTCGATGGTTCAGTGGGATGTACCCGAGGACGACTTGGAGCGGGTGACGTCGGAATCGGCGTTGATGGCCTCGGCGGAGCCGGAAACTGCCAAGGTGGCGTCGGAGCCGGCATATAAGGCATAAACGGAGCCGGAGGATAGGAGTGAGGAACTCCTAAATTGAAAGCCAGAGGACCCATGGGACCCGAAAGTGCACCAGAGGGGTACCACGGCCTTGAGAAGACGCCATACATAGCGTTCAGAAACGCCGATGGGTCCTGGCCTGGGGTTGGAAAGGGCGGCTGAAAACCTTCAGGCTGATGTTGAGGAGTGTTCAGGTTCGGCTCTTCGACAGGCGCGGAATCCACATCCTCCTGAACCTCTTCTCGGGCCGGGGACGGCGCCGGAGACGGATTCAGAGCCGGAGTCGGAGACTGCACTCGCGACTCCGAAGGTGAGGCCTCACCTTCAGGTTCAGAGACATCAAGAGTAACCACCTTAGAACGTACCTTCTTCGGTGACCTCGACCTTGACCCCGACTCCTTACTGGAACGACGTCGGGACTCATGTCCCCTCTTCTTATGCTTCTTCTTCGATTTCGAAGCATGATCTGTGTGAGAAGTTGGCCTGATGTGCAGTGCTCACTATTCTAGTGATCACTATATATCAGTCCAAACAACCCTTATTGATGATTGGTTGTAAGTCAACCTTATAGACCAGCTATCCTAGTAGCATGGATACGAGCAGTCTAAGGCTAAGACTCTAGAGGGCGTGTTAAGCCAGCTGTTTTACCATCACATTACCCCTTGAACACCCAGTGAAAGGACACCACACAAGTTGTTATGAAAATAAACAGTGTATTTATTTATAACAAGACTACCCTGGCTCTTTATGAGACAGGGAGCTAAGCACACAACAAAACTCTTACGAAAATACTTTTAAGTTAGCACGTTACACAAATGCCCGAGGGGCACGAAAAACCATATACGCTAAAAGTGGAATGCGAATTACTAGCAGGTAAGTAACAGTTCTAATAGGCTTTGGAATCGCTAGGACTGGACTAGGGAATCGCTAGATTACTACTAGGAGGCCTAGGGGACTCGGGTGCAGAGTGTGCACTCTCACGCGGGATGCGGGACAAAGTCTATGGAAGCTAGAATTCACAAAGTTAGTGTTCACGGGCGAACCCGACCTGGTAGGGAGAAAACGACAGTGGATCCTGACCCTTGGATAGTGAGGCTATGCTGGGACACCAGAGTGCCGAAGTTACCTAGCCCAGGGGCTGCAGCTGCATAGGTCTGAAAAGACGTCGGGGATCTCGTTGCCGGACCAGGAGCCTGGAAGGAAGAAGTTGCTGGCAGGCGACCAGTGAAGAAAAGTTCGATGGATCCAAGCCTGGATCAAGGAAGAAGAAAACCTGAAAGCAGAGGGGACCAAGTTCTTGAATCACTAGCCAGTGATTAAGTGGGCACCAGGATGGCACCGGGCGAAGTCACCGCAGTCAGGTGAGTGGGCGCTGCTGGGCTCTGCAGTCTCTCGGACCAGGAGGCGTTGTCGGCGACCAGGATGGAGGTGCGAGCTGTCCCACGAAGGATGAAGTCGTTGGCGTCGAAGTTACCCAGGATTGGGCAACAAGCCTTGGCTAATTCAAGCCCACGCGGTGGACTCAAAATGGCGTCTTGAGTGGACCAGGAGGGTCCGGGGTGCTCCTCTTCTGGAAGGGAGCAAGGGCCAGTCTGGAGCAACCAGACCAGCAGCAGAAATGTCGTCGGGCGTCGTCAGGAAGGCCACAAGCCAACGGGCTAGTAGCCAAACAACGCGGTGAGCAGCGGAAAGCAGAAGGGCCCCACGCAGATCGTGGAGATGCTGGGGGGCTGCACTTCGGAGCTGGAGCTGCTCAGAGTCGGGGCTTCTCGGACCCCAAAGCACTCACCAGTAGATTACTCGGCGGGCTTGCTGGAAAGAAGTCGTGCAGTCTTTGCAGATGGCCGGTCCCTTGAGGTCTCGTCGCACCCACGGTTCTCAGCTGGGCTGTAGAGGTGGGTAGAGGTCAGAGGTGCCAGGGAAGCCGGTTCTCGTCGAGCTGGGCAGTCGGATTCCGGAGGAAGGACTTACAGCAGACCGCAGTGTTCTTAGATGGTGCCTGCGGATGCAGGGTGACTACTCCTTAGTCACAAGGGAGAAATCTTAGGAAGAAGTCTTGAGTTCCTTTCGCAGAAAGTAGTTTCAGGATTCAAAGATGATCTGATTTGGAAGGGGGCCAGTCTCTACCTTTATCCTGTAAAAAGGGGCTGGCACGCGACTAAGTCCTGCCCTATGGGTGGGACTAGGAGGGGGGTGGTTACACCCACTTCCTTGGCGGGCTTTTCCCCAGCACAGGGTCTGGAGTGACCCTGGAACTGGTTCCAGCCAGCCTATGCACAGTGAGCACCGGGGTGCCACGTGCAGTCACCTTCCTCTAAAGCCCTGCCTACCTACAATACACAAAACCCTGTCTGGGACGGTGCTGGCACCGCCCCTGGCAGGAAACCCTTTGTCCTTATCTCCTGCTCTGGGAGGACTCCCAGCAGCAGGAGGGCAGACTTGTGTCTCGGTGGCAGCATCCATTTTGTGGATGCTAAGGCTCTG
Source organism: Lissotriton helveticus (assembly GCF_964261635.1). Lineage (NCBI taxonomy): Eukaryota > Metazoa > Chordata > Amphibia > Caudata > Salamandridae > Lissotriton > Lissotriton helveticus. The sequence continues at coordinate 173,085,222 of NC_136061.1, forward strand.
TCTGACTTTTAACCGGGTTATAGGTTACAGGCATGTCGTGTCCCTCTAGAAGGGTGGAATGCTAACCCCGTCGCCAGAATTGGCGAGGGGTTAGTATTCCAATTCGTATGACACCTTACTCGACATGTTTTGATAAAGCGATACCAGAGTTGGCACATAACCGCGAGGATTATAATGCACTTAAGAGTATATGGTATGCGATATCATGGAAACGGCTAAGGGATGGATCCCGAAAGCCGCAGACAGGCTCAGCTCGTGCCAGAGCACCATCTCACACGATTCCAAGCACTCTGCCTTCAGGATTGTTAAGGCCTGCCATAGGAGTGACTGATAGGAGATCTGTGTGTCCATTTTAGGTTTAGATATAGGTATACCATATCTAAAGCAAAGGGTGAGTACACCACCTTGCCCCAGCTGTCGTGCAGCCAGTTGTGTCAGTTTTAGTTAGTCAATCTAGGGGTGGCACAATACATGCTTCAGCCCCTGGGAGACTTCTGGGTGCACCTCAGCCCTGGGTACAGGGACTTGGAGAGGGCCCAGTGCCAATTCAGTACCTAAGTACAATTTGGATAGAGAGAACAGCTAGGCTGTGGGTCTGATTAGCAGGCCCACAGCCAGGGAAAGTCGTAAACCAGTGCAGCAAAAAGCAAAAATCTGGGTGATCATAGGATTGCAGACCCTACTCTCCTACAATCTGAATTCGACTTCGAGGATGATCCTTCACGAGATCCAGACCTCGACTTCGTCCTCGCCCTTCGAGAACGAGATCTCGACGATTTCTCTTTCCCAGCTTTCAGTCTTGCCACCAGGAGTTTTGCCTCTCTCTCCCTCAGGGCCTTCGGATTCATCTTCCGACACGAAGAACAACCATCTACATCATGGTCAGAACTCAAACACCAGATGCAGTCATTATGTGGATCGGTAATAGACATCATTTTACCGCACTCCCTGCAGGGCTTGAAGCCGGTCTTCTTCGAAGACATCGTCGAAGAAATTGGATACAGAGAAGCAGACAAAGGCAACAAAAAGGCAACAAAGTACCAGTTGGCTACTGAGATTCCCGATAATCGTTAGCGTCGACGACGCGGAAAAAAGGGAACTGATGTCATCACGCCGGCGTGGGCCTCTTATAGGCGTCGGTGACGTCAGCGGAGTCGCGTGCGATGCTGTGTCTCTATGACGTCCAAGTCCACGTCGGCGCGAGGCTACGAAAAGAATTTTCGAATGTTGCTGACGCAAGGGGATATTCACAAGGTGAGGAAATGATATTACTTAAACTACCTGACACGCCAAAAAGTAAATGGCTATGCTTTGGGTAGTTGAGCCAAAGTGTGAGTGAAATTGATAACAAAGGCAACTGCTTAAGTGGGCTGACTCATGTATGCTGTACTGTAGGCTGAACCAACATCTGACTGACATTCCAATAGCACAATGCCTGAATTACCCCAAGCCACTTTATGTATTATCTATTATTTATGAATGTATTATCTGTTGTTGGTTTTAAATGGCTGTCAGATAGCAAAAGCTGCCACTTGGCCATGCCTAAAATGGGAAGAATTTAGTGCTCACTGATTTTGTACAGAGGAACATGAGAACCATTGGCTGTACTGTTTATGAATGGCATGAAGCAACAGTTTCAATAGGTAAACGAATCAGCGGGGATTTGAAGTTCATGGATTTCTTCAAAGAAACCACTAAAACGTTTGCCTAGTAGATTCTGGCAAGGGCTCTATGGACACTGGAACGCTGTGACTAGGAAGCCAGCTAAAGGCAAGGGGCATACTTCCTAGTCACAATAGGAAAGGGCACTATTTAAATACCCAAAAGGCAAATGGAAGCTCATAAGGCAAATGGAAGCTGCCTATCAATTTTCTGTGTTGCATTGGCATTTTTCTTGCCGTTAAGTTCGATCTCCGGTTCCAACCCCTCATCTTTGTTATATTTCCCTCTACAGTTCTCCCAGTTTCCTGACCTCTGTCTATTTGACTGGGTTTGCATTTTGTCTTTGTTGTGGCTGTGCTGTGTTTCTGTTTTCTTTCCCTGTTCCCTTCAATTTGCAGACTATTCCTGTCTTGTTGTTTGACTACTTACTAACCTTATTCCTTCCAGCTTCTCTTGGGTTCACAGTGGCCCGCCATCCTAAAGAGGGTGAGTAAGAAATAAGTTACTTACCTGTAACTGCAGTCATCCAGTATTGCTATCTTTCATAGATTCACATGCTTGAATCATTCCCTGTCGTCGAAGTGGAAGTCCCACAGTAATATACATAAAGCAGTAATTAAAAATTTCCATAGGCTATCATGGTAGCAACCATGCATTTAATAGCCTATTTACCTCCTTTTCTAAAAAAAAGACCAAACTCTAATTACAACCAATCAGTAACCAGCACCCTCTACAACCTTCCCAAGAAAGGCTGAATCCATCAGATTTTCCAGCAAAAGTGTGGACAGGAATACCAAAGTATAAGGGGAACCTCTCCAGGGAGGAGGGTGGCTTGCATGTGAATCTATGAAAGACACCAATACTGGATAACTGCAGTTATAGGTAAGTAACTTATTTCTTATCCAGTATTGGGGTATCTTTCATGGATTCACATGCTTGAATCAGAGTAGCAAGCAGCAATCTAAAACAAGAATTACCCTTAGTAGTTGGTGAGTAGTACCAATAGCGTATCAAAATGTATTCACAAAAGAAATGCGTTACTTACCTGTAACTGCAGTTATCCAGTATTGGTGTCTTTCATAGATTCACATGCCTGAATCATTCCCCGTCTTCGAAATGGGAGTCCCCGGTATATAAATAAAGTAATGTCCCATAGACATATAGATAAATAGGCCTAAAGGCCTCTCATTAGTAACCTATACCTGTCCTTTTGTAGAAAGGACCAAACTCTAGAAAAGAGCCAATCAGCTGTCACCTCCTGGAAGGAGCCTCAGTCCCTCAGATTTTCGTACGCACAAAGCTAAGTAGGCGTATTACTGAGAGAAGTAGGTGAGTCCTTCCAGGGGAGGCGGGAGGGTTGCATGTGAATCTATGAAAGACACCAATACTGGATAACTGCAGTTACAGGTAAGTAACGCATTTCTTATCCAGTATTAGGGGTGTCTTTCATAGATTCACATGCCTGAATCAGAGTAGGGAGCAATGAACAAAGCACATTTCGGACGGTATAGGATATACAAGTCATTAGATAACAACATATCAAACGACTAATAGAAACATGCAGTTGAAAACAAGAAATACCACCAAATCATACAATAGAGAAATGTGCATACATGAGAAGGATGGAGGGATGAAAGAGGGCTCACCTTACTGAAACAGATGACGATGTACTGCTTGTCCCACTGCAGCATCCTTCATGAGTTCTGTATCTAGACAGTAATGCCTAGTGAAGGTATGTGGCGACTTCCATGTTGCCGCTCTACAAATGTCTATGACTGGCACTCCTGCAAAAAGCGCCATAGATGTAGATATTGCCCAGGTAGAGTGGGCTCGCACTTTAGATTGCCGAGGCTGCCCTGCCTGTTCATGACAAAACGAAATAACTGCAGAAATCCAGCGGGAAATACTCTGTTTGGTGAGTGGAAGACCCCTCCTGGGCCTACTGTAAGCCACAAATAGCTGCTGAGACTTCCTGAAGGATTTTGTCTTTTCAATATGGAATTTGAGGCAGCGCTTAAGATCTAGAGAGTGCAAAGACCTTTCCACTGCAGTCGTGGGATTCGGGAAGAAAGAGCATAAGATCACAGGTTCGTTGAGATGGAAGTCCGACGGGACTTTTGGAATAAACTTCAGATTTGTCCGTAAAATTACTCTGTCCTGCTTGAATTGCAGGAAAGGCTCCTGTATAGATAAAGCTTGGAGCTCACTCACTTGTCTTGCCGATGTGAGTGCAAGCAGGAGGGCTGTCTTCCAAGAGAGGTATTTCAGGTCAGCCCTATGAACTGGCTCAAAGGGATTCTTCATAAGCTGGTTAAGGACTGTGTTCAGGTGCCAGGTAGGTGGCAAAATTCTTACAGGGGGAAAGGTTATGTGGAGTCCTTTTAAAAACTGTTTGATCAATCTGTGAGACCAAAGAGAAGGGCCAGTAGGAGATCTTCTGAAACGAGATATCGTCGCCAAGTGGACCTGATGAAAGCATGAGCAAGGCCTGAGTTCACCAGATGGAGAAGATAAGGCAATATTTGTTCCGGAGAGGAAGAGAACGGATGTATACTTTGAGCCTTACACCAGATGCAAAACCTCTTCCATTTTAAAGAGTATGTTTTGTTGGTGCTATTCGCCCGTGCCCGAGCCCGAGCCGAGATTGCTCTACATTCTGGCAGAATAATTAAACTCTGAAATTCTCTGAACTCAGGAGCCAAGCGGCTAATTTGAGTGAGGCCAGATTCGGATGCTGGACTTGCTGGTTGCTCATCGTGAGGAGAGACAGGAACTGTTTCAGGTGTATCGGCGGCTCCAGAGATAGGCGGTGGAGTTCAGTGAACCAATGTTGGATGGCCAAGTTGGGGCTACCAGAATGAGAGTACAAGGCTCCGCTTTCAGGTTTCTGAGGACCCTGGGAATCATTGGAAATGGTGGAAAGGCGTACGCAAAGACGTTACACCATGCGATCGAAAATGCATTCCCTAGGGACCCTTTCTGGGGATGCCAACTTGCAAAGTGTGGGTATTTGGCGTTGGACCTTGTGGCGAACAGGTCGATCTGAGGAGCGCCCCATCTCAAGATTTGGTTGAGGATTCCTTGATCCAGTTCCCACTCGTGAGACGTTGTCCTCTGCCTGCTTAATGAGTCGGCGAGCACATTGTCCATGCCTGGAATGTACTCCGCCCGAAGAGATATATTGTGTCCAATTAACCAGTTCCAGATTTTCTGCGACTCGTGTGAGAGTGTCAGAGAGCGAGTCCCTCCTTGTTTGTTGAGGTAGTGCATCGTCGTAGTGTTGTCTGTACGGACGAGCACTAGGGAATTTTTGATTCTTGGAAGAAAGGCTTGAAGGGCTAGGAAGACTGCCCGTAGTTCCAGGAGATTGATATGGAGCCCTTTTTCCAAGGGGGACCACTTCCCACTTATCTGTAGCTCTTGAAGGAAAGCTCCCCAACCTTCCAAGGAGGCATCTGTTGTGATGATATGCGGTGTAGCCGGAATCAGGAATGGTAAGCCCTGAGAAAGGTTTTGAACAGATATCCACCATTGCAGGGCCTTGACCATCTGAGGAGTTACTTTTATGAGATCGTCAAAAGACCCTGTGCATTGGACCCATTGTTTTAAGAGTGCCTCCTGGAGGGGGCGCATCTGAGACGACAGTGAGGTATCAAGAGGATACATGATGACATCATCCCCAGCAGGGATTCGAAAAGGTGGACTGTTAAGGTCCTCTTTGAAGTCACGAGCATAGCCAGTGTTAAAAGCTTGTTCTTTCTCTCTTGAGATGGGAAGGCTTTCCTTAGTCGTGTGTCGAGGGTGGCACCTTGGAAGTTGATGCGCTGAGAAGGTAGAAGGACTGATTTCTCCCGATTGAGCGTGAGACCCAAATGATTGAAAAGTTGTGGACAGGCGTTGGAAGACCTGGACTCGTCTTCTAAGGATGGAGGCTTGATCAGCCAGTCGTCCAGATATGGAAAGACTTGATGATGGTGCTGTCTGAGATATGCAGCCACTGTGGAGAGACACTTTGTAACGATGAGAGGTGCAGACTTGAGCGCGAAGGGCAGGACGCGAAATTGAAAGTGTCTGCCTGCCACTGCAAATCTTAAATATTTGTTGTGATTTCTGTGAATCTGGATATGGAAGTAAGCATCCTGAAGGTCCAGGGACGTCATGTAATCTTCATCCTCCAGGAGTTGTAAGACCTCCTGGATCGTTACCATGCGAAACGACTGCTTCTTCAGGAATTTGTTGAGGGCCCTGCGGTCCAAAATCGGTCTCCACGTCTTCCCTTTTTTCTGAATTAAAAAGAAGCGAGAATAAAATCCCCTCCCCCGATGAGACAGAGGGACTTTCTCTAGTGCCCCTTTCTGGAGCATAAGAGCGACTTCTCGGAGAAGCAGCCGTAGATTTTTGTGAAGCATAGGGTGGGGAGGAATATGCGTGAATTCTAGAGAATGGCCGAATTGAACTAATTGTAGGACCCAACGGTACGTGGTAATCTTCTTCCAATTTTTTAAGAAATGTGAAATCTTTCCTCCAATTTTTGATGAGGGAAATGAATCTGGGACTGGCTGAAGAGATATGTCATTGTCTACGTCCGTTGTTTTTTCGTTGGCCTTTACCACTAAAGGACGACTTGCCATAAGAAGATTGTTGTCCATGTTGCTGGCGCTGCTGATACTGGGATCGACTCTGGCCTGAAGAATATGAAGACCGGTATTGAAAGTTCCCTCTACAAGAGGACTGTCCTCTTCCTCTAGACCCACGAAAGGACTGGTTTTTGTACTGGAGAGTGCCCAATGCTCTAGCAGTATCCGTGTCCTTTTTTATAGTCTGCAGCGCTTCATCAATCTTTGAGCCGAAGAGAAGTTGGCCATCATAGGGCATATCCAATATTTTTGTCTGTATCTCGGGACGAAAGGAAGTTGCCCTTAGCCAACCTTGTCGTCGCAAGACTGCTGCTCCAGCCAGTTGACGAAAACCTGTTGTAGCGATATCCATCGCACAGTCTATTATTTCTGACGCCGAGGTTTTACCCTCTAGTAATATCTTCTTTACCTCTTCCTTGGATTTGTCAGGCAGTTCTGATAGATATGGGGCTATATCTGCCCATAGTTGTCTATTGTAGCGCCCTAAAAGCGCCAAGGCATAGGCCGCCTTCACCGTCATTGCAGACATTGAGGAGAAACGCTTCCCAATGTTGTCTAATCTCCTGCCTTCCTTATCCGGAGGTGCTGATAACGGGTCAGAAGGATTCCTGGAGTTCTTCTGGGCTGCCTGTGTCACCACCGAATCCGGTTTGGGGTGTCCTATTAAACAGGCCGGTGCAGTATCAGGTGCTCTATACTTTTTATCCAAACGAGGCACCACAGGAGGTACCGAGGAAGGGTTCTGCATGACTTTAACACCCTGCTCCCACAAGTAATCAATAATGTTGGCTTCGTCGTCGAGGTTGTCGCCGATCCTGTCGTCGGCGAGTCCAGCGTAGACGGGTGCTTCGACGTCGACAGTGTTTTCTTGATGGCTATCGTCGACGACAAAGTCTTACCTGCCGTCGACGATGGGGTGGTAGTCGTCGACGAGGATAATGATGACGATGCCGTCGACGTAGGAACGGTCGTCGTCGATGTTGATACATACGATGCAGTAGACATCGCTCTCCTCGACGGTGAAGACATCGTCGACGATACCGTGGTCGACGGTGTCGAAACAGGCTTTTAGAAGGTGTGAACTTCCTGAGAGGAAACCTTTGCAGAAGTTGCCTTGGAGAGAACCTCTGAAGACTTCTTTGAAGTCTTCTTTTGAGGAGGAGGCATAGGGCTAGGGGAAGCCACCCTTGGTCTCTTTAGAGAAGATTTTGAAGAGACTGATGAACTTTCACTTTCCTCAGAAGATTCTAGGTGGTCCCTGTCTTTCAGCCTCTGGGGCCAAATTAAGAGGCGTCCCTCACGATCTTTGAGGGTTTTAGTGGAAATGGTACGACATACCTTGCAGTCTTTAGAAGAATGGTCCGGATACAGGCAATACAGACAGTCTTTATGCTGGTCATCAATATGCAGCCTTTTCTTTCCACATGAACCACAGGATCTAAAAATACCCTTTTTTGGTGTGTCAGCCATGATGAAATCAGCAATCACAGATGAATCAGGATAGAATATCCAGGAACACTGGAAACCAGTTGTGAAGAAAAAACTGAGCAGAGCTCAGAGGAGACTCCCTTAGCACAACGTCGGTAGAAAATCTGAGGGACTGAGGCTCCTTCCAGGAGGGTTCTAGAGGGAGGTGACAGCTGATTGGCTCTTTTCTAGAGTTTGGTCCTTTCTACAAAAGGACAGGGATAGGTTACTAATGTGAGGCCTTTAGGCCTATTTATCTATATGTCTATGGGACATTACTTTATTTATGTATCGGGGACTCCCATTCTGACGACGGGGAATGATTCAGGCATGTGAATCTATGAAAGACACCCCTAATACTGGATAAAGGAATGTTCTGTGAAAGTGCTGGTGTATAACTATATGCATATAAACGCATGGGCATGTAGAATAAACATTTCTACCATAAGCTGAAACAAGTATACCATATTCTATAAACGATTATGGCACATTTCAAAATGTAGGTCAGTTGAAAACATAAAAGAAATCCTCCAATTAAATAGGGTCACCTTACTGAAACAAATGCTGTAGCACTGCCTGTCCCACGGCTGCATCAGCACACTGCGTTGCGTCCAGGCAGTAATACTGCATGAACATGAGCGTCGTTTTCCATGTTGCAGGTGTGTAGTTTTTTTCCAGTGGCACCCCTGAGAACAGAGCAGCCGATGTAGAGACTAATCTTGTGGAGTGCGCTCTCACTGTTTTTGTCAAAGGCTTGCCTGCCTTGTCGTGGTAAAACTGCATTGTGGCTGCTATCCATCTTGCAATGGTAGCTTTAGAAACAGTGCCCTGATGACCTTGTCCATAGTCTATGACCAGTTGATCTGTTTTACGGATAGCCTTTTGAAGGTAGAATTTAAGACACCTCTTGATGTTTAGAGTGTGCAGAGTTTGTTACGCAGGTGTAGCAGGATCAGGGAAGGAAGTTCTGAGAATGACAGGTTTGTTTAACTGGAACTGCGAAGGAACCTTAGGGATGAATTTGAGATTCGTCCTTAGGATAACCATTTATTTGTAAAGCAAAGAAAGGTTGTTTTATAGTGAACACTTGTATTTCACTAACCCTTCTGGTTGATGTTAGGGCGAGTGGAAGAGCCACTTTCCACGTCAGGTATTTGATGTCAGCCCTATGGATGGGTTCAAATGGTTGCTTCATAAATTGCGATAGGACTTTATTTAATTGCCACTCAGGAGGTGGAGCCTTAGCAGGTGGATAGGTGCTGTACAATTCTGGTAGAACAGAGAGACAAAAGTTTTGAGGGGCGTCTATATCGAGATATAGCTGCTAGATGAACTCTAATTGAAGAATATACCGGTCCTGATTTTGCCAAGGACAGAAGGTATGGTAGGATTTGCTCTGGAGCAGAGAGACACGGATGCACGTAGTTTTGATGGCACCAGGGACAGAATCACTTCCATTTCAGTCTGTAAGTCTTGATGGTGCTATCCACACAAGACCTGGTGATAATGTCTTTATAATCCTGTGTAATAGTCAACTCCTTACATTTTAAGAATTCAGGAGGCACAAATGTAATCAGTGGGGGCTATCAGGATGAGAGGACCCCGCTCTGCTTTCATGTTGCTGAGAACCTTTAGTATTCAAGGTATCAGGGGAGAATTAAGCATAGATCCTGGACCATGTGTTGAAAGGTATTCCTCCATGATCCTGGATGTGGATGACAAGTTGCATAGAATTGACAGTTGCGGGTTTCGTTTGTTGCAAAGAAATCTAGAGCCATTTTGCCTCAGAACGAGAAGATCATATTTGCCGCCGACAGATCCAACTTCTTTTCATGGAGGATGCTTCATTGCATGCTGGTGGTATTGCCCTTGTGAACTAACACCAAAGACTCTGCTATGATTGGCAGGAAAGCTTGGAGACTGAGTTAGATGGATCTGAGCTACAAGCGATAGATATGCATGCTCTTTTGGAGCGGAGACCACTTTCCTCGAATTTGTAGGGTCTGTATATGACCTCCCCAGCTCTCCAGGGAGGCATCCATAGTCATTACGAAGTGAGGTATTTAGGGTAAGAGCGTGAGGTCCTCTGATAGGTGGGAGATACGGGATCACCAGTATACAGTTTTCATCATACATGTGCAAAATCACCAGGCTCTTGAACAATTCTTTTGCTTGAATGTAATGTTTTGTAGCTGTTCCTGTAAGAGTCAGATTTTCAGGTGCGTAAGAGGGATCATATTGATCGCTGAGGACATGATGTCCAGAAGTTAACTGAACCGACTCACTGATTATTTAAATATAGAAATATACATATATATATATATATATGTACATATATATATATATATATATATATATATATATATATATATATATATATATATATATATATATATATATATATATTATATATGTAAAGCAATGGCCCGAAAGCATTGAGGACGCACTCCCAGTTGATGAAATCCTTCGATTTATTAAAAGGACACCAGCAGCTTCAGTCCATTATTTGGATCCATTTCTTTGTTCCTTGTTTCCTTGCTTTTGCTGACGCGTTTCGAGGCTGTGGTTGGAACTATATCCAAGCCTGTTTTCAGCTCAGGAGATGGGACTTCACTTACCAGCAACTCACTCTGGGGGCCCACGAGGGGTAAAAAAACATGCTGTAAAATCTAGGAAGATGACGAAACTTACTATAAGGAAACAATTGTGCTTGAATGGACCACAAGTCCCTACATGCAACACAGTGACAACGCCCACTGAGGGTTAAAAGCATGCAAATTATCCAACCATCAAAGAGTCATTCCGAGCAGATTCCGAGCCAGCTATGATTAAGAGGCTGAAGCCTCGAAACGCGTCAGCAAAAGCAAGGAAACAAGGAACAAAGAAATGGATCCAAATACTGGACTGAAGCTGCTGGTGTCCTTTTAATAAATCGAAAGATTTCGTCAACTGGGAGTGCGTCCTCAATGCTTTCGGTCCATTGCTTTACATACATACATACATACATATATATATATATATATATATATATATGAATTACCAAGTGCCCTGAAGCATTAGGAAGCACACAAACAACTGTTTGGGGACTGAAAGCGGCACAGCGCTCCTTGCGAACAAAAACCTGCTGGATTGTAACGCTGCCTACTTAAGGTAATTAATTAAAGCACGAATTCAAAGGTGGACTTGAACTTACTTAAAGGAAATTAATCTTGCATCACGGACTACACGTCCCACAATCACCAGTGACATTGCACTGAGCATACGCCCACTGGGGGGCCTGTAATGAATAAATGCCGGTTAATCGCATGATGCAAGCCTCGAGCCTCCTTTGTGCAGCCCATGAAGAAGGGGTTGTAATACCCTGAAACGCGTCGGCAATTGAACAATAGGTGAAACATGATGGCAGGCTGCAAAATCATGCCGGAGTGCAGAGCGCTGTTGTGTGCTTCCTAATGCTTCAGGGCACTTGGTAATTCATCTACACGCACGGCAGCCCGGCCGTGAGGAAGGCACCATCACCGGGTGGAGAGAGACATGCTTTTCCAGCCGGATTGGGCTGCAAGTCACAAACTGTTTGGGGACTGAAAGCGGCACAGCGCTCCTTGCGAACAAAAACCTGCTGGATTGTAACGCTGCCTACTTAAGGTAATTAATTAAAGCACGAATTCAAAGGTGGACTTGAACTTACTTAAAGGAAATTAATCTTGCATCACGGACTACACGTCCCACAATCACCAGTGACATTGCACTGAGCATACGCCCACTGGGGGGCCTGTAATGAATAAATGCCGGTTAATCACATGATGCAAGCCTCGAGCCTCCTTTGTGCAGCCCATGAAGAAGGGGTTGTAATACCCTGAAACGCGTCGGCAATTGAACAATAGGTGAAACATGATGGCAGGCTGCAAAATCATGCCGGAGTGCAGAGCGCTGTTGTGTGCTTCCTAATGCTTCAGGGCACTTGGTAATTCATCTACACGCACGGCAGCCCGGCCGTGAGGAAGGCACCATCACCGGGTGGAGAGAGACATGCTTTTCCAGCCGGATTGGGCTGCAAGTCACAAACTGTTTGGGGACTGAAAGCGGCACAGCGCTCCTTGCGAACAAAAACCTGCTGGATTGTAACGCTGCCTACTTAAGGTAATTAATTAAAGCACGAATTCAAAGGTGGACTTGAACTTACTTAAAGGAAATTAATCTTGCATCACGGACTACACGTCCCACAATCACCAGTGACATTGCACTGAGCATACGCCCACTGGGGGGCCTGTAATGAATAAATGCCGGTTAATCACATGATGCAAGCCTCGAGCCTTCTTTGTGCAGCCCATGAAGAAGGGGTTGTAATACCCTGAAACGCGTCGGCAATTGAACAATAGGTGAAACATGATGGCAGGCTGCAAAATCATGCCGGAGTGCAGAGCGCTGTTGTGTGCTTCCTAATGCTTCAGGGCACTTGGTAATTCATATATATATATATATATATATATATATATATATATATATATATATATATATATATATATATATAAAATATCAGATATAGGATCATCCAAGAAAGTAGCAGACAACCATCCGGCACTCCAGGGTAGAGTTTTAAAACGTACTCAGTTTATTAATTGACGAAAATACATCAACGCGTTTCGGGAGTCTAGCTCCCTTGTTCACGATGTTTCAGCCACCATTTTTTCAGATTAAAATACACATCACTGTGGTAATAGAAATCGACAATGGACCTAGGGCTAGATGTAGGTAAATGATATTTACCGACTCTTAAATACCGAATTTTACCGATTCGGTATTTAAGAGTCGGTAAATATGAAGGGGGGAGATGTAGGACAATCCAGATGTTTTTTTTCCGAATCGGTAAAATTTGGTATTTACCGATTCGGTAAATACCGACCGGTAATGCCCATTCATTCCTATGGGCTTTGAAGCCCATAGGAATGAATGGGCATTACTGATTCGGTATTTACCGAATCGGTAAATACCGAATTTCACAAGGGTGCAGGGGGTGTCACTTTGACACCCTCTGGCCCCCCCAAAACAGGCTCGGGTGCCATGTGGCAGGCATACATGCCCCAAGGGCAGGTCTGCCTGTCACATGGCAGAGGTGTGCATGCACACATGTGCATGCACACCGGAATCTGTATTTTACCATTAAATTGGATTTGATGGTAAAATACCGATTCGGTAAGACTTGTGGGACTCAGAAGAGTCCCACCTACATCTCAAATATACCGAATCGGTAAAAATACCGATTCGATAATTTACAGAATCGGTAAATTTACCGATCGGTAAATTTACCGATTCTGTAAGAATATGCCCCCTACATCTCAAAATCCATTTACCGGTCGGTAACGGCCGAAATCGGCCGTTACCGACCGGTAAAAGCCTACCTACATCTGGCCCCTAGTGTTTTACATATAAGGCTCTTCCTTATAGAATGTAGCGGCCATATTTAAATGTGTTACTACCAGTATTCACATATATGTATATATCACAATCACGCTCATTCTCTCCTTATTCTCTGTTTACAAATCTTGGTTAAAATAAATTAAGCATTATAACCATAATTTACAAATTCGGGACTATAACTTCCTCAATTTTGTACATTTAACTTGCAACATTAATTATTTTCAACATTTCAAATTGTACATTTCTTTAAGAAAAAAGATTTTGTTCTCAAAAAGTGCAAGTGCTTAGAGAATTTGGAATTTACAGCTTGAATAAAGTATATCGGCAAGTGCCTGTTTCTGTTGGGTACTAGTTCTAACAAATTACAAAGTGCCAGTGCAACTGTACAAATATGCATTATATAATCCTTATTGATTGGACTTCCAAATGATTCACTAAAAAGCAGAACCACAAATAGATATAATTTCTCATGACCTATATCCAATTCTGGAACAAATCATTATTCATATCCATTTAAAAGTACGTTTACACAAATCTAGAGTTAATTAAAATACGACTCTCAAATTAACTCTAGCACCTTAAAAGTGCTTGTGCTCATGTAAACAATGATAATTTCTCAATGTAAACATATCACTTCTCCCAAGGTAAACAAACTTCAATACAGTACCATGATAGATAATAAAGTGCAAGTGCATATGTAAACTAGATACAATTTCTCTATGTAAACATTTCACTCTTCTCAATTTCTAAAAACCATTTATATAAAGTGCAATACTATCATAAAGTGCAAATGCATAACAATTCTTAAATTGAAAGAACTATTCCCCCAACTTAATACCACAGGTCATATTTCAAAGGACTACCACTGTAAAAATGTAAAAACAATTTTCTTTTATTAAAAAAATTCAATTCATGGTCTTAAGTGCAGATTCTCCTATTTTAACTCTTCATCAAATTTTATCAAGACAGACAAGTATAGAGGTCCTCATCTACATATGACTCCTTGCAGTTAAATTCCAGAATAAAATAAGTTTCTAACTTCCGGAGTTCTCTTTCCCTGTCCCCCCCTCTCTTCTTCTTGGGGACCTCTGCTATACAAGTGTACTGCAGGCTCACAGGGTTACTTTGGTGATGGGACTCAAAATGTCGGGCAATGGGATATGTCCTGTCTTGATTGACAATCGCTCGCCTATGTTGAAGTATTCGTTGGTGAACAGGCAGAGTAGTGCTTCCTATATATATTTTTGGACAGGAGCACTGTAACAGATATACAACAAAACTACTTTTACATGTCAGAAAACTTCTGATTGTTACAGTTTTATTAAAAAATGTTCTAAAATCAATAGGGTTCATGCCATGTTGGCACGCCTTACATTTAGCACATTTTTTAAAACCGGGTTTTTGTTGTAGCCAAGTCGAGGTACCTTTCTTTTTTTCAATGAATTCACTTTTGACAATCAGGTCTTTGAGAGATTTAGATTTTTTATATGTAACTTCTGGATTTCTTTTTACTCTGGTACCCATCTTACAAGATGCCAGTGTTTATTCAGGATAGATCTAATTTCCCTATGTTTTACATTACATTAAAGGTAGTTATAAATCTCGAGTTATCCTGATTTCTCAAATGTTTACTCTGTTCCTGCTGTCTTTTCAATCTAGAAGGTTCAAATAAAATCTTTTGTCGCTTCAGATTTTTAGCTTTGGTGGATGCCCCTTTCAATACATCTTGAAGGTATCCCCTTTGAATAAATCTTTGGGTCATTTCTTTTTCTACTCTATCGTATTCTTCCTAACTACTGCAAGTTCTCCTTTCTCTATAGTATTCCCCAAAGGGGATACTTCTGATTAACGCATCTGGATGAGCACTTTCTGCATGGAGAACTGAATTTCCAGCAGTGGCCTTACGAAATACAGTTGTCTCCAATTCACCATCGAGGGGTTTAATCCGAATGTTAAGAAAGTCTATTGTGGTTTTAACGTAATGCCCCACATATTCTAAATTTAAATAGTTTTGATTAAGGTCTTTAATAAACAGCTCGATGTCTGTCTCCGTGCCCTGCCACAGCACGAAGAGATCATCAATAACCCGAACCCACAACAGGACATGTTCAGTCCACTGGTCCAGGGGACCACCCCCGACCACCCGTTCCTCCCACCAGCCGAGATTTAAGTTGGCGTAACTGGTGGCGAAACAGGTGCCCATCGCAGTCCCCCGTTCCTGCAGAAAGAAATCATCGCCAAAGAGAAGAAATGCGTTACTTACCTGTAACTGCAGTTATCCAGTATTGGTATCTTTCATAGATTTACATGCCTGAATCATTCCCCGTCGTCGGGGTGGGCGTCCCCGGTACATAACAATAGTAATGTCATATAGACATATACATACTAATAGGCCTGAGGCCTCACATTAGTAACCTATCTGAGTCCTTTTGTAAAAAGGACCGAAGTTTGGCCAGGAGCCAATCAGCTACTACCACCCTCTAGAACCTTCCTGGAAGGAGCCCTAGTCCCTCAGATTTTCGTAAGCACAGTGCTAAGTAGTACCTGCTGAGAGAACCAAGGTGAGCCCTTCCAGGGGAGGCGGGTGGGTTGCATGTGAATCTATGAAAGATACCAATACTGGATAACTGCAGTTACAGGTAAGTAACGCATTTCTTATCCAGTATTATGGGTATCTTTCATAGATTCACATGCCTGAATCAGAGTAGCAAGCAATAGTCAGCACATTTCGTCTAGTACATCATGGAAGACACTTAATAACACCTTATCATTAGTGCAATCCCATGAACCTGTAAACATTATCAGTAGGAAGAAATGTGCATGAAGGCAATAGGAAGGTGGGATGAAAGGAAGAAGGCTCACCTCTACTGAAATAGATGATGGAGCACCGCTTGTGCCACTGCTGCATCCTTCATAAGTTCTGAGTCCAAGCAGTAGTGCCTGGTGAACGTATGAGGTGTCTTCCATGTCGCCGCTCTAAAAATGTCGACAATGGGCACCCCAGCAAAGAGCGCAATGGAAGTGGAGACTGCTCTGGTGGAATGAGCCCGAACTTTGGAAGGCAGAGGATGTTCCGCCTGTTGGTGGCAGAAGGCGATGGCCACAGAGATCCATCTTGAAATACTCTGCTTTGTCAATGGATGACCTTTCCTGGGCCTGCTAAAGGCAATGAATAAATGGCGGTATTTTCGAAACTGTTCCGTCCTATGGATATAGAACTTCAGACATCTCTTCAGGTCTAAAGAGTGGAGAGATCTCTCCGCTGCCGTGGATGGATTCGCTAAGAAAGCCTTTAGAACAATAGCTTCATTGTGATGAAAAGTAGACGGAACCTTTGGTATGAACTTAGGATTGGTCCTTAAGATGACTCTGTCCTGTTTGAATTGAATGAAAGGGTCCTGAATAGATAAAGCCTAAAGCTCACTTACTCTCCTTGCTGACGTGAGAGCCAATAAGAGAGCTGTCTTCCATGACAAGTATTTGATATCTGCTTTATGAATTGGCTCAAAGGGGTGTTTCATCAACTGAGCCAAGACAATGTTGAGTTGCCACGTAGGTGGTAATGGTGTCACTGGAGGGAATGTTCTGAATAACCCTTTCAGAAATTGCTTGACCAGTCTATTGGACCATAGTGACGTTCCAGATGAAGAGCGCCTAAATCGAGAGATGGCCGCCAGATGGACCTTTATTGAGGCGTGGGCCAATCCCAAGTTAGCCAGGTGAAGTAAGTAAGGCAGCAGCTGCGCTGGAGATGACGAAAACGGATGCAGTTTGTTAGATTTACACCACACACAGAACCTTTTCCACTTAAGGGAATACGTCTTGTTGGTACTGTCAGCCTGGGCCCGGGCCAAGACTGCTCTGCACTCTTGAGGAATATCTAAGTCCTGGAACTCTCTGAACTCAGGAGCCAAGCCGATAATCTGAGAGATGTCGGATCTGGATGCTGGACTTGCCCCTGGTTCATAGTGAGGAGATTCGGGTATGGCCTGAATGGAATCGGCGGCTCCAGCGATAGAAGGTGGAGTTATGTAAACCAGTGTTGGCGCGGCCACGCTGGGGCTACCAGGATCAGGGTGCAACGCTCTGTCTTCATTTTTCCGGAGAACCCTGGGAATCAGGGCAAATGGAGGAAATGCGTTACACCATGCCATCGAAAATGCATCCCCGAGAGATCTTGGCTGGAGAAGCCAGCTTGCATAATGTTGGCATTTTGCGTTGGTTTCCGTTACAAACAGGTCCAGGTGGGGTGTGCCCCAGCGGGCGAAAACTGCACTGAGAGCATGTTGGTCGAGCTCCCACTCGTGGCAAATGGAGCGTTGTCTACTTAGAGAGTCCGCCAGGGTATTGTCTGCCCCTGGGACATACTCGGCTTGAAAAGAAATGTTGTTGCGGAGTAGCCATTTCCAAATTCGTTGAGATTCTTGAGACAACGTCATCGATCGAGTACCCCCTTGTTTGTTCAAATAGTACATTGTGTTGGTGTTGTCGGTTCTCACAAGCACTGGGGAGTTCCTGATCCGAGGCAGGAATGCTCGAAGAGCCAGGTATACTGCCCTCAACTCGAGCAGGTTGATGTGCAGCTCCTTTTCTGCCAGTGACCATTGGCCGTTGATCCGGAGCTCCTGCAGGAACGCACCCCATCCTTCCAACGAGGCATCTGTTGTTATTACATGAGGTGAGATTGGAAGCAGGAATGGATGCCCCGGTTCAGATTTTTTGTTTGAAGCCACCAGTGCAGGGCCTGCGTCATGACTGGCGTGATCTTGATCAGATCGTTGAAGGACCCCGAGCACTGGATCCACTGAGATGACAACGCTTCCTGTAATGGGCGCATACGGAGGCGGCAGTGTGGAATTAGAAGGATATTGGAGGACTTCATCCCCAACAATGATTTGAAGAGTCGCACCTTGATGGTCTTTTTGGTCCGAACTCGACCTTCGTTTGTTTTGACGCTCCTGTGATTTGGAATTGAGTAGCTGTAACACCTCTTGAATGAATACCATACGGAACGATTGTTTCTTGAGGTATCTGTTGAGGCTTCTTAGGTCCAATATTGGTCTCCATTTTTTCTCCTTTTTTCGAATTAGGAAGAATCGGGAGTAGAATCCTTTCCCCCTCTCACCTCGGGGAACTCTTTCCACGGCCCTTTTCTGGAGCATTAGAGAGAGTTCTTTTTGAAGGAGATGCAGATTCTTGTGCTGCATAGGACGTGGGGGGTTCGGAGGAGGAGTCTCTACGAACTCCAAAGTATGACCGAACCGAACCAGCTGGACGATCCGTTGTGATGTTTTGCCAATTGTGGAGGAAGTTCAATATTTTCCCTCCAACTGCGTAATGTGGAGAAAAAGTGGAGGCCTGCGGAAGAAAGAGGTCATTGCCTTCTGGCTGCGTCCTTTTTTCCTCCTCCTCGCCCTCGAAAGAAAGGTCTCTCGTCGACGACGATGACTTTGTTTTCGTCGACGTGTTAGATGTCGTCGACGGAGGCGTCGACGACGATTTTTTAATAGCAATGACTGATACAATCGACCTACCCGTCGACGACGATGCCGTGGTAGAGGTCATGGCGGAGAAGGACGATGCCGTCGACGTAGATAAAGTTGCTGTCGACGTCGTCACAGGCATGGCCGAAGTGACCAGCAAAGGCTTTTTGAAGGTGACATCCTGAAGAGAACTTGTCCCTGCCATGGCC
Source organism: Lissotriton helveticus (assembly GCF_964261635.1). NCBI lineage: Eukaryota > Metazoa > Chordata > Amphibia > Caudata > Salamandridae > Lissotriton > Lissotriton helveticus. The sequence continues at coordinate 173,104,098 of NC_136061.1, forward strand.
TGTGGACGAACCTCTGAAGACTTGGGCGTCTTCTTCTGAGGTGGCTCTGCAGACCGGCCTGGAGATGACGGTCTGGGCCTTTTGGATGAGGAGTGTGAGCTCCTAAAGGAACACTCGCTCTCTCCTGAAGAGACTGTCTGATACTTTTCCTTAAGTCTCTTGAGCCATAAAAGCAGGCGCCCCTCTCTGTCCTTCAGGGTCTTGGCAGAGAAAGTGCGGCAGACTTTGCAATCCTTCGCAGAGTGGTCAGGATAGAGACAGTAAAGGCAGTCTTCATGCCTGTAATCAACATGTAGTCTCAACTTGCTGCATGAAGCACAGGGTCTAAAGAGCCCTTTTTTTGGAGTGTCAGACATGGTGGACTGAAGTACTCCTCCACAAGAATAAGTTCTGTGAGAAAAATATGGAATAAATCCAGAAATACCAGAAAGCTGAGCAGAGCTCAGTGGAGACTCCCTTAGCACGACGTGCGGTAGAACATCTGAGGGACTAGTGCTCCTTCCAGGAAGGTTCTAGAGGGTGGTAGTAGCTGATTGGCTCCTGGCCAAACTTCGGTCCTTTTTACAAAAGGACTCAGATAGGTTACTAATGTGAGGCCTCAGGCCTATTAGTATGTATATGTCTATATGACATTACTATTGTTATGTACCGAGGACTCCCACCCCGACGACGGGGAATGATTTAGGCATGTGAATCTATGAAAGATACCCATAATACTGGATAAAAATGTTTTTAGTGAGGCACCATTCCATAAGCTCTAAAATCATTCTATTCTGAGCGGCAAATCGAGCTGGTCTTCTATTAAGAAAGTGTTCACTTGCTCTTCGTCCATCGGTATGTCTGATACTGGTATATAATGTAGATATATCTAACATCAGCAATACAATGGTCTCTTCATTCCAACGAATGTCAAAGATGCATTTTAAAAAGTCAGTTGAATCTTTAATGTAGGAGGGAAGTGATCTAACTATTGGATTCAGAAAATAATCAATATAACGTGAAGCATTTTCAAATAAACTACCACAGGAAGAAATAATAGGTCTCCCTGGTGGACTAGTGGAGTTTTTATGTACTTTAGGAAGCATGTAAAAAACTGGGATTATTGGTTTCTCTCTTTTGATAAACTTATATTCATCCCAGCTTAAAAGCTCTTCATCTCTCCAGGTATCTAGTCTCACAAAGAATTCCACCATTACTTTCTCATATTCCTTAGGACTGATCCTGCTATAGCAACTACAATCCTGCAGTTGACTAAGTGCTTCCTTCTTATACTGCTCCCTCCACACATATTCCCTCCTTTGTCTGAGGGCTTAATCAAAAGTCCATCTTCATCTTGTACTTGTTTCACTGTTTTATGGAATAGAGCTTTCTTAGGATCTACTTTCCGTTTATTTTGGTTCTCCACAGAGTATAGATTTTTAAGATCTCTGGTAACATTTTCACCCAAAATATCCAAATTGTCTCTCACAGTTTGAGGTAAAAATCTGGATGGTGCTCTAAACGGTGTATGATCACTTTTATTCAAACCAGTTTATATTCCAGTTGAATCTTCACTTTCAGTCTGACTAGTATCATTTAACATAGAAATAATGTCCTCTAAGGCCAGTATATCATTAACATTGAGGAAGGTTGTAGTGTTGCTGGATGTAGGAGTCAGTTCTTGAACTTGAGTATTAATTTGAATATCTTGAGTTTACTGATGCAGCGATATAGGTCCATTCTGCTGTTAGGATAATTATACTCATTGTTGTCGCAGAAAGATAATCCTAATTTTAATATTGTTTCCTCATCCTCTGTTATCTCCACAGAACTCAAGTTAATTATAGTTGCATTTTCCCTTGATCTCTCAATTATTTCTTCGTGTTCGAGCGCAACGATCTTTTTGTTTGCCAGCCTTGCACTCCTCCTATATCCCTCACCTCCTCTTCTTTGTCTCCTCTTCCTCGGCCTCTTCCCCAACCTCTTCCTCTTCCCATGCGATGGTCGGACTGTTATATAAATATATATATATATATATTTATATATATATATATATATTTATATAAAGAGAGAGCTGAAACTTTGAGGCGGGTAATCTCAAGAAGTACAGCACCAATCACAACACCCAACACCCAATACAGCATTGTAAAGGGGAGTTGCAGCAGATGGACATAGGCTATACAGCTGGCCACCATATACATTAGAAAGGTCAAAGAACCTTAGGAGTAAAGTAGTCCCTTGTGGGCGTTGGCGTTATGCTGTCAGCGATGGGCGTGTCAAAGTAGCGATGGGCGTCTCAAACAACACTTCACATTACTCCTTTGTGGGCGTCACCGATGTCAGAGGGGCATGGCCCAAAACAAAAAACAAATAAAAAATGGGCGTGGATTTCACTGTGCGCGCCCATTCACGCTCCATTACTGATAACACTCACAGTACTTGCCGACTTGCCGCACTAACAAAAACAAACCTTTACTCATTTGTGAGCCTCGGTGTTGTCAGAGGGGGCTGGCCTAAAAAAAGGGGCTCGGCTTTCACAAGCGCGGAATTCACTCGGCACCACATTCACGCCTTTGTGGGCATCACCGTTGTCAGAGGGGCCTGGCACAAAAAAGAAAAAGAAAAAGAAAAATGTGCGTGGATTTCACTGTGCGCGCACATTCACGCTTACAGTACTTGCGGCGCTAACAAAAACAAACCTTTACTCATTTGTGAGCCTCGGCGTTCTCAGAGGGGGCTGGCCTAAAAAAAGGGGCGCGGCTTTAAGAAGCGTGGAATTCACTCGGCGCAACATTCACATCTTTGTGGCCGTCACCGTTGTCAGAGGGGCCTGGGCCAAAACAAAAACCACAAAATGAATGGTCTTGGATTTCAATGTGCACGCCCATTCACGCTCCATTACTGATAACACTCACAGTACTTGCGGTGATTACTGATAACACTCACAGTACTTGCGGCAATAACAAAAACAAACCTTTACTCATTAGTGAGCCTCGGCGTTGTCAGAGGGGGCAGGCCTAAAAAAACGGGCGCGGCTTTCAGAACCGTGGAATTCACTCGGCGCCACATAAATTAGGATTTACTATTACAAACATTGCACACATTACATTTCATCCGTGGACAACGTCGGGACGGGCTGCTAGTATATATATATATAGATATAGATACTGTCCAAGACAAAGACTTTCTATGCTAAGCCAAACAACGAACACTGTAGGAACTGGCTCTCATACTCCAAAAATAATAATAATAATAATAAATAAATACATGTATATATATATATATATATATATATATATATATATATATATATAATGCATTACGCAGCGCCACAACGTGAATAAAAGGTGTCTGATGGAATCCCCGCTGTGTCCTTGGTCTACTTCCAGCAAAGTGGTCTTCTCCTTCATATTTACGTGCCTGCCAGGTGCACGTTTCAAGGACCCGTCCAGTGAAGAGTCCGGGATTTTAGCTGGCAACCATTTCTGCGTAATCATTGATACTCCAGAGACCGCCACAAGAACAGGCCACGCAAGCGGCTGCTGCAAGGAGGCAGCCTGTGACTTCACAGGGGGGAGTGCTCACTGCAGTTGCTCTCCACGGCCCGGCATGAACTGTAATTGTGGCTTGGACGTCGGGGACCGGAGGTAACCCCAACACACAAGTAAGGACTGCACTTGCCACTACATGGTCCCCCCTCACAAGGCACCTCAAGCGCGCATTTGAAGCGCAAAAACTTACCCTGTTACGTTGTTCCATTCTGCTGCATGCCGGTAGCTGTGGTCCCACATTGAATCACAGCTGCTACAGATTACCAGGGTCAGCTGTTCCGTTACTTATGGGAGGGCCAACTAACGCTTGAGGAGGGATACGGTGCATTCTGGTGGTGTACAGCGTCTGAGGAAGGCTTTTAGAGCCGAAATGCATTACGCAGCGCCACAACGTGAATAAAAGGTGTCTGATGGAATTCCCGCTGTGTCCTTGGTCTACTTCCAGCAAAGTGGTCTTCTCCTTCATATTTACGTGCCTGCCAGGAGCACGTTTCAAGGACCCATCCAGTGAAGAGTCCGGGATTTTAGCTGGCAACCATTTCTGCGTAAACAAGTTATTGATACTCCCGAGACCGCCACAAGAACAGGCCACGCAAGCGGCTGCTGCAAGGAGGCAGCCTGTGACTTCACAGGGGGGGAGTGCTCACTGGAGATACTCTCCACGGCCCGGCCTGAACTGTAATTGTGGCTTGGACGTCGGGGACCGGAGGTAACCCCAACACACAAGTAAGGACTGCACTTGCCACTACATGTCCCCCCCTCACAAGGCACCTCAAGCGTGCATTTGAAGCGCAAAAACGTACCCTGTTACGTTGTTCCATTCTGCTGCATGCCGGTAGCTGTGGTCCCACATTGAATTACAGCTGCTACAGATTAACAGGGTCAGCTGTTCCGTTACTTATGGGAGGGCCAACTAATGCTTGAGGAGGGAGACGGTGCATTCTGGTGGTGTACAGCGTCTGAGGAAGGCTTTTAGAGCCGAAATGCATTACACAGCGTCACAACGTGAATAAAAGGTGTCTGATGGAATCCCCGCTGTTTCCTTGGTCTACTTCCAGCAAAGTGGTCTTCTCCTTCATATATATATATATATATATATATATATATATATATATATATATATATATATATATATATATATATATATATTGGTTACCAAGCACAATTCCTCTCGATCAAGGATGGCACCGACTCCATGAGTTCAACTAAAGTTTAAAGTTTATTTCCAAAGCTGCATAAAGACGCGTTTCGGCGGAAGCCTCCGCCTTGCTCACTTCATCTAACCAAATGATGTTACAAAACATATATACCTCTGCATTCACACAGTTACTTCACTGTGATTGGTATCTAGTTACCACGGTGACCCTAGTTCAGTCATGTGGTTTGGCAACAAACATAAAAGAGTCACTATACATCATTGCTCAGGCTCGTATTGTGCATAATCATTATACAAGAAAAAACCATCTGATAAAATTGACTAGCATCAGTGCCTAAATTACGTGCAATATACATGTATTTATTTATTATTATTATTATTATTATTGGAGTATGAGAGCCAGTTCCTACAGTGTTCGTTGTTTGGCTTAGCATAGAAAGTCTTTGTCTTGGACAGTATTTAGTGTTGCGTCCTAGGAACAGAATCTTCTTAGGTGGAGGAGTTGATGATGTTTGATAATTCACAAGGAGACAAAATTCGTGAAACAACTTTAGTCAAGCTTCTGTGGCCGTGGATGATTAAAATGCCTTTGGTACTTTTATCCACCAGTTGCTGAGGTAGGGGAATACCTGATGACCCTCCGTCCTGAAATAAACTGCCACAGGGTTATGCAGTCGGGAAAATGCAGTAAGTTAATCTGAAGCCAAATGCTGAAAATTGACTCCTTTCTCTATGGAACCTTTGGTTAGCGTACCTATCACTTCCTTTCGAAGCAGATGCAGATAAGGGAGGGGCACCCTCATTTTGGTGGATAGTGGGCGGAATCTTGGTGAACTCTAACGTCTGACAACATGTTTTGAGAGCCAGGACTTATTTGTCCGAAACTATTTTCCGCCATCGATGACAACATTGTGGAACAGTTTCTCCCACAGGATGGTGTAAGCAGCAATAGAACGTTGTCACTGTAGGTAAGCTAGCCTAAGGGCTACTGATAGCATTGTTAAGTCTGATACCTTTGGCATCCTCCTTGATACAGATGAGTATCTCTATCACAAGTGCCTCTAAAGGGTGCTGCTTTCGAAATTGAATGTGCCAAAAGATCTTGTGGTGTGTCAGAGTCTGCCTTGACCATTTGCAAGGCGTCATCAACTTGCTAGCCAAACAAAGCATATTAATGGTATGGTAAAAATATTAGATATATTTGCACCTCACGTTCTACATGCAGTGGCCTTGAACCAACATTTTTTCTAAGGACCACTGGCCCTGCCAGTTGTGAGATACCTATTGGTGCTATATTTATCGCACAATCTAAGTTTACTGATGAGGAGGTTTTGACCCCTGCAGAATCTTTTATTTTTTATTTTTTTTTATTTCTGCCCTATCTGTCTTCTGGCAGAAATTCTATGTATGTGGTAATGTCTGACTATGTCTCTTGGTTATACCTGCTCCACCGGGCATAGTTGAGAACGTCTCCTTTCTGGCTAGGCAGGGTTATTAGTGACCGGGTTTTCCATGATTGCAATTCCTCCCGGATAAATCAACAATTGAAATAGGTCTCACAGCTTTTCTATTTGAAATCAGAAAGAGAACAAACCATGGCTTATTTGCTTTATGAATAGAGAAGCATTTGGCTGCTCATTCCTTAAGGGTCTGGAAACCATCAAAAGTCATCTGGTAGGGAACCCTGCAGTTGTGGGCCTTCTCTCTATCATCACCAGATATCAATGGGTTGTTCTCAGGAAGAAAGGTCATTTTTGACAATTTGATCACTCTTTCTGTGGCAGGAGCATCGGAGTATGTGGACATATCAGGCAAATGTGACCTTGCAGTCTCGGGAAAGTGATAGTAGTAATCCTGTAACAATATTAGAGCTACATAGATCTGACCTTTTCTCTGAAGTTGGAGGCGGAGCGAAGTGTTGAATTTGCTCCGCATATTGCCTCTCTATATATTGGTGATGGTTGCAGACTTACTTATATTAGGCCCCTTGATTTGTGACATTATGTTATTCTGGTCTATGTGTCTATTGAGGACTATGGTGCTTTCGCCACTTGTATGTTCATCAAGATCGTAGTCGACTAGGTGGACGTAGATGAATAGGTTGACCTTGACAGTTTTTTGTCATTGCTGAGGCTGTTGTACAGGATGCAGTCATAGATGAGACCACCGTAAACAAGGCCATCGTAAACTAAGTCATCGTAGACATGCTTATCGTAGGCGAGGTTATCGCAGACGAAGCCGTCGTCATACATGACCGGCGTAGACAACCGTCATAGATGAGGCTGACGTAGACAACCGCCATAGACTATGCTGTCGTAGATGATGGAATCGTAGATGAGGCTATTGGTAGATGAGGTCATTCGTAGATGAGGCCGTTCGTAGATGAGGCCATTCATAGATGAGGCGATCATTGATAAGGATGTCATAGACAACCACCGTAGATGACCATTGTAGATGAGGCTGTCATTAAGATTATGCTGTCATAGACGATGCCATTGTAGATGAGGCCATGGTAGATGAGGCCATTCGTTGATGAGGCAGTCTTACACAACCGTCATAGACGAGGCTGTCACAGACGACCGTCATTGACGAGGCTGTCGTAGGTGACCGTCGTAGATGACAGTCATAGATGAGGCTTTCATCGACGACCATCGTAGATGACAATCATCAACGACCGTCGTAGATGAGGCTGTTGTAGACAACCCTCGTAGATAAGGCCGTCGTAGACTATAATCGGAGATGAGGCCGTCCTAGATGATCGTCATGGATGACCGTCCTAGCCGACAGTCGTAGACGAGGCTGTCGTTGACGACCATCATAGATGAGGCTGTCGTAGACGAGACCGTCGTAAATGAGGCAATCTTAGACGACCGTCGTAGAGGAGGCCATCGTAGACGACCGTCGTAGAATATGCCATCATAGACGAGACCATAATTGGTGAGGCAGCAATAGAAGGCATGGAGTTTTGTCATAGACTCCTCACTGTCAGGTTATAGGGGTTTCCCTGATGTAGTGTCAGGATTGAATAGGGAGTTGTAGGATCTGCCTCTGAGGAAGTTTCTTTTCCAATTGTCTCTCTCTGTGAGAAGTGCCTTATCAAGAATCATTGGAAGTCTTTTTTTATGGTTTTCCTGCGTGCCCTCTGGAGACCCTTGGCGCGACCTCTCCCTTTGACCTCTCCTATGAAGTGAAGGAATCCTCACTGTCCTCATCAGAAGTGACAGATCTATGTTTCTGTAGTCCCAATAGTAGCCTCATTTCTCTGAACATGAGAGTTTTTGAGGAAAAGGTTAGACATATTGCATAGTCCATTACCTTGTTTTCTGCCACTATGAATTAATACTTACACATTAATACCAGGGTCAGAGAAATGAAACATGAAATATAACATTGGATGATCCAAAAAGAAGTAATAGCTGAAGAAACTGAGCAGAGCTCACGTAGACACCCTTTACACACAACGTGCGATGAAAATCGAAGGGATTCAGCCTCTCTTGGGAAGGTGCTAGAGGGTGCTGGTTACTGATCTGTTGTACTTAAAGTTTAGTCTTTTTTTTAGAAAAGGATGTAGATAGGCTATTAAATGCATGGGGCCCGATTCACAGAACTAACTTAAGTCAAAATCCTAAACGTACTACCATTTTGGTATTCACAGAAGGCATTTACTCATTTTGGTATTCACAGAAGACACTTACTCATTTCGGTATTCACAGAAGTTAGGAGTCCTAACTTTCGGACTCCTAAATGCCTTCTGTGAATACCGAAAGTCATCAAAATTGGATTTCTCTCAGTTTAGGAGTAGGAAAGTTAGGACTCCTAACTTTAGGACTCCTAAACTGAGAAAAATCCTAACTTTAAGACTTTCGGTATTCACAGAAGGCATTTAGGAGTCCTAAAGTTAGGAGTCCTAACCAACTTGTAGTTGGTGGTAAATAACGAATCCTTAACTGAGGAATGCACTAACTTGAGTGCTCCCTACATCCTGGATTCGGTAATTTTCCGAATCGGTATGTTAAGAATTCGGTATTTTAACGATTCCTTAAATTACCGATTCGGTAAAATACCGAATCCTACAAAAATACCACCTACATCTAAAAAGCCCAATACCGGTCGGTAACGGCCGAAATTCGGTAATTTTGGCCGTTACCGACCGGTATTGGGCGACCTACATCTGGCCCCAAATGTTTTCAGAATCTGTAGACTAACAGTCACACATCCTAACAGAGACATTGCTGGAATATTGTCCACATGGCTCTAATATCCTTTTTTTCTTTAATGCTTTACTTTACCAAACATATTCTTGAATATGATAATCATCACCTGGTTTCTCACAAGTGACAATTTTCAGGTAAACTGGTTTCCTTTTCGATGAAAAAAATAAAAGCAATTCAGTCAATATAGCTTGTCCATAGGCTGTACAAATGTATTTTATTTCAAAGTTGTTTTTTTAATTAACAAAGATTATATATATTGTTAAAGTGTCGAGGGATCTCCAACATGGTTGGGCTATTCAATGTTTATGACTAACAGTAAGTATGCCACAAGGAAAAATTGAACAGGAATGTCTGGGGAGATTTTTTACCTCTTGCTATTCTGTCAAAAGTTTCAGAAGAAGAATTACAAAGTAGAGAGATAGGTATATAACAACATTATTTCTTTCAAGTATCCTGCTTCCTCTCTGTGATGAGGGGTAGTTACGTTTGACTACGTCATGGGTTGAGATGGCAATGTTCGCTGATGCTATGCTAAGGATTACCCTGGACAAAAGATACTGCACTCACCTGATAAAAGCTGCAATGTTGGTATGATGAGACAGACGGCGTGACACAGGGAGTCAATGGTTCCATGTGAGGAGGAGGTGAGCAGCACTGAAGCACAGCTAGGAAAGAACAACAAAATATTAGCAAATTAAGGGGAGTTTTTAAAGTTTGGCGAGTTGCACTCCATTCTGCCAGGAGTGGACTACTTCCTAGAAAGACTACAGTTTGCCATATTTACGGATATCTGCCCTCACTGACGTTTTGCTGTGTGGGCATTATGAACAGTACCCAGTGTAGCAAGGTTTTCTGTTTTTCAAAAGAAAAGTCCATATGTGGGAGTTGGTTTTTGAAACAATAAATGCTCCTAACATGCTGTAAGCTCTCTCCCAACATGTGTTTTTCCTAAACAGGAAAAAAAGTATGGCTGACCTTCCACCCCCAATAGGGTAGACGGTATGAAGTATATGACCAATGGCCCATGTCAGTTGAGCCATCAGTCAAAGGTTTCCACCACCGGAGACAGCGAAGTCGCCATCATCGGAAAAGGGGTGGTTCTCCCAACTTTAAACAGTGCAGAAAACCAGGAGTTTGGAATACTACAGAAAATTCGGTCACTTTGTGGTGTATTAGCCTGTCTACCAAACTCTAAAATGGGCCCTTCGACTGCACAGCATAACTGTTAAAGCAACAAAGATACTGCAGTCATCTGCAGGTTTCTGTTGCACTTTATGGAATGATTGTTCTATCTGAAATACGAGGGGTGTAAATTCTAATAGAATTAGTCCTTAAGTCCATTTCTCTTACCAAGCAACTATAACCCTTTGTACATGCCCCTATTCTTTTTGGAAATGTATAGTATCTTCCAATGTCTAAAGAACACTTACATAGTAACAATGCTAATGTTGAATTCCTTCAAGTGTTTTAATAACTTCAATACAAGCACTCTGCATTCTTACAACATTTGCTGTCTCACTTAAACAACATGGTCATAGTTGCTGGTATCTCTTGTGTATGTAGTTCATTCCATGCCTGTATCAATTTCTAGTAGTTGCTAAACATGTGTTTCTCCCCTAGAAGTCGTGTCCTTTTCATTATCGGCACATAGGCCTCTGGGGATTGTAGGTGTGCATGAATCAGATTCATGCACACCTACAATCCTCAAATCTCGAATCAGTTATTACCTATACTGGCTCCAGTAAACCTATGCCTGTTGCACTTTTTCTGTCCCATGGACACTTCCATTCACTTGAGCTTTTTAAGGCCAGGGTACCTCCCAGCCCACTGGTACCTTCCGATGAATATTATTCCCATTAGATCCATCTGTCATCTCCATATGTTAGTGTTGTGTTAGATTTTAAATGCTGCAGTAAATCCCCTATATAGGTGATGCCTACATACCTGTGGGATAGTAGGCTGGCGAGTACTGTGCTGCAGACGGCGTGTAACTACTATACTTCTGTGAAGAACTGGTCATGGTTTGGGGTCCTTGTTGGACATGGACAGAAGTTGCTGTTGGTTGCAATGTGTATGTCACCTCAGTTGGAAATCTCTGCAGAACAGGAAATGGGATGCTTTTGTCGGAGTAGCTTGGCACTTCCATCCCGAGTGAGCTCTGCCAGGTGCGGGGTGGGATAGGGGTGCGGTCCAGGCCTTTCAGTGGAAAAGAGCCGTGGTTGTGCGATGAAGGTGACATGTAGGAATACGGGGCAAGATTCTCTCGGCGAAAAGAGCGATGCAGCTGGCCGATGGTTACTTGTCCTGCACATAAAGAAAAAAAAGTGAAGGACATTATGTACACCTTCGGCCCAATGATGATAACTCATATCAAATATGGCGATTATACAGACCTCATGTTTCTCCAAGCTTGAAGTTTAACTTACCATTTGCAGTGTGGTGTATCATGCAAGCGGGGTGGTCAACAGAAAATTCATATTTAGTTGTAATACTTGCTGTCTACTTTTGTTATCTTTATTAAGTTCATTAACACTGAATGTCTCTACATGTGCAAACACCAGGAAACACTTCAAAGAGCAACATATTGCAGACAAATTATTTTATATATTTTAACATTGCTTATTTTAAAGAAATAAGATCATTTATTTTCCTTTACCAGAAATAAAACCTTTACATTTTTCTGTGACTAGGAAAACACAAAACGTGCCTCCTTACACAGCATCTTCTTAAGAGAGAAATGTTACACTGTAGACTGCTAGAGTGTTACAGAATACAGCGCAGACAGTTGGTCTCAGTTCATCATCACAAGCCATAGGAATTTAAGTTTTATAAATATTTCATTATCCACTTTTTTGTCCATATCTATGAAGGAGGACTAGGTGACTAAGGTCTTCTTCTCCATCATGGGATCCTCATTATCATTCATAAGAAGTGAACGGTTTAAAACACATATCCCCAATAAACCTGGTGGTTAAATCAGAAGTATACTAATTCAGCCACTCATACTATTAAACCTGAACCCATGCGAGACCGAGCCGATTTAAGGGCCTTTTATTTTAGAGGAGAATCAAGAGAGAAGACCCTGGTAAAATAGGGCTAGTCTCTGTACAGTAATGAGATTAAAAAATAAATGACAGGAACTCTACTGAGAGGAAACAGCAGTAGCTACAATATTTCTTTCTAGTAGGTACAGTTATAGTGTTATTGAGACAGAGTATTATTGTTCTTCATTAATAAGAGTTGATAAAGAACACACTTTTCACCCAACTACAGTCAGATTGCTTAGATGTTGACCAGCCTGTGGCTCTATAAGAAGCACTGTCAAAAATACCAAAGAAGAGATAAGGTAGGGGGCGTGGCTAACATGGTGCGCAAATAGGACATGTTGTGCGCTGCTCCATGTGCCGTCACGACAGTGGCGTCACTATGGTTGGTGTCACCCAGTGCGAGTAACTCATGGTGTCACTCCCTCACGACTTACCCCATGGACCTCCTCTGTGACAGAGCCAAGGCCGCCTCGTCTGGCACGCCTTCCTGGTGGACATCCTTGCTCCTGCAGACCTCCTGTACGTCCACGTCCTTGGTCAGGGTGTCCCTTCTGGATCCGTCAGCCTCTGGTCGCGCTGGTTGTTCTCCCACCACTTTCTCCTCCGTAGTGACCGCTACCGCGTCCTCCTTGGTGTTATCCTCCTCTGCTCTCCTGCTTTCACCTCCTTGCATCTGAGTTCCCCTCCGCAGTGCCAGGCCATCGGAATATAAAGTCCCTCCTCCGCCTTGCACTGGAAGTATTACACCGCCAACAGAGGAAGAGACCAGGAAGCAGGACTCCTTCGTGCCCCCCGAGCTCCCACTCAAGCCCCCAAGGCCTTTTTCTTACAGTACTCCCCTACCAGGCTTGGCCGATCCTTGGAAACAACAACCTCTGCACCTGAAGGTGTGATGCAGACACTTGCATTGTGTGCTGGCCACAAGCTGGGCAGCTGAGATCTCTCTCAGACAACCTCTGATCTCGTTCATGGTAATGAGTATGAACAGCTTTGGGCACTCAGGCAGCTGAAACTATAGTGAACTGACAAGATTCCTCCCTAGCAACGTCACCTGGTGAAGGACAAAGTTGTCAGTTTTCGGAAAAAAGCAATCAATGCAAGAAAAATGAAAATAATCTTACATAATGTGTATTTGTAAAGTGTAAGTTTACACTTTCAGGCTTCTAGGCATTGCATAACAGTTGCTTCTTGTTACTCAACTCAGTGATTCCTACTTTAACTTTAGGAAGTCAGGGAGACACGTGCAGAGACCAGGCCAAGAGACCACCGGAGCGAAAGAGAGGAAGTCCACATTGGAGCGACCCAGAAGGTAATACTGAAAGGACTGGAAGGCCCATTTAATGGCAGAGGCAAGGCTGCAAAGTATGGCCAGCAGCCAACACAGCGTAACCAGATTGGTGTCACCCCATGTGCTGGTGTCACCCAGTGCGGTCAGAACCCCCCGCACCCCTCCAGTGACGCCACTGCGTGAGATCTTAAAGAAGACAAATCAACTGAGAACTTCACATACATTGCCCATGAAATGGTAAACTGACTCCCATAGGGAATAACTAATGGCCCCACTTCGCCCCACTGAAATTACTGCAGCGTTAAAAGAAAACCAAAGTAATATAGCGCCGCGATCGGACGGTCTGACAGTGGCTTTTTACAATGTGTTCCCAGATTGTTTGGTTCCCCACCTGGTCAATCTCTTTGAGGAAATGGGTAGAGATGGAACAATGACCCCAACAATGTGTGAAGCTATCTTGCTTACATTATTGAAGCCTGACAAGGAACACAGAGTTCCTCATAGAGACCACTGTCGCTACTTAGTACTGATACGAAAATCTTTGCAAAACTTTTGGCGAATAGGCTTTCCCCTCTGCTTCCGGGATTGGTGGGCCCAGAGCAATCTGGATTTGTCCATGGTCGCTAACTAACAAGTAACTTGAACACTTTATTCTGCACTATTAACTGAACAGTTCCTGATGTCCGTGTAGCGGTCGTCTTCCTGGACGCTGAAAAGGCATTTGATTCAGTTGAATGGAGCTTTCTATCTGCGGTGCTGCAGTGGGACCCGGACAGGTATTCATAAAATTGGTGGAAGTACTGTATGCGAACCCAGTAACGAGACTGCGAGTGAACGCCATTCTATCCGCCCCAATAGTAATTACAAGGGGCACCAGACAAGGTTGACCACTGTGCCCATTACTATACGCACTGATGACTTAACCTTTGGCATGTGCAATGCGGGAATACCATGCACATCGTAGCATTCGATTCCCTAAATACAATGAAATAATATCAGCGCATGCAGACGACACCTTATTATATGTGAGAAATCCTGACCAAAGCTTAACTCCAATGCTACAAGAAGTAGAGAGATTTGGCAACCACTCTGGACTACGCATCAATTGGAATAAATCACTTATATTCCCACTAACCACTGCCACTACTTAGGTGCAGATGGACTACACCCTAACGTGGACCATAGAACCAGTGCGATACCTTGGGGTCCAGGTACACACAGATCCAAGAGTGTTTATCCGTGAAAATTATGGTAGGGCAGTGCAAAGTCTCTTGGACATTATAGAGCAGTGGATTAAGCTACCACTATCATTGTTGGGGCGCATTGCACTCATGAAAATTATATTGTTGCTGCGTTTTCTATTTTTCTTTCTTAACACACCAATCCTACTACCAAAGTCGCTATTTCGCACCCTCTGTACTTTACCAAATCAGGTTGGCCTGGGCAGGCAAGCAACCGAGGGTGCAGTGGGCAACACTTGTATGACCTTACTCTGAAGGTGGACTTAACGCCCCAAACCTTGACATAGACTTCAGTGCTGCACACCTAATCCAAGCGTATTCCTGGCTACAAGGCCCACCAAATTAGCCACACTTGTATCTAGAAAGAGAAGAAGTGAGCCCAGTTATTCTTCCACAATACTTGCTCTCCAAACCGCAGAGGTGATACCATGTCTTTGACCCTGTGGGGATTACCAGATGTCAATTGCGCAAGACTGCATATATGCAGAAAATTGTGTATCTTTACTCCCCAAAACTACCAGTAGAATGGTGTGGCTGGTTCTCCTTGAGAGAAGATGAGGCAGTAGTACAGACACTTCACACGCTAAACATAAACAACAAGGGGGACTGATCATAAACGGAGAGGTCCGGTCTTGGGAACAGACTCAAACAGGGGCACCTGAGCCACTGCCACTTACTAGATATCATTACTACCGAGTGAGACAGACTCTGCGTGCCAAGCTGGAAGAAAATATGACAGAGCCTCAGGAGTTTGCGGTATTGTCATACCTATTATAGACCCAGTCCCCGCTGTAGTGTAGTTCCTATATTCCCAATAGAATCTGCGCGTTGGAATAATATTCCTTATAGATATGACATAGTTCTTAGGTCAGAAGGTCTCTATCGAGTACACTAAACTTAATTGTGAGTGCCAGCTAGCTCAGAGGTCACTAGAAACTTTCTCGAATACACAAAAAGGGATTCGTTTCTGACAACCGCATAAACATGACAACTTTGTTTCCCAAGAATAAAACATATCTTCAGAGTCGTGGAAACTATAGATAACTATTTGACTCAGTCAATTGTGCATGCTTCGTTTCTACAGAGTTGCAGAGAAAATAGAGAGATGGGCGTTTCAATAAAAGGGGTTTATTGAACAGTCTTCTTTCTCATGCAAGAGAGGTGAACTACTACAATCGTTAGACAGAATGCAAAGTATAATGCGTACAGCGTAAACAGTATTATAAAATAATACTGTAATAGCATTGTCTGGTGCTATGACATAAAAAAATACATACATAAATAACACAGGCTAAAATACTCAACTGGTGCTTCTAAAATACGCCTACCCCGATGTACCTAACCTAGGTCTAGTATGAGGGAAGAAGTAAGTGTGGTCTTTAGCATAGGTTCAGTTTTGCCAAGAATTGCCAATCAGCTCCATACCTTAGAATGAGAGAGGTTGGTATCTCTTTCACGGACTCGATTTCTCAACACCCGCCAAGGGGTGCCAGAAACACTGGAGCTGGATTTCTCAGCAGAGGAGGACAGCTTCTGACCAGTGCGTCAGCTGGAGAGTTGGCTTCCTTCGGCACTTGCTGTAGCGAGCTGCGTCGTGCAAGTAGGTAGTCGAACTGCACCGAACCACACCGTGCTTTGCCATAGCAAGTGAAGGTATATTTATACCTTAAAGGTGTTTTAGGAATGCCAGCTTTGACGTAAAGTCAGGTATATGAACGTCATGGATCAACCCCTAAGGAATAGTTGTTCATGCATAATAATGACTGTCTTGGAGAAATCAATATTCAAGCAAGGGGATGTCCCTAACGGCTTAAGAGTCTGGTTTTCCAAGATATCGTTGTGAAGTAGATGAACGGATGGAAGTAGCCATGCCTGTATTTGGGCTGCATGGGCTATGCCTAAATAAGGACTGGATTTCTATGCCTATATAAGGGCAACATGAATTGTACCTTTATAAGGGCTTGAATCGGGAGAATGCATACGGAATCCAAATCTCCACACAACACCGCAGCGCCATATTTCAAAGTTATAAACACTGACAAGATTTGAACGTAACCTCAACCAGGCAAAATCATGTATGGTATGGCAGGAGGAGCTGGGTATCATCAGACGGGAGGAATAGTGGTCATACTGCTGCTCGGTCACAAAGTCTATCTTGCAAAACCTCAGACACCGTTTAATACACTTCAAATATCTCCACAAATTCTATTAAACCCCAGCACAACTGCACAAATATGGACTGAGGGAGGATGACAGTTGTATGAGATGTGGGGTAGGAGGCGCAAACTTTACTCATGGGGCGTGGGATTGTCTTGCAGTCGTGCATTTTGGGCAGCTGTCACCAGGGCACTACAGGACATATCAGAAGCACTCTTATCTATTACACCCTTAGTTGTCCTTCTAGGATGCGACAGAGAAGTGCCCCAAGCATCCCGCAGATTGGTTGCACTTGACATATTACTCGCTAAAAGGAGAGTGGCCATGCGTTGGATGCAGGGACCACTACCTACATTAGCAGAGTGGTTCAGTGATCTGCCATACTGCAATGCACAGTCCGACAACTACAACGCCCTACTGCCAATAAACTGCAGGCCGCAAGATATTTGAGAACCATATCAGGAATACGATAGACGCAGGGCTGCAGATGAAGCAGAGAGGGAAGAAAGTGAAGATAGAGGGGAGGGCTGAACCCACTGGGAGTAGCAGATCACACGAACACCCCAGACGACTAGAGAATCTGGATACGCAATATGGGTGTGAAATATGTTAATGCCAGATGATTCATGTTAAGCTAGTCTGATTCAAAGAGTACAGATGACGTTACATGTATGCTTACCCAACTGACATATGACTACAATGTTTTGCATACGCAAAGGCGTCAGATTGTCATGCTGGGCAAATTTTGTTCTGATGAAAAAACTATGATAACAGGGGTTCCACAGGGCTCAAGCCTGAGCCCCACTTTGTTTAACGTATATATGGTCCCCCTGTTAAAACTAATTTCTTCATTTAACATCAACACAATTGCCTATGCAGATGACACTAAGTTGGTCCTGACACTGGACAAAAATCAATCTAATGCGGAAATGACATTAAGAGAATGCTTGGCAGCAACTTTTGAGTGGATGACACACAACCACTTAAAATGTAATTCTGCTAAAACAGAGATTGTGCCTTTTGGTCCTAACAACTGTTTTTCTCCACAAGATTGGTGGCCCGAAAAAGTAGAAGCCCCCCCAAAAACTATTAAGGCTACACGAAACCTGGGCATCAAATTTGACAGCACCTTGTCCTTTAACCAACAAGCCAAAGAAGTAGCAGGGGTCTGTTTCAATATCATTAGAGGTCTTAGAAAGTTTTTCGACCTTCTTCCTCTGAGTGCCAGACGAACAGTTGCTGTAGCATTAGTAACATCCAGGCTGGATTATTGCAACAGTCTGTATGCAGGGCTAAACAAATCAGCCCTGCACAGACTTCAAATGGTCCAGCACGCAGCTGCCAGGTTAGTCCTTAGACTGCCCAGAACGTCCTCGGCCTCGGCAGCCTTGGACGCCTTACCCTGGTTCCCAGTACATAAACGCATCCTGTTTAAGGTTCTCATCATTACATACAGAGCTTTTCACCATCAAGGCCCACTGTATCTGCGTAAGTACTTTAGACCATACCATCCGTCAAGGGCACTCAGGTCATCCACTGAAAATCTGCTTCATGTTCCCAGGTTTAGGATGACGACCAGAGGAGGAAAATCCATAGCAGTCATTGGCGCCAAGGCATGGAACAAATTGCCTCCATCCCTGCGTCAATCTGCAACAGAGCAAAACTTCAGAAAACTATTAAAAACATGGATATATTCCCTATCAGATTCTAGATGCTTAGTACTAATCTGATCCCCCCCTTCTGCAGACTGTTAGCTATGCCATGTACTCTCTGCTGCATGCTGTAATAAAACAATTCCTTCATCTGTAATAATAATAATATAATCTTTATTCGGTTTTTTAGCATTTGCGAAAACCATAAAAGATGTCATGAAATACAAACATTCACGTTAAGAAATGCAATATATTATACAATTAGAAGTGAAGATAAAAATGCCAACAATTTACATAAAATATGGATAGGCCCTACATTTTAAAGGTTGTTTCTGTGCCTTATGATGCACTTAAGGAAATTTAGTACATGGTACACGGTGGATTCAGAGTCCAAGTATTGTAGTGCCAGCATAGCTGGACGGCATTGTCTGTGGCCCCATTTTTTTAATAGAGGAATAAGCCATGTTTTTCGATGGGGGTGAAAAAACTTGCAGAACAGTATTGTGTGGATGGTGGACTGTATGGAAAAGCCATCACATGGACATGGATCCATCTGAGTGTTCCAGTTGTTTTTTTCCGGGAATGTCACTAGTCTGAAAAAAAGGTTCATTCTGAACCTGGTAAGGAGCATCTTTTCGTATGTCGAAATCTCTAAAGTCAAATATAGCTGCATCTTCAGAGACTGCTGCGTCATAATTGCATGCATGACAGATTTTTTTTGCAATCGATGAAGACAGTCTCAGGGAGTCCAGGTGGCTCAAAGCAGTTTGCTTCAGATCTTTTTTAGATATGTTTTTTAGGTTTTCTGGTTCATGGTAATATTGTGGTAACCCCAAGTCGGTAAAAAAGTGTCTTACATAGGAGAGCCAAGCTATTTTGTTGGCGTGGTCTAAACCCATAGTATCCTGTAAGATGCTTTTGGTCAAATTATTTTTTTCCGACAGCCAGACTCGCCTCCAAAGCATAAGTGGTTGGATTTTAATTAGATCTTCAATGTATGAGATTCCCAGTTCTATGTGTGAGGCATAGGTGGAAGTGCCTCGTGGAGTTGATAAAAGGAATCTCATGAAAATGTTTTCTTCTTTTTGTATGGAGCAAACGGATGTATGACCCCAGATCCCTGCACCATATAGTGCAATAGATTGGCATTTCGCAGCATATATCTGTAGTAGTTCTACTGGAGGTCTTTTTCCAAGCTTATTTGAAAATGTAATCAGCGCCATGATTGCACGTTTAAATAGATGTCTCCTGGCCTCAACCGCCGCTTTCCAATTCAGGGCGTCATCTATCATTATACCTAGATAGGGGTATTGTGAGGTTTTTTCAACTTTTTGATTGTTCAGAAAGATGGACTTGGATACTTTTCTTGGTCCGCCAACCACCATAACAAAAGTTTTTTTGATGTTGATGTGCAAATCCAAGGCACCCATGAAATCTGCGTATTTAGATAAGGATTTCTGCAATTCAATGGGAGTTCGAGCTAAAATGACTGCATCGTCAGCGTAGAGTAGCGCTGGGATCAAGCGATCTTTTGCTCTTGGAAGGTCCTTCCCCCCTCTCAGCATGGCCTCTTCCAGTCCATTAGTGTAAAGAGAGAAGAGGAAGGGGGCCAGGACACAACCTTGCCTCACTCCTCGCTCTACGCTGAATTTTGCCGTCAGTTCTCCTCTTGTCCCATACCTCACTCTCGCAGTAGCTTTACTGTAAAGCTCCCTTAAAAAATCCAAAAGGGCGGGATCAACCCCCATGGTGCCCAACAGTGACCAAAGCTTTGCATGTGAAACGCAATCGAAGGCGGAAGACAAGTCCACATATACCATGTAAATGGCACCAGGTTTAGCATGGGTGTATTTAGATGTAAGCAGGCTTAGGTTTAGGGCCTGTTCGATGGTTCCAAAGCCCTTCCTGAAGCCAAACTGTAGGTGCGAGAGGATGTTTTTGTCTTCTACCCATTGTTGTAGCTTTTCGAGGAGAACTCTGCCGACTAATTTGCCCAAAGAGTCGAGAAGGGAGATTGGGCGATAGCACTTAGGGTCCTGTCGCTCCCCCTTCTTATAGATTGGGACCATGATGGAAGAAGACCATGAATCTAACAGGCCGAGTTTCGATGTTGCTATACAAACACTTGTAATTATTGGTACCCAAAGGTCGGGAAGGTGTTTAAATAAGTCGTCTGGGACCCCATCAGGGCCTGGGGCTTTTCCGGACTTACTTGAGGAAAGCGCCATTTCAAAGTCCTGCAGATCGACCTCCAGTTGTATGGGATAGACTACTGGGTTAAAGTTGGACTCGTGATCTTCGGTGTTGGATCGCAGTTTGAAGATTTTTGAAAAATGGTTCACCCACGTATCCTCATCAATAGCTATGTCAATTTTTGGGGCGTTGGAGTCGGTTAGCAGAGGGGATTTAACTATTTTCCAGAATGCCTGACTGTCTTTCTGGAGTGCACTCTTGTGCAAGGCATTCCACAAGGATTGTTTTAGCTCTTTTTTCCTTGTGCTCCTGGCAATGTTATACTCCCGTCGAAGAGCTTGGATGGTTGTTTTATCTCTGATTGGATTTCCGAGAGCTTTCCTCAAGTTGGTCTGCGCTTTAGTACAGTCTCAATTGAACCAACCTATAGAGGTTTTCTTATTTTGATTGGGTGTGTTGGTTAACAATTTTTTGACTTGTTCTGTTATTAGGTTGAAGTTTTCCAAAATTTGGTTAGGCTCTGCATGTGGGTCGAGACAGATCAAAATGTTGTTATAAGCGGTTGTTACTAACCGTTTTGTAAGAATGTTAGGGTCCACTTTTTCCCATTTTATCGTGAATCCGTTAGTTTTACCCAGTTCAAGCCTATTCTGGGTTAGCATATTTGCTATGGTTGCCATCAGTGACCTTTGTCGGGTTGTTTGGAGTTTTAGGCTTAATGCGGAATGATCGCTGAGGTTGTTTTCCAAGATTAACATACTGTTAATTTGATCTTTCAATCCTTCAGTGACAATTACATAGTCCACGGTAGTTTCGTGGCCCCTTCCTCTGTAAGTGGGTTCTAGCCTATTATTAAACTTTTGGATGGGATTTATAATTTGCAAATCCAGATCAGAAAGTATTCTATTCATAGTTTGCCCCACTCCTGAGTGGATAAAGTGGACAAGGGGGTTATCGTGTTCGTCTACCAATCCACAATTGTCATTGTTAGAGCAGGGATGAAGGTTAAAATCCCCTCCCCAAATTACATGGGAATTTTCTTTTTTCTGTTTAGGATGACAATGTTCAACTATTTTTTCTTCAATTCGTGAAAGAACGGCTATGAAGTTATCATCCTCTAGGTTGTTATATATGTTGATTATTGTAATGGGGAGATTTTTGCCAATTATAAGAGTGAGGATCTGGAAATTCGGTAGTAGATCTGCCTTGTAAATCTTTGTGTCAGCAATTGTATTTGCCAGGTAGATTACCAGTCCCCCTTTGGCTCTGCCTGAAGTGCTGGGAAGGGCTGGAGATGTAAATGTCCTGTACCCCACGAGGTGAAGGGGGGTCGTTGCCCAAGTCTCTTGTAGGCAGATGATTTGTGTGTGCTTCAAGAAGCCGGCAGCCGAACCATCCTCGATTTTGTTTCTGAGGCCAGCCACATTCCAAAAAACTATCGAAAGGTGGGTAAATGTATTGTCTGAGGCTGTGTTTTTCATTTGTGGAGGGGCGGGAGGGGAGGTGCGAGGATCCGGAGTTATTCGAGAGGCCTCCGGACTTTTGATTTTTGGTCAATCGACCATTTCCAGGCCGCTGAACCTGTTCGTGGTCGATATACCTCGCCAATTTTGTCCATTAGTGTTATCTCTGTAGTTGGATCCAAATAATTGATGAGGTGGTCTCTCCCACTGCTCCCAAGTTCTGGATCTGTTTTGCGGGCCCACGATCTGCCAAGGTACTTCTCTCTGCTGGTGATTTCGATTTACTAACCACCAGGAGTCATCATGGTTGCTATAACACGGTGGTAGCCTTGGCCCAGCGACCTCTAGCTCCCACGGCTGCGGAATTGGTTTCCGCCTAGATGTTATCAGTGTGGCGAGTATGATTGTGGGTGTTATACCTTTTTGGGTAGAAGTAGGACAACGATCTTGTTGCGATCCCCCCCGAGGTGCTGTTGAATTCCCAGGAGCAGATGTACTCGGCTATACTGGGGTCCTCAAAGGTGATTACGATGCAATCACCCCGGAGAGTTTTTTTCCTATAACCTACCCACGGGGTCCGACATACTGACGCTATTCTGCTGTTCCAGGGGGGCGGGACGGGGCGGTTTGTATTCAACCAATGCTGAACCTTGTTCTGTAGAGACCAATTGGGTTCAGTTCCCTCACCTGTGAGTTCGGGTACCCCTGTCATAACTACCACGTATGGAGATGCCTCAGGTGGCATATTTAGAGTAGGTCTTTGATCAATAGGCCTTCCTGGGGCACTTTTTGGTTTTGGTGGGTTTGTGTTTATTGCGGCAGGGGTACTAGGAACGGGTGTGTTTATAGTTGGGGTGATTGCTGTTGGAGTTAATTGGCAGTTGGTTTGTAAGGAAATGGTCAAGGGCTTGGGAACTGGTTTTTGTGCAACAGGAGGATTAGCTACTGTTAGAAGGGTTGGTGTAGATTGTGTTTTGGTCTGTGGGGGAGGTAGAGTTACAGATTTCTTAACTGCAGGAAGAGTAATCGTGGAACTTTGGGGTGGTTTTGGATGGGATTGTAGGGGAATGTGTTTAAGAGAGCCTAAGATTTTTGTTACTTGACTCTCAATATTGGTGAGTCTGGATTCTAGAGGGCGAATGTATGAATTTAGGAGAGAGGCTATCTCCTTAATTAGCCTCGCTAGTTCTCTCTCTCTACCTGATTGCTGTGGGGGTGAGGGTTCTGGAGTTAAAGAATCTTGTAAATCGTGTGGTAAGTGATGTACTATTACAACATTATTTGTTGGGGGAGCAGAGTGATGGGATAGTGTTGGAAAGTTTGTGTCATCGACCAAAATTGCATGATCGGTTGCTTTGGTATTTTCGGTGAGTTCAGAGTTTTTCCTTACGTTCCTTTTCTTTATAGCTCCCTCCCGCCTCCCTCTCATTTGCCTTGTTTCTTCAGGCGTTGGATCAGGGAAAATGTCAGGGTTTTTTTCCAGATCGCTTTCTGTAAAAGTTACTGAGATTTGTGATGCTGAAAGGTCTATATTGTTTGGAAGACTAAGCCTATTTGCGATCACCACGGTTTGGCTAGGTGCTGACTGTACTTCTGGGGTTTTTGCGGTTGCCAGTAGTCCCAGTGAGGATCGACGAGCGATTTCAAGTTCAGTTGAGACTCTCCTCTCAATTAGACTTATGCTTTGGTCGATAAATGTGTTTGCTTTAGCTAAAAAGTCATCCATTGGGCCCAATAGTATTTCTCCTATACCATTCTTTTTTGGTTTTTTCTGCTTGCTAGATCTTGTATTCATTCTTGTGGTCATTTTCCAATAATTAAGCGTTGGGAGCTCTTTTTATGTTAACTATCAAGTTATAAGAGTATTCAATAAAGATGGTTAATACCTGTGTTGGAACGACCAGGATGTAGAACTTAGGGGGGTGGGCCGGACCGGACTCTCACGTTCTCGAACGGCCTCAAACGGCCCGCTCTTTGCCCGGTCTTCGCCCCGGGCTCCGACCCGCGCGAGTCCCGCTGCACGGAGGAAGTAATATAAGTTATATGCTTCTGGGCGGTGGGCGTGTCTGTGGGCGTCTCCGCCGGGGGAAGAGGAACCAGCTGTACAACGTGGAGGTTGCTGGTCCTCGCAGTCCCCCGGCTTGCTGGTGGTGAGTTCAATTGCCTAGCCTCGACCCAGGGGACTCAAGCTGGGAGCGCTGTGCACGCCCTGCCGATTGCAGGGCTCGCTCACACCAGCGAGTCCTCGTAGAGGGGAGGCGGCACGCAGACAAAACGGGAACAAAAGGCAGACGGAGCTCTGCTCCCTCCGTGGACAGTGCAAGCAGCACGCTACTGAGGTCAGCTGAGTGAGTGGCACCCGCGAAGCGGGTGTCACGAAAGGTAATAGGCTGATGGGCGTGTCCGTGGGCGTCTCCGCCGGGGGAAGAGGAACCAGCTGTACAACGTGGAGGTTGCTGGTCCTCGCAGTCCCCCGGCTTGCTGGTGGTGAGTTCAATTGCCTAGCCTCGACCCAGGGGACTCAAGCTGGGAGCGCTGTGCACGCCCTGCCGATTGCAGGGCTCGCTCACACCAGCGAGTCCTCGTAGAGGGGAGGCGGCACGCAGACAAAACGGGAACAAAAGGCAGACGGAGCTCTGCTCCCTCCGTGGACAGTGCAAGCAGCACACTACTGAGGTCAGCTGAGTGAGTGGCACCCGCGAAGCGGGTGTCACGAAAGGTAATAGGCTGATGGGCGTGTCCGTGGGCGTCTCCGCCGGGGGAAGAGGAACCAGCTGTACAACGTGGAGGTTGCTGGTCCTCGCAGTCCCCGGGCTTGCTGGTGGTGAGTTCAATTGCCTAGCCTCGACCCAGGGGACTCAAGCTGGGAGCGCTGTGCACGCCCTGCCGATTGCAGGGCTCGCTCACACCAGCGAGTCCTCGTAGAGGGGAGGCGGCACGCAGACAAAACGGGAACAAAAGGCAGACGGAGCTCTGCTCCCTCCGTGGACAGTGCAAGCAGCACGCTACTGAGGTCAGCTGAGTGAGTGGCACCCGCGAAGCGGGTGTCACGAAAGGTAATAGGCTGATGGGCGTGTCCGTGGGCGTCTCCGCCGGGGGAAGAGGAACCAGCTGTACAACGTGGAGGTTGCTGGTCCTCGCAGTCCCCGGGCTTGCTGGTGGTGAGTTCAATTGCCTAGCCTCGACCCAGGGGACTCAAGCTGGGAGCGCTGTGCACGCCCTGCCGATTGCAGGGCTCGCTCACACCAGCGAGTCCTCGTAGAGGGGAGGCGGCACGCAGACAAAACGGGAACAAAAGGCAGACGGAGCTCTGCTCCCTCCGTGGACAGTGCAAGCAGCACACTACTGAGGTCAGCTGAGTGAGTGGCACCCGCGAAGCGGGTGTCACGAAAGGTAATAGGCTGATGGGCGTGTCCGTGGGCGTCTCCGCCGGGGGAAGAGGAACCAGCTGTACAACGTGGAGGTTGCTGGTCCTCGCAGTCCCCCGGCTTGCTGGTGGTGAGTTCAATTGCCTAGCCTCGACCCAGGGGACTCAAGCTGGGAGCGCTGTGCACGCCCTGCCGATTGCAGGGCTCGCTCACACCAGCGAGTCCTCGTAGAGGGGAGGCGGCACGCAGACAAAACGGGAACAAAAGGCAGACGGAGCTCTGCTCCCTCCGTGGACAGTGCAAGCAGCACGCTACTGAGGTCAGCTGAGTGAGTGCTGTAATAAGGTTTTGAAGCGCCAAGATACTCCTTGGAGTGGTAGTGCGCTATATAAGTGCATTTTCACATCACATCACATCACATACCGGCTCTGGAAATGTCTCTCTGGTTGTTCTCTCTTTTAATATGTAAGAGGTTTTCTCAGATGGTATACGTTATGATACTGCAGCGTGGCTACTGTAATGGATAAATATGTATAAAATGAATAATAACGTTTAAAAAAAAGACAACTTGCATGTTGATTGAATGGAAGTTCTTCCTATTTATGTACACTTGTTCCATGGCCTCCTATGGCACTAAGGCATTATGGGCGCCATCAATAGTTTTGTTCCAACCACATGTGGTAGGCATGCAAGGGTGTAGGAATCACCCTTCACATTGGCCAAATCCTGACATCGTGGGAACTGGATGTAGCTGTCCATGTGTCTCATCCTTGCTGAAAGTACTTGTTGTAATACACTACTGACAGATGGTTGTGGCATACCATCAAATACTGCCACAGTGAATTGGAAGGAACCTATGGCCACAAAATAGAGTAATGCCATGAGTCTGACAGTTGTTTTAATAGATGTGGGATTCCTGTTATGAGGCAGGAGATCAGACTCCAGTTATTGACATAACTCTAGTATAGTTTGCCTATTCAATCTGTACTTCTTGATGACATCCCTTTCTTACATAGCGGCAGGGTCTCTCCCAGGGTTCAAATGTCTGTATTATGGAAACATTTAAACCTATTAAACATTTTCAACATTTTCACATATGAAATAAGACACCTATGTCATGTTGTCCTAATTTAATATCAGGTTTGGCTACTTATTTGAAAGACCTCTTTGGTTTTGTCCTTCATGCTTCACAAATTAAAAATTGTACCCTTCAATTATCATGGTAGAAAACTTTGTGTAAATAATACATTTTGCATGTAATAGCCACAATTTTACACTTTTATTATTTTTTCCACCCAAAATATCGTCAAGGGAGGTGCTGGCAACACCGCTCAACTCTCGCATTTATCCCCTGTAACACACCACAAATGAGCCTTTACTTTTTAATTAATGAGTGTCCCTCGTAGTTAGAACATGTAAACAAACTAGCCACTGTTTTCAGTGGAGGGCAGGAGGGACTTTCCTGACAGTCAGAAACACATGATTACACTTCGGAAATTGCATGAGCCTGACCTTGCCGTCAGGACATTTAGTAGGCGGAGAACTCCATGACAGACACAGCCACTAACTAATGTTGGTAAAAGCAACATAGGAAGGCCAATGGCTTTGTCCATCTATGCAGACAAGCACATTCATCACGTACATGTATGTGGTGGTTAGGAAAAAACTCACTTGCCTCCTGACACTGCTGTCATTAAGACCTCGTCCACTTTGGTTACTGTTGCTGACTTCTGGGACCAAGTATATCTTGCAAGAAAGGTGACAGGGCCTGAGCCTCCTCGCCAGAGGATCTGGATTTGCTTGCTGAGTAGGTCCTGTCCCTGTACAGGCGGCTCTATGGCTCACCAGAGGAACAGGTACATATCTGAAATACCTATTTGAATCTGTCTGACAATTTTACATTTTCACAGTCTACAATGTCACTTTGAGTTCCAGAGTGAAGTATAGAGATTGATGTCAAGTGTCACATATTGTGGTCCTGACATAGGTCAATGATGTTAGCGAGTAGTAAGCACTATGCAATGTTGACTACACAACACCATTAATATGTGAAGTGTGTAAGGAGCCCTTGATGCCATTTTTTGTGTATATATAGAGTTGTATGCATATATGTGTGAGAAGTTGTCAAATAGCATCATCGTCAATAGAAAACACATTTTGTACTCTTCACAACTGGAGATATGTATGTGCTCTGTATAGTGGCTAATGATGAATAATGTTAGCTATCTGTATAGTCCCACAATCACTGAGCCTATATCAGGCCTCTCCATGATGTCATTTGTGAGCTACTGGTAGCTTTCAGACCCCTTCAGAGTACCACACTGCATTGAGGAGGCTTACTGGATGGGCACAAAGGGATTCTTTCAATGTAAGAGCAGATGCATGTGAAATTATGATCATCAGGCTGCAGATTGCATGGCTCAGTCAGAATAATGAGACTGGGAGCAGGATGGGCCACAGTCACAGGGTCATGCAACTGAAGCACTGAGATACAGCTGTCCAGAACATAACATCTTTGTAGGTAAAATTGTGAGGTGTGCTTGAAATGGGCCCCTGAATGCAGTTAAATGGACATCAGTTGAAAGGGAGAGTTACTTGACATCTTGAGTTAACACTTCCTCATTTGACTCACATGTCCACACTGCTGGGCCCTTTTCCACAGAGGCCACTATTCACTTTGACATGATTATAAATGTTTATCCTTGTCGGTGGGACGGGTGGAACCAGAAGCGAGGAGGCCGTATAGGGTTAATAGTGGATCTCTTTATTTTGATTGTACACTTATTGGTTGCCAAGTGGGAGGGAAAGGGGCTGTTTCAATATCAGAGTCCAATGTACTGCATTAGGGGTTTGTATAGTAGACAGTGGTTTCTTCACTGTCCTCTCTTTTCTTCGTCTCTTCTAGGTGCTTCAACGTCTTCAAGGAGGGGTCACAGGTAGTTTGCATGGGAGTGGAGTAACACAAAAGAAAAGATGCAGTAAGTATACTTTACTGTATCGAATGGTATTCTGTCACCACAACCAAATGGAGAAAGTTGTGCTTTTAGAGAGTGAGCAAACTAAATTAAATAAATAAAAACATGCATATGCCGTTCGCTTAGGCAGACTCACTCTCTTAGGGCTCTTTTCTTCCTGTATCCTTGTATAACTAGTCTCCTAATACAGCATCGGAGACCTCTTGTTTGGGAAAGAGGAAATAGGGAGGGGACTTACAGCCTGATTCATGAAGCGAAATAGCGCCCGCAATGGCTGCGAAAATGCAATTGCGGGTGCAAAATACGGAATCGGCATTCAAGAACAAAATAGCGAATTCGCAAACACAGAATAGCGATTATAATAGCGATTACGCTATAATAGTCGCAGAGTCCCGGTAGTCGAGCATTAGCGATACGGAAATAGCGACCAACCACGGAATCTGCGAAATGAATAGCGAAACGCAATATATTCTCAATCGGCATTCATGAAAAATATACAATAGCGGAAAACCCCAAAATCGCAATTTTGCGCGGCGCAAATTAAGGACAACTCAAAGCAGGTGGTAACCATAAAAGCCATGATTAAGAAAAATTTGAAAAACAGTTGGCCAATCACCAACAGGTCCAGGCCTGACCAATCACACATAAGGACATTCAGCAGCAGCATTAGGCGTTCCACAATGCCAGGAATGTACATGGTGGTGAGGCGGCGAAGGCTACAGCGAGCAGCACGGAGGAGACGCATGAGGCAGGAAAGGATTTACCGGCAGCGGGTCACCTTGCTGGGCCAAACCAGAGAACAGATATATGCTAAATACAGGCTGAATGGGGAAATGATCATCTGGCTGATACATGAACTTGACCCCCTCATGCAGCACCCAACAAGGCGGAACAATTCGGTGCCTACACATGTGCAGGTATTGTGCAGCCTGCACCTCCTGGCCTCCGGCAGTTTCCAGGGCATAGTAGCGGCTGCTGGGGGGATATCCCAGCCCACCATGTCACGCTGCCTCCACACTTTCGTTGACGCCATGCTCACCCAGCTCCACCGCCACATCACATTTCCCACGAGCCAACAGGAATTGGACCTGACAAAACTTAAATTTTACAATGTAGCCCATTTTCCCCATGTCCTCGGCTGCATAGACTGTACCCACGTCGCTATCTGCCCACCAGCTGCCACGGAGTATATGTACCGCAACAGGAAGTCCTACCACTCCCTCAACATACAGATGGTCTGCAATGCCAAGACCATCATCACTGACATTGTCGCCCAGTACCCAGGGAGTACCCATGACTCCTTTATCTTCAGGCACAGCGGACTCCACACACGACTGCTCAGGGGAGAGTTTGGGGAAGGACACCTACTTGGTAAGTACACTTTGTCGACAATGTCACATTGCAATGAAGTCACTGCGCTGCACAGGCAATCAACATCTGCTCCTCTCATTCAGGTGACAGTGGCTACGCCCTACGGGAATACCTCCTGACCCCTTACCTCAACCCTGCCACACCTCAGCAACGGCGCTACAATGTTGCGCACATCCGGACAAGGAACTGTATAGAAAGGACATTTGGCCTGCTCAAGAGCAGGTTCCGTATACTGCACAAGACAGGTGGGACCATGTATTACAGTCCTGCTGCCTGCTGCCGCATTGTGGCTGTCTGTGCAATGCTTCATAACATTGCAACCAAGCGCCGGATACCTGTTGAGATCTCAGGCAGTGAATCAGAAGGGGACGACCGGCCACCAGCACATGCGCACCATGCACGCGGGGAGAACCCAGCTGAAGGCCACAGACGTCGCAACCACATCACAGCGAACAATTTCTAGCCCACCCTCTACCCCCACCCCACATATCACAATTGCATGCAAAATGTAATGATCACACAAGGCTAATGTGTGCAGCAAAATAAATATATTTGTTTCATTCACAAGAAAAAGGTAATCAGTACAACTATTTACAACCAACAGTATTCCTTCATACTGCAGTGTGCAAGTACATGGCAGGCTTATAGTCAGCCTGTGCCAGTGTTTTTCGGACAGAGTCAAGTGCGCCTCCTGCGCGTTATGCCCAGCCGCCTCTGAGGCTCATCCTCCTCCGGGGCACCTGTACCAGGCGTTGCCCTGGTGCTGCGCCTAAGTGGCGGGACTAGTGTTGCAGATTGGCTGCTGACGCTTGAAGCCCCCTCACTGCCATCGTCACCCCCTACAGTGGCAGGTAGAGCTGGAGGGTGTAGTGCCGTCACCGCGGTGGTTAGGTGCTCCAGGACCCTGGTGATGTCCTCACAGCACTGAACTAGTTGGTGCTGCTGTGTGAGTGACCGGCGTGACAACTGGGAGGTGGCATTTGCAGCCACATAATTTGACCGGCTGTAGGAGGCCAGCCGGCTCATGAGCTGGTGGTGGCGCCGGCTTGCTGCCCTGCGCTGCTTGCTCATCGCAGCAGTGTTTGCCTCCATGGCCGCCGTCATGCGGCCCATGGCCGCCGTCATGCGGTCCATGCGGTCTCCCACTCCCGCCACATTGCGCCCAATTTTGTGCAGCTGGAGCTGTATGGCACCTTGCTGCTGTGACTGGCGCTGATGGATCCTGAGCATGCGCCTCTCTACACTCAAACAGGCATGGCGCTGTCCATTGCCCCTCCTGCTGATTGGAGCTGTGGTGTGACGGTGAGAACTCCCACGCCTGCTCTGCTGGCCTGTCACAGTGGCTGGCCGCTGTGTTGCCGCTGTCGCAGGCCCAGATGACGTAGCACCAGCTGCAGGTGGTGTCACAGCAGGCGTTGCTGGTGCGGCAGGGACTGGAGGCACATTAGTGGGGTGCCTGGCTCTGGCTGCGGGTGGGATGGCAGATGCAGAGGCCACAACGGTGGGGGGCCTGGCGTTGGCTGCGGGTGGGATGGCAGATGCAGAGGCCACAACGGTGGGGGGCCTGGCTTTGGCTGCGGGTGGGACGGCAGATGCAGAGGCCACAACGGTGGGGGGCCTGGCTTTGGCTGCGGGTGGGACGGCAGATGCAGGGGCCACAACGGTGGGGGGCCTGGCTGCTGGTGTTGTTGCAGCGGCAGGGGCTGGTGCCTGGGTTTCCGGTTGTGAATCCTCCTCCTGGGCCTCCTCATCTATCTGCAGCCTCTCGCTGTCACTGCTTTCTGCGCCACCTGTGAGGGTAAGTGGATACTCATTAGTTGCATGTGACTGCCAGACGTGCTGATGTTACATGCATGCTGGGTGACATTCCCTGGATGGCTGTGGATTTGCGTACTTTGGAACCTGTCTGGCTGCATTGTGGTACTACTACATTGTGGACATACTACATCTCCCACAATGCTTCAGGGCATTCCCTGATGCGCAACAAAGGCATGACTAAGGGCCAATAAGTGAGCCTATTTGGTCAGGGACGGTCATAGGGGACAGGGTCGCAGTTGCATGCCACTTACCTTGGGTGTCTTGGGTGGGGCGGGAGGAGTCCAGAGGTGTGACGCCAACGCACGCCTCCCTCTCAAGGGTGTTCTCGACCTGGTCCTCCAAGGGTGTGTTGGGAGGGACTGTCGGTCCGCCACCTCCAGTGCCCGATGCCTCTCCAAGGCGCTCCGCCACCCTCTCCTTGGCACGACCTCGGAGGTCATACCATCGCTTCTTGAGCTCCTCCAATGACCTATCGGCCACACCCACGGAGTTCACGCTGGAGGCTATTCCCAGCCAGATCCTCCGTTTGTCTTGCTCTGGGACCTTCCTGGAGTTGATCCCGAAGAGTCTGTCGTGGTTGGCCACCACCCCTTCTATCAGGTTCTCGAGCTCCTGCTCTGAGAACTTCAGCTTCCTCTTACGCCCTGCGCTGTTGCTGGGGCCAGGAACAGGTTCCTCAGACATGGCAGCAGTTAGGTCGCTAGTAAAGTCGTTAGTGAAGTCGCTATCACTAGTTTAGCTGCTGCTTTCCGACTTGCTCCCTCGAAGGTTTGCCTCACTGTGGTGTTTGGGGGTGGGAACTGCCTGCTTCCTGGTTGTGATGTCATCACTGTGCTCGAAAAGCGACTTCCCGTTTTCCCGATCGCGCGAGATTGCGAGTCGCATTCCCGATCGCACGAGATTGCGAGTCGCATTCCCGATCGCACGAGATTGCGACTCGCATTCCCGACGCAGGTAGCCGGGAATAGCGATTTTTCTGCGATTTGAGTTAGTCGCTAACGGATTTAGCGCCCGCGTGCGAGTCGCTATTTTTTTCCCGTAATGTACATGAATGCCGTTTTGCGTGTCCTCAATAGCGAGTCGCTATGAATCGCTATTAGGGCCACGCAATACGGCCCGTACATGAATCAGGCTGTTAAATCGGTGAGTGATTTGTGCGCAAAAGGAGTCAGAGAGAAAGAAGGAAAAACGAGCAGCAAACACTCAGGAGGATAAAGAGGGGAACACCAAATAAAGATGCATCTTTGAAGCAGGGCTCTTGCCTTGGCCCAATATTCCCCATCTCCCTTTCACCCCCTTCTCCAAGTCCACATACCGTGTGATGCCGCAACTCTCCAGAGTTGCAGCAGACTCCTCGCTTCCGCTGGGATCCACCACTCCTCGGATCATATGTCGGCGCGTTCCTCATCCTCGGCGTCTTCCGAGGTGGAGTCTCCTTGGTTGAGGTCTCTAGAGGTGGCATCCTTCCCCACAATTGCAGTATCTTCTTCCTCGTTTGCATCTTCGTCTGGGCCGGTCCTCCCCCCAACAGCATCCTTCTTCTCACTGGTGTCTTCTTCCTCTTCCTGGATTTCCCTTGTTGGTGTTCCTGTCTCCTTTTCTCCTCCTCCCTCGGATTGGCTCTGGGAGACCACACCCATGGCGTATGATTGGTGCGGCCTCAGGGATGCTGCGTCTCCACCCTGTAGAATGGAACGAGAGTCCTTCTTCAGTGTTCGTGACACATCCCGACTCTCGCTTTCGTCATCCGGTCGTAGGACATATGGCGACCACGGAAGCGGAGTGGGAGGTGAGGTAAGAGGTAAGAGTTGCAAGGGGGTGATCTTAGGACGATTCCTCACACTTCCCTCCCCTAACTGTCTTGTTCACAAGAAAGGGGTCTGAGGAATATCTGCACAAGTAGTCCACGTGAGCCTGATCTTTTCCTTTCCTATGTAGGATGGTAAAACGAAATGGTTGTAATGTCAAAAACCATCGCAGGATTCTTGGGTAGTGCCCATTGTTTTGGGACAGCCATTCTAACGGGGCTTGGTCTGTATATAGGAGGAACACTCTGCCTTCTAGGTAATAACGAATAGACTCAATAGCCCACTTGATGGCTAGGGCTTCTTTCTCTATCACCTAATACTTTGTTTCTCACGGAAAGAGCTTTCGGCTAATATATATAATCGGTCTCTCGTGATTCATGTCATCGGTTTGTGACAATACGGCCCAAAACCAGTTTCTAAAGCATCAGTTTGTAGTTGGAAAGGTTTTGTATAGAGAGGACCCAAGAGAAATGGTTTTGAGGTGATGATTTGTTTAAGATGGTGGAAAGACTGCTTTTGTTCCTGAGTGGGGCATTGGAGTCATTTCACAGTCTGAACGTCTTTTTTTAAATGGTCCGTTAAAAGAGAGGCTATGTGTGAGAAATACGGGATAAAGCGCCTATAATATCCCAGTAACCCTAAGAAGGATTTGAGGTCTTTTCTGGACATAGAAAAGGGTATCTGAGTGATGGCAGTAACTTTTTCCTCTTGGGGTCTTATGTAGCCTTTTCACAAAAGGTATCCCAGGTATCATACTGTTTTTGCAGCTAATTTGCTTTTGGTAGGATTAATAGTTAATCCACTTTCACCCAAAGCCTGGACTATTTCAATCAATCAATCAATCATGCCATTTGTATAGCGCACTACTCACCCGGGAGGGTCTCAAGGCGCTTGGGGGGAGGGGTATGCTACTGCTCGAACAGCCAGGTCTTGAGTTGTTTCCTGAAGGCGAGATGGTCCTGGGTCAGCCGAAGGTGGATGGGGAGGGAGTTCCAAGTCTTGGCAGCCAGGTAAGAGAAGGATCTTCCTCCGGCGGTGGCTCTTTGGATGCGTGGTACGGCTGCGAGGGCGAGGCTGGTGGACCGTAGCTGGCGGGTGGGCGTGTAGAAGGTCAGGCGGTTGTTGAGGTACTTGGGGCCCAGGTCGTGGAGAGACTTGTGTGCGTGGGTGAGGAGCCGGAACGTGATCCTCTTGTCGACGGGGAGCCAGTGCAGGTTCCTCAGGTGGCTGGAGATGTGGCTGCGTCGGGGTACATCCAGGATGAGTCGGGCGGAGGCGTTCTGGATGCGCTGGAGTCTTTTCTGTAGCTTGGCTGTGGTTCCGGCGTAGAGGGCGTTTCCGTAGTCCAGTCGGCTGGTGACGAGTGCCTGGGTGACAGTCTTCCTGGTCTCGGTCGGGATCCAGCGGAAGATCTTGCGAAGCATACGCAGGGTGTTGAAGCACGATGAGGAGATGGCGTTGACTTGTCTGGTCATCGAGAGGGAGGGGTCCAGGATGAAGCCCAGGTTGCGTGCGTGGTCGGTTGGCTTGGGTGCGGTGCCCAGGGCTGGGGGCCACCAGGAGTCGTCCCAGGCGGAGGGCGAAGATCCCAGGATGAGGACTTCCGTCTTGTCCGAGTTCAGTTTCAGGCGGCTGTCCTTCATCCACTCGGCGACGTCTTTCATCCCTTCGTGTAGGCAGGTTCTGGCGGTGTCGGGGTCTCTGGTGAGGGAGAGGATCAGCTGGGTGTCGTCGGCGTAAGAGATGATGTTGAGGTTGTGCTGGCGTGCGATGGCTGCGAGAGGTTTCATGTAGATGTTGAAGAGGGTGGGGCTGAGTGAAGATCCTTGCGGGACGCCGCAGATGACTTCGGTGGCCTCGGAGCGAAACGGGGGGAGGCGGACTCTTTGTGTTCTTCCGGCGAGGAACGAGATGATCCACTCCAGTGCCTTCTCTTGGATACCGATGTTGCTGAGGCGCTGGACTAGGGTGCGGTGGCAGACCGTGTCGAACGCAGCGGAGAGGTCCAGGAGGATGAGGGCCACTGTTTCCCCCTTGTCGAGCAGGGTCCGGATGTCGTCGGTGGCTGCGATGAGGGCGGTCTCGGTGCTGTGGTTGGCTCTGAAGCCGGACTGCGAGGGGTCGAGGGATCCGTTTGTCTCGAGGAAGGCGGTCAGCTGTCTGTTGACGATCTTCTCGATGACTTTAGCAGGAAAAGGGAGGAGCGAGATGGGGCAGAAGTTTTTGAGATCGGTGGGGTCCGCTGTAGGTTTCTTCAGGAGGGCGCTGATCTTGGCGTGCTTCCAGCTCTCCGGGAAGGTGGCGGTGTTGAAGGAGGCGTTGATGATGTTCCGGAGTTGGGGTGCGATGGTGGAGTCGGCCTTGTTGAAGACGTGGTGTGGGCAGGGGTCGGTCGGTGATCCGGAGTGGATGGTGTTCATCGTGCGGGCTGTGGCTTCGGTGGTCACCGTGGTCCAGGTGCGAAGGGTGGCGGTGGGGGGCGTTGGTTGCACGGTTGGGTACGTGGGTGGGGCGCCGAAGCTGTTGTGGATGTCGGCGATCTTGCGGTGGAAGAACGAGGCGAGGGAGTCGCAGAGGTCTTGTGACGGAGTGATGTCTTTGGTGCCGGTGCTGGGGTTGGAGAACTCCTATTTGTGATAGGTGCTTTAGGTGTTCCTTCCAAGAAGTACTATAGATTAATATATCATCTATGTAGGGTGCTGAAAAATCAGTATAAGTTTGTAGTAGTATGTTCATTAGTCTTTGAAACGTGGCTGGTGCACAAGTGTAACCCAAAGGGCAGTACCTTAAACTGAAACAGATCTTTGGGGGTGGAAAATGCTGTTTTCTCCCTGTCCTGCTTTCTCAATGGTACCTGCCAGTATCCCTTACAAAGTTCCAGCGTACTGATATATTGCGCCTTCCCTAGACTTTCAATCATTTCATCAACCCTAGGCTAGGTATCGAACTGCGAGATTTTGTTTAATTCATGAGTCGATGCAGAATCTGATAGTTCCATCTGGTTTTGAAACTATTACTATTGGGATGTTCCATTCGCTTTTAGATGGTTCTATAATTACCATTTCCAACATTTGCTGTATTTCCTTATCTATGGCTTCCATCCTAGCTTCTGGGATGCAGTATGGACGTAGCCTGACTTTTTTCCCGGGGAGGGGGTGGATTTCATGTTCTATGATAGTTGTTCTGCCTGGGAGTACGGAAATTACTGCTTGTAACTGCTGTAAGGTATCCCGCAATTCCTGTTGTTGTGCGCTAGGCTGGATGATTGCTTTTTTTTGCCAAAGAGACGGAGTTAGTCCTCATCAAAACAGGTAGTGGGACCTCCCATTTTTTTAGCCGATTGATGTGATAGATTTGAGTGTTTTTCTTGTGAGGATCTAGTTCTAGTTTCTACGTTATTGGGGTTATCCTTTCTATGATCTTATACGGTCCCTTCCACCGACCCAACAGCTTCTGCTCTGAGGTGTGCATCATAATAAGGACCATGTCTCCTACCTCTAGGGTCCGTGCTCTCACCTTCTTATCATATTGTCTTTTATGGGATGACTGTGCTTGTTCCATTTAGCCCATATGATTGCTCTCACCTGGTTAAGATGGGTTCGCAAACTAGTCACGTAATCTAAAAATGGTTTCTAGTCATCTTTTGCTTCTTCCCATTCTTCTCTAGCCATGTCTAATAGAGTCCGGTGTTGTCTTCCGTATAATAGTTCAAAAGGGGAGTAGCCTTAACTTTTCTATTGTCCGCAGCGAATAGCAAACAAAGCCAAGGGAAGCATATCATCCCATTTTCTTGCTTCTAGATTTAACAGCTTTTTCAGGGTGGTTTTCAGAGGGGAATTGTAGCGTTCCACCAGTCCGTCAGTTTGAGGGTGATATGCTGCTGTGCAAATCTGTTTGATTTTAAGCTGTTGACAAACATGTTTCATTAGCCGAGAGGTGAAAGGGGTTCCTTGATCTGTGATAATTCTCCTCGGAAAACCCACCCAAGAAAAGATGTTGATCATGGCCTTTGCTATTTGTGTGGTGTTAGGATGCCATAAAGCCACTAGGACTAATACATAGCGGTATCCACTTCAGGAGGGAAGGAGGGGCCAAGTATATCCATTCCTACCCTAGAAAAGGGCTCGTCGATTATCGGTAGGGGCTGTAAAGGCACTCAGTGGGCAAGTAGCGACAACGTTTGTGACAGACCGAACACTCTTTGCAATATTTGCGGATTTGTTGGAATATCCCTGGCCAATAAAACCTTTCTAGGATAGCTTTCTCAGTTTTATCTGCCCCAAAACGCCCCTCCCCCCCCCAGAAGATGACTGGGGTACTAATAATTGGATTAGCATGTGTTTTCCACCTTTTCTGTGCAGCAAACCCTGTTGTATAAAATACTGGGGACCTACTTGATGGGGATCTTCCTGGTCTGTAGCTTGTCACCAGGCTTCTTGGAGTGTGGGATCCTCTCGTTGGGCCGAATGGAAATTTCTATTGTGGTCCCAAAGTTCATATCCAGTGTTTGTTAGAACCACTGGAGACCAATCCTTCTTTTCTCTCCTTTTCTGTTTTCAGCTCTTTTGATCCTTACCGATGTTCAGTTCAGGGTCTGAGTCCTGGGAAAAAGAGCTGTCTCCCTCCATTTAGTTCCTTCTCTCCATGTGTCATGGAGTAGTTCATCTAGGTGAGGATAATCATCACCCAGGACTAGCAGTTCGGGAAGTTTAGGGATTAGGCCTATCCATAAAGGGACAGGGGGTTGGTAGACTGTTTTTTGATGGCTACGTCTGTCATGGGATATGTCTTACTGTCCCCATGGACGCCTTGTATACTAACCATATCTGTTGTTTGAAAGCAGCCCCCTGGTACAGCTTGCGGTTGCATAACACTCTGTAGACATCCTGTGTCAACTAGAGCGTCTCTCGGTTCTCTGTTAACCATCACTCTCCTATGAAAAGGGTGGGTGTCTTCTCCTTTGTTGCAATATAAGGCCCGGGTGTATGCCACCTCCATTGGCTCTTCTTTTTGCGGACATGAGCGAGCAATGTGCCCAAAAGCTCCACAGTGAGAGTATTGGGGCCTGGGTTGGGATGATGGCCGGGGTGTTCAGGCACGGATCCAGGAATTAAGGTTATTATATCGGGCTTTCTGGTCGGTGGGTGGGCCTTATGGGGTCTGGGTTGTGCCCCACCAAGATGTTTTCATGACTGCTCTTCTCGGCCCTTTTGCAGCTCTTGGGCCCTATTAAAAACATTGGCTATTTCGCCAGCTCTTTCTAGAGTAAGACGTGTGTGTTGTCGGACCCATCGCTGTATAGGCGGGTGAAATGAGATCAGGAACTGTTCTAGACATATCTTCTCTAATATCTCCTCTTTGGAGGAGGTTAACAGCTTGAGCCATCTTTCTGCCATGTCTCTTATTCTATAATAAAGAGCCCTGGGATTCTCGTGTGGCCCCTCCTTGATCTGTCGCAGTCTAATTCTATAAGTCTCCTCGTCTATACCTAGACGTTCCAAGACACTCCTTTTTATTTCGAGATATGGGGTGGTACCAAGGGGGTTAGCTGCCTGGTAGGCGGCTTGTACCTCTCCAGTCAACAAAGATCCTAGGTATTGCCCCCATTTATCTTCTGGCCACCTGGCCGCCCTGGAAATCCTCTCAAAGTTGGAGAAGAAGAAGTCAGGGTCTTCTCCTGGGGTATATTTCTTCAAGACCACTGAGGGCAAAGAGGCATGTCCTCGTGGCTGTCCTAGGGCTTTGGCTAATTTCCCTATTGCAGCCCCCTGTGTTTGGCTTTCTTCCGTGAGGTTTCTTTGTAATGTTGTTCGGTCAGCTTCGGCTACTTCTAGGAATCGACCCATGATTTTCTCCAGTCTCTCTTGTCCTTCCACCATTTTGTACACAACGGCCTCCATTTCCGCCGATCCCACTTCTGACACCACTTGTCGGAGGGACGGGTGGAAACAGAAGCGAGGAGGCTGTATAGGGTTAATAGTGGATCTCTTTATTTTGATTGTACACTAATTGGTTGCCAAGTGGGAGCGAAAGGGGCTGTTTCAATATCAGAGTCCAATGTACTGTTGTAGGGGTTTGTATAGTAGACAGTTGTTTCTTCACTGTCCTCTCTTTTCTTTGTCTCTTCTAGGAGCTTCTACGTCTTCAAGGAGGGGTCCCGGGAAGTGGAGCAACATGAAAGAAAAGATGCAGTAAGTATGGTTTACTATATCGAATGGTATTCTGTCACCACACCCAAGTGGAGAAAGTTGTGTTTATAGTGAGTGAGCAAACAAAATAAAAAAAAAAAAAAACATGCATATGCTGTTTGCTTAGGTAGAATCCCTCTCGTATGGCTCCTTTTCTTCCTGTATCTTTGCATAACTGGTCTCCTATTACAGCATCGGAGACCTTGTGTTTGGGAAAGAGGAAATAGGGGTGTGCCTAAAAGCGGTGAGTGATTTGTGCACAAAAGGAGGCAGAGAGAGAAGGAAAAACGAGCAGCAAACACTCAGGAGGATAAAGAGGGGAACACCAAATAAAGATGCATCTTAGAAGCAGGACTCTAGTCTTGGCTGGATATTCCCCCCCCCTTTCAGCCCCTTCTCCCGGTTCACGTACCGTGTGATGCCGCAACTCTGAACTCCTCGCTTCCTCCGGGATCCACCACTTCTCGGACCATGTGTCGGCACGTTCCTCGTCCTCGGCGCCTTCGGAGGTGTAGTCTCCTTGATTGAGGTCTCCAGAGGGGACTTCCTTCACCACAACCGCAGCATCTTCTACTTCACTCAACTCTTCGTCCGGGCAGGTCCTCTCCACAACAGTGTCCTTCTCCTCACCGGTGTCTCCTACCTCTTCCTGGATGTCCCTCGTTGTTGTCCCTATCTCCTTTTCTCCTCCTCCCTTCACATCGGATTGGCTCTGGGACACCGCAACCTTGGCATATGATTGGTCCGGCCTCAGAACCGCTGCGTCTCCACTCTGTAAAAGGGAGTCCTTCTTCAATGTTCGTGACAAATCCCCGTTCCCGCTGTCGTCATCGGGTTGCAGGACATACGGCGACCACGGAAGAGGAGTGGGAGGTGAGGTAAGATTTGCAAGTCAGTAGTCTTGGGACGATTCCTCACAATCCTTTACTAGTTATCAATTTTGAGCACTGATCTTAAGTAGGTCTCAAGCCAGATTATGTAGGGGCCCCTGTGTTACATGCTGTCACAGGTCTGGATTAGTGTGTTTAGACCATGAAATGGTATGAAGTTGGGCAACAGTTCAAGACAAAAGTGAGTATGAGGATATCGGTTTAGGGTATCATGTGAAAATACATATTTTGTATGCTAACTCATGAGTTATTGTACTGATATCTGTAGAAAATGTAAGCGACAGCAATACAAACTAAAAAACACATCTCAAATGTTTTTTTTGTATCCACACAGGTCAACGTTCCTCAGAAGCGCAACATATTGAAGGACATTGCCAGGAAGGTGAGGACCCTGGGGTTCTATGATAAGCGTAGTGTCCACTGCCTGAGAGTTGGGAGGACCTAAGACACTGAAACCGGAAGATCACAGAAGTCCAGCTAGGAAAGTCCTCCCAATTTATGAAGGGTGCACGCCGCACCCTGACCCTACTAATGCCTGCATCCTTGTGGTGGCCTATCTTGAGCTTGCAGGGCAGTTGAGGGCCCAGCAGCAGCAACAAGAGAGCACGTTGTGTTCAGGGTTTCACGTTATATGACCCATTTTTTGTTTCAGCCAGGATTTGTCACATCCACATTAATGGTATCCCAAGTTCAAAGCAGAAGGAGAGTCCATGAAGGTGTAAGCTTTAGTACAAGGTGTATGGTGATGTGCTTAGTCCATTGTGTTCGGGACAGATTCCCACATGATTCCTGTTAACAACCAATAGGCTGGGATGAGTAGACACATCAGTGCCTCAACTCCACATATAGCTAAAGTTATTTGTTGTCATGGGGGGCAGTTGCACCAAACAGGCCACTAGTCTACATTGTGTCAGGTGTGATGGCTCCTCCGTAATGTGGTTGATGGAATGGTAGCCCTATTACATGTGACATCGCATACTGGGCACTTATGATGCAGTTGATTTACTAACCCTCACATAGTTAATTTGGGATCCTACATAAACAATATTTGATTCTATAGATATCCCAAAAGGTGTTTGGCATCGGAAATACTATATCATGAATGTTTAGAGTGTAAGATTAGCATGAGGTCTTGCTCCTTCACAAATGTGTCAGCCAGTCTGTTTTATGACATGTAATGGTGATATGTATTAAATTACAGTGGTAACACAGACAGGTATGTATACACACTGGTGACAGAGTAACACATACTCTAAAGCATTTTAATTTGTCGTTTGTCATGACCATATGATAAAGTGATGTTGGAGATAAGTGGCATACTTGCACGGATTGTGCAAGATAAAACGTCCCCTTTTATATAAATATATATGTATGTGTGTGTGTGTGTGTTCAATCAGCTGAACTATATTTCAGGGCAAACTCGTGACTCATTAGGCATATATTAACATGCATCAAGGTGTAATATGTTGACGATTCAGATTTATATGCGGATGTTTGAGGTACATGTGAATGCTGTATGTAAACAAGTGCCGTGATGTACATGAACATTGAGAACCACACTGCAAGCCACCATACGTAGTGGAACCATTCAATCAATCAACCAATCATAGCATTTATAAAGCACACTACATACCCATGAAGGTCTCAAGGCGCTACCGGGGAGGGGGGAATGCAGCTAATGTTCGAAGAGCCAGGTCTTGAGGAGTCTTCTGAAGGTCAGTAGGTCTTGGGCCTGCCGTAGGAGGATGGGAATGGTGTTCCATGTCCTGGCGGCGAGGTGGGAGAATGATCTGCTGCCGGCGGTCACTCTTCGGATGCGGGGGACAGTGGCAAGGGCGTAGTCTGGGGAGCTGAGCTGGCGGTGGGGGTGTAGAAGCTGAGTCGGCTGTTGAGGTACGCTGGTCGGGTGTTGTGGAGTGCCTTGTGTGCGTGGGTGAGGAGCTTGAAGGTTATCCTCTTGTTGATAGGGAGCCAGAGCAGGTCTCTCAGGTGTGGTGTGTTGAGGCTGTGACAAGGGATGTCGAGGATCAGGGGTGCGGAGGCGTTCTGGATGCGTTGGAGCCGTTTCAGGAGTTTGGCCGAGCCTCCTGCGTAGAAGGCGTTTCCGTAGTCCAGTCTGCTGCTAACGAGGGCCTGGGTGACCGTCCTTCTTGTTTCGGAGGGGATCCACTTGTAGATCCTGCGGAGCATGCGGAGGGTGTTGACGCAGGAGGAGGAGATGACGTTGACCTGCTTCGTCATGGAGAGGGACGAGTCGAGGATGACCCCTAGGTTGCGTGCGTGGTCGGTGGTTGTTAGAGCTGTTCCTAGTGCAGTCGGCCACCAGGAGTCGTCCCAGGCCGAGGGGGTGGATCCGAGGATGAGGACCTCCGTCTTGTCCGAGTTCAGCTTCAGTCGGCTGTTCCTCATCCATTCGGCGACGGCCTTCATTCCTTCGTGGAGGTTGGTTTTGGCAGTGTGGGGGTCTTCGGTGAGCGAGAGAGGATCAGCTGGGTGTCATCGGCGTAGGAGATGATGTTGAGTTTGTGGAGTCGGGCGACGTGGGCGAGCGGTGCCATGTAGATGTTGAACAGCGCTGGGCTGAGGGATGAGCCCTAGAGTACGCCGCAGATGATCTCGGTGGCTTCGGAGCGGAAGGGGGGAGGCGGACGCTCTGTGTTCTGCCGGAGAGGAAGGAGGTGGTTCAGTCCAGGGCCATCTCTTGGATGCCGGCGTCGTAGAGGCGTGTTCGTAGTGTGCGGTGGCAGACCGTGTCAAAGGTGGCTGACAGGTCCAGGAGGATGAGGGCTGCGGTTTCTGTGCTGTCTAGCACGGTTCTGATGTCATCGGTGGCGGCGATGAGGGCGGTTTTGATGCTGTGGTTGCTGCTTAATCCGGACTGGGATGAGCTAGGATGCTGTTCTCCTCGAGGAAGCTGGTCAGTTGTTTGTTGACGGTCTTCTCGATGACCTTTGCCAGGAACGGGAGCAGGGAGTTGGGTCGGAAGTTCTTGAGGTCCTTGGGTTTCGCCTTGGGTTTCTTGAGTAAGGCATTCCAGCTCTCCGGGAAGGTCGCTGTCTCAAAGGAGACGTTGATGGCTTTCCGGAGATGGGGTACAATGGTGGTGCTGGCTTTGTGGAAGATGTGGTGTGGGCAGGTGTCTGACGGAGATCCGGAGTTGATGGTGTTCATGATCTTGATGGTGTCGTCGTCGTTGATGTTGGTCCAGGAGAGCAGGCGGTTGGTGCGGATGGTGGTCGTGTGGGCTGGGGTCTCAGTGGTTACTGGGGGGTGGTCACGGCGTTGAAGCTGTCGTGGATGTCTGTGATCTGGCGGTGGAAGAAGGTGGCCAGCGAGTCGCACAGGTCCTAGGACGGTGGGATGTTGTCGGTGTTGGAGCTGGGGTTGGAGAGTTCCTTCACGATGTTAAAGAGCTCTTTGATGTTGTGTGCGTTGTTGTCTAGGTGGTCTTTGAAGGAGGCCCTTTTGATGGATCTGATGATGTGGTGGTGTTTGCGGGTGGCGTTCTTGTGGGCTGCGTAGCTTTCCGGTGTTCGTTCACGGATCCAGTTCTTCTCC
Organism: Lissotriton helveticus; assembly: GCF_964261635.1. Classification (NCBI taxonomy): domain Eukaryota; kingdom Metazoa; phylum Chordata; class Amphibia; order Caudata; family Salamandridae; genus Lissotriton; species Lissotriton helveticus. Next base: position 173,148,015 of record NC_136061.1, read on the forward strand.
AGCTTTCGGCAGGTTTGCTTGGAGGTCTTCGGTGAACCAGCTGGCTTTCTTGCTGGTGTGGCTGTTGGGGGGCTTCTTCAGAGGGGCGAGGGTGTTGGCACAGTCATCGATCCACTGTCTGAGGTTGCGGGCGGCGGGGTCGATCGGATCTGCGGGTGGGCTCCAGGTGAGGATAGCTGGTCTTCGGTGACTTTGCTCCAGCAGCGGCGTGGCATCTGTTGAGTGCGGTGGTGTGTGGTGGGTTTACGAAAGGTGAAGTGGATGCACCGGTGGTCGGTCCAGTGGAGCTTGTGTGGTTTGGTTGAAGTAGACGTGGGAGCTTGCAGGGAAGATGGGGTCAAGCATGTGGCCGATGAAGGGGGTGGGTGTTGTGACGAGTTGTCTGAGTCCGAGGTAGGCGAGGTTGTTGATCAGAGTAAAAGAGTTGGAGTTGTTGTTGTTCTCGAGGTGGAAGTTCAGGTCCCCGGGGAGGATGTAGTCCATGGAGGCGAGGGCGTGTGTGCTGACAAAGTCAGCGATGGAGTCGCTGAACTGTGGTCGGGGTCCGGGGGGTCTGTAGATGAGGGTTCATCTGAGTGTGGTGTTGGGGTCGGTGTGGATCCGGAAGTGCAGGTGCTTGGCGGTGCTGAGGGTGTCACCGGTGTTTGTCAAGACTTTGAGAGTGATCCTGTGGACGATGGCGATTCCTCCTCCTACTCCGTTGGTTCGTTCCTTGCGTGTGATCTAATAGCCTTCCGGGATGGCTATGGCGATTTTGGGTGCCGAGGAGGGGTACAGCCAGGTCTCCGTCAGGAAGGCAACGTCCGGGTGTTGGAGTCGAGTAGGTCCCAGGTTTCACCGGCGTGTCTGCTGGCGGAGCGCGTGTTGAGAAGGATGCATCTGAGGTAGTTGGATTCTTTGGTAGGTGGGGTGGCGGGACGGATGCTGGTGAAGCTGCAGTTCTGGCAGGAAAAGGGTCCTTGGGTGCGCTTCGGGGCGGCTAGGCAGCAGGTGGGTGATCGTCCGGCGGTGAGTGCGTGGAGGGTGCTGGAGTCGTAGCGGGGACGGGCGTCATAGCGTTTGCAAGGGCCAGGTGTTCTGGCCCTGGGCACGGTCCAAGCGCGACCAGGCTTGCCTTCGGCATGCCAGCGGCGCGTCCGCTGCGCGACCATGCAGTGCCTGGCATATGTAGGGGAGGGGGGAGGGACAAGTGGCTGGGAGGCGGGAGCGGGGCGGGTCGCGGGATGGAAAAGAAATAAACGGCGTGAAAAGCAGGCAAGGAATGCAGACCAAAATACAAACAAAGCTTTACACACAGGCACAAGCTAACTCACGGGCACATTTCACTTAGACACCACAAACCACTTTAGATTATCCGAATTTGTGATAATGTATTTTGCTCCGTAGTGAAGTGTATTGGGTAGGTTTCTGGGGCTATGTAAGTTAATCTGGTGTATGAGTCATCTGTCAATCCCCCCCAAACTTTGGGCCTCATCAAGATGTCGGGCTGACTGACACTGACAAGATGTCGGTTGCGATCAGCCCGACACGCAGGCCATCAGTTCGACCACTGCATTTTGATGCATGAAGTTGGACTGTAGACACCCTCGGGTATTAGCTGCGCATTAAAAATCCTATAAATAAATAAATAAATAGAGGGCGGGGGAAAGCCCGCTGCCTCTGACAGGATCCAAGATCCCATCGGGGTGGTGGTCGGAATCCTATCCCTACAATTGAGGAACTAAGGAGGTGCCTGCGCAGGCATCTCAGTAGGGATTAGGATGTCCCTTTCCGACTGCCTTTCCATAGCAGTCCCACCGCCATGAAAAGGAAGATGGAAACGGAATTTGGTGGCCCGAAGCAGGGCACCCATCCCTGTGGGCCACTGCTTAGTGGCCCCTGGGGCACATGTAGTGCCCCCCCCCACACATCAATGTACCGTGTGCCAGGCATCACATGGTGCCTGGCACACAGTGCATGGATGTGCACATAGGGCTTTTTATACTGCAGCCCCTTTCCCTGGCACAAGCTGCAGTATAAAAAAGCACTTTCCGACCGCCGTGCTGGCGGTCTTATTGTAATAGAGTGGGTGGGACTGCCAACTCATTGTCAGACGGTCTCCTGCCCGATGCGATGGAAGTTGGTGGTCCTACCTACAGCCATCGTAATTATGGCCTTCGTTTTTTACTGTCAGTACTGATTTCACTGTCAATTTTTACAGCAGTCTTATACTTTAGTGTTTTGGAATGAGTGTTCTAAAATATCAAATGCACAATAAAAGGTAAACTGCATTAGGTTTAAGCAACTATTGACCTGACATTGCTGTATTTGTTGACTAAGGGAAAACCAAAGGGGATGATGGACGGGGTGTTAAACATTGCAAGCACTCATCACCCCCAGTCAACTGATCTGGGTTTAATCCATCATCATTCTTTAGCTCACTCCGCCACCCCAGTTCAGACATGGCCATATGCAAATCAGTCTGACCCTGTGCCTCATGGGAACAGTCCAGCCCGATCTGCCAAGCCGTGTCTTACCTGGACTGGAAATATGCATCCTGGGACCGGTTTCTGGCTAATCAGCCGTCACCAGCCAGGCTAGCTTGAATCCAGTGGCAAAGTGAGCAAGGAACCCATGTCTGGCCATACCCTGCCAACTTAGGGAAAACAAAGCAAAACCAAAGGGGATGATGGACGGAGTGTTGAACATTGCACGCACTCACCCCCAGTCAACTGATCTGGGTTTAATCCTTCATCACTTTTTAGCTCACTCCGCAACCCCAGTTCAGACATGGCCATATGCAAATCAGTCTGACCCTATGCCTCATGGGAACTGTCCAGCCCGAACTGCCAAGCCATGTTTCCCTGGACCGGAAACAAGCTTCCTGGGACCGGTTTCTGGCTAATCAGCCGTCATCAGCCAGGCTAGCTTGAATCCAGTGGCAAAGTGAGCAAGGGACTCACGTCTGGGCATACTCTGCCAACTTATGGCGAACAAAGCAAAACCAAAGGGGATGATGGACGGAGTGTTGAACATTGCAAGCACTCACCCCCAGTCAACTGATCTGGGTTTAATCCATCATTATTCTTTAGCTCACTCCGCAACCCCAGTTCAGACGTGGATATATGCAAATCAGTCTGAACCTGTGCCTCATGGGAACAGTCTAGCCCGAACTGCCAAGCCATGTCTTCCCTGGACCGTAAATAAGCATCCTGGGACTGGTTTCTGGCTAATCAGCCATCATCAGCCAGGCTAGCTTGAATCCAGTGGCAGAGTGAGCAAGGGACCCACGTCTGGGCATACCCTGCCAACTTAGGGTGAATAAAGCAAAACCAAAGGGGATGATGGACACAGTGTTGAACATTGCAAGCACTCACGCCCATTGATTAATATTTCACGTTTGGAAAATGTACAGTATGCAGATTTCAAGGACTTGTGGAGTCACTGTTTGAAGGCATTTTTGGTAGGTATCCTTTTTGGTGACATCAATTCACTATACTTAACTACAAATCCCCAGTGGAAACTCCCTAGTGGTGGCAGACCCAACAAGGACTCTGACAAAAATCATCCTTGTCCCATACCCCCACTAACATCTCCACCCTCCCTGTTGCTCCTCACTCAGTTACCCGGGCCCACAGAACTAAGATCCACATTCCTGCAGGCTGCTATCTCCTTCGCTTTAGGCACCTCCCCCACACCACTATCCCTCATGCAGCGCTGTGAGGAGGCTACTGACCTCCTGAGGAACATCTCTGTAGGTCCCACTGCAATACTGAATGCCATCCAGGGGCAAGCCAGCCATCTGCACCAGATGGTGGCCTACCTGAAAGGCATTCACAGTGTAATGTCTGGCCTACAAAGGTCTTTTCAGGCTCTGGTTTCCTTTCTCACCACAGCCTCCCATCCATCCCAACCTTGTGGCCACCCCCCCCCTACATCCCAATTCCCTAGTCCCACACATGAACCAAGCAGACGCAAACATTTGCATGCACCCACTCATACAGACATAGCACAACACACAAACATACACCAAACCCCACAGGAGACACATGAGCACTATCAAACATACCGACACAGATACCTCCACACCCAGTCACCACAATAACCACTACACCCACAATCAACACACCCACAGACTCCACCACACTCACATTCACCAGCCACACCCCATCACATCCACAGATGATATCAACACCACTACAATAACCATCACATCCACAGACTACACCACATCAACAGTCACCAGACACACCCCATCACATCCACAACACACACATCCAGCCACACCCTCATCACATCCCCAGCACACACATACACAGACACAACATCCTTAGAGTACATACCTAAGAAACGGAGGTGCACCCAATCATATCCACAACAAACACCTAAGATACACGACACATCTACACTTGCCAAACATACACCAGACCCACAGGTAACAGCACAACCAACAGACACGTGCATATCACATACAGTCAGTCCCTCTGCCTCCCAAATCCCATTCCTTCCCACACAGCCTCCCAAGTTGCCCACTGAGTATCCCCTTTTTACCCTTGCCATACCCCCTCCCATAACTAAACACAGCCCAATAAAACAGGTATCTGCCTCTCCCACACCCATCCTGCATGCTACACCACCCCTGAAAAAGGGCCATCCACTCCTTCCATTTCTAAGACCCACACTCCCAAATATAAATCCAACCCTTCCAATTCCAACCCCCCCCCAAACGCAAATCCACCCCTTCCCCTTCCAAGACTCCCCCCCCAAAGCCAAGGACACCCCTCCCTAATCCAAGTCCAACCCCCCAAACCACTGCTCCCATGTATGCTATGTGAGGTGCCTGCTCTGCCCACTGGATGCCCCTTCCTGAGGAGGTTGCCCTTGGCAGTGATATAGGAGGCAAGCTTTTTCGCAAGGCACAAGTACACATGCCTTTAGGTGCAGCATTTTGGACTGCCATTTGTGTTATTTATTTTGAGAGAGTTATCTTATTTGTTTCAAATAAATCTATGGCTTTGGATTTCAACAAGTTAGCCTTGGCATTTCTTTCCCTTAGCAATTGTTTGATACTGACATATGTAGCCAGGAAATCCAGCCTATATTTTGTATCTCTACTTTCTTAGGCGCATGCACTGGTTGCCATGGTAAGTTATGGTCATGTGAAATTAGATGCAGGCATTCATCATAGTAATGGTCATATGCATCAACAAATAGATGTTTCAACTTCACTCTATGATATTTCCGTACAGGAGTGTTTGTTTCCCATTGATTACTGATAAGTACGTGATAAGTATGTGAATAAGTGCATAGCCCCATGTGAACTTCTGTGACACATTTGATTGATGTTGAGGTGATGAACATGTACAATGGTTAACATTTGGGATTTGCACTGAGTTTTCTGGGAACTGTTGAGGTGAGACCTCCACCTTGTCTAGTGCAATTTCTACATGTTGTTACATTGCACTTATCACAAGGATGTGTTTGCCATTTTAATTTGATGTGCCATTTTACGTAATCTCTCAGAGCACACCTACATGATGACTTTTAGCTTGATGATTAGATTTTTTTTTGGGGAGCAAGTGCTCCTTTTTTGTGAGGCAGCTTGCCCAAAATTCAATAATACATCGTAGTCATACAGATGTGTTACTTTACATCGTAAAAGTCAAAATTACTGACAGTAGCACAACACATTGGTCATTGCTTGTGTGTGTAATTTAAAAATACACTAATACTTTGCAAAGGTGACCAGTCAAGTCAGACGGTAATATGTAATGGTGGTGCTTATCTTCGGTTCCGGTGACGACGCTGTTGACTTTGTTCGTGTTGTAGTAGCAGTGGCATGACTTGTAAGATCGGGTCCAGTGCGGTACAGGAAGTGGAAAGGTGAGTGAAGATGAGTTTTACCTTTATATGCATTGCTTTCCGCTGATTCAGGTGTGGAGGTTTGATTGCCACAGTTGCTTCGGCAGAAAGGCACGTAGAGATTGACCAGGCGGAGAAAGTGGCTGGGCTCCACCGTCAGCCTCATCTCCCTAAGACTGCCCTCGGGGCGTTTAAACAAGACCAGCGTAGCTGGCAGTAGCCAGTCAGTCTTTCAGCTGTCAAACCACACACATCTAAATAGAGTGTGTGGATCGCCTATTAGGTGGATGGGTAATCCAACGACGCCGTTGTGGTAAATAAATAATTAAATACCGGTTCTATTTTTGACAATAAACAATAAATGGTTAGCTCAATAAATAAGAGTCAAGATACGAGGTAGTTAGAGTTGACAGGCTTTAATTAAGCATAAAAGGACTGGAACAGGAATAGGATGGCAGGGCCCGGCAGCTGCCGGGGCAGGATCTGGGAATGGCTAGCAAACTTTAATAACAGTGCACAATATTTATAGTTAAACAAAATACATTATATTCAGTACAGTAGGCGTAGCAGTAGGCGGAGTTTGTAGCAGTCGCGAAAGATAAGGCATAAAGTGGGTGTAACAAGAGGTGTGTACAGGGCGTATACATAGACATGTGATGCAAACGTAACAGAATATGTCATAAACGGGGCGGAAACATGGAGGGGGCTACCTGAGCAGCTGGGATCTTTAACCTAGTGGTGCGCAAACTGGCAATGACGTGTTACTAGGGAGAACTGGGGGGCTATGACTTCTGCGCTAGAAGAGGAGACGAAAGTCTGGAGTGTCAGAGCGACATGTACCTAAGGCCTATCTAGTATCTAGTGTTTAGAGAACAGGTTGATAGAATCCAAAAGTTATCAGGGCAAAGGCTAACAGACACTTAAGACTGGTGCATGCATAATTCTACATGTAGTGCGTGTTGAGGAATATTAAATGACCATTAATACAGTATTTCTCTTACATGGAGACGTAAAGGCTAGACCATGACGGAAACTATTGATGCGATTCAGTAGCTTAGGAATGCAGAGAAGGAGGGCTGGACTGATAACTAGAATCATAACATACTCTTGGCAGACTAAGAGGCAGAGCCAGGCCGAGCCGGGCACTGTGAGGCATGAAAGTAAGCTAAGGGTCAGGGATACAGGTGGGGGCTGTATCGCTCCTCGGAGAGGGTTCAGGAAACGGGAGCTGAATCTGAGTCCGGGCCCTTTTGAGGCCTAGAAACGGGGACAATTACTGAATTAACGTGCACACTGTGAAACGTGGCAACATAGCTTTACATAGGCTTAATACTCGTAGCTTTCACGAGAACTGGAAACTGGCATACTAGAGATGGACACAACTGTAATTGCGTCTTTAATCGATCAGAGGGGAATACATGCATATCGATCATGCACATATGACATAACATGGGGAACACGTAGGCACATACAACATGGCAAAATTTACTTTTCCACATTCCCTCCTTGTGCCCTACGTTTCCATCAGGAAACATCTATATTCATGATACCATCTATCATTTCATACAGCATCATTTGCTCGTCTCGAATTGTCTTGGAACGGGACTTAGGACTAGGAATACAAGAGGTAGCACACATGCCACAAATCGCAGGGCCACATTGTATACAGAGGCAGCAACTGAATATGATCGCTACTGCAATACCTAGAAATGACAATACTTTCCATCCCCAGGCAGATATGATATCCCAGAGCCAACCGGACCATGTCCAGGTGCCTGGATTCTGGTGTAACTGATGGGCAATTTTATGAAGTCTGGTTATAGCTGAATAAACAGACGGCGCGTTATTAGGAATGAAAATGCAGCAACTAGATCCGATGACTCTACATGCTCCTCCTCTATCGGCCAGTATGACGTCAAGAACGAGACGATTTTGGAGCACGACAAATCTCATAGCAGATTGCTCTTCGGTTAAGTTACCTAGAGCAGAAGTAGTCTCATTCACTACTGCTTCAAGGGTTCTGGTTAATCTACGTATTAACTTACTATTCTGGATAGGTCCTATAAAGAAGAAGAAACCTTTATTAAAGTCTTGATATTGTTCTAGAGTAGTTTCAGTTTGATCGACAATTGGGGACTCGATCTCCCTTCTAGGTCTGACGTGTACTAGATGCGTGTTTCTATGATAATCGGATGGGGCTAGGAAAACTGGTGGCAGTAGGAAGGCAATGTAACATGTTCCATCCCAATCGAGGGGCAGACGAACATATGCGGTCTGACCACAAACAAAATAAGAATGACGTGAGGCTTTGAAAATAGATTTCCCACTGTCACTATACTCGACAGTAGTAGTACAATCACTATGTCCTACATGTGCGGAACCATTCTTTCTGACACATAATTCGCCTTTGACTGGTAGTACTGAAATAGCAGGTAAGTCTGGAGTAGTATCAGACTGAACATTCAGGACCATAAAATTCGAAGAATAATTACCTAAATCATATACTTCATTTTCTAGATCTAACCCTGTTCTATGGGAGAGACCTTGCTTGTCTGGGAAACATGTTCTATTCAGAAGGGACATATCATTTGAAGATGACGTTAACGTGGACCATGCTCCACACGAACCATTATGTGAAAACGGATAAGGAAAGAGTGGCAGAACTCCCTTCGGTGTCTGGAAAGGGGGGAGTCGACCACACACCCAACAATTAGTGGCATTGCTGGTCTGGTGTGAATAGTGTAACATTCTTATAAATGTATTATTTCTCATAGCAAGACGATAGGATAACTCGTGAGGAGGCAGATCACTAAATGTGTGCTCTACTGTAGCATTAGCAAACTTATTTACATGAGAAATTGGAAAACATAAATGCAATGCATAACTTGTGCAGGTAACCATCAAACTCAAAAATAGAAGAAAACATAGAATAACGATACATCTGATAGAGTTTTGACTAACTCTCTCACTATGGGGGTCTATCTCATACATGTCAGATACCTGTCTAACCGTTTCACCCGAGGGGGACTTAGACAATTAAACTGGCTGACTTATTTTACTAGACCGGAGCTTCTTTTTATACTCCTGTTGCGGAGTTTCCTATAACAGGGGAGGCTTGGACTCAAAGTTTGTAGCGGGACAGTCCTTGAAAATAGGGCAGTCTTTAGAATTCTGGCAGTCCTTAGAAATGGAACAGTCCAATGTTTTTATGCGACATCCATGGAATTTCTTGACGTGGGACAGGTGCACCCAGCCTTTGCGGCCTTCCAACTTCACGGCCGTGCGGGTGGTCAGAAGGACAAGTTGAGGTTGCTTCCAACGGGGCTCCAGCGGACTTGAACGATCAAAATTCCTAACCAACACGAGATCGCCTGGAATGACTTCATGTGGTTTCACCTCGGTATTGTCTGGAAATGCAGCGGCAACCTGCGAACGACAAGAGTGTAGGGCAGACATCAAGGAAGCTAGGTAATCTGTCAACATATTACTGGAAACATCTGTAATACTGCGGGGTCTAGGTGTACCCCACATGTTTGGGGGGCGGCCAAATACGACCTCATAAGGGGACAGACCTGATCTGGAATGTGCGACCATGCGCATATAGAATAGGGCGACTGGCAGAGCTACTAGCCAGTCTACACCTTTCTCTTGACATATCTTGGCAATACGGATTTTCAGGGTCTGATTATGTCTCTCTACGAGACCGGCTGCTTCAGGATGGCGCACACAATGGAACTTCCACTGGTACCCCAACAAAAGGGAAACATGTTTCATCAACTCAGATGAGAATGGCTGGCCGTTATCAGAATACACGACCCTAGGGAGTCCATAACGGGGGAAGAATTCACGAACCAACTGCTTGGCAGTGGTCGCTGCTGTGTAATCTGGAACTGGATATGCTTCTGTCCACCTGGACAAAGCGCATACAACTACGAGAACATACTTGAAACCTCGACATCGCTCCATCTGGATATAATCCATCTGGAGGACTTCAAAAGGGTGGTCAGGGGGTTGGAATCCACCTTGTTCCACCGGGACACTTTTACCTGGATTGAACTGGCAACATATCATACAGGTACGGACTTTCTGCTTGGCTGCAGCTCGTAAGTGCTTGTTGAACCAAAGGTTCTGAATACTGTCTAACATGACTTTTTCTCCTAGATGTGCTGGACTATGTGCGGTATTGATAATGACTTGAACCATGGAGTCGGGGAGAAACCATGTGGCTTTTCCCTTCGTCACCCATCCCTGATCTGTCTGGACCCCTCCTTGTTCGGACCATTTCTTAATTTCTTCAGGAGTAGCATGTAACTGTCTATGACATCTTGTGTAGGGTCCTTAACTGTCATACAAGTAGTCTGTTCTGGAATGGATGTCTGTGTCTTGTTAACTGGAATGTCTGGTGTCTGAGCTGTAAGCTTGGCTGTTCGATCTGCTAGATCGTTACCTTGGGAGATGATATCAGTAACTTTCGTATGTGCCTTGCACTTCATGATAGCGATAGCCGTCGGTAAATGTATTGCATCTAACAGAGCTTGAATGAGGAGACCATGCTGAATCTTGGTTCCATGAGAAGTCATGAAACCTCTCTCCTGCCAGAGCACTCCGAAGTCGTGTACAACTCCGAATGCATAACGTGAATCTGTATATATGTTTACTTTCAGGTTCTTGGCACGTATGCAGGCTTGGGTCAGAGCAACTAGCTCTGCTGCTTGAGCAGACAGGGTGTCAATACGGTGTGTTTCAATAACTTCTGTATCAGTAGTCACTGCATACGCGGCTACTAGTTCTCCTGTACTTGTTCTCATACATGAACCATCCACATAAAGTGTCAGGTCGGGATCTGGTAGTGGAATATCTGTCAGGTCTTGTCTTGGCTTAGTCATAGTGTTAATGACTTCCACACAGTCATGTGTGGCAGGATTTGAAGTAACTGACGGTAACAGTGTAGCAGGATTTAGAACGTTGCAGCGCCTGATTTCTATGTGTGGCTGGAACAGTGTCAGTTCATAACCTGTTAAACGTGCAATGGTCAAGTGCTGTGTCTGTGTTCGGTTTAAAAGAACTTCCACGGAGTGTGGAACTTGTACTGTCAGGGAGTGTCCTAATACTATGGAATCACTTTGTCTGATTGCTAGGGCTGTGGCTGCAACTGACTTGAGGCACGCAGGCAGAGCCTGGGCTACTGGATCTAGTGTGCTCGAAAAATAAGCACAAGGCTTGTATTGTCCTGCTTGATCTTGTGTGAGAACAGATAATGCAGTACCATTTCGTTCTGTGACAAAAAGTGTAAAAGGCTTACTATAGTTCGGTGTAGCTAGAACAGGTGCTTGGCATAAAGCTTTCTTTAATTCATTAAAACTAAGTGTATGTTCAGATGTCCAAGGGAGGACAGTCGATACGGCTGCCTCCTGTGTCGTTAACTGTATCAGTGGCTTGGCTAGATATGCATACTGAGGAATCCATTGTCTGCAGTAAGAAGTGAGGCCAATAAAAGCACGTACCTCCTTCTGTGTCTTGGGCTGTGGAAGACTCGCTATTAACTGGATACGGTCAGGTGTCAACTGCCTACCCCACTTGGACAGTAAGTGGCCTAAGTAGATCACTTGCTGGACACAGAACTGGAGCTTCGAAGGGGACACCTTGTGCCCCATCTCGGCTAGGAAATATAGAACCGTAAGTGACGCTTGTTCGCAGTCACGTTCAGAACGGGCTGTGATCAGTAGATCATCGACATACTGGAGCAGGGCAGTTTCAGTTGGCATGTGAATGTTGTCTAGTTGTCTTTTAAGTGCCTGACTGTAAATACTAGGACTTTCTGTGAAACCTTGAGGAGCTCGTGTGAATTTATAGCTCCTTCCATTTAAACAAAAACCGAAAAGGTACTGGCTGTCTGGATGAATGGGGACACTAAAAAATGCGTTTTTGAGGTCTATTACAGTAAAAAATGTAGCTTCAGAATCAATGGCTGTTAATAGGGATGAAATATCTGGGACTACTGGATACTGAGGTATGATACATTTATTAAGTTCTCGAAGGTCAATCACTAATCGATATACTGGAGGTGCATTTGGATCAGTACGTTTCATGACTGGAATGATAGGAGAATTACATATATTGGAGTCAGTTTCTACAACCACTCCTTGAGCAATGAGCTCGTCAATAATTTTGGATAAGGCTGCTACAGCCTCAGATGGCAATCTGTACTGTCTGATTCGTGGCAGGACAACACCTTGTTTCAGAGTCACACGATGGGGTGTGATTTGCATACAACCAACATCAGTTGGACCTTGTGCCCATAGATGCTGGGGGACATTCAGTAATCTTGGATCAAAATCGCGTAATACATAGTGACCTTTATAGTCCCTTAAAAACAATCGGACTCCTTCCGGAGAACAGCAAATTACTGCACCTAATTCTTTCAATGTTTTAATGCCTAACACATTTTCTGGACATGATTTCGTAAGTAACAAATCAGTAGTTCGGGACAATGGACCAACTTCTAGAGTAACTGGCTTTGAAATCTCGTTTACAATAGGCTTTCCTGAAAATCCAAGGGAAACATTTCTAGAGCCTGAGAGCGGAGCCCCTGGAACCTCGTCATGACTGATAGTAGTCCTACTTGCCCCTGTATCAATCAGAAACTTTCTGTCTTTCCCTAATACTTGACTGTGTACATAGGGACCCTCTTGATCTACAGGTATCTCGATGAGAGGCAAGCCTACCTCCCTCTCTAGGCTGTTTCATGAATACTGTTGATACTCTGGATACTCTGTCTGGGCATACTGGTACATCTGCTGTGTAACATGCTGTGTTGCAGCGATAGGCTGCGATGCTGGAACTGTCTGTTGTGCATTCTGTGGTGACTGAGAAGTCTGTGAGACTTGTTCTGGTCTAGGCGGACGTGGTCTTTCTTTAGTCTTACCAGTTGCTATGTTGTGTTTCAGAACTGCACACTCGTTTATAAAATGACCTGGCTGTTTACAATAATTGCATGTCCCTTTAACGGGAGCTGCAGAATGACTGGCTTGATTCGGACCCCTCTTCTGACTGTCTTGTGGAACAGATTGTGCAACTAATACTTTCATTTTCGTATCTTTCATACGTCTCTTTTCGTGTTCTTGCTCTTCTCTGATTCTATTCTGGTGATACTGGAGCATCTGAAGCATTTGTGACGGGGTATTAGCTTGCCAAGTACTTTCAACTTTCAAAACTCGATTTTTAACTTGTGGGCTTGAATTCTCGACTAGTTTGGTAAGAAAAAGATGAGGGTATGACTCGCTACCTGTCTTCAAACCACTGTTAATGATAAAACATTTTTCGAATCTAGAATAAAAATCACTAGTGTCTTCATCCTGTTTCTGTTTGCATGCAGAGATTGCATCCCAGTCTTCCTTTTTCGTGGCTAATAACCTTGGCAAAACCTGAATCAATAACTCGGGTAATTCTTTACATTTGTCCCCAAGACCGGTACCTGGTACTCGTGCATTATCTTCAGCTTCTAGAACTGCCCAATCGATCTTTTTCTCTCCCACCTCCCATTCTTTTTCCTTGAGTTTTTCATATACCCCTGCGGGCAACAGGACCTTTAACATTTTAATTATATCTGGATAAGTGTATTCTCCCATACGGAGCATGTCTTTTAATTCTCGATGGAACCCTGCTGGATCTTTGTCGTGACAGGGAATTAACTTCTTCATCTCTAAGAGTTCCATCTTGGTAATCGGGGTGTAAACAAATACTCGTTCTAGATCGCCACCCGTTCCTCTAACTGGATGGACTTCTCGTAACGGATGCTGTCTGTCTATATAGAATGGTTTACTGTCTGGAGGTGAGACGTGAACAAAATGCGGATTCAGAAACGTTCTATATTTGTGGCGCTGTTCTAGAATGACACTAATTAAATCAGTACCTAAACCTCTCCATCTATACTGGAGTAACTCGTTCAGAACATCATGTAACGGACCTGGATCAGAATGTTGTCCCTCATACAGTGTAATGAGGTGATGGATCATATACATACCCACCAGTCGCTGCTCGGCTGGGGGCAGTTTCAGAAACATTTGTGCCACTATTTCATCTGGAAAAGTGGTAGAATCAGTAATCCATCGGACTGCTGATCGGGCTAGTTCTTGTTAATGCATGGTACTAAGTTCACTATAACCGATACGTGATTTCAGAATGTGATCGGTAGCCTGAAATACTTGTTCTAGCGAACCTTGTTCTGGTGCTGGAAGATGAAAAACTTTCTTGTGTTCTAGGCGTGAATGTCGGTCTGGAAATCTAGATTTACCTACATACGCTATTCTGGTAGGATTCTCGTCGTCTACCTCTTCAGTAGAAGAGTCGTTTTCTTTCTCACTTACTTGTGCTGCTTTACGATTGTCGTGTAACCTTATTATTTCCTTACGAATTTTCTTGTACATACTCTCTATACTACTGAGTGTCTTGTGTCTACCCTCGGCTATATTATCACTCCACCTTGTCAGAACTTTCATTTCGGTCGGATCTTTAGTCGGACAATCTTGTTCCCTTATTAAACAATTGATTAGAAACTTTAATAGCATGAGCTGGGTCTCAGCTTTCCTTAGAGACATGATTTCGCCAATACTTTCTGGATCGTCTCCTGTACGGATGAAACGATATATTCTGTCTAGATCTTCTTTCATATTCGGTAGGGTGTCCAAATACTCGGTCACCCGTCTTACACGCAATGAATATAAAACCATATTATCATCGCCTGGGACTGGATCATAACGGCATTCGGTAAGAGCTCGTCTGATATCTGCAACGGACTGATATTTGGGCGTACGCTGTAACGCACGTTCATGTAACTCGACTAATGTTACACGTTTGTGTGGCGGCGGGGTACCAGGAGGACCTCCCCCCGCGGCCCCTAAACTGGAATCGTCGACTGATACTCTTCGCGCTGGCAGAGTGACTGAGGTAGCGGGAACTTGTACTATGGGCTGGACCGGGGGTACCGTAACAGGTGCTGTAACAGGTGCCCCGGTGGCTGGAGGAACAGGAATTACATTATTTACAGGAGCTGGCGGAGCGGGATTTGCATATTCTGGGACTGTGTCGTCCAAATAGGACGAGAGAAAAATATCAGCTGCGGTCGGTTTGTGACGTAGCTTAATCGGAACTAATGGCGGCGGAAAATTACATGGTGCTTCCGGGGTTGCTTTTGGCAAGCCCTCGGCAAGAAGAGGATACATACCCTTAATGAGGGCATTTCTCTGTCTGTCTGACTGTTCGGCTTTAACTCGTTCACCTATTTCGATTAATTCCCTTTCTTGGGCTCTTTCTGAGGATTCTCTACTTAACTCTGACTTTCTGATTTCTTTCTCTGTTCTTTTATGAGATTCTTTGCGCCATAACTCGATGGCATCTTTCTGGGACTGTCTGGATTTCTTTTTCCATAATGCTTCTTCTACTCGCATGATGCACTCGGCATCCCATGTACCTGATACAGGCCATCTATATTTCTCTTCTAGATCTTTAGTATACTCGACCCATAAGTCTAGATATAATATGGCACTTATGCCATGCTTATGATACATAAAATGTCCTGGACTGTCCCTAGGCGGGACAGGAACTGCTTCCTCGAGCAGACCTTTTCTAGTTTTTAACTGACGTAACTTAGAGAACAGAGGCATGATTAGACTGGAGTCTAGACACAATACTACACACAATGAACACAATAATTACTTGAAAAACAACTCATTCATACCACGACATTGAAAACACATGGAATAACATTTAGAATAACAGTTCGGACAAGATACTACCTGAAATACTGAGAACAGAACACATGAATTTCTCGAGAACAGAACTTACTAGAACAGACTAGATGCACTGCTGAAACAGTACGAAACTTACCGGTCTCATAAAGAGACACGTCAGGACCCGCATCCACCTAGGTGGACACTTCGTGTTGGATCTGTGTACCGAAACCCACGGACCAGAGACAAATTAATTGACCCTGTCTAGATACTACCCCAGCAACGGTACTCACCGGGCAGCAAGAACGGAAGGCCTCGGACTGGACTGGACTGCTACGACGACGGACGGACGAACTTCGGACTTCAGTTACAGGTGGGCCTCCGGATACCTCGGACCTTGGACTCTCGGCTTGGGCTCTGGTCGGGACTCGCCGCGTTCCTCCACCGCCTCGTCTGGATGCTGGACCGCAACCTCCGTCTCCTCCGTGGGCCTGAGGGATACTTGAAGCAGAAATATCTGCACGTGCACGGTATGGTTCCGTCACGGCTGCAGAGGATCAGGGGGCCTGCGTGGCTTCTCCGGCGCATGGGGAAAGGGCAAGTACCTATTCGGGCGCCATTATGTGGTAAATAAATAATTAAATACCGGTTCTATTTTTGACAATAAACAATAAACGGTTAGCTCAATAAATAAGAGTCAAGATACGAGGTAGTTAGAGTTGACAGGCTTTAATTAAGCATAAAAGGACTGGAACAGGAATAGGATGGCAGGGCCCGGCAGCTGCCGGGGCAGGATCTGGGAATGGCTAGCAAACTTTAATAACAGTGCACAATATTTATAGTTAAACAAAATACATTATATTCAGTACAGTAGGCGTAGCAGTAGGCGGAGTTTGTAGCAGTCGCGAAAGATAAGGCATAAAGTGGGTGTAACAAGAGGTGTGTACAGGGCGTATACATAGACATGTGATGCAAACGTAACAGAATATGTCATAAACGGGGCGGTAACATGGAGGGGGCTACCTGAGCAGCTGGGATCTTTAACCTAGTGGTGCGCAAACTGGCAATGACGTGTTACTAGGGAGAACTGGGGGGCTATGACTTCTGCGCTAGAAGAGGAGACGAAAGTCTGGAGTGTCAGAGCGACATGTACCTAAGGCCTATCTAGTATCTAGTGTTTAGAGAACAGGTTGATAGAATCCAAAAGTTATCAGGGCAAAGGCTAACAGACACTTAAGACTGGTGCATGCATAATTCTACATGTAGTGCGTGTTGAGGAATATTAAATGACCATTAATACAGTATTTCTCTTACATGGAGACGTAAAGGCTAGACCATGACGGAAACTATTGATGCGATTCAGTAGCTTAGGAATGCAGAGAAGGAGGGCTGGACTGATAACTAGAATCATAACATACTCTTGGCAGACTAAGAGGCAGAGCCAGGCCGAGCCGGGCACTGTGAGGCATGAAAGTAAGCTAAGGGTCAGGGATACAGGTGGGGGCTGTATCGCTCCTCGGAGAGGGTTCAGGAAACGGGAGCTGAATCTGAGTCCGGGCCCTTTTGAGGCCTAGAAACGGGGACAATTACTGAATTAACGTGCACACTGTGAAACGTGGCAACATAGCTTTACATAGGCTTAATACTCGTAGCTTTCACGAGAACTGGAAACTGGCATACTAGAGATGGACACAACTGTAATTGCGTCTTTAATCGATCAGAGGGGAATACATGCATATCGATCATGCACATATGACATAACATGGGGAACACGTAGGCACATACAAGATGGCAAAATTTACTTTTCCACACCGTGACGGTGGGACTGTCACTGCCAAGATCGTAATCAGTAAGTCTCTTATGGGGTAACCCAGTATCCCTCAGTACATGGGCAGTATATTTTAAATATAAACAATGGTTCTGTCGGGTATGTACATAGTTGCCTTAAATCATATATATATATCTCTGATCACTGGTGGTCACTGTCGAGCGGCGTTGTACAATTGTAAGCGGAGACGCCGCTTATTGTAAAATAATATGTGATGATTGATTTTTCTATGCATTCATGATTGGGTCAAAATAAGAAAGAAGTAACGATTAAGTTGACTTGGTGATTAAAACCTCTTTGACCCTCTTCCGTTGGTTTGGTTTTGGTTCTATATGTATTAGTCTATGTGAATAATTTTACCTGATGTGGAATATGATGATGCACTGATATGAAGGGATCAGAGATATATATATGATGTAAGGCAACTATGCGCTTTACAAATGTGGATTATTATTATTATTATTATGTACATACCCGACAGAACCATTGTTTATATTTTTAAAAAAAAGATCGTAATCAGGCCCGAAGTCATGTTGTGGGATAACATTTACTATTTACTATTCCCACTACAATGTAAACACAGTTAAGAAACATATAACAAAATGTAAAAACACAAGTAATAATTGAAAATAAGAATAAACTTCCTTAACTACAATATTGTTTTACAAATACAATAAATATATTTTATACTACACATTATTCAATTAGATTGTTTTAATTTTTACAACACTTCAATAATTTAACACACTATTTAAAGAAACTAATAAATATTTTATTATAAAATAAAACGAATACATATTTTTTAGAAATTCCAAATTTATTTCCAAAATGTTGAATTTTTTTTTACGACAACTAATAAACATATTTTTAAAATAGTGATATATTTTGGTTAAAAATATTGAATTTTACCAATACAATAGTTTTTTTTTTAAATAATTGAAAAATTTAGGACGTGGCTGAGCTGAGGACCAAGATGGCTGCTCATCTCTAAAGCTGCCACCTCGCGCCTACCTGCCACAGTCCAGTGCAATCTCCCGGGGCAGCGACGGGATGTGGGGGATGCTCTGACCACAGTCCAGTTGGTCTGATGAGATTCAGCCCCGGAGATGATGGAAACTCGCTCAGGCCAGCCGGTGGCAGCGTCCTGACGCTGCCCTCGGATGCCCCGTGATGACAAGGGTGGCAGGTGAATCTGAGGGCAGGGCCACGGTTGCGTCTGCTGGCCGGAGCAACTCAAGGTTCGGCCTTCCTGCCTCGTGAAAGGCCTTATTTGCGGTGAGCGGATACCCTGCACTTATCGAGTGTGGTCGATGGCCGCAGCTTCGCTGGCGGACTGCGCTCTTTAATGACTGCGTATCTCATGGCCGACTCTACATGCTGCTGAGGGCCTTCCCCCTGCCGCTTGCATCAGACAGGCCGCATTGAGCTAGGGAATTCGAAGGGAGCCCTGGACTCACTGGGCTCCAATTTACCCTCCGGTTCTGCTCCATCAGCACCCCTGGCTCTACTGAATGCAGGACTTACGCAGCTGCCCATAAGGACTGCCCCCAGGTGTACTGATATGGGACCTCTCGCTGGCTGGCTATGAACTTCTTATACCCTGCGGGCAATTTACTGACCATTGCAAGACCTGTGATACCGCTTGCAGCTACCCCAGTTTGGAGTGCCTGAGACATACACAGCTAGCTCATCGACATACTTAGCCCTCTGCCTCACCACCATTTGCGCACATCAACCGCTCTCCCATTGTCACGTGGCCACAAAGATCACTGGTGGGAGGCATTGCGATCTGCCGATCGGGGCACCCTTTCCTAATACATAGGATGTGGTATTGACAGAGGGCATCAGAAATATAATGGGAATCATCGACCCCAAACAACGGCAGCTCTCCTTTGACCCCCAAAGACCCCATATGCGGTGGCAATGAGACCCCCATGGAATACGAATCTGGTTTGTCTACGAATGATGCCCCCATGCTGGAAGGTACAGTGGCAGTCATGGCTGGATTAAAGGCAGGGTTTAAATCTATAGATTCACGTTTTGATGCACCAGCTGCCCGCCTGGATGGTATGCATAAACATATAGAGGCCATGAATTACGCCTAGATTCTGTGGAGCAGCGTATCTATGATGTTGAAGACACAAGTGCTACCACACTCAAACGCCTCGAGAGGGTGGAAAAACTCCTTAAAACAATAGCTGCTAGGACTGAAGATTTAGAAGGACGCTCTCCACAAAATAATATCCTCATTACCAGAGTCGCAGAGTCAACCAACAATGGCCGCATGAACACTTATGTGGAAAATCTGCTTCATGAATTGTTCGGCGGGGAGGCGTTTTTCTATGTGTTTCAGGTAGAGAGGGCCCACAGAACCACAGGGGCCAGACTTGCGATGATGAGGCGCTGCCCCGCCTCATCATCGCAAAGTTGCTCAGCTACCATGATCGTGACACAGTATTCCGCCTTGCCCGGGAACGAAGGCAGCTGCAATATCAGGGCACGGCCATATCCTTTTTTCCAGACTTCACTCCCTTAGTAAAAGAGGCCCTCAACAAATACATAGATGTTATACCAGGCACGTCTATGCGTCCATATGGATGGCAAGCAGCACATCTTTGACACCCCCTGCGGATGTCGTCATCTTCTGTAAATGAGACGGCATTGGAGCCAAGACACCAGCCGGTGGATCGCCAGCTTCTGAACCTGTGCAGGCTGCAGTAGACCCATAGTCCTATCTTTTCTGCTGACGTAAAGTATGGTAAGTCTGAACCATCCTGGGATCTTTCTATGACTAGTCGTTCCTGCAAGGAACACTGTCGAGTCACTAACTGCTCTTCCACTCTGTAGGCTGTTCTACACTATGTTCAGATTATATACCATTGGGATTCCCTTTAGAGTGTTGTCACCCCCTTTGGAGATCTTCCCTGGATTGTTTTTCCTTGTTTCTTGGGATATTCAAGTGTTTCGCCGGCTACTGCCTGTTTGTTGTTCGGTGTGAGTAGGGTGATAGGTATCTTCTTTTTCTCAATGATTCTATCATTTTCTCTTTCTTTTACAAGGGTTCCACTATGATACATACCATACATTTCTTTCATACTGACAAACATGCACTAATGCTTTTCAACCTGGTCACAGATGGCCCCAAGAGATAGTTACTGGGGCTCTTGCCTAGCGATGCGTGACGTTCTGGGCATCAGTCTAAACCGATTGTACTGGTCAATATTTTTGCCTCAAATGTGGACGATCCTGATGTTTCATGTTCTTTCCACACACATCACCCTACTGCAACCAGACTGTCTAGTCATTGGTGGAGACTTCAACGTAACCCTTTCCCCCTCTCTGGATAACACTGGCATGGGCCTGGTGTCCAAACTTCATGTGACTCAGGAGCTAGCCACTATCTTGAAATCCTTACATCTTACACATGGCGAGGTGTTTAGAGTGGAGGCCCGCGACGCAATGACAGAGTTTTCAAGCTCAAAACAGGAACTGTTGAACACCACTTGACATTTTGGGAGGCGTTTAATTGATACCAGCAGGTGTCCGGCACTATACTGTCCTTGCCTTACTATGAGCTAAACGTCAAGTGTCCCTGCACTGGTGTACCACCACTGTCCCGACGGTAGACACTTGGATCCGGGACTTGATATACTGTGACACTACAAGTGAAATCTATACCTCGCTGCAACCGCCCTTCTCCCGACCTAAGAATATATGGCAACCCCTGAAAAACTATCTCTTGCACATCAACACTATCACAAAAAATAACGACTCGGACTGACATACATTCAGCTCTGGCAATTGATACACAGATAACTGCATACACATGGAGGCAGAAGAGCCCACCACTCATGCAATACATTTGCTCATTCACCCTTTATCTCTTTCTTTGTGTCGTCTATACTCTTATTATAATAGCACTGTGCAAATATTCACATATAATATGTATCAGCTTGTACAATGATTTATATTTTCTTCTACTCATGTATATGTATCTTCCTCCAGAGAGACCTTTCTTATAGCCAAAAAGTTTCTCAAAGTCCCCGACCCTTCAGTGGCACCAGATCCCTCGGGATACCGCTGTAACAAACTCACGGAATATTTCGCCACTAAAGTACATAATATTCTTAAGCAGCTCCCACAAAAGGACGTTGATACACCTGAACTGACAGATATGGGCCAGCATGGAAATATATACCATCTCGAGACCTATATCCCGATGACTCAGGAGTCATTTCTAGCCACCTTAACTTCTGTCAAATCGGGGTCACCAATGGACCCGGCACCACCTAACATTCTGAAACTGGTAGCACCCATAGTGGCCCGCATTATGACCAGCCTCATCAATGCCTCCTTTGCATTAGGTATAGTTGCCCTGAATGGAAAAGAGCAATGGTAAAAGCTCTGTTAAAAAAACCTAACCTGGACCTTCCAGATTTGGGCAACTACCGTCCTATCTCGCTCCTTCGGGTAATTAGCAAAATTGCAAAAAACATGTTAACCAGTCTCTTTCCACGTTCCTTGAGACTAATAACCTGTTCCATCCCTCACAAACTGGCTTCTACCCTCGCCAAGGTCCTGAGACCGCTTTATTAGCGGTGGTGGAAGTAGCAAGAAAAATCCTTGACACTGGAGGCACGTCACGACGCTAAACATCCTGTGATTCTGGGCAAATCACTTAATCTCCCCGTGCCTAACAAAAATGAATGTGTGTCCTCACGTAACGCAACTGGTGCTATGTAAAGCGCTCTGATACCCGATTCGGGTCAAGTTTGCGCTATATTAAACTGCAAAAAACAAAAAAAAAAAAAATATTCCTCGATTTAAGAGCGACATATCAACAGACGAGCGCCAAAATAAAGAGCAACACATTGTAGTGCAGGACATTTTTGCCTTCAAAGTTCTTCTGAGTCTTAGGGCTGGAGCAGAGCTCGATGTTTGCTATCTGCCCCACGCCATCCACTTCCCAGGTGAGCGGTTGAGGAACAGGGTTTTGAGTTGGCTTTTGAATTCAACAAAGGAGGGAATAGTTCTGATGTGAGGGGGAATGGAGTTCCAAATTTTGGGAGCGCTTCCGGAGAAAGATCGATCCGCATTTTTTTTCTTCTAGTTTTAGGTGGGATGAGTAGGAGGGAGTTTGAGCTTTTCAGGTTCCTGGACTGGCCGGCGTTTATGAGTTTTTTCGCCAAGTACTAAGGTTTGCCGGTGTGAAGGGCTTTATGGGTGAGGCAGGCTGTTCTGAAGCTAACCCGCAATTCGACTGGGAGACACTAAAGTTCCTTGAGTGCAGGGGCGCTATGATCGAATTTCTTGATACCGGTGATCATTCTGGCGGAAGCATGTAACGTTGTTTTGATGGGAGCCAGATGTGATTTTGGAATTCCTGGGAGGACTGCGTTCCTATAGTCCAGTCTTGAGAGTAGCAGAGATTGGGTGGCCTGTTTGAGATCATTGGTCGGAATGTAGGGTTTTATTTTGTTCAGTAGTCTGAGGTTAAGGACTTAGTTTCAGTTGGTTGCTTGTCAACCAGTAGTGGACATCTTTCAGGATATCATTTAGTCTTTGTATGTCTTTCAGAAAGGTAGTTTCCAGATAGATCTGAGTATCATCAGCGTAGAGATGGAAGCGGATGTTGGCTTTTCTGTGTAGTTTGGAGAGAGGTTCCATGTAGATGTTAAAGAGTTGCGGTGAGAGCACCGAGCCTTGAGAGACGCCCTTGTTGACTTGCTGGAGTTCGGAAGTGAAGTTTTTGATTTTTATTTTTTGTATGCGATTGTGAAGAAAGGAGGAGAACCATTTGAGGACTACCTCGCCAAGACCTCGCCAAGACCAGCTCTTTCTTGGAGAGCCCTTATGAGGACTTTGTGATCAACAGTGTCAAATGCTGCCGAGAGGTCAAGGAGTATGAGGAGGCAGCATTGGTCAGAGTCTAATGATCCATGTATATTATCCATGATGTTGAGAATCGCGGTTTCTGTGCTACAGCCTTTTCTGAAGCCCGAATGGTGGGGGTCCAGGAGGTTGATGTTGTCCAGGTGCTGGGTTAGTTGATGTAGTTCGCATCTTTCTAGTGTTTTTGAGAGAAGGGCAACGTTCGACACAGGTCTAAAATTGTTCAGATCTGTCGCATCTAGGCCGGGTTTTTTCAGCAGGGTGGGTGACTTGACCCATTTTAAGGCAGTCTGGAACCACTCCGTTTTTCAGAGAGCTATTTATGATCGTGCTTCAAAGCGGTGCAAAGGCGTGCTTAATTTTTTTGGTTAGTAGGAAAGGGTTGGGGTCTAGGACATGAGCTGAGAGTTTGGAGGTGGAGATCAACGTGATTATCTCAGTTTCTTGAATGGGACGAAAACTAAGCCAGGAATTGGGAGAGGAACCGGGAGAAAGATCAGGCAACCCAGCCGCGATGCTCTTCGTGGGGTGCGTGTTGTTGACGTCCAGTGAGAGTTCGATTTTTGTGATCTTGTCGTTGAAGAAGTTGACGAAGTTGTCGCATAGTTCTTTGGATGTCTGTACAGAGGAGGACACGGGCTTGGAGGTTTGTTGTCTGATGATGCTATAGAGCTCCTTAGGTCTGTTTTTGGCAGTGTCCAGCGCCGAGTGGAAAATGCTGGATTTCTTGTTTTTGATGTACCCTTGTTTTACTTCCTACGGGCTGATTTGAGTTGATCGCGGAGGATGGAGGTAGGGTTATTTCTTCACTTTCTTTCTTTGGCTCTTAGATGTCTCCTTTCGGAGTTGAGGTCGGAGTTGAACCATGTTCTGGATGGGATGGCTCTGCTCTTTTTGGGCTTTAGAAGAGCTATTTTGTCAAGCATATACACTAGCTTTGCGTTGTATCAATCAGTGAGGTCGTTAGTGGAGAGGTGGTCATTGGTGTCGGGGAGGAGTGAGCTTATCTGTTCTTCGAGGACACCCAAGGGAACCTGAGAGACGTTTCTCAGCCATTTGGGGGTTCTTGCAGAGGTGATTGGGAGAGAGTAAGTTGGTTGATATGAAATAAGATCATGTGGTGGCCTGACCAGTCGACGGGGAGTATGTGATTGATAGTGATTGTGTTTCTTTGAGCAATGATGGCATCCAAGGTGGCTCCTTTGTAGTGCGTCTCCTCTGTGCAGCACTGGATTAGGTTGTTATCACAAAGTAGACTGGATAGCGATTGGATTAGCAGGTTGTTGGTCTCATTCCACCGTAGGTTCAGGTCGCCAAGAATTAGATTATTGGTATCACCGAGTGCACCCTGAGCTATCAGGTTGGCTAGTTGTTCTCCGAATGCGGCGGTTTTTCCTGGAGGATGATAGATAAGGTGACAGAGTAAGGAACCATTATCTTTGGTCTTGATGTTGGATGAAAGACATTCAAATGTGTTGTAGTAGTATGAATTTATTTCCATGATGACCATGTTGTCCTTATGGATGATATCAACCCCTCCCCCTTGCTGGTCTTTTCTGTCTTTGTTGATGAGGGAGAAGCCCGGGGGTACAAGCATGTCTAGGCATGGTGGGGATAGCTCTTTGAGCCAGGTCTCCGTGAGGAACGCAATGTCAATGTTATACGAGAGGATGGCCTCTGCTAGTTCAGTTGCATGTAAAGAAGCCGACCTGCATTTGATCAGTAAGCAGTTGGTGAAAAGTTTGTTGTTGCTGGCGGTCTTTCCTTTGGGTGCCCTAGGTATGGTGGTAAGGACGGGCGGTCTCGGGGGTTTTGTGCAGGGAAGGGCTTTTCGGAGACCTGTGATCACTTGGATTTTGGATTTAGTGGAGTCCAAGGGGGGTATGTCGTAAGAAGAGGCTGGAAGGGCTGCTTCGCTGTCTGACATGGCTGCTTCTGTTCTAGTGGGTCTTGAGGTCAGGGGTTTTGTATTGGTATTTGAGCAATTCTGAGCCCTAAAGGGAAGGACTGCGATTCTTGAGGCTTTTTGCGGCCAGGGGGCCACAAAAAGCCTCAGCCTACTGAGGCTGAGTTTCAAGGATTTCTGAAGGCCAGGAGGGGCTCTTGTGGCTATTGGTGTTGGCAGTGGGGGGAACCCAGGAAGGAGACTGGTGGGATCTGCATGCTTTATCTCCATATTTGGAAAGAAAAGCTTGGTTGTTACATTGCCTGGTAAGAGAGCAAGCACCAAATGCAGCAACTAGAAAAGGATTTAACCCGTTTGTTTTTTCCGGTCCAGCATTAAATGCCCAATGTGCTAGAACTCCAAGAGAGCCTGAAAGGAGATCCCCTTGTCCACCACATCGTCGACTGCTTCCTTCATGATTGCAAACAAGCACCTTTTCTCCATCAGAAATAAGGTCTTGTTCTCCATTCTGAACAATCGTCAAATTTCCCATGGATTGGCTGAGTCTTAAAACGCAACCGTTATAATCATTATTATCAACAGGGTCTCTTATCACAGCTTCATACAGTCTGCTAAACTCCATAAAATTAGGAGTGAGAATTGCTTGCTGGTAACCTTGAATAATGGAAGGTTCTTGGGCAATCAGCCACAGGCCATCAGCATCAATTACAATAGGGGTTCCCTTTGTCTTGGATTTTTCTATAATACCCTTTGCATTTTGGAGGATTCTATCATCTCTACCCAGGCCAGGTCTGATCACGATCGTATGAAGGCTTGGTAACCACTTTTCTACCTCTTGAATGGCATTGGGACTGTCAAGCACTGGATGAACAATAAGTTCTGGACTGTACGACTTTATCACAGTGGCAGCATCTTTGGTACAAAATAAATGGGACAAATCTGCTCCCACTTTGAGTGCTGTAATCCCTGCAAAGTAAGGTGCCCCTGTGTATTCTTGACATCCTCCAACGACACCTATTTTTCCATCTTGACCTTTATGCTTTTTCGTATTAAGTGGGGGAATAATATTCTTTGCCAATTGATAAATGTTTTCCACGTCCTTAATAGAGTGCGTTGAACGGGATGAGAATAATGTCTCGACAATTTAAATGACCTTCCTTTAAAATTCAGAATTCCATTAACACTAGGAAGGAGGTGGGGAAGCGCAGGGTCGCGATGATCGCTCGCAGGCCTGGGACCATCTGTGCGCTTGACAGACTGCAGCCTGCAGCACAACCAGTTGCACCATGCTTTATCTAGGTTGGAGAGGATATCGGTTAGGCCCGGCAGATCGCGTCTATCTGGTTTTCAAGCGCCGCGAGTCGCTGCGCCATAGATTCGTGGGCGGGTTTGAGGGTATCTAGGGATTCATCTTGTGTGGTGTAGGTCAGGTTGAGGAAGTGTTGTCTCTTATTTATTGTGTAGGACAGGTTGCCCCTTTTTGAAATCATGGGAGGGGGGTGGATTGGGTCATGAGATGAATTAGAGTATCTGAGATCTGTGATGGAACTAGTGAGGTTAGGGGTCACTGTCAGCGGGGCTCGTTCATGAGGTTGCAGGGGGTGGCTCCAATAGGGGGGAGGTTGAGTTTTCCTTAGGGAGCTGTGGAATATGCTTGGTAGGGGAACTGTGATGAGTGGAGACTCGGGGAGCTGTGCGGTTGGGGCATGTGGTGGTGAGGATTGAGTTTCCTGATGGGGCCAATAAGCTGTAGGTGGGAGTTGGCTTGAGGCGGGGCGAGGCAGGTGGGGGAGAGCGGATCGAAGTTAGGGGAAGAGGGAGTCGGAAGCTTCAGGGTTAGATGTAGCTGTAGGCGGGCTTTGGGTTGAGGTGGGGCGAGGCAGGTGCGGAAAAGCGGATCGAAGTGAGGGGAAGAGGGAGACGAAAGCTTCAAGGTTCTCATTGTTTGCCTGGATAAGGACAGTGCCGTTAGTGTAGATGGTCACAGATGTGAACCCTCTTCTAGATGAGCGATTGGGGAGCAGAGATGTTAATTTGCAGCTGTGTGGTGTGGATGTGGTTTTGGCGACATAAAGTTGTGTTCTGAGCGTGGAGATCCAGTCTTAATCAGACCTTTGGAAGAGGAGTGGTAGATGTCTGTAAATAGGGTTTCTCTGTGATATCGGATTAGTTTCTGTTTGAAGTTTCGTTTCATTTTAGCAGAGAGGTGGGGGAGTTAATAGTGTATGAGTTGGGGCTATGGGGTATCAAATGTGCAGGTAGGGATTGGGTGGTGGGGGTTGGCGAGGCAGGAGCCATAGTGGGGGTACTGTGTGCAGGTGGGATCAAGTCTCTGAAAGGGAGTATGCAGCAGGTGGAGAGAGAGGTAAGTCAGATCCGCTGAGAGTGAGTTGGATGTTGGGTTAAAGGTTACTGTCTGTGTCTAGTCTGGACCTGTTATGATTTATAGGAATACAAATATAGTCTGTGACTAATTTGTAGAAATCAATTCGAAATAGTGACAATCTTGTGTTGTGTGTGATACTACAACACTAGTACTACATACCTCCTGAAAGATTCTCATGTATGTAACTCATAGTGTAATTACAAAATGCATGAAATGCAAACCACACACAAAAGCGCCACTAAAGCCAATAACACTTGAAATACATTTATTAAATTCAAAACAGGTAGTTGTATAAGCAATAGGTTACGCACAGGAAAGAGGAAAGTTTAAGGGGAAGTGGTAGTGCTTGGTAGTGAAAAGGGTAAGTCATGGAGATACAGATGAATACAATTGGATATTTTCAAACATTACTGGTATTCAAAGCCAGTATCAGAAGACCTGTCCGAAGTAAAAAACGTATTTACATGTAATCTGTAAATTACTCTCGCACCAAATGCAATTTTAGTGTACAATAGGTGGGACACGGGTACAGGTCTTGTGTAGTTGAGGGCGTCGACATTTCGACTCGACTGATGAATTGAGGGAAGTTTGGGCCTCAGCTGCGAGTCTTCATCAGGAAGGGATAGGGAAACCTAGGGATAAAAATGTAAATTAGAGGGGGCGCTGTGTGTGGGGTCAGAATGTGCTAGAAGATCTACAAGACACTGACCTATTCCTGGTGCCAAGCCTGGCTACTCAGGTGTGTAATCAATTTGCCGAAAAATCATGGCTCAATGTTGCCAAGGTTTATGAAAGAGGGGGGTCAAAGATTACAGCCCTATTCGGAAAGAACCAACGTCGAAATGTGATTAAATCACTACTCTGTGGAGAAAAGGAATGAAATGTCAGCTGAATGGCTGGCAAGAGGTGCATTATATACAAGTGCTGTGGTCGAGTCAAGGTGACACTTCTCCTGATTTAAGATCAATAGTGTGGCTCTAAAATAAGGAAACCGTGTACTATATACAAAGGAAGTGTGTGCTATGTACAAACGATGGCCACCCACCCGCTGACAAGGCACGTTCAAAACTGGGGTATGACCATACCGATAAGGGAGGGTCTGTCAAGACTCCCACATAGACGTTTTAATAAGGGTCGGAGGTAGGAGACGTCGTAACCCTCTAGTAAAACGATGCACATGTGCCCGCACCAAGGCAGACACTGGCGGGACGGTGCGTCTATAAATAATTAAATAAATCCGGGGCTGTCAATACCTGAAACTTCTGGTCCGCGACCCCATCCGTGTTGCTCCTAAGAGTCAAGGGAGAGACTGAGGGCATGCCACAACAGTAGTTAAATATGTTGGCCGGCCGTGCGACACGTGCACGTTGGGGCGCCGCTGTGCGGTTTGCGTCCTAAGCCTGCAGTGGCATAAAGGGCATTCGGGCATGCGCGCTGGTGTCCATAGCAATCTTAGATTCAGCGTGTCACGGAGAGGTCTTCAAAAAGTGTAATGGGTGAGAGTATACACAGGAGTGTGAGGGTTGTATTGTAAGCTGCCTATATACAATCTTCAGAGTCACTCTTAGTTCCTGAACAAGGCACTGGCAATATCATTAGCACATCATCTATGTACCTGTGCCACACCAAGATGTTATTCCTATATGGATTGCTGGTGCTTAGGACATGAGTTTGTTCATAGGAATCCATGAAAATGATGGCCAAGTTTGGGGCAAAACTTGCCCCCATGGCCACGCCTTTTGTCTGGTAGTAGTATCAGTCTTGGAATACAAAAAGTTTTTTTTTTTCAGAACAAATTTTATTTGGTTTTAGCAGTTGACAGAATAGAAAGGAAACACTGCTTCCATGGAAGCAGGAAGACAGTGAGCTTATAAGTGCAATTATAATCAAAGTATACAATCAACGTTCCCCTGAACCCCCCTCCCCGTAATCCAGCCCAGTACCCACCCCCCACCCTGCACGGTGTTTACATTGTCCAGAACAGGAGTGTAAGTATCTCAATAATAGCATGTGGTCAGTTCATCCAGGGGCAGTGTGAATAAGGTCTATAGCACCCGAGTAGCCGGGGGGTCTAGTAGCAGGCCCCTATAGTCCGCCCATTTCTTCCAGATCCGATAGTGTTTCTTGGGGCAGCCCCTGGCCTCAAAGATTGGGCGTTCCAGTCCCATGTTGAAGTCCATGCCTCGCTTCCATACCCCTACCAGCGGAGCCCTGGGGGCTTTCCAAGCTTGGGCTATGTCCCTCTTGGCCACCGTGAGACCCAGAAGAAGCAGATGTCGTTTGTATCTATTACCCCCAACTTGTTCCATAACATGAAGGAGACCCAGTTTCGGTGTACGGGGAAGTTCCCATGCTAAAACTTCCTCAAGGCAGTCCCACACGCCAGTCCAAAATCTCTGCAGCCGTACACATTCCCATACCGTATGTATGAAGGAGCCTACCGCGCTTCCACACCTCAGACACTCCGGGGAGGCTATCAGCCCCGCCTTCCACAAGCGCTCCCTCGTATAGTAAGCCCTGTGTAGGTACTTAAACTGGATAAAGCGCAGGCTCACTGCTATCGCTGCTCCCCTAGGGGCCTCCAGGGCTTCCCTCCAGTCCTCCTCCTCCAGTTCCCCCAGCTCGTCCTCCCAGACCGCTCGCAGTTTAGTAAGTGAGGGGGAACAATGGGCCACCAACGTCTGGTATATAGTCGACATTTTCTTTGTTTCTAATTCCCCCATTAATATCTTAGCTTCTAAGGGGCTAAATTCTGGTAAGGACGTTATGTCTGCTATTGCGAGGGCCAGAGCGTGTCGGAGCTGTAGATATCTAAAGAATTGGGACTGGGGCATGTCATATTCCTCCCTCAGTGTTTGGAATGATTTGAGGGTCGTGCCCTTCAGAACGTGGCCCAGCGCCGAGATGCCAATGGCATCCCAGCCTTCGAAGCCCCGCAGTGAAGCCAGGCCTGGCAACCTCCCATTGTGCCATAGGGGAGTCTCGCTCGTTAATCTATTCCACCACCCCATGCGGCGGAGAGCGTCGCGCCACACTCTGAAAACTACCTGGGTGACCATCGGGAGCCTCTTCCGGATAGACGCCGAATATAGGCTAGTATGGAGCGTGTCTGGGACCATCATATATCTCTCCAGGGCATAGGTCGGGTCACCTCGATCCCCATACCACCATTCGTTAAGGACAAGCAGGTGCGATGCCTGATAGTAGGACTGGACGTCCGACGTGGCCAGCCCCCCACAGTAGGTCGACAGGAAGCAGGTGCGGAGCGCCACTCTCACCGCTCCCCCAGTCCATAGGAACCGACCCAGGGCGGAATTCACCTGCCGAAACCACTGCGGCTGAACCGGGTACGGGTGATTTTGTAGTTGGTAAAGGATACGGGGTAGGGCCACCATCTTAAAAATGGCCGAGCGGCCATAGACATTCAGGGGCATCCTGGACCACGTCTGCATATCCGAGCGAATTCTGTCCCATACAGGCACTATGTTGCGGGACCACGACACTCCCGGTATATCCGTCAAAAAGACGCCTAAATATTTAAGGCCTCCCGTTGCTTCCTGCAGAGCCGAGGCCCAGGGACCCAAGGTCCCTCCGTCACCCAGGACCCATAATTTCGACTTCCGTACGTTAAGTCCAAGACCGGACACCTCACCAAAAACACGCATTATTTCCAGGACCCTCGGCCCTGACTTATTAAGGTCTGTGAGGAAGAAAAGCACGTCATCTGCATAAAGGGCAATCCTGTCAGATGGGCCTCCCACCCATTCCACTCCACGCAATTGGGCATCCATCCTCACCCAAGCCGCGAGCGGTTCCATAGCCAAAGCGAACAGGTACGGTGAGAGGGGGCATCCCTGCCGGGTGCCCCGACCAATGAGGAACGAGCCAGAGACCGCCCCCGCAACCCTGACCGCTGCCGTCAGGTCCGTGTACAGCAAGTGAATGTAAGATAGAAACCGGGGGCCCAGGTTGAGTCGGAGGAGGAGTGCTCGAAGATAAGGCCAGCTAAGGGAGTCAAAGGCGCGGTCTATGTCCGCCAGCAGAAGGGCCGCGGGGATGCCCGCCGCCCGCACCGCTTCCACCACCAAGTGCACGCGCCGTATATTATGTCTCGTCGCTCTATGGGGCATCAAACCTGCCTGATCCGGATGGATCAGATCTGTGATATACGGGAGGAGGCGGTTCACCAAGGCCTTTGCCAATATCTTCGCCTCAACGTTCAGTAGCGAAATCGGGCGATAGGATTCCGGCCTATCTTGGGGCCTCCCTGGTTTGCAAAATACCACAATTTCGGCATGTCGCCAGTCCGCTGGCAGTCTTCCGCGGTCCCTAGAAACCTCCAGGGCCTTCTTATAGCGCATCCCTAATTGGAGATGAAACATCTTCAAATATTCGCACGGGAAGCCATTGGGCCCAGGGGCCTTGCCCGCGTTCAGCCCGCCTAGGGCTTCTCCCAGCTCCTCCGCTGACAACGGGAGGTCCAATCGGTCTCGGGCTTCATCCGAGAGTGCCCGGGGGGGAAGGTCCGCGAGAAATTTGTCGATCTCCTCCGCTGGGAGGGATTCCCGAGGGGCATACTGTGTCTCGTAGTACCTAGCAAACGTCTGGGCCAGAACCCCGGGGTCTGAGATAGGGTCACCTACAGCGTCTTGGAGGCCCGGTAGGGGTTGGGCTTGATAGGTATCCTGACACAGCCTATATAGCATCCTGCCGGATTTGTCCCCCCATTGGTAGATTCTGCTCTGTGTAGCGAGCCAAGACTGTCGGGCCTCGTCCAGCAAGAGGGAGGTGTAGGACCGCTGGAGGTGCAGGAGCTTGGTCACCTCGTCTCCGTTCTCTCCCGTCAGGCAATTCGCCTCCTGGCTTCGCACCTGAGCAGCTGCCTCTGCCAAAGCCAGCGTGCGGGTCCTACGGTGCGCGGCGCACCGTGCGATGTCTACGCCCCGGAGCACCGGTTTCAGGGCCTCCCAGAGAGTCATGGCATCTATACTCGGGTCCTCGTTCTCCGCCCAGTAGTGTGCGATTGCCTCCCTCATGTGTGTTTGGTAGTCCTCGCGCTGCAAGTGCCATGTGGAGAGGCGCCAGCGGAAAGGCTGTTGTCGCACACCCAGGCTCAATGTCAGCGCGGTCGGGGAGTGGTCAGACAGGCCCCTAGGAAGTATGGAAGTGGAGTCGACCCTCCCTATCAAGGGCTGTGGGACAAACAGGTAATCCAGGCGAGAGAAGGATTTGTGGACCGCAGAGACATATGTATATTCGCGATCGCATGCATGGTGATATCGCCAGGTGTCCACCCAACCCATCCCCCGCGCCATTCTGCTCAGCCGTGTAGTAGTATCAGAGAGCTGACCTCCCCCGGGCCTACAGCGATCAAGTCTCCCATCCATCACATCGTTCCAGTCGCCACCCACAATCGCCAACACAAGTGGGACCTCAGTCCACACATCGAACAGTCGTTCAATCAGAGCATCCTGGAGGGGGGGTGGAGCATACACACTGCCAAAGACCACCGGCTCATTCCCCAGCCTCCCTTTAATAAATGCGTATCGGCCATGCATATCCAGCCACTGTGTGTCGTGTGTGTAGGGGACCCTGCGATGTATAAGGATAGCGACACCCCTGGACCCCCTCGTGAACCCAGCATGGAACACTTGTTCATATCCATACCTCCGTAGACTAAGGACTTTGGTGCCCATAAGGTGTGTCTCTTGAAGTAGCAAAACATCCGCTTTTTCAGTCTTCCCCAGTCGTAGCA
Source organism: Lissotriton helveticus (assembly GCF_964261635.1). NCBI lineage: Eukaryota > Metazoa > Chordata > Amphibia > Caudata > Salamandridae > Lissotriton > Lissotriton helveticus. The sequence goes on from NC_136061.1 coordinate 173,181,351, forward strand.
CTGCACTCCGTTTAATTCTATCCAGCATCCCTCTCACATTCCAGCTCAATATACGCAGCGAGGCACGCGAGAGATTCACCCCCTGTCCTTCAACCGCCATCTATCGTCCAAAATTTGAGATCTTCGGGCCACCAAGACCACACCCGTACAGATCGCTGCCTCCAAGTAAACACCATGCTAGAACTAGACCCAACTTCCCCCCCCACCATCCCTGGATCCCCAAAACCCCTGACCCCCCTCCTATCCCCCCTCCCGTACCTCAAACTGTACCAACAACCCCCCCACCAACCCCCCACCCCATACCTCAGCAACATTGAAGTACCTGTCGCGGTGCAGGCAATCTCAACCCTCCAACGGGAGGTCCAAGACCCACTACACCAATGGATCCCACCCAACTACCCACCACGTACACTACAACCCCCCACCCAGCACGTGGGAATGAACTCCGGGAGTAGGCCCGCTCTCGTACGAGCGCCTCCCGACCCACCGCCACCCATGGGCAAGAAATTGCGTAGTTCATCTGGAAGTGGCATGTCCAAGCCAGGAAGGCCGCTACTTCATGCTATGGCATGTTAAGAATGATTCTCAAAGTGCTGCCCCTCCTAACGGACCAAGCAAAAAAAACACTTGTCCAGGCGCTTATCATCTCCAGTTTGGATTATGATAACACCCTGTACCTGGGTGTCCCAAAGGCAGTCACACGAAAAATTTCAGATTATACAAAACTCCGCTGCAAGACTGCTTACGGGAACCCACAACCGCTGCTTGGCAAAACCGGCACTATGCTCCCTCAACTGGTTACCGGTGCAGGAAAGAATTAACTTTAAGGCCCTTTGTGTTGCCTACAAGGTTCTAGGAGGGAATGAACCTCCTATAATTAAATCTATGATTCGCCCTTAGAAGGCCAATAGAAGTCTACGCTCTTACGAGCTGTACCTAGCAGCGGTACCTAGGATCAAGAAGGCCAGAAGTGGCGGCCGGCGTTTCTCATATAATGCTTCAAAGCTATAGAATAGCCTGCCGCTGCATCTGCGAGGGTTCAGGAGACAGGAGCTGAATCTGGTGTCCGGGCCCTTTTGAGGCCTAGAAACGGGGACTTCATAATGAAATAACGTGCACACTGAGAAACGTGGCAACGTAACTTTACATAGGCCTGATACTCGTAGTTTTCATGAGAACTGGAAACTGGCATACTAGAGATGGACACAACTATAATTGCGTCTTTAATCGAACATGGGGAATACATATGCATATTAATCATGCACACATAACATAAGATGGAGGACACGTAGGGACACAGAACATGGCAAAATTTACTTTTCCACAACAGAACCCAACCATTTAGCATTCCGGAAACAACTAAAGACGTGGCTCTTTCCGTAGAGGTCCTGTCCAACTCTAGTAACCACTACAGCGCTGGGATGCTCCCGGGTAGCCATGCGCTAAATAAAAAATCTTTCAATCTTTCAATGCCTTTATATCCGTCTTTTCCTTTATGTTGTATGTTACATTTCACACTTTTGTGATTCTTGACAAAACATTATAAATAAAAGATTTGTTTTTAAAAATTAAAATAAATCCAATTTTACAAAAATCTACACTTTTTGCGGTTTAGACACATATTGTAACATTTTAATTTAAAAAAGATGTAATATTTACACATTAAAACATTATATGTTGTACAAATCTTTTACATTACAATATTTATATAATAATAAATATTTAATAATTCTTTAAAAATATTTTTACCGACCCATTTATAAATATTTGAAAAAAAAATAATTTATATATTTTCTTTACACATATTTTAAAAAAATACAGCTAATTTTATACTAATACAATATTTTACTGATAAACATAATTATTACATAATATTTAAAAATCTCGCCAACCTTAATTTTCCCACCCTTGGCCTCTATAAACCCAACATCCTGCTACTAAAAATTGTTTTCAATTAATAACATTGGAAAATTGTACATTATATAGTAAACATTAATACATATTTTTTTCAAATCTCCCCACCATTATCCACAATGAACCCACCATCCTGCTAAAAAAATATTTCAACTTTTTTTTAAAGTATAAAAAAAATTGCAAACTAAGGGGTCGATTAGTCCATCCGCCATCCTGTCTGGGGCAGGGACCGTCCGCCACAAGGGCGGAGGTACCGTGCCCCGAATTAGGATGCACCCGCCACAGTGGTGGGTGCATCCCGCATTTTTAACATTGCGTCCGACAGTGCTTAAAGCACCGTCCGCCACAATGTCAAAAATGCATGTTGTGCGTTTCACAGCACAACATGACAGGCACCGTGCGGTGCCTGCCATGTTGTACTGTGAAATGCAGGGTACCCCCCATGTGCACCCCCCCCTTCACCCTGGGGGCCCGCAACAGGCCCCCAAAACAAAGCCCGTATGCCTTTCCGTGGCGGCATTGCCGCCATGGAAAGTCATCTGCATCCGGCCATCGTAATATGGCTGGCAGTGTCTGAAAGACACCGCCAGCCACATGAACCCCTTTCCGCCCCAGCCGCAAGGCGACCGGGGCGGAATAGCGACGGACGGTGTTTCTGTCTGTCGCGGTCCCCCCGCCATTGTAATATGGCAGGGGAAATTGGTGGTAGACGGGCACAGATGGCAGAATGATCGCCAGCGCCTGCATGGCGGTGGCGATCCGTACGCCATCCTAATCGGCCCCTAAATATTTATACATATTTTTCAATATTTCCCCACCCTTATCCCCTATAAACCCAACATCCCACTGCTAACAAATATATTTCTACATATCAAAGACAACATTAAAAAAAATTAAATTATAAAAAAACATTTTTTATATATAATTAATATAAAAAAATAAAAAAAAACATCAACATAAATAATAACATGTAAGAGAAAAAACACAATATATAACACATATTTTACCACGAAAAAAACAATATTATAACCAACAATATCAATTAAATCTATATTAAATAAATCGATATTTTGGACAACATAAAAACAATATTCTTGACATCGATATTAATAACCACAATATTAAAGTATCACAATATTCGTGACACAATATTTTGTAATACAGTATTTTGAATTCTATATTTTGTACAAATACCCCCTTTTCCACCACTTGTTTTCACAAGAAAGTAGCAGGAGTAAATTTACATTACTTTGAGAGGATTTGGGACCTTTTCCACCACTTATTTTCACAAGAGGATGGGGACTTCGCTGTTGTAGTTGCTCCTGATGCTATGGGGATGATTTATTTGGTGGTGTTGCTGGTGAAGGATACCTGTATTTGAGACAGTATCCATGTTGCATAATATTCAGAACCCATTTTTGCTGGATATGTTTTTCCACTCTTCCAGGTAAAATGTTATGGTTCTCCCTAACGCAGTGCACAACAGAGAAGGGAGAAGAGTTGACTCAATGTTTGCCACAGGTGTTGGGCCTAGTGGCTTGGGCAGGTTGCTGTTAACCTCCTTTGACTTTAGACTGATGCTTCTGCTTTTGATGCCTCTGTTGTGGCTGCCTTTGAGGTCAATGAGAGGCTTGAACCCCTGGCGGAAATATCAGCAGTCGTGTGGACTATAGGAATGTCTCCTATATTTCCCTTCTCTTTCTCTAGCCTGACTACCCACTGAGTGTTAAGTTCTGTATTCACGCTGGATAAGCAGCGTAAAGCCCAACCATTACAATATCCATGAGCTGCTAGGATGGAAGTGAAAGTTGTAGCACTGATTATCTGGTTGGATACCATCATGGCCTCATTGGCAACTTCTTGGAAATATTGACATCTGTCTTACAGCAGCCCTTTATGAACTGTTGGACAGAGTCCCAGAGTGACTTGATGTATCTTCCACAAAGAGTAAAAATGCTTGTTGCTTCATAGTGACAACGGAAGTGCAACATACGGAATACAACTTCTTACTCTATTTAACAGGAGGAACATCAGAGAAAGGGGCCGTGGCATGGAGTTTCAGCTGAAACAATAACAGAGTCCAGTGTGGGATCTGCACAGAGAAATAACAGACCCTGATCTAGTGGCTGTATTTTTTCTGTAGGCGATATGGCGCAGCCTTGAGAGATGCCGGAATAGAAGGAGGCTCTGGAGCACTCAGAATCTGTCTCTAAAGGGAGTCTGCAAGATTTTATTTGTGAAAGCCACTACGCTGTATTCTTCTCCACAGGAGGATGATGTCTCGTCGTTGAATTTCTCAATGTCAACTGATGTCTCAACGTCAATGGCCTTGTCCTTCTCCTTGTGTAGGCTCTTGACATCTTACTAGTCCTCAACAGAGAACAAGTAGGTGCTGTACCTCTTTTTAAGGTCGATGTCTGTACCATCAAAAATTGACGTTATGTCTCACCAGATCTTCTCCTTTTGTATCTCCGTCTGTGGGAGTCCTGGGAGGGTGAGATTGGGGCCTTTCCTCACCCCTCAGAATTCTCTCCATCCAGGGAATCTAGCCTTCCCTGCCAATCCTTGTGGCCATGCAGGCAACTGTTCCCTCGGAAACATCTACTGGGATCATGTGAATCTAACAAACAAAGGATACAGATCCCCTGCAGGTCTATTTTGCCATTTCCCTCCAATATTCTGGGGATTTTGCAGACAAAGAAAATATTTCCTGTCAGGAAAATATCCGAAAATACTCTCCACCCTAAAGGACATTGAGTGAATCATTTTTAAAAAGGTTTTTGGGGAATTCAGTGAAAAGAAGCCTTAAAAACAGAACTCTGCCTTGTGATCCTGTCAACAGGAGCCGGAAAAAAGAACTGAGTAAACTGCCATCTCTGTCAGCCATGGTGGGACACTGGAGGTCAACCTTCCCTTAAAGGCACAGTGTTCTAAACAGTTACATTCCACTATCCTTCCCTGTCATTCGCATTAAAACAGGGCAAAAAAGAGTTTGTGAAGGATTTTTTAAAATGTCCTGTATATATGTCAACCATTTTTATAGTCAATTAATGGAATTGGCAATATAACCTACCTTTAGCCTGCCAAATTATTATGTTTGCCACATGTTCCACCTGTCCTTACTGACTTAAGGTGAAGATACAACAAAAATATGACTTAGAAAGATGTGCTCCGGGGTCTCCACATGTGGGCCGAACTATTCAGAGCTTATGATTCTCAGTGGAGATCCTTTGAGAAAGAAAAGGCATTACACTGTTCACCCTCAATAGAGTTGAAAGTGTAATGCCCCTTCTCCAACAGACCACATTCCATCGGGCAGTCAAAAATGAACTATTCCATTAATGGTGCCAACAGGTTCTTCCATGACAGAATACTTAAGGTCTGCCCAACTCTAAATGAGGCAGATGGACTGAGTGTTTGGCAGGCAGGGTTCTCCAACACGTTTGTGACAAAGTATTCTATCTGACAAACTCTAAATCGGGGTCTAAGTCTTTTAATTGGCTATTCAGATTATCTTCGCTGTACCTGCATAAAAGTCTGTTTTTTGTCACTAGCTAGGTGCCCTCTGGGGTGAACCTTCTAACTCTATAAGTATTATTCCATCTTACCTTTTGAGAACGGATAGTAGTACTCACTTACATTCTGGTTGGCTTCATTGCGGTGACTCTCCTACTGCAACCATATGAACAGTAGATAGTCATTCCAGTTCCAGAGTGTGAGTATTTTACATTATTGTGTAATGGGCTCAACCAATATATGTAAATCAAGGTTTATCTTTTTGAGCTGTTCTGTAATGTGTTCAGTAGACATTCTAGGTTCAGTAAATTATGTAAAATGAATAAAACCAGATTTAGTGGAACATGTTGGAGATGGTAAATTCAATTTATTTTCATTACTTTTTTTAAAATGTAGATTTAACACATATAGGTTGCCTTCTTGGATTTTCCAATGTATCTTCTTTTGTATTATGTGTATGTAGTGGCCTTTTCATTTGAAGTGTCTGTAGTGGAAATATGGTAAAGGATTTTTTTAAGTTTTAAATATAAATATCTATCAATTTGAGGAGTTTGTTATGCGTTTCAATACTAAAAATATATAGATCATGAACAAGGCAGCGTGAGACTGCTGAAACGCGTAGAAGTAAACTTCGCCTGAAAATAAAATTGACAGAGTGTTTGAAATTTCCCCTGGTGTGCTGGATGGTTATTTCCTTGAAAATCTAATAATCTTATAATGGATATATATAGATAGATATGGCAAAAATAAAGATTGCTGAACAACGTTTTGTGGGTCTCCAAGTGTGGGTGTTTTCATATGGATTATATGGCGGCCTGCCCGGGTCGCGGAGACCCCACCCGCAGACGAGCGGGTTCGGCGAATTTACTACAATGACGCTAATGAACTTTGTGCTGTTTTTGCGAGTGAAGAAAACAGCCTTCCAGTAATCTCGGTGTGGCACAACATCCTACTAATGGTAATTATAATAAGGTTTAGAACCGGCGGCAGCAGCATCTACTAATAAATTATTGAGTAAAGACTTCAAGTACCAGAAGCACTATGCCGATGCGTCTATGGGGGCGGGACTTACCTTCCTGCTCAAATTCACTCTGCGAGTCGCACGTTCATGAAAGCCATCCCCTGTGAACAAGAGCTACTTGATGCCAGAAACGCGTAAGGGATCAAGGTGGCATATCTGCGGTTGACACAGAGATTATGTGGCGTGGCTGCCTGGATCAAATAAAGATTGCTGCACAACGTTTTGTGGGTCTCCAAGTGTGGATGTTTTCATATGGAATATATACATATATGTATACATATATTTTCACCAAAGTTATCCTATACGTAGGGCGCTCTTTTCACAGCTGGTGCACGTGACAGGGCTGGACAAGCCTTGTACAAATTCTTTCACCAAGTTAGAAATTAACACGCAGCACTCTCCCAGTTTGGCAGAATAACGATTTATTCAACCTTTAGCTGAGCCATATTCCTTTCACCAACGCGTTCACCCTGCTGGGCTTGATCACGGTACACAAACATTAGTCCCTTGACTGTTTCTACATTTTATACCTGATCACCAATGTGCACATTATGGTGCATTATGGGTCGCAGTTTTATACACAATTTATTGAATTGTCCCTCGCTGTGCTTTGTAATAGTCTCAGTGACTATACACATTTCCTGCTTTTCAAGTCATTGCATTAATTTAGCACTTGTTTTAGTTGGTTATTGTAACTGATGCGTTTATTATGGGACCATTTTTTATATGTAAACTGCTCTTGATTTTCATAGATTCTTAGGCTCAGTGCCTTGTAGAGCCATCTCATTGCAAAATCGTTGCTATCTTTCATTCCCAATTGCCTCCTCTTCAGTTGTTTTTTGGCTGTGTTCAGTCTTTAGTTATGGTAGTAGATAGAATTGCCATTCCTGTTTGTCCTTCCTTCAGAGATGAACATACATCTCTTCATCCCCGTTCAATCCTGTTGGGAATTTGGTTCTGAATCTAATGATAAGCTTTGATTCCAATCTTCGCAATTTCAAAGTTTGATTTTCTCCTCTCTCGTTGACATGTATCATTCATTGCCAGTCCAAAATAACTCATACCCATCCAAGTTTTTCCTGTATGAGTTAACATGTGTTTCGCCATAGCATATGTCAGGTCTTTCTTTTGTATCGCTCTTGTGTGTTCAAGGATTCTCTTTTTCAATGGACAGATTGTACTGCCAATGTAGCGCTTTCCACAATAGCATTCCAAGCAATACACCACATGTGTGGTGTTGCATGTGATGGTGTCTTCTATGTCAAAGACTTTTCCTTGAGGGTCTTGAATGGTCCTTGTGTTCCTGCCAATTTGACAAGCCTTACAGTGGCTACATTTTGTAAATCCTTTTTGAAGTCCTTGAAACCAAGTCACAGGGCGTTTATTTACAAAGTGACTATTGACCAATTAGTCTGATAAAGAAGGTGCTTTTCTATATGAAATTTGCGGCCAGTTCCCTAGTTCTTTCCCTATGTCTGGGTCTTTTATAAGGATGTTCCAGTATTTTTTCAGAGATTTTTGAATTTTAGGGCTTTCTTTACTGAAAGTCATCACCATTCTAATCGGTTCCTTGGTTTGGCTTTCCTTTCCTATATCTTTCCTCCTGATCAGTGTATCAGATCTCGTCATAGATCTTGCTTTCATTTCTCCTCTTTTCACGTCATTGTATTGGTACCCTCTTTTGAGAAATAGTTTTTTAGTTTCCTTGTACTTGAGGTTAATTTCTTTCACATTGGAACAATTCCTTTTCATTCTGATGAATTCTCCGTAGGGAATATTTTTCTTGACACTTTCTGGATGGAAACTCTTACCATGTAACACACTGTTAGTGGCTGTACTTTTACTATACACAGTGGTTTCAATTTTTTGGGATTCCACATACACTTTGGTGTCTAAGAATACAATTTCTTTTGCACCTTTGCTATGTGTGAATTTCAATCCAATGTTGTTGTTGTTCAGTATATTCAGATGGATCAAGAATTCTTCCTCAGTTCCATTCCATAGGAGGAAAAGATTATCTATAAAGCGTAGCCAAAGAGCTACTTTGGCTACATGGTGTTCGTTTTCTTCTCTCCAAGCTATGGTCTTCTCCCACCACCCCATCACTAGATTTGCATAGCTTGGAGAGAAGGAAACTCCCATGGCAGTCCCACATCGCTGGGAAAAAATCTCCTTATTGAACAGAAAGATGTTGTTTCTTAAGCACATTTCAATCATGTCTAGGACCATTGCACAATGTTTTAATTGTTCCACTGGCTTTATGTTATTGCCTGTAGTCCTATGTCATGATTAATCGAGGTATACAACGATACCACATCGATCGTTACTAGCATGTCGTCTTTCTGCCATTGAGTAGCCATTAGAATTCTCAAAAAGTCCCCAGTGTCTTTTATGTAGGACGTTAGAGTGGGTACCATGGGTGCCAAGATGTTATCAACGTAGATGGAAATATTTTGATATAAAGATTCACAGCTGGAAATGATAGGTCTTCCAGGAGGTTTGTTTAGAGTTTTGTGCACCTTCGGAAGAAAGTATATTGTTGGCATCACAGGTGCATCATTCTTCAAAAATTGGACTTCTTGTTCCGTCAATAGACCTTGGTCTTTCCATATTTTCAATTTGGCATTGAGATCTTGGATTAAGCTGTTTATTGGGTTGTTCTTCAATCTCTCATAGTTATTCTCATCATTGAGTTGCCACATGGCTTCTGCAATATATAATGTTTTCTCCTGAATAACTATGTTTCCCCCTTTGTCTGCGGGTTTGATCTCTATTGTTAACTCATACAGGAAAAACTTGGATGGATATGAGTTATTTTGGACTGGCAATGATACCTGTCAACAAGAGAGGAGGAAATCGAACTTTGAAATTGCGAAGATTGGAATCAAAGCTTATCATTAGATTCAGAACCAAATTCCCAACAGGATTGAACGGGGATGAAGGAAGGACAAAAAGGAATGGCAATTCTATCTAATTCTATCTACTACCATAACATAACTAAAGACTGAACACAACTAAAAAACAACTGAAGAGGAGGCAATTGGGAATGAAAGAAAGCAACGATTTTGCAATGAGATGGCTCTACAAGGCACTGAGCCTAAGAATCTATGAAAATCAAGAGCAGTTTACATATAAAAAAATGGTCCCATAACAAATGCATCAGTTACAATAACCAACTAAAACAAGTGCTAAATTAATGCAATGACTAGGGAAACAGGAAATGTGTATAGTCACTGAGACTATTACAAAGCACAGCGAGGGACAATTCAATAAATTGTGTATAAAACTGAGAAAAGTAGACATTTGAAATCGCAGCGAGCCAAGGACAATTGCAATATTATATCCCAACATGCCATCTATAACTTCTTATGGTACAAAAATGACAAATTGAGAAACAATTTTATATTTTATGTATCACTTTGGTTAAAAAGACAAAACTTTCTTTTTTATTGATTCACAATTGGGTTTATTTGTCAAAGTACTACCTGACTCATAATGCACCATAATGTGCACATTGGTGATCAGGTATAAAATGTAGAAACAGTCAAGGGACTAATGTTTGTGTACCGTGATCAAGCCCAGCAGGGTGAAACACGTTGGTGAAGGGAATATGGCTCAGCTAAAGGTTGAATAAATCGTTATTCTGGCAAACTGGGAGAGTGCTGCGTGTTAATTTCTAACTTGGTGAAAGAATATAAATATATGGCAGTAATGTGTCCGTTCGACGAAGGTCCATTTTGCACCACTTTGCACTATTTCTTGTACCTATGACGGCATTATCAATCATAGTTGCCCATTAATTAAGTGTTTTCTCTGTATATCATTTTAGAAGGCTAGCATTTGCCTTTTATCATTTGAGTACTGTATATATAAAATATATTTGTATATTTATATTGTATAATAATTTTTACCATCGAATGATGTACTACATTTTAAATATGAGCTCTTTACACTTTAATAATATATATGTTTAAGGCGATTAGAATGACCGCAATATTACACACAGTGATGACGAAAGCATTACTATATAGGGCAAATCAAGATATTTTAGATTTTTCATCTGTTTATGGTATAAACGGTATATAGTGCATAAGTGATATTACACACAGTGATGACGAAAGCATTACTATATAGGGCAAATCAAGATATTTTAGATTTTTCATCTGTTTATGGTATAAACTGTATATAGTGCATAAGTGACTACATTTAATATAAGTGAGATCGGACACTATTAGATGGCCGCACTGAAAAAGTATACAAGCATATCAAGCTTTGTCTGTTTTCTATGTCTATACCCTTGTGTGTTTGGCGCCAATTGGGTGTTTTAAATTTCACTGTTTACCCTCCTCGTTTGTTTAGTGAGCAAGGACACAGCCTCGTGTCCGAAACGCGTCTGAGGCATGCACCGTTCCACTTATTCAAAATGAAGAAAATAAAAATCTGATTCCGGCTTATTTTCGAGTCCGTGTTCCTGTTTTTGTGCACCATTGCACTGCGGAATTGTGGAGTTGATCGATATCAGGAAGTTGGTTTGTTCCTGAGTTACGCAGACCCCTCCCTTGCATTTCAAACCAAGCGGGAGCGTTTGTTCAGTGTGGAGCAACGGCGGCCAGCCCCCTGCGGATCCTATCAAGAGCATTGCAGAACTACATCGTGGGTTTTTCGGTTGCAGTCGGAGGACCTAAACCAGCAATATCCACATGCGGTGAGCAGTCAAAACGATACTGTAGCAGGTTGGGAGTGTAGGAGAGTAGGGTCTGCTATCCTATAGTCACTCAATTTTTTTGCTTTTTGCTTCACTGGTTTTCGACTTAATGTGGCTGTGGGCCTGCTAATCAGACCCACAGCCCTGCTGTTCTCTCTCTAAATTTCACACCATGTACTTTAGGTACATCACCAATTAGGATTTGGGTCACTCTTATGAGTCCCTGTACAGTGTACTATAGGTACCCAGGGCATAGGTGCACTCAAGACCTACCAGGGGCTGCAGCATATCTTTTGCCACACCTGGCTGGCCATCCAAACTGACACAACTGGCTGATCACTCAGCTGGGGCAAGGTTGTGTAATCACCCCTTGCTTAGATATAGTATTCCTATGTCTAACCTTAAATCTGGACACATATGCACCTATAAGTCACTCCTAAGGCAGGACTTAACAATCCTGAAGGCAGAGTGCTTGGTTTTATGTGAGATGGTGCTCTAGCATGAGCTGAGCCTGTCTGCAGCTTTCGGAACCATGTCCTTATAGCTGTTCCAGGATATTGCCATACCATACACTCTTAAGTCCATTTTAATCCTCGCGGTTATTGCTAACTTTGGTTTGGCTTTATCAAAACATGTCGTGTAAGGTGTCATACGCTTTGGAATACTACCCCCTCGCCAGTTCTGGCGACGGGGGTAGCATTCCACCCTTCTAGAGGAAGAAGACATGTTACTTTCCTTAAACCCGGTTAAAATTAACCAGAGCCCCAGCATCACAAAATGGATGCTCCTGCCACAGACACAAGTCTGACCTCCTGCTGCTGGGAGTCCTTCCAGCGAGGGAGGCTTGGACAATAGGTTTCCTGTCACAGGGAGGTGCTAGCACCACCCCAGACAGGAGATAGTGGATCGGGGCATGGTGGGCTAAATGAAACGAGACACTGCCTGGGGCACACAAGGTGTCCCATGCATAGTCCAGTTCAAACCGGTGCTGAGGCACTCCAGCCCCAGCTCTGGCGCGAAACTGGACAAAGGGAAAGGGGTGTAACCACCCCCTTCCTGTGTCCACCCATAGGAGGGACCTAGCAGGTGATCCAGCCCCTTGATTTGGAATAAAGGTAGGAGCTGTGCCCTTAGACTTTAGATCATCCTGACTGAAACTTTGATACGAAACTCTGGACCCTTCGACATCCTACTCGACGTAGTAGACTGAAGAATCTCCCTTGTGGTCAAGGAGTGACCACCCTGTGCAAGCAGGCACCATCAAGCGCTCAACGGTTTGTTTTGTTGTTGCTCCCGCCGGAGCTTGAACGACAGAGACCGACAAGAACTGGATTTCCAGACATCCAACAGCCCGATCCACAGCCACAGCAAAGCTGAGACCCGTGGAGGCGACGAGAGACGTGGGACCGGCCATCTTGGAAAGCCAGCGAAGTGCTTTCTGTGCAGCTCCTGAGGCACCCTCGAAGCTGTGCATTGGGGATTGAGAAGCCCCAGCCCGAGCATCCTTTGCACCGAAGATCATCTCTCCACACTCACCGAGTGCTGCGTGGGGCCCTTTTGCATTTTCCTGCTCGACGCGTCTGTCCGGTCACTTGCCCGTTGGCTAGTGGCCTCTGTGACGACGAACCTTCGATTTTTAACGCTGGTCTGGTTGCTCCAGACTGGCCCTTGCTCCCCTGAAAAGGAGCAGCCCATCAGACCTTGCTGGTCTGATCCAAAAGCAATCTCCGATTCCTGCGTGGGTTGCATTTGCCAAGGCCTGTTGACTCCGAATCAAGATCCGACACCGCCGACAGCGAGAGCCTTCGTGGGACAGACCGTGCCCAGCGCCTGGTTGTCATCGACACCTCCTGGTCCACGTGGCAGTGGAGACAAGCTTCACGACATCACCTGATTGCAACCCGACATCGCCTGGTTCCTTCCTGGTTCCTTCCTGGTCACTGGCTAGTGACCCAGACTCTGTCCCCTCTGCTTTCAGGTACTCTACATCTTCGATCCACCCTTGGATCCAACCGGACTCTTCTCGCCTGGTCGCCTGCAGTATCTTTTCTCCAAGGCTCCATAGAACTCCACGACGAAACCCAACACACTTTGACACCTATGCACCCGCTTCCTGTAGGTGAGGTTACGCGAGTACTGCGGTGCTCCTGTAGAGATTTACATCCCTAGTGTCCTAGTTTTAAGTGGTTAAGTTCTAGTCCAGTCGGAAGACTTCCAAATCTGCAACTTTCTAACTTTACGCACCCATTGACTTCTATTGGTGCACACGTGTGCATTTAGACACTGCACCCGCATCCTGTGGGCATCCTACATCCTAACTGCTGTTAGTCCAGCGATTCCCAAGGCCCTAGCCCTTACCATTGTTCGTGACGTGGTACTTATACCACTATTTTAGTATATGGTTTTACGGGCCACCAGGGCCTATCCATATTTGTGCAACTTTTGTATGTTATATTAAGTTTCTTGTTATACGCTTGTGCTCCAGTGCTCATAAAGAGTTAAGGGGATTTATTTAGAAATAAATACATATATATTTTGAATATATAACCTGTGTGGTGTCCTTTCATTTGGTATTAAAAGGTTTGCATATGGTAAAACAGCTGGCTTCACATACCCTCTTGAGTTTAGCCTAAGACTGCTTTTGTCCATGCTACCACTAGTATAGCTGGTCTATAAGGTTGACTTTACAACCATCACCATAAGGGTTGTTTGGACTGGTGCAAGGTGCTCACTAGAGTAGTGAACAACATATACCAGGCCAACTTCTCACAGGGAGGTGGCGAATTAATCAGTACGGGGTACTTGTTTGATGAAGAAACAGCCCCTTTAACTTTTATATATTGAAACTGTGGTGCAATGTCGGACGAACGAGAGAGGGAAAGGGCAGCAGACGAGCTTTTTTTGAATTTGCTGAAAGTGGTGCAGGGAGTGTGTTAACAAAGATGTGGACAGTGGCAGTAACTCGGATGTAAAATACTTGATGAAAGCTTTGGAAACGAACAGCCGCAGCGAATTAACAAAGTGGTAGGAGATAAGATCTTTAGAAAAGTACCACGAGGTGGGAAGAGTCCCACGGGGGCTACGGATTATGCTAGCGTCAAGCTTCGAAAGTCCGAACCCGCTCCTACTTAAGGAGTGGGCTGAAATCAACCTGGAGGCATCGATGAGATTGGTATGCCTATTAGTGAAATATGCCAGAAGAGACCGGGAAAAGAATCTGGAGGAAATTTCACGTATAAATAACGAACTGACAAAATCTCAATTTGACAACGATAAAGCATACATTGACAAAAGTATGAAGGAAATGAAGGAGCGCTTGCGCAAACAAGAAGAGATACAAAAGGGGATGATGGACGGAGCGTTTGAGCAAATCAAACACTCACCCCCAGTCAACTGATCTGGGTTTAATCCATCACCATTCTTTAGCCCACTCATCCACCCCAGTTCAGACATGGCCATATTGCCTGGATTGCAAACAAGAAAAGACCATTAAGACCAGGAAAGCATACAAATTTGCACGAGACCAACAAGATTACGAGCTAGGGCAAATATTTACATTTGCATGTAAATTTGATCACCTCTGCAAACAAAAGGGCGGCGAAGTAGCGAAACAGGTTGCAGCCGCAAGAAATGTGGAGACGGCAGCCAGCGACTCAAACCTATCTGCATCCGATGCTAGCCTGGCCCCGAGCGAAACCGAATCCGATGATAGCACCCCTCTTTCAAAGCGAGGGGATTTGGGGCAACTCACGTTAGCCGAGGAGCTAGAATACATAACAATGCAGAGGAAATTATCATTACGTCAGAGGAATCAAACTCCTCAACAAACAGAGGAGGAATGCAAGAAGACGACAGAAGAGCAAACGCTCCAAAGGGAAGAGGAAAGAAGCAGAAAAATCGTTTCTGGAAGAAGAAAAATTAGTGCACGATAATACCATAGTGAATCTTTCAGAAACCGTTTTAGATCAAGCTGAGAAACAATTGTTATCATTGGGACTGTCGTTTTGCCCCGAAAGCAATTTCAGTTACTGCAACACACGAATAGATATTTTTTAATTTATACGAAAAATCAAGTTGAAAAAATACTATGCAATCAAGAACAGCCTTGAATCTACGAAAGAACAGGAGAGTAGCAATCCTGCTGAACAAAGTGGATTACAAGCAAAGGACATTGGTCTCATGCTCACATTACATGATCTCAAGGGCAATACTATCGATCCAAGCAGTTCTCAGTAGGCAGCCGACAGCGAAGGGATTAACATCATGCACACTCCAAAAAGCCCCTTTAAACCTATTTCCACTTTCATTCCCAGAATGCCACGCGATGCCATCAATATCTATTCTGACCGCATCACAGAAGAACTTAAAAAATTTCAATTTACCACCAAGAAACAACACAAACCTCCCAGTAAACAAATGGAACAATATTCCAACCTTATGAAAAAGTTAAAGGACAACAACACTATTGTAACAAATCAGTCCGATAAAGGTGGGTACGTTGTTCTCTGGGAGAAAAAATCATTTGTCAAAGAGGCCTTTCGGCACCTCAAAGATGCACAGTGTTATATGAGAATAGATATGGCTTCAGTCAAAAGAATACAGAAAACATACAAAGACGATCTGAATGAGTGGAAACGAGAGGGACTTATATCCAAAGACGAACACAAGTTTCTCAACAATGAATTTCCAATTCTCCCCAATATCTACTTTATTCCGAAGGTACATAAAAAGGAAATACGGGTGCCGGGAAGACCTATTGTTTCCTCAATCAAGAGTACCTTCGAGAATACATCTAAGTACATTGATTTTTATCTCCAAGAATTTATAACATCATTACCGGCATATATCAAAGACACAACTGAGTTTTTACATCTTTTGAGCAATTGTGAATGGTCTGAAGACTTTAATTTTTTAACTATGGACAAATCTGCCCTTTACACCAGTATTGCCCATGCAGATGGCATGAGAGCAGTAAAATTCTATTTGGACAAAAGACCTACAGAAATGTACCGCCACAACCAGATGCTAATCAAAATGATCGACAAATGTCTAAACAACAATGTGTTCATGTTTGATAACTTAGTTTTTAAACAACTATGGGATGTGGCTATGGGGGCATGTTTCACCCCCAGCTACGCGGGGCTCCACGTTGGCTGGTGGGAGGAACATGTCTGCATGGTACAACACGCTACTGCATGGGCCACACACATTGTAAAATACTGGCGATATATTGACGATGTGTTTATTATTTGGAGAGGCAACGGTGAACAAGCTAATGATTTTGTCAAGAGTATCACTCAAAATGAGTTAAATTTTCATTTTACTGCCAACATAGATGCAAAAACAGCTAATTTCCTTGATGTACAAGTCCAAGTACAGGACGGGATGATTGAAACATGCCTTTACAGGAAAAGCACATCAGGTAACACCATATTGCATGTGGGTAGTTTCCACCCCCATCACACCATAGCTAGCATTCCATTTGGGGAATTCCTTAGAAGTCATAGGGCATGCAGTACTCCTGAAGCAAGACAACATCATCAACAGGAGGCTAAGAATAGGCTAATGGCGAGAGGTTACAATTCTAGCCGCCTTGATTTAGCCAAGAACAAAGCAAATGCCATCAGTCGCCCTTCCCTTTTGGACCCAAATCGGGATTCACATGTAATGGATTATAATCCAGCCAGCTTGGGGGAGATCAGATTGATCACTGGTTACAGCAGACAGGCCAAACAAATCAAAAAAATTGTAAAAAAGGAATGGCCAATCATTCTAACCGATCAAGTATTGCAGGAGGTAGTTCCAATGACCCCCACAGTCACGTTCAGAAGAGCATATTCTATGCGCAACGAATTAGTGACTAGCAGTCCAGAGACTAGACAAACAGGCAATTGGTTGTCCCCTCGCAAGGGCTTTTTTAAATGCAGCTCTTGCCGGGCATGTAAATTCGGTATCAATACTACATCTGATTTGACCCCCTTTTCCAGCATTCCGGTAGCTCTCGAAGGTCATTATACCTGAAGCACAGAATTTGCAGTATATGTTTTAAAATGCAGCTGCAACATGATGTATGTAGGCAGCACCAAGCTGCAAGTTCACATACGGATATTGCAACATCTGAGAGCAATAGTGAATTCCAATCCGGCCTATCCGGTTGCTCGGCACTTCAAGTCCATCCATGACAATGATTTAAGTCACCTTCAATATTTTGTCATTGATGCAGTGGCTGCGAATAAGAGAGGGGGCAACAGAGAAAAAAGCCTTAGACAACTGGAGTCTAGGTACATAGTTAATCTGAACAGCAAAACACCTTTAGATTTGAATTTAGGGGAGGACCTTGACAATTTTTTGTAATTGTGATACGAACTACATGAGGTCTGTACCATACTGATGTTATCACATGATTTGCATTCACCGTTTCCACCATTTAGCTTAGGACCAAGTACACACTTTGAATACAATTGATTTACACACAGTCCCATTCAGGTCCAGACATTTACCTTTCCATTTCTTTTTTTTCTGTTTCCCTGCACCAGCGTAGGCGAGTAGTTAGACATTTTAAAGATGGGTAAAAAAATCCCTGTTTGATTAATTGGGGCTATGTTTGCGTTTGAAGTTTATTGTTTATAATGTTTTTTGACAGTTTTTTTCACAACACCACACATCACTATTGGGTGATTCTCAAGGTTGCGTCATAAGGGTATCAAGGATGTGACTGATAAGAAAATGCAGATTGAGCCATCTTTCACTTTTTTAGCATTGTTATGTTCCCCGGTATTTGTATTTCTTTAGGCTAAGAATGCTCATGTCTGTTTACGTATTTGTACAGATACATTTACTGATGTGAGATCCTTTTTAATATTCTGCCTATTTACACAGATTGATTGTTGGTTTTATTATTCAACATGGTGAATTGGGGGACATTCATCATGAATGAGTGCATATGAATATTGGCGTATTTGCACAGGTTTATTGGCAGTAATGTGTCCGTTCGACGAAGGTCCATTTTGGACCACTTTGCACTATTTCTTGTACCTTTGAAGGCATTATCAATCATAGTTGCCCATTAATTAAGTGTTTTCTCTGTATATCATTTTAGAAGGCTAGCATTTGCCTTTTATCATTTGAGTACTGTATATATAAAATATATTTGTATATTTATATTGTATAATAATTTTTACCATCGAATGATGTACTACATTTTAAATATGAGCTCTTTGCTCTTTAATATTATATGTGTTAAAGGCGATTAGAATGATCGCAATATTACACACAGTGATGACGAAAGCATTACTATATAGGGCAAATCAAGATATTTTAGATTTTTCATCTGTTTATGGTAGAAACTGTATATAGTGCATAAGTGACTACATTTAATATAAGTGAGATCGGACACTATAAGATGGCCGCACTGAAAAAGTATTCAAGCATATCAAGCTTTGTCTGTTTTCTATGTCTATACCCTTGTGTGTTTGGCGCCAATTGCGTGTTTTAAATTTCACTGTTTAGCCTCCTCGTTTGTTTAGTGAGCAAGGACACAGCCTCGTGTCCGAAACGCGTCTGAGGCATGCACCGTTCCACTTATTTAAAATAAAGAAAATAAAAATCTGATTCCGGCTTATTTTCGAGTCCGTGTTCCTGTTTTTGTGCATCATTGCACTGGGGAAGTGTGGAGTTGATATATATATATATATATATATATATATATATATATATATATATATATATATATATAAATAAATATATATATATATATATATATATATATACACATACACATAATACATATATACATATATATTTTGAAAATCATTTTTTATTATGTTTACCAATAAAACAGTACAACAATAGTGTCACTCTCAGTGCATTGCATGGTATCCATGACAGTTATCTTACCATGCTGCCGAATTCAGTGACATGGGATCGTGTTTGAGAATCTCTCTGTGATTTCTCGAAAACATCCTGGGATGCACTTTAAGAGGAATGGCTGGATGTGCCGATAACTGGGGCAGTTTGCTGTGCCAATATCGGCGTGACCACACTGGAGTAAAGAGGATCAGAACGCAATGGTCTATCCTTGCCTTCCTCAGCACCCTGGGGATCAGGAGAATAGGAGGAAAGACTTTTGCAAATATCATGGCCCAACTGATCGAAAAGGCATTGTTCATCATCATAGAACCTGCTTCTGAAGTGGCAAACAGATCAATTGAAGCGGGACCCCATTGATCAAAAATGTAATTCACCTGCTTCTGTTCTATTTCCCACTCATGACAATCTGACATAGGCCAGCTGAGTGATCAATCTGGCAACCTGGCAAGTGTTCCATAGAGATGTTGATCTTGTGAAAAATGGCCCAATGCAAGAGCCGTTAAGCCTCATCTGAAAGGGATTGGGATCAAGTTCCTCCATGTTTGACTTGAAAAGACTTGGACGTTTTGTTGTCCGTTTCGAACAGGACTGGCTGACCTATTAGCCTAGTAAGAAATGCCTGCAGGCCTAGTCGAATGGTGGTAGGCATTTAGTAAATATTTGAGGTGCTGATTTGAGTCAGAAATGGAGTTCCTTGACTGATACTGTTGTCCTGCTAACAAAAACAGTAGGAATTTTCTGTGCCTTTGATGAATGAGTATGTATAAATACGTAGCCCAAACATCCAGGGAGGTTGTGCGATCTTCTCCCTGCATCATAAGGAAGGCTTCTTGAAGGGTAACCACCCAGAAAAATAGTTTCTTCAGAAACTTGTTTAGTTGTCTGAGATCCAGAATCAGTCTCCACTGACCCGTTTTCTTTTTGATCAGGAAAGACCTGGTGTAAAACCCCTAGTTTCTTTTAAATTTAGGGAAATCTCTATAGATCCTTTGAGAAGGAGTAAAAGAACTTCCTGCAGAAGTTCCTTAAGATGTAGACAATACTCTTTCTTGGGTGGATTTACAGGCATCAATGGATGAATTCCAATGTATGGCATGAAAGACCAATTTGCCTCACCCATGTGTCTGTTGTTATAGACTCCCAACCAGGAGTAAAGGAAATTCTTCCTTCCAATTGCAGTGTAGGAGCTGGGAAAGGGGCAAAGGCAGAGTCAAGCTCTTTTCTGGTTGTCATTGGATCATGACTAAGAACCACTCCTCCTTCCTGAAGAGCTGCCTTTGAATACGGTTATAGGAGTAATCTTGATCATATCCAACTTGTCTTTGAGGATAATATGACTGTTGACTACCATACCAGTTGAATCTTCCCCTAAAACCTTGAGCTCTCCGTGAGGCACGAAAATTAGAACATCCACATCTGCAATACTGTAGGAGACCCAAATGTCAGGGTAATCAAGTAACTTTCTTTTACTCACTTTTCTGCAGTAACGCCACAACATGAAGAAAGGTCCTCTACTTCCCCAGTATGCGTATCTCACCCAACAGAGTCAAAGTATCAATAGCAATGTGGGGAAGAAAGGAAAGAAAACAAGGATGAGAGAAGGTTTCACGTTGCACCCCAGTCTGGAGCAGGATTCGTTGATCAAAAGTAGAGGTCTGTTGAAGGAATAAGAGAAAAGGTAAGTATGTGTGTAATCTCTATGTTTTCTATATCGTATCTTTCTATGTGTTTGTGAATCTACCTGGTTAATGTGGAGAAGTGTGGCTCAGGGGTTAGAGGCAGCAGACCCGGAAGCTGAGATCGGTCCTGGACCAGGGTTCAATTCCCCGCCTCGGTGGGGTCTTGGGCTAAAAATTCCACGGACTCGATAATTCTCGCCCCGGTGCCTCCTCGACTCATGGGTTCACACTCTGCGACTCTGGGCAATAGCTTGCTTAATCTCCACAACGGCCCCTCGCGGCGGGATGCCTGACTTTCACCTTGTGGATACCCTGCTATCTCACAGGGGAATACCAGGAAGGGTTCCCTAAGCAAGCGCCGGGAAACCCACTGCGGGTAGCTGTGCGCTATATAAGCTCAACTACATTTACATTTACATTTACAATTCCCTTCTTCCGTTTATTATGACCACTGGGGTGTGAATAAATAGAGCAAGAACATCTAAAGAGGAAATAGCCATTTAAATAATGTATTCTACTTAGAATTGCATAAGTGTACTTATAATTGCAATATAAACAACTCACCTAAATATGTACAGGCTAATGCATAGAATATTCTTTTCTAATAGGTGAAATCCACCTGGTGTGCTTTAAACAAAAGTGTTTCCTTAATTGCAGGCTTAAATAAAAAGCAATACAAAAAAGAGCCGATCTCCACGACCTGGAACTACATTAGATAAGTATACAGACTTTTCCATTACCATGTCATAGTGCTGAAGCTGCAACAACAGTAATGCAGCTTTGTTATTTCTTTTTAGGTTCTGGTGTTGCTGGACTGACCCGGGAAACGAAGATAACTTGCCCGTCTTCAGGAAATGATTGCGGGTGAACGCGGAGCTTCTCCAGATGTCAGGACTGCAGAGGAAACCAAGACGGAAGAGTCAAGTGCTGGAGTGCAGGAGAACACAGGAGGAGAAGCCGAGTCAAAAGGGAATCCGACAGAGCTACAACGGCCCGGAAGAGAAGGTAAGAAGACCCGGAACTGCTGTGCTCGGTCTCGATGCTGAAACGCGAAGCGTCAGCACACGAGACTAGAGCCTCTTTATTCGGTTGGTTGGCTCCTATGCATGCGCCATGCAGGAGTCGGCCATTTTAGTAGTTTCGGAGCCGGCGGCGCATAACCGGCAATCTTGACACCAATCCTTGACAGTATCAGTATCTTTTTTAGACCTTGCAAAGCCTTCACTACATGCTGCCAAACACAGTAAGGGCATGTCCAAAATCGTTAATTGTATCTCAGGGTTGAAGGCTGTGTACTTTAGCCAACCCTGCCTTCTTAACACTGCTCCTCTTGCAAGCTGACAAAAACCTGTATTGGAGTCACCCAATGCTGCATCAATAATGAGTAATTTCTCTTTCCTTTAGAATAGCTCTTGCTGTCTCCCTCTTATTCTCTGGGATGAGTTCTAGAAATCGCGCAATATCATGCCATATATGGAGATGACTATGTCCAAAAATTGCTAAAGCATTGGCTGACTTGATTGTGTTTGCTGCCATTGTCTGGATTATCTACACATCTGCTATCTCTGTCTGGCGGACCTGAGGATTGTGTAAGTGGATTTTTAGATCTTCTTTGCGCCGCTAAGGAGATTACTGAATCTGGCTTAGCATGCCCGGTGAGGCAAGTTGGAACGGTCTCTTGTGCTTTATATTTCTTTTCCAGGCAAGGTATCACCACCTGAACCGTAGTCAGCATCTTCATTAGTTTGAGCTTTTCAGACCAAATACAAATTTTAATTGGCTTAACTCTTACAGGCTTCTGAGGTTGTTCTTTAAAGTCATAGAGAAAACATTGTTGATCTATGTGCATCATAGGAATATTAAACTTCCTTGAAGCTCTTTCCAAATGAGAATGACATTTGGAAATATCATTGGTCTGATCGTAAGAGACAGGCGCGTTACAATATCATCTGGCATATCATCTTGCCCTCCATCAATTTGTGGAAGTTCATCCTGTTCCTCATCTACATCAAAATATGCAGAATGATTTGAGCCATTGTCAGCCACATCTACACGCATTGGTGAGACCATTGGCCTTTGAACTACTCTGGGTGATTCTCTTGGAGGTGGTTGACTGTCTCGTTGATGGCGACATCGATTATGTCATTGACACTAATGTTGTTGACGAGGATGAATACAATTTTGCAGATTCTTTCTTCTAATTCAGAGGCTGATCCTCAATTGAAGTTGATGATTCCTTAGATGCATGTTGTCCTTGTTTAGTGACAGAAAGGGTGGCTGTAAGCACTGTTCCAAGCAAGGCCAACTGAGTAAACTAAACAAGTCTCCTTTTGCGTTGCTTCCTGAAAGTGCTTGGAAGACCACTCTTCACTTAATCTTCCCCTACATAGTAGGCATCTCATTCAGAAGGAGGAATGTTATCTTTTGCAATCAGATACAAAGCCAACCACCTATCTCTGTCCTTAAGAGTTTTAGATGAAACTCTCCAACAAATGTCACATTTAAATGCCTTATATTTTGGATTCAGGCAATAAATATACAGTGAATGATAATCTTCAATGTATATCTTTTATTAGACTACAAGAGGAACAATCCTTGAAAAGAGACCTCTTGTCTATGTTAGCCATGGTGACAGTTGGTGACATTTAATTCTCAAGTAATAAGATCTCCCTGGTCCAGAAATTGATAAAAGTTCCGTAAAAACAACTCACAGCACTTCTATGCTGTAGACAGGGTTTTTTCAAATCCATTGTAGATCACGGGAGTAACAGGACCCCCCAAGTCTTATCTTCTGCTTGTGAAGTAATCTTGCAGGGATGACATGAACAATCACCATCGTCTGTAAGGATCCACGAGCTGTTTCCGCAGGAGTGCCAGGAACCAAAGATAGGCCCAACCCCTCCCTCCCACACCACTGCGTCTATCAAACCATAGAACACAATGGTGAGAAAGAGGGAAAGGAGGGAACAAAACAAGGGAAGGAAGGGAAAAGACTCCGTGGACAGGATGCTCCAGCAGGTTGAACACAGGCGCTGTAAGAAAGGGGATAGTTAACAATTATCAGTACGAAACAGATATACCCCCCCCCCCCCCAGTTCCCTAGTCTTGACCGTAATTACCTAAGGATGATCTTGAAATCTTCTATATTTCTGGTCAACAATCATGTATTCCCAGGTGAACGCAATGTTTGGATCTCTACACTAGCTACCTTTAGGAACCTAAATGGCAAAAGATAATATCTATACAATGTGTGCTATCCAACTCTGTGTGAATTGTACCTAGTAATAGAGGACTTACCCCAGCGTGAGGTATAGGGGCAGAGAAGGAGGTCACAATCTTAATGAGTAGTTGATCTGCTGGAAACTCTGTAACAAAGGAACACCACTTACACCACAGTTATGTATATGTAAAATGTATAAAATAAAAGTAGCGCCAGGCACCTGTACCAGCTCTTCAAGCACTCCAAAGCTGTGACTCTTGCCAGTTCTTAAGCACCCACTGGAGGTCCGGTGGAAAGGAGAATCAAATGAAGGGGAAATAACACAAAAGGGGAAGATCACAGGCGGACCACCACTACCATAATGCCCCTGGAGGGTCTCCCAGCCCGCCTTACCCAAGTCCGCCCGGCCGATGGAACCTAGAGTCCGGCCGACGGGCGGAACCAGGAGAAACAGACGGGATACTCCCCCAGGGAGCAAAGGAGAGGATAGCCGGCGCTGTGTTTAATGACTGTACAGGGAGACGACAATCCGCCTTGCAGGCAAGTGGGCGGAATCGTCTGACAGGAGTATCCGGGATCAGAGGGCTGAGCGGGGATACAAACAAGAACAAGGATAAAATACCAATAAGCTCAGGAAGGATAAATCCGGTATTTATCCCGCGAAGAAATAGTACCGGCACGGCGAAGTCTCTGGCGGGGCAGAGAGTGAAAGTGGCTTTGGGTGGAAGTGACGCGACGCGGAAGGTGCACACACTAGAGTGCGAAGCGTCGCTCCCAGGGGAAGTCAGGCTTTTGACGGCTGCCTGGCTTCCTCGCTCATGCGCAGTGCGGGGCAGCCATCTTCAGTGGTGCACGCAAACAAGCGTGACACCGTCTCCCACCTTACCCTAGAAATGGCGTATGTATTGACCAGGATGAAGATGGAGACTGGGGGAGGATGCTCTAGAGGTATGGAAGAACCCTTTCCCAAGACCTGAAAGGTACGTCGACGGGTGGTTACGGAGCCTCTCCAGGAAACACCGTCTGGAAGGAGAGACATAAGGGTAACACTATCACCACTGATTTCACTTATACAGACTCATACACAATATCCCACAGTGATCAGAGTATTGTATAGTCACCTGGGGCGTGGCACCATAAGGATGGAAAGGAGGTGTCTCCACCATGGATAGAAAATCGCTCCTGTGCGTGCTGCCAAAGAGGCCAATGTTTAGCGCTCCTGCGCGTGCTGCCAAAAGAACAAAGAGGAGCGCTCCTGCGCGTGCTGGCAAGAGAACAATGTTTAGCGCTCCTGCACGTGCTCCCAAAGAGAACAAAGATAAGCGCTCATGTGCGTGCTGCCAAAAGAACAATGTTTATCGCTCATGCACGTGCTCTCAAAAAGAACAATGTTTAGCTCTCCTGCGCATGCTCCCAAAAAGAACAAGAATAAGCGCTCTTGTGCTTGCTTTTAAGGAATATGCAATGGGCTTCGAGCATCAGCGCCATCCCGATGTCAAGAATGAGCAAGGGCTCCTGCGCTTGCTTCCAAGAGAACAAGAATAAGCCCTCTTGTGCTTGCCTCTATGGAATATGAAATTTCTTCACACACCAGTGTGAGCCGACATGTCAAGACTGAGCAAGCGCTCCTGAGCTTGCTGATGCCTAAAAACTACCTGCACGGGGTTTCCCAAGTGCCGACACACAGAGAGATCAAGGCGAAGTCATTGATCTGAAGCACTTCTCAGGCGGGCACCGCGGGATGTTATGCGGTCTCCCCCAGAAGTGCTACATCAGCTGTTTGGGTGATTGCCTCATGCGAGGAACAGCTAGACCGTCAACCGGCATGTCACGTCCTGCAGCCACCATGCACCATGGGATTGAACAGGTGGGCGTGAACCACACACAACTCGCCAGGCAGCCTGCTTGTCGGAAACCATGACAGTACCCCCTCCCGAGACAGAAACTCCCCTCCAGCTAAACAGGAGTGGCAAGATGGGGCTTTAAGGGATGCCGAACATGGAAGGCTCCGGACCATACACCCTCCAGTCCACCAGGTAAAAGAGCCTACCACGAGTCCTATGGGAATTGAGAACAACCCTGACCTCATCCCAGAGAACAGGAGGCTGAGGGAATGTGGCATGGCATTCGGGGTGAGTGGGCCGTAGGAGTGAATCATGGAAAACAGGATGTAATCTCATTCGAGGTGGCAAGGTGAGCTTAATAGAAACATGGTTGATCACTTTTTCGATAGTGTAGGGACCCACATAATGTGGTAACAGCTTTTTGGGACCCTGCACGTTGAGGTTCTTTATGGACACCCACACTTTGTCCCCCACCTTGCAGTCAGGTTCTGCATGTCGGTATTCTGTTTATAGGTTTCCTTGACCTTAGCTAACTCAAACCAGGCTTGCCGCCAGAGGTCGTGAAGGAAGATATGATATGCCTGTACTGTGGGCATGTGACTGGTTGGTGGTTCTTCCCAGGGTACAGTTCTTGGATGTTAACCTTGGAGACAGTAGAAAGCTGACATGCCTATGGCAGTGTGTTTGTTGTCGTTATAGGCATACTCCACGTCGTACTTCTGACCATTCCTTTTCCACAGACAGCAGTAAGCAATGGAGGTGCTGTTCCATGGTTTGATTTGTTCTTTCTACCTGACCATCAGTTTGGGGGTGGTAAGCTGAGGACAGACGCACTTCCATTCCATAGCATTGCATACTTTGTTCCAGAACCTAGATATGAACTGGGAGCCCCTGTCCGCGATCAACACAGAAGGTATTCCATGTAAATGTACCACGTTGTACATGAAGATCACCGCCAGTTCAGCCGCTGATGGTAGCTTCTTTAATGGCACGAGTGTGCCATTTTGGTCAGGTGGTCCACAATGGTGAGTATGGTGGTGTGACCTGTTTTGGTCTCGGGTAGTTTGACGACGAAATCCATTGAGACAGTGTGCCAAGGATATGGAGGCACTCTGTCCATCACCACCCCCCTTTTCCAACATCGGTTTTATCCACACTATGTGTGGGAGGGTATACTCAGATGTGAGTCCCTTGCTCATTGCACCATCAGGATTCAAGCAAGCCGGGCCGAAGAAGGCTGTGATGCCAGAAACCGGTCCCCGGAAGCTTGTTTCCTTCCCAGTATAAGAATTGGCTTGGTAGTTTGGTTTGCCCTGTTCCCATCATGCACTGGGACAGGAACAGACTAATTTGCAGATAGCCAGGTTCTGAGCTGGGATGGTGCAGTGAGCTAAAAAACGGTGATGGATTAAAACCATGATCTATTGACTTGGTAAGAGTATTCTGCATCATTCAGAAACTCTGTCCATCACCACCCCCCTTTTCCAAAATCGGTTTTATCCACACTATGGGGCTCATTAGGATGGCGGACGGAAGAGCCACCGCGGCCCTGGAGTAGGCGGAAAAAGCCTTTTCCGTGTCCGCCTGCCGCGGATACTCCGTCCGCCATATCAGGATAGGAAAACGTGTCAAATTTCCGTCCGCGACGGAATAGCACGCTCCGCCGCCGAACTACACACGAGACCGTGGCGGACGGAACACATCCGGATGCCCCGCCGTACGTACTGACGTCGAAGACCGTCCCCCAAATCAAGATGGCGGAAAATACACATAAAACCGCAGCGGAAAAACAACCTGTCTGAACACGGCGGAATCCCCACTGCGAAGACAGGTGACATAGCAGAGATACCCACCGCAAGCTGACCAACACCATGGACCCAGCGCTACACGCTTTCCCGATGCTCTTCGCGATCCACCACGTCCTAGTCATGGCCCACCATGGACGACGACGCAGGTAAGGCACAAACCATTGGCCGTCTGCAGGGGAATACCAGTAAGGGACGTGACGTAGGGAGGGGGAGTGTCATGTTACCGAAACCACTGATGAGAAGCAAATACAAATACACATTAGTAGTACGCAAGCAGGAATGACAACGACAGACCACGAGACCTGATAGACTACCTTTATTGTACAAAATAGGGGTTAAATCACAGTGTATGCGTGAGCATGGGCAAAGTGGGCACCACAGCAGCTACATCATTGGCAGTCAACGAGAGGGCAGTATGCAGTATCAGAGCATCAACAGGGCATTGTGCAGTACAGAGCAGGTACATCATAGGCAGGTAACGAGAGGGCAGTATGCAGTATCAGAGCATCAACAGGGCATTGTGCAGTACAGAGCAGGTACATCATAGGCAGGTAACGAGAGGGCAGTATGCAGTATCAGAGCATCAACAGGGCATTGTGCAGTACAGAGCAGGTACATCATAGGCAGGTAACGAGAGGGCAGTATGCAGTATCAGAGCATCAACAGGGCATTGTGCAGTACAGAGCAGGTACATCATAGGCAGGTAACGAGAGGGCAGAATGCAGTATCAGAGCATCAACAGGGCATTGTAGAGTACAGAGCAGGTACATCAGAGGCAGCACGTGAGAGGGGCTAAGTGCATCAACAGTCCATTGCACAGAGCAGGCCCATCAGAGGCAGCACGTGAGAGGGGCTAAGTGCATCAACAGTCCATTGCACAGAACAGGTACATCAGAGGCAGCACGTGAGAGGGGCTAAGTGCATCAACAGTCCATTGCACAGAACAGGCCCATCAGAGGCAGCACGTGAGAGGGGCTAAGTGCATCAACAGTCCATTGCACAGAGCAGGCCCATCAGAGGCAGCACGTGAGAGGGGCTAAGTGCATCAACAGTCCATTGCACAGAACAGGTACATCAGAGGCAGCACGTGAGAGGGGCAGTATGCAGTATCAGAGCATCAACAGGGCATAGTAGAGTACAGAGCAGGTACATCATAGGCAGGTAACGAGAGGGCAGTATGCAGTATCAGAGCATCAACAGGGCATTGTGCAGTACAGAGCAGGTACATCAGAGGCAGCACAACTACGTGTCCCTACCAAACCGTCACAGGGACCACAAGAGTGCCACACAGTTCTCAATGGACACACCATGTGAACTAACATTTGAGTGAAGTGTACAGCACCTCACATCACAGAATCAGGGGGACTGCGTGAACTACCTGCCTCGGACACACTGGCAGCACCAGCAACAGGAGTGTGAGACACAGCCACAGCCCGAGTGACACACACATGGGCCACGGACCCAGACACACTGGCAGCACCAGCAACAGGAGTGTGAGACACAGCCACAGCCCGAGTGACACACACATGGGCCACGGACCCAGACACACTGGCAGCACCAGCAACAGGAGTGTGAGACACAGCCACAGCCCGAGTGACACACACATGGGCCACGGACCCAGACACACTGGCAGCACCAGCAACAGGAGTGTGAGACACAGCCACAGCCCGAGTGACACACACATGGGCCACGGACCCAGACACACTGGCAGCACCAGCAACAGGAGTGTGAGACACAGCCACAGATGTAGTCACTGACACGTGAGCCACTGACCCAGACAGACTGCCAGCACCAGAAACAGGAGTGTGCAACACAGACACAGATCTCCTAACTGACACGTGAGCCATAGACCCACATACCCTGCCAGGATCTGCAACAGGAGAGGGCACAACTGACACTGTGCCACCATCTGATACATGAGAGTCAACTGCACCAGCGCCACTGGGACTACTGAAATGATGAGCCACAGGGCTGTATGGGCCAGGAGGCAGGGTGGGCCTGGGAGCTGGGGATAGCTCACCTAGAGCCAAATCGGGGTTGGCAGGTGTCAATGGTGTGTGTCTGCGTTTCTTAGGGAGGTGTGAGTGCACCCTGGACAGGACAGGACTGCCAAGTGGTGGGGACTCCAAAGAATCACCACCCAGCATAGGTGGAGCAACTGCTGCCGGGGATCTTGTTTCGGGGGACGTGCTGGAGCCTGCCTGCCGTTTGCTCTGTGCCTGCCGCCTGGACTCGGAATGATGTGTAATGGGGGATGCAACAACAGGGGACACCCTCCTCTGCTTCTGACTGGCCTGGATGGGAGTGGAGGTATGGGGGGACTCCGCCGCGGAGACATCAGTTTGGCGTTTAGTAGAAAACATCAGCCTCAGTGATGTATGCCTGTCCTTGATAGCGCCATTGTCCATGCGAGATGCCTTGTCCGTAGGATGTGCCTTATCCTTAGGTGGAGTGTTGTCTCTGGATGTAGCCTGTGCCCTGCTCGCCGCCCTGTTCCTGCCAGCAGACTTGTCGTCTGTGGTGCACCTGTCTCCAGCAGACACCTGCTCTCTGTGTGTGTCCCTGCCCTTGGGAGTGGTCCTATCCACTGCTGTGGGCCTGCTCTTGGGAGTCTCCCTGCTCTTAGTAGGTGCCTTAGTCTTCTCACTGTCCTTGGGAGTGTCCCTTACCTCTGCTGTGGGCCTGCTCTTGGGAGTCTCCCTGCTCTTAGTAGGTGCCTTAGTCTTCTCACTGTCCTTGGGAGTGTCCCTTACCTCTGCTGTGGGCCTGCTCTTGGGAGTCTCCCTGCTCTTAGTAGGTGCCTTAGTCTTCTCACTGTCCTTGGGAGTGTCCCTTACCTCTGCTGTGGGCCTGCTCTTGGGAGTCTCCCTGCTCTTAGTAGGTGCCTTAGTCTTCTCACTGTCCTTGGGAGTGTCCCTTACCTCTGCTGTGGGCCTGCTCTTGGGAGTCTCCCTGCTCTTAGTAGGTGCTTTTGTCTTCTGACTGGCCTTGTCCAAGGAACAGTCCATGGACATGTGAGTATCCCTTGCCTTGGGAGTACCTTTCGTGTTGAATGCCTGTGTAGCTCCGGAAGGCATGTCCCCCAACAACACTTGTGGATCCTGTGTGTGTACTCCAGTGCATCTGACGTCGTCTACGTGAACAGAGTTAGCTGATCTAGGGGATGGGGTCTGTGCCCTGCGTGCCCTGACGTGCTGTCTGACGCTGCTTCTAGTGCAATAACCTGTATTTGAGTCCTGCTCAGAATAATCACTACCCCCTGAGACATCCAGCGGTGTAGATGGTGAAACAGAAGTAGCACCCTGTTCGTTCGACTGTACTATTGCAGACGACACACTGCTTGCCAATGACTGCACTGTCCTGTGTAGACCTGCAAGATCGCCATGCATCCCTTCCATGAATGCCACCACCTGCCCCAACTTCCTATCATGGTCCTGGAAAGCATTTGTCATATTGGTCTGCCCCACACACAGCTGTCGCAGCAGATCAACGGCCTCAGCACACAGTGCATTTTGGCTCACCGTGGCAGGGGCAGCGGTGCCTGCACCGAACGCCACTCTGCTCCCCCTACTCCTCCGGCCACGAACAGTACATGGTGCAGTTGGCGGAAGTGTGGGCCCTGTGTGCTGTCTTACGACAGAAGGTGATGAGTGCCCACTCCCAGTCTGTGTCAACAGTGCAGGCTCACCACGAGTGTCCGACGAGGAGGACGATGGTGTCTCCACATGCGAGTCCTCAGGGACGGTCCTGTCCCCCTCTCCGGCGCTGGCCTCCTCCGTGTCAGTCTGCGTGTGTGCGAAGTCTGAGCCGGACTCATTTCCTCGGCTACTCTCCACCGTCTGTGGCTGAGTGTCCTCTGTCAAAGCTGAAATGCACAGAAAAGATGTGTGAGTCATGGGCACACTCACGTACAGAAGGAACAGGATAGCCAAATCACATAGCAGACAAAGGTTTAGGAGCCCTCATCCTGCACATGGCCCACCCCTACCAGTCATCCTCACATTTTCTGCCATGGGGCCATGGACCACTAGGGGATGTGCTTTTACACTCAACTACTAAGCAAGTGGCGTGTCAACATGGCGGACCTGGATGTCAAATGAGTACCACCCAATGGGACCAAAATGGCTTCACAGGCATACATACGCAACACGGAACTCAATAGTGTGTCTGTGCACCAATACATGCATAGCACTCACAAGTTTCCTACACAGACAGTATGCTCACCGCTAGTTTGCTGTTGATCGGCACTCAGACGTTCGGCCAGTTCAGGATGCGTCACTGCAATGATACGGTGCATGAGAGGGGTCATGGAGCGTCGGGACAGACGGGGCGTCCTTGGAATCAGGCCCAGTGTTACTTCCGCTACATTCTTGCTCAGCCTGGAAATGTCGTCCCAGCGTTTGTGGCAGTGTGTATGTCGTCTGTTGCACACCCCCAATGCCCGTACTTCCCGTGCTATGCTCCTCCACAGGTCCTTGCGAAGGTGCAGCTTGACCTACCATGATGGGAGACAAAAGGGTGTAAGTCAGTGGACAGGTGGCCTGTCACACACATAGGGGCAAGACGTTACTGTCAGCAGCCATGCACAATCAGGAACATATGTCTAGCCCACACTACACAGCTAAGATAGAAATAGGCCTGATCATTTGGCCCCCTCATGCACACCAACATGTCCCACACTGCACTTACCACCCGTCCCGGTGCGCCGTAGAGGCGTCCATAGTTGCGGAGTACACCGTCCACGAGGACATCAAGCTCCGCGGCGGTGAAGGGTCGAGACCGGATCTCTTTGCCTCTCGACATGGCAAGATCACGGAGTATGGCACTAGAGCAGCAGTCGGTGGTCAGCTCAGCAGCAGCAGCAGGTCGAGGTGATGGCACTAGAGCAGCAGTCGGTGGTCAGCTCAGCAGCAGCAGCAGGTCGAGGTGATGGCACTAGAGCAGCAGTCGGTGGTCAGCTCAGCAGCAGCAGCAGGTCGAGGTGATGGCACTAGAGCAGCAGTCGGTGGTCAGCTCAGCAGCAGCAGCAGGTCGAGGTGATGGCACTAGAGCAGCAGTCGGTGGTCAGCTCAGCAGCAGCAGCAGGTCGAGGTGATGGTCACAGGCAGCAATGGTCCCCAGGGTAGGAAGTTTCATTTTGGCCAAGACACATATATAGGGCCCTCAGCACGTGTCAGTGGCATACGTCGCCAGCAATTGGTCAGCCCTGGAAGCGTGATCGTGAAATGGGCCAATGACTGGCCCTGTTGTTGCGGTGCACAGCTTCCGCTACTTGCGATTGGCCGTATGCGGCCAGCGTCCCTCTTCCCATTGGCTGCATGTGCAGGGACCGTCACGGGCCCACATCGGCAACCGCACGTGCAAGCCTCAGGCACGGATGCTTCAGTTGCAACAATGTACTATCACTGGCGCCTCCATGGCGGTGCACGTACACAGCGGGGGAGGTGCAGGCCTATACACCCTGTAGATGTACTCAATGGACATGCCAGTTCATGACCCCCCTTACAGTCACCTTGCATCATCCACCGTACACCGGCCGGAGCGGCCGGCCCTTCCACTACCGCCGTGCCAGGCCCTGCCCAGGACCGCCGTGCCGGCCATGCCAACCACCGCCATTGCACGGCCCTTCCACTACCGCCGTGCCAGGCCCTGCCCAGGACCGCCGTGCCGGCCATGCCAACCACCGCCATTGCACGGCCCTTCCACTACCGCCGTGCCAGGCCCTGCCCAGGACCGCCGTGCCGGCCATGCCAACCACCGCCATTGCACGGCCCTTCCACTACCGCCGTGCCAGGCCCTGCCCAGGACCGCCGTGCCGGCCATGCCAACCACCGCCATAGCACGGCCCTTCCACTACCGGCGTTCCCTGGCGGTCCGTGCAATGGCGGTTGTTGCCATGGCCGGCACGGCGGTCCTGGGCAGGGCCTGGCACGGCGGTAGTGGAAGGGCCGGCCGCTCCGGCCGGTGTACGGTGGATGATGCAAGGTGACTGTAAGGGGGGTCATGAACTGGCATGTCCATTGAGTACATCTACAGGGTGTATAGGCCTGCACCTCCCCCGCTGTGTACGTGCACCGCCATGGAGGCGCCAGTGATACAACATTGTTGCAAATCGACCATCCGTCCCGGATCCTTGCACATGCACTTGCCGGTGTGTGGGCGTGACGGTCTGTGCACGTGCAGAAAATGTGAATGTCGAAGGCGGCCCGCGTATGCCCAGACGTAAACAGCGGATGCAGTGCACCGCCATGGCGTGGTCAATGTTTGCATCTTAGCCGATGATGCACCTTGTACCATTGTCTGCAGCTGCCTGCTCACGGTTGTGTGCGTGATTGCGTGGCTACACATGTCATGCTCCATCCCATGTGTGTCCATACCATGGGCATCGGTGAGCCACAAGTGTCCATCACGTGTGCATGTCCACATCGGGTAGTACCCTACACAATTTTGTCGTACCTCACATGTACACAGTAGATCCCGTATGTATGGGCACCTGTGAATCAGTTGTCAGTGAGTGGTATGTGTCAGATGATGACTATGGTGGGGGTTCTGTTGTGTACTGTACATGTGTGTTGCCTATTGTGTCCCCATGCATGTGATGTCTGTATGCCCACCATTCCTGGTGTTGCCATTGGTGCATCATGATATGGGGGGGTGGGGGGGTGTTTAATTTAGTATGTGTGCATGTACTTACATGTGTGCATGTGATGTTGGGCCTACACATGTGGGTCATGTCACATGTCTGGTTGGCAGTGATGTTGAGGTGAGACAGTGTGCATTGCACATGTTGCTAAACATCATGTTGCTAGTGGATGCACATTGTTGCCACGTCGATCCATGTTGTCCTGACAATCAGAGGAGTCACACATATGACAAGCATACACTGGATACTACATGTTGGTAGAGGGCGTTGACATGTGATTGAGGTGCACACACATGCGTTGTATGTGATTTGACTTCCATTCCATCTACTCCCACACAGGAGGGCTCCAAATGTCCATCGCCCATACACTGTGCTGGAGGATATGGTGGACGAGGAGGTGATCCGGAAATTCAGGCTGGATCGCCGTCGATTGTTGGAACTTGTGACCCTATTGTCTCCTCACCTGCAGCCGCGAAGAAACTATCCAGGTTCCATGACACCCACGCAAAAGGTGATGGCGGCACTCCATTTCTTTGCAACAGGCACATTCCAGTACACAGTTGGAGATGCCGGGGGAATGTCACAGGCCATGTTCAGCACGGTACTCCGGGATGTACTGACAGCCATGATGCTGTACAAGCATGACTATATACATTTCCCTCAGGCGGCGGACTTGGCAGCGGTCAAAGCTGACTTCTATGCCCTGGGTCGTATACCACACGTTGTGGGTTCCATTGATGGCACGCATATCGCTCTCATTGCACCACGGGCACGTGAGCAGGTGTATAGGAATCGGAAACACTTCCATTCCCTGAACGTGCAGGTGGTGTGCCAGGCCGACAACATCATCTCACATGTGTGTGCAAGATTCCCTGGCTCTGCACATGACGCCCACATCATGCGGAGCAGCATGGTCCCCCAACTGATGGCTAATCTGCGTCCGGCACAAGCGTGGCTTGTTGGTGAGTATGCTGTGGTGACAGGAGTGATATCTGTGTGGCATGGTGTGACCCACAATGCAGGTTGTGATGTTTCTCTCTCTCTCTCTTCCACCAACACAGGCGACTCGGCGTACCCAAACAGGCCTTGGCTGCTCAGTCCCTTACGCAATCCCACTACAGCTGGAGAAATGAGATACAATGATGCCCATGGTAGGACACGTCGAGTGGTAGAACGGACATTTGGCCTGCTGAAGTCTAGGTTTCGGTGCCTGGATAAGACTGGAGGGGCCCTGCCTTACTCACCAGGCAAAGTATGCAAGATCGTGATAGCGTGCTGCATGCTTCACAACCTGGCTGTGCGCTATAACATTGAACTGCTCTTGGACCCTGATGAACTGCAAGTTCCTCGCCCTCCCGACCCAGCCATGTCAACTGATGAGGATAGTGGTGAGGAGGAAGGTGTGGACCAGAGGCGCCAGATCATTGATCGCTACTTCCCTTGATTGTGAGTGTGCTCCTCTTGTGCTGCTTGGGTATGCCCTGTGAATGTGTGCTGGTGTTGTGGCATAGTGGTGTGCTTCATCTCTGTGTTCTGCTATGTGATGCATGCATGTGTGTGTGTGTGCTAAATTGTGGCCAATGCACGTCTCCATGATGTGTGTCGTCTCATCCATTACTGTTGTGATGCGTGTGGGTTGTTATATGTTGCACTGCAGTGTGTTCTGATGAGTGTGATCATGTTTCCTGACGTGTCTTTGCGGTTTCTATTTTCCCTAGGTCACTCCCGCAGCGCCATGATTCTGTACCAGTTGGATACCTGTACCTAGTAACATCTGTTTCTGATGCATTCATGTGAATAAACATGGAGGCAACACATGATTGAGTGAGTAAGTGGCTTTTATTTACAAATTGTGCATGGGTGTAGGTGCATATTTACAAATGAGTGAAGGGGTGGGGGAGTGAGAGTAGAAGGTTATGGCAGATGAAAATTCCGTGCGGACACCACATAGGGTGGTGTCTGCCTAGTACAGCAGGCCTGTGGCAGGTGGGACCGGATAGTTGCCAGGGTGAATGGCATGCGCAGGTACTGGTACAGTCATTTTCTGTTCCTCTTGGAGCGTGTGGCAGCTGCTTCCACACTGCTGTCGCCCACTTCCTGCCTCGGACGGCCCCTCCGTCTTTGTGCCGGTACGGAGTCAGCTGGTTGCGCTGGGGCATCGGGTACCACATCCGCCGCAGGTGGCGGTGGCGGTGGCGTTGTTTGTGGCCTGATTGTCCTGGTGAAGATGTCCACTAGTTGGCCAAGCCGCCTCTCAATGGCCCCCAACATTGCAGTGTTATCTACAAAGTCCTGGTGGGCCCGGTCTGCCTGTGCCTGACCACGTTGGTAGCTCACCTCCACCCTGCCCAGTGCCTCCAATGACTGTTGCACTGGATTGGGTGTGTTGGTATCCTCCCGTCTTCTTTGGCGTATGCTCCTGCCTGCCGGATCTGGCCTTGCATCTCTGCCTTGCCTCACACTCTCCCTGCGTGGCTGGCATGGCGCTGGCACGGCGTTGGCCGTTGGGTTGGGCAGGGTGGCAGGGGCAGGAGTGGTGGTAGTAGTAGTGGTGGTGGTGGAGGTGGTGCTGGTGGTGGCTGTGCAGGTCACAGTGGCCGGTGTTGTCACAATGGCAGAGGCCGTAGTTGTTGGTGCAGGGGTGACCTGGGAGCCAGATGGCCCTGGCTGGCTGCTTGTGCCGGGATCATCCTCTGCCCCGGAGGTGGCTGGCCAATCGTCCCCTGAGACGTCTGTGATTGGCGAGTCTGGAGGGCGGGTGTTGCTTCCAGCTGTCAGATTAGGATGACCTGCAAAACAAAAATGTGAGGATGAGTAATGTGGACTTGACAGGTTGTTTTCACTTTTTTTGCCGATTCTGTCTGCACTGGTACTCACCCCACCCACCACCACCACCGCCATCCCTATGGACATGGGGGCCTGTTGGGAGTTGTAGTTCCGTCCCCTCACACCCACCACCACCCACCACCACCACCACCACCGCCATCCCTATGGACATGGGGGCCTGTTGGGAGTTGTAGTTCCATCCCCTCACACCCACCACCACCCACCACCACCACCACCACCGCCATCCCTATGGACATGGGGGCCTGTTGGGAGTTGTAGTTCCATCCCCTCACACCCACCACCACCGCCATCCCTATGGACATGGGGGCCTGTTGGGAGTTGTAGTTCCGTCCCCTCACACCCACCACCACCCACCACCACCACCACCACCGCCATCCCTATGGACATGGGGGCCTGTTGGGAGTTGTAGTTCCGTCCCCTCACACCCACCACCACCCACCACCACCACCACCACCGCCATCCCTATGGACATGGGGGCCTGTTGGGAGTTGTAGTTCCGTCCCCTCACACCCACCACCACCGCCATCCCTATGGACATGGGGGCCTGTTGGGAGTTGTAGTTCCATCCCCTCACACCCACCACCACCGCCATCCCTATGGACATGGGGGCCTGTTGGGAGTTGTAGTTCCGTCCCCTCACACCCACCACCACCCACCACCACCACCACCACCGCCATCCCTATGGACATGGGGGCCTGTTGGGAGTTGTAGTTCCGTCCCCTCACACCCACCACCACCCACCACCACCACCACCACCGCCATCCCTATGGACATGGGGGCCTGTTGGGAGTTGTAGTTCCATCCCCTCACACCCACCACCACCGCCATCCCTATGGACATGGGGGCCTGTTGGGAGTTGTAGTTCCATCCCCTCACACCCACCACCACCGCCATCCCTATGGACATGGGGGCCTGTTGGGAGTTGTAGTTCCGTCCCCTCACACCCACCACCACCACCACCACCGCCATCCCTATGGACATGGGGGCCTGTTGGGAGTTGTAGTTCCATCCCCTCACACCCACCACCACCGCCATCCCTATGGACATGGGGGCCTGTTGGAGTGATTTCGACGTTGGTGAGTATGTGGACTGCATGCATGGGTTGGGGTCTGGGAGATGTGTCTTCACAGTTGTGTGAGGCACACCATGTAGTAGTGCTCGTGGTGCTTGGTTTGTACTTACCAGCCTCTTCTCCCTCAGGAAGTCCATCAAGGCTCTCAGGGTGGATGATGGTCATCACCTTGTCCTCCCACTCGGTGTAGGGTAAGGGCTCCGGAGGGGTTCCACCGCCGGTGTGATTAGCCCGGAGATGGTTCTTGGCTCGTATGGCTTTGACTCGGGTCTTTAGATCGTGCCACCGCCTCTGGATGTCCTGCTTCGTCCTCGGGACGCTCCCGGAGGCATTCACCCTGGTGACTATCCGGTCCCACATGCTGTTTCTCCTGGCTATGCTGGTCTGCTGCACTAGGGCCCCGAATAAGTGGGGTTCCACACGGATGATCTCATCTACCATAACCTTCAACT
Organism: Lissotriton helveticus; assembly: GCF_964261635.1. Lineage (NCBI taxonomy): Eukaryota > Metazoa > Chordata > Amphibia > Caudata > Salamandridae > Lissotriton > Lissotriton helveticus. Next base: position 173,219,941 of record NC_136061.1, read on the forward strand.
CGGTGTCAGTGAATTTGGGGTTTTTTTTTGGTGCCATGGTGTGTGGTGCTCGGGGTGTGGGTTTGCGTGGATGGGGAGGTGCAGGTGTGTGGTGTGTAAGAATGGTGTGGTGGAAGTTTGTGTGGTGGGTGTGTTTGGGTGTGGGTTGTGTGAATGCTATTTCTCTTTGGTCTCAGTTCAGTGGTGTGTCCTGCTAGCAGCTATGCTGTGATGCAGAGGAGTTGTGGAGTGGGTGGGAGTTCTTTTATGGTGTGTGTCTAGACCGTGTCTGAATGGGTATTGGCAGTCAGGTGCTAGGTGGGAGTGTTGCCAGGTGTGGATTGTGTGGTGCTTGGCGGTGGATCATTGTGTGTTGTGATTGGTTTGGATGTTTGCGGTGGGTGGGCGTTTTTTTTCGTGTGTTTGGTGATTAACTTCCGTGCCAATGTATGGCATTGGTTTGACAGTAGGGATGTTGTTTGTGTTGTCGTTCCGCTGTGGTGCACGGATTCTCGGTGCATTTGTACCGCTGCGGACGTGGATGGCGGTGACTACCGGGGTACTTGCGGAGTTATCCTAATAGCGGACACGGACATTGCGCAGGTATCGCGGGGGTGGTGGATGTATTCGCGGTCATGTGCGTACGCGGCGGTCGGTGTTTTTACTGTTCCGTCCGCCTGCCGCGGACTCAGGTGTACTCCGACCGCCGCGGACGGGGATTGGTGTGCTCCGTACGCCGCGGTCGGCGTTTTTTGCATGTTTTATCCTAATTGCTGTTGCGGATTTTCCGCGGACAGGTCCGGAGTATCTAGCCACCTTCCGCGGCGGACGGTACACGTTTCCGTCCGCCATCCTAATCGACCTTTATGTGTGGGAGGGTATACTCAGACGTGAGTCCCTTGCTCATTGCACCATCAGGATTCAAGCAAGCCGGGCCGAAGAAGGCTGTGATGCCAGAAACCGGTCCCCGGAAGCTTGTTTCCTTCCCAGTATAAGAATTGGCTTGGTAGTTTGGTTTGCCCTATTCCCATCATGCACTGGGACAGGAACAGACTAATTTGCATATAGCCAGGTTCTGAGCTGGGATGGTGCAGTGAGCTAAAAAACGGTGATGGATTAAAACCATGATCTATTGACTTGGTAAGAGTATTCTGCATCATTCAGAAACTCTGTCCATCACCACCACCCTTTTCCAAAATCGGTTTTATCCACACTATGTGTGGGAGGGTATACTCAGACGTGAGTCCCTTGCTCATTGCACCATCAGGATTCAAGCAAGCCGGGCCGAAGAAGGCTGTGATGCCAGAAACCGGTCCCCGGAAGCTTGTTTCCTTCCCAGTATAAGAATTGGCTTGGTAGTTTGGTTTGCCCTGTTCCCATCATGCACTGGGACAGAAACAGACTAATTTGCATATAGCCAGGTTCTGAGCTGGGATGGTGCAGTGAGCTAAAAAACGATGATGGATTAAAACCATGATCTATTGACTTGGTAAGAGTATTCTGCATCATTCAGAAACTCTGTCCATCACCACCCCCCTTTCCCAAAATCGGCACTGGGATAGGGAGCAATAACCCTACAGTGGGTTGGGACGTAATCTTTCCTTTGGCACAGACGGCACAACGAGCTACGTAGGCGTGTACTTCGGTGTCCATGGATGGCCATCAGAAATGTCTCTGTAGCAAGTCCATGGTTTTATGGTATCCTGGATGGTTGTACAAGAGATGGTCATGACACATGTATAGCGCCTGCTGTTGGTGGTCTACCAAAGGGAGGTAGTAACGATCTCCTTCGTACAGGAATCCATCTCGTACTGTAATCCCTTGGAGTTGAACGATCCATCTCACCGGGTCCTTTAGTTTGATGTCACTGCGTAGCTGAGATAGGAAGGTAGAGAAAAGGATTATGGACACAGGTTCTGCTGTGGTCGTGCCTTCTTCGGTTTCTTCTAGTCCGGACGAGGCGTCTGCTTTAGCGTTCTCCCTTCTGGGACGATATGTAATCTTGAAGTTGGATTAATTGAAAAAAAGGGTCCATCGTAGCTGCCTGGATGTGAGGGCCCTGGCTGAGTGGAGAATTTGCAGGTTTCTAAGGTCTGTGTAGATGGTCACTGGATGTTTTGCATCCTTTAGGTATTGGCACCATTCTTTAAAGGCTGCATTAATGGCTAGTAGTTCGCCATCTGATATCGTGTAATTGCATTCTTCTGGCTGTAGTTTCCTGGAATAAAAATCCACAGGGTGTAAGAGGTCTGTTTTGTGATAAAACACCCCCAAGGCGTTCTGTGACGCATTGGCCTTTACTATAAACGCCTGTTCAGGGTTGGGGTGTATCAAATGGGGGCAGTGGTGAACCTCAATGTTAGTTACCGAAAGGCGTTTTCGGCCTTGAGCTCCCATAAGAACTTCACACCCTTGCGTAGTAAACTCGTGATGGGAGAGACAATCCTCGAGAAACCTGTGATGAAGCGCCAATAGTAATTAGCGAATCCCAAGAATCTTTGGACTCGTTTCACGGAACAAGAGAATGGCCATTGTAATATAGTTTCAACCTTTCTGGTATCCATTTCAATCTCTGCAGGGGTTAAGATATGACCCAGGAATTCGACCGTAGTGGTGTGGAATACGCTATTCTCTGACTTGGTGTACATACCATGTTGTTGTAGTCTTTGAAGGATGGTACGTACATGTAGAATGTGTTCTGGAAGGTCTTTAGAAAAAATCAGGATACTATCTATGTAGACGATGCAGAATAGATCAATGAATTCTCGCAGTACTTCATCGATAAAATACTGGAAGGCAGTAGGGGCGTTACAGAGTCTGTAAGATATGACCTGGTTCTCAAACAGATCATATTTTGTTTGGAAGGCGGTCTTCCATTCGTCTCCCTTCCAGACCCTGACGAGGTGATAGGCTCCGCGTAAATCCAGCTTGGTGTAAATGGCTGCGTCTTTCACCTGACACAATAGATTGGATATCAGGGGTAAAGGGTATCAGTTTTTGATCGTTATGGCATTCATGGTCCTGAAGTCAATACATGTTCTCAGGTCCCTCTCCTTCTTAGCCACGAAAAAGAGGGGAGATAAAACAGGCGATTTGGAATGGCGTATGAATCCGTTTTGCAGATACTCATCTAGGTAAGTGTGGAGATGGTTGTTTTCCTTTTCTGTAAGTGAGTAGACACGTCTACAGGGAAGCGTGGATCCTGGGAGTAGGTCTATCCTGCAGTCGAAACAGCGATGAGGAGGCAGCATGGTAGCTCCTTTTTTTATCAAACACTGTCGCCAGTTCAAGGTATGCCTCGGGTACGTCCCCCTGAGTAACTGTACCCATCCCAGTCAGGGGAGGTGCATGGGCTTGTACAGCCCTTCCACCGGAGTATTTGGTCTGCGGGTAACAGGAATGGTTACAGTGAGCTGAATCCAACGTCATAATCCTGGATATCCAATCGATATGTGGGTTATGGGTTACCAACCAGTGGAGGCCTAGGATTAAGCTGAACTCGGGTGCGTTGATAACATCAAAGGTGATGGTCTTTGTGTGCTTGTTCCCAAACGTCATTTCCATTACCTCTGTTTGGAGATGCATAAGTCCAGAAGTTAGATCCGTGACGTCCACTGCCTTTATGGTTTGTTTTTTCTTTGTCCACTGTAGCCATACCCAGGCCCACCATGTAGTGGGGGTTGATAAAGTTACCGGTGGCTCCTGAATCGATGAGGGCTGTAGCCTGCCATACCTGGCCAGTCTGTAGCCGTAACGACACAGCCACACCTACATGTTGGTTGTTGCCATAGAAGGCAGGGGTCGGTGTCTTGACGAACAAAGAACCTAGTAAACGGACCCCATTTCCTTTTGGGTTACATTGTTTCCCCACCCGTCTCCTCGGGATATCGGGAGGGCAAACGGCTTCTTCCCTCCTGCTTTGACTGTTTTTAATGGACATTCCCTGACAAAGTGTCCACTTTTGCCGCAGTACAAGCACTGGTTCTTTTTTCTCCTTTTTTCTTTCTCTTCCTTGGTTAGTGGACCACGGATACCGCCTATCTGCATTGGTTCTGGGGCATCATGGGACCTTGTTGACTTGTTTCTGGGTTTTTCTCTGTATGCCAGGAATCGCTGCCCATGTTTTTTTCGGTTTTCCGTTCCTGTATCCTATAATTCAGCTTGACCACCAGATGAATGAATGGTCCGATCTCCTCTTGGGGTTCTGACATCTGGGAGATGAGGTCTTTCAGCTCATCAGGTAAACCCCTGTAGAAGACAGACAATTTTTTAGACTCAGGCCATCGTACTTCGATCACTAGTCTGTTGAAGGTGGTAATGTAGTGTAACAGACCAGCGTTGCCCTGTTTCAGTTTAAGGAGCTTCAGGGGTGACATCTTCTCTGCACGCAGAGGAGACTGGGTTGGTAGAAGCACGAAGGCAATAGCGGGGGATGTCATCAGCATAAAATTTAGGGAGATAGGGGCATCAAATTATATCTGCAACTCACCCAACAGAGGACCAGCCACCCAAATAAATCCCCTACCCTTGTCCTATTTCCTACCCCCATCCTCAAGGCAAAATTTTCCCTTTCCCGTACTCCCATTAAACACTGGGCCTATAAACTCCTCTGAATACAATATGTATCAACACCAGCAGCACCCACACATGCCACGACTCCCACAAAATTCACAACAATCAGTTTTCCAGTGGCAACCCCCCATCCAATTTCCTCAACCCATACACCTTGCTAACCATCCACCTGCGCATCCTCCTCAATACCCATATCATACCACCCAACAGTGGTGGCAACCCCAGCAATCCACGCAATACAACACTCACCTATGGCAGCAGCCGCGGCAAGGACGGTTTCCCCCGTTCAACCCACTAGGCCTTAACTATCAAGGCAGAGACAGGGACGAATGGAGTGGACAGGAACACTGGAGAAAGTACAGTGACCCCACACGCTGGGATAGCTGGAATGGCCTTCAATTAGCAAACAGGTATAGCGCTTTGGAGTGCGTCGATTGACTACCACAACCACAAGAACACTCCCAAATCCACACAGACCTATTGGAACCCACGGTCTCCCTATCTGTCCCTCCAGACCTAGAGATTCCTCCAGTCCCAGAGATCCTTAATGAATCAAAAAGAGTAAAAAGCTCAAGGGACAGTCCAACAATCCTGAGTCTGATCTCGTGGAACATCGCCGGTTTAAGGTCAAAAATAGAGGATGGGACAATTATGCACCACATGCATAATCACCAAGTAATATGCATACAGGAGACATGGTCATTACAAGAACATCACCTGCAGGGGTACAAAACGTACTCCTCTCTCGCGCAGTCGGGACATATAGGCAGACCAAAGGGAGGTCTGTGCATATACGTAGCCAACACTATCCAAAACGCTAAAATAAAGGTTATAGAACTGGCATCTAATTTGCAGATCCTTGGTCTTTTTCTTCAGAAAAAAGAGTCAATGGTTATCATTAATTTTTATAATAACCTGGATGAACTGGACTTTGAGGGAGTCCTGGCCCATCTTCACGAAAAATTAATTACTCTTAGAATGAAACAAGGAGAAAGAGGCCCGGCCGCAATAATATGGGCAGGCGACTTCAATCTTCACGCCTGTACCCAACCAAAAAGAAAATGTCCTGGCATGGTGACAGAAGATGGCCTCTCACTCACCCATTTTTTGCATAATAAAATGGGCAGACAAATGAATGATCTCCTATCCGACCTGGATCTCCAGATAGTAAACACCTGGGACTATGGGGATAATTCACTTGCACCCACTTATATAGGAAGAGGCTACAAAACCACGGTAGACTTCATAATTATATCAACATCCTTACAACTAAGAATAAAAAACTTTGAAGTCAAACCAAATCCTCAAAGTGACCATGCAATATTAACCTTGGAAGTCTTACTAAACTATCAACAATGTTCTCCAGTAATAATAGCCAATGCATTGGCCCAGGAAAATATCAATATGGATAAAGTAAACGGGTACTCAATAAAATGGGGAGGGACAAACCCAGAGGAACTCACCAAAGAGTTAATAAGATCAGTCTATTCCCAAATTAAAATTTGTTTGGACACAGCAACTAATGACGCGGAGCTTCTAAATAACTTTGCCCAAATTATGGACAAATTAAAGGTTTTACTCACAAAAAAACAAAAATCTGGTCCATCCCGGGCCAAAGGCTGGTTTAACCAAGAGTGCACTAAGGCTCATACAAAATTGAAGCTAGCCTTAAACAAAAACGAAAGGGATTCCCGCACAATAGCCACCCTCAGAAGTGAATATCATAAAATAAGGAAAAAGAGGAAAGAGGAACTGAAGCAAGCGCTGTGGCATGAACTCCACACCAGTGCCCAAGAAAAAAACTCTCAAGCCTTCTGGAGAATTATAAGAACTCCTTTCTTGGCAGACGACACTTGCCCAAAAATCGAAGCTGCTATAGACGCTGCAACTTGGGTATCACACTTCACCAGCATCTTCCAAAAACCAACCTCTGACCAAGAGACGGAAGAAGAGGAAAAAATATTCCTACCATACCCTATAGATATAAATTTTGAAATTTCCGAGATTCTTGTGGCATTGAACTCAACCAAAAAAGGAAAAGCTCCAGGGCCGGACGGAGTCCCGGCAGACTTTTTTAAACATCAAACAGAACTTTGGGCACCGATTTTAACAAGGGTCTGCACTGCCACGGCAAAATTAGGAATTCTGGAGTCATGGACAAGGTCCATTATGGTGCCGATATTTAAAAAAGGTAACCGTATGGACCCTGCCTGCTATCGCCCAATTTCTTTGCTGGACTCATTGGGAAAAATAGCAGGAAGAGTGATTTTAGAAAGACTTCAGGACTGGGCAGAAGAGAGAGGCATCCTATCCGATCTTCAATTTGGATTTAGAAAAGGGCTAGGTACTGTGGAACAAGCCCTAAATTTATCGATAATCTTTGGAAAATATGTGCATGCAAAGAAAGCAAAACTTTATATGACCTACGTAGATTTGTCCGCGGCCTTCGACTGCGTCTCCCATACAAAATTGTGGTCCCTTTTAGCACAGATGGGGGTAGATCCATCACTCCTGAACTTTTTAAGGGAACTCTATTCCAATCCATCCGCAAGAGTCCGCTACGGGACAAAGGGGGAACTGACGGCGTCTTTTAGAGTGGAGCGTGGGGTCAGACAAGGATGTGTCCTGGCACCCTTCCTTTTCTCCCTCTACACTAACAACTTGGAGGTCGAGCTCTTGAAGGGTGCTCGTGACCTTCCACTGGCCAAACATCGCCCGATCCCCGCCCTACTCTACGCGGACGACGCCGTCCTCCTTGCACAAACCCCCCGTGAACTCCAAAGGTCCCTTAATAGATATTCGCAGTTTATGAGAACCCTTGACCTTCACATAAACGTAAAAAAGACTTTCGTAATGAAGGCTGGGGTTGGGAGGAAACAGCAAAACTCCATCTACCTTGACAGCCAAAGAATAGATTCTACAAACGAATACTGCTATCTGGGAGTCATGATAGATAATAAACTCTCCTGGAAACCAGCAGTAGAAGCCAGAAAACATTGTTTTAAAAGAGCATTAGCCGCATTGGTGTCGTTTACACAAAAACTAGGAAAACGTCCGCCCAGGGAATTGATAACTATATATAAAGCCAAGTGTCAATCTACAGCTTTATATGGAGCAGGACTATGGGGTCATACGGATGTTACCTCTCTGCAAATTGCAGAAAACAAGTTTTTCAGATTCCTCTTATCCGCCCCCAAAAGTTCCTCGACTTACGCCTGCCACTTAGAATTGGGGGCACCATACATCGAAGATCTTGCCAAAATTCAACCACTCCTCCTTTGGCGACGTATCTGGGCGTCAGATAAAAACGACATCACAAAAACAATACTGGCGGATGCAATGTCTCTGGACTACGTCTTAAAAATTAAATGGCTGGCCTATATCCGGACCTTTCTCTTTGATCTTGGAATAGAAAAATATTATTTAAACCCCGAAAAAATTGGAGAACTCTCAAAAAATAACTTAAAAAAACGAGCCTTGGACCATCTGGGCAATCTGAGACTACAAATAGAAGCTGGGAAACAGTCGGTGCAGCACGCAATAATGGTTCAATCTACCCTTTTAATGCAGCCCTATTTAAACCTTGACATTGGTACCTTCGAACGATTTCTCCTGATAAGATTCAGACTGAACATATTTCATAAACTGGTAGCTTTCCCAACGCCAAACGTTTGGGACCCAAATCCACTTCCATGTCCATGCGATGGGATATCAGGTCAAACCACCCTTCATACTGTTCTGTTCTGCAAATTTTATCAGGAACATCGCAAACTCTGGTTACTAACTCTTTTAAAATCTTGGGGTCTTAGACAATGCCGAGTAGCCATGTTGAGCTTGCAGCTTTTGGATACCGAAGCCACATGTTACCATGTCCTTAACTTTCTGAAATGTATATACGGACACAGGAAAAACCTTTAATTATAATAGTACCGTATACATTTCCAAAACGTTTTTTTTTTTTTTGTTTTTTTTCTCGCTGTTTTTAAGTAATCTGTAAATTTATATTTCATTGAAGATTTTTTACCTGTACTGCTTTTATGGATTTGTAAAATCCGAATAAAGTTTATTATTGTGAGGGATCTCACAGGGATGACATGAACAACTACCACCGTCTCCCACCTTACTCTAGAAATGGCGTATGTACTGACCAGGATGAAGATGGGGATCGGGAGAGGATGCTCTAGAGGTATGGAAGAACTCTTTCCGAGGACCTGAAAGGTCCGCCTACGGGTTGTCACGGAGCCCTTCTAGGAAACACCGTCTGGGAGGAGAGACATAAGGGTAACACTAGCACAACTGATTTCACTTATATCGACTCATACTCAATAGTGCACAGTGCTCAGAGTATTGTAGAGTCAACTGAGGCGTAGCACCATCAAGACAGAAAGGAGGTGTCTTCACCAGGGACAGAAAATGCGCTCCTGTGCATGTTGCCAAAAGAACAAAGATAATCGCTCCTGCTCGTACTGCCAAGAGAACAATGTTTAGTGCTCCTGCGCGTGCTGCCAAAAGAACAAAGAGAAGAGCTCCTGGCGTGTTCCAAGAGAACAATGTTTAGCGCAGCTGCGCATACCCCGAAAAAAGAACAAAGATAAGCGCTCATGTGCGTGCTGCCAAGAAAAACAATGTTTAGCGCTCCTGGCGTGCTCTCAAAAAGAACAATGTTTAGCACTCCTGTGCGTGCTCCCAAAAAGAACATGAATAAGCGCTCCTGCACTGGCTTCTAAGGAATATGAAATGGGCTATGCGCATCAGCGCGAGCCGCGATCTCAAGACTGAGCAAGCGCTCCTGCGCTTGCTGCCAAGAGAACAAGAATAAGTGCTCCTGCGCTTGCCTCAAAGGAATATGAAAAGGGCTTCGCTCCACTGCGCGAGCCGCGATGTCAAGACTGAGCAAGCGCTCCTGCGCTTGCTACCAAGAGAACAAGTATAAGCGCTCCTGCACTTGCCTCTATGGAATAAGAAAGGGCTTTGCGCACCAGCGCGAGCCGCAATGTCAGGACTGAGCAAGTGCTCCTGCACTTGCTGAAGCCTAAAAATACCTGAATGGGGCTTCCCAAGTGCCGACGCACGGGCTCAGCAAGGCGAAGTTGTTGAACTGAAGCACTTCACGGGCGGGCACCGCGGGCTGTTTTGTGGACTCCCCCGAAAGTGCTACATCAGCTGTTCAGGTGATTGCTTCCCGCGAGGAACAGCTAGACAATCAACCGGTTTGTCACGTCCTGCCGCCGCCATGCATAATGGCGTGGGCAGGAAGGGGGTGGGCGCGCACCACAAACAATCCGCCAGGCAGCCTGCTAATTGGAAGCCATGACAGGAAGTAACAAATGTAATGTTCATTGAAAGGTCAGAGCAGAGCTCTGTTACAGAACTCCCTCATACATGACATGCAGTGAAAATCTGAGTTGAGGTGGGCTCTAGGGGTGTAGGAGAGCTTAACCTTCCACCTCAATGGCTGAAGTTTGAGTTCTTTCAAATGAGGTAGTCGTGCTACTAAATGTAGAATATTTTTTCAGGCCTATGGCCATTTTCAACTTTATATTGTATATTATATTTTGTTTTACGCTGTACACTGCTATTCTAATGTACCGGTGATTCCTAGCGTGGCGATGGGGAATGATTCAAACATGTGACTATTAAAAAGATCCAATGTTGGAGAAGAATGTATTTTTCTTCGGGGGATCGCGAGACCACTCTGTTTGGTCGGAAACTTAGTAAAGCCACACCCTATGCATGAGAATACCTCTACTATGCTTGTGAAAGAAGCAGCATGCTAAGATCTTTGAATAAGGCTTAACTTTTTTCAGTATGCCACCCATCTTACAAAAACATCTGAAGAAACACAATCAGAAAGGGGTCCATGAATTCATGCTAACAAATGATCTATGGTATAACACTGGATCTAACCTGGAATTCTCACAAAAGATGTCAGTGAAATAAGAAACAGAATGGTGAAATTGAAAAACACATTGGAACACTCCAAGACTATTGGCAATACAGCCACACAGACAATCAGGGCTCTAAATCAAAAATTACCTTGCACAGTAATATTGGCTCATACCCAATTAGCATATTTAAGTTACTTATAATTCCCTTGTAAAGTACCCAGAGAGAGTTAAAATGTTATAAGTGGCCTACAGCACTGATTGTGTTACCCACTTAAGTAGCCCTTTACACATCTCAGGCCTGTCATTGCAGAGCCTGTGTGTGCAGCTTACTTGGTAAACTAAACCTTTTGATAGGCCCATCCAATTTTTTGTAATACACATAAGTCACCCCTAGAGTAGGCCCTCGACAGCCTAGAGGGCAGGGTGCAATGTATGTAAAATGTTGGACATGTACTTTTAAGTTTTACATGTCCTGGTAATGAAAAAATCTTAAATAGGTTTTTCACTACTTATCTCTCCCATAAGATAACATTGGGATTGTCTTATTACATTTTGTAAGTGTAATTTCCTAATGGGAAGTGATAACTGGTGTGACTGAATGGGACATCACTAGCAGGATGGGAAGGAGGGGCTGGGCCCAGTCTCACTTATACCTGAATAGGCTGTGTCCTGTCTCGACACAAAGGGCGGATACCCCCTGTAGTTAGTCTGGAGCCAGGGAGAGCAGAGCATCGGTGCACTTCAAAGGTTTGCCTCGAGAAGCTTCTCAGTTCAAAGGCACTGTGTATAAAAGGAGGATCTCAGACACCACCACTTCAGTACACTTCTGGACCTGTGGATATTCTGCCAGGAAGAAGGACTGCTGTGCTGCTGAAGGCTAACCTGCTGCCTACTGTTCTCTTGCCTGGGTGCGAAGGATTGGAGCTGCATCTATTGAAACCAGAACCCAGAGCGACTCCAAATAATAGTTGGCTGGCCTCCTGATCTCAAACATCAGGGACATAACAGGCTTCCAACAAACTGTAATCTGCCATCTGTAAGTCTACCATGCCAAGTAGTGCCAACCCAGTCCTGGACCCTTGAAAGTCGGCCTAAGGTGCTTGCCAAAAGACCCAATACATCTACTTTGCTGAGTGACAGATCCCTGAGCAGAACCACTGCATCTCCTCTGCTTAGCGCCACATCCCTGAGCAGAACTGATGCATCACTGCTGCTACGTGAACTGGATCTGTTGCAAGACCTTCAGCGCCTCCGCAGTCCTTTGAATCACCCCGATGGTTTAGCGCATCCACAGCTGAGGTCCTTGCATCTTTCGTCAATGGCAGCCTTGACGAAGGACTCCACAACGCTGCTCCTCCAAACAGATGCATTGCCCACTGTGTGTGGCATCCCAGACTTCAGACTTTGCATCTCATGCCCTGTTGACGGGATCCTCGACAACGACGCAACAGGACTTCTCACTGCAGCTTCGCCGCATCTCAGAGCCAACATATTGCTTCAGCTGTGCAGCGCATCTTCAACGGAGATCCATACAATGCTCCACAACCAGATATAAGGTACTCTGTTCAGCGGGCCTAACTGAGCCCTGTAGCCTGCCCACACTCCATTGGGGTCAGCCTGAAGTAGTGACTTTGTCCTGGTCTGGCGCAATCAGATATTCCCATTTGGCGCTTTGTGCTTTTTGGTGCTCTTTAAAAAAAATATCAAATTCATTGCATTCATGTGCCAAGGTACCATGGGGTGAGCACAGGTTAATTTGGGGTTTGCTGGTACCTTATCCTGACAAGGATTGTGGTTGCTGCTAGAACCGTTGAACCCGTGCCCCCAAAAGATCTTACTCTCTGCAATTGAACAGATAGCCTGCCATCTCACAGAGCTATTCAATCTGGTTCTTCAATCTAGTACTTCCCCCAAATTATGGAAAAAAACCTCCATTTTACCACTACTAAAAAAAACAATCTGGATAAAGCAGACCCAGGTAACTATCGTCTGATAGCTCGCCTGCCACTGCCAGCAAAAGCTCTTGAAAAATATATGAATCAAGAACTCACTGTGTACATTAATAACAACTCTAAGGTATGGGAATATTGAAAGCCATATCATCGAATGAACAGATAACTTGCACTAAGGCGGATAAAGGTGGTGCATTAGTCATCTTAGACACCAATTACTACAACAACCAGGTATCTCTACACCTTTCTGATTCAGACACATATATGAAATTGGACACCAACCCAACAAGTCATTATTCTCAAATCTTACAGGCTATCGTACAAAAAGCTTTCGACAATAACACATTCAATGATAAAACCAGAAAATATTTGACACAAAACAATCCAACATGTCCAACTTTTTTCATGGTGCCTAAGATTCACAAGAATTTGAAGGAACCTCCATGTCGACCCATTGTCTCCACCAGAGGCAGTATTCATGAACCGGTTGGGAAGTTCTTAGATAGTTATTTGCAACCCATCGTTATGTCCACACGCACATATATTAAGGACACCACCGATTTCTTCCAAAAATTGAACCAAATTCACATTGATAAGCAGGAAACGACACTCTTATGCACGGTGGATGTAAATTCATTGTACACCTCCATACCCCATCAAATAGGGATAGAGGCAATCGAATACACCCTTTTAAGAACAGAACATGATGAAAATTTTAAGGTTTTTCTAATGGAACTCATGGAATTTACTCTTCTTCACAGCTACTTTAAATACAACGATGATTGGTACCAACAAAAAACGGGGACTTCCATGGGAAATTGTGCAGCTCCTGCATACGCGAACATCTTTATGCATTGGTTTGAAGAAGACAACATACTAACATCACACCTTTGGACAGATCATCTCAAACTTTTCTTGAGATTCATCGATGACATCTTCATAATTTGGCAGGGGCCTGAACAAACCTTAAAAGATGAACTTCACAAACTCAATCAAATTGACACACGAATCCAGTTCTCTCATGAGATTCAAAACAAAACCATAACATTTTTGGACGTCAAAATCAGTATAACACCCACTGGATTTGAAACAGACTTATATAGAAAACAAACCGATAGAAACAATACGTTGCACTATTCAAGTTTCCACCCTCAACCTTTGAAGACACACCTTCCATACAGTCAAATGTTAAGAGTCAGACGCATCGTTTCGAATCCGGAAAAGGCCAATCAACAACTGACTATTATGGCTCAAAGATTTGAACAACGTGGGTATCCTAATCAGGTACTTGAACAGGCCAGACAACGGTGTGAATCCAAAACCAGACAAGAACTTCTAAACATCCAGCATAAAAAACCTGAAGATTCTTTCACAGTGGTTTCAAAATATTCCACAATGAGCAACGCATACAAACGTATAATAAAAAAACATTGGCAAATACTCAAAACAGAACCTGATTTCAACAATATCTTCGATACTGAACCCATTTTCGCACACAACAGGAGCAAAAACATAGGTGAACTCATCAAACATTCAGAATCCTCTCATGTCAAAACACCATGCAAAGGAACTGTACCTTGCTGGAATTGCAATCACTGCAACAGCATAATCAAAGGCACCTACATCAACCATCCCATGAAAGGGCATAAAATTAAAATCCGAGCTTCAGCTACCTGTGATACCACTCATGTGGTATACATGCTCAAGTGCCCTTGTGGCATGATTTACGTGGGACAGACAGAAAGGAAAATAAAGATAAGACTCAATGAGCACAAATCAAATATCAGGACTCAGCAAACAAAATCCACCGTAGCTCAACACTTCAGAGAAGCTGGACACAATGTTAGCCAATTAAGATTCTGTGTCCTAGAAAACGTGGCTAAAGCAGAAGGAAAAGATATTCACAACGTGTTACTACAACGCAAGAACTATTGGATCTCTTTATTATCTTCGATGAAACCTTATGGTCTTAATGACCGCATGGAATTTAATTGTTACCTATAAATCTCTCCATGTTTATTAATGTTATCTTGGTTCTGATGTACTAACATTCTTGCCTTGCAGCCCACGCAATGTTTTATTTATACTGGGCACGTTAAATGCCTCCACTGTTTTCCGTTCACCATCATCTACTTAATAATATAGAAAACTGCGTTTCTATTTTGTTTTTAACCTTGTTTTGATGATCTATAATGCATGTTTTTTCCTTCAACTCTCCGGCAAACTTAAACACACCCCATAACCCGACACAATCACTTCCGGTTCACGAACGCGACCGCCATGAAGCATCGACTTAACACTTCTTCTGGTAAGCCGATAGTTATATCCCATATAACTACAACCATGGGAACTTTGTTAATCTACTTTGCTCCAAATATCTTTCTGTCATCATGGTTAGCCATTCTTGGCAACATTGATCGATAATATTAGTTCACTACGAACTGCATGCATCGAGCACGTTGTAAACCATTTACGGCACAGCCCCTTACGCTACACTCCCGAACTACTCCGTAATATTTTGAAAGCATGCAACCGTACCGCAGTTTAACTCACTCTTCACACGAGCACATTTTGTTTAGCCTCCTTCACCAACCATATTTGTTCACCTTTTATTTCTTTCCTCTTTAACTCCATAATAGCATGAATCAATGGCGCACTGTGACACCCTACCTATTAGTGACATTACAATGAGTGCTATTTTCTTTTGTCATAGAACATCCCCGGATGAAGGCAGTGTTTCTGCCGAAATGCATCGGGATTATTAAGAACTAATACAATCTATGGATATGATTAACGACAGATTAACTTCAATGAATACATGTCTGTTTTTGTGAATTACAACAAATACTACTACGAATTAAACTTTCATTGAAACTGAACTATCAACATATCTCCAATTATTGGATATACAAACTAGAAACCTTAAACCTTAAGGACACAGTGATGCCCGAGGGACATATCCCATATCTAATGGGAATGCTACAATAGTACATTAATAACAACGACATTCTGGATCCATCCGAATATGGTTTTCGAGGTGGTGATAATATCACTGAGCTTGCATTGATCACGGCTACTGAAGAAATTAGGCGCTCGGTAAATAAGGGAGTAAAGTGCTACGCAAACAAATGATGGACGGAATGCTGAATAAATCATACATTCACCCGCAGTCAAGAGATCTAGGTTAAATCCATTGTTCTTTTGCTCACCATGCCACCCCAGTTTAGACCCAGCCGTATGCAAATCAGTCTTGACCCTGTGCATCATGGGAACAGTCCAGACCGAACTGCCAAGACATGTCCTCCCTGGACCGGATACAAGCATCTTGGGACCGGTTTCTGGGTATTACCCTTCATCAGCCAGGCTAGCTTGAATCCAGTGGCACAGTGAGGAACAGACCCACGTCTGGGCATACCCATCCCACTTAGGGTGGAAAGTGCTACGCAAACAAATGATGAATGGAATGCTGAATACATTTGTTCTTTTTGCATTTGTCACCCCGAGTGGGACGGGTATGTCCAGACGTGGGTCCCGTGCTCTCCATGCCACTGGAGTCAAGCCATCCTAGCTGATGAGGAGCTGATAGCCCGAAACCAGTTCTAGGATGCTTGTTTCCAGTCCAAGGAGGACCTGGCCTGGCAATTCGGGCTGGACTGTTCCCATTGGGCGCAGGGTCAAGACTGATCTGCATATGGCTGGGTCCAAATTGGAATAGCATGGTGAGCTAAAAAATGATGGATTTAGGCCCAGATTTCTGTCCTCGGGTGAATGTAAGACATTGTTCTGCATTCTGTCCATCAATTGTTCTTTTTGCATTTGTCACCCGAGTGGGACGGGTATGCCCAGACGTGGGTCCCGTGCTCTCCATGCCACTGGAGTCAAGATATCCTGGCTGATGAGGTTGCTGAAAGCCCGAAACCGGTCCTAGGATGCTTGTTTCCAGTCCAGGGAGGACCTGTCCTGGCAGTTCGGGCTGGACTGTTCCCATTGGGTGCAGGGTCAAGACTGATTTGCATATGGCTGGGTCCAAACTGGAATGGCATGTTGAGCAAAAAAACAATGGATTTAGGCCCAGATCCCTGTACTGGGGTGAATGTATGACATTGTTCTGCATTCTGTCCATCAATTGTTCTTTTTACGGTAGATAAGGGAGGCATGGCGGCACTGATCCTTTTGGATCGGTCAGCAGCGTTCGACAAGGTGGACCATGGCCTCTTACTACGTCTCCTCCAAGAAATAGGCATTGCCGGCACGGCCATACTATTGTTTAACTCTTTCCTCTATATCTAGGGACAATTTGTGGAGATGGATGGCCTGAGCTCTCAGAGTTTTAAACTTCCGTGTAGGGTCCCATAGGGCTCATCCCTCTGCCCGACTCTTTTTAATCTGTATGTGGATTCCCTAGCTAGGCTCATCAAATCCTTTGGATTGGCCATGGTGTCATACGCCGATGACACCCAGATTATAGTATGCATCTCAGAGGACTGACGCAACACTATTCACAACGTTCACGCC
The DNA here is from genome assembly GCF_964261635.1 of Lissotriton helveticus. Taxonomy (NCBI): domain Eukaryota; kingdom Metazoa; phylum Chordata; class Amphibia; order Caudata; family Salamandridae; genus Lissotriton; species Lissotriton helveticus. Next base: position 173,236,847 of record NC_136061.1, read on the forward strand.
TGTGTGGGAAATGGCTGTCAGAGAACTGTCTCAAACTAAACTCCAATATGACGGAGGTTCTTCTTGGGGGCGTGGCTAGGCACGCAATGGAGAAGGTCGCACCCGGGTAGAGCTCCGAGCTGAGCTCCCCTTCCCCGGGCCGATTCTCCGGAATTTCTCCTTGGAGCCGCCAGAAATTGCAGGCGAACTAACAGACAACTGTTCTCGGCGTCCTGGCCGATTTTCGCATTGGAGTACCGTCGCAGCGACACCGGACTCCCTTGGGACCTCCTGGCGGGGCTTGCCGCCACCCGGTCGGCGAGGACGACTGCGAGGGGCCGCGGCTCGGGCCTCTCCTCTGGGCCCCACCGCGCGGCCTGTGAACCGGTCTCGGCCACTCCCACCCACATCGGGACGATGACCTAAGGGCCGCCTGAACATTCTGGTCCCTGCGTTCCCCTCCCCCCCGCTACAGGGAGCTCGAACACGTTTAATTTGGGAGCTGCGGAGACATAACCGGAGTGCCGAGAACACTATGCCGACGGCGGCCGGGCCGGGGACGCGGCTGCCGGGCTGTCTGCTATTGCATTAGACGGAGGCACGATTCGGGGGGACCTGCGACCACCCGGTTGGCGGGGGCGGCTGCGGGGGTCCGCGGCTCGGGCCTACCGCCTAGGCCCCGTCGCGGGGCCCGCGGCCTGACCTCCGCGCACCGAGGCCGGGACCTGGGGGCCATCTGGACTTGCTGACTGCTGCTTCTCTCCCCCCGTCACAGAGGGGTCGCGGGAGACCCGTCCCGAACATAACTGGCATGACGCTGCCGCGCGGCTGACGGCACCCGGGCCTGGGTTGCAGTTGCCGGACCATTTACTTGTGCGCACGAGGAGACGCAGCCGGCGCTCACAGCGGGGACCGGGAGTCGAGGTGAGAGGGCCCCACCCACCAGACATCGCGGGAAATCTGCGACACCCCCCCCCCCCACCGAGACACCTTCTTCTGGCGAGTGCGTCGGGCCGGGGGGGAGGTCGTCCACGGAGGACCACACACGACGCCTGGGCCCACGCACTGGCAGCGCGGCGACCCCGCAGACCTCCAACGCCCATTGCGTAGCACATTATGTAGGGGGACACGGCTTCTGGATCCAGGCGCTGAGGCCTCGCTCCCCCCCTGGGCCCCCTCGAGACAGACTGACCCGTGGGGCGCAGTGGCGGCTGGCCACCGGTGTACGCAATACAGACCCAACCCCACAGAGGAAGGAACTGTGTACCCCAGAGGAGACTCTGAGGCGCGCTTGAACTACGCTGCAAAGACACTTGGGAATATACAAAGGCCGCGAACTGGTGACCCTGAACTCCCCGGCGAACGCGTGGTGAAGACTGGCACACCCCACCAGTCCGGAGATAGACTAAGACCCTTGCGCCTGTGAGACCATTCCCGACTGGGAGATCGGTTGGCTGCTGAGACCGCAGAACACCTGAAGCCACGACGCGCCACTACGCAAATCTGCCGCCGGCACAGAAGGCATACAAGGGTCCAACTGCTCTGTCACGCGTCGACAGGCGCAGGTGGCGGCTCCCCACGAACCACAGATACTGCCGGACCCGAGTGGCATCGACCGCCTCGTCCCCTGGCCCCGCTAGACTACACTGTCGGCCACGTCACCCTGCACATGTCCGGAGGGGTGAGGACCCGCACTGGAACCGGAGGGGCCCCGCCGAAGGGAAAATTCGACAAGTCGCTGCACAGGATGGCAACTGATCAAGTTACCACGCGGTTGGACAATGTGCTCGCCGCCATGGAGCGCATGGAGCAGTCGCTCCAACTGACCAGAACATCTCTGGAATCCAAGATAGACAGCGTTGCCATAGACCTCACCCACCTGAGGCATGACCACAAGAAGCTGGCTGATCGGACCAAGACGCTGGAGGGAACAGTGAAGGACCTTGGCCCCGCGGTCACACAAACTGATAAACAGGTACAAGATCTCCTGAACAGGGTGGAGTTCCTAGAGGACCGCGCTGAAGATGCGGAAGGGAGAGCGAGACGCAACAACATCAGGCTCGTTGGGGTTCCGGAGAAATGGGAAGGCAACCGGCCGACTCAGCGAGTGGAGGACTGGCTGAGAGATCTTCTGCCGGAAGACACGCTCTCGCCACATTTTGTGGTGGAGCGGGCACATCGTGTACCTACGAGACCTCATACCACCGCCTCCAACCCGAGGCCGCTACTCTTCAGAGTCCTGAACTACCGAGACAGAGACACTATCCTGAGGGAAACCAGACGACTCGGGGAAATACGCATCGACAATACCACCGTGATGTTCTTCCCAGACTACACCATACAGGTGCAACGTCAGCGACACAACTTTTGGAGGTGAAAAGACGCCTGCGTGAGGCTGGCCTCAAATACACCCTACTCTTCCCTGGGAAATTGAGGGTAGTGGCGCGGGACAAGACCTACTTCTTTAATACTCCTGTGGAAGTGAGCGACTGGCTAGACAGCGGAACGGACACAGCACCCAGACAAACACAGAACCCTGAGACAAGACCCCAAAGCCGTGGAACACGACGTCGGCGCCGTAACAGAGACCACAGAACCGGCCGCCCGGAAGACCCGGCACGCCACTCCCCACCGCTGGACCAAGTGATCCAGGAGCAGCGGGATGCACTCCGGAGGGTCTCCCAACTGAGTGCTTCACCAACCTCAGACAATGTTCAAGCCACGAGCCCACAGATAGTTCCGAGCGATGATGAGGCTATTTACGGGATACCGGACTCCCTATTGTCGGTGGAACTACCAGACGTTACGCCGCAAACGGCAGACATGCCCCATTGAAGTAACGCGCGCACACCTATTGGATGTTGCCAGGGCGGCGGGGACGGGACCAGAGGCCGGACAATACCTGAGATGCTGCGGCTGGGGGCCGTTGCCGGAGCTGTCCCTCGCCGCCTTGGGGGCTGGAGGAGAGGCCCTGCCGCAGTGAGTACTCATCCAGATGTATAGACGCTGTGGAGGTGATGGGGGGTGGGACCAACTACAGGGTTTCCCCCACTTCTCTAAGCTCCTGTCATCCGCCCATATTGTCTGGAAACATTCCTACTCCGGGACCTTGGGGAGTGGGATTTGCCTCTCTCCCTTGTACATACCTGGTTACCCTTGCGGCCACACTACTAGCGATGACACTACCTACTTGAACACCGCATTTGACTGCATGGTGGGAGTGACTTATGGTCCGGGGAAGGGCCACTGACCACCTTCTCTTGGTTGGAAATTGAAGATCTGCCACACTTGTGCCTAGCTCAAGTTACCCCCTAGACTTGAATACTGTTCTTTTGCCCTCTTGGCGCGTTTGGACGGCGACATGTTACGTTACCGACCTTTTGGTATTTACCGCTGTTTAGCACTGTTAGCACACCCTGCTTCATTTCCCGCCCTCCACCTCAGAGAAATGCCTATACCCTTTATAGATATGTCGATGTCTGTGTCTGCAGTGGGTGGGGGAGGGGGACTGGGAGCTTTGTGGGGGCGATCACCTGGAGGGTGGATGGCGGGTGCGGTGGGTGTCTCCTACCATGATAATAGATATGGCTGAGATTAGGATTTGCACGTGTAATGTGAGGGGAATGCACACACCGTCGAGACGTTACCAAATCTACTCATATCTACGTCGCCATAAATTTCATGTAGTACTATTACAGGAAACGCACCTAAACAAGTCCGAGGTACACGCGCTGCGCCGACGGTGGCGCGGGCAGATCTACGCCACGGAGTACTCCTCCTATGCTCGAGGGGCACTCATATGGATACGGCCGGGCACACCTTGGGCGGTCATAAACACACAGGTGGACGCGGAGGGTCGGTATGTAATGGCACGAGGCAGACTAGATGGACACCCTGTGGTACTTACCTCCTTATACTCCCCGAACACTGACCAGGGCGGCTTCCTTGAATGCCTCTCCACAGCACTGGCGCCCTGGCATGGGCTCCCGTGGATCCTTGAAAGCGACTACAATTGTGTCCTGGATGTACACTTAGACAGATCTACCGCGCCCTCAGCCAATGCATAGACACATGTCACCACGAAAGCCCTCCTCAACTGGGCCCAGCAATGGCACCTACACGACGCATGGAGGACACGCAACCCCGCAACGCGCACATATTCCTACTGGTCAGGTGCGCATGCGCTACACGTACGCTTAGATAGATACATGGTCTCCTCCGATCTCCTTCCATTGGTCCAAGACACACAATATATGGGCCGCACCCACTCAGATCATAATCCTCACACACTGGTCATCGCCTGGGACAACACGCATCCTCCCATTCCCACCTGGCGCCTCCAACCAGACCTCTTACTTGACGCGACCTTCCGCGACTCCCTACTTACACAATCGTCTCAATACTTTGATCTCAATGCTGGCACAGCGTCCTCTCCCCAAACCGAATGGGATGCTTTCAAGGTGGTGACCCGGGGGCTCTGCCTGGGAACACAGGGACACATGAGACGCCAAATTGAACGAGACCTGACGTGACTAGAAACTGACCTACTAGACCTTGAGCGCACCGTGGGGGGGGATGCGTCCGCCCGACTGACAGAAACTAAGGCGAAACATGACCGCCTACTAGACCGTTTGAGAAGCGTCAACTTTGCAGCACACTCTGCCCGGGTCCACAGACAGGGTGACAGACCAGGCAAGCTGTTGGCCTGGCTGATCGCGCGGGAGGATCGATCTGCCTCAATATCGACCATACAGGCTGGAGACGGCGGATTGCTCTACTCCCAACGCCAAATACACGAGGCGTTCACGAGTCATTACTCGAGCCTATATCACTCCCGATTGCGCGTCCCACTAGCTGCTATCACGGAGTATCTCTCTGACATACAGCTGCCTGCCCTAACGGCGACACAACAGGATGACCTCGGAGCACCACTAGACCCCGAGGAACTCCGTGACACCATCTTTAACCTCTCGAATGGCAAGTCTCCGGGACCGGATGGCTTGCCGGCCGAGTTCTATAAGGCCGCCTCGGACATCCTGATCCCACATCTGGCAAAGATGTACTCCGCGGCTATAGACGACTTCGCCTTGCCCCCAACACTTAATGAGGCAACCCTCGTCTCTTTACTCAAACCTGGCAGGGATAGCACACAGATGGGTTCTTACCGCCCTCTCGCACTCCTCAACACAGACTACAAAATCCTTGCCCCCGCACTTGCTCGCAGACTGGCCCCAATGGTTCCTGCGCTGGTACATCAAGACCAAAATGGGTTCGTACCGACAAGACATACGTCCCACAATATCCGCCGCCTGTTCCGCTTACAGGAATACGCCACGTGACAGTGGCCACGAGCAAGGTGCCTAGTGCTAGACCTCGAGAAGGCGTTCGACTCGGTGGAGTGGCCCTACCTGCGAGCGGTCATGGACAAATTCGAGCTGGGGGACGACTATCAGGCTATGGTTGGACTCTTATACTGCAGACCCACGGTCCGAGTCCGTACTGGAGCGTTACTCTCCGACCCTATTTGTGTGCGGAGAGGCACCAGGCAGGGTTGCCCACTGTCGCTCTTACTGTTCTCCTTAGCGGTGGAACCCCTAGCTGCGAAACTCCGGTCACAGGGAATGGATTGGGGCATACCGATGGCAGACGGACTACATGTAGTGTCATTGTATGCTGATGACCTTCTCTTGTATGTCAATGACCTGAGCAACGTCCCGGCGTCCCTAACTGACATTTTCGGCAGCTTCGAGGAAATGTCGGGATTGCGGGTAAACTGGGCCAAATCAGGGGCTTACTCCTTCAACCCAAACGTTCCTAAGTGCGAAATACACATCGGGGGTGAGAGGTTGCAGTGGTACCCCAACACGTTCAGATACCTTGGGATACACATCTATCGAGACCCCATAGATATTTTGGAAGGGAACCTGATGAGAGCGATTGCCTCTACCCGAGCACAGGTTGGGTTCTGGAAGACACTGCCACTGAATGTTCCAAGTCGCATAGCCCTAGCAAAAATGATAGTCCTACGAGGCTGTTGTACTACTTTGCAAACATACCGACTTATGTACCTACCCGGGTGTTCCGAGACCTCGAGGTCCTGATGCGTGACCTGATTTGGAACCAAGGTCGGCCACGAATTGCATTGACGAAACTCTACATGCCCACTGCAGAGGGCGGACTAGCTGTTCCTAACATGGAGCTATACTATCTAGCAGCGCAAATGCAGTGGGTGTCGGGCTGGCTAGGTGGTAAGAATCTGGGAGACACGGCCACGGACGCCACTATCTGGTCCCTATTCCAGGTCCACGTGTTGTTTCATCCGCTGACACGGACTCCCCGACCGCCACAACTGTTACTCGCGGTGGCACGCAGTTGCTTCCTCCGCTGCTTGCGCCTGACTCGGGCGACGACGCCATATGCGCCGATATTGCCACTATTGGGTACCCCGACAATGGCAGGGACCCTCACAGCTGTAAGGTTGGATAGCTGAACCACCGCGGGGGTGGAAACATTGGGCGACCTATACTCTGATGGCGCCCTCCTACACTTCGCAGATCTCGTGAGAGACACATCCCTCCCGGCTGGGCAGTTCCTATCACACGCGTCCCTCATTCACGCGCTGACTGCCGCATGGGGAGACATGTCTGGTGAGCCACCAAAGCATCACTTCATGCAATACCTTCATGTCATGAGCAACGGCACTCACATCATTCATTGGCTGACGCATGCACTCCTCCTACACACACACCCAGCAACTGTGCAACTGAGGGAAAAATGGGCGACTGACAGGGGGAGGGACTGGACGGACAAGGAGTGGGCTATGATCCTGGCTGGCCCAGTGAACATCCCCTGCAACCCTCGCTTCAAAATCATACAGCTTTACATATTGCACCGCGCATATCTCACCCCGGACAAGATAAATAAGTATTTTTCAGTCACAGACACTGCCTGCGGACGCTGCTCCCTACTAGGTGCGGACCTCCCCCATATGATCTGGTTCTGTCCTGCCCTCCAACAGTACTAGGAAGGGGTGACCATGATGCTCCGACATTGCACCAAGGAACAGGTGCCACACACGTGGGAAGCCTGCGTATTAGGATTGTACAAACGTACGCGACTAAACAAAGTCCAGACCAGATACTGGGATCTCGGACTCATCACGGCCAAGAGACTGCTTACCAAGCGATGGAAGGCTGCGACACCCCCGCACATCAGACACTGGAGCCTGTCGCTGACGAACTGGGCACGGGCAGAGAGCTCTGTCCTGAAACGGGAGGAGACAGCGGGGCTCAGAAAATTCCCCATCGCACAACACTGGGATGACATCCTACATTCCTTTCTGCAAAAATGTGTGGAACTAGGGATTACGTAAAGACATGTGTACTGCCCCCCCCCCCCTCCCAGTACCGGTTCCTGCGAGCCACATACAGTTCACCATACACCACATATCCGACCACTGTGCTCTGCCCAACATATGGCAAGTGCTTGGCTGTTTCGTATTGGCGAATGCCTGCCCCCCTCCCGGACGTGCGTCACCACACGCGACGCTGCCACATAGGCCCGGGCACTGTGGGACTGCACCGGAATGATACGCCCAACAGGCCCTTGGGACCCCCCCCCCTGTAGCCTTGCCACGCGGAAAGCCTACACTTTTCCCCCTCCCCCCCCCCCCGGTCTCCCACCTGCTTGCCCCATAAGACACGACAGACACACTGACTCAAACCTCCCCCTCTCACCGGTATGGCAATCTCTACCCCTATCTACCCCTACCTGCCTCTTCCATGGCTCATGTTACTGTTTTATAGTTAATTAATATTCTGGTTTCATCTCCTTTTAGACCGTGCCCATACGAATACAACTCCGCATTTCATACTACACGACGCCCTCGGGCGTGACAGCTAGGGCCTAGGCGCATCACCTGAGTGCTGAGATAAATGGAAGTCATTTTCGTCAGGGTGGGCGGGCGAGGCGGCCACGCGCTCCGAACGCGCTTCGACACTACGCTCCCTCATCACTCGTTCTTATAACGCCATATTCACCTGAATGTTGACCCACACTGATACCCTTCCCGACGACGCACGAAAGACATGGTGGGTTCGACCGACACGGATGCTGTTGATGAGTACCAACCCAACGTAGCGACTCTAACCTCACAGACCCTATAAGGAAAATCCATAGACCCCACACTTTCGTAACTGAATGATTGTATGCATGCAGAGTTATGTGACATGTTGATATGCGCTGCCGAACCCCAGGGTTGTCGGCCTTGAAGCTGTGTTCACTTATCCCATCTAGTGCAATATTCATTAATCGCAGCTGGCCCGCCTGGGTTGTAAGCTAACTGCTGTGTAAAATGTATGTTCGACAATAAAGGTCTTTTAAAAATAAAAAATAAAAAAATGACGGAGGTTCTTCTTTTTGGCAGAGATGTCTCTCACTGGTCCTCGGACTCGTGGTCTATCGAACTTGGCCCTCTCCCCATTCCAGTCCCCAAGGCAAGGAATCTGTGAGTCATCTTTGACAACACTCTTTCATTCCCTCATTACTTGAATGCAATCACATCAGCTATCTGTTACACGTTAAAGATGCTGAGGAAAATGTTCCTCTTTACACCACCAGACCTACAGAAAACAGTGGTTTTGGCATTAGTTCTGTCAAGGCTGAACTACTGCAACGGCCTTCTGATCGGAATTAATAAAGCCCTCCTCGTCATAATACAGGACTTGCAGAATTCAGCCGCCCGCTTGCTATTTAAACTACCAAAATATGCTTCTGCAAAGGTGGCCCTTATCTCGCTTTACTGGCTCCTGGTGGAAAAGAGGATCAAGTTCAAGGCGCTCTGCATCTCCTTAAGGGCTTAGTGCAACCAGGGCCCGCATATCTGATTGACCACTTTCGCTGGTATACTCCTCCCAGAATGCTGCGGTCCTCTTCTCACCGGCTGGTGGAAGTTCTCAAGGCACGTCTTTCCAACTGGGGTTGCAAAAGCTTCCTATACATTACCACCAGATTGTGGAATCAACTGCCACTCTCACTGAAAAACTCACCAGACCTGATATCCTTCAGGAAGGGTCTGAAGATTTGGCTTTTTAAGACCTAGTAATAAGCACCGACTAGTTTCTGTTCTTTTCCCTCTATTTCCCCCTTTTTTAGTCTTGGCTCCCCAAGGCTGGCAGGAGGTTGGATGTTAGCGCCTAGACGCCTCTGGGTATTAGGTGCGCTATATAAATAAATAAATAAACTGGGATTACACCCTAGTCAACCAACAACCCAATTTCTTAAGTATACCTATAACTGATAAGCTATGGAAAGATGACATCAAACAAAGTTGGGGATTTCCATTTTGCATAATGTTTGAGCTCAATAACAAGGTCCATATCTTTGTGCTACGTACAAGTGCTGCTGCGCTTCTGAAGATCTATTACAAATTACTGGGGTAACCCGAGAAGATCACAGGACCTAGGCAGCATATAGTACATATAACTGTATGCTATTTACTTTTATAAGGCGCACAGCTACCTAAGGGTTTCCCGGCGCCGCCTGAAAGATATAAAAAAATCAAAAGAGAGATGGAAGACCCATTGATTAAAAAGCCAGGTTTTCAGCATCTTACGAAAGTGTACAAAACTGGACTCGTTCCTCAAAGACAGAGGAAGAGAGTTCCACAGGGTTGGACCCAAATAGGAAAAAGATCGGCCGCTACCCTGGACAATCTAAGTCTCGGAACCGAAAATGTTATTTGGTTGGCTGAGCGGAGAGGGCAAGAGAGGACATATAGTTGAACAATGGAACCCAGATATTGGGTGGCCTTGCCTGTTTTAATCCTGTGCATATAAGTTAGGGTGAATTTAATGCGATTTTCCACTTTCAGCCAGTGGAGTTCACGCAAGGAACTGGAAACAGGTGCAGTTTTAGGGATCCGGCAGAGCAGGTGAGCAGCAGCATTCTGAACGACTTGCAACTTACGAATGACCTCCTTACTGGCTCCTAGAAAAAGGATGTTGCCGTAGTCCAGGCGAGAGGTGACCGATGCCTGGACTACAGTTCATTTTGTGGAATCCGGCAACATCCATAAAAAAAATGTGAGCCATCTGAGTATGGAAAAGCAGGTTGCATCCACCTTTATTGCTTGAGGTCTCATCGAGAGGTGGTCATCGATGATGAATCCCAAATTATGGGCTTGTTTGGTAGGCTGAGGGGGAACACCCAATTCAAGGAACCAATGTTGGGGACCCCAAAGCTCTTTGTTATTCCCCAGGATAAGCACATCTGTCTTCTCCCCACTGAGTTCAAGTGAATTAATTTGCATCCACTGCATGATTTTACTAAGCCCATCTTGATGGTCCTACTAGCATGTATTCTAAGAGAAATGTAATATTTAATTTGCAATGTAGGTGAGCGAAAAAACACAAAATTATGATTAAATCAGTTAATGCTGTTTTAAATGATCAAATCAAATTTTATATATCAAAATCATTCATAGTATATACAATATTCATACAGTGTATTTCACAATGTTTGCTCCAAACAGAGTGAAAAGAGAAGTGTTTGTAGAAGTGCTCATGTACTCAGTGATCAGAAAAAAGAAGAAAAAGAATGAATAACTGTTCACACAGTAATCATAATTTAACATCCAGGGCTATGAGAAATTTGAATTAGCCAAAGCCGAAAAGACTGTCTAAGAGGTCAATACATTAGTAATGTTCCTCGTTTAAGAGGGTGGTGACTGAATCAAAAACACATCCCTCAAAGGCACATATATACTCAATCCAGGCTTCGAGGGTTAATGATATCGGCGATTCAACAAGACTGCAGCATGAGGTTGATTAATCCCTTGCATGCGGTTCTTCATCAGGACGGGGGATAGTGGGTTGATTCTGTAGGGCAACCTAAAAAAGACACACTTATTTAATGTAAAGTGGGTCCCATTAAACATTTGCATTGCCATTAGTACAGGAAAGTACTGACCTCAAAACTGTGCAGCCGCACCACAGGTTGGGGAAGGTGTTCCACACCCTTCCCTCTTGATCAAAAGTATGTTTTACAAAGCCTTTCACAATTCCATCTATGTTTTAAAGGGGAGTGTAAGTAGCTAAAAATGGGCATCTAAGGTCAGACATATGTATATTAGAACTAAACATGCAAGGTAACCTACCTCATCATATGGGGCCAATCTCAAAGATTCAGCTAGTTGAGTGACATAAATGGAGGCAGTCAGATAAAGGAGGAATGGAAAAGGTCTCAGTAGGCCTGCATTGGTTGAACAACATCAAGTTAGCATGGAATTGCGCTTGAACTCACCCTATAGTTCCAGTATACATCAGAAATTCAATTTTAAAAAAAGCAGCGCAAGAGGCAGGAAATTAATTCCAAGGCAGCCGCATGTGAATGAATGCCCTTTGAAAACTTTCTTTGCCACTTTGCTGATTACCTGCGTGAACAGGGACGCTTGTTGGAGGCACAGCTCTACCCTGGTGGGACTCTCGATCCCAGGGTGCACCGCTGCATCATTTCTGCCCTGCCCTGCCCGAGTGCTCACAGCTGCTGAAGGGGGAGGCGCTGTCATCGCGCTATAAAGCGCCGCCTCCCCCCACGCAACGGGTGACAAGGGCGGGACAAGGGCGGGCTGTCTAAGGCCGTCATAGGCCGGAGGAGGCTGGGCTGGGCCACCCCCCTTTCATCCGTGTTACCTTGAAATTTTAAGATCATCAAGGACCTGGTTAGTGACATTTAGTCTAATTTAATATTTCTTTGTGGTCTCTATGGCAACTAAGCGTAAAATAATCGGGCAGAGGGTGGGGGGTGGTGTGGTTGGAACCCTGGATGCCTTTTAAAACAGAGCCGAATCCGTTTTGCAGCATGAAATAACCTTAACGGAAAAAAGACTCTCCTTGGGTATGTCTATGGGACATAAAAGGTAATCTCTAGGGGCTATTAGCAAAGCTATATCCCCAGTAGCAGTCTTACAACCCATAGATTATAAACCACAAGAGGTACCAGGCTGTTCGTAATGGGGGGTAGTGTTGGTGACAACCGTGCGTCGTGGAATTACGCGTGGGTATCCAATATGTTGGATATAATGGCCTCACACACCCTTGCAGGTGTCATGCTTCATCATCGGCAATGCTCCTCGTTGGGTCGGCTGTGCAATACCCAACGGGCAACACCTCAAAGAGGGGCTCTTTGGCGGAGATCTTTTATCCAATTGCCTTGTGGGTGAAGTGTGGGTATGGGGCCAGTGCTATGTAGACGTAGTGAAGGTTAAAATTGGGGCAAAGGGTACCAGGATCAGGTTTATTCTAGCGGTCCCTCACTCCAAATTAATATAAGATGTAGAACAGACTCGGAGGGAATTAATGTACCCTGATGCGAGACTAGACTAGTGAATGAATCAATAGGTCGACATGTTTCTCGCTGTTTGTCCACTGACTAGCGATTCTTCAGGACCAAAATGAACAAAAAGTTTGTGGTTAAGTAAAACTATCTACAGAGTGCCTTTACCTTACTATAGAATTTTTATTCCATTAAATGTAAAGGGTCAAATATACCTGTGTTGTGCTGTATTTGCCTGGAGTGGGAGACAAAAAAAAGCAATTCACAACAGGTCGCGCTTCCACTTAAAAAATTACATGTGACACCAAACAAACACTGTGTGGCATGCCAATGGAGGTGTTCAATGACATGCAGTAAAAACAGGTGGTATCATCCAGGGTGAGCATAGTGAGTGGCATGCTCATATAGGGAAAACACCCCAAGTTAAAAACAATTATCAACAGCAATGTTCTCATTTACAAATGCAGTAGTAGGGCACTCACCTATCTTTGTGGAGGTGAGCTACAACAACAGCACCCGGCAGGTAGAGCTACGGGTTCGACCTCTTAGTTTTCAGGCTATTCATGGTAGACAGAGGGCATGCACTGGGTTACAGGATTTCACAGAGTCTTTAGAATAAGCCTTATCAGAGAGTGTGCCCAAAGCCTAACTCGTTTCCTCAATGTAGTTCCCCTTCTGGTTTCTTCTGACATGCAGAGTAGCGGAATGTTTAGTTTGAATTATCCGAGAGATGGTCATTTGGTACAACATTCATGATAACCCCACATCAAAAAGGTCCCCCGCCAAGAAGCCGTCAATTGGCATTAACGTGTTACATTTCGCTAAATTGGGCCCAAGTAGTCGGCGGCAGGCCGCGTAACGACATATTTTGGTTTGGGGGTTCTTTCCCTGGTAGTATTCTCAAGGCAAACTAGCTTGTGTCCCGTGTAGCTGGGCACCTATCCTGCTCGGGTGGATTCGCTAAGTGTCAAGGCCCCATGAAGCACTATGTGCCTCCGTACGACCGAACAACCAACGGCGTCAGATTGGCGTGTGCGTCCCGTTGTGCTCGTTCAGTCAGTCATGCACTTACTTTTTGGTTCCCGTGCCTCCTCGGGTGGACCTACCCCTCGCTGCCGGGTCCGGGAAGGTAAGCGGAGAGCCAAACCGGCGGGCTCATATCCGCGGTAAAGGTCACGTGATTCGGGCGGGGTTGCTGGTAGTAGGGAGGGGACAGGAAAGGGAAGCAGAGTGGAAGCGGTTCTATGGTAACCGCGGCGGCCATTAGTAAGTGGTTTTAAATGAGTGTTTGTCTATCGGGAAAAGTAAAGTCAAGCCCATACAAAGGTGGAAAAAATCGTGTCCTTTTGGGATGGGAGGTATTCTTTCTCAGGTCATGATCAAAGGTTGTAGCATATCATAACCAGATCAAGGACAGGATCACCACTATGCCCCTTTGGCATATAGATGGAAAAATAGGAAAAAATATGGGTGGAAGTATGGTGGCCATTGCTAAGAGGTATGTAAGTGAGTGCTGATTCCCGCAATCTTATTATAAGCTCTTTGTCTCCCACCTGAAGTTATGACCACCTCTCCTTAAACTGTAAGCAATACTCACCTCAAATTTGTAGGGTTTTCCTTTTTCCCAAAATAGGCCAGGCTTATCCAAGGCATAGAGTGTCTCGACCACACCACAGTATACTGTCTCAGGGTCCCAAGGTGCAGAAGTTTGTGGAGCCTATCGCAGTAGGGAGATGAGATTGCCCCCACCAGGTTTATTCAAAACTGAGTTCAACAAACATTGACCTACAGGGAGCTCCAGGGGATATACTCTTTGAGGCCTGTGCTGTCTGAGCACAAACGATGTATCCATCGCTGTTCTTTGTGGAAAAGGCTCTGTTTGGTGGATCCAGTATTTGCTTCCAGTATTAACCATTTCATTGAATCAGCACTGTGATTGGATTCCACAAAGTGTTTACTCATTTTTGTATTAGTCTTCTTGCAGCGGAAGTTGCTGCGGTGTTCAGCCATGCGTATCTTAACTGGGCGAGTGGTCATGCCCACATAGTAAAGACCGCAACGGCACAGTAGAAGGTAAATACACTTTGCAGTGTTACAGTTGGTATGGCCCCGTAATTCCAAAGAAAAAGAGGGGTTGAGTTGAATTGTCTTGTATGTAGTTGTCAAGGGACATACACTACAGGACCCGCATGGGAAATGTCCCTGTACTAGGGGTAGCTGCCACAGGGTAGATTGTGTCCTGATCTGTTGTTTTTTGGGCCTGGTGTGTATCAGTATATCTCTGATATTCTTTGACCTTTTGAAAGCGAATCTGGGGGGCTCAAATTCAAGGTCACCCGTGTTTAGAATAGATTATGCCAGCATTGAGCAACAGGATTCACGGTCAGCTAACACTAATACTATTGATTTAAATTCAGAGGTTGACATAGCTGAACAAATTTGAGCGATTCTAGTGACCAGGTTGCTGGCCAGTTATCAAAACTAACAGATACCCTGCATGCAGTGCCATTGAGTCCAACAATAATGATCTCAAATGAACCACGGTTATCTAATACTCCCACTATCCTCCCATTAGATACACATAAAGATCTAAATAGCGCAACTAGCCCTGCTTTACCATCGAGGTTGCGCAAAAAAGGCCAGTTTTGGGGAACAAGGGTCAAGATAAAAAGAAAGTTAATCCTCCCCTGAGGAATTCCAAGCCTAGGAAAACTGGGGGGGTAGTTCAAACTAACAAATTAGATTGTGAGATGGTAACCGAAACAGCGTTAAGAAAATCAGTGAGCACACAAACCGAAGTAGACAATGCACCACACACTACTTGGCTAGCGGAAATGATTGGGAAGCTAGAGAATAAGATACATCTCTCTTTGGAAACTGGGATCAAGGCTAGAATGGATAAAGTAGAAGATCGCATGCGAGCAAACTTTCGCCAGCTAGAAAATAAGATCGAGCAATTGTGTAAATTAACGGGGAACTCCGGAAGGGGTAATGTCCCCATCTGCTCTACTGCTTACACGGGTGGTGTTTATGCACAACCCCAACTAAAACCATATGGGGATGCTGGTACTCTCCTTGATAAAGATAAAAGGGAAAGGCTAGATACTGGGCATAGAGATGATTGTTTGACAAGATCAATTAATATTGTACAGCAGAAGGAGGGACACAATGAGGGCGGGCATCAGGGTACCCATGCCATCCAGGGGAGCCTTGCAAGAAGATCGCAAACACAAATAGCCCCTGATAGCTTAAGTATGCACCCTGATAGGACAGCAATACACAGCCCAAAAGGCACTGACTTAATACCTATTACTGATGTCCTACAGTTACCACCCGCATCTTCCCCACATGTAGTAGTGCTAACTGGAGTCCGACTCTAAAAAGAGAACAAAAAGAAACAGTCTAATTTGCGAAATAAAACAGTGGACTGGCTAACAAAATTCAAACGATTCCATCCAGTAAATATCGGTGATATCCTGATGGTTCGTAGAGTTGGGTGGCTGAGTGATTCTCCAAAGAATATTAGAGGAGACTGTGTGGTGATAAATTTTAGACGCCCACAGTTAGCTAAGAGAATATTAGAGTTACATGAAGAGATCTCCCCCCAGAATACGTGCATTAGTACCCTTCCACTGGGCTATTTTTACAAACCAGTTGTGGGAAGCAATAGTAGTAGTCTGGTCCCTCATGTCCCATTAGCAAACAGATGTGATGGTCTATCGTCTTTAGATTTAGACTGACTAAGTGGCATATCTGCTTCTGTAACACCACTTGTAAATTATTGTGAGGTACCACACTATTTAAAAAATGCACAGATAACACCTATTCTACAGGGGTCAAACGAGTCATATAAAGAGTGGGGCCTAGAGGTAGGCCCGCCCTTACAAGTTCCTAGCCCAGAAATACACTTAGGGTACTCGGAGGATATTAATGTACCAATTGATTTGGATGAGCATGCGGATTCTGAACCAATAGAAACAAGTAGGAATCTGGAAGTGAAGCTCACCTCCTGGAATATAGCAGGTCTCAACAAGAAATTATTGGATATGATATGGAGTGATTACATAGATCAGAGTGATATAATCCTCCTACAGGAGACTTGGTCATTGGAAATTCCTCACAGATTGGGTTTTAAAACATTCAGTGTGAATGCTAGCCCCTCTGTTAGAGGAAAGCCATCAGGGGGATTGGTAATTTGGATAAGGATTACCCTCGAAATTGATATCATTCCATTGTACATCCAGTCTCAGGATCTGGTGGGTGTAAAAATTATCACAAGAGACAGCAAGGAACTATATTTAATTAATATCTATAATAGGCCAAGCGCACACAATAAAGAATTGCTGGTAATAGAGCAACTCGATTCCTTTTTAGACACATTAGGGCCCATGTCGCGGATAATTGTTGGTGGCGACTTCAACTGTAAATTTGAACCGATACTAGGCTTTGATAATCTTTTTGCAGAGCAAGACATAGCGAATAATATTCCGGCCATAGACAGTAGCAGGGAGGTAAAGGGCACTGTTGCAGCGGCGCAAATCTTAAAGCTTACTGCAGGATATGACCTGAGGGCATGCAATGGGCGTCTACCGTCACATAGACCCACGGCATTTACATTTTGCAGAGGTAACTCACAGAGCCAGATAGATTTTAAACTGGTCTCAATAAACTTTTGGCAGTATGCCATTGATTTTAAAGTTGATCCCAGAATGGAGAGCGATCATTATCCCTTACAATTGTTATTAGAATCCCAGCTTTTTATGTCTACCTTAGTGGGGATTGAAGGGAATATATAAAGAGAAAAATGGAGGAGGGAATAATCAAAGTGAGGTGGGAAACTCTTGGTACAACAAAGATTGTAGATTAGCTAAGACTACCCTAGTTCAGGCAATTAAATGCAAAAACATACTAGAAATAAGGGAAAGAAGACATAACTACAATAGAACTCTTGTAGAAGCAAAAAAAGCCTGGAAGGATGACATTTGGACTGACCTAATAAATGCAGCTAAGTCCAAAGTCCAGACCGCCTTCTGGGGTCTAATAGCGAGAGGAAATAAGAAGGGAAGGACTGTTAAAGACCATTTCTTAGATGAAAACACATGGGTGGAACACTTCTCTCGTCTGTACTCTGATAACATTGGGGATCCTGCTATAAACGAAAAAGACTTGGAAATTGCAGCAAAGGCCGTTGATATGCATTTTAGCTTAGAAGAGACTATAAAAGCTACATAGGCCATTAAATCGGGGAAAAGCTCCTGGAGCCTTATTGAAGCATGACATGGAAGTCTGGGGCCCTTATATACATTTCTTATGTAATTCAATAGTTGCAGGTATGCCAATCCCAGATACATGGAAAGGGGCAGAGATTGGGAACATTTTTAATAAGGGTAATCGCTATGATCCGGTAAATTATCGCCCAAGTAGTTTAATTGATATTTTACAGAAAGTTTTTGCTAGGCATATTTTAAATAGACTGTTAGAATGGATGGATGAGGCAGATTACTATCGAAGTATCAAGCGGGGTTTAGAATCAAAACAAGTACCATTGATCAAGTGTTTAGATTCACATGCATTTGATGGAAATATATCATTTTAAGGAAGGGCAGTTTATATATTGCCTTCATAGATTTAAGGGCAGCTTTCGATCTGGTCCCCCGGGTCCTATTATGGGATTCGCTAAAACATACCGGGGTGCCAGAAGAGTTACTTGTGCAATTAATTAGGCTCCATGTAGGAAATTATGCAAGAGTAAGATGGGGGCCGAGGGGGGAACTATCTAAGGCAATACCAGTGAGAAGGGGTGTAAGACAGTGGTGCGTATTGGCACCCACACTCTTCTCACTGTATGTAAACGATATCCCCAAATATCTGGAAAGCTGCAAACATGATTCTCCACAATTAGGAGGCGAAGTTATCTCAGCACTATTATATGCTGATGATACAATTTTAATTTCGCAAACTCCAAAGGGATTGCAATGCCTAGTGGACTCCTTTAATACTTATTGCACTATTAAGGGCCTTGAAATCAATTCAAGCAAAACCAAATATATTTCAATAAACCCACATAAATCGTTTAAGAAAAATTTAGTTTTAAACCACCAAAAACTGGAATACGTGGAAAGTTTTAACTATTTAGGTATTACCTTGGATAGTAAACTGTCTTGGAAGGGGGAATTGGACAAGAATAGGATAATGTTGCTCCAAAATTCACTGCCGATATTGAAAAAACAGTATATGGTCTAAATATCGAGGAACACAAATATCGAGTCCAAAATATAGAATGGACAAAATATCGAATGGACAGAATATAGACACCAAAAATATCGTTTTGAAGGTAAGTAATGTAATATCGATTTAAAAAATATAGACAGTCAAAATATCGAAGTACATAATATAGGTTATTAAAAATATCGAATTTTTTATAATATGTAATTTTTTTAAGTGTTTTATATGTTAGTATATGTGAAAAGTGCATATTTTTTTGTAATTTATTTTGAGTAATTAATTTTATGTTATTTAATTTTTGCGTAATTTAATTCTGTAGCGGGTTGTGGGTTAATAGGGGAATAGGGTGGGAAGTAATTTAATTATAATTAATTAAATATGTTAATTAATTTATTGGTATTTATTTTGAATAAATTGTTAATTAATTTTTAATTGGTAATTAATTAATTCTTAATTGATAAATAATTTTTATTATTTGAATCATTGATAATTATGTGAATAATATTAAATTATTTTCTGTAGTGGGCTGTGGGTTTATAGGGGAATAGGGTGGGAAGTAATTTCATTATTTATGTTTATTTATTGGTATTTATTTTGAACACATTGTTAATGAAGTTTTAATTGGTAATTAATTAATTCTTAATTGATAATTAATTTTTATTAATTGATTAATTGATAATTATGTGAATAATAATTTATTTTCTGTAGCGGGTTGAGGGTTTATAGGGGAATAGGGTGGGAAGTAATTTAATTATAATTAATTAAATATGTTAATTTATTTATTGGTATTTATTTTGAATAAATTGTTAATTAATTTTTAATTGGTAAATAATTAATTCTTAATTGGTAATTAATTTGTATTAATTGATTAATTGATAATTATGTGAATTATATCAATTTATTTTCACTAGAGTGGGAATAGTAAAATTTACCCCTATGCTATCCAACACTTTCCCTACTGTTGCAGTCTCTGGAGTGGGAATAGTAATTTTTACCCCTACGATATCCAACGTTTTCCCTACTGTTGCAGTCTCTGGATTGGGAATAGTAATTTTTACCCCTACGCTATTAAACGCCTTCCCTACTGTTGCTTTCCCTGGAGTGGGAATAGTAATTTTTATCCCTACGCTATCCAACGCTTTCCCTACTGTTGCACTCTCTGGAGTGGGAATAGTAATTTTTACCCCTACGCTGTCCAACGTTTTCCCTACTGTCGCTTTCTCTGGAGTGGGAATAGTAATTTTTATCCCTACGCTATCAAACGCCTTCCCTACTGTTGCTTTCTCTGGAGTGGGAATAGTCATTTTTATCCCTACGCTATCCAACGCTTTCGCTACTGTTGCACTCTCTGGAGTGGGAATAGTAATTTTTACCCCTACGCTATCCAACGTTTTCCCTACTGTTGCACTCTCTGAAGTGGGAATAGTAATTGTTACCCCTACGCTATCCAACGCTTTCCCTACTGTTGCACTCTCTGGAGTGGGAATAGTAATTCTTACCCATACGCTATCCAACGCCTTCCCTACTGTTGCACTCTCTGGAGAGGGAATAGTACTTTTTACCCCTACGCTATCCAACGCCTTCCCTACTGTTGCAGTCTCTGGAGTGGGAGTAGTAATTTTTACTTCTACGCTATCCAACGCTTTCCCTACTGTTGCACTCACTGGAGTGGGAATAGTAATTTTTACCTCTACGCTATCCAACGCTTTCCCTACTGTTGCACTCTCTGGAGTGGGAATAGTAATTTTTACCCCTACGCTATCCAACACTTTCCCTACTGTTGCACTCTCATGGAGTGGGAATAGTAATGTTTACCCCTACGCTATCCAACGCTTTCCCTACTGTTGCACTTCCTGGAGTGGGAATAGTAATTTTGACACTCCTGCTATCCTACGGTAATAATATTGTGTATTTTTTGTGAATATTGTGTTAATATATATATATATGTTTTAACAGATATGATTGTATATATTTTTTTATAAGTTAAATTAATTATTTAATAATTTTAAGTATTTTTAAGTATATTTTAGCTATTTATTTTTAATATTTTTTTAATTTTACATTATTTTTAAGAAATTCGATATTTTACAAAGTATATATTTTTAAACGATATTTTGGATTCGATATTTTGGTACTTACCTGTTTGTAGATAGGAATTCGATATTTTGCCTGTTGATATTTTGGGATCGATATTTTGGGTAGTCTAAATTTTGTCTGTCGATATTTAGTCAGTGATCCTGAAAAAACATGGGGCTAGTGTTTCTAAGTTTCTCCTGCATTGGAGGTTTTCAAGTTCAAAGCTCAATCAGCCGCGCTCTATGGGGCAGAGATTTGGGGGCCATATTGCAAAAAGAACTTTGAACAGGAAGAAAATCATTTTTTTCGGAAATTATTAAAACCCCCAACCAGAACTCCCATAACCCCAGTAGTCATGGATCTTAATATCAAACATACTGATTACCATGCAGTATTAAGACCACTACTATTTTGGGTCAGGATTTGGTAAACTCCTCAGCTGTCTCACTATAGAGCAGGCCTGGAGGAGACTATGAAAATTGACCTAAGTAAGGATATTCCTTGGCTCAAACATTTTACATTGTGGACGAAGAAGTTAGGCTTATCCCATTATTGGGAGGATCCATTACAGTTGACGTCATCTTGTAAGCAACATTTGAAGTCCACTTTTTGGACCTATATGAATAACTCCATGCTACATAGTTCATCTGTTGGGTCCTTAACCTTGAAATGTATAGCTTCAAAGATGTCGCTCAATTTGAACCTTTTTTGGATGAGGTACTTCCCCAGCTAGCTAAATCCCTATTTCTGCAGTTCAGATATGGGGTCCTACAAACAAATGCAAACACATCTAGATGGGGCAAAAATAAGGTGGACAGCAGTCATGACTGGTGCTCCTTATGCACAAAAGAGGTTAAAGAAAATGATGCGCATATACTCTTTTTCTGTCCTGCATACAATTCAACCAGCAAACGATGGATCAGGTCTCTCTGTAGGAATTTGGGTGTTAGAAGTTGCAGCGAGGCCGAACGCATAATGAAGACTGACACGTCACAACTGGTCGTCTTTTGTGTAAGCAGGTTTCTATTCAATGTATACCTGACAAGGAATAAAGCTGGGTTAAAGCTTTTTTTTTTTTTTTTTTTTTTTTTTTTTAAAAACCTTTATTGAAAGACACATAGTAGTACAAGCGCAGGCCTACAACCACAGGGGCCGGCCGCAAAAGCAGGAGAGTCAAAAAAAAGGGGCAACATCAATGCGTACAATAGAATGAATACAGGATAGACGTGAAATAAAGACGTTAAACAGTCAGCGCCAGGATAAGAAAGGTTTCATTTTACATTTTATAGAGGAGGCAGCAACCATATCTACCGGGCGTCACGCAACATATACAGAAAAAGAGGGGGGGGGCGGGAGGGAGACAGCCCCCCACGCAATCAAATAACCCTAGTAGGGCGAAGCCCAAAGACATCCCACGCCCAGCAAAGGTTCAAAAATAAAGGACAAATGTCAGCAAACAAATAACGTGGACGCCACATGTACAGCCCTCCCGCCCCGGAAAAGGAGAAAGTGCGGACACGTACGAAACAAAAGAGTGAAAACAAAGGGACATAGCCCACCCCCTGAAAAAGGAAAAAGGGACCATAGAACAAAACAAACTAAAATAACAAACACCCCCCCCACCCTACATCACTGTAATGGCTACGGCCTACCCCACTAAACAGCGTGCCTGTCGCCCAGAGTCACCCGAAATATAGAAGAAAGAGAAAGGGAATAATAACAAAGAAAGAGAAAGAAGAAAGAGAGAGAAAGAGAGGAAAAAGAAGGACAGGAGAGGAGAGGAGCCAGCGATCGAAACATGGAATACTACCCCGCCCGCAACAACGGATCACCAATCGAGGTCGAAAAGGACATTGAAAAAAGCCCACACAAGGATGAAAAACAAGAACTAACCAAAATAATGAGGCCTGGAGATGCCATTTAAAAGGGTCCCATAGGTATTCCGGCACAATCACCCCTGTCCACTTTTATGAAGAGTCGAGCTTCCAGACTCCGCCACGGCCGAAAAGCAGAATGATACAGTGGGTCCATACCAGTCCAGGAAGGCCAGTGGGATCTCCGCAAAACACCGTCCCGGCCAACAAGAAGCAACCAGGAGAACTCGGCAGCAGTCAGAATGCAAAAGTACCTCAACGATCCACGTGGCCAAGCACAATATCTGGGCTGTCCAGCACGAAGCAGAGAAATCAGGATGTAGGAAACACTGCAGCATCGGCACCGGGTCCACATGTTCCCATAGAATCAAACACCCAGCTGGAGATCCCAGCACAGCAGACGGAGAAGTTTCAACCATCACAATTCGGGAAGACGACACCGCATCACAAAATGGCGGGGCAGCCATGGCGGAGATCCGCGACTCCAAGTCTCGGCATTTCAAGGACAGGTCGATCCCCAGAGCAGCCAGGGCAGACAAGACAGCACTCCGAGTAGGGGCCGCCCGAATCAAACGAGGGCTGGAGAGGACAAATGCAGCCACTTCCCTGTCTCCAGGAGAAAGACTCTCCGAGGGGCCATCCGCCATCTTAAGCACAGCGCCCGCCGCCATCATCGTGGGCGCCTCCAAGTCCACCAGGAGCACCGGTGGCCCCAGGGCACACAACCGATCCGCGGCGGATGGCGCTCGGCGGAGAAAGGAGAGTCACCAGAAGAACGGGCGTGCTCCCCACAACACTCGGGGGGAGCCCAGCACCGGACCCCGGGCGGGACAAGCAACAGGAGTGGGCTACCCACTTGAGGGGTGCCGGACAGCGCGGCTTCTCTTCTTCGGGCCGGCAGGCAATCGGACATACGGGGTGGCCCATCCGCGGGGGTGGGTCCGCTCCAGGGCTTCCGGCCCGCGGCTCTCAGGCTCCCAGCATCGGGTCTCTCCACCGGTTCCGGTCCGCCGGTACTCCGAACATCTCCGGGCAAGCACAGCACTCGAGGCCCCGGCGTCAGGGCCGGGAAGGCCAGCAAGGCAACAAGGGCAGAACGCCGAAATGACTGCACGCCAGAGCCCCGGACAAGGATGGTAAGTGAAGGCTTTTCCTTGGTGACCAAATTTGGAACACCCCGAACAGGATGAAATACAGGATAGGTGGCGGGGAGGAAGAAATCACGGAGCGAGGCGGTTATGCGACTGTTCCGATCGCCATCTTGGCTCCTCCTGGGTTAAAGCTTTAGCGTCAGAAGTTTACACCCCTCTACCAAATGTTGAGCAGAGGAGTATAGCATTTGTAATTTCCAAATTGGTTATGTTTACTGTGATTAATGTCTTGTATCCCCCTGACAGCATTTTATAAATTTTTCTTGATTGGATACATTTTAACATGATATATATGCCTAGTTTGCCGGTATTATTATATGCCGAAGATGCTGTTTTAATTTCCCGTACCCCGATAGGCCTTCAACGGCTCATCAATAATTTTACAGATTTTATCAAAGGCAGGAAACTTTTAATTAACAAATCTAAAACATATACTATGATATGTGGGAAGAAAACGAAGTCATCACGGCCGTTCTTCTTAGATGGTTTTAAAATACAAGCTGTTAAAACCTTCTGTTACTTAGGTATCACCTTTGCGGGAAATGGCAAATGGACCAGTGAACAAGAAAATATTAGATATAAGGTGGTCAGGAATACGAACAGTATATTTAGGTTTGCTGCTAAATTAGGGGACCGCAGGGTAAAGGACATGGTGACCATATACAACGCAAGATGTGTCTCTTCAGCCCTGTATGGGGCTGGAATATGGGGCTATTCTCCTGCAGTCCAACTCCAAACAGACGAAAACAGTTTCCTCAAACGGTTGTTGAGTGCACCGGCCTCAGCTTCTACTGAGTTAATTCATCAAGAAACTGGTCTTAATTATATATCTGACTTGGCTGCTTTTCGTCCCCTACTTTTATGACGCTGTGGTTCTGAAATTCTGGACCCTACTGTTGTCCCGGTATCGAGGTCCGATACCCGTGTCCCGAAACATCAACGTACCATGACGAATTTGGTGTCGACGAACCGATAATGATTAGGACATCATTCCTATGCATTTGCGTCATGATCGAGACATGCTAACACCCCTGAATCGTAGTTTCCGTCCCGACCCCTCAGACTCCATTTTGTAAACGGTATCCATCTTGTGTCTTGCCCTCATGATAAGTCAATTAAAGGTCGAGCTTGATCTAAAAGGACACGTCCACCTTCCCTGACTCCCCCCTGACCTGTCCCAACTGACTCCATCGCCTCCAGCCGAACCTGTTTGGGCAGCTCCTCGCCCAGTGGCCAAACACGATAGCATCAATGCACAACATACCACAAACCATTCACCGCGTACAGATCATGTTTTCTACACACATACACACCTGTCCACGCTCCCTGTTTATGGCCAGTTTTATGACTAGGAGGTGCCTTCCTTTATTGGGGTTTCACCGATATCTGATGGGAGTTCCGGGCCTGGCTAGGTAATCTATCACGAATTGGACATCTAAAATACGGGCTTGCCTACATGACTTCGCTCTTTTGTATTATTGTAGAAATATGTGTATAGCCATATCATAAACTCAAGAATTCTTGCCTGCAGCTATTATTTTTGTATATAAGGAGAAGGCTGGTTCTGTAAAAACGAACAGTCTCCTGAGAACACATGACCCGTGTTTGTCGTGCTTCTAGGACACCTGTTACTTGGTAGCTATCAAATAAACTTGATCTCTGACTGCGACTAGAAGACTCCGTGTTTCTGTGGTCCGGAACAGGGAGAACTCAGAGGTCTTCGGGTGTTATCCCCTGGCACCAAACGGGTTCCTAAAAACCCGTTACCTCAGTTGGCGCCCAACTCGGGGCGGTATCAAGCGGCGACGGCCAAGCCAGATGTTCGTGAGGAGCTTCGTGTGAAAATTCCAGAGGACGGCCAGCCACTTCAGCGACCCCTGTATGTCGACGTGGTTCCGAAGGTCTTTTGCTGCAAGGTTCCCCGTGTCCCGACGGCTACGAAGGACTGCTGCCCTGACTATCGCCTTGTTTTGGACCCAGTGATCCTTGGTAGAGCGAAACGATAGACGAGTCTTCTAGCGACGTCACCGATCTTCAAATACTTCAGTTAAGTATAAGTGGAGCGTCTCCCAGTCCTTAGTTTGTCCTTAGTTTTTGGTATCCTTGAGATACGCTTTGATTTGGTACTTGCAAGCCCCAAAGCCGAAGGACTTGTGTATTCACGAGAAATATCGTAACAGATAATCCTTTGAAGTTTGAAGCTAGACTAGTGAGCAAAGATGCCTGGTTTTAGCAGACTTGGAAACTTGTTTTGTCTTGGTTATAGTAAGGACTCCCGATTAGAGGATTCCTGTCCGGTTCCTCCGATTGGAACTCCAACATATGAGCTCTATGTAAAGCACGGCGTAGGTCCTATCCCATATAATGAAGTGTGGATAAAATACACCCGCAAGGATGGTGTTTTAAAATGGCCCCAATATGGTAGTTTCGACTCAGAAATATTAGATAACCTAGAGGTCAAATTATTCAAGAGAAAAGCCCGGCCGGCGATGTTTGACTCTTTCCGCTTATGGCGCAAAGAAGCCAAACAGAAAGAAATAAAATTAGCAAAAAGGAATAAAAGAGGTATGTCAATGGTGCAAGCTGCCGTTGCATACAGGGATAACGAGGAAGAGCAAGAAAGCGAACAAATACTTAGGAGCAAGAAACTAGCAGTAGATAAATGCTACCCGATGTTACCAAATAAGGGACAAGGTCAAGAGGAGAGATCCGAGAAAGATCCATTAATGTCCCACTTATTAAGCTCACCTCCACCGTATGCGTTAGACGCTACTACAACACCAAAGCATTTTACTATACCGCGCCCCGGCGCACGTAACCCAGCTCTTGCACGAACGCCAGCTCCTCTTCAGCTGGTTTCTACTTCTCCGGCGCAGCCTTCTCAAGGGCCGCCATCTTCGCTACCTACTCCATCTACTTCTACGACTTTGCCTACAGCTCCAGCTATTGTCTATGATACTACGTCTGCTACTACTTCAACTTCATCTGCTTTTGCCTCTACTTCTTCTTTGCCTCAGCCTGTTTTTTCCGATGCACTTGCTCCTCCGCAAGGTTCTCCTTCTATTAGACAAAGGGTGACAGGTACCGTCACTGATCTGCTTTCACCTTTCTTCGGGTCGCCTAAAACGACCCCTAAAACAGAAGATAGACAGTCCCGTAGTCAACTGCCTGATTACGAGGAAAGAAAAGTGCTGAATGAACTAGCCCATAAATGGATTACGGATACTGTTAGATATGATGTTCAGTCTGTTATGGAAGTTTTCCGTCAATGGAATGCACCCACTCAGAGATACGTATTCGAAGAAATGTGTGTATATCTGGGCGAAGATGTGAAGACAAATGATCCCAAATACACAATGAACGAACTATGGCGTACACGCTTTAAGTTCTATGAAGGTATGATTATAGGTGCAGATGTTGAGAAAGCGATAGAGTTATTGCTCTCTTATAGGAGTAAGGGAAACGTCTCTAGATCATGTCACGAAGACGATGCACCAGGCGGGAAAAGAGCGAGACAGTACCCCATGAGAGAGGTTCCTCCGGTTTGGAGGGAAGGTGATGCGAATGCGAATCCACCAATTCTGCCTCATTTCCAGCGTGTATGGGTACATGTCCCCTGGAAAAGATCCGATGTCTTAGCACTCAAGCAGACACTGCCTGATCCTCGTAAAAACCCGACTGGGTATTATAAGGAGTTATCACAAACTGCAAGCTCATGTATAATGAATTTAGCGGATATCGACATGTTGTTTGGGAACGTTGTTCCACATCCTTTATGGAGCAAAATACGTCATACGGACCATGACCAAGAACTAGGTGACTCATGGGCGAACATTGCCGCTATAGATGCTAGACAAATAGGTGGTTCTAAACCTGAGCCGTTAATAGCTGAATTTCCCGGTAGAATTATCGCGTACATGAAGACGATAATGCCTGAAGTACGCGTAAACTGGGACAAGCTATCTGCGTGCAAGCAGAAGAAAGATGAGAATGTGTCTGACTTTTTCACAAGATTTGAGGAAACTTTCACCGATCATAGTGGTCAGGATATGGCTACCGAGGGTGGTCAAAGATTGTTTGTAGACAAATTCGTACATAATTTAATACCTGAACTGTGTAATAAACTGAAAGATTCAGAGAGTGCTTGGGCTGTCTCTACGTCAGCGCAAATTTTAGCTACAGCCCAGTACTACGAAAATAGGCGCAAAGACGAGCTAGATAAAGTCGACAAAAAGACAAAAGATTTAAAACCTAAAGTTCTTCTCCAGCAAGCCTATCCGCCTCGTACGGCTAGTCAGCCCAATTATCAACAACAACAGCAGTATTCGAGAAACGCGCAAGGGAACGAGTTTTCCCATCAGCGTATTGCTTATGGCCCGAATCAATGTGCGTATTGCAAGGAAGAGGGTCACTTTAAAGGTAATTGTCCGGCTCTTGGCGACGTTCGAGCGGTGCTTCAGGTGTAAGGGGAAGAGGTGTTCAACATGCCCCTAGAGGTAGGGGCCGTGGAAATTTCACCCAGAATACAACTTCCTTTCCGCCTCAGAATTCGATGAACAGCTTTGACCAACAGAATAATGCGTCGTCTAGGTCAGCTCAGTACTATGCTGACGACTATTACACCGAACACGAAAATGAGGGTAACGATTGCTAGGACAGCCATGGACAAAGAGAGGGAGTTATTTCAGTTCCAGTAGATCAGAATGGACCTTATGTCAAGGTAATTACCTCAGGAGTGTCAGAGCCATTTCTGCTGGATACTGGTGCTACAAAAAGTTCTATCATGCACTCGAAACTTCCTGGCGCACCTTTGTCTGGCGAAATGAATGTTTCAGTAGGTTTCTCTGGCGCCCCTGTTAGAAACCCGATCTCCAGTCCTATATCCCTTTCTATTGGCCCGTGCGAATTAGAAGCACCCCTCATTCTTACAACAGGTTGCGGTGAAAATTTGTTAGGTTTGGATTTGCTCAAAAGGTTATATGCGACTTTGTACTGTTCCCCCTTGGGAGTACAACTTACTTTAGGTAAGAAAGTCATTTCTCCAATGTATTTGTCAAAGGACAATATTCCGACTGAATTGTCATCACTTCCTGATATACTTTGGGCTAATGGCTCCAATGATGTAGGTCGTTTGGAGATAGCACCGTATGTCATAACATTGAAAGCCAACGTTAGTTTGCCACGTATTCCCCAATACAAAATATCTAGCGAATGCGAAAATGCATTATTGACGATTGTTTATGACCTGATTGATAAAGACGTCATCGAAGAAACAACAGGAAATGTTTGTAACAGTCCAGTTCTGCCCGTCTTAAAGCGTACTGATCCTTTACAACCGGCTGTGTCCAGGTTCGTGATCGACCTCAGAGAAGTGAACAAGATAGTTATCCCACAGTTTCCAGTTGTCCCCGACATTACTGCTTTATTGACGATGGTTCCAGCTTCAGCAAATTGGTTCTCGGTGATCGACCTGAAGAACGCTTTCTTCAGCATCCCGATTGCCGAGGAGAGTAGAGATATTTTCGGATTCAATTTAGGAGGACGAAGCTTCCGCTTCAAGTGCGCTCCTCAAGGCTACTGCGAAAGCCCATCAATATTCAGTCAGGCCCTGAAAACACAACTAGACACGATTATTCTACCGAATGGTTCAACTCTGATTCAGTACGTAGACGATCTGCTGATCGCTGCAGACACTGAAGAGATTTGCAAGAAAGCTACGTTATCATTATTACGTAACTTATGTGACATGAAGCACAAAGTCTCTCTTTCCAAACTACAATTTTGCCGACAAGAAGTAACCTACTTAGGTCACATCTTGTCGAAGGAGGGAAGGAGACTGACACCAGAAAGAATACAGGCAATTGCAGAACTGAGTGCCCCAAGGACACAGAGAGAGGTTCGAGCCTTCTTGGGCATTACATCGTACTGTAGACAATGGATACCGAATTTCTCACTACTAGCCAAACCCTTGCTGGCACTACTCTGTAAAGACACGCCAAATCTTATGCCTTGGTCTGAAGATTGCCAGACGAGTTTCCACAAGTTGCGTGATGCATTATGTTCGGCTCCTGTGTTGGGAAACCCCAACTACAGTAAGCCTTTTACATGATATGTCCATGAGAAGGAAGGTTGTGCATTATCAGTTTTAACACAACAATTTGGGGACAGACAGCGCCCATGCGCGTATTTTTCGGCAACTCTAGACCCTGTGGCTAAAGCCCTACCAAGTTGTCTGAGGGCTACCGCCGCAGCAGCTGTCTGCATTCGACAATCCGCTGGATTAGTCATGAACAATACTCTGATCGTTATGGTTCCGCATGCAGTAGACATTTTACTAAACAGGACGAAGACACAACACCTTACTAGCGCTCGACTATCCAGTTACGAACTTACACTGCTAGCAAGTCACATCCACATAAAGAGGTGCGATACACTGAATCCCGCAACGTTATTACCCATTCCGACAGAAACAGACAAGATTGATAACCATGACTGCTGTTTTAGGACAGAAGAAGAGACAAAAGGGAGAGTAGACTTAGAGGACACTCCCCTTCCTGAATGCAACGATACTTTATGGGTTGATGGTTCATGTTTCAAGCTGCCGAATGGTGATACGACTGCAGCATATGCCGTAACGACATTACACACCATTATAGAGACCGCGCGCATTTCCGATAATTCTGCACAAGCTGCAGAGCTAATTGCGCTTACCAGAGCATGTGTGTTAGCAAAAGGAAAGCGAGTGAATGTGTACACTGACAGCCAATACGCCTTTGGTGTGGCTCACAGTTTTGGGAGATTGTGGCGTGAACGTGGGTTTCTTACGTCACATGGTGCAAAGATACAACATGGACAGTTAGTTAATGAGCTCCTCGAGTCACTGACGTTGCCACTACAAGTTGCCATTGTAAAATGCAGTGCACACAAAAAGATTCAGGATGATGTTGGCCGCGGGAATGCATTTGCAGACGAGGTTGCGAAAGAGACTGCAAGGAACACAATGAGTCGGATGTATGTTGTAGGTCCCGCTAGATGGATTACTGATGTGGGAATGTGTGAGGATACCATCGAAAGCGTGAAATCTATACAAGCCGAGGCAACTGAGAAAGAGGTGAATGAATGGAGAGAAAGTAAGGGTAGGTTAGATGCGAATGGTTGTTGGGTCGAATTGTCAGAACACCAGCGATGGCTACTACCTATCGCCTATGTACTTGCAGTAGTAACAATGGCTCATGGATTTGCGCACATCAGTTCGAAAGGAATCTGTAAAGTATTGGCCCCAGTATGGCAAAATAGCAATATCCCGAAATATGCAGAGAATGTGGTCAGAAACTGTATGGTGTGTTTGAAGTACAATCCCGGTAGGGGAACCCCAACTCCAGCTGGTCATTTTGCACCTCCAACGTATCCGTTCGAGGTTTTGCAGCTCGATTTCATTCACATGGAGAGATGCAACAATCTGAAGTATGTGCTCGTTGTTGTTTGCGCTTTCTCCAGGTGGGTGGAAGCATACCCCCTTAAGGACAATACTGCCTTGTCAACTGCCAAAGCCCTTGTCAAAGAGTTCTTCCCGAGATTCGGCATGCCTAGAATCGTCTGGAGTGATAATGGAAGTGAATTCGTAGGACGCGTGATGAAGAGAGTGTGTGAGTGTTTAGGCATACACCAAAAGTTTCACTCTGCGAATCACCCCCAATCAGCTGGATTAGTAGAATGCTACAATGGCACTTTAAAGCTCAAATTAGCCAAGATCCAAGCCTGTACAGGTCTTAAATGGCCTGACGCCTTGCCCCTAGCACTCTTGTCAACCAGAATGACCGTCCATTCCAGGTTAGGACTTAGCCCCCATGAGATAGTGTTTGGCCGCCCAGCCAACGTCTGGGGCGTGCCAAGGCCAAAGAAACTCAGCGAAATAGAGCACCCCGTACTGCTTGACTATTTGTGCGAATTGACAACTAAATTGCGTGTTTTACACCAACAGGTTCACAGTTCCTCTCCACCAGCCTCTGACGATCCAGGTCACTCCATCGAACCCGGCACGTGGGTCTTGGTGCGGAATTTCCAGCGCACAAACAACGGACAGCCGAGGTGGACCGGACCGTACCTGGTACTTCTTTCCATGAGATCAGCTCTTCGGGTCGAAGGCAAAAAGAACTGGGTACACGGGACCCATTGTAAACGGGTCCCTCTGCCCCTTCCATACGACCGGTGGGTCAACGAAGGAATTGCCGACTCCGAGACAGAATCCATACCTCGCTTCATCCCTTTCAGCGATGCACGTTTAAAAGAAACTAGTACCGAAAAGGAGAGTGATCATATTTTACAAGGACTTGTGCCACCGTCTATGCAGTTGGACACTACCGAACCTGAGACATTGTTTGAAGACCACACCGTACCTGGGAAACAACAATATAATCTAAGGTCAAGACAAAGAGACTAATAAAAGGCAAACTAATGTGATTTCCCTTCCCCCAAGAACTATTTTTTGATTTTTTCAGCTCTCTCACTCTCAGGAAACTTGCTCATTTTTGACTTTCGAACTGCCATCCGGTTCTGCTGCTAGGGTCGCGGTTGAAGTCTGGGGAGTGCAACTGGGGACGTCTAGGTCAACGGTTCTGGTTGGTCCAAGGGAGTTACACCGGACTGAACAGAGCGCACTCCCTGGCAGAACCAACCTACCACCGCGGGCAGCAACTAGAGGATGGAGTTTCCTAGGGTAAAGAGACCTACCAGACTCACGAACTTTGAAAGACAATTATGCACTGTACTGGCCAAAAGAAGGTTTTTGATAACGTGTATTTTAACGTTGTGTAGCATAACGATGTTTTTGACTGGTTATACTCTATTCGTATTCCAAGTTACTTTTTCAAATGACACCCGGCCACCGCCTCCTCCTACTATCTCTCCACACTACTTTAACCCTCTACCTGAACACGAATCTGCCAGAAGACTCGAATTTGTAAATAACTCATTCTTTCAACTTCTACACCAACACCAGTCCATAATGAACACATCGAACTGTTGGGTATGCGGACTCATGCCGCACACGACTGATAAGGGTATCCCATACTTCATCCTGCCATTCAGTTATTATGGTTCTCTGTGGGCTTTCCAGACCATGTTCCTATTCGCCCTAGAACCATACCCGACCCGTTCTACTGAGAGTGATTCCAGTAACAAGGCACTAGTAGCAGGGATAAGAAATATGAGTAGAGAGTTCGCCACCTATCTTACGATTCCCAAAGATGAACTCACTCCGTACACTCGTTGGAACAAACTAAATATGGGGTTTACCTGAGTAAGAGCCAGACAGCAAAGAAATCCCGCCCAGTTTGGATAGTACCCAACCGAGGTCACTTATGTTTACAAGGTATCGGCAGGGATCCCAAAGCACAATTAGGAAAGAGTATATGCACGGAAACATATGTGTTCGCTTCCCGAACTTCCCCTATACTATTAGCAGCCAAAGGCACGTATTTCGTCTGCCATGACCAAGCCTACACCTGGTTGCCCCCTGACTTCTCAGGTACATGTTTTATCTCATTTCTGCTGCCTCCCACCTACACGGCCAGAGCAGATTACCATCGGACAAGGACAGCTAGAGGGGTCGTGAGTAAAGACGACACCGCGGGTCAGGAATTCGCTGACTTCGCAAAGGGTTTTCTGCCATTTTGGGGGCCTATGGTGAACAGCAGGAATATTCGCCAGTTATCGAGGATAGTTGAATCCGCCGTGATTACAACGGCCGGAGCCCTTGGCAATTTGACGACCGAACTTCAGTCGGATCGACTTATGACCCTTCAGAACCGAGTTGCCCTAGATATCATACTCGCCGATCGTGGTGGTGTGTGTAGAGTGATCCAATCCAGTTGTTGCATTTTCATCCCTGATAACGCACCGACAGTGTACCAGTCCATCTCTAAGCTACACGAGATATCTGGTTCCCTTCACGTAGAAAAAGGGGACTGGTCCTTACTAGGGTGGTTCTGGGAACTGATCGCTACCTGGGGATGGAAAACACTGATCTTCATTGGGATGATCTTAGCACTTCTGTTTATGTTCTGCCTGTGTGTACAGTGCGCTCCTGCACTATGTGGCCTCTGTGCTACCTCATGTGTACGGAAGCCTGTGTCAAGGGACGAACTGAGCAACAGAATGATGCTACAGCAGCATCTCCACGAATTCCTTCATACAGACTTAGACTCGGATTAACATGAATTATTGCCTTATATGAGGGCAAAAGGAGGGTCTGTGGTTCTGAAATTCTGGACCCTACTGTTGTCCCGGTATCAAGGTCCGATACCCGTGTCCCGAAACATCAACGTACCATGACGAATTTGGTGTCGACGAACCGATAATGATTAGGACATCATTCCTATGCATTTGCGTCATGATCGAGACATGCTAACACCCCTGAATCGTAGTTTCCGTCCCGACCCCTCAGACTCCATTTTGTAAACGGTATCCATCTTGTGTCTTGCCCTCATGATAAGTCAATTAAAGGTCGAGCTTGATCTAAAAGGACACGTCCACCTTCCCTGACTCCCCCCTGACCTGTCCCAACTAACTCCATCGCCTCCAGCCGAACCTGTTTGGGCAGCTCCTCGCCCAGTGGCCAAACACGATAGCATCAATGCACAACATACCACAAACCATTCACCGCGTACAGATCATGTTTTCTACACACATACACACCTGTCCACGCTCCCTGTTTATGGCCAGTTTTATGACTAGGAGGTGCCTTCCTTTATTGGGGTTTCACCGATATCTGATGGGAGTTCCGGGCCTGGCTAGGTAATCTATCACGAATTGGACATCTAAAATACGGGCTTGCCTACATGACTTCGCTCTTTTGTATTCTTGTAGAAATATGTGTATAGCCATATCATAAACTCAAGAATTCTTGCCTGCAGCTATTATTTTTGTATATAAGGAGAAGGCTGGTTCTGTAAAAACGAACAGTCTCCTGAGAACACATGACCCGTGTTTGTCGTGCTTCTAGGACACCTGTTACTTGGTAGCTATCAAATAAACTTGATCTCTGACTGCGACTAGAAGACTCCGTGTTTCTGCGGTCCGGAACAGGGAGAACTCAAAGGTCTTCGGGTATTATCCCCTGGCACCAAACGGGTTCCTAAAAACCCGTTACCTCAACGCTCCATTTGGTCCAAGACGAAACTGAGTTCACATAGTCTATAATTAAGGACTGTCTAAAGTTGGATTATTGTTCCCGCGTACCGTGGTTAAGTTATATTATCCACTGGTATAACTTATTATTTGATTTTAATATTTTTGAGGAGTCTGAATATCCAATACCATTATCAAAAAAAGCGGTAAATGACTCCTTTCTGTCTTACAAGAGGGGGAACGAGTTACATTAATCAGGACCCAAAAGACATTTGTGTTTTACAGGCAACTCAAACTTAAAAGTGGGCTCCAGGCATATTTGGTAGATGTGTCAAGGTCTTCACATCGATTTGTATTAACACGCCTTAGGTTGGGAATTGCCCACCACCTCGTAGCCTTCCTTGTAATGGGAAAAAGCTCTAATGTGAAATGCCCATATGACAATATTTCAAAACAGAGTTGCTACCATTTTTTATTATTTTGTAAATTTTATGTATTTCTTAGTAAATTTTATCTAAAGCCTATCCTTTTAAAATATAATATCCGACTAGCTGCAAATGCTATGAAACTATTATGTTCATTTGAGAGCCCAGATATTTGTTTTTATGTTGCGTATTTTATAATGAAATGTAGAGCTGCCAGAAAATCGATAGTACTGTGAAATTTTGTTCTAAACTGCAAATTTGCACTTATGCATACGTCACTTTATAGCAAATTTGGAGACTTTCGTGTACTGTAAAAGTTCAATTGAGAGTCCAGATATCTGTTTTTATGTTGCGATTTTTACAATGAAATGTAGAGCTGCTAGAAAATTGATAGTACTGTGAATTTTTGTTTTAAATTACAAATTTGCACGTATGCATTCGTCACTTTTTAGCGAATTTGCACAGTTCCCAAGTACTGTAAAAGTGAATAAGACATAGCGACTTTGCACATCTGGCCCTTGGCACATGATACTTTTTAGCACAATGCACCTTGGTATAAAGTATTAGTATACCGCTGTAAAGGATATTATAGTAGACTGTATAAACTGTTTACTTTTTGAAGTATTTATTTATTACCTTGAATTTATAACAGTGTGTTTTTAGTTTAGCAATAGGTCTTCATGAAGTTTGATCCTCGAAAATGAGTTTATAACAATTGTATGAGAAGAGGAGTACGATGCTTTTGTGTTTATGACGATTAATCAGAAAGAGGAGTAATAACATTTTAAACTTTGAATTTTAATGTTGATATTATTGTTCAGCTTATATGGTTGTGTTATGCAAACCGAATAAAGCTTTTTGAACTGAACTGAAATGCCTAGTTTTAAATGTTTTTTAAATGTATTTATGATAATAGATAGGTTTTATGGCGTATTTGAAACGGATCATATAAACTGTATAGTAATTGATGCCCTTTTCCCTTTGTACCCCAACTCTTGGATTAATTTTGGTATTGTAAAACTGTATTTTAATGTATCTTTTATGGTTCTAACTGACCGAAATAAAGATTAAATGAATGAATGAATGAATGAATAGTTTAAGGAACTAGAATATAGAATAACGACGATTGTCAAAACTGGTTAAAACATACACGCAAAGGAGGGGGTGTTATGTGAGGAGGTGTGCTCGCACTAATGCTTACCTCTCCTGAGGTTCAAGGCAGAATTTCCGTGCAGGTACGTAGCACGCGGTTACCGATGGAAAAATAGAAGGTGTCGACGTGGGTGCACACCGTGCACGTTTCCTCTGGTCTGAAATTGGAGAGCGAAGTCTTTCTTCTGGCCAGTGTGCGCTCGGGTGAGAATCCCTACTGTTCCGAACACCCAGGGTGGAAATCAAAGGATAGGATCAGAGTACCTAAACCTATAACAAATCTTACATAACCCAATTGGGGTTACCAATTGTCATTGTGATTGCAACAAAATTATTTACAAAAAAGCCCCATAGGAAGAGGTGGACAGTAGAAATGGAAGTCAAGAAATAGCATCCAGAGGGAGGAGCCAAGATGGCGATCGGAACGGTTGCATAAACGCTTGGCTCCGTGGGCCCTTCCTCCCCGCACGTATATCCTGAAGATAATCCTGAGCAAGGTTTGCTGATCTAAGTTGCTGAAGGGACGCAATCACTTACCGTCTGTTTCTGGGGCTCCACCGTGCAGTAGATCCGAAGAACCGTCCCCGTCTGCTTGCCGGCCTTCGTGGCGCTGAAGCCGGGGCCTCGAGTGCAGAGAGTGCCCAGCAGTGATCGTAGCGTTGGCGGCCCTGGTCGGGATGAGAAGCCGGTCAGTGGGAGCCTGAGAGCCGCGAGCCGGGAGAGTTGGTGTCAACCCACTCCCAATAGTGGGTTGCCCCGTGAACCCGAGTTATTGCCGAGCCGGAGAGAGCCCATGTCGCCCGGTTCCCCTTGGGTGAGACGCCCAGCCATGTTGATAGTCCCGTCCGGGATCCAGCGGGTGGCTCCCGGCGAGCTGCGGGGAGCATGTCCGGCCTTTCGGTGACTCTCCTTTCTGCAGCAAGCGCCGACTGTTGAGATCCAGCCGTGGGGTCTGCTGACTCCAGTGGTCGGACGGGATTCTGAAGTGGAGGGGAAGAGGTGGAGAACGAGATGGCTGAAATGGCGGATGGCGTCTTGGGATGCGCCCCTCCCGGGGACAGAGCAACTGCTGAACTTGAGACCCCTGGAGTTTGGCAATGTGGGGAAACGCTTACGCGTGGCCACGTCTTAGCTGCACTGACAACCCTGCGGACTGCCCTGCTCCGGGGAGCCCGGGATTTGGAAGGAAGGATCGCCGCCATTGCTGACCCGCCATTTTGTAGCGGACTGGGTTGCTTTCGAGTTGGTGCCGCTGCGTCTCCCTCTGCTACAGTGTTATATCCCCCGGATGAGTTTACAGACTTGGAGGCGCGAATAGATTTGGTTTCTGAGCTTACTGTTGCCACACCTGTTTCGCAAGTGGTTGTCTCACCGGGTCCTTTTTCTATCCAGCGAGTGGAGAAGCTACATCGATCCATGGTACATGAGGCCCGGACTGTGCTGCGGTGTTTCCCACATCCTGTGCTTTCCGTTCCGTGCTCGGCGGACCTGTCTTTGGACTTGAGACTGTTGGTGGTCTGGGTATTGTTGCATTCCGACATCCGCCATGCATCGCCAGTTGTCTCTCGGTGGCTACGACCGTGTTGGGCGGCTGCGCTACCTGGTCTGATTGGAACGATTGGACCTTTTGTACTGAATTGTATCTCGTCTGCAGGACTATTCATCATTGATACTATTGCCAGAAGCGGCCAGGGGTGACCTCGTTTGGGATTTGGAGGGACTTCTTGCTGGTTACTGGTGATTCAAGGGCACGTCTAGTGGGGCTGTAATTGATTGCGTTTTATGTGCTTGCTGATACTTATACTTTTATACTGCTTCTGTTTATACGATTCTCGTATGCGGGGGTGGGAGGGAATGGGTAACCGAATCGCTGGCTCTTCTCCTCAATTCTTTTTTCTTCCTTTCTCTTTCTTTTCTATATTTCGGGTCTCTCATTTAGGGCGACAGGCACGCTGCTGGGGGGGTAGGCCGTAGCCTTTTGCAGGGGTGCAGGGTGGGGGGTTGGGGGATGGGTTTGTTTTCTGTTCCTTTTTTTTTTCTTCTTTTTTTCTATGGCCCTTTGTCCTTTTTCTTCTTCGATGTCGTCGTCTTCATGTCTCCCATAGTACGTTCCCTTTCAGGGGTGGGGCTCGCATACCGTGCTTGGTACGTGACTATTATATTTATCCTGACTTTGCTACTCTTCTCCTTTCCCATTCAATCTATGTTCCTCATTGGAGTGATAATGTGTTTTAGCTGACTGTGTTGGGAGCGGGAATGACAATGCGATGTCGATTTTCGATTTAATTTTTGGTTATTTAAAAATGAACCGTTTCAAATCCTTGGTATCACGTATTGTCTTGATTCTCTGCTGTATCCTGGATGTGGCTTTGTTTTTAAGCGCCGGATTGATGTGATACCTCTTACTTAATTTCTGCTTGATTTAATTAGCGGCCGGCCACACTGGTTGTAGGCCCGTGTTTGTAATTTCATGCTAATTGAAATAAAGGTTCTTTAAAAAAAAAAAAAAAAGAAATAGCATCCACAGGTATTGGATACTTGAGAGGACAGTTACACAAGGGTAATGGTACGCAATATACACAATGTATGTCGTTGTTAAAATAAATAAATCAATAATATTTACACAACATACGGAAAAAGGGACATTCAAGGTCCAGATATAAATTATCATGCATTGTGCAAGCTATATAGCAACTGTATAGATATCACATCTGTATACGGTAGATCTAGGATGGCATAACATTAGAAATGATGATTGGGCAACCGTAGTATAAGTATACATTGTCCATACTGTTATATGTACTATGCGCTTCTGAAGATGACATGGAGAAGAATGGGTGCAAACGAGATTAGGATTTTCTGACTACTTTAACAGCTACAAGATTTGCAGATAGGTGGATAAAAACTCAGGACAAGAAAATGAGAGATACAAGTAGAGAAGGGGACATCTCAGGACAGTGACACTATACATTTAAACCATACATGATGTGATGTGTAAGTAGCACATATGTAAAGATGAGTAATTATAATATGGCCAGTAATCAGAAATAAATCTTACTCAAGAGGTTAAATCACAGATCAAGAAACCTTGATGTATTTTGACATTGGAGGACTGTGATAACTCGATGCATAAAATGCTTCACATTATAGCTGAGTTAATAAGGGGTGGGGTGGGGTGAGATATTTAGATGTCTGAGTTATTTCACACTTTTTATCCACAAGGTTGCAGGTTGATCCATTTGATTGACTGACCCTGTAAGAGAGATTGTGGACAGTCTTCTTCTGAAGATGACAGTTTATTATTCATTATGGTAGTATGGCAGATTGTTGGGGAGATTTGCACATTCAAAGCACATGATTTTTTAGAGGTTATTCTCAATAGACCAGAGGTTCCCATAATGTGATTCGCAGACACCCGGGGGTCCGTGACGCATACCTAGGGGGTCCACCGGCAGCAGTTTTAAAAGCACTGCAAATTTCCTTGTATAATCAGCAGTTGTCAGTCAACAATAAAAGTGTCAAGATGACTCCGGCGATTAATGTACCTGCTGGAGAGAGATGGGTGTTTTGTCTAGGGGCAGCATTGATTCATCTAAGGTAGTGCAGATGGTTAATATGCCTGCTGCAAAGAACGTGTACCATGCATTTAAAAAAACAGTATTTTATGTGCATAGCTCAGTGGATTACTGATTTTGTCGCAGAGACTGTTTTGTTACTGTGCAGTTCATAAGTTACAATCGTAATATAGCAAAGTGAGCTATGAACTGCCATCAAAGAAATGCATGCAAACTGCATGGTAAAGGTTAGTAAGTTATGCTTTTTCTTTATCACTATTGTGGTGCTGCTAAAAAAGGTTTGGATACAAATTAATTCTTCATGGTTCATCATGGAGAGGGCCCACCGGGCACTCGCGCCTAAGCTGGCGCCAGGAGCCCCACACCGGCCAATTATTGCACGGATACTAAATTTTAGAGATCGCGATACAATCCTGCAAGAAGACCGCTCTCAACAAGAGTTGTTCCACAAAGACACCAAAGTTATGATCTTCCCTGATCACACAAAAGAAGTGCAAGCTCAACGAAGATCATATTTACATGTGAAACAGAAACTGGCGGCCCTCAATTGCAATAGAGACTCCTCTTCCCGGCCCGTCTCAAAGTGATATTACAAAATAAGGCGCACTGCTTTAATTTGCCAGAGGCGGCATGGACTTGGGCGACTGAGAAATGCCCAATCTGCCCGTCGAGGGGAGTCTCTCAGTCAGAGCCCCAGAAAGGACTGAGAGCATGTGCGAATGCGAGCTCTCGTGGACGGTGCGCCAGATCCCGAAGAAGACGTAACGCTCATGGTGCGGCCTCTGCCTCGCGCACAGGTTCCCCATTGAAAGGAACAGATCGTCAGCACCCCAGGAACTGGTGGAAATCCATGAGAATGCTGAGAATCTGGACTCGACGCCGGAGGTGCACTCCATTGACTCTCCTGGGCCCAGCCCTGAGGACACAGACCTTTCACGCAGCCCCCATATCTGACTACGCATACCAATACCATCAGTGTTTTAAACTGGAGGAAACAACAATCCTTAATTGTAGAGGAACCTTACACATTGCCATACGCAACACTTTCATAGCTAGTTTTCCTACACTCGAAATCATCAGTTAATGGATGAACGATGCTTCATTTGAGGAAGTATGGGGAGGGGGGTTGGTTGGGAGGGAGGGTATGGACTGTTTCCCCTGCTTTTATTAGTATTAACCTGTTCTTCTGTGACAGTGTGTACAAAGTTAATGATGCATCCCTGGTCCATGCAGTGAAGCTGCGCACCCTCAGCAGCTTCTTGAGCCTGGCCTTCTAAGGTATCTGGGCACCCCATATCCCTGGCCCCGCATGCTGCTACCCTACCATGATGTCACAACCTTATGAAGGGAGCGAACCCCTGAGAGTCCTTTCATGGAACGTCAATGGACTCTTAGATAAATTGAAGGGAGGGCGATCTTAAATTACGCACAACGGGTTCGCCCAGATGTCCT
The DNA here is from genome assembly GCF_964261635.1 of Lissotriton helveticus. Lineage (NCBI taxonomy): Eukaryota > Metazoa > Chordata > Amphibia > Caudata > Salamandridae > Lissotriton > Lissotriton helveticus. The sequence goes on from NC_136061.1 coordinate 173,278,216, forward strand.
CTTGCTGCAAGAGACTCACCTGATGGCTATTTAATGCCCCTTCTTAGCACACTAATGCTTCGATAGAGTGTGGCACTCAGGGTTCGCTAGAAGGGCTCGAGGAACGGCAATCCTTCTGCGACGCTCCCTCCCATTCACTCCGACTCACGCGGTTGCCGATCCTCAGGGCCATTTCTTCACCCTTACAGGTACCTTTGGGGGCACAACTATTAATCTGAAGGCAAAGTACGCCCCGCTGGCAAACCTAAATTCCACACTACGGGAAGCTGTAGAGACACTATCCTCCCTCCCCCAAGGTCGGACGGTGATTGGAGGAGACTGTCCCTGGCCCCACCAATGAAGCCTCAGGCTCACCATCCTCCCATAGAAGGCTGGGGGCTAGAGGTCTCGGTGACTGATCCACTAAGCTGGGCCTCTTCAATGTCTGGTGTACCTGGCACCCCAGAACAGTACAATATACGCATACATCTGCTGTGCATCATACCCACATATCCACTCCCGCATTGACCTCATCTTCATGCACGCCCCAGACTGCAGATCAGTCACAGATGTCCCGATCCTGGCACGAGGCGTATCAGATCACTCCCCACTCCTGCTGCAGGTGGGGGGGGGGCCCTCGGGAGCGATACTTCCCACATGGAGGCTGAATGCATGGTTCCCTCAGGACCAAGAATATAAGCAGTGGATTGAGGGAGAAATGAAGCACTACGTTCGTACCAATGATGGCACTGTCCAACTCCACTGTACATTGTGGGAGGCGGGTAATGCCACAGTTTAAAGGTATGCTAAGGCGTTCCTTAAACATAGACGGCAGGTCCAAGATCCCCAACTCGAGGTCAAAGTCCTCCACCTGGAAAGGACAGCAGCTGAAGTGGAGGGAGAGGCGGACCTCCGGCACCTCCAATTAGTGCAAGAGGAGATCAGAACCATCTCTATTGAATCCGTCGAAATGATCTGGCGGTCCTCAGTGGCCAGGGTGTATGGCTGGGGAGACAAAAATGGCGAGTTGCTCCACTGGCTCGCTACTCATCCCCTAGCCAACCAGATAGTCCCAGTAATTCGACACCCCAGGGGGCATGCCTTTAACACCCCGTTGAAATCACCCTGACCTTTACGAACAACTATGCAGAGTTTTATTCAGCAGATCATTCGCTCACGCCAACCGCCAGCTCCCTTTTTCTGTGGTGTGTCCCGCAGCTCCCAGAGGGGAGTTGAGGCCTTGGATGAACCCATTACCACTGAGGAAATCAGTGAAGCGATCTCAGCTATGGCTACTCGCAAGACGCCCGGTCCGGATGGCTTCCCGGCGGAATACTATGCAACGTTCTGAGACATCCTGACCCCACAACTCCACACCCTGTTTGATGAGGTTCTGGAAAGAGGCGCCTTCCCCCCTGACACGGACACTGCCACTATCGTGGTCATACCCAAGGCGGACCCTTCCCCAATCTTCTATTCTACCTACTCGTTAATTAATACTGAGATTAAAATCTATGCCACGATTCTCACCACCTACCTGAAAAGGGTGATTCATACTCTCATGCACCCTGACCAGTGTGGCTTTATGCCACTTCGCAGCACACTGCACTGCCTGAGATGCCTTCAAGTGACCCACGCTCACCGTCATTTCCTCTCTCCTTATTTAGTCTTAGTGCTACTTGACTTCGAAAAGGTCTTTGATACGGTTGACTGGCGCTATTTGGGGAGTGCGGGTTTTGATCTCCGATTTTGGAAACCGGTGGCAGTCCTCTACTCCAGCCCGTCCGCAGGGTCCGTGTAAATGGGGCACTATCTAAAACCTTCCCCAACAGGAGGGGGTACCTGACAGGGGTGCCCACTCTCTTCCCTCCTATTTGCTCTAGAGATAGAGCCTTTGGCATTCCTCATACGGGCTGATGAGCGGATTCAGGGATGGTGTTGGCATGGCTCCCATGAGGACCGGATCGCCCTATATGCGAACGATGTCCTGCTCATTCAGGCTGACCCGGCCCACTCTGGACCGAGATGCCCCCAAATCCTTCAATCCTTTGAGAGAACATCGGCCTGCGTCTAAACACGACTAAATCTAATAAACTACCCCTGCGTCCCTTGCAGGAGTGTGTGGACTGGCAAACCACCATTACCCTGCTGCGGAGACTTTCAGGTACCTCAGTATTTGGGTGGCCCTTCGACCTGGAGCTGACCTGGTCCCTCAACGTGAGCCCACTGCTCAAATATACAAAAGATGACCTTAGGCATTGGCAATCCCTTCTGCTCAACCCCCTCGGTAGAATAGCCCTGTTCAAAATGATGGTTATGTACTACAGAACCTCCCACTCCATCTCTCCCGCAGTTGGATCCGTGGGTTAGATACATTGATCACAACTTTCCTCTGGGGTGGCTCGAGACCACGGCTGGCTCTAGTGCACTGCTGATGGTCTCAAATGGTGGTGGTATGGGGATGACAAACCCCTTACTGTACTATCTGGCCACTCGCCTGTTGGTGGTCCACAACAGGTTTTATGGCGGATGGGCGGTTCCGGTCTACCGGCTAGAGCTAGGCCATACTATACGGGCCTCCAATTCCTTACACTCCACCCGCAGTCACCCGAACGGCCCTCCTTGTGTGAAGGTCTGGGTTGTGACACACCAAGATTACACTACAAGCACGCCTCTGGCAAGGCACTTGGCTGTGGGAAGTGGGGTAATTGGCAGGATTTCAGAAATGGGATCTGATTGGTATCATCCGGGTGGGAGATGTCTGGAGTGGTGATCATTTGTCCTCCTTCCAACATATTCCCTACAGTCTACTAAATTCTACAAATATCTCTAACTGTGGCATGCTCTTGCCCTCCACATTCCAGATCACACAACAGTCTCAGAGTTCAGTCCAATGGAAGCTAAGCTCCTCATGGGAAATTTAGGGAAGGAGGGAATATCCCAAATCTACCGGTCCTTAATAAACATCACCCCATTCACGTTAGACTCTCTTAAGACCCGCTGAGAGCAATGGTTTGGTCCACTGGAGGAGGATGACTGAAGAGATGCACTAATGGCTTCCAAGGTACTCTCTATATCGGCCACGCTCCGCCTCATTAAAATTTACTATCTTCACTGTGCATATCTTACTCCTGTGAGGCTGTTTAGAGCTGGGTTCCTGCTGTCCCCAAAATGCCCTCGGTGTGAAGTGGAACCAGCTGACTTTTACCAAGTGGTCTGGTCCTGCCTTGTCCTTTCCAGGTACTGGGAGTTGATTGTAACTGAACTGAGTACCATACTGTGTTGGGCGGTTACCCATAGTCCTATCGCTCTTCTCCTGGGGGTGATGGATGGGCTGGATGGTTCCCGTAATGAGAAGTTGCTCCTGGGGATGGCCCTGATGGTGGGCAAAAGAGACACTGCAGCGACATGGAAGGACTCGTTAGCCCCCTCTATGGCAAAATGGCGCAGGGGAGTGGACTGGTGTTCCATTCAAGAAAAGACTGTGTATGAGGCACAAGGTTGTCTGGCTAAACACAGGTGTATAAGGGGCAAGTGGCTGGGCTTGCTGGACTGAAATGCTGCAGGGGTTGGCTGGGTGGTCTGGGAAGTTGCCTAGAGCTTCTCCATTGCAGGGCTTGTCTGGAAAATACTCCGTGAATGTACTGAAATATCTGATATGTCGCAGAAATGTTCTGTTTCTTCTGCTGTATATGAAAACCAATGAAATTATTTATCAAAAAAAATAATTCTTAATATTAAAGTTAAGCTAACCACTGTGTTTTGTTCTGAATCCTGAGTTTGTGCTTCTGCAGACCAAGCACTCTTAAACAATGCCTATCAGTATGGATAAAGGGTCAATCCTACACTTTGAAGTCCCCTTTGCCTTATGTAACATTTTCTATACACTGATTTAAAAGTGTATGATTATTTTTTTCTGTGTGTGATATAAAGTGCTCCCACACCCTACACCGGTATGAGACGTGCTATAAAACAAATGAAATACATGTGACAGAGGGGCCATGGAGAGGAGAGAGACACTGGTTGGAGGGTGATAGTGAGGTAATCATTGAAGAGTCCCAACAAAGATTGTTGTATACTAGTGCACAGTAAGGTCATCATTAACTATGCTTTAAAAGCTAATATAATTCAATATATAATGACAAATGTGTTGTTCAATTTTTTCCCCCAACTTGTCTTGGAGGGAGAGCTCCCCAAAGCCCCTTTGTGATAATCAACTTTATTGATTTTGAGAGAACAAAGAAAAGGTTAGCAGCAACAACACAGTACACAGGTTCTCAAAGCCCCCTTTGTAGTGGTTAAGTTCATTCTCTGCACTTGGTATGCACTGAATGGCGGCTGGTCTGACAACATTTGCCAGGGCCGCTTTGGGTTCTCAGTCCTGCCCTGGCAGGAGCAGGAGCCTTACCCTGCGAATTAAAACCAAACACTTCCCATTATTCTTTTTTTATTTTTGCTATTTTTTTCAATATGAATTCATAAAATCTTTTGCAGTTTTAGTATTTGTTTGGTGTGTACTTTTTTTTTGATAATCAAGTTTATTGATTTTTAAAAACAAACCACAATTCACATTAGCAGCTAAATCAAGCACACTATCAAAATAGTCTACAATCATAGGGGAGACGACAGAGACTTAGAAATCATTCTTTGGGGGAACATCATGCATGAGGTTATCGTTTTTATGAAGAGCACACATAGCCCTTAGGACAATAGGTGGAACCATTTACCCCAAATCTTTTCAAAGACTTCGGGGCAACCCCGGGTTTCAAAGAGGGGTACCTCCTGAAATCCGCACCAGTCTACCCCCCGCCTCCACTTCCTTCACTTCCTTCCATAGTTGGAGGCCGGGCCTGAGACCAGAAGCCGCTATATCCTGCTTCGCCACTGCCACTGCTGTCCCCAGAAAATGCTTATTGGCCCGGGAGCCATCAAGGCCGTCAAATACACCCAGAATCAATCTTATGGGATCATGGGGAACCGTCCACCCCAGGGTCTGTATGAGTTCCTGTTCCACTCCCGCCCAGAATCGTGCAAGGGCGGGGCATAGCCAGATCATGTGGTAAAAGTCCGCAGGGGCATGATTGCAGCGTGTGCAGGTCGGGGAGGGCCGCAGACGGGCGCGGCATAGACACGCAGGGGTTAGATATGCCGCATGTAAATAATAGAGTTGAACTCGACGCAGTTTGGAGGAGGTCGTCAAGGTCTTGGGGGCCATAAGAGCACCTCTCCAGTCCGCATCCTCTAGGGGACCCACCCAGCCTTCCCAGCGGGCATGGGACAAATCTAGAGTTAAGGGACGTTGTTCATGAGGGGAACGGTAAATACGTGACACCCCCCTCTACCCAGGTTCCCGATCATCACTTGAGCCTTGAGAGGACTAAATTCAGGGAGGGAGGTGGGATGTGTACCCCCAGGGCATACCTAAGCTGTAGGTATTTATAAAATAGGGAGGAGTGGAGGGAGTAGCGCTACTGCAAGTCCGCAAATGTTCTGATGTGGTCCCCAACCCAAATGTCCTCCAGAAGAGAGATCCCAATGTGGTTCCACCGATGAAAGTCCCTGAGGGATGAGGCCTCTTGCTGCCAAGTACCACACCACAGGGGCGTCTGTCTGGTAAGTTTCCGGTCCCATTTTGTGTGGCGCAAAGCTGTGCGAGACCTAGTGATGGGGGGGAGGACCTGCAGTCTGGGGGCCCGTAGAAGTAGGCCTGGAGATGCGGGAAATCGATCGATCTGAGATCCACCTGGTACGCCGGGTCGGACCAGCCGCCTGCGAACCAGTCATGAACCACGATAAGTCTAGTAAAGGTGGAGGTTGGTTACACTCATGCCCCCGTCATAAGGAGGTATGTAGCAGTGTGCCAAGGACAGACGCGGCCTTCCGCCCCACCATAAAAACCGTCTAAGGATACCTTCAAGCTCACCGAACCAGCTCCCCGGGAGGTGGAGGGTAATATTTTGTACAATATATAAAAAACGGGGGAGGACGATCATTTTAAAAAAGGGCACTTCTGCCAAGAGGGTTAAGAGGAAGGGATTGCCATCTCGTGAGATCCGCCTTGACCCTGGTGACCAGGGGCATAATAATGAGGGCCCATTCGAGTTCTGGAAGTAGGGCGACCCAAACCCCCAGGTATTTTAAAGGGCTGACTACACAGGGGAATGGTCGTTTGCCAGGCAAAGCAGGCACAGGACGTGTGGTGGGGGACCAGGGTAAATATGCCGGGTTGAGCCGAAGGCCCGAGACCCGCTCAAAGGCGGAGAGGGTGTCCAAGCACCGTGGGCCGGAGTTATCGGGGTCCGCCAGGAAGAGGAGAACGTCGTTGGCGTAAAGGGCAACCTGGTCAACGTGAAAGGGGTCCCAATCCCAGCCGCGGATACAGGGATCTTGATGTATGAGAGAGGCCAGGGGCTCCTTCGCTAACGCAAACAAGAGCGGCGAGAGTGCACAGCCTTGGCGAGTGCCCTCCGAATGGGGAATGTCTCCAAAAGCACACCATTGATTAGGACTCTAACTGTAGGACTGAAATTTAAAACACGAACGAGGGGTCGAAATGGAAGGCTGAATCCCAACACCTCCAGCACATCCCCCAGATAGCTCCAGTTAACCGTGTCAAATGCTTTTTCAAAATCAATAAAAAGCAGGGCCAAATATGGAGTGAGATGCTGGCGGGGTGCAAGGGCGAGGTGGAGGCGGCGTATGCAATACCAGGTACCCTGGGCAGACATGAAACCACATTGGTCTGGGTGGACCAAGTCGTGCAGGTGGGGGCGGAGACGTTAAGCCAAGGCGGTAGCAAAGATGTTCACCTCGAAATGGGGCGGTAGTCCGCACAGGCCAAGGAGGGCGCTTGTGTCTTGGGGAGGACCACAATAATAGCCACATCCGTCTCCGGGGTGAAGGACCCTGTGTCCACCACATGCTTAAACAATTCCGCTAAATGTGGGACCAACATGTCGCGGTAGGTTGCGTAGTATTCTTGAGGGTAGCCATAAGGCCCTGGCGTCTTACCGGAGTTCAGGAGTGAAATGGTCCCGTGTATCTCCTCTGGAGTAAAGAGAGATCGAGAGTCTTCAAGACCGTTTGTGGAAGGTGAGGCAGCTGGGTCCTTGTCTCCGACAACAGCGCGGCTAGGGAGGCTTCTGGGAGTCGGGCTGCGTAAAGATTAGCATAGTAGCCCGCAAAGGTGTGGTGATAGCCAGGGAGGTGAAATGGTGAATGCCGGCCACGTCACGAACCTCTGGAATGATGCGGTTGGCTTTGGGGGAGGAGACTAGGATATGAAGTAATTACCCCATCCGAATACGTGTGCCATTGAGGAGCACCAGAGCATTTTAGTGAAATCCACATAGATCTGACAGATCTTCTCGCGGAGCAATGCAAGTTGTCGGGGCGGAGTCAGCACCCTCAGTAGAAGCCTGGGCTGTTTCTAGCTGCGCAGCACTGGCGTCCAGCTGCACAAGATGGGCGTCTTTGGCCGTATGCCTCGCGTAGACCAAGCCTCTAGCCACTCCTGGTATAGTGGGCTTGCCAGCCTCCCACAGTGAACCCGGCGAGGGGTCCGAACCTGTATTGATCAAAAAGTATTGCCGCAACTCCCGCCCGAGGGACTCAACAAAGTCTGAATCTTGCAGAAACCAAGCATTCATTCGACCAGTCGTACGAACGCCATCAGGGAAGTCCTCAGATAAAGGGAGACAAGGGAGTGGTCTGAGATGCCTCGGGCAGAATATTCACCCCGGACACCAACTGGCAGTCGGTGGCCGACAACAAAAATAGGTCAATACAAGAGTGAGTATGGCAGGCCGCCGAAGTGTGAGTGTACTGTACCCGATGGGGATTCCACACCCTCCAAGCGTCGCAGAGACCCTAAGCGGAGGACCAAACAGAAAGGCGCTTAGCAGAGGCAATATGAGAAGCAGAGGGAGCACCTGTCGCGAGGAGGGTGCATAACAGCATAGAAGTCACCTCCGACAACCGTCAGACCCTGAGGAAAGGCGGAGACTACAAGTGTGAGGTGCCGAAGGGTAGATGGCATTGTGGCGGGGGGAATATATAACAAAACACACAAGATGATGAACGGAATGTTGCACAATGGCAAAACATTCACCCCCAGTCACAGATCTGGGTTCAATCCATCGTTATTTTGCTCACCAAGCCACCCCAGTTCAGACATGGCCATATGCAAATCAGTCTTGACCCTGTGCCTCATGGAAAAGTCCAGACCGAACTGCCAAGCCATGTCTTCCCTGTACCGGAATCAAGCATCCTAGGACCGGTTTCTGGCTATCAGCCTTCATCAGCCAGGATAGCTTGACTCCAGTGGCATAGTGAGCACGGGACCCACGTCTGGGCATACCTTTCCCACATAGGGTGAACAGCAAAACACACAAGATGATGGACGGAATGTTGCACAATGGCAAAACATTCACCCCCAGTCACAGATCTGGGTTTAATCCATCGTTATTTTGCTCACCAAGCCACCCCAGTTCAGACATGGCCATATGCAAATCAGTCTTGACCCTGTGCCTCATTGGAACAGTCCAGACCGAAAGGCCAAGCCTTGTCTTCCCTGGACCGGAATCAAGCATCCTAGGACCGGTTTCTGGCTATCAGCCTTCATCAGCCAGGATAGCTTGACTCCAGTGGCGTAGTGAGCTTGGGACCCACGTCTGGGCATACCTTTCCCACATAGGGTGAACAGCAAAACACACAAGATGATGGACGGAATGTTGCACAATGGCAAAACATTCACCCCAGTCACAGATCTGGTTTTAATCCATCGTTATTTTGCTCACCAAGCCACCCCAGTTCAGACATGGCCATATGCAAATCAGTCTTGACCCTGTGCCTCATTGGAACAGTCCAGACCGAAAGGCCAAGCCTTGTCTTCCCTGGACCGGAATCAAGCATCCTAGGACCGGTTTCTAGCTATCAGCCTTCATCAGCAAGGATAGCTTGACTCCAGTGGTGTAGTGAGCACGGGACCCACGTCTGGGCATACCCTTCCCACATAGGGTGAACAGCAAAACACACAAGATGATGGACGGAATGTTGCACAATGGGGAATATATACACACAAAAGATTAAGAGGGTGTCCCTCGATCTTGCCAGTTAAGGCTACCCGAACCCGGTAGCCGAGCACTGCACACCCCACTCATCGGAACAGCCTGGAAGAGGACCTCGGGCCGGCCGCCCCCGGGGTAGAATCGGCCCGCTTCACGCCTCTCATGGGCCCGGAATGTCAGGTGCCAATGCGCTGCAAGCAGGCCTCGCCGCAGGAGCACAGAATCGCGGTGAGTTGTTGGCGAAGGGAGAGGGAAGAAACCAAGCAGAACTCCGTCAGGCCCCGCCGCCCCCCCAACCACCAAGAAAGCCAGGCAGCGGTGCGGCGAAACACACGGCCCAGGCTCACGGCTGCCGACGTGAGGAGGTTGCCATGCCAGGAATCATAGGCCACATCAAGAAGGGGAGCCCAGCGGGACGGTGGAGACTCTGTTTTGCCCGCCAAGAGGAGCGGGACGCTGCAGGTGAAGTGCAGAACCCCGTAGGAGGGCCAAGGGGTATAGACAACAGCTGTGATTGGGCTGATTAAAGGCAGATGACGGAAGGGGTCTGGAGCACTCTTAGAGTGCAACCGCCATCTTCATGCCTCAGGCAGCGCCCCCCTGGTGTGTACTTTGTAGTGTATTTTTTGCGTATTAATGTTTGAAATGTAAATCGTGAAAATTGCTTGGGTGTCCCCAGCTTTCAGTTTCAGTAGTGACTCAGTGGGGGTCCTCAGAGGCAAAAGGTTGGGAACCACTGCAGTAGATGGTTGGGATCAAGGGTCTTTTTTGTAACTGTATTTGTACTGAACATCATAACTAATCCCAGTACTCTCACTGAACGTAAAGGGGCTTCACTCATCCACAAAAAGAGTGGCAATATGGATTACTACATTAGGGGTGCAAACAGAGATTATCTGTCTTCGGCAAACCCACTTAACCACTTCCACGCAGGGCTAATTCCCCCATGGTGTGGGGGGTAGGAGAGCCGCGCGTGGCGCTACGGGGCTCGTGACGAGCTGAGCTTGTCATGCTGCACAGCGGAGCTGTGCTCATGACGAGCTGAGCTCGTCATTACCATTAGCGTCATATGCACTATACCACCTGCCGGGAACAGATATTTATTTCAAAGAGTTCTTTGCAGGCAGGAATATTTGTAAAATGTGGAATATGTATAATGTTGCTGTGGCTACTCTCTTCTGACCACAGTTTGGATGCATGGGGCAAATATCTACAACTTTTCTTCTTTTCTGCATTTCACTCCAGAGTGGGGTTTCCTCGAATTTTCCTTTATAATTTAACAACTGGTGTTTATCAGTGTGGCACCCTATATGATCAATGATCAGTGGCCCCATATATTTGAGTCTGTGGCTTACTTCAACCATTTGGCGACACCCATTTTACTTGCCTAGTAGATGTGCCATGCCTCATGTTTTTGAAGTTTTTAGAAGAATTTGGAATTACTATTGTAACTAATTCCTCAGCTTATTCCTCCTTTGGTCTTGTTAGTCTCTCTTATTGCTGCTAAGGTGATGTTTAATTGTAATCGATTTTTTTATCACCACAAGCACCCTGGTTGAAGGGCTATTTGTGATTGTTTATGGGGAGAACAAAGTCTGTGCAACATACTTCCACTCTACCTTCTTTGTCATCTCATTTGGAGGATCATAATCCATTCAATATATTCTGCTTCCAAATACCAAGCATGTTTCCAAATTAGCGGTCTCCTCTATACTATCATCTATTAAACGTGTTAAAAAAGATCTACCATTGCCTGTTACCTCTCCTCCACCTGCTTTAGTGAATTACTTCTTGAGGATATTCGAGCTCTTCGGCGTTATTTGGAGGAAACTAATATACGTCTTCAAACCTTAGATGATCAATGGTCATACATGGAAAATAAAGTGGTGCAAATGGAACACCGTGTTGACTCCTTACAAGCTGTGGTGAACCAGGTTCGCTCTATGCAATCGGAAATTACTGTTCTTAAAAAACAAATTGAAAATCTTGAAAATCATGACATTATAACTTGTGCATATATGATTTGGCAGACGGTCTGGAACGTTCGGACCCCATTTTGTTTTTCAGGTCATTTCTTCGTGGCTTTCCTGGTACTCCAATTCTCAGTATTTAAAGAGCACACCGCTTGGACCAATGTCCACGTTCTACACCCTTGTCTAATAAACCAAGAGGTGTTATAATTTATTTCTTGGAATATACTGACTAATTGAGAGTTCTACACACAACTAAGCTTAAGGGGTGAATATCTTGGCAAGATTCTAATCTTTTCTTTTCTCAGAAATATGCTAAGGAAACAGCAGATAGGAGAAAGAAGTTTTTGGATAGGAGGCCAGCACTTCGTAATCTCAATGCTAGATTTGGCCTCTTTCAACCATGCCTATTTAAAGTAACATATAAAAATAAGAGTACAGATTATCAGGATCCCTTTTTATTACAGCGTTTTTTGGACAACTGTAGAGAAGATATGGACGTTACCACGCTTTCTACTATTTGAAAAGTTGTGATATGTTTTAATTATTTATCTCCTAGATATTTATTATAAGGATGTTCTCTGGCTGGTGATAAATATGAGCAGTTTACTTTTCATGTTTATTCTTATGTTAGGTGCGGTCTTCATATTTGACTCTTATGATTCCTGGTTCGTCTGGATGGATTGTCCTTCCCTCCGGATCCACCTGAGTTGTCTGGTCAGTTGTGTTGTCTTCCTTACGTAGCTTCACCACCCTAATTTTTGTGCTGTCTTTTTGATTTGTTAGTTTGTCTTTTATGTGTCTAGTTTCTGTTTCTCTTCTTTGTTCCTCATTTTCTTTTTTCTTCTTCTCTTTCCTATCCATTTTCTGACAATTATCTTTACTATATTGATATTTGTTCTTCATTTATTCTTATTTATATTTAGCTTCATGTTGGCTCTATACTTTTTCTTCTTTCATTATCACATATTTCTTTCTATATGCCAATCAATTTTTGCTAGTATATTTATACTTTTTTTTAAAATATCATTAATTATATAATTTTGCTATACATAATTGCTGTTAATATTTATTTTTACTGTTTACAATGTTTATTCCACTATAGATAGCTTTAAAAATTATTTCCTGGTATGTTAAACATCTAGGTTCTCCTTTTAAGGGGTCGATTCCGATTCGGGAAAAACCGCTCCGAATAGCCGTTCAGAGCGTTTTTCCCGTACGAATCGTACCCTGCAACGTCCCCCGTACGTACGACGAAGTACGATTCGTACCAGGAGCCGTACTCCGTACGACTCGTACAAGACACTGTACGACTCTAATCTCCGTACGATTCTCCCTCGGAACCTGCTGTACGCGACATCTGTACGGTTCGCGGCTGGTTTTTAAGGCCCAGCAAGTACGATACGTGTCAGGTACGATAGGTGTACGAGCCGTACCCCCATTGTACGATGGGTGTACGAGCCGTACCCCCATTGTACAATGGGTGTACGAGCCGTACCCCATTGTACGATGGATGTACGGCTCGTACACCGATCGTACAATGGGGGTACGGCTCGTACACCCATCGTACAATGGGGGTACAGCTCGTACACCTATCGTACATGGGGTACGGCTCATACACCGCTCGTACACCGATCGTACAATGGGGGTATGGCTCGTACACCCATCGTACAATGGGGGTACGGCTCGTACACCGATCGTACAATGGGGGTACGGCTCGTACACCCCATGATCACAGGGGTACGGTGCGTACCCCTGCGATCATGGGGGGTACAGACCGTACGGTGTGTATGTGTTTGTGTGCTTTTCCGTACGACTCGCCCTTACCTGACATGGACCATACGAATCGCGTCCTCATACCCCGGTCCGGATCGTACTTGTCGGGTCGTACGGCATGTGTACGAGTCGTACGGTATGTGTACGAGTCGTACGGTTCACGGTTTCAGCCTTGCAATACGTACGGATCGCGATGATTCGGACAGATTCACGGAATACGGATCGTACTTCGCGACTCGGACGGACGGGTACGATTCGTACGGAGAGGGCTCCGGATACAAATCGTACGGACGTTGTTTTTCCCGAATCGGAATCGACCCCTAAGTGTCAGAGAGCACTAACTCATATTTCTACTTCAAAATGTGACATTGCTTTATTGCAGGACATTAATATTTTGGAGAGAAAAGCTTTAACAACAATGGGTTGGCCATGTATTTGCATTCCCAGCTACTGGGAATCATAATGGAGTAGCCTTTTTATGTCAGAGATCTTTAGATATACAGTTTCTTGCTCAGGTTACAGATGAAATAGTTAGATTGGTCTGTTTCTTAACTGGTTAATAAAATCCCTATGACTCTTTTTAATCTTTATGCACTTACCTCTCCTGACAATTCTTTTTGGCCCGACATACTATCTAAATTGATGACTTATAAAGATGATTATCTATTGGTAGGTGGTGGTTGTAAAATGGTTTTATGACCCTATTATTGACCGTAATTCTAAATCTAAATGTATTCCTTCCCCCATTCACTCTCAGTTTACATCTACTATTCCGCAAGGGTCGTTAGTGGATGCTTGGAGGCTATGAAATCCTATGCTTTTAGAGTATACCATTTTCTCTGCTGTACATTCTTCTCAATACCGATTAGATTATCTGTTTCTCTCTAAACCACTTGCACAACATATTACTCACTCGGATATAGGCTCCATATTAATCTTTGATCACACCCTGGTTACTTACCATGTTTGAGTGGTGAGTGGTCAGAGCCGCGAAAGGAGCCGGCAAGCCGGGAGAAGCTGAAAAGAAGCTGAAAGCCGGGAAGCCCGAAGAACCTGTGGTGCCGAGCCGCTGCTTCTTCCGAACCGCTGCTTCTACCGAGCTGAACCAGGCGGGGGCTAATCTTGAACCTGTTCGGGCTCGGGGGCCCGCCCGGCGGTACCCAGCGGCGGCTATTCACAGCAGCCGCGAAAACTGCAAGCACCCGGTCGAACGCTGGAAGTACCAGCACCGCTACAGTACTACAGTAGCAGTAGAGGAATTAACCATCGGAGAGTCACTGAGCGGCACCCTGACTAGCAGAGAGCTGCGGGCGGCTGTGAGCGCTGACCTCGGTCGCGCTGAGATAACAACACCGCCGCAGCTCCAGCCAGGGGTAACCGCAGAGGTATTCTAAAAGCAGCTGGCCGGCGTGATTCCCTGTCCAGCGCTCCCCTGAGCCACAGTCTCACAGTCTTACGAGTAGGCAGTTTGGTGCCTGGAATCTGACCTCTTACACCACAGTGGAGAGTAGCTGAGAGCTGGCGGTCAGCAGTGGTCAACGGCCTGGATTTTGGAAACTGACCCGGCACAACCGAGTAGAGAGCAGCAGAGTGTCGTCACGCCAGCCACGCCAGAAACGTCAAAACACCAGAAAGAACAGGAGGGGCGTGGCCAAGATGGTGACGAGAGCGGTCGCATAAACCTTCAGCTCCTGCCGACGGCCGAATTATAGCACCGGTTCTGGCATTCTGGGACCCGTGACACGGGGTCTCGGGCAGTCGGAACTGCAGACAGCGCCTACGGAGAATGGAGCACCCGCCGAGGGCGGAGAGACCGCGAGTTGCAGCGAGCGGCGGGTGGCCTGGAGCTAGGAGGCCGTTGGGTGCCCTTCCCCCACGGCACTCGGGTAGCGGACTGGCCGACGCGGAGGGGCAGTGAATCGCAGTGAATCGCCGACCTCCGCGTCCGACAGCGACGATTGATTGCACGTTGGCTGCCCGCACACCCCTGACCCACAGCGTACCAGCACGACCGGCGAGCAGCCTGGAGCTCGGGAGCCGCGAGCAGCCCCTCCCCCGTAGCGTTGTGCCAGCGGCGGAGCCCGCGCGGCAGCGCGGTCGGAGGCCTGGGCCCTGGAGTACCCGGAGAGGCAGTCTTGAGACGACCGGCACCCCACCCCCCCGCTGGCCCGCAGGTGAGCAGCGACTACGCACGCGGCGGGACCCGGGGGGGCAGAAAGAGGAGCGCCAGCAGGCCCTAGAGCACGGAGGCCCGGCCACGAAAACCAACGCGGACGGCCCACGAGGCGCAGTGCATGGGGTGCAGCACCGCCAGCCAACCGAGAGAGGGCTCCGAGAGTCTTGAGGGGCTGCGGAGGGCTGCACTGGTGACGACAGGGCTTAGACAGACGAGGTGGGTGAGAGCTGCGCTCGCCCGGCAGGGAGGCCCGACGCCAATACCGAGGATGCAGTGCCCACCTGAGATCAAGGCCTAAGAAGGCACCCCTCAGCAACGAACCGCGGCGCCCAACCAACGTGGCCTGCGATACCACCCAGCACCGTACTTGCGCGGAGCCCGGCTGTTGGTGCTTCACCTCCGGTGGTCGGTGGGGTGTGGTGACGTTGGGCAGTGGCCCTCGGGGGCACAGAGATTTTCCCACCCCGAATCACCCGGCCCCACAGCCTGGACATTGCAAGAGGCACAGCGCAATCAGGTGGACGGTGGGGGAAGAGAGGCACGCTGCCACGCGCATCAAGGGACCACAACAGAGCTCTCGTGCAGGAGAGGCCCCTAGAGAGGGCTTTGGCCTCGGGAAGGCCCGTCGCCCGCTCACAGACGTGCTGCGGCTCGTGACCGGCTGCCCTGAACAAAGGTCCCGGGTCTCCGGGTGGTCGGCCTACTGGGAAAGAGGGATGTCTACGGGCAGACCGCCCCGAGACAAAACGGTGAAGGAGATGTTTGCCAAGTCTCAGTCCCCCCCGCAGAAGGACGCAATAGCCCCGACGCCGAAAAAAATGGAGCGGGCCCCGGACGAGGGTACGGAGTCTATAACGAAGGCCTTTCTGGAGGGCCTCTTTGCCTCCCTGCGTGATGACATCCAGACCTTCAAGACTGAGTTCACCAGCGAGATTCGGGAAGTGCGGCGCGAGATGGATGGCATAGGGGAACGGGTGGCGGACCTGGAGGCCAAGAGCGACGAACGGGAGACGGAACTCTCAGCTCAGCAGCAGGAGATTATTCGGTTGCACGATCAACAAGTGGATCTGCAACTCCACTTGGAAGACTTAGAAAACCGCTCCAGACGTCACAACATCCGCATTCGCAATGTGGCCACATC
The DNA here is from genome assembly GCF_964261635.1 of Lissotriton helveticus. NCBI lineage: Eukaryota > Metazoa > Chordata > Amphibia > Caudata > Salamandridae > Lissotriton > Lissotriton helveticus. Next base: position 173,294,326 of record NC_136061.1, read on the forward strand.
TGATGCTACCCAAGATGCCTTCCGCTATGCTAGAGAGCTCTTCAACCACGTGTTGGGGAGACCAATGGACACTCCTCTGCAGCTCGACAGGGCCCACAGGACCGGCCCACCCCGCGCGGCGACGGCGCCCCCCCCGGACATCTTGGTATGTGTTCAGGACTACCGTACCAAGGAGGAGATACTCCAGAGGGCATGCCAGAAGCACCCGATAACGTTCCAGGGCACCTCGCCACTGCTGTTTCAGGATCTAGCGGAGCTCACGTTGCACAAGCAACGGCTCTTCAAGCCAGTCACGTCCTACCTCCAACAGAAGGACATTCCGTACAGCTGGGGCCACCCCTTTTGCCTCATTTTCAGACTGTAGAATAAGCAGTACCAGCAACGATCAGTCTCGGAAGCCTGCACTCTGTTAGGTATCGAGGCACCGAAGGATGACGCAGAGGCCCAGGGAACGGCGCCGGAGACAGAGGGGAGGAGGCCGCAATGGAGCCAACAGCGAAGGCGGAAGCGAGTCAAGAAGCCTCCGCGACGGAGATCGCAGCAGGACAACGTGCCGCGGTGGATGCAGTAGCCACGGACAGCGGCACCGGTCCCACGGGATGAGAGCCGCAAGGATGCCGTTTGATTTGATTGTCCGTTCTGGCCGCAAGGCCGTTGGCGGGAGGATGCTCCCGGACAGACTAGTAAGACTACCTTACTTTATTCTTTTTCCCTTTTCATCCTTGGATGAGAGACAATGACACTTTGCATTTGGGGTGGGGAGGGGGGGAGTTTGAGTTGGGGTAGGTTTATGGTTCGATTACTGGTGGGTCTGGCGCTACGACGGAGAAGGTACAGCCATGGCACAGGAATGGGACGGGGTATGGCGGGAATGAGTTTTCTAGGACTGCACAGGGGGCAGGGAGCGAGGTGGATCCTTTAGATGATGAATGACGAGCTCACTATCCTCACGCTGAATGTGCGCGGCCTGAATAATCCGGTCAAGCGCAAGGCGATCCTCCTGCAGTTAGAACAATCGAAGGCGGACATATGCCTCCTGCAGGAAACGCACCTGCTGCATAAAGACTGTCACAGGCTGAGGTCTGGTAAATTCCCCCATCAATTTTTCTCCTCATGCCCAGATAAGAAAGCAGGGGTGGCGATCTTGGTGGCACAGAAGTTCAGGGGCAAGGTGCTGGGGAGACTGGCCGAATCTAAGGGGCGCCTACTGGCGTACAGGTTCGCTGTAGGCGACCGGACCTTTACGATTGGCTCGATATATGGGCCCAATGATGGACAGGAACATTTTCTGCACAGAGCACTCACTGATGTCACCAACACCACAGACAGTCACATTGTCCTAGGCGGAGACCTCAATCTGGTCTTCGATAACATTCTCGATAGGTCCTGTCAACGCACTACACAGGTGGGAGCGCTCACTGCGGCAGGCAGAGCCAGATTGCAGGAGTTAGGGCTGGTAGATCTATGGCGCGAGCTACATCCCGGGGAGAGAGACTATACTCATTTCTCAGCAGCCCACCAAACATACGTGCGCCATGACTATCTGCTAGTCTCCACCGCCGTCAGGTCGCTTGCCCTCAGCATTGAGATAGGAACTGCTTCACTCTCCGACCACGCTCCGGTGACGGTCACCCTTTCCAGGCCACCTACACAGCGCTCCGGTAGAGTCTGGCGCCTCCGAGACTCACTTCTACATAGGGGAGCAGTGGTCACGAAAATCAAGAACGCGATCACTGACTATCTTGCCCATAATAGCAACGATGACACCACGCTATCCACGCAGTGGGCCGCGTTGAAAGGGGTCCTTAGGGGAGAATTTATATCTCTCTCTACTGCAGAAAATGCAGAGCGTCAATCTAAAAGGGATGAACTCACACAGCAAACCAGGGAACTGGAGCAGATCCATCGGAGAACTGGGGCTCCAAGGATATGGAGGCAACTGAAAGCAGTTCGCCAGCAGCTGGCGGCCCTTGATCTTGATAGGGCAGAATACGCAGCACTACGCCTACGCCATGCCTACTATACGGGCGGAGACAGCTGTGGGCGCCTTTTGGCTCATAAACTTCGCGAGGTCACGCAGCGCAGGGAGGTGCGAGAGATAAAGCGGGGCGATGGCGTCACGGTAGACGGACAACAGGCCATAGCGGAAGCCTTCAGCGATTTCTATGCCAAACTGTACGCCGCAGACCCTCCTAACCCAGAGGAGGAGGCGGAATTCCTGGCGGACATCCCCCTGCCGAGGTTGACGCCAGAGCAAATAGACTGCCTGGAGAAGGACATCAGACCGGAGGAGGTTATCTCCGCCATCTCACGGCTCAAACTGGGCAAGGCTCCAGGGCCGGACGGTTTCTCGGCGAGCTTTTACAAAACATTCTGTCAGCAAGTGGCGCCGCTGCTTTCCAGACTCTTCACCTCTTTCGCGGAGGACGGAGCGATTCGTATGGACCTGCTGGAAGCGTCCATTGCAGTGATACCGAAACTAGGTAAAGATCCAGGGGAGTGCGGGCGTATAGACCAATCTCCCTGTTGAACGTGGATCTCAAGCTATACACAGGAATTCTTGCCTCCCGCTTAGGCCCATGTATGGGGGGACTGATCGGCCCGGATCAGTCCGGGTTTATTCCAGAACGCCAGACCTCCGACAACACTAAACAGGCCTTTCACTTACTGGAAAAAGCGGCGCGAACGGAGGGTGAATACATGATGCTGGCCATTGACGCCGAAAAGGCATTCGACAGGGTACATTGGCCCTACCTGGAGAAAGTGTTACTGAAGGCGGGGATAGGGCCTAAATTCCGAAATAGAGTGTTCAACTGCTACAAATACCCGACAGCTACGGTCCGGGTCAATGGGTACACATCACCGAAGTTCCATATCGAACGCGGTACCAGGCAGGGCTGCCCTTTATCCCCGCTTCTCTTCGCCCTATATATGGAGCCTCTTGCATACCTTCTGCGCTCTGACCCGGCGGTACACGGTATCAAGTTCGGGGGTGACATCCATTATAAGCTTGTACGCTGACGATGTCTTGATCTCCCTCGCGAATCCCCGGCACTCCCTGCCGGCGTGTGTTGCGGACTTGGAGCGGTTCGGTAACGTCTCCGGTTTCAAAGTTAATATGACGAAGTCGGTTGCTCTCGACTTGTCCCTGGCCCCCGCTACGCGTACACACCTACAGGCGCAGTTCCCCATACCGTGGACGTCAGAAGCAGTCCCATATCTAGGGATTCAGTTGGCACCTTCTCTCCAGACCTCAGTGGAACTTAACTACTCTAAGCTGCGGCAGAAAATCAGAGGTGAACTAGGTCGTTGGAAATATTTTCCATTGTCCTGGCTGGGTAGGGTCGCAGCAGTTAAAATGACGGTTCTCCCACAGATCTTATACCTCTTCCGCACGATCCCTCTTGCACCACCTCGTGGCTGGATTAAACAGCTGCAGTCAGAATTGTCACAGTTCATCTGGAATGGGAGAAAACCCCGCATGAAGCGTCAGATAGCCATGCTTGCGCCAGACCAGGGCGGCATCGGGATGCCAGACTTAGCAACATACTTTCAAGCATCCCAGCTCCGCTTTCTAGTGGAGTGGGTCAGGTGGGAATCTGGGAAACACTGGTTGTTTCAAGATCAGGCCGTCGCAGGACGGACGCTGCAGGAAATCCCCTTTATGCGACGGGAACACCGGCCTCCCAATCTTTATGCTTCCCTCATTACGCGAGTGCCCCTGGAGATTTGGGATCGAGTAGGGGTTAGTCAAGAACTGACCACCCTTCCCTCCCCACTCACACCCATTGTAGGGAATCCAGAATTCCGTCCAGGAATGGACGTGAAGTCGTTTGCGCGCTGGAAGCCTGCAGGTTGTCGGGTGCTACTTCACGTTTATGACGCAGACGGAGTGATTTCCTTCCAGCAGCTTAGACAGGAGTTCGGGCTGCCGGAGACGGAACGGCTCCGGTACTGCCAAGTCAGGCACTGGGTGCTCCACGCCACGGTGAGGTCGGCGGCTGACAGACACCTGACCAAATTTGAATATTGGCTGATCTCCCGCAACACTGACAAACAACTGATCTCAGACCTCTACAAAACACTCATGCGGAAACACACACACATCTATAACGCGAGTAGGGTGCGCTGGGACCGAGAGCTGGGGAGGAACCTATCACATAAGGAGTGGGAGGGAATCTACTACAGGGCGCGACACTCAGCTTACCACATGGGCCTTACAGACACCCTCACGAAAGTAGCGTACTACTGGTATTACACCCCCGAACGCCTGTACGAAATGGATAGCACACAAGGCCCTAGGTGCTGGTGCGGATGCGGTCAGATGGGCACGTTGGTGCATGTGCTCTGGGATTGCCCTCTTTTACGGGGATACTGGAACCAGATACTGGGGGAGATAGACACACACTTCGAAACTGACATCCCTCGATTCCCCGCCTACGTGCTCCTGGGGTTGCCTAACGCACTGACATACCCACTGAAATCACGGAGGGGTCGCCTGATAGCGATCGCACTGGGGTCAGCAGTACAGAACATAGTGGCGCAATGGCGAACCAAACACATCCCCACTTATCAGGGTTGGCTTCATCGTCTATGGATGGTCCTAGGTATGGAGAAATTGTTCTTGTCCGGGGCGGGGGAGGAAGCGAAGTACGCAGAACTGTGGAAACCATTCCTGTCCTTGTTGGCGTCCGAGTTCACGGAGGTGACCTGCCCCAAGTACCTTCATCTGTTAAGATTGACCGACACCAGCACAACACCCACAGCACGTTAACCTACCATTGTAGACTGAGGGAACCGTAGACAGCGGCTGAAGCGGACCATGGATCAGGGGGAGGAGGGGGTGGTGGGAGTTTGGAGGGGGGGGAGGGTTACCAGGGGGGATTTGGGGGTTAAGGGCTCGGGAGCGTTTTGGATAGTTTACAAAGGGAGTTCCCTCTTTCTCCTTTCGGGGCAGATAGGGGTTTGTTACGGACTTTTGCAATAAGGGGACCTTACAGTGGTTGATGACTTATGGCCGCACAGTAAGGCGCTTGAAGAAAGATGGTCGATCACTCTGCGACAGTTAAGCATGGATCTGGGCTGCAGACCCTTCAATAGTCGGGGTCGGTGTGTTGGCCCGAAGATATTATTCATCCATACTCTTTTGATGACGCGGCCGACCCTGCTTGGGTTGTAGGCGGCTTGCTGTGTATAAGACTGTTCGCCCATGAAGTACCCTGAGAATTGTGTCTTCCTTATCACTGCATGGTGGATCTGTCCTCGGACAGTTCATCTGCTTCCTTATGTACCACTGTTACTTGTTTTCATATGCGGTATCTTCAATAAGCATATGTAATACTAGAAAGAACAGGAGCGGCTGCAGCCTCGCCGGGCACCCGGAACCTCCGGGCCCCACCGTCAGGCCTTGCCAAGCCCAACCACGAAAGCCGGCAGGAGCGCTGGGGCATTTGCAAGAGCCAAGGAGCACCGCAGTGCAAGCAGCAGACAGCGGCCCCAAGAGTGGTAAGAGGGTCAGCACGAGCAGAGGTGGGGGAGGATCTGGAGATCCTAGAGACAGAAACCCCTTGACAGCAAGATATAGACTTAATTTGATTGTAGGCACTCTGACCCCCCCTCCAAACGGGCCGGGTAGTCCTCATATCCACATACAGTTTGTAATCAACCCATCCCAGACAAGTACTCACACCAGCCAAGTCCACCCTCGACAAAGATTATCATTATTATTTTCATTTCACATGACCAGACTCCCGAATAGGGCCAAAAGGCTTGCCAGGTCCCGCTTGGGGAAATGAGATCAGGGAAAGTGCGCCAACCAGCGGAAAGTAAAAAATCCCCCAAAAAATCGAGGAAAACAACTGCGGAAGTGACAATGCCATTGGAAAAAGGGTCCGATGCAACCTCAAGGGAGAGGTTGGTATCAGCACCAACTCCCGAGTTAAAATCAGAAGTCAGACAGAAATCGGGTCTTCTAAAGTTCTTTTATCTTAAGGACCCAATGGCAGCAATCTACGCTCCAACCGCTGAGGCTAGTAAACTACCAAGCCCCATCGCGCCATTAAATGGCCCCTCCCCACTGGCAAACAACCTGCAGAACAAGGTAAGCGAGGACTCGGGGCGTCAATCACCAAAACCGCGCTCGGGTCCTCCTCTCCAATGCAATCAGACATTAGTAACCGCCCAGGTGCACTGTCCCAACACTACCATAGCTCCAAACGAAACAAGGGGAAGCATAGTCGTAAAAAACAACTTAGAAAATTGCCTAGCAAAGGACATCAGGCAGAACATGCAAAAAAGTGTGATACTCGCGGAGCCAACTGAAGCCAGTGACCACACAATGGTTATCATGGGCGCACAGGAAGGAACCATAGGGCCAAAAAAACTATCCAACTCATCTGGGCAAGAAGGGGACACATGGATAAAGTCCCTTTTTTTACCTAACGATTCTCAACTTGAGGAACTCACAGAGAGAATAACAAAGTACATTGATTCGCAAGGGAGAGCACCACGACCAGAACATGGTTTTGACGACCGTCATCTGAGTCCAGGTATGCTGGTCTCAACCCCCCGGGATTGTAAGACACAAAGAAGCCAACAAAGCGCTAGCGCAAATGACAGCATTATCGTGCAGGCAAATAAATTACACCCCATTTATGCTGCGCCAATTGCAATTTCATCAGGGAACACGTCGGACCTGGAATCCAAAGATTCCATCCACGCTGCACCAATCACAATTTCATCAGGGAACTCGTCGGATCCAGAACCCAAAGATCTAAGTAAAATTCAAAAGGACGAGCCCTCCACTCCATGGACTCAAGCTTTGTTAAGTACTTTGGAGCAAGCGATAAGGGTGCTGAATTATCAATCCAATAAAATGGAAGTCCAGATTGACCGTATCACATTAGTGACAGGACATATCTTTGGCATAAATGCAAAACTGGACTCCCTATCATCGCTCATAACAATAAACGGAAAATCAGAGCCTAACACAAACCGGAGTAATCAACAAGGAAACTGTGGATGTGGAAGTATAATGGAAAAGTTAGCAAGCCTCCCGGACATTTTGAAGGACATTCTAGGGGAGGTTAAACAAGCGAGCGGCCACAGCCAGATGACGGAAACCAAGCCTATCACGGAGAAAGTCAAACTACCCAAGAAAAAGGAACCAAACATGTAATGGATTGTGAACAAGCACCAAAGGAGGGCGATCTAGGCAAAAAAGCCTTAGACATGGATGAAATACAATCTACCCAAAATTCCATTACTACTGATAAGCCAACGAAGCGGCAGAGAAAAAGGGCAAGGAAGGCCAGGCTCAAATACAAGAAACAATCAAATGTAGATTCGGACAAAATCTTCCCTATATTTCAATCTAAAAATCACCACGAAAAAAAATCGAACTTTCCAAACGGGTCGCCTACAGGTGAAGAAATATTCATAGACCGATTCGACACATCAAAAATATCAAATACACCAAGGGGTGAAGGCCCCAGGACTGAAGCTAACTCAACTTCATCCCCATCCTTAGGCGCCATCAGCCAAATGGAAATTAGACCGATCTAACAACCTTTAGCGCAAAAGCGGGAAAGAGAAAAAAGTAAACAAACACAAATGGACGTTCCAGGAGGGTGGGACCAAACCGAGCCGCCGTCAGCCCTGGAGAAAATAAGCGTGGACATAAAATGTACTCACAGAGAGGACTCCAACCCTGGTACAAAACACATAATTGAACAACAAATATCTACAACGGTTGGAGGGAAGCTATATGAGGCAATTGATCCAGCAGCAGCACCAGAAACCAAAATCGTGTCAACCCCTATGCGAATTACTGTCTTGGAAAAGGAACGCAAATATTCGTTAATTCGCACGTAGCAAAGTATGGCCCCCACGAAGCTAACCAACGCAGTACCAACCCAGAAAAATGTAAATAGATCTGAGTCTGTACAGAATGAGCAAGAACATAAAAAGAACCAATCTGCGTGCGAAAGTATCCAACCTCATAATCTGCCTTCGTGCAATGCAGGCTTCTGTCAAAAGGAGCCAAGCAACGTTCAAGAACTATTTGACTTAAAACTAACCTTCATCCCAGAATATCCTACAAGGGGGCCCCAAGACATCTTGAATCGAGGGAATTTATTAAAATTATTCAATGAAACATCGGGCCTAATAGAAATTACTTCCCAGGACCTGTACCTTGTCGAATTCAAGCAAAATGTAAACAATGAGGCAATCGAAGAAACAGTCACAACTTGGACCTCAAGGGACCTGGTAGAAAGGATTTACCTCGCAAGACAACAATTTGATTCGTGGGATATATCTATAATATGACATAAGCGCCCGAGGTACCCCTACCCCTTACAAATTAATACTCGTGAGCAAAAAAAGGGGCAGGGGAGAACAAGTCAACAAGCCTCTTGCCTAAGCGGTGCCCGAGCCTCCTCGCCAGAGCCACTAAGAACAATTCACCCACAAAAAACAACCGGTCTCCACCATGCACACAAAACGGATTGGTCTTGGGTACCCAATGTACTGAGCAAAAAAGCTACCTAACCCAGCCCCAAATCCTTCAGTAACCTCACAGAATGAGACGCCCCTTCAAAATCTAATGAAGAAATCAATAGTCTCAATCTGTTCATGGAACGTGCACGGATTTCGAGAAATGGCCCACGATCACGAAACCCTAGCATTCTTCCTACGACAAGATATAATCATGACCATGGAGTCATGGACATTACAACCCTCACCAATTCCAGGTTTTAAGGGGCATCATATATATGCAGAAAGCCTTTCAAAGCATGGACACCCCCGGGGCGGACTATCGACATACATAACCTACAAATACAACTGGTGTTCAGAGGAGATAGATGTGGGCCTGAAGTGGGCTCAAGTGATCAGAATCATCGAAACCCCGTCGCGGGGGATAAAACCGTGGCAAATGCTATTATTTAACGTCTACATTCATCCAGATAAAAAATCTCAAAAAGAAAAGCACGCGACTTTGCTGTCACTTATTAAGGCCATGCAAAGGACCTACTCACTGCACCCGTTGGTTATCTCAGGAGATTTTAACAACATGCTCATTGACTACAATAAAGTGAAGGTGAAGAAGTCCACTGACAGTACTGGAAAAAAGTTAGCATCCAGTCTAATTGAATATGGATTATCAATCCTGAATGGCAACAACAAGGGGGATAGGCCGGCAGCCGTCACATATTTGAGTGGCAGGGCGCACTCAATAATTGACTATTCAATAGTAAGTGACGAGTTACTTCCCAGTATCGAATCCTTTCACATAGAACAGCAGGCAGAAAGCGACCATTTTCCACAACTAATAAGGCTGAACACTGCTCCAAGTATGGCGCCAACAACGACCTCCCTCCTGCTCCACGCTTCAAAATTCAATCTGAGGAAACTAAAATGGTGCGGTGAAGGACTGGGTAAAATTACGGACCTAGTAAAAACCCATTTGGCAAATCTTGGAACACAAAAGGAAGAGGAACGAGTATTCAACTGGGAGCAAATGATTCAGGTCCTGCAGGATAAATTCCCAGTAAGGCCAGGGACCCGTACCAAATGTGATATCAAGAGGGAGCCTTGCTTTGATACGGATCTAAGAGCTAAAAAAAGAATGGTAGCAAAGGAGGCTCGAATACTAGTAAACCAAAAAACATCAGGGTCAGTGGTAAATAAATCCAAACTAAGGGTTGCCACGAGTACCTACAGGAAGGCACTGAGGGCCGCAAAGTATAAATATAAAGAAACCACCTGGAACAAACTGTTAATAGCGGGCAAACACCAAAACAGCCGAAACTTCTGGGGTATCATAAATGACTTAAATCAAGGGGCAAAACTCCAACAAGAAGCCGGGGTTGGAGCTGAAACCGGGACTAGACACGTACAAGCTTTGTACAGCAATTCAGATCAAGACCATGCAAACGGCTCATGGGCAGCTAAAGATAATTCGGAAAATCTAAAACGAGCACACAGCAAGGAGCAAGAATACGGGCAGAAGGAGCCAGACGACCTTACCTCCACAAAGGAATTACGTAAAATTATTTTAAGATTAAAGTCAGAGGGCGCAGCAGGCCCAAATTGCCTGCCGAACGCAATTTTTAAACATGATCCGGATCTGTGGTCAGAGACCCTAACGCCACTGTTCAATCAAATATACAGACAAGTAGAGTTACCAGCATCCTGGAACGGTAGTACTATCCATCCCATTTTTAAGCACGGCGATCATCGTAACCCCAAAAATTACAGACTGATATCACTAATAGACGTTGAAGCTAAACTCTAAGCCTCCGGCCTTCTACTTGAATTACAAGCTTGGATTACAGAAACAAGGATCATGCCATTATTTCAAACAGGATTCAGGCAAGGAATGGGAACAATAACCAACCTAACTTGTCTGTCTATCCTAAGGGACACTGCGGCAGCGAAAGGCATTCGTTTGTACGCCTGTTTCATAGACATCAAGTCAGCCTTCGACCGGGTGAACAGAGAGCGCCTGTGGAGAAAATTAGAGACCTGGGGAATGCCACACCAACTCTTAACAGCCATCAAAGCCCTTCATCTCCACACCTGGGCTAGAGTGAAATTAGGTAACGGAGGCAGTACAACAAGGAGCATTCAAACGCATCAAGAACGCAGCTCTTGATCTCTTGACCTCCTTTCTTACAGGGAGGGAACAAAGAGTCAAACTTGGGGAGTTTCTATCTCCATCCCGTCCGGTGCTATGTGGGGTTCCTCAAGGGTCGGCTCTTAGCCCGACCCTTTTTAATATCTATGTTACCCCACTGGCCAAACTTATAAGATCTTTCGGGATGGAGGTAGTCTCGTATGCAGACGACACTCAAATCCTCGTTTCTCTACCCCATTCAGATGAACCAATCGCCTCCAAATTTAGATCTTGTATGGAGGCGGTCGGTAGGTGGATGGTTCTGAACTCTCTGAAACTGAATGGGGAGAAAACTGAGGTGATGGTGTTTGGGGGAAAAGAAAACATCTGGTCAGCCAACTGGTGGCCTGACTCCCTTGGTACTTGTCCCTCCCCCACCTCTTCTGCTAAAAATCTCGGGGTGATAATAGATTCTGCCCTTGACCTAGGCAACCAGGTGAGCAGAACTGTCTCCACTTGCTGGGGCTTGATTCATACTCTCCGTAGGGTTAGGAAATTTCTTTCCCTCCAGGCAAGAAAACAAATAGCTGTCGCTCTCATCGGCTCGCGTTTGGACTATTGCAATGCGCTGTATGCAGGACTCAATAAAGGACAGCTGCAGCGCTTGCAGGTGGTCCAAAATGCCGTAGCCAGATTTGTTCTGGATATCCCTAGGCGCTCTTCAGCCACGGCAGCCAGGAAAACTTTGCACTGGCTGCCGGTGGAACTGCGTATTCGGTTTAAGGTCCTGAGTATGACCTACAGAGCCATTGCTAAAAAGAGCGACACTGGAATTGGATCCATTATCTCCCACTATGTTCCCCCTAGAAACCTGCGTTCCTCCGGGAAGCTGCTTCTTGCAACTCCCCGGGTACGGAAAGCCAGGTGGGGTGGTAGGGCCTTTTCCACTCTGGCTCCTAAGTGGTGGAATGAACTTCCTTTGGATCTGAGATCCCTTCCATCCCTACAGATTTTTCGCAGTGCCTTAAAGACCTTTCTCTTCAAGCAAGCTTATGTTTAAGATCTATGTCTCCCCTCTTGGTCCTTCCTGACCTTTTGCTAGGCGCCTTGATACCTTCGGGTTATTGTTCTGCGCAATACAAATTATTTTTCAATTCAATTCAATCAAGGCCAAAAACAAGGTTGCGTATTAGCTCCCACCCTCTTCAATCTTTTTCTCTCCGATCTCACAAGCGAGATCGTCTCTGCAAACAGTCACCCTCCTTCTTTGGCAAACAAATCAATACACTTCTTACAATACGCAGACGATATAGTTTTGTTGAATCAAACACCAATTGGCCTACATAGAGCCATCAACAAACTAACATAGTATTTAGAACGAGAAAGCCTCGAACTAAACAAAGAAAAAACCAAAGTGGTTCGGCTCGTGGATCTGAAAAAACTAAAGTACAAATGGACGGCCCAAGGGGTAATAGTGAAAGAACAAGAGTATTACAAGTACTTGGGAATAACATTAACAAAAGGTGGAAGCCATAAGGATCACAGAATCGCACTAAAAGCAAAAGCAGAATCCTTAATCTTCGCGTATCGTTCTCTAAAAAACAAAATGGATTGTCCAAATTATAACCACCTACTAAAAGTAATGGCAGCACAAATTATGCCCACCCTAACTTACGGCCTAGTTACGTGGTGTGGCAAAGAGGTTGAACTTTTCAACGCTCTACAGATAAAAATCTACAAAGCGGTTTTCAATCTGCCAAAATCCGCCTCAGCCTCTCAAGTTAGGCTTGAATTCAGCCTGCTAAACCAGATGTTCCGGAGCATGAGCGGCTTCGTGACTCTGTTTTAAACTTCGAGCAGCAGACCCCGATTCACTTGACTGGCTGAGTTGGGAGGAAATAAAAAAACAGGGGGAAACCGATACACCGAACACCTGGGAAAAGTACCTGAAATTCTGTGTGGAAAAGTTGGAGCTGGAACCAGCCTGGAAATCTGGGACAGATAAAGCTATCCTAAGCAAACAAGCTAATGCGGCAGCAAAAAGGAAATCCTTTTTGGAAGATAAAGATCTATTGGCAAAACGACGGCACAGCTGGACCATCATGAACTCTTTTAAAACTTTAAAACCACTTGCATATTTAGTAATACACTTAAGCGGTCACCTAAAAAAAGAATTTCTAGCCTATCGGATGGGGATGCACGTGGCAAAGGACCTGCTACTGTCCTGGAAACCGTCTGACCAGACGGAAAAATGTCACCTCTGTGGGTATAAAATGGAATCACTAGTACACCTTTTTTGCACATGTCCGGCCCTGATAAGTCAGAGACGACTTTTATTGAAACCTATCTTCAACGAGCTAAAAATTTGTTCCAGCAGACATGCAGTTACAAGCTGGCTTGGAGGATCCTCTATAATCCTGGCTTGCCGAGGGGTCAAATTTCTGGCTAAAGTAAAAAAAGCCTTAGAATCAATTGAACAGGAGGATCAGCCAATTGGCGGGCCATCAGGGACCCTTTTAATCTTAAAACCTGACATGCATAGGCCCTAACAAAACAGAGACAGAGAGACATAACTGCAGTTTTTAAACTTTGTATTGTAATGTTATTATGTAAATCTTTTAATAATTTTAATTAATTACGTAAATAAAACTTTCTGACGTTTCTGACACCCTGGTTACTTTAGCTTTAGACCTCCTTCCCCCTACACAGGGTACTAGAAGGTGGAGACTCAATATTTCCCTTCTTTTAGATCACAATTTTACTCAAAGCTTTGAATCCTTTGCTACTACCTCTTTTCTTTAAAATGAACACCCACACATATCTCCACAAATTAATGGGATTGTTTAAAGCTGCGTCTAGAGAGCCTCTTTAAATACTTTGAACTCCCTTACAGCACGTATTAAACAATTAGAACATTTTATTATCACACAAATTCTAAAACCTGCCAGGAAGAACTTATTAAATCCAAATTTACTTTTAATAAATTATCAACTGACAATGCCAATTCCTTTCTGCTTAAAGGAATGGGCTAAATATTATGGAGGTCAAAATAAATCTGGGAAACTTATAGTTAACTATCTAAAGAAAAACAAGGAACGTACCAAAATTGATTCAATCCTCCGTCTTCTAATCGTATGGTTTATAAAAAAAATGAAGACATATTATCAGAATGTACCCACTTCTTCCAGAAGCTTTATACACCTGAATCTCCTACACTTCAAGATGATATTCTGCAATATTTATCCTTTATTAACACTCTCTCTCATCTTAATTTAGATTTCTCAATACCAGATAATGAGATTTGAATTCAGGATATTGTTATCGCTATACATACTATTAAATGTGGTAAAGCGCCAGGTCCTGATGGATTTACTTGTGAGTTTTAGTCTAATTTTTTGCACTTTCTTTTTCCTAAATTACACCAACTATTTCTCTTTTTTATATCTTCTCAGTCATCTAGTGGTTCTTTTCAAGATGCCTTAATATGTCTTCTTCCCAAAGATAATAAAGATCCCACACTGTGTAAAAATTATAGGCCCATTTCTTTGATTAATTTAGGTTATAAAATGTTTGTAAAAATATCAGCTCTTTGTTTAGAATCTTTATTACCTCAGCTAATTAGTCAGGAGCAATGCGGTTTTATTAAGCGCATAGATTATTTTTTAATGTTCTTAGCAAGTCCAAATCATATAAACAAACTTTGGTAGCTATTTATTTAGAGGCGTTTAATCGTGTAAGCTGGCCTTTTATCTTTTCTACTCTATCTTGGTTTGTCTTTGGTACTACTTTTATTATTTATGACTATTTGTTATATTCCTCTCCTACATCTCCTATTTTAGCTAACGGTCTTCGCTCTCCCTTGTTTCCTTTATATCGATGGGTTAGACAAGGTTGCCCTCTTTCTCCTCTCCTTCTCTTTCTTGCTCTTGAACCCTTTTTGATAAAAATTCATACAAATCCACAGATTACCATCTTTCACTATGGTGATAATCAATTAAAAGTTTCAGTCTATACTGACAACGTCTTGCTCTTTCTTTCTCAACCACAGACTTCATTATCAGCTGTCCTATCAGAGGTGCATCTTTTTACCACTGTCAGGTTATAAATCAAATACTGCCAAAAGTGAAATCCTTCCTTTAAATAAATTATGCTTTCATGCAGAGTATATCTCTTCTGATTTACGTTGGAAACCGGATAAAATTAAATATTTTGGTTTATAGTTTAAATCTAATCTAAAAGAAAATCTATTGCTTAATCTGAAGGAACTGCAAACAACATTGAAAACTCTTACTTCTAGATGGAATCTCTTGTTTTATCTCTGTTGGGCCGCCTGGACGTAATAAAGATGATGCTGGTTCCTATAATACTTTTTTATATTTCCAATATTCCTAATACCTCATTCCTAGTACCTCATTCTCAATACAAGATAATCTACTCCATTTTATCTAAATTCTTATGGAAAAATAAAAAGCCCTGTATGTCTATCCATAAACTAAAACGACCTAAACATTTAGGAGGGGTTAACTTTCCAGACTTTCATACTTAATATACTGCAATTTCCCTCAAACAATTTACTTAAGATGATGATGTTTTCAACTTACATTTATGGACTAATATTGAAAAGTCTTTTTGTCATCCTTTTTTTTCAAAGAATTCCTATATCCCTCACATAGACCTTTGTCACTAACACTTCCTATTTTTGATATCTAAAAAAAAATCCAACCTATTTTCTTTTCTTATCAAAATATTAAAGATCAATTTTTGCACTCCTCTATTTGGGACAATAAACACCTTCAAATTATTAATAAAACCATTTTTTCGACGGAATAGAACGCTAAAAGGCTTTGTTGGAGTTATTATTTTTTCACAGTGATACATGAATTCCTTTTATCACTGCTCAAACCCGTTTTTCCCTGCCCTCCTTATATGAATCTAAATATGCAACTTTAATTTAGGTGATTAATTCCATTCATAATCAAGTTTCATCTGACATTATCTCTATTTCTCCCACCATATTTTTAGTCTTGGTAACTGCTCCCTCTTAATTGTATAAATGTGAGAAAGTGCCATCTTTCTTGCATGGTATGCCCCCACTTTTTGCTGAATTGCTGATGTACTTTGACTGAGTGTGCCCTGGGTTCCTGCCAATCAGGTTCCCAGGGCCTGTGTTCCTTCTCTAAACTGCACTGAAGCCTAAACCCAATTGGCATCTCTGGCCAAAGCTCAGCGCCTGGTAAATGGTACCCTAGGTACCCAGGGCACTGTGACCAGAGAAGACCCCTAAAGGCTGCAGCACTTATTGTGCCACCCCTAGGGGCCCTGTACCCTGACACACACACACTGCCATTGCAGGCTGAGTGTCTTGGTAAAGAAATAAACAGAGAGTCGACATGGCACAAATCCCTGTGCGCCATGCCCACAAACACACTGCCCTGGCATACTTCAGTCACCCCTCTAGCTGGGTGCACTATGCCAGTGGTGTGGGCACAGGTGCATGAGCCCTGTGCCCCTACAGTACCCAGGGCCATTACTGGGCACTGTAAGTGCAGTGATGCCATTAAGAGTATATGGTGCTTGGAGGTTGTCATTACGAACTCCACAGCACCATAATGGCTACACTGAAGACTGAGAAGTTTGGTATGAAACTTCTGAGCACAGTAAACCCGCACTGATGCCAGTGTGGGATTTAATGTAAAACGCACGACAGAGGGCATCTCAGAGATGCCCCCTGAAACCTAACCAACTCCCAGTGTCCTGACTGCGTGGTTACCGAGGCTACCACCACCAGATATGTTTCTGGACCCCTGGGTCGAGAGCCTGCCGCTCTCGGGGGCCTGAAACAATGCACATCCTGGGACTAGGTGCCAAGCCTCCTCCCCCAGGATGGGCCAGGGAAGCTTCAAAAGCATGCCGCCTTTGTGAGCTTCTCCAGGCCACTTGCTTTACTCAGCAACTGGTGCCCATCAGTTCTGGCCCCCAATCTGGCGGGAAGAACGATGGGAAAACCTAAGTGAGAGAAGGGGGTGTGCCAGCCTCTGCCAACCCCACCCCTCAGGTGGGAGAGGCGAGGTGAAGCACAACTTCGGGCTCCTGCCATCGTGAGGATGGGGAGCCCTACCCAATCACTGGAGAGTGGCAGGATAGGGGGTATACTCACCCCAGGACAGGGACCCATTGGTCCCTGCCCTTGCCCTACA
This sequence comes from Lissotriton helveticus, assembly GCF_964261635.1. Classification (NCBI taxonomy): domain Eukaryota; kingdom Metazoa; phylum Chordata; class Amphibia; order Caudata; family Salamandridae; genus Lissotriton; species Lissotriton helveticus. Next base: position 173,311,141 of record NC_136061.1, read on the forward strand.
TGTAACGCCCCTAAATTTAGTATTTAGGGGCACCCTGAACCTTCCTTCCTCAGATCCCGATTTTGAAACAAGAATAAAGAAGACCTGCCATGCAGCTGCTAACAAGAGGACGACATCAACTGACTTGGCCCTAGCCCTACAGGCCTGTCGATCCTTGAACCTCCTCCTGCTAAACCCCGGCATCTCCTGTGGTCAGCAACCTCGAAAGCCGCAGAGGACCTGAATGCCTTGCTCATCTAGAGACTGGGGCTCCCATGAGCTGTGGTTCTGCTCAAATAGCGACAACCCCTGGAGCCAGCCAGGAACCGCGAATCCAGCACACTCTGCACCCGCCGAGCCAGAGTGGACAAAGACCCTGAGGACGTCCCCCCCGGTGATTGTGACCACGAATCCAGGGCCCAGGGACCCTCCACGATGACCCTGATGACGCCTGCAGCCTCACAACAAGGGACCCCTCCAACCGCGACCAGCGGAGGGTAAGATTTCCCGACACCAAAAAACACCCCTGCACCCGGTGCCCCACGGCCCCCTAAGCTCAACTGCTGGGTGTCTGCCTATCCTCCAAGATCCCAACTTACCTCCCGAAGTGGTGGTCGCACCTGAAGAATCTCCGTCCCCAAGCCTGCAGCCTTTATTCAACTTCCAAGTCTCCCACTGAAATACATTGGGCGCCCAAAGGCCCAAAAGCACCCTGCACCCAGCCGCTCGAGTGCCACTAGAAGTGCAGCAACTATCGTACTCTACTTCCCCACTTGCCCTGAGTAAGTGACCAGGAGCTCAGCTCACACAGCCGCATGGCCTGCCTGCTAGCAGCCGCAAACCGAAGGCCCCCTATCCTCCATAGGATAACATAGGGCCCCCTATGCCGCTGAGGGTGCAACAACTGTACTTACCTGACCCTGGGAGACCCCTGAGTCTACCCAGAACCTTAATTTTACCAGCCAAGTACTTACCCAAAGACTGATAACTTGATTTCTTCCATAGGGTAACATTGGCTGGGTTTCACTGAGAATTTCTTCTAAGTGTTGAATTTTGCAACTTTAAAATATTCACTAAAAATCAGCTGATCAACGAAAACCAAATTACTCACCTGTTACCGGGAGAGATCCCAGTGCTGTATCTTTGAGCCCAGCACTGAACCTGAAAAGTAATTATAACTGTGATTTACTGTTCCTCCATAGGAATACATTGCCTGTTTTTGCCAGAATTTCTTCTAAGTGTCGATTTTCAAAACTTACAAATATTCCTTAAAAATCGCCTGTGTAACAAAAATGATTTCTTTCAACTGTTTACAGGAAATGCACCAGGGCTGAATCCAGGATCCAGCCCTGAGTCTGAAAATCTATTGTAAAGTGATTACATTGCATTTACTTAAACACTTCCATTGAGCTCAATGTTATTTTGTATTTAACTGTGTTGCATATTGCAACAACTGTATCTCTTGCATTCTAAAAGTCTATTGCTATTTGAAATTATTCAATTGCAACATCTCATTCTGAGAAAGTATTTAAGATACCTACTGTGGTTCTAAAATAAACAACTATATATTTTTATATACAAAACAATTGGCCTAGAGTTCAGTTCTTGAGTGTTTGAGACCATTTGCTGACTGAGTGTGTACAACAAATACTTTACACTGTCCTCTGATACTGCCTTACTGCTCGGCCAAGCTATCACTTTGGAGAGTAAGGTTATATCTAACTTTAGCCTCTGCCATACCTCTGGGGACTGTGGGCTCTGTGCACACTGTACCTTACTTTGGTCCAGTATATACAGATCCACTTTCTTACAATAAACATTTACTTTTTAATCCAGTTACTCAAACCAAAACGGAGGTGGAACTATTCTTGGGAATCTGATCTCCAGGTTTCCTTTTCTTTTTCCGTTTGGAATAAGATTTGGACAAAAATAAGAAAGTCTTCTAGAGCAGCTAGCACATTATTTTTAATTTACAATAGGTTGATGACTACTTCTTTTTCATTACACAAAATAAATTAAACTCTTTCTTCTTCTTGTTGGTTCTGTGTGACAAAGCCAGCTGATTGAAAAAACGTTATTTGAATACCAACATATCTATCATTTCTGCACTCAAGTCTGGCAGCAAAGAAATACAATTTTTCATACATACAACCCTTTTACTTTTGGTCATATTTTCCTAGGTAGTGTTTCTGAGGTGTGGCTCTCAATCTAGCATTTTCTTTTACATTATAGAGTTACTCCTTGCCGTTGCTTTCCAGCAGATCACCAGGGAGTGGATGAACTCTACTAATGTATCTTATCGGGCTTGGTGAAACGCAGTTTGTTATAATCACAGATTAGATAGGGCATATGTTTCCCCAATTTCTCTTGCTATTAAAAGAAACAGGTCAAGGTATGGACCCCTCTCGTCCTACAATTACAGGCATTTGCGCTAATTACATCACTGAGAGCATGTAATGGAAGGGTCGAGCCCGATAGGCCGGGGAGAGAAACATTTAATAGATTGAATCAAACTTCAGTGATTGATTATATACTCATTGAAGCTAGGCATTGGGATAGGTTGCTCGAATTTAGGGTCCTTGAAAGGCATGATAGCGACCACAATGCTTTAGTTTTGTCCCTTAAACCGGGGAGTTTCGGGCTGACAAATCCACCGCCCCCCAAAATAGTGCTCCGCAACCTTTAATAATATCTAATTGTAGACGAACGGTAAAATGGCCAGACCTCCAAGACTCCCCAACAAAACCTGCTGAATTATATGAGATCATTATCCCATTTATTGTAAAAATGGGGAATCTTGGTACCAGGGGAAGGGTCACCGATATCCATAACCAGTTGGTCGCCATTTTAAAGGATGCCCTTTGTCCTGTGAGAAGGGTAAATTCACACCGGTCTAAGATGCACCCATGGGTTAATGCCTCCTGTCGTAAGTCAAAAAAAGCCTTGCTGTTAGTTTTAAAATCTAAGGATACTACAGCTATTAGGGTCCAACGCTCTATGTACAAAAAGGCAATTAATGACGCTAAGAAGGAATGGGAGGCCATGATGTGGGAGGAGCTTGGATCTGCACTAAGGTGTAGGGACTCCAAGCTATTTTGGTCCATTGTCGCAACCGGACTGAGTGGGCTTACCCCTGAGCTTGCCCCCAATATCGCTCCTGCAATATGGGAAAAGCACTTTGAAGCACTCTACAGAATTTCTGAGATTGACATCCTAACCCATGAAATCACTGGACCCCAACAAATCCAAAGTATCACAGGGGTTGTAGATTGTGAAAAGATGACCGTAGTTCCTATTAAAGGTCCCCAAACTAAGCATCAACACGTGGGGACCCTGGTCAATCCCTGTTGGAGGGACCAATTGAGAGTAGGAAGAGAGTCCTGTCTCCCCCAGGTTGAAACTATCACACTGAGAGAGGTTGAGATAGCAATAGGAAAATTGCTCCCAAATAAGGCCCCAGGTCTGGATAAATTGCATGGGGATTTGTTTTGTACCGAACCCAAAATTTGGGCACTTTACTTGGTCGTTTTAGTTAACGAGATCTTGCGGGGAGCTGATTTACCCCCAACTTGGGTGGGTGCGGAGATCGTGCAATTTTTAAAAAGGGCTGTCCACTTACTCCTTCCAATTATAGACCCATTAGCTTAATAGATACATCACAAAAGCTAATGGGGAGGATTGTCCTTGATAGGATCCATGGGTGGATAGATGAGAACGGGATTCTAACAACACTCCAGGCAGGCTTTAGGTCTGGCACTTCTACCATAGATCAAATACTTCACTTGCAGGTCCTGTACTGGAAAATAGCAAGTGTGGAGGGTGGCAGCCTCTACCTTGTCTTTGTGGACCTGCGGACAGCATTTGACTTAGTCCCTCGTGAGAAACTGTGGAAGGTGCTGGCAGACCTGGGACTCCCGCCCTATTTATTGGCCATTCTATCTAGGCTCCACACAAACAACTATGCACAGGTCAGGTGCGGAAGGTATGGCGACCTTACGGATCAATTTTCTGTCCAGAAAGGAGTGCGCCAAGGGTGCCTCCTGGCGCCCACATTATTCAGTCTCTACATTAATGGTCTTGTGGATCATCTGAATGGTGTGGCGGACAACGATGCCCCAAAATTGGCCACAGGGAGAGTGCCCGCTCTGATGTTCTCAGACGACACTCTGTTGTTGTCTAGAACATCATCGGGCATTCAAAGAACGCTTGACGGATTTGTAGCGTTTTGCGCGGCGAGGGGATTAGAAATCAACCTAGAAAAAACGAAGTTCATGATTTTCAACCCCCCCGAAGCGGACACGCCCAAACCCGGTCTTAAATGGTATTCCCCTTGAGAGGGTTAAGACCTTTGTATACCTTGGTGTTACCCTGACAGAGAGCTTTAGTGGAATACGCAGATTGCCAAGTAGGCACTCAAATTATCACAGCTAGCGGGGGGTATAAGCAAAGTATTTAGGGGGTCAGTCTTTAAGCCGGTGTCTCCGGCCTTGGAAATATATTGTCATCAGGCTAGAACTGCGGCAATATACGGTGCTGAACTTTGGGGGCATAAACAGACTCAGAACCTCATAAGGGTGGAACAAAGCTTCATGAGGAACCTAGTTGGACTACCAGTCAGCACACCACTGATTCCTCTTAGGTTAGACCTTGGGATGGAGCCAATAGAGGAGATAACAAGTGCAAGACCAATTATGTACTGGAAGAGGATCTGGTCAGTCCCTGAACTGGCCACCTACAGAGCAGAATTATCTGAGGTCTGGACCTCCCTCAAATGTAAAAAGATCCCATGGCTGCAGCATATTAGGGCCGTTAGTATCCAGATAAGTCTCCCGGAACTTTGGGAGACACCGGAGATTCATTGACCTGGGATATCAAAAAGGGAACTCCATACCCAGATACGCAGGCAGAATTTTTTAAAACACCAGAGCTCTGCAATCACGGGCAGGCTAACGACAGAGTTCCTCCTTGTTAAAATGGAATCTAAATTTGAGGAATTCATGGATGTTATCGAACCTCCGTTTGCTAGAAAGTTGTATCTCCAGTTAAGGCATGGCACTTTACCTATTAGGTCATTTACATGTAAATGGTTAAAGTCTAATAATGAATCTTGTCCTGCATGTGATTATAAAAATGAAAATGTCGCACATGTACTGTTTTTTTGCCCTGCTTACTCAGCAATTAGAAATTGTTGGTTGATCCCAATTTGCAGGAACCTCAAACTTCTGCATTTCATTCAGGCTTGTCGGATCCTGACCTATGACACTCACCCCCCTATTGTGTTTGCCGTATCCCGTTATTTACTTAGTATGTGGCGTAGAAGACAAACCTTTTTAACTTAACTGCAGTAAATATGATATTTTCTATTCTCCTGCTTTTGATAACTCAAAGTTTAATTCTCTTTTAACGATTTGATGATTATTTATTGTCTTAATATTTCGTGCTTGTATGTATTTTATGTGCACTTTTATGGTCTATGACCGAAATAAAGTTATCAAATGATATTAAAAGAAACCTACTTTGGCTATCCATAACTCATTTTTTTTAATTTATCTACTAATAAAACATGTTTTCATAGCCCCCGAATTGAAGAAGTACCTAAAGCCCCATGATTACTCTTTTTTAAAATATTTTTTTATTAACGTTTTTGCAGAAACAAGCACGTTACATGGTAATATGCACTATTTACAGCAACCGTGATATTGTTATTCCGTCAAAGAGCGTTCTTCGTGTGTGCAGCGGAAACGCTTGTAGTTGCAGTTCACTTGTTCTCTCTGTAACGTGCCATGATTACCCTTTTATAATGCATTTATTGTAATTGTTAATCAGTTCTGTTTCTTCTTGCTCTCTGCTTTTAGAAAAATTATTATATAGGGTTTTGCTTATTCTGAACATTGATGATTGTCGTTTTTTAGGTCGAGCAGACCTACCCTCAATGCGTGAGCATTGAAGGTGTCTGCTTCAGACCTATTGTGGCCCGTATTTAGGAATGTGGACAGCTATCAGACGCGCGCTTTGACAATGTCAGATTTCACCTCGTGAGCGCGCGTCTGAGCTGCGCTTGCGCGGAGCAACACACAGCCCTTGTTAGGTCGAGCAGACCTACCCTCAATACGTGAGCATTGAAGGTGTCTGCTTCAGACCTATTGTGGCCCGTATTTAGGAATGTGGACAGCTATCAGACGCGCGCTTTGACAATGTCAGATTTCACCTCGTGAGCGCGCGTCTGAGCTGCGCTTGCGCGGAGCAACACACAGCCCTTGCTCACACACAGACACAGGCAGCCCCCACCCCTCTGCATGCACGCACACACACACACAGGCGCGCGCATGCACACGCAGGCACACGGCACACATACAGGCACACGACACACTATCCCCTGCCTCGCATTCTCTCTCAATCACACACAGTCACGCATGCGCACACACATTCCCACGCGCGCACGCGCGCACACACTCCCCCCCCTCCCCTCCCCCACAGGCATACACACAGGCACGCACGGACTTCACATCAGCCCTGGGCCCCACTCACCGACTGCGCTCTTCCGGCGGGGCTCCTCTCGCGCTCCGCTCCTCACGGCGCGTCTCCTCTTCTGAATCGGGGCTCCCTCAGGTCAGAGGAGCCCCGCAACAGGCGCCACACTCCTCCTTCTCCCCGGCCCCCTCCTGGGGACCCGGGCTACCCAGGACCGGCAGGGCGCTCCATGCGCCGGCAGGCCTTCTCACGGACCTCAGGAGGCGGGACTTCCGGTCGGCCGCGAGCGGATTGGCCGGCCGGCCAAGAGCTTCCGGGTCGCCGCGGGACCAATAAGTGCTGGTGGAGGATAATATCCGAATCGCTAAACTGAGCTGTCGCCGTATTGATGCAACATGGTTTATAGTTACAATTTGCAGGACAACTGCTGAGACTTAAGTTCTTCTTTCATGCGACCCAGCGCCGACTGTGGAAGCAGCGGATAAAATGTTGATGTGGGAACGAGAATTTCGGAACCGCCACACTGGCTCCCTCAACATCGTGTGAGCCGGCTGTTACTTCTTTGTGATTAAAAATAAATAAACAATTTTTTGAGTCCCTTTATGCTTCTGGTCGGTGCACTTCGGGCGATCTTCCTGTTGTACACTATTTGATCACTCGACGCTCTGACTCCTAACTTAACATTAAATGCAAACGCAGATTGATGCACAAATGAAACCAACGACAAATAACTGTCTGAACAGACTCGGAAGCTATTTCTTTCCCAAGGACTGGCGTTTCTGTACAATTGAGCAGTTTGTGCGCCGCCTTCGAGTTTCATTTTTAAAAATGGCTTGTTATTTTCAGACTCGTATTTAAATTCTTTGCGTTCCAGTCGCTCTCAGTATTACCTAAATATATGTTTTTTCTGTCTATCACCCCTAGAGGATAGAGGGCTGAGTCGCCCTCGCCGCGATTTGAACTGTGACCTGCATATGACCTTACATGTAAGCGGTGAGCGTTCACTTACTGAGCCATATAACATTTTGAAAACGTTATCTGCGGCATGTTTAGCTCAACTGTGCTATCTTGTGACACTCATGAAAATGATTTTTGCGTTACTTAGGCGGTGTTGTTGAGGGGATGTGCTTGGTCTTTAAGTAAATAGTCATTAGTGACCCATATATTGTAGTCTGCCAATGTAGGCCTAGCGTGTGTTTCAACCCCAGCACGGCATTGCACAACAGACAGTACCACATCGTAGTTGACTAAGTTAAGCCCTTGTCACTGGACATCAAATCGATATTAAGTTATAGTCGTACCGAACAAGTTACTTACCTTCGGTAACGCTTTTTCTGGTAGATACTATATCTGCCTGTGGATTCCTCACCTTGTGAATACCCCCTTGCGTCAGCAACATTCGGAAATTCTTTTTTCGTAGCCTCGCGCCGACGTGGACTCCTGACGTCATAGAGACACGACCTCGCTCGCGACTCCGCTGACGTCACCGACGCCTATAATAGGCCCACGCCGGCGTGATGACATCAGTTCCGCCCTTTTTTCCGTGCCATCGAGGCACACGGACGGACCAATGACAGTAGAAATATACAAGTATACACAGTACGCAGTACTCAAGGCAAAACACACAGTGTTAAGCAAAAGCAGGAAAGCAACTGAAACATTTCCTTGACAATAAAATATATATATATTACACTACAGTAACTCTGGCATAGAAGAGTGGACAACGGGGAGGCGGGTGGGTCAGTGAGGAATATACAGGCAGATATAGTATCTACCAGAAAAAGCGTTACCGAAGGTAAGTAACTTGTTCTTCTGATAGATACATCTGCCGTGTGGATTCCTCACCTTGTGAATAGAGTCCCACAGCAGTCCCCACTCCCGGAGGAGGGTGTCCACTCTTCTAAACCAGGAAATCCTGAAGGACAGAGCGCGCAAAGTGGCCGTCCCTCCTCACTTCGGAATCCAAGCAGTAATGCTTCGCGAAAGTGTGGAGGGAAGACCAAGTCGCCGCCCTACAAATATCCTCCACAGGCACACCTCTAGCCAATGCTGAGGTTGAAGACTTAGCTCTAGTTGAATGAGCCCTTATACCCTCTGGTGGTTCCTTACCGGCCAAAGAGTAGCAGATCTTTATGCAGAGGACGATCCATCTCGATAAAGTTCTTTTATGGACCGCTCTTCCTTTCTTGCAGCCAGCAAATCCAACGAAGAGCTGGTCTTCCAAGCGAAAGTCCTTGGATCTGTCCAAGTAAAAGGACACCGCCCTCTTAGGGTCCAGACGGTGCAGTCTCTCCTCCTCCTTGGAAGGGTGAGGGGGAGGATAGAAGGTAGGAAGGGTAATGGACTGTCCTAGATGGAAGGGAGTTACCACCTTAGGCAGAAAAGCAGCCCTGGTCCTAAGAACCATTCTATCAACATGAATGGTCAGGAATGGGGGCTTGGAGCTAAGAGCTTGAAGCTCACTAACCCTCCTTGCCGAGGTTATTGCAACCAAGAAGACTGTCTTAAGGGTAAGAAGCCTCATGGGACATTTGTGGAGAGGCTCAAAGGGAGCCCCCATCAAAAAGGTCAATACAAGATTCAAATCCCACTGAGGCACAATGAAAGGTGAAGGAGGGAACATATTAGTAAGACCCTTCAAAAACCTTAAGACCACAGGAGACTTAAAAAGAGAGGGCTGGTCAGGCAAGCAGAGAAAAGCCGACAGCGCCGACAGGTAACCCTTTACCGTGGCAACCGCCAGACCCTGCCGCGCCAAAGAAAGAGCAAATTGGAGAACATTAGACAAATGGGCCCTCAAAGGATCAACAGACCTTTCCCCACACCACGTGACAAATTTCGCCCATCTATAAGAATAGATGGACTTAGTGGAGTCACGCCTGGCTGACAAGATGACATCCACAACGTCAGGCGGGAGGGAAAAGGAATTCAGGTTGCCCCGCTCAATCTCCAGGCATGAAGGTGCAATGTCTGGAGGTGGGGGTGTAAAACCTGCCCCTCCATAAGAGAGAGGAGGTCTGCCCTGAGAGGGAGACGGAGCGGCGGGTGAGAGGAGAGGTGGAGTAGATCTGTATACCACACCCTTCTTGGCTAATCCGGAGCGACCAATATGACTTGGGCCCGGTCTTGGCGAATCTTCCTCAGAACCCGAGGAATCAAGGGTATGGGGGGAAACGCGTAAAGGAGTTGACCTCTCCAACTCAACTGAAACGCGTCCCCCAAGGCTCCTTGCATCGGATACTGGAGACTGCAGAACGACAGGCAGTGCGCATTCTCGCGAGTGGCAAACAGGTCCACCCGAGGAGTCCCCCACATCTGAAAGATGTCGTGAACCACCTCCGGGTGAAGCCTCCACTCGTGGTCGGCAGAGAACTGCCGACTGAGACTGTCTGCACGAACGTTCAGAACCCCGGCCAGATGATTTGCCATCAGACAAATCTGATGGTCCTGAACCCAGGACCAGAGACGCAGAGCCTCTCTGCAGAGACACTGCGACCCTACTCCTCCCTGCTTGTTGATGTACCACATCGCAGTCGTGTTGTCCGTCAGGACTTGAACAGACTGACCGCGAAGGGAAGGGAGGAAGGCCTTGAGCGCCAAACGTATCGCCCGCAATTCTAGAAGGTTGATGTGAAGCAACCTTTCCTCTGGAGACCAAAGGCCCTTGACCTCCAGATCCCCCAGATGAGCACCCCACCCGAGAGTGGATGCATCCGTTATCACCGTGGCCACCGATGGGGGAAGTTGAAAAGGCTTTCCTTGGGACAGATTGCCTTCCACGCCCCACCAAGACAGATCCGCTGCAGCTTCTCTGGAGATCCTCACTGACTCCCTGAGATCGCCGCTGTGCTGATACCACTGCCTGCGGAGACACCACTGGAGCGCCCTCATGTGCCAGCGTGCATGGTTGACCAACAGAATGCATGAAGCCATCAGACCGAGCAGGCGAAGGACCTTCAGGACTGGAACGACCGCTCCATTGTAAAACAAAGGAATCATCTCCCGTATGTCGCGAATCCTTTGAGGGGGAGGGAATGCACGACATACGGTTGTGTCCAGTACCGCACCTATGAACAGGTTGCGCTGGGAGGGCACCAGGTGAGACTTGGGTACATTTATTGAAAAACCCAACCTGTACAACAACTGGGTTGTCTCCCGCAAATGATGGAGCACTCTCTCTGACGACTCCGCTTTGATCAGCCAGTCGTCTAAATAAGGGAATACCGGAATCCCTGACCTTCTGAGATGTGCCGCCACCACTGCCATCACCTTGGTGAAGACTCGAGGCGCAGTAGTAAGTCCAAACGGAAGGACCGCAAACTGGTAGTGCTGCGATCCCACCGTAAAACGGAGATACCTCCTGTGAGACTTCAGGATTGGGATGTGAAAGTAAGCATCCTGCAAGTCGAGTGACACCATCCAGTCTTCTTCTTGCAGCGCTTGAAGAACCTGAGCAAGGGTGAGCATCTTGAATTTCTCCTGTTTCAGATAGAGATTCAAGATCCTGAGATCCAGGATTGGACGAAGCCTGCCATCCTTCTTCGGAATCAGGAAATACCGGGAGTAGCATCCCTGACCCCTTTCCTGCTCTGGGACCACCTCTATCGCACCCTTTCTTATCAGAGTTAAAACTTCCTCTTGCAGAAGAGACAGATGCTCCTCGGAGCAATACCCTTGGCAAGGAGGGAAATTGGGAGGGAATTCCCGAAAGGGAAGGGCATACCCATTTTCTACAAGATTGAGAACCCAAAGATCTGACGTAACCGATTCCCAATCCTGTAGAAAATGGGTAAGCCGGCCCCCAACCGGACCCACATGATCCTGAATGTCGGATCTAGGGCTGCTTCTCAGGGGCAGGAGGGTTGGAGGAAGTGGAGGAGGAAGAGACCTGACGTCCACGAGGACGCACTCTTTGCTTTCCCCTGTAAGACCTGTATAAGGAGTTTTGCTGCTGCTGTTGTTGCTGCTGCTGCTGCTGGCCTTGCCGGAAATTCCGAAAGGCAGGGCGGCCAAAACCTCTGAATCTTCTGCCAGTTGAAGAGCCTCTCATTTGAAGACCCAAGGATTTAGCAGTCGCCTTGCAATCTTTAAACCTCTCAAGGGCCGCATCAGCCTTCTTCCCAAAAAGGCCTGAACCATCGAAAGGAAGATCTAATAATGTCGCCTGAACATCAGCCGAAAAGTCAGAAGATTTCAACCAGGCAGATCTCCTAGTAGCGACAGCAGTGCCCATAATGCGCGCCACAGAGTCTACAGTATCCAAACCGCTCTGAATGACCTGGCGAGCCGCTGCCTGAGCGTCAGAGATGACTTCCTCAAAATCCTTCCTGCTGTCATCAGGAATTTTTGGAACCAGAACATGCAAAGAGTCCATCAGAGCGTGTAAATATCTCCCCATCAAGCAAGTGGCATTTGATGACTTCAATGCCATACTGGCAGAGGAGAAGGACTTCTTTGCCACCTGATCCTGCTTCTTTGCCTCCTTCTCAAAAGGAACCTGAGGGAAAGCACTAATGTTCTTCTTGGAGCATGCAGCCTGAATGACCAAACTCTCCGGTGAAGGGTGAGAGGTTAAAAAGGCAGGATCATCAGGGGCAACCCTGTATCTTCTGGCTACACTTTTAGAGACAGCTGGAGCCGACAAAGGTTTTTTCCACACCTCCAGAATGGGCTCTGTTAGAGCATCATTGAAAGGAAGAAGAGGTTCCACCACTGAACTCGGAGAATGGAGTACTTCAGTCAGAATATTAGATTTGAATTCTGCTGTAGGCAAAGTCAACTTAAGCAGACTGGCAGCCTTTCTCATAATCAAATGATAGGGTTGAACGTCCTTAGAAGGAGTACTAGAACCTGATGGTAACTCCCACTCTGGAGAGAAATCCAGGCTTCCTGCTTCTGCCAAATCCTCAAAAGTATCTTCATCCAATTCACCCTCCTCAAGGTCAGATTGTGAATCCAAAAACCTCCTTTCCTCCAGAAGGCGCTGAGCCTCTCTTCTGGATCTCATCTTGACCCGTTTTGCCCTCGGATCCACCATCGGCTCCGACGGATTCGGAATCGACGTCGGGATCGAATCCGCAGGTTCAGAGGGATGTGTTCTAGGCCGACCCGGAGCAGGCGAAGCCGGAACCGGCGTCGACGGCTTCGGTGGAGCCGGAAAATGCCACGGCGGCGTCGGAGCCGGCATGTAAGGCATAAACGGAGCCGGAGAGTAGGAGTGAGGGACTCCTAAGTTAAAAGCCAAAGGACCCATGGGACCCGAAGGTGCACCAGAGGGGTACCACGACCTCGAAAAGACTCCATACATCGCGTTGAGAAACGCAGAAGGGTCCTGGCCTGGGGCAGGAAATGGTGGATGAAAACCTTCAGGCCTGTCCCGAGGAGCGTTCGGATTCGGCTCACCTAAGGGCTCGGAACCCTCATCCTCATGAGGCTCCTCCTCATCTCGGACCGGGGACGGCGCCGGAGATGGATTCGGAGCCGGATTCGGAGTCGGAGACGGAGCCGGAGACGGCGCCCGTGACTCAGAAGGGGAAGCCTCACCTTCAGGTTCTGGATCCGAAACTTCAATGGTCACCACCTTCGAACGAACCTTCGGTGACCTCGACCTCGACCCCGACTCCTTACCAGAACGACGTCGGGACTCATGTCTCCTCTTCTTATGTTTCCTCTTTCTTGAAACATGGTCCAAAGCCGACTTCGAAGACGACCTTCCTCGAGATCTAGACCTGGACCTCGATCTCGACTTCGACCTCGCCCTTCGAGAACGAGACTTCGACGATTTTCCTTTTCCAGCTTTCATTTTAGCCACCAGGAGCTTCGCCTCTCTCTCCCTCAGGGCCTTCGGGTTCATTTTCTTACACGAAGAGCAGTCCTCCACATCATGGTCCGAGCTCAAGCACCAGATGCAGTCGCTGTGTGGGTCGGTAATGGACATCATTTTGCCGCATTCTCTGCAGGGCTTGAAGCCGGTCTTTTTTGAAGACATTGTCGAAGAGACAGGATACAGAGACGCAGAAAATGTTAACAATATAGACAACAAAGTATCCGTTGGCTACAGAGATTCCCGATAACCGTTAGCGTCGACGACGCGGAAAAAAGGGAACTGATGTCATCACGCCGGCGTGGGCCTATTATAGGCGTCGGTGACGTCAGCGGAGTCGCGAGCGAGGTCGTGTCTCTATGACGTCAGGAGTCCACGTCGGCGCGAGGCTACGAAAAAAGAATTTACGAATGTTGCTGACGCAAGGGGGTATTCACAAGGTGAGGAATCCACACGGCAGATGTATCTATCAGAAATATCCTACACCATAGTACACTTCTTCCTCAGCACATGTACCCCAACAGTGCAAACTAGACCGCCCTCCACCCCGCGCGTACAACACAACTCCAAGCTACATGTTTGGCCATGTATTTGCCACCTAAACTTCAATTCTATATTAAGCTATAGTCCTACTGAAGCGAGCAGACAGAGTCCTAAAATGAGCTGACCAGATAAAGCTTTGCACGCTCAAAGACAGGTGTGGAATGCTGAAGCGCCTTTATGAGCAAAGATTTCACCCGGCCCCACAATGCCACTCTGACCTTCAGTCAGGGTGCTTCTTTCAGACACCACCGCTAAGCATTCTGGAACTTGTAGTTTAAGGATTCATCAAATTATAAAACGGAACAGTAAGAGTCGGCATGCTTGGATCTGTTGGCTGAAAGTCACGAGGCAATTTGACTGCTAAGTATAGCAAGCACACACCGTGTGCAGTGTCGTTAGTGACAAATGTTTCCCCCCACACGGCAGGCTCCTCCCCATCTGTGGACTTCGGGTTGCACAATTCACTGTAAAACTGCTTCAAAAGGCCCAGACGGCACTTCACACGGCTGTGTGCGTCCCAGGACAAACATCGGAAATTTCACACCTCCGTGTTTGTTTCCTCACAACATGTGTTCCTCGCCTGTCTTTCTTTCGGATGAGAGAGAATTTGCCCAGACCGTGTGCTAGCTCGTGCCCCACCAAGGAAGGTTTACATTTCATCTCATGTTTAACCGAAGGCCATGCTCCTTTACGTACAGAGATCATCTCGGATTTTGGAATACAACAACTGGTTCTAATATGTTCTCTCAATGTTTCAAGCTTTATTACAAATGTCACAAAAAATGTTAATATTTCACTTCTGTTCTTGGATTTTCATCACAATAAAATACACTGAAAATAATCTTCCCAAAAGTTATTTACAAAAGTTTAAGCTATTGCCATTATAAATTACAATAACTTTTATTTAAGTATTATTATTAAAAAAATAAAAGCCATGTAAATACAACACATATTGCATTACAAATGCTATAGGTGTCATGTTTGTGAAAGTTAAAACTATTGGCACTGTAAATGACAAAGCTATTAATTTTGCTATTTTCAAAACCAACACATAAATACAAAAATTGTCATTTACAATACCAATAGCTCAAACTTTCCTAATGCGAGACCTATTGCATTGCAAATGCTTGTCCTTTTTCCCCCCTTTATCTTACATATTTACAGAGTTGATTTGTATACATTGATTTTACCTTGTGCTTATTATATTGAATTTCTCTGTTTATAAATAAAATCTTTCTTTAAATAAAAAAAAAAAGAAAATTGTGGGTGGTCCTCTCTCCATGACTGAAGCATACTGATTCGAGAATTGAACTTATATAATACGGATCGTATGTTGTTGATCATTGATATGGTAATCTCTGAGGCAGTCAACCAATACAAAAATAAGGAGCCCAGTTCTTTGACCCAATGGCATTGGAGAGTATGGAAAACACTTGCAATTAAACATCTGATTAATAACAATTGATTGATCAGTGAACAATGAAATTTGAAACAACGTGGTAACTCGGACTTTAATTTACATGTCCAACAGGTGGGTAAACTGGGCTTCCCCGCCACACCTTAACGCACTGGATGCGTTTATATAGAAGAGTAGGATGGTAATGAACTCTGAGTTAGGAAGTTTAAAAAATCAGAGAAACTGTCATAGAAGTGGATAGTGAAGAGTGATAATCATTGTGCTTTTATTATTATTATTCTGTGGATATTGTAGTTGACAACTTTGGGGGAAAACAAGAGGTTCTGTTTTTGAAGGACAGTTATCTTTGTCGTAGGTATGACACTCTGTAATAATATTTATTTGATTCAAGATCAATAATATAAAATCAACAGCAATGTGCATGTCAGACCTACTAATTCTAATAAAGCTTGCCATTAGGTGCAGATTTCACGCACACAAATTAACCAATTGAGTATTTAGGGATGTACCTTCCTACTAAAATAGAGCATCTGTATGGCTGCGATATCCCACATTCTAGACACGTTGTTTAAAGATGAATAATTTGTTATTACTTTGCCTGGTCATGTCTCATCCATTAAAATGAATTTCATTCCACACCACATGCATATAGCAAAAACAATTCCCCTCAGTTTTCTTACAACAACAATGAATACAATACAGCAAACATTAAAAGCCTTCTCATGGACAAATATATCACCTAGGGTTTCTTAGATGTTATATAAACCAAAGGATGATGGAGGGGTTGGCTTTCCTAATGTGAAGCTATGTATTGGGGCCCCGCAGATCAGGTAAGACCTTGAACTGTCATGATGGCCCCACCTGAAGCCTTGGGTCTTGGTTGAGCAGGTTTGTTCAAACAAACCACTGGCCTATTAATTGTGGTCCCTACACAAACATTGAGATTCTCTCTAATGATTATTGGAACAATCTTATGTCATGGTTAGAAGAAAGAAATACATATCGAGATTTAATGACATCTGTGACACACAACCCTCAATAACGTTGAATGGTAGATGTGAGGTTTCGAGATTGGAGACAAACAGTCCCAATCTTACTAGACAAGCCTTTTCATAATGGCAAGCTCAAAGACTATGAGGCCTGTGAATCAGATTTTGATGTGTTACCCAAGGAAAATGTTAGATTGATTCAAATGCTTTAATTGGCCCATTCAGATCAGAAAGGGAGCAATGAAAAACATTCCTAGAAACATACATTTTTCATAATTGTATGTCAAAAAGTATTGCCAGGCCCTATCGACTGTTACTGTGTAATCCACAACCATACAAACACAAATAGATGCAAAGGTTGGAGGAAGAATTAGATACAGAAATGCCATAAGGTACTTGGGGCCCCATGCATCAAACCAAATACCGGTCGCAAACGGGCAGATTCTCAGAATCCGCCCCTTTGCCACCGGTATTTTTGCATTTCGGATGCATCATCCCAAATGCAAAAATCGCAATTTAAGGAATCTCTAAATTGCAATTCCTTAAATTGCGATTGCATTTAAGGAATCCCAAATTGAGATTCCTGAAATGCAATGCATGAAAGTAAAAAAGTTAGCGATTTCGCTAATAGGAGTAGCAAATTACCATGAAGTTGAACTTCATGGTAATTTGCTAAAACTTTGAAAAATGCACTTTTGTGCATTTTTCAAAGTTTCATGTTGCGCACACACATGCCCTTAGGGCATGTGTGCGTGTGCAACATATGTGCAGAGATCAATTTCAGGGGTGCAACAGGGTGTCATGTTGACACCCTTGCACCCTTTAAATGGCATGAGCAATTTGCGAATACCTACTGGTACTCACAAATTGCTCATGCAATCTCCACTTCATTACTATGGGCCTATAGGCCCATAGGAATGAATGGGACAGCATTCCTTAATTGAGACTAGAAATTTGCGAGTAGCAATTAAGGAATATTTTTATAGCGATTCCTACATGCATAGGCTTTTGCGTTTCCTAAATAGCGATTCCTTAAAAATCGCTATTTAGGAATCGCAAAAGCCGTTGATGCATGTGCCAGTTAGGGTATAATTTAGAAGAAGGCAGCAAAATATTTCATATGCTTACAACACAAGGAGAATTCCAATAAAATGCTGATGTAATGTACCTTGCACCAGTCACACTACAGGTAATGCTTGGGACTCGATCGCTGTTGGGAAAGAGGTGTTGTGAGAGGCACCACGACTCATATGTGGCGGACCTTCCCAAAGATTCAGAGATACTGGGGAATTATACTACAGATCATAAGTCATAAAGACAACCCCTCTAAAATCTAATTGGCTGGTGTCCTGTTTGGAAACACAGGAGATGACAGTACATACCCATTAGAATCCATGATGGGTGAACTAATCATCCTGATAGTCTTAGCCGCTAAATCAGCTACTGCATACTTTTGGAAACAAGCAGCTCCTCGTGGAGTCTTTAGCAGGATAGTATATGGTCTGCATATGCTTTTGAAAGCTGTGCAGCTTTTGTACATGACAGAATGCACACATTTCAGAGAATTCGGATCCAAAAAAAGGCCCAGGCTGCAGGGCAAGGGTTTTGAGCAATGTATGGTAGCAGTACACAGTGGGAGACAAATGGTGTGACAGCATGATTGAGTGGCAGCATGCAGCCATGAAGGGCATGAGTATTGTATATGTCATCAAGGGTTGCACAGCAGGGAACTTTTTTTTTTTTTATAATGTATTTATTGGCATTTCAAAAAACAAACAGTCCCAAGGGACAAAGAACAGGCATGAAGAGCTTAACAACGGTACAGTAGCAATACAGCATGCATAGTTCAATCAAACAGTAATTTTAAGACCCCAGTACAGTAAGCAAACTTGATCAACAATTGCAGCATATCTCCACTGCACCCCCCCCGCCCCCGTCACCATCCCAACACAGCTCAAATACAAATAGACTAGTGCTCCAGCTGGTGTTCCCCTAAATAAATGTCTCCGAGTCAGTGAAGTGCAATGCGTCTGCCCGCAACCCCCCTGATGCTTGAGTCGTGTCCGTTTCTGTTGCGCCCTGTATAGATCTACTCTCTAAGTATAGCGCCCAGTAGTTCTTTTGTCTATTGCGGGGCGATAATAATTCGCTATACAGCTCAGTCTGTGTACAACAGAATAACATGTCCCTGGACCATTGGGAAAGCGTCTGGGTCGGGCCCCTCATCCAGGTAGTCGCAACGTTTTTCTTGGCGACCAGAAAGGCCATATCGACAAGCCGTCTGTGTTCCGGCGGTATATCTTTAGAGAACCCCAGCAGAGCCAGCAGAGGGGATGGGAACAGCGATCGGCCTGCGACTCTGTTCACCTCCCCGTAGACAGCGCACCAGAAGTCCGAAACCCTCGGGCATAGCCAGGCCAAATGAAGGAAATCGGCAACCTGGCATCCGCACTGCTCGCATCTAGGGCTCTCCCGCAGTCCGTACCGGAACAGGCTCTCTCCAATGGGATCTGTATCGCATCAGCCGGGACAGATCGATAGGCCACACAGGCAGGAAAAACTGTGGTTCAGCACCACATATAGGCAATGTCCCCACTCAGGCAACAGCAAGTCTTCAGCAACCTCCCGGTGACGGACGCCTCATAAGATCACAGCAGCCCCACAAAGGCCTGCGCGTGGCAGACTATCCTCCTTCCAGCACTCCCCAGGTCTCCCCCTCAGTCTTCTTTGCCCCAAGTGCATACACCTCCACATGTATCGTATCCGCACCAATGCACAGTATATCCTCCCCACGTGGCCACCAGCGCGGTCCGCCACAGGGCGCAGCAGCTATATGGGTAGCAATAGGGGGTCTCTAAGGTGCAAGGTGGGCGCCAAGAGCCGAGCAGAGGGACGTCATTGTTCGCCACCCAGTCCCGTAGCGCCAGGCTACTTATGTAGAAGTGCTATGTGGGTCTCGCCCAGCCCGCCGCCGAGCATCTGACTGAATGTGAGGGGAGGGGGCATAGATCCACGCACCTCAGCAGCAAATTGTAGTGGCCAGTCCCAAAATCGTGTCCAGCAGTATTTCAGCGCTCCTGATCCGCGCTCATCTTCAGACTCCGGGCGCACCTCTCCAAGGTCGCTGGCCGTCCACCTGGCCGGCAGTCAGTGGCTCTGCAACTTTCAGCCTCCGAGACCGCGTAGGCCTCAGACCGCGGTCTTGCGTAGTAGCTGGGCCTCCTGGGATGTCTACCCAGCAGTCATACCATAGACCCGGCGCCGATCCCTAATGCGCCTAGGAGGGGGTGTCGGAGGCAGCAGCAGGGGGCCGGCAACAAGAGGGCCCTCGCTCGGTCTAAGGGAGTGACTCCCAATCAGCAGTGTTGCCCCCGGTTACAGGGTCCGCAAAGGCCCAGACGGAGCCGGGCGCTCGCGTGTAGGATCGGGCCTCAGGTCGGACGTCCCTTCCAGCGCGACCCTCGCACTCCAGTCGCTCGCTCACCACCGCAAGCAGTCAGGGGGGCGTAGAGTTAAGCCACCGGCCGCAGCTCCCCACGTGACACCTCCGGACCACGCAACCCCTGCAAATGTGCCGTATCACCCAGGGGGCTCAGCGATACTCGCGGCTCACTTCAGGCCTCTCCGCCCACAGTCTCAAGGCGCTCCTGGCCGCGGCAGGTCACCACAGCCCCGAGATTCAAGTTATTTGGGCGAAAATCAGCCACTGTCTGCCCCATGCTTTCCGGGGACCGAAACCGGCCAGCAGGAGCTCTCCATGTACCGCTACCAGCAGGATTTTTATCAGGATGTTCTTGGAAGCGGGGGAGCTCTCGGCTCAAGCAGCCATCTTGGTTGTGAGCTAGCTCCGCCCCCCACAGCAGGGAACTTGGCATGGCCCAATCAATAGAAAATAATTCAGGGGCTCTACCAGGAGTTCAGATTACACAAGCATACAGCATCAATATATTAAAAAAACACATCAATCTTCAATATATAATTAGCGAAAAGTTTTTACTAATACATTGACAGCAGCTACACCACAATACCTGAAAAGACGGAATAATACCAAAGTTGATGTAAGCTTTCACCCTAATATTTCACCACCAACATAGTGACTTCATCTTTTTGTTGTTGTGAGGTGCAACAGGGCCAGTCTCCATTTTAGCTTCACACTTTAACTTGCCATCTTTTTCTAAGGGTAACTTTTTACATGTTTTACACTTACACAACAATGTACTTGGAAGATATTCTGCATGCAGCTGATTTCTTAGTAAGCATTATTATCATGTGGCTTGTACACTCTGTCCAATGCTAGGTACAATTAACGCGATGCCCTTGTTTTTATCTATTTTTAATTGTTTTATTCAAACATATAAATGTTATAGGCATTTGAGCAAAGTCAAGCTACATAGTACGAATCAACAATCCAAAGAGTACGGGGGCGTGGCCAACAGCATGGCCGGGTAAGACGTGTCTCTGAGAGGCTCCCGATGTTCTGCATAAAATCCGTCTTTAAAACGATTTTCCAAACTGCAAAACGCTGCGACTAGAAGCCTGAAACTGTCGCTGAACCTGCAGAGCCGAGAAACAGCAAAATTCTACTGGTAGCGAGCAGCTGGTCGCTGCGGAGGTCACGACGGCGCGAACCCCTTCCACCAAGATGGCGCCCGGACGGGTCCCTGCGGCTCGGGAGTGGAGCTGAGAGGGGGACGCCTGCGACTTCAGAGACGGAGACGGGGAGACGTCCAACTCTACTCCGGCACCTGACTTCATTGAGACCCGTGTTGGACCGGGCGTAGCCCCCGAGAGAACTGGAGGAGTTGGCCGGGCCCCGAGGTTCGGGGTTGGCGGAAAAGGAGAGACGACGGATAGACGCCGCAGGTGCAGCCTCTCTCCACCAGAGGAACGTCGCGGCCTGGTGCCCTGGGAGTTGCTGCTGTGAAGTGCGGAGCGGCCTCTGAGGGGCCTTACTGTGGGCCTGGCGGCCGGCTACGGAGTACAGCGAGCCTGAGAAGACCCTGCTGAACGCTGACACCTCGCGGTGAGTGCCTGGCGGCCGACGTACGGCCGCGGAGTGAAAGCCTGGCGGCGCCCCCCGTGCGCCGCCACTGAGACCACCGCCCTGATACTGCACTGCCGCGCGGGAGACCCTGGGCACCGGACTCGCTTGGGGAAACTCCGCCGCCGCATCCCATTAAGAGACCCGAGACGCGGCGGTGGCGCCTGGAGTCTGGCCCATCCCTACCTCCGCTGCCCCCTCGCCCTCCCCTGGCCTGGCCCACGGGCTGGCTGGGCTCCATCCACACAGGGAGCGCTAATGGGGATGGACTGAGAGACGACTGCCCAGCGGGCTGCCCACAAGCCCCGACGCTTACTAGTGTGACTGATCACTGCTCAGTGCGGTGTTCGCCACGGGCACCGTAATAATCTGGGTCCTCGGTGGACGAACTAGTGGACACACACTGCAGCGGCCCCCCTGATCGCGATGGTGGGCCCTGGCCTACACTTGCTCCTTTGCGGAGGTCCTCCCGGGCCGGAACAGATAGGGAAAAACCCTCTACAGTACTGCGATCTGGAATTGAGGGGCGCCATGGGGAAAAGAGATCCGCTAGCGAAATCTACGCGGCAAGAAACCATCGACAACTACGCCACGACCCGCTTGCAGAGGGAGGTGATCCCGCCGGCGGCGGCACTGACACCGCCATGCTGCTGGAGGCGATTCAAGCCTCTAGGACGGACATACAGGACTCCAGGGCGGCACTGGAAGTTAAAATAGGCGAGGTGGGCTCAGAGGTCTTATTGCTACGCCAAGACTTTCGAAACCTGAAGGAGAGGGTAACAACTGCAGAGACCCGCATTGGAGAAGCAGAGGACTCCCTATCCACCCTCCGCAAAGACATGGCGGAACTCCAAGCATCCCACAGGCAACTGCTATGGAGGGTGGACGATGCTGAAAATAGGGCGAGACGCAACAACCTGCGCTTTGTGGGCTTTAGAGAAGGAATCGAGGGGACGAATGTGGTGACTTATTTACACTCCTGGCTCACGACAACCTTCCCAAAGGCTGCATTCTCAAACTGTTTTGTCATAGAAAGGGCACACAGGGCTCTGCTGGTGAAGCCACCAGAGGGAGCGCGACCACGACCGATCATTGCAAGCTTTCTTAATTTTGCGGACAGAGACCTCATATTGAGGGAAGCCAGAAAGAAAGGCGAAATTCGACTGGAAAATACGAACATCATGATATTCCCATATTACAGCCAAGAGGTGCAGAAACAAAGGCACACTTATGACTCAGTGAAAGCAAAATTACAGGATCTCCACATATCATACATGCTGCTCTTCCTGGCGAAACTGAAAGTCATTTTCAAAGGCAAAACGCACTTCTTCAATCGACCGGAGGAGGCGTGGCATTGGCTGGAAGAACGTCCACTCCTGCGAGAAGCAGAGGAAGAGGGACCCAGGATACGATCGGAAATGGCGGCTGCCAATTTCCGGAGAAGCCCTCCTAAGACCCAGAGGTCCCAGGCGCAGAGGTCCAAAAGGCATTCGCATACGTCCCCGTACCCTGATCCCTCCAGGTCGGGAGGTGGGGGGAACAGCCCAACAACACCAGCGGAGAAAACGGCGCAGCCGGGATCTAGGTTCAGCTGCCTGGTGCATCACACTGAATCAGAGGCGGAGGACGACGTAGGTGGCCGCGTGTCCGATGGTGAAGAACCGACGGAACGATCCTTACATCCTCTAGTCACAGCAATCCGAGATCTGGAAGGGGGAGCGTCCGGTACTCCGGAGGATCCGGACATTGAGACGATAGACTCCCAATCCTGATGAAGCATGGAACTGATATCCGGGTCAGCAGCACATCGCCTCGGGGGCACGCAAGTTACAATCACTTACCCCCTTTGATTAGACTTGTCCTACTATGGTTGGCTGATTGGGTTCTTCTGTCTGTTGACTTTATACGGGGAGTTCTGTACTTTCACTCACTTGATAGTCAGGATACGGAGAGCTCCTTGGAGTGATCAGATAGAACCTTAAAGATAGCCTAGTTGGGGTTTTTATTGGGAGGGCGACAGACCAGTTGGTTACCTGTTATACTGATGGAACGGAAGGAGGGGAACGGTGGGGAGGGGGCGGGGGGAGTTGCGGGGTGTTGCACAGTTCAGTTGGGGAGTGTGGGCTGGGAAGAACAGGGAACAGTCAGAACACAGCGGTCATGTATCTCAGTGCTCCACATAATGCATCCACGCCAGAGACTGATCACGTTGAACTATCCACTTCTCAAATGGCGAGTGACGTAATTGCGCCAATGACGTGTGACAGGGGTGTTGGTGTCCTGTCATGGAATGTAAACGGGCTGGGTTCCAAGATTAAAAGGGGCTTAGTGAACTCATACCTTAAAAGACTAGACCCGGATATAACCCTCCTACAAGAAACCCACCTAAAGGGCACTACCTGCACCTTTATAGCTATAGGTCGACATAAAGTTCTGGCTCATGCGGGCTATACGACTGACTAAAGAGGGGTGGCGGTCATTATAAAGAAAACTACACCATTCTGTACTACACGCACCTGGATAGATCCTTTGGGGACTTATGCTGGGGTCCAGGGGACATGGAACAGGCGTACATACACGATCATTTCAGTATATGCACCACCCAAGTTGCAGGCAACTACGCTTAAGTCTCTTGCCCACATACTCTTGGTAACTGCTGACACCATTCAAATCTTAGGAGGAGATTTCAACGACGTAATGGACATAGAGCAGGATCGGTCTGGGACAGCGACTCGGGGGGAGGGGGGGGGGGGGGAATCCGACCTCCCTATCCCAACAGATGGCCAATTTAGGACTCACGGATGTCTGGAGATGGTTACACCCCACCCAGACGGCCTACTCATACTATTCAGGAGCACATAAGGTATTCTCGAGACTAGATTACATATTCATGTCTAGACAGTACCTGACAGTGACCGACACTGCAGAATACACCGCAAGAGGCATCTCCGACCATTCCTCACTGATGGTAAGGGTGGGACGAACCCGAGGCACTGTGGGGACCTCCTGGAGACTCGCAGCCTGGGACCTGCAGAACGCTAATATCCTGAGAGGCCTGAGAGCAGATATAAAAGTCTATGTTGCTGAAAACGAGGGAACGGTAGAGTCGAGGGTCACTTTCTGGGAAGCCCTGAAACCGGTAATGGGGGATAGAATACAAAACAGGCTGGGGGAGGAAAGACGAAGACTTCAGTCAGAGGTCACTGCACTGGAACAGACTATCCTGGGCCTGGAAAGGGAATACCAGAGTTAAAAAAATGCTGAGACTCTTCGACGGTTACTCGATACTTAGAAACAGTATAGAGAATTGGTGACTAATGAGGCAAAAACTCAATCCCTAACTACCCTCCACCGTCTCTACGATGTGGGGCATAAGTCAGGCAAACTACTAGCGGGGTTGAGTAAAAAGGAGCGTGCGACTAGATGGGTGGATCACATTAGAAATACAGATGGGGTGCTTGTTAGTTCTGATGCACAAATTGCGGACACATTCGCTACCCATTATGAACTCTTCTACGCTGCCAGGGATTTGGGGTCGGCCGACGATGCTCTACAATATATGGCGCAGACGGACCTGCCTCAGTTGTGTCCTGAAGCCTCCCAGGCGTTGGAGACGGACATTACGGCAGATGACATATCGGGTGCCCTAGCCAGATTGAGACTGGGTAAAACACCGGGTCCGAACGGTTACCCGGCGGAGTTTTTTAAACGTACAGCGGACCTTCTGGTTCGACACTTAAAGGGTCTCTTTCTGGGTACCTACCAGGAGGGGAGGCTCCCCCGGACCTCTCCCTGGCAACAATCGTCCCCATATATAAGGAGGGTAAACCGCGAGAGGACTGTGCGTCCTATCGCCCCATTTCCCTCCTAAACACGGAGGTGAAACTCCTGGCAACTATTTTGGCGCTACGACTGAGGTCGGTGATCCAAGGCCTTGTACACCTGGATCAAACGGGCTTTCTGATGGACAGAGCAACCAGATTAAACCTTAGACGTACCCACAATTGGCTACAGGAAGTGCGGGGAAGACAAGAGCCACACTGGTTTCTCTCCCTAGACGCGGAGAAAGCCTTCGACGCGGTTCATTGGCCATTTCTAAACGCGGTGTTGCAAAAGTTTGGTTTCGGCCCCAAGTTCCAGAAGTGGGTCCAGCTCCTCTATACCGCACCGAGAGCCAGGGTGCGGGTGAATGGGAGACTATCGCGCAAATTCCCGATCCAGAGAGGGACCCGACAGGGCTGCCCTTTGTCCCCCTCCTCTTTACACTCACTATTGAGGTACTAGCAGCTAAGATCCGTCAAAACACGGACATCTCCGGTTTTCGGAGATCTGACACTGACCCCACACAAGAAAAGATATCCCTCTATGCGGATGATGTGCTCTTGTATACCACTAAGCCGGAGACCACCGTCCCGGAGCTGTTCCGGGAATTAGAACACTATGGTAGATACTCCGGCTACACAATAAATTGGCACAAATCGATCTTGTATGACCCTGGAGGAGGGGGCCACTGGGGGACGCTGCCGGGGCAACTATTGACAACTGTTGAGGGTTTCCAGTATCTTGGGATATACATTACCCTTGATAAGACACAATCAGTCCAACATAACCTGGAGAGAATCATACTGAACTCCACGGCGGACATGGACCGTTGGAGACAGCTCCCACTCACACTCCTAGGTCGAGCGGCCATGTATAAGATGATTACCCTACCCAAATGTCTATATGCCCTACAGAATGAATACTATCCGCTTCCGGCGACGTTGCTTGCCAGGGTACACGTGGATTTGAGGTCTTTTCTCTGGCTGGGTAGGCAACCTAGAGTGGCCCAGAGTACTCTCCAGAGACACCAATACAGTGGGGGAATATCATTCCCTAACCTGGAAGCCTATTACTGGGCGGAACACATGATACCGATTAACGACTGGCTAATTGCACCGGCAGATCACCCCACATATGCCCTAGAAAGGCTTAAAATGTCAGCGCGGAATTTACTATCTTATCTCTATGGGGGTACGGGACGGGAGCCGCTCCTCTCCGCGACTACTATCACGTTGCTTGCTTGGACTAAGGCCACAAAACGCATGGCATGGGATAAGAAGCCTACTAGGCAAACACCGCTTTGGCACTGTAAATGGTTGACAGAGTTGAATAAATTGCGAGGCTTCCGAAGATGGGACGACATAGGCATTTCCACCATAGGGGACGTGATTGCCAAGGGGGAACTGACATCCTTTTTGGCCCTGAAGACCGAGTTTGGGCTCCACCACACGCAGCTCTTTAAGTACACACAGCTAAGACATGCATGGCAGGCTCAGAATATTCAACTAAGCAACATCCCGGAATATGCACCACTGGAGGGACGGCTCCTCCAGGAACAGATCCAGGGGAAGGCGGTCTCTCTCACATATAAAACCTTAACTAACAACATGCTAGGTGATTTGGCGAAACTTAGACAGACGTGGGAAATGGAAGTGGGAGATAGGGATGACCTTGACTGGGACATGGTCCTAATGCATCCCCGGGAGGTGGCAATTAAATCCAGACTGCGCCTTATTTAATTTAATGTGCTCCACAGGACCTACTACGATAGGGTGCGACTCCATAGAATGGGGAAAATAGAGGACACGAAATGCCTTAGATGTCGTCAAGACGGTAATGTAATGTAATGTAATGTAAGCACACATTTTTATAGCGCGGCTATCGCTCCGAGGAACATCTTGGCGCTCCACACCCAACCCTGATGGAGATGAGTTGGTAGACAGAAGGCAGTGACACACTGTACAATTATTACACCAAAGCTCTGCAGGCTGCGTCAGAGAGCGGTGGAGACTCCTATCACACCATATGGACATGCGACACGATACAGACTTACTGGACACACATCTTCACAGAATTGAGAGAGGTCTTGGAAGTCCCGCTCCAACGGGAACCCAAGCTGGCATTATTGGGTATGACTAATGACGTGTACCTACCGCGTCCGCTCCTCATCTTCCTGGTGCTGGCGCTAGTGATAGCGAAGAGAGATATAGCGAAGAACTGGGGGTCACCTGAGTCAGGGCTCGACAAATCCACTCGCCCGCTCGCATTTGCGAGGGAGAATGGATGAGGACGAGCTATTTTTAGGTCCTACTCGCCCTTTCTGGCGAGTAGGAAATCAAACTAACTTTTGTCCTCTGTCTTTAAAAACAGAGCAAAAGTGACAAGATAACACGATTTAAAGGCATTTTTATTGCTCACAAAGGAAATGAGCAATAAACATGCCTTTAAATCTTGTTATCTTGTCACTTTTGCTCCGTTTTCAGAGACGGAGGTCAAGTGGGTTGGAGTCAGGTCGAGGGGATTTTCCATGGTACTAGACCTGCAGGACTAGTACAATTTTTCAGATTTGTCGAGCCCTGTGAGTCCCCGGGCTTAGAGGAATGGAGAAGAGGGTTGGACCTTTACATGGCTGCCGAGAGAGTGACTTATAAGGTGAGGGGGTGCCCGAAGAAATTCCATAGGGTCTGGACCAAGTGGCGATACTACCATGGATTAGATGGGGGGCTATGAGGGAGGGGGCTTTCAATTTCTGACTATTCAAACGCGGGAACACCTCCAGGAATATCCCAGGTGGGACGCAGCGAGATACTAGTACTTTAAACTCGTGGGTGTTGAACCAGTGTGTTACTTATTGTGACAGAGATTTATAACTTTGGAGTGGGTGGGCGTGGGAGTAGAGGTATATGTACTGCTGATTACATGACTGTACTGTTGAGTTATGATAAAATGCAAATAAAAATAATTTTTAAAAAAACAATCCAAAGAGTAGTGAAACACACTATTTTAAATCAAATGAGAATCCTTCTGTTCAGGTAAAAATCTTGGGTGCACGTGGGTATCCCCCTCTGGCCTCAGGGGGTCAAGTTAATACTAAAATGATAGAACTAAGAAAGACGTTACTTAGTGTCCCCCATTTGCACTCCTATGTGGTTATGAATAAACTTTTTTCAATTTCAAATAAAGTTCACATTTATTCGCAGTTTCTTGATTCAAATGTATTTCATGTTTATTTCATAATTGTAATGAGTTACATTCTGTATATAGTCATGATAGTCCTTTTGAAATTGTAAAAGATTCATATATTTTTGTTGGGATAGAACTGAAGGGCCCAAAAGCTTGATTTTGATTATTTGTTTTTAGGATACATAGTCCCCGGATGAAGGGTCTTCGACCCTAAATGCATTGGGATGACGTATTGAATATCTGTGATACCTCGAAGTAATTGCCAAGAAGACATGCATCCATGAGATTTATCATAGTGATGTTACAATTATAAAATAAACCTGAAATACATTTGAATCAAGAAACTGCAAATAAATGTGAACTTTATTTGAAATTGAAAACAGGCTATTCATAACCACATAGGAGTGCAACAAGGGGACACTAAGTAATGTCTTTCTTAGTGCTATCATTTAAGCTACATAGAACAACATAAGGACCGGAGTCCTAAACAAATCAGTAGTACACCAGAATAGAACAAGTTCAAGTTACATCACTTATGACTATTGCAAACGTGGTGTCATATACAGCAGGTTCGTCAGCTTTGCGTATGCATATTTCAATGCTATTAGATTATCCATTAGACCATATGAACATTATCGGTTGTTGCTTTCACTACGGGTTAAACATTTACCTACACCTATTTGCACAGAAGTGTAACAGATATGAGTGTACAGCACTTACGGGAGGTGCCGGTAGGAGGAGGTGTGGAGCAGAACTATGAGTGGGGTTGTGTTAGTGGTTATGTGTCTGCGGCTGGCGCAGGAGTGTCTGATATTACCATGTCTTTCTCCCTAAGCCATGTCACAAATGGCTGCCAGATGTCTTTCGGGCGGGATGCCATGGGCATGAGGTCCCAGTACGCAACCAGCTGCTCTTGAAAATAGGTGATGTTGTGCAACCAGGTATCTACTGTGGGGTTTCTTGGAGCATCCCAGTGTATGGCCAGTCTACACTTAGCAAGTAACAGTATCATAGCCGGGAGTCAGCCTTTCTCGGCTGGAATCTCTGCGACATGACCCAGCAGGGCAACTAATGGTGTGCACTGCAATGAGACACCTGTGATCGTGTGAATAATCGCATATACTCCTTCCCAGAATCGGGCTATGGATGGGCAAGTCCACGCAACATGCAGGAAAGATGCATTCTCTTCCGCCCTTGTATTTAATTGTCTGGTTGGAGATAGCTCTTTGGCTCCAGACACACCATCGCATCTGCGCTGCAACTTTGACACAATGCCATTGGAAAAGTGCTTTTATTATATAAACAGCCACTGCAATACATTCAGCAGAAAAGCACTTCTGCTGGGATTGTCCTGAAATGCGATGCACTGTGATGCAGTCCTCCTGACTTGGACTTCTATCCTGCAAATATGATACACAGGCCGGCTTCCTGATACATTACACTTAGGTATGGGGGGTTAGGCTACCCCAAGTGTTCTGGCAGAGGGTACTCCCAATATGCTTTCAATAGCATATGTATCTTTAGGTAGGATATTAGCAGCATAATAATATAATCACATAGTAATGTTATAATGGTTGAACTGTTTATCTTTTTCACCGTTCTTGTAATGCTGGTTACAATGCTTTGCTTCTTCTGCCTATTAATTGCAACACACTCTTTTTATACAAGAATATGATTGTTTCAAAAAATGTTTGAAAACCACATTTGTATCTTTCTTGTATTTACTTTGGGCATGCAAAAGTAAACAATGAAAGGGTAGATCTGTTTCCATGTTTTCCTTGGGGAGTAAAAGAGTGGTCATGTTCGAGGTTGCTGATATCAACTGATACCCTGGTAAGTATATGGGTTCAGATAGGGCACTATGAGCTGGCTAGGAACAACACAATTATTTCCTGATGATATGTGTGAACCAAGTCCCTTTATTCTGATGTTTATGTTTTCCAAATACACAGTCCTACTTAATTCGTAGGAACTGAATAACATGGCAACACCAACGTTAATTCAGATCAGGCACTTATTTAATGGGTCTCCTGAGTAATTCTTGCGTGTGTCCAAGGTCTACTTTTCAACGTATATGAAGACGCCGGTGGAGTTAGGGATTAATCCTCCTCAGCTTAATAGGAACCCCCTATTTTAGTATGATGGCTGTTCGAGTCAGAACCTTAAAAGGGTTACCCCACTATAGTATTTTTCCTGTCTTTCACTTCCATTCTTTAAATTTGGCGCTCACTGCTATTATTTAATAATGTTAATTGCAGACATAGTTTTACAGCACAATTGCTGCAACAAGGACTCCCTGTTGGAGGGTGAGATGTCACCTTTGTGGTTGAGGACCAGGAAGCATATAAACAGAGGTATTCTAATTCTGTGCTCACTTTCCTGCAGTAGAAGGCGCCAGCGGTGGCTCCTCCGCAATGGCAGAGAAGCGTCGCCCCACTGTTTGGCTCAGAGCTAGCAAATGAAAGATAAAACAATGTTATATTTAGTTAATTTAGAAGTTTATAAAGCCCTCAGCTACCCCCAACGGGGGTATCCCGGCGCTATGACAGGCGGCAGAAGTAGGTTCCAGGAAGTGTGTAAGTGCTGGAAAACAGCCAAGTCTTTAGGACACACAGGAAGATAAGTTTCAGACTCAGCAGTAGCATTGTTTAATTTTTCATTGCCATCTCTGAGCCAGTGCTGTAGGAACTTACAGGATGCCTGGCGAGTCAGAAATCCCGCCGCCCGAGTGTATTCCTACTACTCGGGAGCACACTCATTGCATGTCAGGCTTGACAGGTACATGCTGTCCCGCGACCTGCTTCCCTCCGTGACAGACGCTGACTACCTAGGACGGACGCACTCGGACCATAACCCACACACTCTGGTATATGGATGGAGGCGCCAGCGCCCGCCTATACCAACGTGGCGCTTGCAACCGGATCTCCTGCTCGACACCCCATTCCGAGAGGAGATATCCAGGAGGATCATACAGTATTTCGAGGACAATAGTGACTCGACCCCCTCCCCGAGGACCGAGTGGGACGCCTTCAAGGCGGTGACCAGGGGTAGCTGCCTCAGTATACAGGCGAGCCTGCGAGGCCAGGTGGAGAGAGATCTGATACGGGCGGAGGAGGCACTACTGGATAAAGAACGGGAAGCAGCGGAGGGCGATGACTCCCAGCTGATCTCAGCCAGGGCGGATCATGCTGTTTTGATGGAGCGCCTGAAGAACATTAATTTCGCGGCACACTCCGCGCGCACCCACAATGCAGGTGACAAACCTGGCAGGCTTCTGTCGTGGCTGGTACGACAGGACTCACAGTCCGCGTCGGTTCTGTCGATCCGCACGGCCCAGGGCGTTGAGGTCTACACCCAGACACAGATTCACGAAGCGTTCACGTCGCATTACAAGTCCTTATACAGCTCACGGCTACGGGCCACGGTGGTGGAGATCGCGGACTACCTGGCGACACTGCAGCTCCCGACAGCTACTGCTGCCCACCAGACAGAGCTAGGTGCTGCACTCACCGGTGAGGAACTACGGGAGGTGATCTTCTCCCTCTCCAATAGCAAGGCACCGGGCCCTGACGGACTCCCGGCTGAGTTCTACAAAGCCTACTCACTGGTGCTCATACCGGAACTGTTGAAGGTGTATACGGCGGCATTGGAGGATGCTGAACTCCCGGCGTCCCTGAATGAAGCTAACGTGATCTCCCTGCTAAAACCGGGTAGAGAAGCGAATGAACTAGGCTCTTACAGACCATTGGCACTCCTCAACACCGATTACAAAATCTTAGCAGCGACGCTGGCTCGGAGACTTGCGCCACTGGTCCCCACACTAGTGCACTCCGATCAGAACGGCTTCGTGCCCACCCGGAGCACGTCATATAATTTACGCCGCTTTTTCAGAATCCAACGGTATGCGACCCCCGCCTGGCCACGCTCGGGATGCATCATACTCGACCTGGAAAAAGCGTTCGACTCGGTGGAGTGGCCATATCTCCTCCGAGTCCTAGAGAAATATGACCTGGGTGATGCCTATGTACAGATGGTAGGGCTTCTCTATCAAGAGCCCGAGATACGAGTCCGGACTGGGCGGTTGTTCTCTAATAGGATCCGCATTGGGAGGGGTACCAGGCAGGGCTGCCCCCTCTCCCCTCTATTATTCGCCCTGGCGATGGAGCCGTTGGCGGAACTGCTCCGCAACTCCGGCGACATCTGGGGCATCCCGCTGGCTGATGGCATTCACTCGGTGTCTCTGTACGCCGACGACTTATTGTTATATATCAGAGACCTCACCTGTATACCTGCGGCAACCGCGGACATCTTCCAAACGTTCGGGGACATGTCGGGGCTCCGCGTCAATTGGGCCAAATCGGGAGCCTATGCATTCAGTAGCGAGATGCCACAATGTGATGTGTGCATGATGGGGGAGACACTCCGGTGGCACCCGACGGTATTCAGGTACCTGGGGATCTTGATATATCGAGACCCTGTGGACCTCCTGGAGGGCAACCTGGTGAGGGCTATATCCTCGCTCTCGGCCCAGGTCACGTTCTGGAATTCCCTTCCGCTGAACGTGCCGGCCAGAGTGTCGCTAACCAAGATGATAATGCTCCCCCGGCTCCTCTATTATTACACTAACCTGCCAGTGTATGTACCGGCGCGCATATTCAAAGAGCTGGAAACCCTCACCAGGCGCCTCGTCTGGAATAAAGGGAGACCCCGGGTAGCATTTAAGACCCTATACGCGGCCACAGACGCTGGAGGCCTGGCGGTTCCCAATCAGGAGCTATATTACTTAGCAGCCCAGCTGCAATGGGTCGCTTACTGGCTGAGTGGCAAGAACCTGACGGACACGGCCACGATTGACACCACCCTGTCCCCCGTGCAGGTGCTGACACTCTTCCACCCCCTAACGAGGGGCCGGCTCCCCACTCAGGTCCATGTAGCAGTCGCGAGGCGGTGCTTTGTGCGGAGCCTCAAACTCACCAAAAGTACGGTACCCTATGCTCCGAACCTACCTCTACTAGGAACTCCCTTGGGCGCTGGCATGCTGTCCTCGGCCGAGCTGCGCAGTTGGACTGCGGCGGACTTGGACGAACTGGGCGGCCTGTACAGCGACGGAGAGTTGTTGTCCGGATACGGATCTGCCAGCGGGACAATTTCTGGCGCACGCCAGACTCCTCCGTGAGCTAACGAAGGCATGGGGTAACATGAGCCACGAGCCACCCACTCATTTGCTCATCCAGTACCTACATGTGATGGGCGATGGCTCCCATATAGTGCACTGGTTGGCACAAGCACTGCACAGTCATACCCAATTCTCCTCCCACAGATTGAGGGAGAAGTGGGCGACCGACCGAGGTTCCGACTGGACAGACAAGCAGTGGGCCGCGGTATTAGCGGGCGCCAGGAATATTCCTCGCAACGCGCGCTTTAAGACCATCCAATATTATATCATCCATCGCGCGTATCTGTCTCCAGACAAACTGAATCGCTACTTCGGACTCACGTCGTCGGCGTGTCCCA
Source organism: Lissotriton helveticus (assembly GCF_964261635.1). Taxonomy (NCBI): domain Eukaryota; kingdom Metazoa; phylum Chordata; class Amphibia; order Caudata; family Salamandridae; genus Lissotriton; species Lissotriton helveticus. The sequence continues at coordinate 173,344,923 of NC_136061.1, forward strand.
GATGCGGCCTCCTGGACTCGGACTTCCTGCACGCACTCTGGAGTTGCGCCCACCTCACCTCGTACTGGTCGGCGGTCACAGACACACTGACGGCGGCCACAGGCGATACCCTCCCCAAGACGTGGGAGGTATGCCTGCTGGGACTCTACAAAAGAACCAAGCAGACCAAGCTACGGGCGCGTTTCTGGGACTTGGGCCTCATCACGGCCAAGCGCCTTATCACGAAACGGTGGAAAAGTGCCACCCCACCGCGCCCTGCAGACTGGCGTCGCTCTCTGGGCAACTGGGCATGCGCGGAGAGTGTGTCTCTGCACAGGGAAGAGACTGCGGGCCTACGGAAGTACCCGATCGCCCAGGACTGGGACTCTGCCCTGAATGCGTACCATCGGGCGTGCGCGCAGGCCGGTATAGAGTGCCATCCCGACGCGGAATAGAGGGGACCCAATTGACTACTGTCCGGACTTGACGCGGGCTCCCCCCCCCTCCCCTGCCCCCTCCCCCCCCTGCCGCTTTCCCCGACCGCCGGGCCCTTGCCCACTGGGAGATGTCCCCTGCCGCCGCCCGCCCCCACCCCCCCTTTCCCCCCCCCCCCGCCCTGCAGTTGCGGCGACATCACATCCTCAGCTATCCCCGCCCCCACACGGCCCACATGGAGTACACCACGCACGGCTAGAGATTCAGATACACTGCTACACACGCACATGCTAGTCTAACGGTTGTTGAAAAGTTTCTCCCTTCCCCTCTTCTTCTTTTACTTCCCAGTTGAATCTCTTGGTTGATAACGAGACTGTTTATGCTGTACTCATGGTAATCTTCGATTTCCCCTCCTTGTTTATGTTTCGCACAACACTGGTTGGACACTGTCATGAACAGGAGACTGCAACCCAGCGTCCCATGTGCCTATGTGGGATATGATCCTGCCCTTGACCGCTGCTGTGCTAACCGAGGAACACGACTCAAGTCATTGGTTGCTGGTCTTCATGACCACGTTGGTCCTCTTGCAGTGTTGCGGACCGCGTACACTGCAACACGAGACATTTCCTGGCGCTGCCGCTTGCGGACTAATGCATCTCCTCTGGCTACTGTTTCTTTTCACTCGTGTATAACTGGCTTGTCAATATGTGCTACTCGTTGAGTACCAATTGTAATAGTACTTCATTGTTATGATATTGTGTGAATACGTACCAACTTATCTGTGAAACTAAATAAAGTTTGGGACCATTGGTCTTAAAAAAAAAAAAAATCTCTGAGCCAGTGCTGTAGGGAGGGGCGGGGTCAAGGCATGGGCGAGGTAGGAGGAGTGCTATGTGCACCCCCTAAGAGCTCACATGTGTTCTGTCTAAGGACGCCCAAAACACAAATGCGCACTTAGCATTGAGCAGCAGGGCTAGAGGCTCGCCATAGACTCACTGACCTGAGCAGAGCATAGTTTTAGCCTGTTCAGGCCAATCCCTGTGCTACTCTGCAGCACGGTGACTGGAAGGGTGACTGGAAGGGTGTCTTTCCCAGGGGCTGCTGGGACCAGGAAAAAAAGAGGAGGCGCGGCGCTGGAGGCAGCTGGCGGCTTCAGGTACTTTTTTTAACATTTGTATATTACTACCCCCGCGCAACACGTCCCCACCCACGTTCCTTCCACCCACCCTACCATCCTTTATTTGTGGCGGCCGCCACTGGATGGCACTACACAAAACTTTCAAACATATAAACCATCAAGACCAAAACGGGTTTGTACCGACGAGACACACATCCCACAATATCCGACGATTATTTCGCTTGCAGGAGTACGCCACTAGACAATGGCCACGAGCAGGGTGCCTTGTACTCGACCTGGAGAAGGCGTTTGACTCGGTGGAGTGGCCCTACCTGCGAGCGGTCTTGGAGCAGTTCGAGCTAGGGGATGACTATCTGACTATGGTCGGCCTCTTATACCGCAAGCCCACGGTCCGAGTCCGCACTGGAGCATTACTCTCTGACCCCATTCGAGTACAGAGAGGCACCAGGCAGGGTTGCCCACTGTCGCCCCTACTGTTCTCCCTAGCAGTGGAACCCCTGGCTACGAAGCTCCAGTCAAAGGGAGCTAACTGGGGAGTACCGTTGGCGGACGGACTACATGTAGTGTCCCTATATGCTGATGACCTGCTCTTATACGTCAGGGACCTAACTAACGTCCCAGACTCCCTCGCTACCATCTTCGGCACCTTTGAGGAAATGTCGGGATTACGAGTAAACTGGGACAAATCGGGGGCCTACCCCTTCAGCCCAAACGTTCCCGAATGTGACATACACATCGGGGGTGGGAGGTTGCAGTGGTATCCCAGCACATTCCGATACCTTGGGATACACATCTACCGAGATCCAATGGACATCTTGGAAGGAAATCTTATGAGGGCGATCGCCTCTACCAGAGCACAGGTGGGGTTCTGGAATACACTACCGCTCAATGTCCCTAATCGCATAGCCGTGGCTAAAATGATAGTCCTACCGCGGCTGTTATACTACTTTGCGAATATACCAACCTATGTACCTACCCGGGTGTTCCGAGACCTCGAGGTCCTGCTACGGAACCTGATTTGGAACAGAGGTCGGCCTCGGGTCGCATTGACGAAACTCTACATGCCCACTGCAGAGGGCGGACTAGCAGTTCCAAACATGGAGTTATATTATCTAGCAGCACAAATGCAGTGGGTGTCAGGCTGGCTGGGTGGAAAGAACCTGGGCGACACGGCAACGGATACCACCGTTTGGTCCCTGTTCCCGATTCAAGTACTATTCCATCCGCTGACTCGAACTACCCGACCGCCGCAACTATTGCTCGCAGTGGCACGCAGATGCTTCCTCCGCTGCTTGCGTCTAACACGAGCAACGACGCCATATGCGCCGATATTGCCGCTGTTAGGCACCCCGACAACGGCAGGGACCCTGACCACTGTAAAGTTGGATAGCTGGATCGCCGCAGAGGTGGAGACGATGGGCGACCTTTACTCTGACGGCGCCCTCCTGCCCTTTGCAGCCCTCGTAAGGGATACATCCCTCCCAGCTGGGCAGTTCCTAACACACGCGTCCCTCGTTCACGCGTTGACCACCACATGGGGAGACATGTCTAGAGAGCCACCAACACATCACTTCATACAGTACTTGCATGTCATGAGCAACGGCACTCACATTATTCATTGGTTAACGCAAGCACTCCTCCTACACACACCCCCGGCAACTGCACACCTGAGGGAAAAATGGGCGACAGACAGAGGGCGGGACTGGACGGACAAAGAGTGGACTATGATCCTAGCTGGTCCAGTGAACATCCCCCGCAGCCCTCGCTTCAAAACTATACAATTTTATATACTGCACCGCGCGTACCTCACCCCTGACAAGATAAATAAGTACTTTTCAGCCACAGACACTGCCTGCAGCCGCTGCTCTCTTCTAGGTGCGGATCTCCTCCACATGCTCTGGCTCTGTCCCGCCCTCCAGCAGTACTGGGATGGAGTGACAATGTTACTCCGACATTGCACTAAGGAACAGGTACCGAGCACATGGGAAGCCTGTATATTGGGTTTGTACAAGCGCACGCGCCTAAAAAAGGTCCAGACTAGATATTGGGATCTTGGGCTTATCACAGCCAAAAGACTACTTACCAAGAAATGGAAGGCAGCCACGCCCCCACACCTCCGACACTGGTGTCTGTCGCTGACAAACTGGGCGTGGGCTGAGAGCTCTGTCCTGAAACGGGAAGAGACGGCAGGGCTCAGAAAATTCCCCATTGCACAACAATGGGAGGACATACTATACTCCTTCCTGCAGAAATGTACGGAACAGGGAATTACGTGAAAAATTATGTGCTGCCCCCCCACTCCCTGATACGGATTCCTGCAAACCGCACAGGATACACCATACACCATTCTACTGACCATTCGGCTCAACCCACTGTCTGACATGTGCTCTCCTGTCTCACACTGACGACTACTTGCCCCACTCCCGGACACACACCGCCACATGTGACGCTGCGACAGAGGCCCGGGCTCCTTGCCGGAATACCACACCCGCCGAACACTCGTGGGCTCCCCCCCCCCCTAATGGCTCCACCACACGGACGACTTGCATTTTCCCGTGCCCCCCCCCCCCCCCGGTCCTTCGCCTGCCTACCCCGTGAGACACGACTAACACGCTGATTCCGACCTCCACCCCCTCGACGATATGGCAAACTCTGCACAAACCTACTCCCACCTACCTCCTGTATAACCCATGTCCCTGTTTTGTAGTTAGTTGTTGATTTGGTTTCATCTCCCCTTAGACCATGTCCATACACATACAACTCCATGCTTCATACCATTTTGCGCCACAAGGCGCCCTCGGGTGAGACAGCTGAAGCTTGGGCACCTCGCCTGGGCGCTAAGATGCAGAACAGCTCTTTTCAACGGAATGGATGCACAAGGCGGTTATGCGCCCCAAACGCGCTAAGTCGCTGATCACCCTCATCACTCATTCATATGACATCAGGCCCGTCTGAATGTTGACCCATACTGAGATACTCACCAATGACGCACGTTAGATGTAGCGGGCACGACTACCACCGCTGCTGCTGATGTGGGTGGGTTCGGCACGGCCACTTTGATCCACTGACTCTATACAGGAAAACCCATAGACCGCACACTTACTAGGCAGTAAATGTATACATGACTATGGTGTTAAGTGAAGTACTGATATACGCTGCCGGACCCCAGGGTTGTCGGCCTTGAAGCTGTGTACGCTTACCCTATCTACCACACTGTTCATTATCTGCGGCTGGCCTGGCTGGGTTGTAAGCTATGATGCTGTGTACACTGTATGTTGGACAATAAAGGTATTTTCAAAAGAAAAAAAAATCACATTGATATTCTAATGTTGAAATGCGTTTTGCATCTACAGAAAAAAAATACTGACTGCAGTTCAGACAGCTGTTACAAAGGAAAGATGATTGGCTCAGGGGAAACACATAATAGTGGTTACTTTGTTCCAACCCTAGAGGCTGTTACCAAGGCAAGCGTTCCTAATGCAAAAGTCTGACATCCAAGATAGATACAATTGACCAACTGCTTAACAGCTACTGATGTTGACTATGTCTTTGACTCTACCTTGCAAACACAAGAATTCCTCCAATATGAACAAGAATACTCTGTGCCCAGGGAATTTTTGCCTCTTGACCAGTTTGTTTATATAATCTATACTGAGGATTTAGCTCAGCCTAGAGGTACCAAGCACCAATATTCCGCTGCATGCACAGCAGTGCGTGGTGTGATGAAAAATGGATAATCACGTCAACAAAACACATTTACACAATCCTTAGGGGATTTTACTGCTCAGTTGGCTGAACTAAAAGCTTCAATCCTGGCACTAGAGAATATTAATCCTGAATGCCTCACACTCATAGGGCCTGAGTCATAAAGGTAAACTGAGAAGAAAGTCTAACTTTATGACTTTCGGCATTCACAAAGGGCATTTACTAGTAGTAAAGTTAGACTTTTGTCTCAGTTAAACGTAAGTTTTGGTCTTAAGTTTAACTGAGAACAAAACTGATCCAAAAGTGTAACTTTACTACTCGTAAATGCTCTTTGAGAATACGGAAAGTCATAAAGTTAGACTTTTGTCTCAGCAAATCGTAAGTTTTGGCCTTCAGTTTAACTGAGACCCAAACTGACACAAAAGTCTAACTTTAGTACTCGGAAATGCCCTTTGTGAATACCAAAATTCGTAAAGTAAGTCTTTTGTCCCAGTTTACCTTTGTGAATCGGGCCCAATGTGTGCAATTCGTATTACTGCGTCCAGTCTTTCAATGAACATTTACATTATTGGCGCTTGAATGGATTCAGAGACTTTAAAGGACATACTATCAACCATCAATTCTTTGGGTAAAGGTGGCTCATCTTAAAGAATGTTTGCCGTGGGCTCATGTAATTCATACACTGAGTCATCAGTGTGTTTCAATACACTTTATAGGGAATTCACTGGCTAATGTAGCCACCAAATCAGTGGGTCAGACTGCACTTTTGCAGCATACACTTGTTCACGCACAAGGGTGGATGAAGACATCATTGTTGCAGTCAATGCTTCACTCAATGGCACTCCATTACCTAAAGAATATCCAGAAAAATACTCCTACCGACTGAGTGCCCAAAACATACCTTTTGCTCACATTTCCGGGGTGGGTGATCGAGTGAAACCCAACTCGGACCAAGGGCTAGAATTAATCAAGGCTGCTTTTAGGGATTAGAGTCTGCCCATGCAGGTGTGCCAGCGAGTTTCCTTACTACAGAAATGATACTGGTGACATGGTTGTACAAACAGACTAAACAATATGTCCTTAACTGATACATATGCTAGCAAATTAAAAGCTTCACCACAGCTCGCCCATCGCAGGCACCCCTCTTAGTTTCATACCTTTGACATGTGTCCACTTGGATCACTGTGGACTCTAAATTCAGAGGGTGCGTGCAAAATGTATTCTCTTGGGTGTAGATACATGTTCTAGATTCCTATGGGTGTGGCCTCAGCGACTGGCTGTCGCTTGAACTGTTATTAAAGATCTGCAAGTCACTATTGGGACATAAGCAGTAGTAACATTCCACTCGCAACAGGTCTTTAAGGCTTACGGGATATCATGGGAAACCTGGGCGTTGCTGTATATTATTCCTGCCTCCTTCATTCTGAGGAAAATTTGATAGTGGAAAGGAAAAACCATGACTTAAAACAGTCCTTCACAGCTAGAGTATTAGATTCAGGTCGTAGTTGAGTTAACACTTGCATTGAGTCCCAAGAGCTTTAAATAATCTCCTTAGACAATCCTTGGGTAGCCGGACTCCCTATGAAACCATCCAGATGTACGTTCCAGATTTCGAAAACCCCGTCACAGTGGCAACAGTCTCACCTTTTGACATCAATAAACATTTTGCTGTCTTACAGGATTTACAAGACTTCCGGGATGACCGTTTAAATTACACTTCCAAATGTTCTGGCACTGCTAAAGTAAAGGTACAACCTGCAAATCTCTTGCTTGAGAGAAGATTACAGACAAAAACGAATTTAGCCTATCATACAGAGCATCAGTACAGTCTTTGAAATTCAAGGTATCAGAACTGTGATTTTGCCACTGCTGGCTAGTTGTAGAAATAAACAATTGGTTTCTATTGACCTGATCAAACCACACCATATGGTCAGTCCTACCCAGTAGGACGCAAGAGCTCCTTGGTAGCTACCTGCCTCCACTCGCTACCATAGTGGAAATTCCTCTACAAGCATTAAATAATACAAATACTGATTCTCCCCAGTTGGGGACATCAGATGCTGAACTTGTATTACTTCCTGCTACTACAACTGACACAGGATGCACATCAGAAGTGAATGTATATGTTTTCTATTGCTACTGCTAACAACAAAGTTATTTATTACCAACCACCTTTAGAGGTGTCTCCTAGTTCTCCATTACTACATGAGGTTCCTGTTTTTGCACACACTGCCTCTGGTTACTATGCCGACACCGATTAATTTTCTTCTGATTCCTTGCATATTTCACTACAGGGTGTATGTGCATTTCCTTTCTGGCTGAAACAGACTTATCTGATTCTTCCATGGTCCGATCTTTGGATTTCCATTTTTTCCATTTCACTGCTGTTCCTATTCGTTTGGATTGGATTTGTTACAGTATTTGTCTTGCTTTTAAATGGACATTACCTTCCAGAATGTTCTGCTGTTGAACTGGTAGTTGAGGTACTGAAGCCTCATTCTACTTCTCATAAAGTGCAAGTGACTTGGTCCTTTATGAACATTTCTGCATTTTCTATCTCTGATGTAATTGTTTGGGTTAAGGACAACTTTGATATTTTGTGCTCTACAGAAACTTTAAAGATTCCTTATGTATTTAAAGTACCTAAGGAGAAATGTATTTCCCCTGGCTCCATCTCTGATGACTGGGATGTTGATAGAGTAATGAGCATGCTTTATGAACTTGAGTATTATACAGTATATGAAACTGAAGATTTGTATTTAAATTGTGCTGATTATCTTGAAATATTTTGTTATCATCATTATTCTCACCACTATTTACATAAAGTTAGTACTCCATGAACTGTTTTCAATTACACACAATGGTAATATTGCCCAACAACACCAGTGGCTAGTCAAAAAACATATTTGAAAAAGTTTGCATATTTTTCTGTTCACAACACTTTAGAAGACGTTTCTTATTATTACAAGCTTACCCCTTCCCCAGTGAAGAAAAATATGCTGACCCAAATATAATTAATCTATTCAGATTCATTTATTTCCCAGCTGAACATACAAGTCTATGAACATTGGAAAGCAAAAATTGATTTGAAATCAATTTGGGGGACACAACACTGGCAATTACGAGTCAGTGATGTTATATTTAGAGCGTGTCTGATCCCTAGACAAATGATATTTCTGAATAAGATGGTACAGCAAACTACCTGCCTGGGTTTGGCTAAAATTAAAGGCAAGAAGACAACTGGCTTTTCCTCTGTTGCACGTTTTAACAATTGGGAACACTTGGAATTTTTTTTACAGAAGAACAGCTCCACTTTACGATACAGAATGGTACATATAACTTTCAGGTTCAGGCGGGTGGTTGGTGTGTCCAGTTAACACCAATGGCTGTAATGCTCGTTTTTTAAACTCCTCCATGGGTTTTCAAGCTAGCAGACGAGACCCCTGTTATATGCAGTCACAACATTCAGGGGTGGTACTACCTGTAGCGTAGAAAAGTTATGCCAGAAATGGTTTCAACATTCCACATTTGTTTGCAGTTAGAGAACATCTATCTCTCTTTTTTTTTGTTCAAATCTGTTTTTTATTGTGAACACAGCGATAAGCCTACAACCCCGTTTCGGGGCCGGCCGCGCAGAGAAAAGCCAGTAGGTAGTACTAACCAGGGGAGGTGGAACCGTTAACACAGCGCCCTGCCTACAACCCCCGGAGGGGGCCGGCCGCGTGGCTTAGGGGAGAGTATAGCAAGAGGCGGCCATATGCTGGCAATGCGTCGTTGTGCGGGGGAGGCGCGTATGTGAGGGAGAGCAATGGTGTCACATTTTCAAAGGCCCAACAGGGACCAAACTGCCCCAAAGAGGGGCGGAAGCCAGAGTGGCAAGTAGGAAAGAAGAAAAAGTCGGAAGAGGAGTGAGCAGTGGCGAGGTGGAGAGGGGTCTGGGGGGTGCGTCTGCAGTCGCCAATAGGAGATGGAAAACGCAAATCGGCACTGGGGGAAGTGACTAAGAGCCCAGCCTGCTCGGGTCAGCAGGGATGAGGGCATCCTCGAACAATTGCAGGGCGCGAAGCCTGGGAGGCATGTGGCGGGCATAGCTGATGGAGCACAGGTAGCGCACGAGAGGTTCCCACACTGCCTTGAAGCGTACCCCCCTTGATTGTATCCGCGCCGTGAGCAGCTCCATAGTCAGGACTTGCCAGAGGCGCACGAACCAGGATGCTATCGGCGGCGCCTCAGCCCGCTTCCAGTACAGAGCAATGAGTTGCCTGGCAGCACCTAACATGTGAAGGGTGAGGATCCAGTCGCTGCGCGTGAGGGCCCTAAGTGTGGGGGGTCGAATGCCCAGCAGGAGTGTGCAAACCTCTTCAGGGAGGGGAAAACCCAACACCTTCTTAATGTGACTAAGGACCTCCTTCCAAAAGACAGCTAGGGTAGGGCACGACCACCAGATGTGTACGAAGTCACCAGTCGCAGTGCCACACCTCCAGCACAGCGGCGAGGAAGTGGGGAACATTTTGCTGAGTCTCAGGGGAGTGTAGTACCATTGCGTTAGCATCTTGTACGCGTTTTCCCTCTGCGGGATGCTGCGGTAGGTTTTGGGGATGTCGTTCCAGAGCCGAGTCCATTCAGATGGCGTGATATCAGCGCCAGTCGCCGACTGCCACTGCCTCTGATAGGGATGTGCGGGCGGAGCGATGGGGTGTTGCAATATGTTGCAGATCTGGGAGATGAGCCGTTTCAGTCCCCCGAGGGAGCGTGCCAACTTCTCAAATGGGGTATATGCCCTGGTAGCAGCCTGATACATGCCGTCTCCCGAGATCCAGTGGCGCAGCTGCGCATACTGTAAGCTAGCAGTTAAAGGGAGGCTAAATTCTTCCCTGCAGTCCAGCCATGATTTAGGCGACCCACCAAGAAAAAGATCTCCTGCAACCCTGCAGTCACCTTGTGTCCAGCTCTCGAAAGCTCGGGTCTGGGCAGCGGGGGGAAAGTGCAGGTTACCTGCAATGGGGGTGTGTGGAGAGGGGAACGTGGTTAGACCCTTGGACACTGCCACTCTGTCCCATACTTCAAGAACCGTCCTCGTGGGGACCGCCATGTATGCACTTCTGGAGCGCGCCACACGCGGTAACCAAGGTATGTCCCATATGGTGCGCCCTGTGACCACTCGTCCATGTGGAACCAGTGCTTGTCGCTTTCGCGTGCACCCCATTCTATCACGAACCGGAGATGCGCCGCCCAATAGTAGTGGAGGAGATTCGGGCAGGCCAGGCCACCCCTGTCTCTCGGCTCCATGAGGACTTTCTGCGAGAACCGGGGCCGTTTGCCCCCCCATATGAAGGACGTGAGGTCGCGTTGGAGGGTTCTGATGCAGTGAATCGGGATCGGGGTGGGGAGGCACTGGAAAACATACAGAATGCGGGGGAGGACCGACATCTTGACAGCGTTGAGCCGCCCCAGCCAGGAAATCATCAAAGGTTTCCATTTCCGCAGGTCCGCCAGAACTTCCTTGCGGCAAGAGGCCCAGTTCCTCGAGGACCACGAGTCAAGGTGGGGTGTGAGGTCCAGACCCAGGTATTGAATGTGGTCATCCGCCCAACGGTAGGGTGTGACCCCCTTCAGGAAGGAGACCTCCTCATCGGGGATGGTGAGGTTAAGCGCCCAAGATTTGGTGTGGTTAATTTTAAGGCCGGACGCCTGCTCAAACAGTGAGAGGGCTTTGTGCACCGCTGGGAGGGAGACCCGAGGGTTCGTAAGAGTAAGAATCAGGTCGTCCGCAAACAGCGCTACCTTGTTAGTGCGCCCTCCGTGGGGGATACCATGAATGTCAGGAGCGCGCCTAATCAGCTCCGCCAGTGGCTCGACCGCAAGAGCGAACAGGAGCGGCGAAAGCGGGCATCCCTGCCTCGTGCCCCTGTGAATCGAGAGCGGCGATGTCAGTTGACCGTTGACCCGAATTCTGGCCTGCGGCCCAAGGTAAGGGGCCATGCACCTGGAGATCATGGTAGGGCCAAGACCTAGTTTCTTGAGGACCGCCCGCAGGAAGGTCCAGTCGACCCGGTCGAAGGCCTTTTCTGCGTCCAGCGAGAGGAGGCAGGCCGGGATTTTCCAGTGGTGCACCTTTCCCACTAAGTGCGCCAGCCTGCGAACATTGTCGGCTCCCTGACGGTCCCGTATAAATCCCACCTGGTCCGGGTTCACCAATCCCGGCATGTGCGGGTCCAGCCGCTTGGCCAGGATCTTAGTGTAGATCTTGAGATCGGTGTTAAGGAGGGCGATGGGGCGGTAGGAGGCACATAGGTCGGGGTCCTTCCCAGGCTTGGGGATCAGGGCAATTTCCGCCAGGCCCATATCAGGGGACGGGCCAACGGTGTCAGAGAAGGAGCTGTAGAGCCGCAGCAGATGCGGGCGGAGCTGGGTCAGGAACAGGCGATAGAAGGTCAACGGCAGGCCGTCCGGCCCCGGGGTTTTCCCCACGGGGAGGTCTTTGACAGCTTCTGTTATTTCCTCCTCCTGCAAGGGGCCCTCTAGTGTGGCTGCACACGCCGGGGACAGTGGAGACCCCCCGAAGTCCGCGAGGACGGCCTCTCGTACCTCCGCAGAGGTGGGCTCCTCAGCATACAGGGAGGAGTAGTAAGCGACAAATGCGGCCTGCTTGGCCGTCTCAGAGGTGGCACTGGTGCCATCCTGCCGCTTGACATTGGCAATGTGGGCCCTAGCGGCACGTGCCCGCAGCCTGCCGGCCAGTAGACGACCAACCTTGTCCCCTCCCTCGTAATACCGTTGCTTGAGCGCTAGTAGGGAGTGTTCCGCCTTGTTGGTGCGCAGGGCGCGGAGTTGCCCCCTGAGATTGGCGAGAGTTCTCTTTGACGCCCGTGAAGGGGAGTCCCGGTCCCGGGCCTCCGCCAGTTTGATCTCGCTAGCCAGGTCGGTTTCCATCTTGAACGCTTCCTTCCTCCGCGCCGCCGCCAGGGAGGTGATGTGGCCCCGAATGGTGGCCTTGAAGGCATCCCAGACCGTGTGAAAGGGCAGGTCAGGGGTGTCGTTAACGGCGAAATACGAGTCTATGGCGTCACGGATGCTGGCGACGTCGTCCGGGTCCCGGAGGACCCTCGGCGGGAGCGCCCACCTGCGTTCACGAGCGGTACGGGCCAGGGGGTCCTGCAACAAAAGCTCCACGTGAGCGTGGTCCGACAGGGAAATGTCGGAGATAGCGGCAGCTAAGGAGTCTCGGGCCAATTCAAGGGAGGTGAAGAGATAGTCGATTCGGGAGTATGTCCGATGGGAATGTGAATAGAAGGAGTAGTCCCGGGCCCCCGGGTTGTGGTAGCGCCACACGTCCACGAGTCCCAGGTCTGTAAGCTGCGTTCTAAGGGTAGAGGACATTGCTCCCGCGCCGTTAAAGGGGGCTCCCGCGCGATCTAGCTCAGGGTCCCAAACAAGATTGAAGTCGCCGCCCAGGATCACATTAGTGTCGCCCGATGGGAACTGCTCCCGCAGAAGTGCCTGGAGGTATTTGTCCTGCGACTGGTTGGGTGCATATACACACCCTAGAGTGAACTGTGCACGTCCCATCTGTACCGTGGCTCGGAGGAAACGCCCGTCAGCGCTTTTGAAGGGTTTCACGGATCCCCGCCTAATGCCAGCCCCGCAGAGGATCGCCACCCCCGCTGTCTTGGTGTCAGAGGATGCCCAGAACTGTGTAGGGTATCTAGGGTGCGCCATGCGTTTGATGTCTCCCCTGAGAAGGTGTGTCTCCTGGAGGAGGATAATGTCAGGGGAGTGGTGTAGGAGGTAGCGCCATATCTGCTTCCGCTTGTTGGGGGAGTTGAGCCCTTTGACGTTGAGGGAGAGGACCTTCAAGGGTGTAGGGATGTTCGCTGTCATAGCACTAAGGGGGAGTGGAGTCGCGCAAGACCCAACATAGCAGACCCTCCCGCAGACAGGACAGCGGCAGCCTCATCTCGCCTCCAGCGCGCCAACCCCCGCAGGACCCACCCCGCCACCCCTTCGCAGGCGCGGGGAGGGAATAATAAGAGAGGGCAGTGTAAGGGGAAAGTAGGAAGAGGAGAGAGAGAAAAAAGAGAAAAGGCGCAGAGAAGAAACAGAACCAAAACAGGCCAACAGGGCCAGTGTACATTGTCCCAGGTACCGGACATCCTCTACCCGAGGGTTTGGATGAACTCAGGAATGTCACTTCCTACGGGACAAAGGGGGGGAGCGGAGATCTGGGTAAGTGGAATAAGATCAAGTCGTCTCAGAGCCCGTCCACCCCGCTGCTTCAAGGTAGTCCGGGGGTGCGTCGGGCCGTGGGGTCCACATGGTCCGTTCAGGCGCCAATGGGGCGCTGGGGCTCAGTGATGCAGTACATGGCCTGGAGGAGGCAAAGGGTGTCGTCCATTCCTTCAGACCCCCGCGGGTGGGGGGGGGGAGAGCCACGGATGTGGCCCGCCAGTGAGAGGGGGGAGCCCCTCCCCCAAGAACAGTGGGGTGAGGTCCCCATGGTGCATGAGGACACATCAAAGTGCCCAGTGGGCGAGCGTGTGCTCAGGGCAGCCGGAGGCACAGTAGCAATGGTCAGCGTCCTTCCGGAGTCGAGGGGCGATCCCCACCCTCAGATCCAGAAGCGATGAGCTGGGAGGCCTGTGCCTCACGGTCGCCCTCAAGGGAGCGGATGTGTGCGATGATGTCCTGTTTAGTCTGTGAGGCAGAGAGTGCGTCCACCGGAGGGGGCCGCCGACGTTTGCGCACAGTGGACCATTCTGAGCGCGGAGGGGCCTTCTCCGGGTGGGGAGGGCGGGTTGGGCTGTGATCCGGGGACTCCGGCATGCCTAGCAGTTGTGCCGCTTCTTGGTAGGACCTGAGTGCCCTGCGCTTGCCCTCCCACCTGAAGATGAGCGCAAAGGGATGGCCCCACTGATAAGAGATGTTGAGGGTCCGGAGTCTCTCTGTGATCGGGCGGAAGACCTTTCGTCTGTAGAGGGTGGTGGGGGCCAAGTCCTGGAAGATCTGGATCTTGTGGCCTTCGTACCTCAGGTCCGGGTTGTCCCTAGCCGCCTTCAAAATGGCCTCCTTCTCAGTGAAATAATGAAGCCTGGTGACGATGTCGGGCAGGAGACCCGCTTTTCCTCCCGCTCCAAAGACTCGGTGTGCGCGGTCGAGGCGCGGCGGGGGGGCGTCTTCCTCGCCCCACACCGCTTGCAGGAGTAGGGCCACATAGGCCATGGTATTACTCCCCTCTTCTCCAAGTGGCACACCCCGTATGCGGAGGTTGTTGCGGCGTCCCCTATTTTCCAGGTCCTCCTGCTTGATCTGGAGCTGGATATGTTGTTCTTCGAGGGTCGCCACTCTCCGCCAGATCTGCTCTAGGTCTTCGGTGCGGGAGTCCACTGTCTTCTCCAGGCCGTCGACCCGATCGCCGAGGTCGGTGACTTCTTTGCGCAACTCTGTGGTGCATGTGTGGACCTCCGTCCTGAGGGATCCGATTTCGGACTTTAAGTCCGCCATGAAGGACGACATGAAGGCCTGGGTCACCGGGGGGGAGTCAGCGGGCTGCTGAGGTTTCGCCCCTGTTGCTGGTGGGCCTCCAGAAGACGGCGGCGAGCCCGCTTTTCCCCACATGGAGGCCACCGACGCACCTCTGGTCGCCGCCGGCGGGGGGTCCGGCCTGTTCCCTTTGCCACGCGTCATGGTCCACTCTGGGCGTCGGAGAATGGTGGGGGGGGGGAAAGGCAAGTCTTTGCGTGCAACCCCCGGTCCGCGGTAGAGGAGAGCCCAAGGGAGGTCCACAGGTGTCCCGGTGGGCCAGCAACCCAGGGACCGCGATCAGGGGCACCAGGCCCCAAGGCAGGGGATGGCAGGGTGTAGTAAGGGCTCCGCAATCCCGGAGTCGGGCTGGCCTGGTGTTAGCCCGTAAAGAACGCCAGAGCAGCAGAGGGCTGACGCATAGGAGGGCCGCGTGGGCGAGGGAGAAGTTCCCGCGGGTAGGTAAGGCTGCGAGGAGGCAGAGGGGGTGGAGGAGGATTCTTGTCGTCAGATTTCCCGCTGCGGCCAAAGTTCGAGTCCCACAGGCTGGGGGCCTCCAATGGATGTGGCAAAACTCGGCCTCCCGGTGGCCCCACCGCCCTCAGTCGAGGCTCGCCAGATCTGCAGGGTGATCGGTAGCAGGGGGTCCTGTGTGCATGCGGGCCGGCCACCCGCCTCTAGATGCAGCCCCTCCAGCCGCCCCCAGAAAGTCAAGATGGAGGTCGGGGGTGAGGTAGGGCCCTCCCAGCGCCAGACCCAACCTAGGACAGCCAGGAGGGGGGGGCGGCGCGGAAGCTGCTGCTCACCGTGGTGATCCCGCGACGGGTGATCGATCAGGAGCTGGGGATCATGTGCAGAGGGCCTCCGGCGTGTAGTCCGGGTCCGGTCTCGCTTTCCCGCCCAAGCCGGGGCCTCCTGCAGTCACGGAGCTCGGGCTGGCCTGACCCCTCCGGGAACCGCCAGGGGGAAGGGGCGACGCAGAGGCTGTGGCTCACCGCTCAAGTCCCTCGGCGGATGCGTGTTTCTGGGGCCGGGGCTCGGATGGGGAGAGCCTCCGGCGCGCACTCGGGCCCGGCCTCTCCTTCCCGCCAAAGCCGGGGCCTCGCGTAGTCTCCGCGCTCCGGCGGGCTCAGCTCCTCCCGCCGGGGGGAAGTCCAGCGTCAGCCGTCCTGTTGGTGTGCCCAGGCACAATCGGCACCTCAGGGGAAGGCTCGCCTCGCGGGGGGCCCGGGAAGGCACCAGCACCTCGCCAGCCTCCGAGATCAGCCCTGCTCCGGGGGAGTCGGGCCAGTGGACTCCCCGGCAAAACCCGAGGCAAGATGGCGGCCGGAGGCCGATCGCGGAGGTCCCGGGGCTCCGGGCGGCTGCAGCGAGGGTCTCGGCAAGGAGGACTCGTCCTCAGGAGGTGTCGCTGAGTGTGCTGGAAGTAATCGGGGGGCCCCCAGGTAGAAGAGACCCCCGGATGTCGCTGAAACAGGCTTTAGAGACAGCGGGGCGACGGAGCTCACTCGAGACGCGTCCGTTTACATCGCTGTCTCGGCCACGCCCCCCCATCTCTCTTTTTTGATGACATGGATTTGCTAGATTTCTTGTTGGGACTCAGGTCACCACGTCCTGAAAGATCCATATACTCCACTTAAAATGAATACTGGAAACTTTCTAAGCAGGAATCTGCTGAAGCTTAAGACAAATTTAACAGGATTAATATGGAAAAGGCTTTGATGTTGTGGATAATGGAATAACTTACATTGTTGACACAAATGTATTCTTTGAATAATATGGTATAATACAGAATGACATGTCTCTCTTATAGTATGGAAAAAGTCTACTGAGATCGATTATGCAAATGAGTAGGACACTGCAGGAAAGAGGCAACGTTTACAATGTTAAATGCAGAGCGTTTAGAAACATTGCCTTTTACAGTAGGCGACAACGTTTTGCTGTGTGGTTAAATCATTGCTTTATTTCATTTCCAATATCCAATTTAAGTTTACATCTTTTCTGAAACACCTTCAAGTGGGAAGATATGAAGCCTTAGGGGAAAGTTCTGTTCACGAAACCTGTTTTTTGACCGCTGATTACAAGTGTCTGAGTGGAGAAACTGAAGTCTTCATTAGCATAAAGGAATGTGAAACGTTTTTAGGCCATTCATTAGTTTGTAAAGAGGCGACAATTCATGGCACGTGGTATTCGTCCATCGACAATTTTGGCGTGCTACTTGAAGGTAGTCCATGATTAGGGAACAATTAGGGAAATTGCTGTTTGGCCCTCAATTTGAATTTTTAATGTTAACTTTGATAAGTTAAGGACATTGCAGTACAACCATTAACATCTGCTCAAAACATTTGATCTTCAGGTTGCAAGGCCTCCCTCTAAAGTTCAATTGCTATTGCGCACAAACCTGCCATAGCATTTTGGGGAACATGTGCACTAAATATTTATTCTTCAAACACCGTTGGGGTGGTACACTTTTGTAAAGAAACCAGGTCTGGCTTTGTTAGCACTTTCTTTTCTCTATTCTGAGTGATTCTTTACTTTTTATACTCTTTGGTTTCCAGTGTATTTGGGAGCATACCGATTGTGTTATTCCTGCTAGTTGCAATTTAGGTCCTATTTTGTAGCTCCCAAAGGATGTTGCACCTCGAGGCCAAATGGTGGTGGAATTACCACACATCCTGCTGAGTCATGAACACATGATGCAGTACTCTGGAGTATCTTTTCTTCATGAATTAAACAGCAACTACTCTTTGTCCTTTAGACCTGTATGGTTACACTGCATGTAACCTGTGTTTCACTGTCTGTACTGCCCTTTAGAGTGTGCACTGGATTTATGTCCTACCATGCAATGGGATCAATCTTCGGATATGGAACTGCAAGTATGTTAGCGGAGGGCTCATTTGCAGCGCTGTCCCATGAGACTCCCAGGTGCTTACTGTGCACTACCATCTCCAGCCAGCATGAATGCTCTGGCTCATGAAATCCTGTGATCTGGCTCTCCTCATGGAGTTACAGCATCAGCTGTCACACCATCAGCATTGGCTGACTGGGCTGGATATGACCACGTTGACTATTTTAGAATTTGCTCCTCAGGTCACCATGGATACATCCCCTGTGGATAAGGTGATCTTCTTGGATCCCACTGACTCTTTAAACATGGGATGCATTTCAGGAGTTTCCTATATTTTAATTCATTCTCTTGTTTTTTTTAAATGGACTTTTATTCATTTTGTATTAATTACTTTCTTTTAAATTGCCATTTAAATGTTAGTGGCTTTCATTTTCTTGGATTATTTAAGTATACTTTATTACCTTTTAGGCTAGTCTTACACTTTTAGCTGAGTCTCCCTCTGGCCAAGAAGAGAGTGTTGTGAGGTGCAACAAGGCCCGTTCTTAGTCTCCAATTTAGCTTCACGTTTTAGCTTGGCATCTTTTTCTAATGATTACTTTTTACATGTTTTACCTTTACACGATAATGTACTAGAAAGTAATTCTGCATGCAGCATATTTCTTAGTAAGCATTATTATCATGTTGCTTTCACACTCACTCTAAGGGTAGGTACATGGAACACAATGCCCTTGTATTTAGTTGTCTGGTTGGAGACAGCTCTTCGGCTGCAGACACACAATCGCATCAGCGCTGCACCTTTGACACAGTACGATTGGAACAGTGCTTTTATTATATGAACAGCCTCTGCAATACATTCAGCAGAGAAGCTCTGCTGGGATTGTCCTGGAAGGCGACGCACTGTAGCTGAGATGCAGTCATGCTGACTCTGACCTCTATCCTGCAAAGGACGATAACCTGTTCTACACAGACCGACTTCCTGATACATCACACTCAGGTATTGGGGGTTAGGCTATTCCAAGGGATCTGGCAGAGGGTACTAAACTATGTTCGTGATAGCGGAGGTAGCGTTAGGAAAGAGCATGATAGTATAATCATATAGTAATGCTATAATGGTTAATCTGTTAACCATTCTTGAAATGGGGATTGCAATGCTTTGGGCCACACACCCCTCCTCCAGGACCAGCAGGAGCGGGAAACAACCTTTACAACGCAACTTTTACAACGCACTACCATTACAACGAAACTTTTACAACACAACATCCATTACAACGCATGCCATTACAACGCAACCATTACAACGCATGTTGACAAAACAACCGGGTTTTGAATTACAGGGAATATTTGCCTCTGCTTTGTCTCTGACTACCTGTATGGTCTACAGTTATAATTAGTGGTGCTACAGGAGAAAAGGGAAACCCACTGAACCCTTATTAGAGGTGTTGGGAGCAACACCCGACAATTGTGAAAAACAAATACCTATGCACACACAATATCAATTGAAAAACACAATTGTGTGTGCATAGGTATTTGTTTTTCACATTACAACGCATGACACTACAACGCACACCACTACAACGCATGTCTTTACAACGCAGTCATTACAACGCATACCATTACAACGCATAACATTACCATCCAACACTTACCCTACTGTTGCACCCCCTGGAGTTAGAATAGTAATTTTTACCCCTACACTATCCAACACTTACCCTACTGTTGCACCCCATGGAGTTAGAATAGTAATTTTTACCCCTACACTATCCAACACTTACCCTACTGTTGCACCCCCTGGAGTTAGAATAGTAAATTTTACCCCTACATTATCCAATACTTAGCAAAACATGCAATGTAATGTTATGCGTTGTAATGGAATGCGTTGTAAATGTAGTTTCTTAATTTTCGTTGTAAATCTAGTTTTTGAATTTTCGTTGTAATGGCATGCGTTGTAATGGATGTTGCGTTGTAAAAAATGCATTGTAAAGGTATGCGTTGTAAAAGTGTGCGTTGTAGTGACATACATCGGCAGGAGCTTATCTTTTTCTAAAGATAATAAATATGTCTGCATGGTTGCTGAATGCATAATATGAGGAGACAAACCACACAAAGAATAGACCATTGCTAACTAAGGCCAACAGTCGATGTTGCCTGTAGCTATGGACCTGAGACACAAGAAGAGTAGAGAAGGAATGCTTAACATGGATTCCTCGCCTAGACGCCGCGCTCTGCGCACTCACTCCTCACTTCTTGGACTCAGCCTTCCTTAAGCCTCCACGCCTCGCCGGACCCGCTCCGCGGGTCCCGCTTCGTGGACTGAGGCTTGTGTGCATTTTGGGGCATCTCCTACCAACACCGACACCGGCAGGGCTGCGAGGGTAGAGCGGAGGACTCCATTGTCCAGGAGTCTCCGCGCGCCCGTCTCCAGCTGGGCTCCTCTCCCTGCCGGCCGCGCCCCCAACACAGCAGGACTTAACGAGCTCTGTAAGGCTTGACCGGCGGATTCCTCGCCTAGACGCCGCGCTCTGCGCACTCACTCCTCACTTCTTGGACTCAGCCTTCCTTAAGCCTCCACGCCTCGCCGGACCCGCTCCGCGGGTCCCGCTTCGTGGACTGAGGCTTGTGTGCATTTTGGGGCATCTCCTACCAACACCGACACCGGCAGGGCTGCGAGGGTAGAGCGGAGGACTCCATTGTCCAGGAGTCTCCGCGCGCCCGTCTCCAGCTGGGCTCCTCTCCCTGCCGGCCGCGCCCCCAACACAGCAGGACTTAACGAGCTCTGTAAGGCTTGACCGGCGGATTCCTCGCCTAGACGCCGCGCTCTGCGCACTCACTCCTCACTTCTTGGACTCAGCCTTCCTTAAGCCTCCACGCCTCGCCGGACCCGCTCCGCGGGTCCCGCTTCGTGGACTGAGGCTTGTGTGCATTTTGGGGCATCTCCTACCAATACCGACACCGGCAGGGCTGCGAGGGTAGAGCGGAGGACTCCATTGTCCAGGAGTCTCCGCGCGCCCGTCTCCAGCTGGGCTCCTCTCCCTGCCGGCCGCGCCCCCAACACAGCAGGACTTAACGAGCTCTGTAAGGCTTGACCGGCGGATTCCTCGCCTAGACGCCGCGCTCTGCGCACTCACTCCTCACTTCTTGGACTCAGCCTTCCTTAAGCCTCCACGCCTCGCCGGACCCGCTCCGCGGGTCCCGCTTCGTGGACTGAGGCTTGTGTGCATTTTGGGGCATCTCCTACCAACACCGACACCGGCAGGGCTGCGAGGGTAGAGCGGAGGACTCCATTGTCCAGGAGTCTCCGCGCGCCCGTCTCCAGCTGGGCTCCTCTCCCTGCCGGCCGCGCCCCCAACACAGCAGGACTTAACGAGCTCTGTAAGGCTTGACCGGCGGATTCCTCGCCTAGACGCCGCGCTCTGCGCACTCACTCCTCACTTCTTGGACTCAGCCTTCCTTAAGCCTCCACGCCTCGCCGGACCCGCTCCGCGGGTCCCGCTTCGTGGACTGAGGCTTGTGTGCATTTTGGGGCATCTCCTACCAACACCGACACCGGCAGGGCTGCGAGGGTAGAGCGGAGGACTCCATTGTCCAGGAGTCTCCGCGCGCCCGTCTCCAGCTGGGCTCCTCTCCCTGCCGGCCGCGCCCCCAACACAGCAGGACTTAACGAGCTCTGTAAGGCTTGACCGGCGGATTCCTCGCCTAGACGCCGCGCTCTGCGCACTCACTCCTCACTTCTTGGACTCAGCCTTCCTTAAGCCTCCACGCCTCGCCGGACCCGCTCCGCGGGTCCCGCTTCGTGGACTGAGGCTTGTGTGCATTTTGGGGCATCTCCTACCAATACCGACACCGGCAGGGCTGCGAGGGTAGAGCGGAGGACTCCATTGTCCAGGAGTCTCCGCGCGCCCGTCTCCAGCTGGGCTCCTCTCCCTGCCGGCCGCGCCCCCAACACAGCAGGACTTAACGAGCTCTGTAAGGCTTGACCGGCGGATTCCTCGCCTAGACGCCGCGCTCTGCGCACTCACTCCTCACTTCTTGGACTCAGCCTTCCTTAAGCCTCCACGCCTCGCCGGACCCGCTCCGCGGGTCCCGCTTCGTGGACTGAGGCTTGTGTGCATTTTGGGGCATCTCCTACCAACACCGACACCGGCAGGGCTGCGAGGGTAGAGCGGAGGACTCCATTGTCCAGGAGTCTCCGCGCGCCCGTCTCCAGCTGGGCTCCTCTCCCTGCCGGCCGCGCCCCCAACACAGCAGGACTTAACGAGCTCTGTAAGGCTTGACCGGCGGATTCCTCGCCTAGACGCCGCGCTCTGCGCACTCACTCCTCACTTCTTGGACTCAGCCTTCCTTAAGCCTCCACGCCTCGCCGGACCCGCTCCGCGGGTCCCGCTTCGTGGACTGAGGCTTGTGTGCATTTTGGGGCATCTCCTACCAACACCGACACCGGCAGGGCTGCGAGGGTAGAGCGGAGGACTCCATTGTCCAGGAGTCTCCGCGCGCCCGTCTCCAGCTGGGCTCCTCTCCCTGCCGGCCGCGCCCCCAACACAGCAGGACTTAACGAGCTCTGTAAGGCTTGACCGGCGGATTCCTCGCCTAGACGCCGCGCTCTGCGCACTCACTCCTCACTTCTTGGACTCAGCCTTCCTTAAGCCTCCACGCCTCGCCGGACCCGCTCCGCGGGTCCCGCTTCGTGGACTGAGGCTTGTGTGCATTTTGGGGCATCTCCTACCAACACCGACACCGGCAGGGCTGCGAGGGTAGAGCGGAGGACTCCATTGTCCAGGAGTCTCCGCGCGCCCGTCTCCAGCTGGGCTCCTCTCCCTGCCGGCCGCGCCCCCAACACAGCAGGACTTAACGAGCTCTGTAAGGCTTGACCGGCGGATTCCTCGCCTAGACGCCGCGCTCTGCGCACTCACTCCTCACTTCTTGGACTCAGCCTTCCTTAAGCCTCCACGCCTCGCCGGACCCGCTCCGCGGGTCCCGCTTCGCGGACTGAGGCTTGTGTGCATTTTGGGGCATCTCCTACCAACACCGACACCGGCAGGGCTGCGAGGGTAGAGCGGAGGACTCCATTGTCCAGGAGTCTCCGCGCGCCCGTCTCCAGCTGGGCTCCTCTCCCTGCCGGCCACGCCCCCTCGGTGCAACCTCCAAAAGGAGGCACTAGACCCGCTGCGCGGGAGCGCGCGGGAGGGCGCCGGGAGAAGCCCGGGACAAGGGCGGGACCGTCTGTGGCCGTCCGGGGCCGAAGGAGGCCGGGCTGGGCCCACTCCCTGACATCCTACATCCTGTATCCTACGTCACGGTACAGCCAAGGTTCTGTTATTTATGTAAAAACACAATTTCTAAGGCTTTTTAATATTCTGTGCCCCTGAACACTGCTGCCTGGTCCATCATCTGTGGTGTTCCTCCATCCCTCTCCTTGTTGCCAGACGGGGGTCAGTGGGGTCTTTACGAGTACTTACTGATTCACCCAGGTATAAGGTTTAGCAGGGGGGGTAAACGTTACAGATAATAGGACCAAATTTAGAATACACGGTTTTTACTGATTTTACAGCATTTTTCTTGTGCACTCTGTGATCTTTGACCTGATAGTAATGTCTAAAAAAACGGCTTCAGTTACCCCTGCAGCACTTAAAACCCTTGACTCCTTTCTTGTACACGTGGTTAAAAAAATTAATAACGATAGAAGGGAATCCTTGGGCCTAAGTTAATCGCCAATCTTGCTCCCATTGAGCCCTGACCGAAGTACACAAATCTCTGATACCCCATTGCCTGACCCTTCTACCTCTATTTCTGATGTTAATTTAATTAACCTGGAAGTAGATGATGGAAACTCTGATTTGTTAGCTGATCAGTCAATAAATGTCGTGCCTGACTTAGAGCAGCAGCAAAACACTGTCGCTGAGAACCCCTCATCTTCTTCCCCTGTTACACGTCTTGTGAGAAATTGTAGAAAAGCTCAAGCCAAAAGGGGAGGAAAACAGTCAGGAAAGAAGAAGGTTAACTTACCCCCTGGACAGAAAGGGATAAATGCGGAGTGTGATGATGTTGATGAGCGTAGACAAATTATTGATGATGACCTATTTAATAGGATTGCAGATATGATAGACATAAAAATTAAAACCATCATCAAGCCTCTTATTGGGAAGATCGATAAATTAACTTCTGAAATAAAAAAGATGGGAGGGTTGCAAAGTAAGTTGGCGGACGATTTAGAGAACTTTGTCAATGAAATTTGTAAACCTATAGTAGCCATAGAGGAAGATCCGGGTGCCGCCTCAGGCACTATGGATTTACAACAACAGCCCATCTTGGAGGGTCAATCGTTACCACCTGTGCCTACCAACGATGTAATTAGAGAGGCTCCTATGTCTCAACCTACGGCACCTGTCCCTTTGCACTTAGGGGATGATTCACCACAATTCATTTTGGAAGCCTCCCCATTAGTCCTGGTTTTGGCGAATGTGCCTGTTTTATCTCAGGAGCAAAGGGAATCCGCCCAAGGCCTTAAGGACAAAGCTTTATATTGGCTTACTAGCAATATGCGCATGGCAGACCAGGGGGCTGATCAGTTAGCCAGTGATATTGTTATGGCAAGGAGGGTATCATGGATTGGGAGCAAGATTAAGAAATTTAATGGGGACTGCGTTATATTAAATTTTGCTAGCGCTGAAGTACTCCCTAATATTCTTGCTAATATCCTCCCACCGCAACGCAGAACTGGATCCATAATTCCCCTTACCCTGAAATTCTTTTACACCGAGACCCAGATGGTGACCTCCTCTAATATTTCCAGGCCTAGAAGAAATGATAGAATCGCTCACTGGGGCGGGGAAACTAGGCCCAGATTTAATAACAACCACTCTCGCCCCCCGAGTAGCCGTGGGTTAGGGCAAAACAACTTTCTGCATGGGCCAATGGCTAGAACACCAGGGCCACTTTGGCCCAATTTAAATAGGTGGGGCACTCATACCCCTGGTTATGTTAACAGAGGCCAGGGTATTGGGTTTATGTCTAGGCAAGGGAATGAACATTTGTCATTACGACCCAATACCCCCCAGCCTATATGGAATCCGGCAGCAAATGGATGGGGTCAGGTGCCCACTCCCTTTGACTGGGGATTGGGAATGGGAAATAGATATGGGGTTTTGTCAGGTCTAAACGACTGCGATTGACATACAGAGGTTACAAATCAGGGTATAGATATCACAGCCCAACAATTGGATGCGGTACCAGCTCCAGGCCTAGTATCTGAGACTCATAGGGATTCCTGTAGGCTAGTGAGTTGGAATATTGCGGGGTTAAATGGTAAACGTGAGGATAAATCCTGGTCAAGCTTTGTCTTAGGCCATCATATCATAGCCCTCCAAGAAACGTGGGACACTTCTGACAATCTGTGGTGGGATGGGTTTATCAGTTTTACCAAAGCCGCTGTCCATAGTCGCATGGGGAGGGCCAAGGGAGGCCTTTTATTTTTGTTTTCATTAGACTTAAAGGGTAGCTGGAGGCAGATTGACACTGACTCTCCTAATATCCTGTTGGTCGAAAGAGTGATCAAAAACACTAGTAGGACTATTTTTAATAGAGCACAGAGGCCGTAATATTATGGATTTGGATAGGATTTTAAACATGGTCAGTCAGATTAAAACGCTTGATACAGATTACATTTTATTAGGTGATTTTAACATCCATCCGTGCAATTTAAATTGCAGGAGAAGTAGCCCTGATGGGGACGATGGGCCTGAGGAACCCCATTTTGAACATTCTATTGAGGGAGAGGAATTAGAGGACTTTCTTGCCAACTTTGACCTGTATGAACCAGATGGTGGCATTAGACAGCCAAACTTTACTGGTATCCCGCATGGTACCATTATTGACTATATATTTGTATCCCTAAGCACTCTCACACGGGTCAACGCTTATTGCACCACACAATCACACCTCAGTGACCATAACCCTGTAGAGTTAGAAGTGGCTTGGGGAGGCAATTTTGGACCATCCCCACTGGAAATTACTTCCCATCCATTAAGGACAACCAGACAAGGAAGACGTCTGAAATGGGCCAAGGTGGTTCCAGAAAAATTTTATGCTGAAAATTTCCCAAAGATTAAGGGAAAGGTTGAGGTTTGCAAAAATCCTTGCGCACAGGGTCAAGAAATTGTAGAGGCCTTTGAGGCCATATGTGTGCAGGTGTCACAGGATCTCCTGGTAAAGACCAAAAATGTAACTCTAGGTAATAAGCGCTGGTTTGACTCAGCCTGCTCAAAAGCACATAGATTATTATTGATTGCCTTAAAAAGTATCCCCAGGGCAAATGATGAGATTGCTAGACTCAGGAAAATCTATAAATTAGCATTAAAAAAACGGAAGGACACCATCAAACAAGAAGCATGGGAAGATCTCCTTTCGGCGGCAGTCCTGAAGAATAGTAAAAAGTTCTGGGAGATTATTAAACAGCCTTTTTTCTCGGATGACGATAATGATATTATGGATTGCGTTATCCCTGATGAAAAATGGTTATCCCACTTTAAAAATGTCTATGGGGACACTGTTGATGCAACTACAGACGCTCAGTCGATAAGATCAGCCACCTGCTCCATTATCTTTAATCAAGACGAGGTGGAGAAAGCCATCATGTCCACCACAAAGCACAAGGCACCTGGCCCTGATGGCGTGCCTGCTGACTTCTTCATGTATTCCCCAAAATTGTGGGCTGAAGTCTTGACAAACGTGTTTAATGCAGTGAACGCAAACCTTGTACCTGCATCATGGAACATTTCCACCATTGTTCCCATTTTTAAAAAAGGCCAACGAGATAACCCAGGCTGTTATAGGCCTATATCCCTCTTAGCTTCATCGGTAAAAATCTTAGGCAGAGTCCTCCTATCTAGGTTAAGGGAGAATGTCGAGGGCTGTGGTGGATTGTCCGAAATCCAATACGGATTCAGGGAAAAAAAGGGTACCATCGAACAGTGCATTAATTTACACCTGCTCATCTCCAAATACACTATAGCCAAGGAGGGGTCTTTGTATCTTGCATTCATGGACCTCTCCTCGGCCTTTGACTTGGTTAATAGGGCCAAGTTGTGGTCCATCTTGTTGGAGATCGGCATAGATGAAGCATTGGTCACCTTTATGTCCTCCCTGCACCAAGAACTTTTCTCGAGTGTACGAGTGACCAATGAGGGCAGGTGTACTGCTCTCTTCAGATCCTTAAGGGGCGTGAGGCAGGGCTGCATTTTGGCCCCCTTACTGTTTACTATCTACATTAATGGCTTGGGGGCACATCTGGAGGGGCAGGAAGCCGACGTCCCGCGTGTAGGAGCAACCAAGATCCCGGCACTCCTATACGCGGATGACGCAGTGCTGATCGCGCATACGGGAGTTGGTCTTCAGCGCCTATTAAATGCTTTTGGCACGTTTATGGACCAACTAGACCTTAAAACAAACGTAACCAAGTCACACACCATGGTGGTGGGCTCAGAGTGTCGCAGGAAGAGATCTAAAACATTCACCTGTAGGGGGGACCTGGTCACCAGGGTATCTACATTTCCCTACTTAGGCATTTTGTTTGACCAGAAAGGGACCTGGGGACCACAGGTTAGAGCTAAGAGGTTGGCCGTCACTCGATCATCTTCAGCAATTCTGAGTTTTGCTGCTAGGTTAGGAGCTAGGCCTATGGAAGCCATAATTAAAATTTACAATAGTAAATCTGTGGCTATTGCACTATATGGTGCCGCATTGTGGGGGTACGCAAACGTAGAGCCAATACAGAGAGCGGAGAATGGATTCATTAGAGCCCTGCTCTCTGTACCTCAGTCCACTCCGACATACTCTATACACAAAGAAGTTGGCCTTCAGTTTCTCTCGGATAAGTTGCGTATGGCCCCTCTGATCCTATGGTTAAAAACATGGATGAATGAAGAACTTCCATTAAACCATAAGATCCTGACCGATGTCCTGTCCCTTGACAGATTTAATAAAATTCCATGGCTGGCCTATCTTGCAAAAGCTTTTGCCGACATAGGTCGCCCGGAGCTTTTTACCTCTCCGGAGTCCATTAGGATCCAAGATCTTGACTCGGTTAAAAAGTCTTTTTTAGGAAGGATGGAGATGTGCCGTGAAGAGAGTGAATTAGTAAAGCCGGCTGTGAGGGATCATTGTTTGTTGCTTACTACACCTTCACTTGAACCTTATCTTGGCTATGTCACACTTCCTTTTCACAGGTTTCTTTTAATAAAATTTAGATTTAATTTGTTGCATTATTATTTAGGTTCTTTTCAAAATTGGCAGAAACCAGAATCTGCCCCGCCCTGCAGCTGTGACCAATTCTCAGTGCAGGACACAATGCATTTTGTCATGTTTTGCGGTTTATATATAGAGCCTAGGAAGAAATTCCTGCTACCAATCCTCAAGGAGGCCGGCTTCACACAGGTGAGGCCGGCTTTACTCTATTTACAACTACTACCTAACCCTCACATTATCTACTGCGTTGCTAAATTTTTGGTAGCTGCCTCAGGGGCAAAAGCCGCCTGCCAAGATTAATTATAAATGTTAAGCATATTTTTCTTTTTAAATTGTTTACTATAAATTTTAAATTGTTGTTAGATATCTGTATCATGTATTTTATGAAATCTTGTATGAAATGTATTTTACTGTTTACCTCTTTGTATGGTTTTTAAAAAAAAAAAGCCGAATAAAGATAATTTGACTGACTGACTGACTGCTTAACATGGAAGCTACTAACCACCTAAGGAAGTGTTTTTTCTCAGCCACACCAGCGAGTGAAAGCAGCAGGGACTGGTAAAGCCAGGTGCCTTGAATTGATACCAACTGTGTGCTTCTGATCATAATTTCAAAGCACAGAGAAAAAATACGTATAAACTGAAAGGAGAACGCACAAATTATTTTTGCAACACGCATCCTCCCATGGGAGAAGAAAATGAGCTAATAACAGATGGTGCTAGCAAGATAACAGATGAGTATTACATGCTGGAAGACAAAGTAGAGAGCTTACACAGTTAAGAATTTAAATCTGTTGAAAGTGATATGGCGTGCCTTCTAGGGATGATGTCAAGCATTGAGACTGCCTAGCAGTACTAGGTGGGAAGGTGGTGCACACTGAGGTACAGAATAAGGTGAATACAGATAAGAAATGTGCCATACATCTCTGCGGAGATTACATAATCTACTGGTTCTGTCAAAGTAAAAAGCTATAAAGATTTTAGGTTGTTGTGTTGTCAGAGTGGGCAATCTACTTTTACACAGAACAAACCACGCTTTCTTAAGGATGCCATTTGAGACAAGTGCTCAAGATAGAGAATTGCCCAAATACTCGGTTGGATTAAAAATAATACTATATCTGCCATAGCTTCCGAATTAAGAGGAGCAAGGAGATTACTGCTTGGCATAACAGTACTAGTCTGCCCGGATGCATTTTGGTAGAGGCATTTCAAGAATACAGTAACTTTAAATTAGAAACAAGTAGTAGAGTGTTGGTTATGTGTTTGCACAGCCAGTGCACTGTACTTTTAAACACGTGTTTCTGGAATTTTGTTCCTCACTGGCAGAGAATGCAAGTCGATTTGGAAGTGCTTGAAATGCTGATCGAAGTCTCTCATTTTAAGGATCACTTCAGAGAGAAGGTGCATCCCACAGACTCATCAAGTAAAAACTCTTCTGCCTGTAATTGAAAGTGGCTGAATACACTAAGAATTGCATGTACTGTAAACCATTTGGGAGAAGTAGTGCTGTCATGGCAGCAGTGTGACTTCGACAAAGCTTTGGAGTGGGAGATCAGTGGACAAACTTCTAGTGTCTGATAGTACATAAGCGTCATTCTTTTTCTCCCTCTCCACCTCTCTTTCTCCACTCACTTGTTTCTCACCCAGAGACTGAAATTAATCTGTGGTTTTGCAAATTAAAATGAAGTTGGAGAGACTGAGTACTAGAGCAGAAGAAGAGTGGCTCGATTTATATCTTGGAGGTAAGCATTTTCCAACGCAATTGTGTCACTGTATGCTTACCGCCAAGATAATGGTCCTCTTGTTCGATTTAGATGCAGGCGGACCGCAGGTTTAATCACGGCCTACTCTGTCTTCACCATGATTAAACCCCTCCAACTGCCCTGTGGAGGCCACAGGGCTGTCGGAAGCAGAATAAATTCCGCCTGCCTAATTTAGATGGGTGGAATTAGAGGTCCGTTTTAACTGCCCGTCACTGCCAGGAAAACCCCGGAGTCAAGGGGCAGTGGAAACTGCTAAATGCTCCCCTCTATATGAGAGGACTCCCATGTTGAGGATAGTGTTGCCTTTTTTAAAAATCCCATTTTGGGAATTTCTTTTTGAAAATAAAAAAATGTAACTGCTTGGTGCAAGATTGTGTCATGTTGAAATAGTCCTGCACCAAACCGTGAAATGCATTGACAGCAAGACTGTGACGGTGCTTCCTGGCAAAGATTGATAAATGACCACTTGCTTTTCAGTCATTTATAAATCTAGAAGTGTTCACTCCAAGTACTTTAATCCATCGCCCCGGTAGAACAATGGGCCGTCTGCATGAATTTAAATCGTGCCCTAAGTGTTATCTAGATGTTTATCCTTACTTTGCTTTTAAAAAACAAAATGATTTCTCTGTTTGTACTTAAAACAAATCCAATTACTTCAGTGAATTTTGAGCTCAGGGACCAGGAAATGTGGGGCACAGGTAATGCCAAACAGGATTTCCCAGCATGTTTGCCAAAATGTTGCCCTCTTAGAACGCATTGGTGAAAGTTGTTTATACAATAGAAACAAGCACAAATGAAGCCAATAGGTTTGACTTTTCATCTGTATATGTAGACTTGCACATAGCGGTGTTAATGAAGAGGGGGCAGCATACACATAGATAAATGCATGTTTACATTAGTATCAGAGAAGCACAACGTGTTGCTAAATATTTCCAATTGCTTGTAATACTCAGGTGAGGTAGCACATGAATAGGAATTATTGATCCTTGTTTCCCAGACATGGCTAATCTTACAAAGCTGTTGCAAATGTTCTGTGAGTGAGAATGCATAGGATTCTACCACAAGTCCTGTTCTTGCTTTAGAGAAGCTTACATTATTGCTGCCCATATTGTATGTTAGTGACTTTTTCTAAGTATTTTTCCCTGTAGAGAAGCCAACGCCATTGGCAATATTGAAAGGCGGCGGAGTGTAGAGATAAAAGCGGTGGGGTGAGTGCAGGGTGTAATGAAATTCTTAGAATACACGAAGGTGCAAACATGATTAGCGCACGCTGAACAGACATATCACATCAGCAGCATTTCACATTCTTACCCATCCCCCACACAAAGATAGCGACATAGATACAATTTTATCTGCAGCACAAGCGTCCCAACTCACACGCACACAGACATGTATTACATAAGCAGCAGCAAACACCTCGCTCACACACAGAATGAAAAGGCAATACAAGATGGACATAAGCAAATCATGTGCCTTACGCACACACAATTAAACGTGGGTGTCTGTACGAGCATTTCCTGAGTACATGTTGTTGGTTTGTGTGCTTGGATGCTTTGAATTGTCTCGTCTTGCTCTGCCAATGTATATGCCTACACTATCAAAACAAATCTATTGGATTTGTCTGTGCTTATTAAGATGTGACAGCAGAGAAGGAAAGGCTCTTGGGAACATCAGGCGATTTACAGTTTGCCACACTGGCCTTTCAAAAGTACAATGTACTCCTGACATGTGACTGACTCTTTCCTACCCATACTAATCTCTCAGAGGTGTGCCTGGTATGTAACTACCTCTACCTCAGCCCTATCTGCCTGCCAGACACGTGCCTAACAATGAACGAGACCTACTAGCTTGCTTGAAGGGGTACTGGGCACAGGCCTGAGTCAACCACAGCTCTACTGATCTCTCACAGGTGCTTTCCTCTGACATTTTACTGGCAGCAAAAAACCCTCAAGGCCTTCCAGAGGTGCATTTTGCATGTGATCCACTGTGGCACAGCCCTGCGACCCGGCCCATCTGTGGACATCACATACAACTGACTTGGACTTGACCTATAGGCCTGTGAGAATCGTCCTCAGCCTTACCAGCCTATCATGAATACTTGATGGCTGATAGGCTGTGCCCAGCCCTATCGGTCTTTAAAATGAAAGCGTGACACGTGATAGATGGTGCTCCAGCCCAAGTGACCATTTAAAGGTAGGTCTAACAGATGACCGATGCTGCCCAGCCCTAGTGGCTGTGCAGAAGCGCAATGACCACCCTACTGCTTGTCACATGCGTGGCCAAGCTTCTGGCTAATTCTGTCCCAGCCCGCTCTCCTATTAGAGACATGCCTTGCATGTGATTGACTCTTTGCAGGGTCTATTGGTCTACACAGAAAAGTATCTGGCATGTGAATTATTCTAGCATGGTCCTTTGGGCTTGAGGAAGAGGCCCACAAAGTGGGAGACTGCACTAAGGCAAGAGGAACAGAAAGTCAATTTCATGCATTTAGACATTTCTGAGAAGCCCCAATTTACAATACACAGTCGTCATTCATGTCGACAGCAAATAGTTTGTCATCTCAGCAAAACCAAGAATAAGCACTGGCAAGGCCAACATGTCTGGTGTTGGACTCCAACCTTTGGGCCGTGGTCATTCTTATTTTGATCCGTCATGGCTTTGCAAGACTTTATTGTTAGGATAACTATCGAGGCCTTATCAATCATAAAAAAAAGCATTGGCTAAAGGAAAAAATATATTTTTGGTCTAAAAAAAGCAAACATTACCGAAGTAGTGCCTTGCACAGAAGAGAACTAAACAGACTAATGGATGAAATCTGGCTGGAAACCTCTATAGCTCTGTTATGCGCATAATTTTAGTAAAATCAAAATGTCTTAGCTAACACCAGTGGGAAAAAAAACAATCGGTTTGGTGTTGGAAGTCAGCCTCTTGCCTTTTCGTAATGCTTTTTTGCTGTATTTTTGTAAATCCCTATTACAAATGGATAAACATGGTTTAAAAGATAGATAAATAGAGAAACTTGGAAAGACGGACAGATAGGGAGGGTTACATAGATAGCTATGATAGCTAGCTATAGAATAGTGTAGCCTAGCTAGGTAGAAAGATAGCTGGATAGCCTGCTAGACAGGGAGATAATTGAAAATAAATGGCAGTTTTAATTAGAATTGTAATATTTGAATGTTTATATGAGCACAACATACAAGAGAATGGAAAGCAACCTAAAAGCCATACAAGCAGGACATACAGACTAAACTGGTTTACCATATACAAGTAGTCCTCAATTCAAATATATACCAGCATGACATGCAGGAGTCCAGGTGTAAATGCACTTGATTGTGTGCGTACTAAAAAGAGGATACCTTTATAAAGAATAGTTTCAACTGGACAAAATCTAGTATGTTGTGAAATAGCAACAGTCAGATAATCAAAGGCCCCTCCAAAAGGAATTTAAAACTATATTAGCAAATCTCCATATGTCCTCAATGACAGTTACAATCAACCGATTGCTGATGAAGATGATGAACAACTCAATGAACAAATGGCTGAGATGAAATTATCAATAACACTAAATTGCCCTTCTCTGTACAGCAGGCGCAAACCCTTTGAAAACGTTAAAGTAGTCTCTAAAAACCAGTTCAAACTATATATATTGGATGGGAGAGGAATCACTAAGTAATCATAAGAATACATAATTATATAAACAACAACCTTTGATATATGGAGTTTGTAAAACATTGAAGAAGCAATCCTGAACATGCAAGTACAGGGAGTCCTCATCTGTTTGTATACCCATAATTCCAACTCTAGGAAAAGTATTCTAGGTGAAGTGTGAAACACCATGGCACATTTTGCTAGGCAAGGTCATTACACACATGATTTATATAGTTATGTTGCAGCATTAGACAAATGCCCAGACCTCAGTAAGAACATTTAGAAAAACTTCTAGTCTTTTGCAACCAGAAAAAAGTATTTGTTGATTGCAGGCTCGTAGTCATTTCCTTGAGATGCCCACTTCTTTCCACCTCTACTTGGATAGCAATGTACTAAAGAAAGGGGAAACAAACACATACACACTTTTTCATTGCTGGTAAAAAAATGCTGTAGTGTGCTCAGTAGTGGGTGCTTGTGTAAGGGTGACCAAACCTGTGTAACATCGATTCAATCCAAAGAAAACTATGCACTCTGAGAGACAAAGTATGAAATTAATTAAATCAGGCTTATGGAAAAACATGACGCCAACATGTTTCAACCTCTCCCTAATACTATCTACATTTCGAAGGGCTACGCTACTGGAGGACAATATCGTGAGGAACCACCTCAAGATCAAGAAAGATCCCACTTGGCTAGAGAAGACATCGATGGGCTTCATCAAATGCAAAATTGTTAAGAATGTTAAAACATTCCAAGACAAAGATAGGTAATCTGTGCCAACTGACAAAAGGCTAATTTGTGAGTCACAATATGTTGTTTATGTCCTTGAGTGCAAATGGGGACTAACGTACATTGGCAGTACCATATGTTCATTAAAAAATTATCTTGGAGCATGTAAGAGCAGTGCAGAACAAAGATCCCACACGCAGATGACATATCGAAACGTTACATGAAAGAACATCAAGACAGTTGCGAAACGATTAAATATTATGCCATCAATATGTGACAAAGGAATGAAAGAGGAGGAAATTGCACGCTCAGATTGAGGCAACAGGAATCCAAATACATCATATGGCTATGAACAAGACAGCCGAATGAACTGAATAAGGAGGAAGAGCTTCATTTCCATTTATAACACAGTACGTGACAACATTAGGGATAAATATTAAGATATCTCCCTTGAAGTAGGAGGATAAACTATTGTTGAATGAAAGGGGTGGGTTGGTGCTCTTTTAAATGCAAGCACGTTTTAGGACAGCATCTCATTATTTACAGAGTATATACGGTCCAGGAAACCACAACAAAGACAAAGTTTACCATTGAGGTTACAACTGGCTTCCATAAAAGTGAAATCATTAAGAATCATTTGCTGCTATAAATGATAATGTACTGTCACAACAGTTTGTCTGTTTTTATATTTTTCTATATTATAAAGTGCTGCTAATTTATGAAAATACTCATTGAATTAGACCTTTACAGCTAAAGAATTTAATTGTGAAGCCACTGAGGAGGTAAATGTACAGATCAATGATTAGCTTGTGCGATTTGAATAATGTACAAATTGATGAATGGTTAGGATCGACTACCAGCAGAATCAAAATACTGTTAAATTATTTATAGAAGTTGGAATCAAATTTAGACTACAATATGGGAATTATTATTTTTTTTTTCATTTTGATACTATTTTTGGTCTACTTCTCTAAAAATACGGCATAATAGCAGGAGAGCAAAAATAGAAATGGAAAAACTGACTCTTATAAAGCCGTGAAAAAGACTGAGCGGTTGAAACGCATTCGCGTCATATTTTTCCCTAAGCCTGAAATATATAGCTATATATATTTAGAGAGTGAAGGGCTCAAATGAACTGCTGTCTTTTCTTTTTTAAATGCATTTATTTATAATTGGAAAACTATTTCAACATGACTTGAATCACTAGTGTTTTGAACTGCACAAGGAAACCGAGACCAAGTCGGTTACATGTGTATGTACTGAAAAGGATAAAAAAAATGGTAGAAAAAAAAAGATGTGGTGTTAAAACGAGCAGAGGTAGGATTCATACTGTTTCCGAAACAGTGGTGTGAATTGCTAGGAAACGGGGACAGATTTAAAATTTTAATTATACTGGAAGAGATGCCCAGCTAGCATTGTAAACAGACAAAATTCTACAAAATTAGAGATATAGCAATATTTGGATTATTCCTTCTGTGAGCAAACTTTGGCAGGCCTTACCATGTTTATCACCTTTACCCATGGAATCCAGGGAGTTGGTGAGTAATCTCTGAAAGCGATTTGGGGGTCTCGAGTTCACCTCTAGGCCTGCAGCAAGCTTTGCTTTGTTGGCACTTGTCAGCCTCTTCAGGTTGACCAGCATATCAGGGTGATCCTTCCTAAAATGGACATTATGGAAGTGGTGCAGGTGCCCATCGCCTGCTCCCAGATCTCCACCAGGGTGGAGCTGACCAGGATTGCTGCCAACCCCCAGCACAACCTTCCTGAACCCATAAAGGTTTAGCTGGCGGATAAAGCTGGTGAAGTTGGTGGTCTTAAACAGCTCTGTGGCCTCGTCTAGTGGCTTGGAGGGGCAGAGAAGCTCAGATTCAAAAAGCTGCTGGTCGATGATGACACCTTCTCCGCGTGAGTCCCATCGGATAGACTGGTATCGAGGGCTGTTCACCAGGCGCCACAACTTTGCAGGGAAATTGTTGGGATTGATTGGGGTAGAAAGAAGTGCATCCTCGATCTCCATGGCATTAACTGTGGGGTTTATAACATGACAAGACATGTGTTGTGGGCACCTGCTCCTTCAGAAAGCAGGATGGACCTTGAAAAGAATGCCTCAGGTAAGCCCAGAGAACACAAATGCGGCAATGGCAGAATTGGTTCTATGCTTCAAAACTATGGCAACTTGTTCTGTGGAGAGAAATAGGAGAAAGTGTCAGAGTATTAATACCTATATTTACAAAGATACTGAAACCTTACGTTTCAGATTATAGTAGCCCCAGGTTGTCGCTCCTACCTGCTGTTAAACACCTACTCCCAAAGAATTTGGGGTCCTCTGACTACTGGCTAGAACACACACTGTTCTCAATGATCTTTAAAACATGAGTGGCCCATATGACAGATTGGCATTTGTTTTTTCCTATTACACTCTGGCACTTTTAGTTCAGAACTAACAGACCTGCTCTGTGATCTCATACACATTGCTCAATTTAATCAAAGACTCACACTCTGACACTAAGCAATATTTGGCTTTAACACCTATAAACATCATGGTTAGTCCAATGCAAAATGGACTCCAGAGGATCTTGGGATTTGACATGTCTTCATTTCAGGTTTTCAAACCTTGTGATTTTAAGCTTTGGCACCACCTGATCTACAGTTCTACTACACCTCATCTTTAAGCACAGGCATCAACTGTTTCTGGCATGCTCTAATCTTATGCTCTGGAGCACAACAATCTCAAATTCTGAAAAACTCTAATCTAAAGCACCCTTTCATCTCATTTTTTATTGTAACTTGGTCCCAGAATCTGGCAGCACCTAGCCTCCGCCTCTAACATGCAAACAAATGTAGAAAGGATGGTTCCAGAATCCATCTCTGGCACTCCTTAAATTAAAAGTATACTGTAAGTCAGACCCTTCTTGATCTTTAGGTCTGACCCAACCTGATCTCAAGTTACAATCCATCTTATCTCATGGTTTGGCAAACAGACGTTCTGATGCACAACCCTATCAAAACCCAACATGTCTCAATCTCAAATTATAAAACATCCTGTCAATCTCTTCCACGATGCAGTCTCAGGCAAACTGCGCCCTCATATCTCAAAACGAGGAACTTCACATAGCAAGGTAAGAAATTAACTAACCTCAGCTCCTTCCTTATTTTAACATCAAAATGACATCCCCTAAACTTGAGATCTGATACGCTCTGCAGTCCAGTTTGGAGTCTCCTAATCTCAACTGCTGCTATCCCGATGGCTAACCTGCAACAACCCAGCAGATGGCAAGTTATGACACATCTTTCTATGGCTTCAGGGTCTAAGACCTCTAATCACACACTCTTAAAAAACACACGATGTCAAGATATAAAACTCTTGAGCTCTGAAGTCATGAACAGTCCCTCGGGTGCACTGGAATTTATTTTTTCCCAGGGTCTTATCCTATTACTCTCAGACTCAGAACCATACTGATCCTTATCTAGGACAATGAAATACCCGAGAAAAAAGCCCCTGCATCCCCGATTTAAAGAACAACCCTTATTTCCAAGCACTCTGCATTCGGTTGACACCTCTCTTCGCCCCGTGTTCTTACAGGACTGCCCCTACACTCTCTCACCTTGCGACACTTCTATTTCCTCTATATCTTCTTGTTACGGCCTTCTGGGTCCCTCCCACCGCTCGATAGAACCGTTACTGCGCATTCAGGAACCACCGTCGACGTTCAAATTCTAAACTCCAACCAATCGGACTTCGAACATAAAAACGTGCATAAAACGGCAACGCCGCCGCGCGATAACATTGGGCGGGGCTGCACGTCTGACAGGTCGCCCGCGCTCGCGCTGGAGGAAGCGTGTAATGCATTGCGTCTCTTCGGTTGTCACTGGGATGAAGAAGTGCAGCGTAGGGTGTTGGTCCAAACTCGTGGACAGTGGGCAGAGGTGGACGCTTCAACCGTGGAGAACTGGTACGTGTTATGTTCTGGGCCCTAGGCCCACATGATGAAGGAAAGACGACAAAGACACCTAGATAGGGTACCGGAAACTAGCAACGAGTGCATGCATAGTGGAGAGGTAGTGCGTTTAGATAGGTATTATTTAGAGTCTCGACCTCTTCACGATTTGTGTTCTTGTTCTACTTTTTGATAAAACCTAACAGTTTATGTTTAATTAAACATTTGTACACATATTAACCCAGTTTACTGATCGCCATTGGGCGTCGTGGTCACCTTAATGTGTCAGGAAAAATCGCTTGAATATTAGAGAAGAAAACCAGGGCCTAGTTGGGATTGGAAATGACACCACTAGCGTCCAAAATAAATATCCCTCATTCGTGCATGACAATATTTTGTAAAACATTGCGTGATAGTACTTGAAGGCTCATATTGTGGTACATTACGCCTTTAAACATTTTAAGGTAAGTAATATTGACAAAGACTGACACAATTTTTAGCCTTTTTCCACAGTTTCGAAAGGTCATCGATTGGCTTAATTTTCACTTGCATGCTATTGCATCTAATTAGATGGCTTTCCTTGCCCATCTCGTGTTTGACCCTCCTCTTGAGCATTGTCTCTCCACCATCCACTTAAATGGATGACTTGTGTCTTTCCACTGCTCACTTTAGTGAACTACTTTTGTCGGTTTGTTTAAGCACTCCCATTATAGTGCATTTGTTTTTCAGCTGTCTCAGGTGCTTTTCTGCAATCCGCACTCACTTTTCGCGTTCCTTCCTATGATTCTCCCCTCTCCCATGTGTGATTCTTCCTCCCTCTTTCCCACTACCTTAGCTTAATTTCTCTCTGCCCACTCCCACTGCTTTCCATATGGCAACTCCTGTTGTTTTCCCTCAACTCTCCCCGTGGTGTCCCGAACCAGTAACAGACCTATGACTTAATTAAAAAAAACGTTTGGAGGGTTCTGCTGTTTGCTGCTGAGCTACGCAGCTGTGCTTTAAGCACTTTTGTGCTTAAAAAAATGTTTCATTTACTGACCATAAGGCATCTGTTATCTTGGAGTGGTAAGTAGAAATAAAAATGGTGCCCATGTCATGATGCTGGCACATGTATGTACACATTGTTATGCATGCACTCGCCACACGGTCATGATGCAAATAAGATCAATGTCATTGCAGCCAGGAGGTAAACTGTGCGAGAACAATTGGCTTTGTCAATATGTGTTTCCAGTGATGCTCACTCATCTATTGGGCTATCACTCATCTTCATGCCTGTGCAGCTCCTCATGACTATGTTCCTGGATCCACAGCTCATCTTTAGGTCTATTAGCCCGTGCTCATCCTGAGATTCTTTTATGGCGTGGCTGCCATTAGGCTGCAAAGCACCTGCTCATTCTTGGTATCCTTACTTTGCACAGAAAAATTGTTTACTAGAGTATCATACCTTCAGGTGTTCCCCATTAGGGACCACAGGCCTTGCTCACACTCAGACCTTGAAGCGCTTGTTTACCATCAGTTAGTCCCAAACTACCCACAAATACTTAATAGAAATCCCACTCTCTGGTCCCTGAGGCTCCTGCTTCCTTTAAGGTGCCCTGGGTATCTTGTTCACTCTCGGGTTCCATGATATCCATGTTCATCTTTAGGCCCGGTAACTTGAGCTCACCCTTATCCGGAAGGTGGGGTAACCCTCTGGTCAGTGAGGCCCATGCTTACTAGAATTCTAGACTAGACTTCTATTTACTCTAATCTCCCCTGGTGCTCTGATCACCTTAAGGTTCTGTGGCCTACTCGCTCCTAGCTTTCAGAAGGTCCTCCTGTTCAGCCCCTTTGCCTACAGCTTCTCACTCTCAGTTTTACAGAATTGCCATTACTTAATTTAGGTACAGAGGCTCAGGGAATCCCTCAGGTCCCCCACGCTATTTTTCTGAGTTCTCAAAACCTCCTGCTGCCACTTAGTTCTCTGACTCATATTCACTCTCATGCCCCCGAGGCTTCTGCTCACCCTCAGGTGAGACTCCTGACTAACCTCAAATCCCTTAATACTTGACCTCTATTTAGGCCCAATGCTCACCTTCTGCTGAGGCCACTGCTCATATTCAGCTCATTGAAACTCCTCCTCACTTTCATGTTCCTTAAGTTCTTCTCACCCTTGTGTCGTTCTTGTCCCCTTTTAGCTGCCATTGGGGTTCTGCTTGCCCTTAGATTTTCCAATATTCTCCGCATCCTCAGACATTTATGGTTTAACACTTTCAAGTTTTTCCCGGCTTCTCCTTTATTTGATTAATTTAAGTCTCTGTGCATATGATGTCTTAGGGGTTGTGCCACAAATAGAAATCACTGAGTCTGTAGCTTTCGTTTTCTGTGACCCCTTCCTCTCTATTAATCACATGTACAACTCTTCTCTCTCCTTTCCTGGCTCTCATTCCTTTCTCCTCTCCTTCGGCTTCATTCAACTAACCCTTCAACTTTTTCGTTTCCCATTCCCTCTGTCTCTGTCTCATTTCACATGTTAAATGTTAAATGTCGTATACTTGTAAAGCGCACAGCTGCCCCAGCAAAGGGGCGTCCCGGCGCTGTATACCGTTGGGGAACCCGTCCTGGCTTTCCCTGTGGGATGGTCCCCACTGGGAATCCCCAAGGTGGCGCCAGGCATCCCCGGCGTTGATGGGGCCGTTGTGGAGATTAGGCAAGCTATTGCCCAGAGTTGCCGAGTGGGACCCCAGGTTAGAGTAGGCACCGAGGCGAGATTTGTCGAGTCCGCTGACATTGAGCCCAAGACCCTGCCGCGTCGGGGATTGAACCCTGGTACCGGGCCGACTTCTGCTCCCGGGTCTGCCGCCTCTAACCAGTGAGCCATACCACTCCACATGCCTCCTTTGTCTCATTTACTATTCCTTGCTGCTGTCCTAAGTCGTTATAATGCCTTTATTCTTCCCTCTCTTGTTCTCCATCTCTGTTTCATTCAGTTTCTCGTTTCATTTATCTATTGCATTTGCCACCTATTCTCTGTTTCCTCCGTCTCCCATGTGGGCTCTTTCTTGGACTCTTTGCCTGCAATTTAGCTCCCACTTATAGCTGCTGTGAATGAGAGTGGTACAAATGGGGGTGGTGATGGACGGAGCATCTGAACCAATCAAACACTCACACCCAGTCAAAAGATCTGGGTTTGATCCATCACCGTTCTTTAGCCCACTCTTTCACCCCAGTTCAGACATGGCTATATGCAACTCAGTCTGACCCTGTGCCTCATGGGAAAAGTCCAGCCCGAACTGCCAAGCCATGCCTTCCCTGGACCGGAAACAAGCTTCCGAGGACCGGTTTCTGGCATTACAGCCGTCTTCAGCCCGGCTTGCTTGAATCCAGGGGCAAAGTGAGCAAGGGACTCATGTCTGAGCATACCCTGCCACACTTATGGCGGCCAAAGCGGTACAAAAGGGGGTGGTGATGGACGGAGCATCTGAACCAATCAAACACTCACACCCAGTCAAAAGATCTGGGTTTGATCCATCACCGTTCTTTAGCCCACTCTGCCACCCCAGTTCAGACATGGCTATATGCAAATCAGTCTGACCCTGTGCCTCATGGGAACAGTCCAGCCCGAACTGCCAAGCCATGCCTTCCCTGGACCGGAAACAAGCTTCCGAGGACCGGTTTCTGGCATTACAGCCGTCTTCAGCCCGGCTGAATGAGAGTGGCAATTCCCTAGACCACAAGCTCTTTGCAGCCTGCTCCTGAAGAGAGAAGCTCAGCCCCTTCAATGGCCCCCACCTCTGCTGAACAACTTCACATTAGTACTTCCTATGACATAATGTTCACATAGAAGTTATTTATTTTGGGGTGTTGGATTGGGTTGCAGAGTGCTTTTTGGGTAATTATTTTTATACTGCTTTCTTTTAATTCAGACATCAAGTCTCTTTAAAAGGAATAGTTCTGATTTTATTATGAGCTTTGGGGTAATACTATATCTGTGTACCAGTCCCTCTGATTTGGCAGAGTTAGCATTGATTGCTTGTAACCCCTTTGAGGCAAGTGTACAAAGGAAGTAAAGTTGCTAATCAGATGAAATTAAATAGTTCTTGGTTTTCGACCACGTTCGGCCAGCAATCAACTGCAGCAGAAGCGGAGCAGAGCAGGAAGAGCCGTGCACCGCGGCCGAGAATCGCGGCCGAAATCCCGGCCGAAAATCGCCAAAAAACACCTGCTTGGGAGCCCGGGAATCAAGGCTGCGTGGAAGGAGGGGGCCCTCACCGGCTGTCTCCCTTGCTGA
Source organism: Lissotriton helveticus (assembly GCF_964261635.1). NCBI lineage: Eukaryota > Metazoa > Chordata > Amphibia > Caudata > Salamandridae > Lissotriton > Lissotriton helveticus. The sequence continues at coordinate 173,387,133 of NC_136061.1, forward strand.
CTCCCCCGCTGATCTGACTCTCGCTGTCTCTCGCGCCGAACCGGCGGTCCTGCTGCGAGACCACAGAGAGTGGTGTTCTGGCCACGAGTCAGACGAGGTGGCTGAGGGGTTGAGGGGCCACTTTCGGGTGCTGCCTCTCCCCAATTAGTCTGACCTAGCCATCTGTTTGCCTTGCTTCGTGGGAGCCCGGCCACCTCTGTGCATCCGAGCTGCAGCAGCAGGAGATGGGCAGAGGTAGGGCAGTGTGGCCCCAGAGTTCCCAGGCATTATCTAATAGGACTCCGCTGGTAGCTGTCCCTCCACACGGACGATAGCACATAGTAGGGCACTCTGTGCACGGCGGAAGACGTCACAACCAACCAACCAACAACATAAGAGAGCACCCCATCTGCAAGGAGCATCGAGGAGCAGACACAGACCATTCAGTGGAGCACAGAAGTGAGCACAGGTGAGACTGTTCCAGAGCTCCATTTCTTTTTCAGGCAGGCAAAGCAGCACACTTAAACAAGGGGCAAGCATTCCCAAAAGGGATAATGGAGGCATGCCTATGACTACCCTGTGTGCCACACGCATCGTTGCTCGCTGCACTAGTTCCCACATGCTCCTACAAGATCCTAGTACTTAGCACTACGCCCCCTGGCACCTCAATCCTCAGCCAGCCAGCGAGGGGCAATTTTGCATCCATAGGGATCAGTAGATAGACACTTCGCCGGAATACCCAGCAGCAACAAAATAGTGGGGTACAGTCTCACTCATGGCACATAGCCGCAGAGCCAAACAACAGCCAACACCGATTTCCCCTCCGCTGACTCAGCCCGATTCAGCAGCACTGATAAGTTCAACTATAAGCAAAATTATTAGGTATTTTTAGCGTCCAGAACAACAGGTGGTCAACCACGGACAACATAAGTTGAGGGCACTGTTAAAAACTATGCACAATCATGACAATTAAATCGGGCAAACCCTGTACACAAAACTAAGGAACATACCGCCCCTAAAACACCACATTCACATCACACCAGACTTTCAGTCTCAAACGTGAACAAAGAAAATAATAACAACAGGCAAGTTAGCCAAGCTTATCAGCGAAACTTTACTGAGTGAAACTTAGTAAAATGGGACCCAAAAAAAGGCCAGACAACATACGAGCGCTGAGGACTCCTCCAAAAGGGACCTGCCTATTAAAAAGATTACCAGGAGTAATTTATCAGCGAAACTTTACTGAGTGAAACTTAGTAAAATGGGACCCAAAAAAAGGCCAGACAACATACGACCGCTGAGGACTCCTCCAAAAGGGACCTGCCTATTAAAAGGATTACCAGGAGTAAATCACTCACGCAAAATCTAAATGAACCGCCTCAAGATGCAGAACCAATGGGGTCAATTAGAAACATCTTTAGGCCAAAGGGCTCTGCCAATACCGACCAGGGCAGGCAGGAGCAGGTAACCGAGAACATACCAGGGGAAGAGAACGATGCGAGCACCATGCAAGAAAGTAGCACTCAACAACCTCCAACCCACATTGCCGTACCCAGAGGAGGCTCACCTCCTCACCTGGAATCTAGCAATAAACAGGAACTGGGTAAACCAGAGTGCAAACAACTTAAAGGTATACAATCAAACGAAATACCCAGCGTAAAGAATTCTCGTACACCTATAGATAAAGCCATCAACGTCACTAATGACTCGGACCACTCACTCTGTGGTGTTAAAGCGTGCTGCTTGCTGTATCCAGGAAGCCTTAGAACTCTGTCCAATTTCACAACTTGAACTTCCGCGCGCCGCCTCCCCTCAACGAGGACTCGCTGGTGTGAGCGAGCCCTGCAATCGGCAGGGCGAGTATAGCGCTCCCAGCTTGAGTCCCCTGGGTAGAGGCTGGGCAATTACCATCAGTGAGCCGGGGGACTGCGAGGACCAGCAATCTCCACGCTGCTCAGCTGGTTCCTCTTCCCCCGGCGCCCACGCCCACGGACACACCCACGGCCTATAAGTATTTAATTGACATTAAATCTCCCGCGACGCGGGACGCGCGCGGGGCGGAGCACGGGGCGAAGACCGGGCAAAGAGCGGGCCGTTTGAGGCCGTTCGAGAACGCGAGGAGACCGGGCCGGGCCCTCCCTTTAAATTCTACGGCTTTCCTTTCTAAGGCAAATACCTTCATAGATCAAAGTATTAGTCTAATAGAGGGAAGAGTATCCACAGACCTCGCGAATGCGCGACGATCCTCAATGGGTTCTCTGGCTACAGCAAGATCACCAGAGCTAATGAGTTCCTTGGCACAACTGCCGCAAGGCAATAATAGACTTAGCCTCCCGAACATCCTACATCTTTCAGCCTCCCAACTTTCCCTATCACTTACAACTTCTGACCTAGAAAAAACACCGGAAATTCTATGTGAACACACACCAGAAGAATTAAGACAAGCAAGAGGGAGGACTAGGGCTGTTAAGAAAAGAACAGGGAAGGGAAAAGCAGATAAAACCATAGATAACGACACGGCTGATACAATCGTCCCAAGCATGCCCTCAAATTTGGAAGGACCCCCACCAATAATGACTGATACTACCAACCATCAGGTTTTAGTACATCATTCTCCACTTAATAACATCTCAAGTACTATTGTCTCAGGCTCACCTGTTATAATTCCTCCCAGAAATGAACCAGATTCCTTGGATCTGGTAAACAAAATCACTACAGTATTAAAATCACTCTTTCAACCTCTTGAAATTAGACTAACTAATATTGAGAGCCAATTGATAAAAATAACTAAATCCATCCAACCCAACCAAACCTGTGAATTTCAAAGTAAGAGAATAGAAAACCAACCTACACTTACTTTACAAACAAAAAATACAAGACAAACCTGTCCCGCAGTGAAGTCGCAATTAGTAGTAAAAGATCCTTTAGCGGGAAAATCGTTTTCGGAAACCACAAAACCAATTCCCCATACCAACATAGCCCCAAAACCCCCCATTATAAATACAACAACCACAACAACCTCAGCCCCCAAAACACCAGCCCCCATAAATGTTGCCCAGAACTTCCCAATTATAACAGCAAACAAAGGAACTACGAGAGGAGTTCCTGAGGGCAGACCCTATATGAATCTGCCACCTGAAGCAACACCATTTGTGGCCGTGATGACGGGGGTGCCAGAATTAACGGGGGAAACAAAAGAGCCCAACTGGTCCCTGAAAAACAAGGTCCATTACTGGCTCAATACAAATCGCCCTTCTCCCCCTAACCGGTCCAGTAGAATAGCAACAGTATGCAGGACCCCGTGGGTGGGACACACAAAAAAAGTAATACAGGGAGACTGCATCGTGATCACCTTTGAGGACCCCAGAGTTGTCGAACATATATTCTCCTGGGAACACCATAATATAAGTGGGGGAATCGATATAAAGCCTCTTTCCTTTTTTTATCCTAAAAAGCATTACAACAACCGCTTTAATGAATCCGACAACTTGTGGCGTAAAGCAGTCCCACAGCCCTGGGAATTTGCTATTCCTAGACCAAAAATGCCCCTACAACATAACGACCATGAACCCTTATGGCGGCCGTCTGATCCCAATTATCATCAACAGGACGGCCCATGGCAAATCATGGGCCCTCGCAATAGAAGTAGAGACTGGGAACAATGGGGTGTACCACCACAGCGACCATTTAGATCTACTTATAGAGAGGTACCATATTGGGAAAACTGGCAGGGCATACCAACAATGAACCGGTTTAGCAGCCTAGAAATGGTAGATTGACCATCACTAGATTCCCCAAGTGATGAACAGATCACACCATCTTTGGATACGGAGGGGAAAACGACCACACTCCAAGAGAATAGGACACAATCTTTGTCCATTATTTTTTGGAATGTGGCGGGCCTCCGATCTAAGATAGAGGACGGTTCAGCGGCTCAGTTTCTTGAGGATGGCAATATAATATGCCTCCAAGAAACATGGGCCATAAAAGAGCTACACATCGCGGGTTATAAAACTCTCTTCTCCCCAGCTCTTCCCAGCAGTGCGGGTAGGCCCAAGGGGGGTTTGACTACTTACATAGCGAACACTATTCCTAATTTGAAATTATTAAAAACAGAAAACACCCCAAACTTTCAAATACTTTCTTTATCAGTCGGCAAAGAAGTTATTATCATTTTAGTAAACTTTTATAATAACCTAGAGGGGGATGAGCTCATCAAAACACTCCTGGCAATTCAGGAAAAAATCGATAAACATAGCCAACTGCATAGGAAAAAGACAACCCCCCACTTATTATGGGGAGGGGACTTCAATCTACACCCCTGCCCACACCTTAACAACCAAAACTGTGGGATAGTGGACGAGCACGACATTTCTCTTGTCCACTTTTCCCACGATGGAATAGGGGAGGTGATGAACAATCTACTCACAGACATGCAATTGTCAATAATCAACAAGAAAAACTCACCCAGCAATACTTTATACCCTGCATACTTAGCTAGAGGTTATGAGACCACCGTTGATTATGTCCTTTCATCGGATGAGCTGAGTCATCAAATCAGGGATTTCTCTCTACTGGCAAATAGTCTGAGTGATCATTTGGCGCTTAGAGTGGACATAGATCTTCCAAACCACATAACGCAGACAACAAAAATTGCACATGCCCTGTCCCAAAATCGTTTGGAAATGGGCAGAGTAAATGGATTCACTCTAAAATGGGGGAAGATAGATCCAATTCTATTAAGCAACGATATAATAAAAACTATATCCTAACATAATAAAATGCCTAGACTTGGAGACAGATGACAACACCATCCTTGAGAACTTCAAGATCATTCTAGACAAAATAAAAGTTATGCTGACTAGGAAAAATAACTTAAAGAGGACTAAAACCCCAGGTTGGTTTAATCATGATTGTACCATCTCATTAACCAAGCTAAAAGAAGCCCTCAGACAACCAGAAAGAGACCAACAACTGATCCAACATCTAAGACGCCAGTATAAAAAAGTCAGGAAATCAAGAAAACAGGAGCTGAAACAGACTCTATGGAATGATCTACATGAAAGCACACTGACAAGGAATAGTGCGTCTTTTTGGCGAATAGTAAAGACCCCCTTTCTTTCTGACTCCAACAGACCCCAGATCGACGTAGCAATAGAGGAGGAAACTTGGGTGAATCACTTCTCTCACATCTTTAAATTAACTGCACCCATACTGACCAGAGTATGCACCGCAACTGCGAAGTTGGGTCTGATGGAGTCCTGGTCCAACTCTATCATGGTACCTATTTTCAAAAAAGGGGATCGCCAAGATGTTAAATGTTATCGACCGATTTCCTTGCTAGATTCTGTAGGAAAAGTAGTTGGCCGAGTAATCCTGGAACAACTCCAACAATGGGCAGACGAGAAAAAGATCTTATCGGACTTGCAGTTCGGGTTCAGAGAAGGGTTCGGAACCGTTGAACAGGCCCTTAATCTAACTCTGATTACGTCAAAGTATATCCATGCGAAGCAGGGGACAATGTACATGGTATACGTAGACCTGTCCTCTGCTTTCGATTGTGTCTCCCACGCGAAGCTATGGACCCTCTTGCGAAATATGGGGGTAGACCTTCCACTTCTGGATTTCCTAAGGGAATTATACACGGACGCTTCTGCGAGTGTGCGCTTTGGGACTAAAGGAGAGCTTACCGCGTCATTCAAAGTAGAGCGAGGAGTCAGGCAGGGCTGCGTCCTAGCCCCCTTCCTCTTCTCTCTGTATACAAACGGATTGGAAGAGAAGATGCTGAGGGGGGGGGGGCAGGATCTGCCCAGACTAAAACAACGCCTGATTCCTGCACTGCTCTATGCGGATGACGCAGTCATTCTGGCGCGTACACCAATAGAACTCCAGAAATCCTTGAATAAATATGCCGAATTCATGGGCGCACTAGATCTGCACATAAATGTTAAGAAAACTTTTGTAATGGCGGCAGGTGGAGGGAGAAAACGAACAAAGAACATCATCCTAAATAAACAAAAACTTGAGAGGACCCCACAGTACCCCTACCTGGGCATAATGATTGATGAAAGGTTAAATTGGAAAGCAGCTATCGAGTCCAGGAGACATCTTTTTAAGAGAGCCATTATTGCTCTGACGAACTTCTCACAAAGACTTGGAAGGAGACCACCAGTAGAGATGTTAAAAATGTATTCTGCTAAATGCCAAGCCACCGCTCTATATGGGGCCGGTGTCTGGGGATACGCGGACGTTAGATCGCTCCAGACAGCCGAGAACTCGTTCTTGAGATTTCTTCTATCTACCCCCAAGTGTTCATCCACATATGCGTGTCATTTGGAACTGGGAATTCCCTATATAGAGGACTTAATAAAAATTCAGCCATTGCTACTCTGGAGGCGCGCATGGTTATCCGATAAGAACATGTTGACCAAGGCCATTCTAGAGGACTCAATGGCATTAGACCACGCGCACAGAATAGCCTGGCTTACTTACGTTAAACGATTTTTTGCAGACCTGGGTCTGGAAAGATATTATCTTACTCCAGCAACCTTGATTGAGATAAGCAAGAAAGAGCTGAAACAGAAAGCAATGAGTCATGTTGAAACCCTTAGAATTACCCTGCTCTCAAATAAGCAATCTGTTCAACACGCAAATATGGTACAGTTAATGCCACAAATCCAGCCTTATCTTGTCTTAGAAATCAGCACATACGATAAAATGCTCTTGACCAGATTCAGACTTAATCTCTTTCACAGATTAGTGGCTTTCCCTCAAACGAACACTTGGGAACCAAAATTGACATTATGCCCATGTGATGAGATGCCCCCACAAACCTGCATGCACACGATAGTGTTTTGTAAATATTACCATCCTCACAGAAAGATTTGGTTATTCCCATTACTAAAACTCTGGGGTTTCAGACAATGTCGTCCGGCCATGATTAATTTGCAGATGTTAGACTCCGAGCGCACCTGTTATTATATATTGAATTTTTTAAAATGTATTATTAGGCATCGGAAGAACCTTTAAAAACTGAGTGAATGTATTTTTCTTCCAGATATCTGTCTTTTCTTAAAGTGCTATGTTGTAAATTTTATATTGTGGCTTTTATGGTTTTGCAATGACGAAAACCGAATAAAGAATTTATTATTATAATGACTCGGACCAGGTAACTGCACCAAGAGGAGCTGCGGACGTTGCAGTGACAAGGGCGCAAATCCACTGGTCAAAAGATCACGATCACAGCTCGGCTAGTAAGAGCTTAGAGAGCATAGTACCAGCTCCATCCCCCACAGGCAGCCGACAGCAAATAATTACTCAACACTTAGATTCACCAGTGGTAGGGGAACTTACATCTTCGTTTCTTCAAAATTTAGGAGATAAAATCGAGAGAACACTAGAACTGACCCCAAATTTTCTGGGGTGGGGGCAAACTCAACAAACAGGATCTCCCCGGGCTCCCAATGCAAAAGGAGATCACAGCACGTTTTATGACAGCCCACAAGCAGACTTCCGGCGAACACTGAGGCCGGAATTAAACAGTGACACTAACAAAGCTCTACTGTGGCAGTCAACCAAAATGGAAGTCCAAATCGATCTTCTGCAATCGATTGCTGGCCGCCTAGTTGACATAAGCTCTAGAGTGGAAGAGTTGGAAAAGAAGATCGACCAGCACTTGCTATCTAACCGAGGTGAATGCTCCTGTTCCTGCTCAACTCTCATGGATAAATGGGCACTACTTCCTGAGAACCTGGCCGACATAGTAAAGAAAGTTCAAGGAAACAAAGAATCACGGCTGCCAAGCAACACAGATGATAGGCTCTCAAGAAGCGGCTACCCTTTAGGAGTGAGACAAATGGAAGCAATCGATCACGGCTTAAGGTTACCAGCAGGATTGGAGCAAAAAGAAGCACAAAGGAGTGAGGCCTCTGCACACAATGCCAAAATGGCACAAGGAATACAAAGCCCAAAAAGCAGGGCAACAGAGAGCAATGAAGTTCCTGATGACGGGGAATCGGACTTAAAAGAACTCACTCCCTGCAAAATCGCCGTCCCTGAACGCCCGCTGTCAAAAAGAGAAAAAAAGGGGGCGTGGCTAAGATGGCGGCCAGAGCGGACGCGTCGCTGTGAGGCTCCTCGGCCCAGATCCCCGTGGTGACTCCCTAAAATAGCAATAACCCCCATGCCAGGGGGATTTGTGCGCGGCAACGTACAGACCGCTGCTGCCCTTTCCTTTAAAGGCGTAAAGACTGCGGCGCCGGTCTTTTGTGACAACTTCCTCCCCCACTGAACGGGGCTCCGACGAGTGCTGGGTGAGGTGGTGGCCCGGATAGAGGGATAGTCACCAACGTCCCCCTGCCGTGTGTTGCTCCCCGGGTTCGAGAACTAAGGAAGCATGCACCAGAGCTGCGGCCGGGGATTGGTGAGGTGAAAGCGGCAGCAGCGTCCGACGAGTGAGGTGAGCTGCGGAGGGAGCGGCCTGCGCAGGCGGGAGCGCCCACCCAGGGAGACGCGAAAATCGAGCCCCTGGATCTGGGGCCTGCATCTGGCTTGTGCGCTCGGACCCGTGGGACTTACTATCAGCGACAAGGGGGCCGGTGCGATGAGGCACTAGGGGGACGCACACAGAGAGGCTCCTGCATACAGTGGAGCTCAAGGGGACAGCGGCAAGTTGCGGAACAGCAGCGATTGGGGAGAGTGATCTGCTGCTATGGAGGAGGCCGGCAGTGGAGTTTGAGCCCAGCGGGAGGCGCGAAAATCGAGCCCCAGGCTTCGGGGCCTACATGGGCCCGTAGGCCATCACCCTGGCCACCAATAGGAGAAGGGGGTGACTGTTCCTGCACAGCAAGGGGGCCCCATCTGGACACACCCTGGGGGGCAGGCCAGTCAGCAGCACACACTGGCCCAGAGAACAGCGCCCAGTCCCCGGTAGATGAAGAGCAGCACGGAGGGTACAGGGGTGCAGAAATGGCGCCCACAACGTTTCACTGGTGAGGAGACTGGGTCCGGGGGACACACGGAGACCTGCGCCTGACCTGACCTCAGTGGTCTATGTGAGAGAGAGAGACATCGTCGGCGCAGCTTGGCTGATGAGTGGGGCTTTGAGGGGGTCCCCGCAGCGCACAACCCCCGCAGACCATTGAGCGCAACAACGGAATCTGCCTTACGCTGGTGGGTGAGTAGGAGCCCACTAATAACGCCTTGTGTATGGTCGGACCATTGCCTGATTGATACCACCTTTTCAGCGGTCGGCCAGATCAAGGTTCCCCCACGGGAGAATGGCATGGCTCGCAAGTGGAAGGCTGTCGATTCTTCCAAACTCCTGGCTCATTTGTCCCAAACCTATCCTCTGCCACCTAATGACACTGGTACCGATGAGCTCCACGGCCTCGTGGCAGACTGGCTTACTACAGCCAGTGACATCTTTGCTCCCCTCACTAAGTTTCCCCAATCCCGGCACAGTAACTCCCACAAATGGTTCACCCCCCACCTAAAAGCCCTCCATCTGGAACTCCGCCAGCTCGAGCGCAAGTGGAGGAGAGACTACAGCTCTGTGAGCAGAGATGCCTACGTGGTCGCCCGCAATGGGTATAAACTTGCCATTTTGGCTGCCAAAAAAACCTATGCCTCCGGTAAAATTTTATCTGCCCCTGGCCAGTCTAAGGAAATTTTTAAAATTTTTAATGAATTCACTTCCGACCCCAGGACGCGTCCTACTCAGGCCCCTACACAGGAAGCATGTAATGCCCTCAGCACTTTTTTCGTTGAAAAAATCGTATCGATTAAGGACACCATCCCTGTTACGGTTCCTGGCGCTGGATCTGCTCCCCCCCCTCACAACCTTTCTTCTTTTACACAATTCCCTCTTCTAGACCTCACTTCTTTGGCCACCCTTGCCACCCGAATCAAGTCGGGATCCCCGGATGACTGCTGCCCCCCCTCCATTCTTAGGGACATCTGTCATACCCTACCTGACTGTATCCTCCCTTTGCTAAATTCTTCTCTTTCTTCTGGGACGGTGCCGGGCTCCTTCAAGGAGGCCGTGTTGGTGCCTCTTCTGAAGAAGCCGGGGGCTGACCCCGCTGTTCCGGCAAACTACCGCCCCATCTCTCTCTTACCTTTTTTCTCAAAAATCCTGGAAGCCCACGTCACCACCTGTCTCTCGCAGTTTATCGAGAGTTCCAACTTCCTCGAGGGCAACCAAGCTGGCTTCAGACCCGGCCACTCTACGGAGACCGTGATCTTGGCCGTGCTAGATGCCCTGAGAGACGGTGTTGACAAGGGTACCCCCCAGGCCCTGGTACTGTTAGATCTGTCAGCCGCCTTCGACACGGTGGATCATAACATCCTTCTCCACCGTGTCGAGGAGGCTGGTATCCAGGGCCTGGCTCTGGCCTGGGTCAGATCCTTCCTGACGGGTAGGTCTCAGACCCTAAGCCTGGGTGCTTTTAGGGCTCCTAGAGAGCATTCGCTCTGTGGGGTCCCCCAGGGTTCTTCTTTGTCCCCTCTTCTTTTCAATCTTTATCTTCGTCCCCTTCTTTTTTCTCTGAGGCTGTGGGACGTCACCGTGTTTAATTACGCGGACGACCTGCAGCTCATCTTTTCTCTTAATTCCCCCTCCGCTATTTCTAACTTTCAGTCAGCTATGTCCCATATTCTTCAGTGGATGGGCCATAACCAGTTAAAATTGAACCCCGGTAAGACGGAGCTCCTCCTCCCTGGTAGGAGCTCCACTTTCTGGGGGCCTCAATTCTGGCCGGTGGAATTGGGCCCTTCTCCCACCCCTGTGGCGTCGGTGAAGAGCTTAGGGGTCACTATTGACTCCGCTCTATCCCTAGGGCCGCAGGTGGGGACCGTGGTCTCGTCCTGCATCTACCAACTGCGCAGGATCAGGAAAGTGGCATATCTTCTGACACCTGATGCCCTCCTGCAGGTTATCATGGCCCTCGTCCTCTCCCGCCTAGATTTTTCCAACTCGATCTACCATGGTCTGCCTAAAACATCGATGGGCAGACTACAGGTGGTCCAAAATCAGGCGGCGAGATTGGCCTTAGGGATTCCGAAGTGGCAATCTGCCAGGCCCCTTCTCGTCAAACTCCACTGGCTCCCTGTTGCTTCTAGGGCAGCCTTTAAGATCGGCTGCCTCATTTTCAAATCTTTGGCTGGCTCCTGCCCCATCTTTGTAAAATCGCTCATCCGACCCTACTGCCCGTCCCGCAATTTGAGATCTTCCTATCTCCATTTCTTGACTGTTCCCTCTTATAAGCTCTGCAGATCTGGAGGCCGGAGATTTGCATACCTGGCCCCCAAGCTCTGGAACTCTTTCCCTCTCTCTCTTAAAATTTCCAACTCTCTGACCCTTTTTCGTAAATCTCTAAAAACTTGGCTTTTCCCTCAATCTGGTTAGTCTCTCTGTCCCCTCTATTTCCAACCAGCGCCAGGAAACCCATGGTGTCAGTGCGCTTTATAAGCACCCCTTACGATACGATACGATACGATACGACGGTTGGGAGGCCTAGGCCTCGACCCGTGGTCCCTGAATTCTCAGTGGACCTGCAACCATCAGAACGCAATCCTCCCCCCCCCCCCCCCCCGAGAAGACAAGCCTTTCTTGGCCCTCTGGGTCAGAACTGACAGCGCACCATGGCCAATGTGGGGCGCAGGGGCGGGCGCCCTATCACGGACATGTTGGTCAAGGGCGCCCCTAAGGGGGAGAAGGGTCCTCCTTCTCCGGTAGCGGCGACGAAAACCACGAGGCAAGACATCGGAGGGGCCCCTAGCACTAAAGCCTTTTTGGAAACCCTATTTAACTCCCTGCGCGAGGACTTCCTGACGCTTAAACAAGATATGGCCGGGGAGCACCGTGAATTGCGCCGTGATGTGGATAGCCTAGGGGAACGAGTAGCGGTGATAGAAGACACGGAACACAATCGGAGCGAGGAAGTAGAACAATTGTAGCAAGAGGTCATCTGCCTTCATGAGCAGCAGGTGGATCTTCAGGCACACGCGGAGGACCTCGAAAATCGCTCTCGGAGGAACAACATACGGGTCCGAGGTGTGCCACCCAAAGCAGAGGGAGACAATATCACCAGCTTCCAACAGGGAATGTTCCGGGAAATTTTGGGGGAAGCAGATGACTTTGAAATTTGCATTGACAGGGCGCACAGGGTAGGCCTGGCGCGCCGCGCACCCGCCCCCTCGCCTGACATCCTGGCCTGCCTTCCTTCCTGACTTTGCCCTGAAGGAGCGGATCCTGAGAGAGGCACGCCAGAAACAACCTCTCCAACATCGTGGTTCTCAGCTATCACCCTGCACAAGAGGAAAACCTTCAGGTTAGTTACCTCGTTCCTGCGCGACAAAGGGATCCCTTATTCCTGGGGTCATCCCTTTCGGCTGATTTTTAAATGGAATGGAGCCTTACACCAACTCCGCTCACTGCAGGATACGTGTGTCCTGCTGGGCATCAACCTCGGCGAGGACTCACTGACGCAGGAGGCACCTCTACGATCTTCACAGGAGAAAACACCGCGACCCTCCCGCGACGGTTGGCAGCAAGTGGGTCGCAGACCTTAACCCAAGACCCATCTCAAACCGGACCCAGCAACAATGGTGCAGGAACAAGCATCGGCTGTCCAGGAGGTGTCCAAAGACACAGCGTTACTGTACTGATGCAGCACTGAAGGGGGTTATGACTTTGCATTGGTACCGCGTGGGTCCGATGGGGGATTGGGCGGGGGGCCGTCAGGGTCACCACAGCCAAACGCACCTCAACGTAAGGTTACCACAGGCCTGAACTGTGTGTCGATAGGCCTGGGACTATGATTTGCAATGGGAAGTTCCTTGTTGCGGTAAGGGAGGAAGGTGGGGGTGCTGGGGGGTGTGCGGGGTCGGGGAGTCAGCCAAGTTGGGGGTTAGGGGAGGAGGGGGGAGTGGGACAAGTCGTTGGGGTTTTGGAGCCTTGTGAGTGCACTGTTGCTAGGGGTGGGAGGGTTGGGGCTCGGGACAGGGGGGTTTCCTAGGATGGGACGGGGCAGGGGGAGAACCAGTGTGTCGGGGTGGAACCAGTGTGTCAGGAAAGGCAGGGCTTCAACCCGCGGCAGGATGGTTGGTCACTAGACTCACTTTGCGCGCACAACCCATTGACTTCATGTTGTCAGACACTACCTTAAGGCTAAATGTGAAGGGACTGAACCCCATTAAGTGGAGGGCGGTGCTTTCATATCTGGAAAATTCAGGTGCCGAAATTTGTTTGATCCAAGAAACTCACCTGCTTTCGAAGGACTGGCATAGATTAAGATCCCGGGCATTTCCCCACCAATTCTTTTCTTCTACGCCGGAGAAGAAGGCAGGTGTTGCAATTCTGGTGTCTAGACACTTTCGAGGGCAGGTCAAGGAAAAGGTGGGTGAGATCAAAGGCAGATCGTTAGCTCACAGTATGCTGGTGAGCGGCCAGCAGATGACAATAGAATCTCTATACACACCGAATACGGGGCAAGAGCCATTCCTACGAAACACCCTCTCGGAGGCTCTACGCTCCTCAGACCCCCTTCTGCTTTTAGGAGGGGACCTTAATCTAGTAATGGATACTGACAAAGATAGGTCCCGGCACAGGTATGGCAGCGCAGGCGCTATTTCCGGAGCAGGCAAAGACTGGCTCCAGCAAAGAGGGCTGGTGGACTTGTGGAGAGCTAAGCACCCAAAACTGTCACAGTACACCGTTTACACTCATGTATACCGCACCTATGCCAGATTGAACCACTTCATAGGTTCTTCAGAGCTGGAGGGTTGGGTGGTAGACATGTGCATTACCCCGGCAGCTATCTCTAATCATGACGTGGTGGAGCTTACACTCAAAATCCCCATGGCTAGGCGGCCCCCGGGTGGGTGGAGGCTCCGAGAACCCCTCCTGCAACGGGCCGATGTGGCCCAGAAACTCCGCAAGTGCATTACCTAGTATTTAGCGATCAATGATAATCCCGAAATGCCAGTGTCGGCACTGTGGGAGGCCCTGAAGTTGGTGGTGCGGGGTGAACTTTTTGCATTGGCAGCGGCGGAATCTAAGGACCGTAAAAGAAAACGCGAGGCCTTAACGGCCCAGGTTGCAGAATTGGAGCGGGTCCATAGCCAAACTGGAGCTCCCAGAATCTGGAAGCAACTGAAAGCGGCCAGGGCCCAACTGGCAGGCTTAGACATCGATAGGGCCGAGTATGCGGCCCTCTGCCTACGCCATACTTATTATGTGGGGGGGAACAAGACTGGTTGCCTTCTTGCCAGTGCATTGAAGGCAAAGATCCAATGCTCAAAAATCCAGACCTTGCGAGACGGGAATGGGGATGAAGTTAGATACGAGGCGCAGAATGCGGAGGTATTTCGCAGTTACTACGCCTCACTGTATCGCGCTGACACTAGCACGGGAGCGGATATCGACGCTTATCTGCGCATCTCTGACAGAATATCGAGGCTGAAAATATCGACAGACAAAATATCGACGTTGGAATATCGAAGGCAAGTATATCGACACCCTATCTACAACATGGTAAGTACAAAAATATCGAAACAAAAATATCGATGTTAAAAATATCATAATTAAAAATATCGGTTTTTAAAACAAAGGTAAAATTAAGTAAATAGTACTTATATATATTTTAAACTTATGTTAAAATGTGTTATAATGTTTAAAATGAATAAATAATACATATTTACTATTAAACATTTAATTAAAATTAATAATTAAATATATAATATATACTTAAATAATTATAATATATACATTATTTTTTAAATAATTATAAAATATTAACAAATACTACAATTTAAAAATACATCAACACTCCTAAAATAATAACAAATAATAATAAATAATTATATTTAATAAATAACAACAATTAAATATACTTTCAATATTTTTTAAATTAATTAAATACAACATTATGTAACATCTTAAATACATAAATATAAATAATATTGAATAGCATAAGGGTAAAATTTACTATTCAAACTCCAGAGAGTGCAACAGTAGATAAAGCGTTGGATAGCGTAAGTGTAAAAATTACTATTCCAACTCCAGTGAGTGCAACAGTAGGGAAAGCGTTGGATCGCGGGTATGTAAAAATGACTATTCCCACTCCAATGAGTACAACATTAGTGAAAGCGTTGGATAGCGTAAGAGTAAAAATTACTATTCCCACTCCAGAGAGTGCAACAGTAGGGAAAGCATTGGATAGCGGGTGGGTAAAAATTACTATTCCAACTCCAGTGAGTGGAACAGTAGAGAAAGCATTGGATAGCGGGTATGTAAAAATGACTAATCCCACTCCAATAAGTGCAACATTAGGGAAAGCGTTGGATAGCGTAAGAGTAAAAATTACTATTCCCACTCCAGAGAGTGCAACAGTAGGGAAAACGTTGGATAGCGGGTGGGTAAAAATTACTATTCCAACTCCAGTGAGTGGAACAGTAGAGAAAGCATTGGATAGCGGGTATGTAAAAATGACTAATCCCACTCCAATGAGTGCAACATTAGGGAAAACGTTGGATAGCGTAAGAGTAAAAATTACTATGCCAACTCCAAAGGGTGCAACAGTATGGAAAGCGTTGGATAGCGTAGATTGGCTAATTACTATTCCAACTCCAGAGGGTGCAACAGTAGGGAAAACGTTGGATAGCGTAGGGGGAAAAATTACTATTCCCACTCCAGAGAGTGCAACAGTAGGGAAAGTGTTGGATAGCGTAGGGAGAAATTACTATCCCCACTCCAATGAGTGCAACATTAGGGAAAGTGTTGGATAGCGTAAGGGTAAAAATTACTATTCCAACTCCAGTGAGTGGAACAGTAGGGAAAGCATTGGATAGCGTATGGGTAAAAAATAATATTCCAACTCCAAAGGGTGCAACAGTATTGAAAGCGTTGGATAGCGTAGGTGGGAAAATTACTATTCCAACTCCAGAGGGTGCAACAGTAGGGAAAACATTGGATAGCGTAGGGGGAAAAATTATTATTCCCACTCCAGAGAGTGCAACATTAGGGAAAGCGTTGGATAGCGTAAGGGTAAAAATTACTATTCCAACTCCAGTGAGTGGAAAAGTAGGGAAAGCATTGGATAGCGTATGGGTAAAAAATAATATTCCAACTCCAAAGGGTGCAACAGTATTGAAAGCGTTGGATAGCGTAGGTGGGAAAATTACTATTCCAACTCCAGAGGGTGCAACAGAAGGGAAAACATTGGATAGCGTAGGGGGAAAAATTACTATTCCCACTCCAGAGAGTGCAACATTAGGGAAAGCGTTGGATAGTGTAAAAGTAAAAATTACTATTCCCACTCCAGAGAGTGCAACAGTAGAGAAAACGTTGGATAGCGGGTGGGTAAAAAGTACTATTCCAACTCCAGTGAGTGGAACAGTAGGGAAAGCGTTGGATAGCAGGTATGTTAAAATGGCTATTCCCACTCCAATGAGTGCAACATTAGGGAAAACATTGGATAGCGTAAGAGTAACAATTACTATTCCCACTCCAGAGAGTGCAACAGTAGGGAAAACGTTGGATAACGGGTGTGTAAAAATTACTATTCCCACTCCAGTGAGTGGAACAGTAGGGAAAGCGTTGGATAGCGTATGGGTAAAAATTACTATTCCAACTCCAGTGAGTCGAACAGTAGGGAAAGCGTTGGATAGCGTATGAGTAAAAATTACTATTCCAACTCCAGAGGGTGCAACAGTAGGGAAAGCGTTGGATAGCGTAGGGAGAAAAATTACTATTCCAACTCCAAAGGTTTCAACAGTAGGGAATGCCAATTAATAAATATTTACAAAATATATTACACATAAAAATTTGTAATTATTTACAATTAAATTACTTCCCACCCTATTCCCCTATAAAGCCACAGCCCACTCTGGTACTAAAAAATAACATTTAATAATAATTAAAATTAATTACCAATTAAATAAATAATTAATCAATTAAAATAATTAATTTCCAATTAATATTTTAAAAAAATTTTAATTATTTACAAATAAATTACTTCCCACACTATTCCCCTATAAACCCACAACCCGCTCTGGTACTAAAACATAACATTTAATAAAAATTAACATTAATTGCCAATTAAATAATTAATTTATCAAATAAAATAATTAATTGCCAATTAATAATTACTATTAAATTACTTCCCACCCTATTCCCCTATAAACCCACAACCCACTCTTGTACTAAAACATAACATTTAATAATAATTAACATTAATTACCAATTCAATAATTAATTTATCAAATAAAATAATTAATTGCCAATTAATAATTAAATTAAAAAAATAATTAATTACAATTAAATTACTTCCCACCCTATTCCCCTATAAACCCACAACCCGCTCTGGTACGGAAACATAACATTTATTAAAAATTAACATTAATTACCAATTAAATAATTAATTTATCAATTAAAATAATTAATTACCAATTAATTATTACAATTAAATTACTTCCCACCCTATTCCCCTATAAACCCACAACCTGCTCCGGTACTAAAACATATAATTTACTTAAAAATAAATGTATTAATATATAAAAATAATACACATATAATAGAAATTAATTTAAATACTTTACAAAAACATATAACACATACATAATAAAAATCTAAAAAATAATACAAATATCGATATTAATAACATCGAAATTAGTTACATCGATATATATGCTATCGACATTACTAACTTCGATATTACTTACATCGATATAAATGAATTCGATATTACTTACCTCAGGGTCGATATTCTGTCCTACGATATTCTTGACATTGATATTCTGTACCTTCGAAATTTTAAACACGATATTTTGGTAGGTCGAAATTTTCAACTCGATATTTTCAGATTTCATACGTCTTTATTTCGAATTTTATATCATAAAAGACAACAGATAAAATACTTCCTTAATTCTAAAATTCCAGTTCGTGACATAATTGATTTAACAATGGTAAAAGTTTTTACATAATATCCTCAATTCCATCACAAATCCAACATAAGTACAAGATCAGTTTATCACAATTAATAATTTAACAGACTAAAACATCTTAAAATCAGTAAAACTGTATTAAATATATTCACAAAGACGTTCAGACAATCATTTCCAATATAAAACTCGATATTTTGACTGTGTACCCTTATCTGCAAGACGCCGCCACCACGGCGCTGACCCCAGCGAGCGCAAACGTATTAGACGCTCCCATCAGAATTGACGAGGTTGTGGCGGCCATATTCCGCCTTCGACCTCTAAAATCGCCCAATCCGGACGGCTTCTCCGCCAGTTTTTATAAAACCTTCTGCCCACTGCTGGCCCCGACACTCACTAAGCTTTTTAACTCATTCCACGGCCTGGGTTCCATCCCGCCGGACATGCTGGAGGCAGAGATCGTGGTGCTGTCCAAACCGGGTAAGGACACTACACAATGCTCGGCATTTCGACCCATTTCCCTGCTTATCTTAGACCTTAAATTGTTTACAGGGGTGCTGGCCGCACGCCTTGGGTCCTGTTTACTCGGGATTATTGAACCGGATCAATCGGGCTTTGTCCCGGGTCGGCAATGCAGCAACAAAACTAAAAGATTTCTACACCTGATAGACAAAACCCACTTCCAGCAATCAGACTCGGTCCTGCTAGCTAGCGACACTGAAAAAGCATTTGACCGTGTGAATTGGGGTTTCTTGCAGAGGGTCCTGACGCATGGATTGCGAGTTGTTATCATCACCCCGGGCGCGGGTTCGTCTGGGTGACCTCCGTTCCAGTCCCTTTGAAATCCTGCGCGGTACACGGGAGTGGTGCCCCCTCTCCCCTCTCTTGTTCGTGCTTTATGTCGAACCATTGGCACAGAAGGTGCGGGATAATCCCGTGCATAAAGGGGATTACGTTTGGCGGGGAGCCGCACACTATAGGCCAACATCTTAGCAGCTCATCCAGAGAGTTCTGTGCCCGCAATCATTCGGAAAAGTGTCTGGTTTCTGGATGAATAAAGGGAAATCACTGATTCTGCCCCTGTGCAAGAATGCACGTGCTGCCCTTGACACACTAGGATACGAGGGGGGCTTACTGGTGCAGTCACAACTGCCATATCTAGGTATCACCCTTACTCCGTCCACAGAGAAAACGGTTGCCCTCAACTACACCAGCCTTGCGATGCAAATTCATGCCGATCTGGCGCGCTGGACCAGGCAGCCGCTTTCCTTATTGGGAAGGATTGCGGCGGTGAAAATGTCGGCCCTTCCCAAGATTCTATACATCTTTCAAACTATTCCAGTATCCCCACCGGCTGGGACTATTGCGAGCCTACAAACTGCCCTCCAACATTTCATATGGGGGGGAAGAGACCACGCTTACATAAACAACTGGCATACAGAGAGATGGATGAGGGTGGTCTGGGGATCCCCAATCTCCAACAATACTATCAAGCGGCTCAATTGCGCTATCTAGTAGAGTGGTATAGGCCAGAATCGGAGAACAGGTGGCTATTTCAAGACAGGGCCATGGCCCAGACGTCTTTGTGGAAAATACTGTTCCTCCACCGCTCTCACAGGCTGCGATATCTTCAGAAATCTCCTATTACCCGCACCATCCTTAGAGTATGGGACACAGTTGCTGTTATATGGGCCCTTACATCATTCCCTTCCCCGCTCACCCCTCTACTGGATAACCCCGAGTTCCCACCTGGCTCTGACCCTCATGCATTTCCACAGTGGCGGGGATCTAGCTGTAGATCAGCTGGACACCTTTTCGATCTCCATGGCTTTCTTCCCCTTTCGGAGCTGACCCGGGGATATGATATCGTCTTTCCACAGCTCTTCCAGTACTTCCAGCTCCGACACTGGCTCACACAACCCGAACAGGCCCCATTGGTTAGTAGGTACATGACTGGCTTTGAAAAATGTCTGATAACGAAAGACTCGGATAAGGGTCTCATCACAGAATTATATAAGATGCTTACTCCCCCCCTGAGACACCACACGGCGGGACAGAGGCGCTGGGAGGAGGAGTTAGGGAGGTCATTGTCACATCAGGAATGGAGTTCAATTTACTACAGGGCCAACCACACTGCAATGAATGCTGCGGGCAGGGAAATGGCGGTGAAACTGGTACCTTACCCCTGTGAGGCTTCACAGAGGCAACCCGACACACAGCGCATCCTGCTGGAGGGGGTTGCGGGGAAAAGGGCACAGTGACTCACTTATTATGGGACTGCGTAGAAGTTAGGGAATACTGGATAGCTCATTTGACACTGAGATCCCAAGATTCCCGGCATACACCCTTCTTGGTCTTCCGAACACACTCACCTTCCCTCTGAAATAACTGCGAGGACGCCAGATGGGCATTGCGATACACGCCGCCTCTCAACACATCTTGTCCCTCTGGGGAACGACCACCCAACCCACTCACACAGGGTGGCTGCAGAGACAATGGTTCACATTGGGAATGCAACGCATTCAAGCCACGCTTACACAATCAGTGGCATCATTCCAAACAGTCTGGCAGCCTCTGCTTACACTTCTTTCCAAAGAATTCAACAAAATCACCTGCCCTAGATACCTCCGCCTGCTGCGCCTGACAGATGCCAAACCTGACCCTCATAGGCCCGCTGACGACACACGATGAGAGAAATGAGCATATGCCAATTCGCACTCTGAGAAACCGACACACAGGTTGGGGACGTTTGGGGATGAGGGGCATGTTTTTTTTTTTTTTTTAAGGTTGTTTTTGTTAAGCAGGCTATGGGATAGCTTTCCACTTCTCGCTACCACCCAGGGGTATGGGCACTCCACAGGGTATGTGTTTAGCATATCAGACATGGTCGCCAAGACTTCTTATCAATCTATATTGTGGATTCTATGTTGCTTTGTCATGCCTGTGAATTTTGATGAAATCAATCAAATAAATTTAAACATAAAAAGAGAAAAAAAGAAGATTAAGAAACAAAAAAAAAAAAACAAGCTAAGAGGAAGACAATTGCAGCTAAGGAAGATCGATGGCAGACCGTCCCAAAGTGGGCCAGCTTTATCCAATTTTCACACATAAGAACTTGGGCACAAAGGCTTTTGACACGGTTTTGCCTCCAGCAGAACAGCAAAAACAGCTAATTGCCACAAGTAATCCACCTGCGACAGGTCAAACAAGCATTGGAAATGCAATAGGTCTCGCATTAGGAAAGTTTGAGTTATTGGTCTTATAAATGACTTTTTTTATTTATGTGTTCTTTTTTAAAATATCTAAATTAATAGCTTTGTCATTTACAATGCCAATAGTTTTAACTTTCGCAAATGTGACACCTATAACAGTGGGGAAGAAAGCAATGCAAGAAAGTGAGAACAACAAAAGAAAGGAGACTGGGAGAAAGGGAAGAGAGAGAAAGAGGAATAGTGAGAGATAGGCAAAAAGAGAACTGGAGAGTGAGAATAAGGATGTAGGGACAGGTGCAAAGGAGAGAAGTAAAGAGAGGTACACAAGAGAGTGAAGACACTAGTGAAAGAGAAAGTAATATAAAAACGGAACACGATGTGGAAGGTATGGGAAACACAGAGCCAAAAAATAAATGGGGGCACGGAAAAGGAGAAAAAAGACTTATCAAGAACAATCCATAGGGTGCCTCTATGTCACCTTGACAGCATGCTTCCTGTATGCAAATGCCATCTAACATATCAGCGCATTCTGGGAGAAGTAGTCTTTCCTTGGTTGAAAGGAAACCATACGATTTAACGAACCTTGTAATGATGCCACCTAAAAAGGAAAGGCCAGGGCTGCGACAACGTTGGCCCCTTGGCGTGTTGCTATCCGGGCACCCTAAACATACCTGCACTGAGTCATGCGTGTAGAACTGGAGGCAGGCGGTGCCCTTTGATGCAAGGCATGCGATAAAAAAAATAAGGCTGTGGTTTGGAATGCCAATAAAGTTTATCAAAACGGATCAATTTGTTTGCTTTGGAATTCCCAAAAGTCGACGTAATGCATCCCTCGCTTCAAAGAAAAGTGCACTCGCAGTGGGAGAGCTGAGGGACTCACAATAAGATACAGCGTGCCAAATTATAATAAATAACAAGACGGAGGGAAGGCAGAGAAGGGGAGGGGGGAGGAGCGCCTGGAGAATAGGAAGACAGAAACGACTGCGAGGCACCGGGTAAGAGAGGAACGAACCGCTTGTTGTATGCGTCTGTTTTGCCTGCATTTGGAAAAAAGTCTGATACTGAGTGCCTGGAAGCGAGTAATAGCGCCCCGTATAACACTGCCTATTTTCTCTCACTTAAAAACTGAATGTGTTACCAACGACATAAAGAAAAAACGTGCCAAATTGAATAAACAGTGCACTCACAGTGGGAGAGCTGAGAGACTCACAATAAGATACAGCGATACGATAAGATACAGCGCGCCAAATTATAATAAATAACAAGACGGAGAGAAGGCAGAGAAGGGGAGGGGGGAGGAGAAATGTGAAACCGCGGGCAGGGGAGAGGGCGGAGCGGGGAGAGCGGCGATGAGGGTGTGAAGCAGCAGGGGCCTTTAAAGTGAAGCTAAGCTTCACTTCAAAGGTGTGGGAGGAGTGATGCTGGGGAACAGATGGCGATTTGATGATGTGCACGTGCATTTTAGGTCAATGCGCTTGCGCATTGACCTAAAAGCGCACGGGCACAGCACCAAATCGCCAGTTGGGATACTAGTTGGGTAAAGTCTGTTTAAGTCGCTATAGTCTCGCTCTGCTCAATGCGTATGCGCATTGAGAGGCGAGACCTAAAACCGCAGTTAAGAATAGGAAACTCCCCAGGGAGCCAATAGACAGAGTATACAAGCCATGCACCAGCTGTAAAAATGATACCGCAATCGTGGTCAAAATCACTACCACTGCCGGATGATAAAAAAACCACTATACCATATGTCAAAAGACATAAGTCATGCACCAGCTCATAAAATTTTACAGCAATCATGGTCAATATCACTGCCACTGCCGGACGATACAAAACCACTACAGCAAAGCCCCGGGCACCAGCCCAGCACCAGGTACACCAACGACCAGAGCTCGACATCCAAAGTAGGACCTGCCACAAACAAACAAGGAAGCCCAACCATCGGACTAATCCAGGCGGCTCAAAATTTAGGGAGAAACAAAACGAGTCATTCGTCAGGAACAGTACCTACTATTCATGAGATAGTCCTCACCCCGAGATTGTATAGCACTGGTCAGCATGACATTTTGAACAGGTGCAATATTCTTTGCCTTTTTAAGCACCTTGCCGTGCTAGACAAGCTACAAACAGGGGACATAGAGTGGGTGAGATTCTTAAGCATGAACGGCGACACACACGGCAATTCACAATATTAGGCTTGAAGAAAAAGGAAATGGCGTAAGCCATTTTGAACAACTCCATACAACTTGCCGTGTGGGGCATCGATGCTCAGAATCTTCCCAACCCAAAATACCCATACATTATTGATTCAGAAAAGGGGGACATGGGCCCCTGGTCAGTCCTGCAGGGGACAAATAGATCAGGACTCCCCGAGAATACAGGGAAGAGACATAAGAACTACACAGGAATCAAGATCGCACGTCAAAACAACCAAAGGGCTATTAGTGCCATCCCTTCCCTCTTGGATCAATCCGGAAACTGGGGAAGAACACAGAATCATTCCTAACAACAGCAAGTCCAGGCCCGGCAGGAGTGAGACCAAGGGAGTACGTCTTCCTAAGAAGAACTTAACATTAATTTCATGGAACATTGCAGGGAGCAGCAAGATCGCAGAGAATAACAACCTGAGGTGATTCCTGGAAACAGGAGACATACTCTGCCTCCAAGAGACCTGGGCATTATCTAGCACACCCTTGGCCAGCAATAAAGAAGAACCTCTTTGGTCGCCCCTCCGGCAGTCTATCAGTTTATATAAAACATGCAAGCCCCCTCGTAGTGACTGGAATAAACTTAAATTTACCTGGGCTACAAGCCCTACAAATAGAAGGTCTGAAACACACACTACAGCCAAGGCGCCTCCTAATAATAAACTGCTACGTCAATCCAGCACAAACCACCATGAAAGATCAGTTGGAGGCATTGACAAGGGAAATCGACAGCCTCCTAAACAAATACAAAAATCATCAAGTAATCTTAGTCTGGGACTTTAACCTGAAGGACCTTGACAGTACAGCATCCCCATATCGAGGGATGGGAAGGGCTGCACCCTTTCATGACTTATTTGACAATCATAAGTTTTCTTCAACATACGTTGTGAAAGCAAGATACTCGAATGGCGGGCAACTACAGCCGACCTTCCGGGACATCTCGAGAATCGACTATATCATGGTCAATGAAGTAACAGCGGCCAATCTGGAAGAATTTACAGTCCAGATCAGGTCGGAAAGCGATCACAGGCCACTAATAGCAGTGTTCAACTAGAAGTTCCAGAGGCCCTCAAGTTCCAAGCCATTGGAGAGTCCAGAGGGGACGAAAATTACAGCCTCCTAAGGAGAATCAGATGGATAGACGAGACGGGAGCAAAACTTCAAAACTGGCTGGACCTAAAACAGGAGGGGATCCCATCAATTCCGCCTTCACCGATAAAAATATGGGAGATCATAGTTGATGAGATACAAACAAGCTTGGCCCATCCCCAGCCACAATGCTCCAGGCCCAAAAAGAAAATAACAGCTGGAACCATCCGTCCAAACAAGGACATACGTGAGACCAAACGCCTCTCGCGTAAGGAACTAGTAATAAAGAAAAGAGGGGGCAGACAAACAGATGGGACATCGATTGCATCATTGAGGGCAGCCCTAAGAAAGAAATGGTGGGAACACAAAAATGCTCACATGGCGAGGGAATGGATCAAAGTTTTCTCCCTGCTCAAACAGAAGAATTCAGCAGGATTATGGAGACACATAAACCTGCTAAGCAGCAGAGGTGCTCAAAGAGAAAACGGGGTGGCAGAGCAAGATTGGCTGGTCTATGCAAATCGGATGTATGACATTACAACGCATGCTTTTACATCGCATGCCTTTACAACGCTGTTTTTACAACGCATGCCTTTACAACGCATAGTGTTATGTTATGTTATGTTATTTTGTGACTTATATAGCGCACGGCTACTCCAGAGAGTGTCCCGGCACTTTGTAGACATCCTGGAGAACAAACACAACACAATCAAAGGAAAAGAAGGGAATAGAAGAAAAATGAAATCTAAGAGGCAAAAAGCCAGGTTTTCAGACCCTTCCTAAAAGATAACAGGTTAGAGTTGTTACGTAGCGGGAGGGGCAAAGAGTTCCAAAGCTGAGGGGCCCGAAGCATAAAAGAGCGGCCTCCCAGACGGGCCCTCCTCACACGAGGAACAATGGCGAGAAACTTTGCCTCTGACCTCAAAGGACGAGAAGGACGGTATGGCATAAGCCTCCTCTGCAGGTACTTAGCCCCCGTAGAGTAGAAGGCCTTATGCGCGAGGGTCAAGGTTTTAAAAGCTACCCGCTGTCGGATAGGCAGCCAGTGAAGCGATTTCAACAAGCCGGAAACATGGACTCGCCTGTGCAGACCAAAGATGGCACGCGCCGCCGCATTCTGGACCACCTGCATTCGTTGCAGGAGGTATTCGGGCAGGCCAAGATATAAGATGTTAGCGTAGTCCAATCTTGAACCAATCAAGGCCTGCACCGTAATCCTCCTGTGATCCTCGGAGAGCAGCGGAAAGAACTTCCGAAGCATACGGAGAATTCCGAAGCAGGTGCCCGTAAGGGCAAGGATCTGAGATCTTAGGGTTAAACCGTTGTCAATTTTAACCCCCAGATTCTTCACTAACTGAGAAGACTGCCTCGGGGGAGACATATCCGCAGGCCACCACATCTGCCAGTCAGGGTCGGTTTGACAGCCGAAGAAGAGTACCTCCGATTTATCCGAGTTGCACTTGAGGCTGTTCAGTTGGAGCCATTTAAAAACAGCCCCAAGGCACTCCCAGATACTCTCTCCATCAAAATCCTCCCCTTTCCGGCAGGTGAAGAGCAGCTGGGTGTCATCCGCGTAGGATACGATCTGGGCTCCGAAGGACTCAGCCAGAGCCGCCAGAGGGGTCATAAAGATGTTAAAGAGAGTCGGGCTCAATACAGAGCCCTGTGGGACTCCGACTCCCAATGGCGGCATCTCAGCGGAGGCTGAGGAGACCCAGACCGACTGTCGGCGACCAGCTAAGAAAGATGTAAACCAGCTGAACACCGTCCCCCTCAGACCGATCTCATGGAGTCTGATGAGCAAGCCCTCATGGGGAACGGTGTCAAAGGCCGCCGACAGGTCGAGCATGATCAACATAGCTCTCCCACCCAGATCAAGCGTCTCCTTGATGGCCTCAGACACCTCCAGCAGTGCCGTCTCCATGCTCAGATTAGGGCGGAAGCCCGACTGAGTAGAATGAAGCAGATCGTTGGATTCCAAGAAGTTGGAGAGCACGCCGTGCACGTGCTTCTCCAGGGTTTTGGCCAGAGCAGGAAGAAGAGAGATCGGCCTGTAATTGGCCAAGACCTCAGGAGCCAAACCGGGCTTCTTAATCAAGGGAATGACTAGTGCTTTGGGGCGCTGGATAGTGAATAGTTTAATTTACTATTCCAACTCCAGTCCCTGTGGATAGTAGGGAAGGTGTTGGATAGTAAATTAAACCTATTCCCTATCCTAGAGTGCCCCCCAGCGCAATGCGTTGTAATGGTTTGCGTTGTAAAAGTTGCGTCGTAAAGGCACTGCGTGGTAAAAGTTGCGTTGTAAAGGATGTTTCCCATGCAAAGCAGCTATATTCAATTGCCCATGTAAACACATGCAGTACTGAAGATTTTAACTGTGGGATGGACTGTCTCCACCTACCAATGGCGAAGATCGAAGAAAAAACCTCTAGACCCCGTAATCCTTCTGAGGGTCTGCTAGACCAGGCAGAGATGCGCCATACCCTGTCAGCCTAGATAAACCCTCAAATGGTTATTAAGATATTTAAGAACATGAAGAACGATGGGGCCCCTGGACCAAACGGGATACCTGTCCAGGTTTTTAAAAAGGCCCCGATTTTTGGGCATCTGTCCTCACTCCTCTTTAGAACCATTCATTGACAACAGCAATAATCCCCAACTCATGGAGGGGCTCCATATTAGTCCCAATTTCTAAAAAGGGAGATCGTTTAAAGCCATCGAATTATAGGCTCATCGCTCTTCTTGACATAGAAGCCAAGGCCTACGCCCGCCTCATACTAAAGGACCTGGAGACATGGGCCAAAGGAAAAAGCATACCCTGCTATCTGACTGGCTTCAGACAACAAGCATCGACAATGGATAACATCCTGGCGTTAGTGCACCTAGCAACTGAAGCGATAAAGAAGAAAACCCCTCCCCTCTTTTGCTGCTTCATTGATTACAGCACAGCATTTGATAAAGTGGTACGAAACAGGCTATGGCGGAAACTAGAAAATTGGGGGATTCCGCCAAACCTACCTGGGTGCGGGTTAAAACCAGCGCTGGTACAGTGTCCCCCAAAATAACAACAAACAACGGGCTGAAAAAAGGATGTGTGCTGGCGCCCATCCTCTTTAACCTGTATACGGCGGATTTGGGGGACGCCTTAAAAGGCGCCAGCCTAGTAGCACCGAGATTAGGCAGCATGAGGCTGCCGGTCCTACAATATGCCGACGACACAGCCATAATGGGCCACACGAGGGTGGGCCTACAGAGAGCCCTAAATGCGTTGAATCAATTTAACAAAGATAACAACCTTCTAGTAAACCAAGGGAAAACTAAGGTCGTCATTTTTGGGAGCTATTATCTGAAAAAGAAAACACAGTGGCGAATGGGAGATCTGCTGATTAGTACAGTTCCACATCTCAGAACAGACGAGAAGAACCCTCTGCGGTTCCTTTTTTAGGATTAGACCCAGAAGCCACCGAAGACTCCGGCAGAGCCAAAAGAAAAGAGAAAGAAAAAAGCCCTCCCACAACCCGGAGTACAGTAACCAAGAAAGATCTGAAGCCGAAAAAGCCCACCTAGTCATCAACATTTCAGACACACCAATTTCTACACACCAAATGAACCTACTCGAGAAAGGGACATCTTTTATTCCAGTGACACAAACGAACCTACTTGAACTTGAAGTCAGCACGTTCAAATTCATAAGAAAACTCAAACTACGTCACTTTTTCGACAATACTCTACCCCAGAACACCAATGTTAAAAGTGACCAACTCATAGGATTACGACCACCCAGCACATATCAAGCTCCAATCAGCCACAAGTGTATAGACCTTTTTGAGAACCTTGTACGCCATGAACTTACCAAAATCAATTTCAAAGCCACTACCAAACACAAGAATATCACAAGGAAAGATCGCGACACCCTCAAAAGCCTGGCGAACAACCCGGATATTAAATGCACCAAAGCCGATAAGGGCGGAGCCCTCGTGATCTTGAACTCGAATATGTACAACGAACATTTAGAGGACTCCTCTATCTATATGTTACTTGACAAAAATCCCACGCTTGAGTTTCAAAACACATTACATACCATCGTAACCAAAGCCCATCAAACAGGCATTATTGAAGACCGCACTAAGAACTACCTTCTGTTGGAAAATCCTAAGAGTCCTATAATCCATATGAGTCCCAAAATACATAAGAATCTGCTCGACCCCCCCTTCAGGCCGATCGTTTCCACCAAAGGATCTACACACGAACCCACTGGCAAACTGATAGACAAATATCTTCAACCATCAGTTATGAAAGCCAAAAGCTACATTAAGGATACAACAGACTTTTTGCTCAAACTAGCAGAAATCCAATTCGACCAGACAGACTCCTTAATACTTTGTACAGCTGATGTTGGTTCGCATTACACCTCAATACCCCATCAGGGAGGAATAGAAGCCATTGAAAAAGCCCTCCTCCATAGCAACATTGACACTCCCATGCAAAGTTTCATCATGGAGCTCATGATGTTCACATTGTATCACAGTTATTTCCACGTTAACAACCAGTGGTATCTTCAACTATCCGGAATGGCTATGGGAAACTGTGCCGCCCCCACATATGCCAACATCTATATGGAGAACTTTGAGAACCAGCATATATATGCCAACCACAACATCTTCGACAAAATCAGAATGTACGTCCGATACATCGATGACCTATTTTTTATATGGACAGACACTAAAGAATCTCTTATGACAGCTCTTACAGAACTCAATACCAAAGATCCACGCATCAAACTCACATGGCTTATAAGTGACACTGAAATATCATTCCTTGACGTTCACATTAAAATCACTGAACATGGATTTAGTACTGACTTACATCGGAAAAGCACCGATCGTAACAATACGTTACATTTCAACAGCTTCCATCAGGGATCACTCAAAAGACACTTGCCATTTTCCCAAATGCTACGCCTCAGACGCATCGTTTCTGATGATCAAACCTTTGAACAAAGAATTCAGGAAATGCATCATCGATTCCTCGATAGAGGATATCCTGAAAACATCCTCACGGAAGCCCAAAACAAGATCAAGGGCATCTCCAGACAAGA